>NC_136068.1:1328309190-1329565997 GCF_964261635.1 Lissotriton helveticus | reverse complement strand
TTATAAGGCTCGTTCAAATTAAATGACAGGGAGTTGATGTAGGGAAAGTGTAGGATGTTCCCTAGACCTATATCAGGGTACTGATATGAAATATATAACAATTGTGAAAACAACATTAGCCTGCACATGCCTTTACAATGTGACCAAAGAGGTGATGAAATATTAGCTGCTTTTACATAAACTGCTGGGTCTGTGTAGTCTTTTTGGAAACCAAAATGTTCATTAACTTTTCAAACATTAGGAGGAAGTCATTTCCAGTTTGTCCGCACTTGCATGTAAAAAATATTTCAATATCTGTGCAGAGGACTTAAAGGTTAGAACCTCATCAAAGATCATAGAGGCGGAAAGAACTGATATACTTGCCAGTGATGCAACAATTTGTATATAATCAGCCCAGATGTAAAATATAAATGCCAAATAGAAGAATACGGTGCAGGGAGCACTAGGAAATTGAAAATGACAGTAATCCGTTATGAGCATTGTGCCACCGTTTAAATTAAAGGATGAGGCAAAGAACAATAGGGGAAAGTGTGGCTTACCTACTCCATAAAGTCAAGAGACACGTATTGTTTATTCATGCTGAGCCTGTGTATTCAAAGCTAAGGTGCTGTAGATCAGTCTGATACGTCTATGGGTGACAGTGTCAAGGTCACCAGATAAAATAAAAGCACCAGCATGGACATCCCTTGTCAATTTGAGAAGTGAGTCTAAGGCTGATACTCTAGAGTTGTTGGATATGATCAAGTGATGATCTGGCATTTTCATCAAAATACTGAATCTGATTAATTTAGTTTGGTTGGGTTATTTATTTATAATGTGCATACAGATTGCCATTAAAACATATTTAGGACACAATGATCTGCCCAAATGCTCTTTATTTAAAAAAGACTATTAATGAAAGAGCACATTAATTATGTGGTTTTCTGAATCTTTTTTAGAAGGGGTTAAGAATGGCTTTGTTGAAGGGGAAACAGATCAGATGTGAGTGAGATTTTAGTGATGGATCAGAAGATTAAGGTTAACCACCAGATTTTTTAAAGAAGTTCATATTGTATTGGATAGGAAAGCCTACCAGTTTAATGGTAGACAGGAAGTGAACCAGGGATGAATTTAAAGAAAAGCATGTTGTGGAGAAGAGAGCGCGTTGTATTTGTAAATTGTGGATTTGAAGGTTAATATAGTGATGGATAATATTACTTTGACATCAAGAGTAAGAAGAAGCTAGACAGCCGCACAAGGAATTGAGGGGTATATTATCAAGGGGTTTATCTCCGCTTTTTTGGCTTTAAAAGCCAAGAAAGCGGAGATAAAATTATCTCCCTATTACCAAGCTGTCGCTAACACCAGTTAGTGACAGCTAATAGGAGATAGCGACCATCTTGGGCCCCGCTTTGCATGTCAGTGATATTTATCACTAATGACATGCAAAGTGGGCGTGCCAAGATGTTAGCGACTGGAAACAGTCGCTAACATCGCTATCTCCTATTACCAACTTTTGGAGATATTCGCGCTAAGCGCGAATATATCCAAAAGCTAACACCTGCCCTGAGCAGTTCTTCACCATGTTATCCAATGGGAGGTGGATAACATGGCTAAGAGCATTTGCTCGATAATGCATGAATATCGCTGACTTTTCAGCGATATTCATGCATTGCGGCCGTTTTTTATCGCATTTGCGATAAACCTTGCTAATAGCAAGGTTTATCTGCGATAAAAATCGCCGATGTGCGGCGATAATTTTTGTCTCTAAACAAGTTAGAGACAAAAATTATCGCTAGTTGTTGGTAATATACCCCTGAGTTTTGCTGATCACTTCTGCAATCCTGACAAATTCCTTATGGATGTCAGAGTGACAAAGGATGAGATTTGTTTATTAAGATTGTTCATTAGGCACCTATGGTCAGTGGTGGCTTGGGAGAATGAATGTGAAATCAAATCCCTGGCAGAGACATCTGTTATAAGGTGATGGTGGCAAGAAAACTATAGGACAACTCTGCCATCGGGAATTGAGATTCAGCTCCGTCCTTCATCTTCAATGGCAAAAGTGAGCGAACACTTGCCTTTCTGCTCATTGCATCAGAATCTTCCCATCACATGAACTCCTATATATACATCTCAACTTTAACCTGTCTGTTCATAATATAATTACAACCTATATAATCTTTCACATAATCAGCCGGGCCTAACAGTCGTTATTACTACTCATTACTGTCACATGTAGAAAGATAATAATCTGGGGGCCTTCCAAGAATGCAAACACTTTTCATCTTCATGGACAAATTACATTTATGCGTGGTTTACAGCTGATCCACCTTGAAGGTTTTACCATTTAATGTATGATTTATTTGTGGGTAAGAGTGGTGAAACTATCTCAATAATAGAATATGACATGGCTAGTGGTACAATTTACTACATGTTCACAATGTTGGGACAAATGAGCTTGAAATATTATGAGTGACATTGTAAACATGCAGATAGAACAAATGTGACAATGACATTGATTTCCTGCAGGACAACAGGTGATGGCTAGACCTGTATTCACATATCTTTGAACTGATACTCATTATTATGAGGTGAGCAAAGAAGTTTATGAGCATTTTGATATGGTGTGTTTCACTTGGTGTATGGCACAGGCATTTAAACATTTTTTTTAGCAATCACCAAGCTGACTCTACCTGCTATATTGTCTCATGAAAATACAACTGGTCATTATTTATGAGGAGGAATTGAAAGTTTAGGTTGCAACCGTAAGGGGGCATGTAAATGTGTGGAGATCTATATTGGCTCACTGAGTACCACGTGCATCAATAGCAATTAAAAATTTCTTCTCATAAGGAATAATATACACAGAAAGTGTTACAAATAGTACTGTACTTGTGGATGCATTTCCAGTGAGGCGAACCCTCTTATCTCCTTTACTATAAAGCACAGAAACACTTTTTCGATGGGGAATGTGTGCTGGTTGCTGGGGCTCTGTGACTGTCACTTTTACCTGGTTGGACTCAGCAAGATATTTCTACTAGCCAGAGTTGACTTCTTAATCCTGCCCTCACTACATTTTCAACTCCTATTTTAACCATGCCAGGTGAAGCTCTGTGCTTTTTGTGTTTGGTGGTGGCCAAAGTGCATCAGAAGATATTTTGTATAAAAAGAATCATGTTGTCACATTAACTATACCATACTGAAGAATTATATTTAAGTTTGAAGTGCACTAGCTTGAGCTTTGTGACTAGCTTTTTAACAGGGTCAGACAAACAAAATATTTTCACCAATTTAATGTCCATTTCTACGTCTTGATCTTCCCTAACTCCACTATAATTTTAGGCAGACCAGGTAACAGGAAGTATGTTTGCTGTGTGGTGGTGGCTAGTGTTCATATGCATGCATTTCCCTGTGAGAATATCCAGCTTGTCTCGTAAACTACATAACATTGAGGCAATTTCTGTGCGGTGGAGGTGTTTTGAATGGGACTTGTTATTGTTACTTTCAGCCTAAATGACTTATCCTAAATGACTAAATGACAACCCCTCCACTCGTGGTCGACTTATATGCAGTGCCTGCCCCAGCCCTGGCTCCTGGTCCAATTTTAGATGTTTCAGATAACACAGTAGGTCTGCAACACTCCAGATTACGAAGCAATCACAGTCTGTCATTAACAGACCATGCGGATGGGCACCAGGGACCCTAGTTTCTCTTTTGCTAAACCAAGTTTTTAGGTGAGAAAATGAATGCCATAATTTTAAAAGAACTACTTTTTAAGAGAATGTTATTGTTCTAGACATAAGGTAAGTTTTGCTTTACTGGAGATCAAATACTAAAGGAATCTTCTTGCAAGACAACACAACAAAAATTAGAGGTTCAAACATTATTCCTAATATGTTTTCCAAGAAAAAAGAGATAATTGAAGTCCCACTCGTTTTTGCTTAATTAGCTAATCTGTTTATAAGTGATAGCATGGCTGCACTCTATATTGAGGTTACTAGTAACAAATCATTAGTTCATGGTAATATCGGATTATGTGAGGAGCCAGTGGAAAAGATCACTGAGAAAAGTTTAAGTACATTTTATACACAACCATGGAGGAGTTTTGC
Organism: Lissotriton helveticus; assembly: GCF_964261635.1. Taxonomy (NCBI): domain Eukaryota; kingdom Metazoa; phylum Chordata; class Amphibia; order Caudata; family Salamandridae; genus Lissotriton; species Lissotriton helveticus. Next base: position 1,329,561,906 of record NC_136068.1, on the reverse strand, counting down.
AAAGAAATCTATTCTCACTAATCAATAATACATCAAAGCCTAGAGAATGTTTGCAATGCTCAAACTGCATCATCAATGTGTAGTGCGGAAAAAATAAAAGAATTCTGGAGATTTCAGTAGAAGTGGGAGCAAGTTGTTACATTACCCAACCTAAGGTCCTAATTTATATTTTGGTGGACAGGTACTTTGTTACAAACATGATATATACCCCGTCCACCTTATTACATGTGCATAGATTCCTAATTCACTTTTAATAAGGTGGATGAGACATCCGTTATATTTTTAATGGCATACCCATTTGCCAAACTCTGAATCTGACCCAAAGTCTTCGGTTATTAGTGATTTCACTATTGCTGTAAATGATAGTAGTACATTTAATTCAGATTTCTATTTTCCAGATACAGAACAATAAGGTGGAGGAACCAGAGTTAGAAAGATTGTCAACTAGTAAATGACTAAATTACTTGAATTATTGTGTTTTGAGCAATGAATAAAACCTGATTCAGAGATATTGTTCTCACGTAAAACCCAGAATCATCCAGTAGGGTTGGTAAGTAAGGGAGGGAGTGGACCACAATTGCACCCAGCCTTCAACACTTCAACTTCTTCGATGTTAGTTGATAATGGATCATTCAATTTCCCAGGGCCTTTTCTGTAAATTTCTGAACTTCTTTATGCCATGGATGGATTTTGATTTCAGTTATTGAAATAAATATATTTGAATATCGGCAATGCTAAAGACTGTTTAGTGGTCAACCGTAAACTATAAAAAGTAGTGTACTTTGGGTACACAAAAAGACTCACTCAAAGATGATTTTATCTGCAAGCCAGAAACATATCTACCAAGGGAAAATAACACTGCTCTAAAAACTGTTAAAAATGCAGATAAGATTGCAGGAAAGTACTGGAGAAAAAAACAGAGTAGTAGTTTGTAAAATGTAGAAAAAGATATGGTATATTCATCCGGGTGGGACTAGACTAGAAATGGCGGTAAAGGATGGCCAAACTGTTTGCGATTCACAACCAATTTGTCAAATCTTTAATAAGATAGTGAATGAGGATAAGTTGATGATGTTGTTGGTATTCTTTAATAAACTGAATACTAATATAAGAACAACTCAGGGTAGTGATCAGATGATAATCTGCCGGTTAGCTATCGAGATTTTTCTGCCCCAGACTAGAGTGTAACAAACGTGGTAGTTTTAGAAATAGTAATAATATTTAATTTACTTAGAAAACAGTATGTGTTTTATTCTTTAGAGAAAGAAGTTCAAATTGCAAAGTTGAACATGAAATTAAGAAGCCACAACAAAGTCTTTTTTCTAAGCCTGGATTTTGTCCTACAGTGCATCACATAATTCTTGTCCTACCTACTATTGCTTCATACAAGTACAAGAACAGAATTTGCTTCAATTTTCATTACTGAAATGGAATGTGAGGAATGTGCATCAAGATTGTGCAATGGAAAGGGACCCAGAAGTATAATTCATGGTTGATCACAGGTTAGTTTAGGTCTTTAGGTGAACTGAATGAAGATGCATATCCACATACATTTCAAATGATATTAAAAACATTGGGGCTGTTTCACAAAAATATTTATGAGTCTCTTTCATAGTACTACAGGAGTGCTCTTTTGCATAATCTTACATGCCGTTGTAAATTGGCCACTACATGTCAAACTCCGTATAAGTGCAAAGAGGGCATAGTACATTCTAGCTGTACTAATTCAAGATAAATATTCCCTGAATGTTCCCATTTTATTCCCATTTTAGGTGTTTTGGTGCCAATTCACAAAGGCATGTAAGAGTATGTAAAACAGTACCACAAGAGTACTAGTTTTTGAACTATCAAATGCTTTTATGACTAGGTGAAGGTATTAATCAGCTAATAGCATGGAAGGTATCTCTATAGCACAGATGAAAAAATATCCTACGAAATGAACCACCTTTCTTATACCTTTAGGTAGAGAATGTTATCTTATTAGTCAGAAACCATACACCTGCAAAGGAAGTATAATAGTCCTAGTCAATAAAAAAAGCTCAAAATGATTTCCACCAAATTATAGGCCAATATCCCTTTTGGACATTATGCTGTAAGTCCGTACTAGAATATCTACAAATATGAGCTTCTGAAGATGCATTTCTCTCACTAGAACACTCAGGGTTTCAAGGAAACCATTCAGTTTTTGATTATATATCTTAAATACATTTAATTTTGGATAAACATAATTGCCTTAAGAAACAGCCCATTTTCAATGTCTTCATCGATTTCAGTACATTATTTGACCACGTAGATAGAGCTATGTTGTGATCTAAATTAGAGATCCTCAGTAATCCAGCAAGTTTATTGAAACTCTACAAAAGGGAGCAAATATAGTCCTCACCCAACTCAATGATATATATAATTGGTTTAAGTATGGTTGATGCTTTTGTCTTTATATCTACACACATTTTGTAGGATTTTTCAAGGTCAGAAAAGTTCACCGTTAGTTAGCCTTATTCATATGCATATGTATGTGGTTGATATTGTTATCCTTGATACGATCCTGATTTGGCTACAGAGGGCATTGAATGCATCAGACAATTTTGTGAGGAACCATCAAATAGTAAGTAATATGGAAGAAAGTAAAGTAAGAGATATTTGAAAAATATCAGGCATGCTATTAGGATCTGTGAGCAGTTGTGTGTTGGGGACTTTAGAATTTGTTTTTATTGGTGTTTTTAATGTAAATCATTAAAATATTTAGTTGCAATTTTCACTCCTTTTTAGTAATATATTTGTATTTGTTTTTTTATATGTAGAACACAATCTGTGATACATGAAGCCTAATGTCAACAAGATTTACTCCCCCATTCTCTCTTCCCATCCCAAACCGCAAGGCACAACCAGGCAGCATGCAATCAGCACAATTATCATTTCAATGGAACTGTCCAGCCCCCAAAGTTGTACATCTCATTAGCATTTTTCGACAGTCTACTGTTAGACCACACTAGTAGGCATCTCCAATGTGGCAGTTTTCAATCCATCCCACAATCTTTTCCGTCCGAGACCCTCTCCATTTCCCTATTCATGATAATCACTTCTCCCCCGCCTCAATCTACATTTCACCATCCAGACCTGTCTACTGTGAAACGTCCATGTACAATGCTAACTCCTTAAGTGATTAAGGTGCTAAGTTAGCATTTGGTGGTCTTTATCCGTCAGAGTGATAGAGGCCATTATATCCATCACCCTGATAGACGGAAGACTGTCATATTTTTAAGTGACCTCCGACACAGCAGAGATATCTGTTTATTCTCAGGGGGAAGTATTATCACTGACTGACTTTGATATCCCTCTGGTAACTACCTCGTGCTACATGAGAGAAATTGAAAAGAAATTGCAGTACTGTTTTTGCCCAGACAGCGGTGGCCCTCCTGCGAAGGCACTGAAAGTTTGGTGGACAACCACCATCTCTCCAAACTGTTTGGTTCTTTAGAAACAAAATTTTAAAGTGGAAATTTGTTTCTGAAAAATAAAAAACGAATGCCCTCCACATACTGGGTCAGTATTTTTTATTTGCTGTCCGTGATGGCAGTGAAAAACACTGAAAAAAGGACTTCAGACCTTTTAAACTAAATAGGGCAGTGATCTGATGCCCTTAGCCTGTCAGTCCTTCTGAGTAGGTTTTCCTACTGTATTCTCGACTCAAAACAGAGTAGACAGACTGAGGGTACTCGGTTCACCAAACTGTATATCTCGGCCTATATCCACAAGAATTAGGACTGTGTTTAAAACCAATTGTTAGAATTTTGGTCACCTTTGAAATTTTCATTGGTTCATTTAAATATTGCATTTAGCACTGTGCTGTCTTGGGGTACAGCAGTTTCAAAAAGTTATTCGTATGGCACACTTTAATGTTGATTTGGCATACTATCAACCCTTGAAGTAGTACTCAGTAATTGTTGATTCAGTTCGGTTCGAAGTGAGTGAGGGGATTTAAAAAAAAGAAAAAAACTTACCAGATTACTACGTCACTCCTTGTCTCTCCTCCAACCTCTCTTCAGGCCGGAACAGGTAAGCAGGAAGCACCCAGCTCCCACCCTCCCTTTTAATTGGTAGCAGCAATGTGCTTCGGCTCTCAGCCAGGGCCTGGGCATTTTCTCTACCTAAGCTGTAATTCAGCCAGCGTGGAGAAAATGCAAGGTGTGCATGAAAGTTAGACGTGCTGGAGATGGCCAACTAAGCATTCATGCGCACTTGCAGTGGGCAAACCACTCCTCCCCTGCTCTGATAGCAGAGCAGCCCCTCACCACCGACAGAGCTGCTACAGCAGGGACACATAAAATGTTCCCTTTTTTGACATTGCTATAAATCAGTGGGGCGACGCTCCTCCACCTTAGCGGGGGAGTTGCCACTGTGTTTATGTAGCTTATGATAACAAAGGAAAGGAAACAGCCTTACTAAGGGGCACATTACGATCGCGGTTTTCCCGCATCCTCCGGGCCGGCGGAAGCCACCGCCGGCCCGGAGGATGCGGGAAAACCGCTGCAGAGCCTCCAAAGACCCACCGCCATAATTAGGATGGCTGGTGGGTCTTGGTTTATGTCCGCCGCTTTTCCGCCGCGGTCGGCTTACAACCGCGGCGGAAAAGCTCTTATATGGTGGCGGTGTCTCTCAGACACCGCCAGCCATATTAGGATTGCGTATCAGATATGCTTTTCCGCGAAAAGCATACAGATGTGCACTTCGGGGGCCTGTTGCGGGCCCCCAGGGTGAAGGGGGGTGGGGGGTATACATGGGGGGTACCTATGGTACCCCCCTGCATTTGGCATATGGTACCCCCCTGCATTTACATGCAGACAGCGGCAGGCACCACGCGGTGCCTGCAGCTTTCTGCATGTAAATGCAATGTGTGCTTTTTTACCATTGCGGCGGGTGCAGCTTGAAGCCGCACCCGCCGCAATGTTAAAAATAGAGGATGTGACCGCCAGGGTGGCGGTCACATCCTAATTGCAGGGGAGAGAACGCCGCAGCCCATGCGGACGTTCCCTCCTCCTCAAGGGTCGCGGACGGACTCAAGTCCGTCCGCGATCCTAATGGGCTCCTTAATGTTTTTAAGAGATCATATTCTGCAGAGAACTTACTTTTAACACTTAATATCCCGTAGGAAGATGTAAAAGAGTAAAAAGACTGTATTTGTCCTTTTTGTCCTTTACGTGACGGGGAATACAAGATGTAAATCCCATTCGTTCCCTATGTGGTAAGTTGAGGCAATGTTAACCACATTACCTTATACGGATGTATATAGGATCAGCTAAGGATGCTGTTAATGACAACATAAACCTGTAAAACGCATCTGACCGCAATCAATATTTTAGTTGTTCAAGTTGAATCAAATTGGTATATGGCTATATTTATATATTGTCGATCGAACTTCTGCTGGAATTTGTATTTGTCTAATCTTGCAGGTGGCAGGTACTAATAAATAATGAAATAAATACATGATGAAACTAACAATACAAAAAATATTTCAAAATTAAGGCAGAACTACAACAGCATTACTTGCATCTTCGAACGTAGGCACAGCAATGGTCTTAACACAAAAATATAATCAAAATGATGATAGGTGACATGTTTAGGAAATTGTGCACATTAGTTTATTTAGGGATATAAGGAGGTTGGTCGCAGGGAAAAAGGAAGTTATATCGGTAGGATAGTGATGCTTATCAAGTGGTGGGACTGATTCATAGTAAGTCCCATGTCATAAACCTTGTGAGATGGAACCAGAGGACACATGTCCTTGCAAAAGTCATGGCTACTTGGAATTCTTAAATGGGCAATACAAGGTTAGTCAGTAAATCTGCAATAATAGGTGTGCTTTCCTTCAGGGTCCTCAGACGTTCCAAACATCTCTGTAGATTGTAAGAAGACGGACATGAAGATTGTGTGCCAGGCTACCGGAGGCTGCCCTGTCGGGACTATACAATGGGCTGATGGCAGTGGAACAAACTGGACACAGAGTGCAACATCTGAGGAAAAGAATGGTGTCCTTACCAGCACTTTGCTGTTACAGAAGTCCTCCATCATGACGGAATATTGCTGCACAGTCACCTATTGGCTTCTGAACAAGACAGAAAGCCAAACTCGCTGCATAAACGAAGGACCGGACCCGCTAAAATCAGGTACAATATTTTGGTAGGTCTCAGACCACGACATCCTTGGTACAGCACACTCAAAAACACAGATAGTGCAAGCTTCAGGCACATGTTGGACAAGCTGAGCACAGACAGAACAGTTAAATCTACCCACATACACAGAGGCAAGTAAGACAACAACAACTGTAAAAGGTCAACCCTAGCATGAGTAGCAGCAGTGCAAACTGTTTAACCTCTTTGATTCAGAACAGAGCACTGACTGCCTCTACAGTAGTGGTCCACATAGTCTAAACAGTTAGATAATTGTCCTAAACAGTGCACACTTCCAGTGCAAACAAAGGCTTTACTGCAAAAAAGGGTCTCCCCTTGTCAATAGTAGCTCAAGCTTTTCTCACAGATAGATCCTTTACAAAACTGACAGCAGCAGTGCAGGCTTCCCCCAGAGTAAACCCTCCTTGTTAGCATAACAGATAGAAGCACTGTACTCTCTATAGAACATACATAAACTGCACTGGTGAGTGTCTATTACATCAAATTCGCATCTTTTGTTTTCTCTCTACATCTTGACAGTAGATCCAGTGGATTCTGAAGGACCGAACTACGCTTTGTATATCCTGGTTCCTGTTGCCATACTGATCTGTGCTTTATTGGTGCTTAGGATCTATTACCAAAGGCGTTGCGTGCACCAAGGTAGGCACATACACAGTGGAATTATAAATGCTGTCCTAGAAACTTTTTGTGGTAATTCTTCAACTTCAAGGAGATCTTCAAATCAAAGATCCAACAAAGACTCTGGGGGGTATATTACCAACAACTAGCGATAATTTTTGTCTCTAACTTGTTTAGAGACAAAAATTATCGCCGCACATCGGCGATATTTATCGCAGATAAACCTTGCTATTAGCAAGGTTTATCGCAAATGCGATAAAAAACGGCCGCAATGCATGAATATCGCTGAAAAGTCAGCGATATTCATGCATTATCGAGCAAATGCTCTTAGCCATGTTATCCACCTCCCATTGGATAACATGGTGAAGAACTGCTCAGGGCAGGTGTTAGCTTTTGGATATATTCGCGCTTAGCGCGAATATCTCCAAAAGTTGGTAATAGGAGATAGCGATGTTAGCGACTGTTTCCAGTCGCTAACATCTTGGCACGCCCACTTTGCATGTCATTAGTGATAAATATCACTGACATGCAAAGCGGGGCCCAAGATGGTCGCTATCTCCTATTAGCTGTCACTAACTGGTGTTAGCGACAGCTTGGTAATAGGGAGATAATTTTATCTCCGCTTTCTTGGCTTTTAAAGCCAAAAAAGCGGAGATAAACCCCTTGATAATATACCCCCTGGGTTATTTCTAATAATGTGGTATGATCTACATCCATACCACTGAGCATTCAATTCAGAGCACATTTTGTCTCTTCTGGTTTCATTTTTTATGATAAACGCCAACCTGTTTACACGTGCAAATCATATTATGAAGTACTAAGAGTTTATGTGTGCAAAAATGCTATTCAAATTTTCAAAACATGGTTGTGCAACTAAAAGGGTGTACTTATTTTAGCGTGTAGACCTCTATTACCCAGGATGTTCCAAATCAGAAGTCCTTTGCGTTTGTGCAAATCCACACTCACGTCCACAAATTGCAGTATTCACAGTGCCCTCTCCAAATCCTTTGCAAATGTAATCCTGGCAAGTGCATGAGTAAATACGTGGTAGGGTGGTAAGGGAACATAAATTGTGGCGGTGTACGTCAAGCAGTTTCGGCATTGGCACATTTTCCCCCCCCTGGAAATAAGATTAGCTAACGTGCTTGTATTTGCTCTAAACCGTTTTCGCATGTCAGAATTTTCACTTACATATTGTTGTATCTAAAAATGGAACTCACTGACGGTTTGTGCTACTTCCCAAGCGAAACCTGGAAAACGTGTGTGAATTCTAAACATCAATAAATCCACACTTGTGCAGGGCTGTATACTTTCAGCTTTAAATACACTAATTTCTTTGTAAATCTAGCCACAAGAATTCATGCCTTAAAACAAGGATTGGTAAGGGCAATCGGCCTGAATATAGTGTCGGGGCTTGTAGAATTGTTGTTTTCGTGCTAGGGCAAGAGATTACGTTAAACCCAACCGCGGACACCATCGGCTTGACTTCTGACAGTGCAAGAGACAAGACAGGTCTTTGGTCTAACTACATTAAAAGAAGATACTACATTCTGCAAAGGTACTGTATTGAAAGAGATTTTGTTAACAACACCCTCAAAAATTATTATTACTCAGTAGCAACGAACACAGGGAAGAGTACATGTCATGCAGAGCTGCCTTTTGTTAACGTACATGGCTGTGTAAGACTTGGCTTCTCCATTGTATGGCTATGTTTTCCTGTACCTGTGCCTTCCTGCGGTTCTGGAAGTAGGACTTTAAAAAGGCTAATGTCCCCAACATCCTGTTGTGATCCTCCGTGTGCTCTAGTTTGGAATTTTGATTCTTTTGACCAAATTGTTATTACTGCAGATACTTATACAACAGCATGGGTACATGCAAGTCCTGCCTCACAAGTGCTGACATCACATCCGTACATAGCTCTACATTGCTACAGCAAAATTACATACAATACCAGGCAGTAGCGGCTCGTCCCTGCCAAAGTGTCGGGCAGAGGTGGGAGGTGGGAAAGGGGGTAGTCAAGGGACAATAAAAAAACGCCGCCTCCATCTTGGGCACATCGCGCTCTTCCTGATTCTGGGCAAGATGCTCCCAGCCTGCCCTGCGGCCAATCCTGAAGTTGCTCTCGCATGAGGGCAGCTTCAGGATTGGCCTGAGTGCCTGCAACATGCGCTTCCAGGCAGACTATGAGTCTGTGCCTGCTATCTCCAGCCCCAGCAATGCAGCTGGGGCTGACGAGAGCTTCACTTCACATGAGTGGTTTGGCTGGGCTGGGACGACCACCTAGATATCTCATGCGCAATGAAGGGAGTGCCCACTATCCCCCACCAGCAGTGTCTTCCCCTGGACCCACCCTCAAGACTCATCAGAGTCCTCGGGCGGGTCCAGCGTATTAAAATAAAACAATATTAACCCGGGTTTAAAACCTGTTTTATTATGCCCTTATCTGCTGGTGGTGGCAAGGCGGCAGATATCCTCCGTCATAATTAAGCTGCCGCCGCTGATACCATGATTATGTAGGACCCACCAAAGGTACCAAATAAAAGCCAAGTATGTGGACTTATTTAATATGCATGTGCCCACGTGAGTGCACATATGTGTGCCTTGCATGCTGCAATCACAGCTATGTTTATGTTTATGTTTAGGTGATTTCTATTGCGCGCAAATACCCTAAGGTGTCTCGGCGCATTACTCCAACACTATTTCGTAATCAGACTGTACCATCTTCATAGCTTCAGCATGATAGTGCATGTATACCATAGAAAACAACTGGAACCAGGCCTCACAACTACCTAAATAAGGTAGGGCTAATGACACTAGTAAATCGTTATTGTACATAACTGAGAGAAGTAACCCCCACACCCAACAATTTGTGCCATTGGTGGTACTGTGTACCTGATGAAGCATCTGCCAGTGTAACAAATAGGTGCTCAGGTGGAGCCGGGGTAGTCCCTATCAAGGTGTGCACAGATGCTGTTCTTCTAAATACTAGACCTCCCCAAATAGTGTTAGCATTACTATGAGGATGACTACTACCACTAATACCTTACTCCCAGTAGACCAACTAGACCACACAGGACCATTCTTCTGTAATGGAGGGGCCACCAGGGGTTCTTCCTCCTTCATGACTGCACAGCAGGCGCGCAACACCCATTGGGCTCACGGGGCTTCAGCCCCCCCCCCGTCGTGTGTGTCAGCCCGGGCTGACACAGCTTCGCGGGCTGGCGAGCATCTACTTGCAGCCGCACCCGAGTACTTAACAGGTCTTTAATAGACCATTTACTTGCAAATTAGGCTTTTGTTGTGTGTTGACCCCTTCTTACAGCCACTCTGGCCGTGGTTGGAAGAATTAGCCCCCCCCCTGAAATACTTTTCAGCCCCCCCCCGAAATTTGGCTCTAGTTGCCCACCTGCTGCACAGCCATACGGATACATAGAAAAAACCCTGGAATTGGAGCCACAAAATACAACCGACCAGAGGGGCACAAATCACCCAGCGTCCTTCTAGAGCCTCGCTGGTAGACTCCTATTGTTCATCAACAATGGTGCTATGAAGCACTCCCATGGGGAGCTGCGTGATCGCAGCCCTTACTGGAAAACAAACCCTCTCTGTCAGCACCCTCCCTCCTGGGAAAGTACCCTCAACGAGCCTGTCCAGTATCTAGTGCAGTGCACCAGTGTTGCTCACTCTAATCTAATGCAGGCACCTTATACATGGCACCTATGCCTTAAGCTCGAGTCCTTCCCTAACACGTGGACTGCCCTATTGATGCACTGTCCTTCTTTCGGGGCTGCAGGTTATACCTGGTGACTCTAGGCACTGTCTTGTCAACAAAAAGGGGTTAAAACTCAGGGTCCCATGGGCATTGAGACTCAGATCCTTGTGCACCAGAAGCAGGTGTATCTGGGGCGGCTCTTATCTCTGGGGGAACAGCCTCAAGCAAGGCTGCCTCACTTTCTTCATCTGTCTGCGCCCACCTCAATCGGGTGTCAGAGAAGGGAACGAAACAGGGCACTCGTTCGCCTTCCTGGTCAGCAATGCCATTGAGGACCCACCTATCATACAGAAGCGGGAGAGGCACCTTTTTGACATGAGTCCCATGGACCCAATGCTTCTGGCCTTCAAGCTTCACAGAGGTGCGGGTTGCAAGCAGAACAAGAAGTGGCCTCTTCCACCTCAGCTCCAGCCAGTTCTTCCATTGAACATTCTTTAAAAGGACGAAATCCCTGGGCTGTAGCTGATGCCCGGGCCCCTCTGGTACTGGTTTCAGCATGGCATGAATCTGTTGGTGGGTAGAACGAAAGTCTTTAGACAATTCATGCAGATAATCTATCAACAAGGGGCACTCTATCTCGGAAAAGCGCTTAGGTCTTGGAACGCCCCAGACATTAGCGTGGTGTCTGAAGACCACCTCATTCGGGGACAACCCTGTTCTAGAATGCGCAGTCGCCCTGGTAGATAACAAAGCCAAAGGTAACGCATCTGGCCATCACAATCCTGTGCTTTCTTGAGTCTTTGCTAACTTCAGTTTGAGATTACCATTGTACTTCTCAACCAGGCCTGATGACTGGGGGTGGTTCGCTAATCTCTTGCACACCAATTCATTGACTTTTGAATTGAAGTGACTTCCGTTGTCACTCCAGATCACACGTGGCAATCCATAGCACGGGAAGAACTCTTTCAAGGGTGCCTTCGCCTTCACATGGCTGTATTCTCTTTAGTAGGGTAAGCCTCAATCCATTTTCTGAATGCGCAAATCACTACTAGCGCATACTTCAAATTGTTAACTCGTTCCATTTCGATGAAATCCACCTGGAAAACCTTGAAAGGGAAGGAAGGCGGTGCAAAGTTACCTGCGGGTGTAGAAATGCCTTTCCCAGGATTATGTTTCAGATAAACAATGCAGTTCTTCGCTAGATGTATGGCTACCTTAGAGCTATTATCGTTCTGCTATACTGGGTCCAGTAGCTTACAGATTCCTTTGGCACTAATATGTGAGGAACTGTTGGCCATGGTCACAACAGGGAGCATGTATGCATTGGGCAGCAACCATCTCTGTTTCCCAGACAGATCAGTCGAGCACCCCTCCTCATCCAAACGCCCTATCTTCCTCCCATATTGCCAGTTCATCTATGGTCGCCTCACTCTGTATTTCCCTGACATTTTCTAATGTGTCCTCAAAAATTCCATTGTCTGGAACCCACCTAGCGGGACCTGCCACAAACATCTTTCATCTAGCTGTCTCCTTATCTGTCTGATCGCCCAGCCGCACCTACAATTATGGGCCACTCCAAAGGCATACTAGCTTAAGTATTGCCAGTCAGTCCTCACTCAACTCACAAGCCCTAAGGAGAGAAACCAACTCTGCAGCTTGGGCCAATTGGTATGGGATAAAGGATGCCTCAACTACAGTGTGTAATGCTGTGATTGCTTAGGCTGCAGTGGTAGTGTCATCTGGTAGTTTAAAACAAAAGCCATCGACATATAGTGTAGCTTGGGGGTCAGATAAGGGAACATCAGTCAGGTCTACCTGTCCTTTTGGTTCTTCCTCAGTCCGAAATAAATAATCATGGACATCATTGTCCTTTTCTTCCTCATGGAGGGGTAGTAACGTGGCTGGGTTCAGAGCAGCACATTGTTTGATGGTAATGTGCGGAGCAAACAAGGTTCATTCATATCCCGTCAGATGCGCACTTGTAAGGTGTGGCATCTTTTTCTTATTCAAAAGCGTATCCACAGCATGAGGTACCATTACTGTGAGATCAGTATCAAGGACAAGCCCTGCTGATTGTCTGTAAGGGCCCGATTCACAGAACTAACTTAAGACAAAATCCTAAACTTACTACTTTTAGTATTCACAGAAGGCATTTAGTAGTAGTAAAGTTAGGATTTTGTCTTGAGTTTGACTTAAGACAAACTTAAGACAGACTTAAGACAGACTTAAGACAAACTTAAGACAGACTTAAGACAGATTTAAGTTAGGATTTTGTCTTAAGTTTGTCTTAAGTATGTCTTAAGTCTGTCTTAAATTTGTCTTAAGTGAAACTTAAGACAAAATCCTAACTTTACTACTACTAAATGCCTTCTGTAAACACCAAAAGTAGTAAGTTCAGGATTTTGTCTTAAGTTAGTTCTGTGAATTGGCCGCATAGAAACTGCCACCGCCGCAGCAACTCGCAGGCAGCTCGGGAGAGCTCTGGCGACGTTTTCAAGAATAGCAGAGAAATATGGCCAGGGTCTCTGCTTACCACCAAAACCCTGTGTTAGAACAGAAAGCACGCAACCATCCACCTTGTGTACGTAGAGCACAAAAGGCTTCTGGTAATCAGGAGTACCAAGCACAGGGGCAGAGGAAAGCTCAACCTTTAATTGTTCAAACGCTTGGTGGCATGCAGATGTTCTAGGCAAGGGTTCATGCACATCTTTGGTGGTTAGGTAAAGAAGGGGTTTTGTTAGTAAAGAATAGTTAAGGATCCAATTACGACAATACGAAGTTATGCCTATGAAAACGCATACCTCGCATTGGGTCTTAGGAAAAGGCATATTAGTGAAAGCAGCTATGTGTTGAGGTGTTAGTCTGCATCTCTCCTTTGACAATAGGTGACCTACATAGGTGACCTCCTGTCGACAATATTGGAATTTTGAAAGTGACACCTTGTACCCATGATGTGCCAGATGTAACAGCAAATTTACCATGGCCATTTTACAACCATCTTCAGTGTCCGAACGCCACAAGGAGGTCGTAAACCTACTGCAACAGCACATTACCAGGGGAAGTTCTAAAGAGTCCAACTGAGCTTTCAAAGCCTGGCTATAGATTCTAGGACGTTCTGTATAGCCTTGTGGAGCACAGCAGAATCCAAAGCTCCTGGCGGCTATTTCAAATCCAAGCAGATATCTGCTATCTGTATGGATTGGAATGCTGTAGAAAGCATTCTTTAAATCGATCATGGGAAATAATTTTGCTGACGGGGAATTCATTGTCAAGATCGTGGTAATGTCTGGAACCACAAGGTACTGGGGAACCACTATCTTGTTCACCTCTCTAAGGTCAATTACAAAGCGGTAAACATCAGGGTGAGCAGCAGAAGAATCCAAGGGTGTCTTTTTAAGTATATGAAGAATAGGGCTCTTACAGACATTAGCCACTATCGCTTCAACCACACCAGACTTAATGCAATCCTGTATTATTTGCAATGAGGCCTTTTTTCCTGTCTGGGATATCTTTTACTGGGGAATACGTGGCAATACAGCATTGTCCTTAATCTGTATTGAGACCGGTGGGATCTGGAGTAACCCCACATCCATGTCTCGTGTAGCCCAGAGTGTATGTGGCACATCGTAAAACTCAGTGGCAGGGGGGCATTCTATGCGGGGCATGGTTTGGCACGGGCCACTTGCAGTCCAATAGTCATGTAAATGCCATCTGGAGAACAATAAATGGTTGCATGTAACCTTTTTAACAAATCCAATCCCAATAAATCCTCCCCACAATTTGACGTTAATAAAAACGGTGAATCAACCGTAAAGGGACCAATAGTGAGTGCAAGGGGCTTTGAAATGGGGCTAACAACCGGCACGCCGGAGAAACCCACCAAAACATTGTTTTGGCCAGACAGAGCTGCCCACGGGACCAGTGAACAGGAAACAGAGCTATTCATAGCCCCTGTACCAGCTAAAGATTTCTCGGTCGTACCTTGTATATCCGCTGTGACATAGGGTCCGCGCTGATCTACAGGCCCCGGAACTGGTCCCATGCCCTGGCCCTGGCTATCCTAGCTGTGTGACATCCCCGTCACCTCGTCTATGTCATTGTCATCATGATAGTACTGTCTCCCTCAGGGGGTCATCAAAATAGTTCCCGCTCTGTCTATTAGACAATGTGTTCACTGATCACATCTCTCCACGGCCTCCTCCTTCTCTTCCACGTCCTCTAAAACACCATCCTCTCGGGGCCTCACCTTTCTGTAATAACTCCAGTCACTATGCGTATTGGTTTAGCCCAATGGGTGTACTCGAAGTAACACCCCTGTTAGACCCAGGCAGACGCTGGGCCGAACCTCTTCCTCTTCCTCCATTTGCAACTTGCTGCATCAACACCCTTGTCTTCAAATCCTTTAACTTTTTCTCCACCTTTTCTTCGTTCTCATTCTCTCTATGCTCGTAGTACTGTACCATACTCAAAATCACTGAAGGGGATGAGGTCGCCCAAGTACTTTCCAAATGCCTGCAACCTAGTTGCAATCTCGGGGAGCAAGTTAATGACAAATCAGTTAACAAACAAATGAACACCCCCCTCCTTTGACAGATCCTGACCACTAAAGTCTAAAAACACTCCTTCAAATCTAGTAAAGAAATCAGACACACTTTCATCCTTCTTCTGTCGACAGACAGTCAACTCATCCCAATCCACTCGACTTGGCGGGATAAGGGAGTGCATGTAAGTGATAATACGCCCCTGCAAAGCTAGAAGCTCTGCGTTCGGCTTCTTGCCGGGCTTATGCTCTTTATCCCAAACCATGATCACATCCCATTTGCCACCAAACTCCAGTGCATGATCCTGTGTATGGACCTGTCTCCCTATATCTATCGGTACCAGCAGACCGAAAAATAACTCTATATCAGCTAATGTCATCACTCTGAAGGAGGTTTTTCTGAGGGTCCGGCAGCTGGCTCTTTAGAAATAGGACCTCCCTCCTCTTCCAAGGAGTATTGATCCACTGTTCTTGAAACCGGGCATCGACTCGGGGTCTAATTACTTTGCCCATGGAGTCGCGCAGTTCTGGTATTTCAGGATGGTAAATGGGATGGACCTCCCTTATTTGAAGCTGTGTCCCTATCCTCGGAACCTTTTGGAGCAATCTGCCCCTGTAACCCACCAATGGTGTTACATTACTAAAAACTTCATTGGGACCCATACCTGTAGCAGATAACCTGCCCTGTATGTCATAGATGATCTGCGGTGCAACACCCTGAAAACACTGCTCCCACAGTCTTATCAACGTAGCCGACATATGCTTAAGAGCATGCTGCTGTATGAAGGGCTCATAATCTTTCATCACACTCCACACATATTCCACACTATAGATCAGGTTCCAAGCCCACTGAGCCACCTGATTCGCCACTATTTGCTTTTCCTCATCACCCACGACAGAACGCACCAACACTTTCTCCATACGGTCTCGTGCTGCCACCCAATTCCCTTCATGGATCCCACACACAGGGGTCTCGCCATTCCGCAAGGCTTGGGGTGTCAGTCTTGAGGGAGAAAGGACAGACAAAGAGACAGGCATCATCATGAAAGGAGACAGTGTTGTAGGAGTGAAAGGGTGTGCAGCAGTAGATACGGCGTCAGTTGACAGACCAGGAGAGCTTACGGCCCAGGCCCGGTTACCGGCGTGAGCAGGGAGGAAGCAGGTGGGGTTGGGGTTGTAGCAGTTTGGCTAGAGGCAGAAATACTAGGGAGAGCAGCACCAGGGGCTGGGTTCTCAGATGGCAGAACCTGTAGGTATATTTGCTAAGGAGCATAAGGAGGGGAAGGGCGAGAATCCAATAGCTCTTCAACAAAAACATCTCCTTCCTCTCTAGTAACATAACATTTATCAGTCTGCAATCAAAACTTCCTGTCTGCACATTCTATGCCTTTCTCTATCTTCTCCCTTTCATAGGACACTGCTTTCTGCGTTACCGTTTGCATCTGTCTCTTTCAGGCCCCCTTCTCTGCTCTCATACGCCGTTGCTTTGCTTCCTTCTGCCATACTCTCAGAGAATCAAACATAGCCTGCCTGCTCCTTTTAGTGAATAACTTGTCCTACAAGAAATGTAATTTTTGTTCATCAAACGAGCCAGTGAGTGGCCATTGTAACTCAGCATTGTCCCTCATATATTTATTCCACAATGTGCTAAACATAATAGGGCCAATACAATGCCTGACGTATACGTCAAACTTTGGGGTACCCTCCGGAGGCGCAGGCTGGCTCTCTTCCAGTCGGGCCTCAGCGAAACAACATAGACATCCAAAACATTCTAACTTACTTAAACAAGACATCTTAATATAAGATACATACGCTGTCCCCAACGGACAAGTATAATACCAGAGAAAGAATAATAAAATAAAAGATAAATAATAGGAAATTGTTCGAGAACCAAACCACAACGGTCCTGAGACCGCTCCCTGCAGTCCAGAGACTGTAACAAGTTTAAGAAGACAGGCTCTAGCCCCAGACCTTTTCAAGAGTAGATTAAATTACCAATTGGCCTGGCAGATTGTTCACAAACAGTCCCAGACCTTTTCAAGGGTGGGCCAAATTACCAGTTGGCCTGGTAGACTGTTCACAAACACTCTGTGTCTGTTAAAAGGGTCCGCAAACCCACCAAGTTCAAACCAAGACAGTCTGGCGACCGTACTTAGGCACAGCCCAGAATGGTGCCATTTTTCCAAGATTCAAATCACTTACCTGGTGCACACAGGTCGAGTCAAGTTATTCTCCACTGCCGACTCTTCAGACCAAATTGTCAATTCCAAGGTTTCGCCTTCTCAGGACCCCAGCCAGTGACCACTAGATGAGGAGTCGCCCGATCAGATGGGTGGGGCAGCTGCAAGAACCAAGCACGATCGTGTGGAGTACCCCGATTCGCCTGACCGACCGGACGCAACCCAGACCCTGCAACACAATTGCGGTTGAGTCGTTCACCTAGCCGGGTCCCTGTTCGGGCACCAACTGATGGAAGTGGCCCTTAGGGGCCACCCAATTACTTACAACCACCTGCTATGCCTTCCAAGAATTAGGAATCAGTAAGAAAGTCAAGATTATAAACCAGTTTTATCAGCAATACTCTGCAGAGGAGTCTGCACCCTAAGATGTCTGCTGAGGGACTGGCCCCCAACAGTCTGCAACACGTAATGATTCTTCCCAGTAGCTTCCGACCACGGCCACAGTAGAAAGTTATTGGCCTGCGCAGAACACAAACAAAGAGGCACCAAAGGATGAGCTAACACCTGCCAGATAGGTACATGCTATCTGCAATTCAAGGTTACCGTGCTGAGTCTCAGTGTCTCCTAACGTGGGAGCAGAACTATACACTCGGATAGGTATTTGAAGGCAGAATGGCCTATTCCTTAGAAAGTCAGGAAGCAGCCTTGACCAGAAGTGAAAATATTAACAAAGTACAGTGTTCTGCTGAGGCAAGCATTACTAAATAATGAGGCCTAGTTCGGGCACAGCCTAAGCAGCCTAGAAGGTATTATGAAATACAAAATGGAGTCACACTCTCTAAGTGAAGCCTGCACATTATGGGGATAACTCAGTGGGTTGCATAACATAAATACAAATAGTGTCTATTTAGCCAAACACTGCTAACCTAATGTAGCAGGAGTGCATTGCAGGAATGGGATTTTCAAACCTAACAATGGAAGCCATTTACTCCTCTGACTACCTCAGAAAGACATGGTGTTTATATACCCTAAGTGGTACCCTCAGGGATTCTACCTTGCTGTGTCATGTCGGACTTAGGATGACAGAAGGAATGACCCTTGTACATAGCTATTATGCAGGAGATGGTAGTTCTGCTGAGTGTCCAATAATCCTCATACATAATGGATAAGGCTAGTTTTCAGGGAAAACCCCACGTCTTGTATGCAGTACCGTAACTAGGTAAAAGGTCATTCCCAAGAACCGTTATGTAGAGTAATGGTATGGAAGAATATAGGTGAAAGGTGAAGTTGCTACCTGAGCCTATATTGGGATACCTATATGAAACAGAACAATAGAGAGTTGCACATGACTTATGCATGGAAAATTCTCAAAAATAAATATGCAGAGCTAATGCTTCTGTTGTGTCTTGGTGTTTTGGTTTAAATGAGCTGGTGCAGTATTTCTACAAGGGCCCCATAGAAACGATTTTGTAAACAATATCTACAAAGTATCTAACATGTGCGTGTTTATTGGATTTTAAGACTATAGCTGGGAATGAGAAAAGGGTGCTGGATGATATGTGTGCCGAAATAAGTGATGGGTAATTTGAAAAACAACCACGTCACTGGTTTCTATTAAATACGTCAGTGGGCACAATGTTTCACTTTGGAACAAGTGTGTGGCTTCAAAGAGTTTGACATTTGTTAGCGAAAATGCCTTCTGAAGTTTGACAGTTTATTAAAAGTTGAAAATACACACTTACGCCAGCCACCACGTCAGAGTACATTCTGCAGCCCACTCTGAGCATACACGGGCTGTTCTACCCTAGAGACGCACATCCAGAAACAACAACCACAATGACATTGATGGGTGACACTCAAAAGGAACGTGGGGTCCAGTCCTCACACTGGCTTGTCTTATCAACTGGGCTTCACATTAAGAGATGACTGTGAGGCATGTTTTGTTTTAACGATGCAACCTGGGAAGAGCTGCTACTAGACCGCTAGAGTTACTCAATAACAAACATGGGTGTTTTAAAAATGAAACCGGAATTTTAAATGCAGGGACCCTGACTTTTAGATGCAAAGGCATCTGCCATAGCCAGTAGGCAACTGCTCGAAGAGAGCTGTACTCATAGCTTACAGTACCTGCAGGTCGTGTGAGTCAGCCAAGGCACAGCAGATGGATTAGGTGGTTCTTTCAGCGAAGGGGGCACGACACGTATCATAGTGAGGATGCCAAGGGCCCTGGAGCAAGTAATGCCTGTTTGACTGCCGTTGGGTAGCTATATTCAACAATTATTGGGGTTCAATGGGCCTCTCAGGACTCTGTGTACCTGTACCACTGCACCTCAGGCACCATTGATGCAGTCCTGCCAAGTATCAAGCAATATGCGTTAGTCTAACGCATGTCAGTGTGGTGGTCCGCATCACCGCACTGAAATGAAAAATCACTCATTATAGCGTCTCGTCTGCTAACAAGCTGGAGCGGTGCTAAAATACATGACTGAGCTGCAGTCTGACAGAACTTGGTGCACCCGGTAGGCTAGAGGGCAGGCACAAGATCTGTACTCTGCTTCCTACAATGTTTCCACCCCGGGGCCCGAATTGGCATGTGCATAACTGCTGAAGAACTCACAGGAGTCAGTGCCCATGCCTTGACTACTAGTGAGTGCATCAGAGAGACACGGGCTAAGGCAGTGGACGAGTCACTGGTCCTGCAGTCATGCTGAGCTCGGCTGCCACCTGCGGTGCTCAGCGAGCGGGCAGCATTTCATTAAATGTTTTGGCTGCACTCTAACACGACAGCCTGGAAGCCAGCTTCGAGCTATTCAACCCTGTCCTGGTGGGGATCTTCTTGAGAAATTTATTGATTCCCAGTGACGCATGCCACCTGAGACATGCGGGGCCAGGCAACGCCCGCTGCAGCTAAATTATGTTGATCAACAGCCTGCTAAGTGCTGGGCAAGGCTGAGAGCGGATCCAAGCAGCATGATGAGATCCCACCTGGCGACTCGACCCATGACCTCAGGCCTACCTGTTGTAGTGTTCCGATACGTGAGGTGGTGTTCCAGCCTACCTACGCGTTCGGGACGAGCGAGCGCTGGAGCGTGATGTCAGACGCTCGCGTGTATAATTAAATGGCCGTGGCCTCGGTTAAGCAGTCGGAGCCGCGTGTAGAAGCAACTTGCCGGCTCCTGTGATTATTAGCGCGAGCGCGCTAATTGAATATATGGCGTTATCAGCAAAAGCCACACTGGCGACGAGGGTGTATCTCTGAAACCCCCGGTGGTGATATCTGCCCGTTTCTGTGCCAGATTTTGTGCTGCCTGATGGTGCATTCGTCGTGTGCAGAGCTTCCCAGGAAGGCCCAGCTGTGCATGCTGTTGCTGTGTTGGAGGTCGGAGATATGATTTTCCCCTGGGGACCCAGACAGCATTACCCTACAAAGGCCCACGGGCTAGAGAGGTGCGGGACGGTGCCCCCCGGTGACTTCCTGGGCCAGCTGGATTGACTATGCCGGACTGCAGTACCAGGACCCTCATGCCTGGGCTGTTAATCTCTGGCTGACCGCCCTCGTAGAAGACAGGGGGACAGGAGCAGTGCCCAGAGGAGGAACACAGGGCGTCACCCCTCGACAAAACTGCCAAGGAGAAAAGGGGCAGTACACGGCCTACGCAGCGTGCTGAGCACGTGCCAAAATGGCGTCAATCCCCGCCCTTGAGCCGTTCATCGTCGATGGTTCTCCGTCGTCCCTAGCCCCGTGATGGAGGGATTGGACCGATCGCCTCCAAATATGTTTTGATGGGGCAGGGATATCCAGAGAAAGGCGCAGGGCCCTATTACTCCATCTGGGAGGCAAGGACATCCACCGAATATACAAGACCATCGTGGAAGCCACTACGAAGACATACCTCACGCTACTGACCGCTTTAAATGCCCATTTCGAGCCTATGGCAAACAGAGACTACGAAAAATGTATCTTTCGCCAAGCAGGAGGCCGAAGAGTCCCTAGATGCGTTCCATGGCCGACTAAAGGAGCTAACCAGCACGTGTGGGTTCCATGATGAGCAGGAGGAGATCCGAGGAAAGATCATCCAAGGATGGTACTCATCCAAACTCCGAGTCGCCATCCTCCAAGAAGACGGTAAACCCCTGGCGGACATCCTAACACTAGGCCGTTCGAAGGAACTGTCGCTGGCGAGGGCCTCACACATGGAAGCAGCCCTGCACCACCCCATCAAGACGGAACAAGACCACGTGGCAGAGAAGGTGAACGTGGTGAGACCCAAAGTGAGGCAGACCGGAGGAAGGAGACAATCGGACACCAAGAAAAAGGAATGCGGGTACTGCGGAGGCCAGCCTCACCGCTTGCAAGATTGCCCAGCAAAAGGTAAGAAATGCAGCGCATGCGGGTGGATGAACCATTTCGCAGCAGTATGCAGATCCACCAGAGCCAAGAAAGAGGACGCACAAGCGGTGCGAGAAGAGCCGGACAGCGAAGACATGGATGAGGACACCGACGAATACCCGGTCCACTATGTGTTCGCAATCAACCAGCCACAAAGAAAGAAGCGCCGCCTGCCGAAATGTCGCATCATGATCCACCAACAGGAGGTAAAAGCGACTATTGATACAGGGGCATCCATTGAGCTAATGGCCGCCAACGTCTATAACCAGCTACGCACAAAACCTTCGTTATGAGAGGCGAAGATACGAGTATTTGCCTATGGCCAAAAGACGCCCATCCCACTTATCGGCTGTTTCAAGACCGACTTGGAGCACGGAGAGACGAAGATAGGCACCACCATCTACGTCACGAAGAAAGGCAGTGGCATGCTGTTGAGCAGGCAATCAGCCGAAGAGTTGAAACTGATATCGTTTGCCATGGCGGTATTAGAAGAGGAATTGGATACCATCATGGAGGAGTTTGGCGAAGTCTTCAAAGGAATTAGGTGTTAGAAAGGGAAGGAAGTATCCCTGCACATTGATCCATCCATACAGCTGGTGACGCTGAGGCACAGGCGAATCGCATTCCATCTGAGGCAAAAGGTCGAAGAGGAGCTGGAGGCCCTAGAAAAACAAGGCATCATAGAGAAGCTCAGCGGGCCAACCCCCTGGGTATCCCCGATCGTGATTGCCAGGAAGCCGAAACAGCCCAATCAGGTCCGCATCTGCGTGGATATGCGCCTCCCCAACGCCGCGGTAAAAAGCGAACAACACCTAACGCCCACTATCGATGACATCTTAGGAGAGTTGAACGGGGCAAAGTGGTTCTCCAAAATGGATCTTCGGTCAGGCTATCACCAGCTGCCACTCCATCCAGACTCGAGGTATATAACCACCTTCTCTACCCATGTAGGCCTCAGACAATATCGGCGCCTGAATCTTGGCAACTCCAGTGCAGCTGAGGTATTCCAGAATACCATTAGAGAGGTCCTCAGCGGGCTCTCCGGAGTGCTCAACGTTAGCGATGATCTGCTGATCTATGTGTCAACAGTGGAGGAACACCACCAGAGGCTGAGAGGAGTCCTCAAGTGAATCAAAGAATCAGGCCTCACTCTGCACCGTGAAAAGTGCCAATTCCTACAGAACAAAATCAGCTTCTTTGGATATATGTTCTCTGATCAAGGGGTGGCCCCGGATCCATACAAAGTGAAGGGCGTTCAAGAGGCCCCTGCCCCAATGAACATTTCAGAAGCCAGGAGCTTCCTGGGCATGGTGAACTTCTGCGGACGTTTCATCCCTGACCTCTCCAACCTTACCAAGCCTCTCAGAGAATTGACCAAATCCACAACCACATGGCAATGGGGCCCCGAACAAGAGCAAGCTTTCAGCGCAACAAAAACGGCCCTGTCGGCAGACACCACCTTGTCGTACTTCGACCCTGCATTACCCACCAACGTGGCCGTAGATGCCAGCCCTTACGGCCTAGAAGCGGTACTGGCTCAATTGTAGACCAACGGAGACTGGGCACCCATCGCCTACGCCAGTCGGTCCCTAACCGAAATGGAGCAAAGATACTTGCAAATTGAGCGAGAGGCCATCGCTATTCATTGGGCCTGCAGACATTTCCACGTATATGTGTATGGCCACCACTTCACGGTATCAACCGACCACAAGCCACTCATACCTCTCTTCCAAGGGTCGGCATCGAAACCACCACCCAGAATTGAAAAATGGATCCTCCAGCAGCAAGGATATGATTACCGAGTGGAGTACAAACCGGGATCCACGAACCCGGCGGATTATCTATCCAGGCATCCCCGAAAGGCCACCAAGGAGGAACAAAAGGAGGCGGAAGACACAGAAGAGTTTGTCCGATTGGTGACTGAAAGATCACGACCCCTTCCCATGAGCCTAGCTGCCATCATTGAAGCCTCTGAGGGAGACGAATGCCTGCAGGTAGCTGCGGATGCAGTCAAGTCTGGAGATTGGAGGGCCATCCAAGAGTCTCTGAGCAGTAAGACGCCCCAAGCCAAGATGACACTGGAATCCATCCTGAGAGTGAGGGGAGAACTGTTCGTCGACGGCCAAGGGTGTCTTCTACGAGGCCCCAGACTAGTGATGCCGGCTAGCCTCACCCAACAGGCAGTAGACCTCGCGCACCGAGGACACCAAGGAATGGTGAAAACTAAAAGCAGATTGAGGGTCAAAGTCTGGTTCCCCGGCATGGATGCCATGGTCGACCAAACAGTGAAGGCCTGCAACTGGTGTCACACAGCAGGGCAAGCGGATCGCCCCACCCAGTGGCCACAGAAGAAAATCCCCAGAGACCGTGGGAGTGCGTGAGTGCGGATTTTGGGCACCTCCAGGATGGACGCTATGCTCTAGTCATTTTTTTTTTTTTTAAGAACCTTTATTTCCATTAGCATGAAATTACAATCACGGGCCTACAACCAGTGTGGCCGGCCGCTATTTAAATCGAGCAGAAATTAAGTAAGAAGTAGCACATCAGTCCGGTGATTAAAAACAAAGCCACATCCAGGATACAGCGGAGAATCAAGATAATTTGTGATAACAAGGAATAGAAACGGTTCATTTTTAGATAACCAAAAATTAAATCAAAGAATCGACATCGCATTTTCATTTCCGCTCCCAACACAGTCAGTTAAAAACACAATATCACTCCGATGATGAGCATAAATTGAATGGGAAAGGAGAGGAGTACCAAAGTCAGGATAAATGCAATAACGTACCAAGCACGGCATGCGAGCCCCACCCCTAAAAAGGATGCACATGAAGACAACTACATCGAAAAAGGAAAGGGCAAAGGGCCATAGAAACAAAAAAGGAAGCAGAAAACAAACCCATCCCCCAACACCCCACCCTGCACCCCTGCAAAAGGCTACGGCCTACCCCCCCAGCAGCGTGCCTGTCGCCCTAAATAAGAGACCCGAAAATATAGAAAAGAAAAGAGAAAAAGAAGAAACAATATGAGGAGAAGGGCCGGCGATTCGGGTATCCAGTCCCTCCCACCCCCGCATACTAAAATCGTATAAACAGAAGCAATAGAAAAGTACAAATATCAGCAAGCACAGAAAACGCAATCAATTATAGCCCCACTAAACGTGCCCTTGAATCACCATTAACCAGCAAGAAGTCCCTCCAAGTTCCAAGCGAGGTCACCCCTGGCCACTTCTGTCAATAGTAGCAATGTTAAACAGCCTTGCAGTAGGGAGACAATTCGATACAAAAGGTTCAATCGTTCCAGGCAGACCAGGTAGCGCTGCCGCCCAACATGGTCCTAGCCACCGAGAAACAACTGACGATGCGTGGCGGAGGCCGGAATGCAACAATACCCAGAACACCAACAATTCCAAGTCCAAAAACTGGTCCGCCAAGCACGAAAAGGAAAACACAGGATGTGGGAAGCACCGCAGCACAGTCCGGGCCTCGTATACCATGGATCGATGTAGCTTCTCCACTTGCTGGTCCTGAAAAAGGCCCCGGTGAGACAACCACTTGCGGAACAGGTGTGACGACAATAAGCTCAGGAAACAAATCTATTCGTGCCTCCAAGACTGTAGACTCATCTGGGGAACATGACACTGCGGGAGAAGGAGACGCATCGGCACCGACTCGGGGGCAAATCACTACGCTACAAAATGGTGGGTCAGCAATGGCGGCGATCCTTCCTTCCAAGTCCCGGGAACTCCGGAGCAAAGCAGTTCGCAGGGTTATCAGTGCATCCAGTACGTTGCAACGCGTAGACGTTTCCCCATGTAGCCGAACTCCGGGGGTCTCAAGTTCAGCGGTTTCTCTGTTCCTGGGAGGGGTGCACTCCGAGGCGCCGTCCGCCATTTCAGCCATCTCGTTCTCCTCCACTTCCCCTCCACCTCCGAGCCCCGTCCGACCACCAGAGTCAGCAGGTCCCACGGCTGGATCTCGACAGTCGGCGCTTGGTGCAGAAAGGAGAGTCAACAAAAGTCCGGATGTGCTCCCCGCAGCTCGCCGGGAGCAACCGCTGGTTCCCGGACGGGACTATTAACATGGCCGGGCGTCACACCCAAGGGGAACCGGGCAACACGGGCTCTCTCCGGCTCGGCGATATCTCGGGTTCACGGGGCAACCCACTATTGGGAGTGGGTTGGTACCAACTCTCCCGGCTCGCGGCTCTCAGGCTCCCACTGACCGGCTTCTCATCCCGACCAGGGCCGCCAACCCTACGAACACTGCCGGGCAACCTCTGCACTCGAGGCCCCGGCTTCAGCGCCGCGAAGGCCGGCAAGCAGACAGGGACAGTTCTTCGGATCTACTGCACGGTGGAGCCCCCAAAACAGATGGTAAGTGATTGCTTCCCTTCAACAACTTAGATCAGCAAGCCTCGCTCAGGATTATCTTCAGGATAGACGTGCGGGGAGGAAGGGCCCTCGGAGCCAGGCGTTTATGCGACTGTTCTGATCGCCATCTTGGCTCCTCCCTGCTCTAGTCATTATTGACGACTTTACCAAGTACCCGGAGGTAGAAATAGTGGGAAGCTAGACAGCCAGCGAGGTGATCGCCAAGTTTGAGAAGACCAATGCCACTCCCGGCATCTTCGAAGTGGTAAAGACAGATAACGGACCCCCCTTCCAGGGACAAGAGTTTGCAGAATATCTGAAAGGGTGGGGGATACACCACCGCAAGATTACCCCATGCTGGCCCCAAGCAAATGGGGAAGTGGAAAGGTTCATGCGTACCCTCAACAAGACAATACGCATTGCTTTGGCAGATGGATCTCCACTGGAGAGGGCGATTTACAGCTTCTTGAGAGAGTACAGGATGACCCCTCACGTCACCACGGAGGCAGCGCCAGGAACGGCAACCATGGGCCGAACAGTGAGTGGCACACTCCCCCATCACCCAACCTGGGTCTCCACGCAAGCCAGTGGAGAGAAGACCCTAGCCAACAGAACTCGCTCAAATAATCAAGCCAGCAAGCGGAGAGGAGCCAAGGAGTCCACTATCCAATCGCAAGACCAAGTTTACGTCAAAGATCGGTTTCCCGGGAGCAAGTTCAGACTTCCCTTCGAACACCGGCTGTGGACCGTCACCCGCCGGACCGGCACAATGGTGACCGCCCAGAGAGGAGCTGAAACCGTCCCCAGAGACGTATCCTCTTTAAAGAAAGCTTACCCCGGAACACCTCCAGGCTCCGGACGTGAACCTGAAAGATTGCCCCCGAGTCAACCACATGAAAACCAGGACGCAGACCAGTGCCCGGACGACTGCGAAGATCTGATGGACCAAAGTTCCCAATCCCTGCCTGTCACCCCCCGGAGTGGCCTGGCCTCCTCTCCCTCATTCCGAGGGGAGCACAACACCCCCGAGCGCAGATCCCCGGAGGTGGCCCGGTACAGAGGTGGACAGTCCAGGTATGGCCTGCGAAGGAATCCAGCGCCATCTTCGCAGCTGGCAGACTATCTGGTGTAACCATCAGGAACTGGGACTGGCAGACTGGTAACAGATCCATCGTTTTTCTTGACTGCAATGTTTTTGTTAATTTCGTTGTTTAATAAAGTTTGGAGGAATGTAGTGTTCCGATGCGCGAGGTGACGTTCCAGCCTACCTACGCCTTCGGGACGAGCGAGCGCTGGCGCATGACGTCAGACGCTCGCGTGTATAAATAAATGGGCGTGGCCTCGGCTAAGCAGTCGGAGCCGCGTGTAGAAGCAACTTGCCGGCTCCTGTGATTATTAGCGCGAGCGCGCTAATTGAATATATGGCGTTATCAGCAAACGCTTATTCAAAAAGCTGTGTTCCTTTCTGTGTTATTTACCTTTTTGCTTTGTGACCAACAGGCCTACACACAAGTCTAATGTCACTTGTATTAAGGAAATGGTTTTGGGTAATTATTTCTACACAACACTGTAGTTACTTCTTTCGCTCAACAATTTATTTTCATAACATTAAAAATCATTTGAATACAATTCATAACAAAACATTTGTTTTTCAACATTCATTCAAAAGAATTCCTGATCTAATACACAAGTAAATCCTAATCTAGTTAAAATAAAAACAACAAATTAATATTGTTTTCTCATATACATAAAATCTTAATAAAACATAAAATTATGTCAAAGGTCCTTTGTCGACGCGTTTCGGTGCACTGGTTCTTTTAAACACCTTCCTCAGGACAGTATTTATGGTTAAAAACAAACAATCTTCTTTCTAGAAAAATTTAAATACCTACAGTTAGTATATTCTATCTTGTTGTGAGTTTATCCTAGTTTCTACAGTTTCTACAGTGTTGAGAACCCTTTATACCAAGTCACTTTTGATTTAAATGTAAATACTGGAAGGACAATCTTACTTGAGTTGCTATTCAGTCAACCGTTTCTTTATGGGGTGTCCTCTTTTGTTAGATTGGTCCAATTGCAAACATTTCAATTATTGCTAAAAAACAAGGGTGGTATATATATTTTGTAGACCACTTGTTCTATATTTGTCACTTGTTTACAATGTGACGTTAGCCATTCTTAGTAGCACTTACTTAAAACCGGGAGAATATTCTTCCTCGTGTCTGAGGCGTTTTCTTACGTCTTTAAATCTGCGCAAGATCTCAAGTTCGTTGAATGCTCAATATTCAACCTATTAGACAATATCTAGTTAGGACAGTTTCCCCAAACAATAGTCATTTTAATGTCATCTATCGTGGGTCCAATGGTGGTCAAATGCCTACATACCTTCGTGAAAAAGTCTCTTTGCATCTCTGTGTCAAATACACGAGTAGTTCCTCACTATTTCTGCGTACTTCTTTATCGGGTTTTCTGCATTCACTTATTGCAGCAATATCTTCAATACCCGTACCTATTTATGTAGAACATATATATATATATAATGCATAAGTTCATAACGATATTTACTTCTCTAACTCCTTATTTTTCTATCAACAGCTTGAAACTACTACTGGTGCCGATATTTTATTGCGTGCTGCCCCTGGTTGCTGATGTTTTATTTCAGGCAACACTTTATTTCTCTAACTAGTTGTTTATCCTTTCAACAGCTACAAACTCTGACCGGTGCCGGTATCTCATTACGTGCCGCCACTGGTTGCCGATATTTTATTACAGGCAACACTTTCAGATTTTCTTTTGCTTAGTTAGCCTGAGTTTTGCATTATCCCTGCTCTGCCTTATTCTATCTATAGTATTGCCCCCTTTCACGGGATTACCCAAACAGTGAGACTTTTGAATAGATTGTATTTCCCCTTCTAAATGATTAACCCAAAAAAAAACCAAAAAAACGTAACTTTTGGGTATTGAGAGTGTCTGCCTAAACTTTTTAAACCATCTCTCTCCCATTTTTTTGAAGGGTCAGATCTTTCTATCTATACTGTAAAAATCACTATGTACCTAAGGTAGCGCAGCTGCCATCCTGGCCCCAATCGGTCGCTCACCTGATTGTTCTCTTTAAAAGCCGTCGACACGTCCTCTCTCCCGTGGGTTTGCATCGGGATAGGCTTTAGAACTCAGGTTTTATACTCCTTGTGATTGTCAATTTGTTTTTAGTTGGCGGCCGGTGTGTCATTTAGACCCGTACCTCTGAACCGGAAGGGCATATTCAACATTTTATTTTGACGCTACCTGTGCATATTTTTGGTTTTGTTTCTTATAGTATTGTTTCTGGCCAGTTAGGATATGTTTGACACGAGTCTAGAGTATCATCGGCAATTTTTATATTTGGTGAGCGACCAACGGAGTTTTGGGTTGAAGGCAGCCGCTATATTCGTAGTTTATTTCTTGCGAACTACAAAGTCGCCATTTTTTTAGTTTGTTTACACCTCCGCGAACTACACGCTCTTCGTGATTCTTTTTGCTTTTTTTTAACGATCATGGTATCGATCTGCAGTTTCTATTATGAAATCTTTTGCAGATATTTATATGTTACCCCATGTTAACAAAGCAACTATACATTTTCTTGAAACAATCTTGAAGGTAACAGTTACATATTTGGTTTTGTTAAGGCATGTATTTCTCACTATTCAATCTCATTCACATATAGCTTACGAACTATACAGTTATATAAATCAGTTAAAAATAACCGGAATATTCTGTAAAACACCTTTTTTCATACCTTTAAAATCCAATATACAAAACCATCCTAAGTGCATTTCTTTTAAAATTAATGGCACATTATATACATTATTGCACATGATTTTAGGGACATAGTCACATCTTTATAGCCCTTAAATCCTAAATGCTCTTATTGCTCTAATGGTTTCTTAATTCTATTTTCTAGAGTATTCTAACTACCATATTTATAAGGTAGACCTCGGTCATGTTTTCAGAAAAATTCTTTATGGTGCGGTATTTCACCTCAACCATAATTCTAAGAAAAGTCTTGCTTTATTTAACCTGTCTTTCCCATTCTTCACGGCAATTTAATCCTGAGTAATATGTCTTGAATTTAGACATAAAAAACTGTTCCCTCAATTTCCGTTTTTTGTGCACATCTCCTCCTCTAGCAGATGTTTTAATTTTCTCCAAAATGAACCACCTGGGGTCATCGGCTCCGTGTTTAGCAGAGACCCAATGGTCCTCAAGTGGTGCACCTTTTTTGAGATTCTTAAGGGCGGATCTATGTTCCGTGAGTCTCTGGCATATCTCTCGTCCAGTTTCTCCCACGTAACATTTGTTGCAGGGGCAAATAAGTAGATACACTACGTAGGATGTGCGACAATTTAACTGGTCGTTCATCCAATGGGATATTCCATTGATCTCGACCTTGTCCGTTTTTATGATATTTTTACAGTGTGAACATGTTCCACACAGTAAATTACCTCTAATGGGTGTGTTGTTTATTACATTTCTTAAACCACAGGATTTTGGTTCACGGAATGTTTGTACCAATTGATTCCTTATTGTCCTGTTCCTCCTAAATGCATAGATGGGTTTGGCTATAGGTGCTTTGCCTTGTTTTTCTAGGAGAGACCAATTTTTGTTGATCAGATTTTTTACTTTATTGCTAAAACCATTGAAATCAGATACCATTATTATTTCATTTCTTTTCTCTACTGACTTTTCTTTGGTTTCAAAAAGGCTCTCACGGTTATAATATTTAGCACGCTTGTAAGCTTGTCTTATTAACCGTTTTGGATATCCTCTCTTTATTAATTTAAGTTTTAGGGTCTCTGCATGTTTTTCAAAGGTCTGTCTATTGCTGCAATTACGTCTAATGCGCAGGAATTGGCTGAATGGAATGCCATCTTTCTGACAATTCGGGTGGTAGCTGGTGTGGTGGAGAAGGGTATTCCTATCCGTAGGTTTAGTGTATAATTCTACATTTAGGTAACCCTCCTCATTCCTGATCATAATGTCTAAAAAATCTACCGAATGTTGGCTCTTAGTAGAGGTGAATCTTAAGTTAGGGTCTCCACAGTTGAGCCATTCTAGAAAACTGGCAAGGTCTTCTTCCATTCCTTCCCAAATGAAAAAAATATCATCTATAAACCTCGACCAGTGTTTCACGTTTTCATAAAAGGGACTCATCTCGTTGTATATATGAAGTTTTTCAAAGTTGCCAACGTATAGGCACGCCAGACTGGGAGCACATGTGGCTCCCATGCTGGTACCCTTTGTTTGGCAAAAGAAGTCTTTTCTGAATAGAAAAATGTTATTTTTCAGGATAATGTCTATACAATCAATGATAAATCTATTTTCTTCTGACAGCTCTTGTTGGTCATTTCTTAAAATCTCCTCCATCATATTCACAGTATCTTGCTGCAGAATATTTGTATAGAGTGATTCTATATCAAGGCACACCAGCCATTCTGTGTTGTTATTGAATTCCATTCCTTCTATCTTTGAAATCATGTGCGTGGTGTCTTTTATATATGACGGTAAGAGAGCTACCAGAGGCTGGATAAAATGGTCAACATATTTGCTTAATGGTTCAGTTAAAGATTGTATTCCGGACACAATAGGACGCATGGGTGGGTCTTCCATATTTTTATGTATCTTGGGAAGCCCATATAGGGCAGGTATTCTGGGATGATCATTTATTAAGAAGCGATATTCCTCATCACTGATGATACCATCCTCTTTGGCATAAGTCACCAAATCTTTTACTCCCTTTTTCAGGATATTCCAATCCATGACACTAGATGGTTTATAGTGTGTAGTGTTCTCTAATAATTTTAGCATGCGTTGATCATAATCATGCGTGCTCATTATTACAATACTCCCGCCTTTGTCACCTGGCTTGATGGTTATATCCTCACAGGTTGACACATTTCGGAGTGCTTCTCTTTCTTTTTTTGATAATTTATTAGGGGTCCATGTTTTAGTTTCTAATATCTTTTCCAAACCACTGATCACTACTTTTTCAAAGGTATCAACTTATTGTCCTACCATGCCAATAGGTGGGGTCCACGTAGATGCCGGTTTAAGGACCGATTTATTATCACTAATTCTATCCTCTTTGTCTTCGAATAATTTTTTAAGTCTAATTTTCCTGAACAGATCTCTAACATCTTTTTCTATTGTGTATCTGCATCCATATGTGCTGGGTGCAAAGCCTAAACCTTTTTCTAAGACACTAACTTCCTCTGGTGTTAGAATTCTATCTGAGAGGTTTATTATGGGGGCTTTGTTGTCATTAGGATTGTCTATTCCCCGTCCTTGTGACTTCGGGTCCTCATATATGGTCTCCTCATTGTATTCCCCGTCTGTGTGTTGCCTTGACGTCCCCTCCCCCGGGTCCTGAACCCCCTGGGTTGGCGTCTCTGTTGCTGGCCTAAAAAAGCTGGCGAATATTCTCTACTTCCACATCTCTTTGTTCTTTCCTATTTCTATTGTCATTGTTCCTCTCCCCTTCTGAGTCTGAGCTATTATAGGAAGTGTCCGAGAAAGTGACATTTTTTTTTAAATATTTGTTTTTATTATATTGGTGCTGTCTACTACCATATTCATTAGGACCTGGCTGATCGTAATAGTCCTTCTGAATGTAGGGATAGACAGAATCAACTCTATAGTTAGCTGCATCTTTTCTTAGTTTATTTGTTTTCTTATTAATCATATATTCTTCATAACCGCTGATGTCGTCTTTGATCTCATCTAGTTTTTTCTTTGCATCTTCAAGGGCAGTGCTTTCATTTAATTCTCTTTCTAGATTCTCAATCTCCTCCCTTTCTATTATTATTATATCTTGGTCTGTCTCTATTATCAGTAACATCCAATCGTGACTACAGCGGTTCGCGATCAGTGTCCAGTTTTCAATAAACTTTTCGTTTTTTACGAATAAACCTGGTTCGTTCCTAATTTGGAGCCCCACAGGAATTACTCCCTTTTTACAGTACTGGATGATGAACTCTGAGTGTAATTCGGTGCGGATCAGCTTTTTCTTTAGGTTCCACAATTTATTCCATCTGTCATCATCCTTACTAGACAAACTAAGTGAATTGATGGTTTTAGAGCCCCCCCTGTTAGTTTCTTAAATTGGTCCTCAGAGAAATTAAAGGTTCTCTAAGTATCCATATTATTTTGCGCGAGTTAACTCTCCAGCTACTAGAGCTGTAAACAACCTTCAAAAGAAGAGAGTATCCCAGAGAACCAGAAAGGACTGGGTATCAGAATATTCATAAAGCTCTGTTCCTTTCTGTGTTATTTACCTTTTTGCTTTGTGACCAACAGGCCTACACACAAGTCTAATGTCACTTGTATTAAGGAAATGGTTTTGGGTAATTATTTCTACACAACACTGTAGTTACTTCTTTCTCTCAACAATTTATTTTCATAACATTAAAAATCATTTGAATACAATTCATAACAAAACATTTGTTTTTCAACATTCATTCAAAAGAATTCCTGATCTAATACACAAGTAAATCCTAATCTAGTTAAAATAAAAACAACAAAACAGTGAATGCAGAAAACCCGATAAAGAAGCACGCAGAAATTGTGAAGAACTACTCGTGTATTTGACACAGGGATGCAAAGAGACTTTTTCACGAAGGTATGTAGGCATTTGACCACCATTGGACCCACGATAGATGACATTAAAATGACTATTGTTTGGGGACTCTGTCCTAACTAGTTATTGTCTAATAGGTTGAAAATTGAGCATTCAACTAACTTGAGATCTTGCACAGATTTAAAGACGTAAGAAAACGCCTCAGACACGAGGAAGAATATTCTCCCGGTTTTAAGTAAGTGCTACTAAGAATGGGTAACGTCACATTGTAAACAAGTGACAAATATAGACCAAGTGGTCTAAAAAATATATATACCACCCTTGTTTTTTAGCAATAATTGAAATTTTTGCAATTGGACCAATCTAACAAAAGAGGACACCCCATAAAGAAACGGTTGACTGAATAGCAACTCAAGTAAGATTGTCCTTATAGTATTTACATTGAAATCAAAAGTGACTTGGTATAAAGGGTTCTCAACACTGTAGAAACTGTAGAAACTAGGATAAACTAACAACAAGATAGAATATACTAACTGTATGTATTTAAATTTTTCTAGAAAGAAGATTGTTTGTTTTTAACCATAAATACTGTCCTGAGGAAGGTGTTTAAAAGAACCAGTGCACCGAAACGCGTTGACAAAGGACTTTGACATAATTTTATGTTTTATTAAGATTTTATGTATATGAGAAAACAATATTAATTTGTTGTTTTTATTTTAACTAGATTAGGATTTACTTGTGTATTAGATCAGGAAGTCTTTTGAATGAATGTTGAAAAACAAATGTTTTGTTATGAATTGTATTCAAATGATTTTTAATGTTAGGAAAATAAATTGTTGAGAGAAAGAAGTAACTACAGTGTTGTGTAGAAATAATTACCCAAAACCATTTCCTTAATACAAGTGAAATTAGACTTGTGTGTAGGCCTGTTGGTCACAAAGCAAAAAGGTAAATAACAGAGAAAGGAACACAGCTTTTTGAATATTCTGATACCCAGTCCTTTCTGGTTCTCTAGGATACTCTCTTCTTTTGAAGGTCATCAGCAAACGCCACACCTGTGGCTTACTCAAACGAGGAAGGCCTTCTGAGTCATTACCACGGGCGGATCGTTGATGGAACCAAGTAGGTTACCAGTCTAAGGAACAGAAGCCGCAAATTACGCGAGCATCGCCTTTGGATCACGAACGCTTATGAGGCGGTTTCTTACCGCTCTATGAGTTTTTTCCAGAGTGGGAGAAGACTACATTTTGTGTAGGGATACAATTTTGTGTTCCCATTCATCACGGATCGAGGGCAGGGCGCACCTTAGCGTGTGCGTACCACCCAGGTCCTTTTCACTTTTTCCTTTTGGTCCTGACGAAAACCCACAATTATAAGAGGTTAAAACATGTAGACCTAAGACCTATATTTTAATCACATAACACACGTCGCTATTTTATCATCACCACACGTCTTGAACACCGCAGTCTACCTAATTAGACAAAGGTGTCACAGTTCTTTTACCTAAGGTGTCCAGTCACTCAGGAATAAAGTCTTGAAGTGACCCCTTTTTAAACCACTTAACCTTCTATCACTGCACATATAAAAAGACAAAATACCCGCTCCACTGTAATCAGGTGTCGTAGCACACCCTGTTGGCATTCGGCCAGCGGGGTGGGACCCCGATGATGAAGCATGTCACCAACTAGGTTGGTGAGTGAGGGGTCTTCTGAAAGGACATGCTATGTCCTATATTAAGGTTAGGCACAAGTGCTTGGTTAAGCCTTAAGCTTCAGGCGCAGAGACTGTCACTGTCTCGCCTAAAGGGGGCACTCCTCCATTTGTTTTGTTTAGGCCTTCTGAGTCGCCAGCAAATCTGTGCAGCAGTATAGGAGCTGTCTGAGCTTCTCATGTCGCGGCACCTGCACGCGGGATCCGATACCAGCTCACGGCCGCAGCACAGGCAGCGGGGCTCAGCTGCCACAAGAAGTCATTCATCTTCAGGAGTCAGTACATGAGTGCCGGTATGTTTTGAAGCAAACACTTCTGTGCAGTGCCATACGTAATATTTGTACTACTTTTACTGTCTGGTGCATAACACGCACTGGTGCAAGTACTCTTAGATAGCGCAGGCTTTTTAATGCTTTTTAATGCTCACTGTCTCAAAAAGTTTTTTTTTTTTTTAATAAAACTGCCGCCAGCTGGGTTGTGACCCCTAGACTATGTGCACCGCAATCAAACTCTTCTCCTGAGGCTTACCTGCACCCCCCATGCTTAATTGTGTTCCAATGTTAATTGCTTAGACTAGCCATGCAACGTAGCTTCAGCCTCAGGTTGTTAATAAATAACGGGCAGCGCCGCACACCCTGCTGTTATCAGCGAATTGATTTATATCAAATTGCTCAGTGTGTTTTTTGGTGATGTAGCACAGTCTGCAGAGGGGTTGTGATCTCTAAGATACGCCTGTACCCTTCCATTTCCGGTGCTTGCAGCCGTTTTAAAATCTTCTTACGGTTTCTGGTTGCTTAAATGGGTGAAATTTCTGAAATGTATGTTTCCGTTGTTTGCATTGCTTGATTTTCCTTGCAAAAAAAGTGTCACTCATAGTTGTTGAAATGTCAATCATAATTACGCTGACATTATAAAAATGTCACACATAGCAATCTGAAACCTTGGCAGCTATGTTGATAGCTTAGCCCCCAAGGAGTAATTGTATATTATGTGCTGATAGATGAGAGAGAATGTGAGAGCCTAAAATACTGCCAGTAAATGAGCACCTGCCCTGCCAGGTGCCCCTGTTGCCCCTTACTGGGAATAAAGACTCAAAAAAAGGCACAGGCGCTGAGTTTCAGCAATAGACAGTACTTAGGAGTCCTTAATAGCAGTAGTGCTAACCTTCTGAACGTTCTTATCTTTTACATTAATTCTTTGACTCATCTATGTGAATCTGCCTTTGTAAGATACGCATGCATATGTACTATTCGCCTGCTATAAAATCAACTTGGCTAATCCACTTGATAAATAATATAAATAAATTGAGTTAAAACAGAAAATAAAAAGAAGTGTAGGTACTGGTGCTAGCTCGAGGGCTTGGGCGACTCTCCTGAGTATTTTTGACTATATGTTGTTTTCATTTTTTCTCATGACTTCCTCAGAGAATAGAGGAGGGTACATTTATGGACTCCACAGTGCTATTATCAATTGTCCAACAGAACTTGTGGTTATGGGTTACTTGTAAACATCAATAATACCAGCAGGTGCATACTATCAAGATATTTTAAGATTATATGTAATAAAGTGCCACACTGAGACTTCAATGATAATGTGGATTATTTTGTAAAGTCATGATTACATAATTTCCATCTCTTTTCCATTTTCAGCCAATGATGTTCCAGGACAAAGTTCGCCCTCGGATCCTCTTGTCCTGAATGGTAAGGCATTCCAATGGGCAGAAAACTTCATATACCTCTTTGGGGATGGAATGATGGGCATTGCTTGTTTTGAAAGACCAACTAAGACAAAGTAAATCTGTTGGGGTGGGGAGTGCAGTGTTTCCTTTTCTGAAATAACATACTGTGCAACATCAGTACAAAGGTAGTGTGAGGAAGAAAATACAGCCTCTAGGTAGTTTTCAGATCTCTGCTAGATCGCATATATTGCGGACATGCACTTTTTACCTTTGTATGTGTTTTATTGTATTTTCCCAGCATGGAGCATAATTTGTGATTTTCAAGCTTAACATTAGAAACATTAGCACTGAGGTAGGAAAAGAGACCACACCTATATAATGCACCATGTACTGCATCCCTATGCACTAGACCATGGGCACGCCCGAACATTTTACCGGGGGCCGAAATGTATGTTGGCTGATGGGACCGAGGGCTGCACAGATACCAGCACAGAGTGGGAGTGAGTGGGGGGAGGGGGCGGCTGTAATAAGGAGGGTGTGAGGGGAAGCAAATCATGTACATCTACTGGCTGAATTGAATTTCACAATGTGGAAACAAAAAACCCGGTAAAAACCCCTACTTTCCAGTTGACTAAATTGTGTGATCCTGGGCGATTGTTTTATTTTTACTTTTCCTTCATATTCAAATAGAAGAGGACTTCGAAATGCATGACTTCAAAATGTGCGCTGTACAAAAACTGCTCATGTGTCTCATATGATAAACTATAATGTACATGTTTAGTAGCAACC
The DNA here is from genome assembly GCF_964261635.1 of Lissotriton helveticus. Lineage (NCBI taxonomy): Eukaryota > Metazoa > Chordata > Amphibia > Caudata > Salamandridae > Lissotriton > Lissotriton helveticus. The sequence goes on along the minus strand of NC_136068.1, from coordinate 1,329,524,117 downwards.
TCAGGCACCCAAAGGGTGCCCATTTTAACTAACTTGCCTCTTAGTTTACAATTGGCATTGTTGCCAGGATGGTAGGGACGCATGAATGTTTTTTAATTCATGTTTGAAAACTCTCACCTTTTAAAAAAATACTTCTCAATGCGCTGATAGAATCAACTTTACTAACGTGAAAGGTTATTTATGTTAATGAAATACACTTTTTGAATTTTGAAGAGACTTTATCATATTGTTTCACGCTTGCTGCAAGAAGTCTTTATAAATGAAAGTGTTCCTAAAGTTAAGCAGTTAGGGACACCCTAGTTATTAACTCTCTTTAGCTGCAATTAACATTTAAATAAAGGATTGCCTGTTTGTTTAATATATTTCAATGTTAGTACTCCATCGAGTAAACAGCAGCCGAGGGCTGCTGTTGACCAGAGGGCCACACCTAAAGGTCAGGATGGCCGCATGCGTCCCACGGGCCATACTTTGAGTATCAATGCGATAGACTGAACAATGGCATACTAAGGATCAGTTACAACATGGATGGTTGACCTATCATTCCTAAATGCCATCTTTTTACAAGGCTGGTTGCTTGGCCCTCATTATATCGCAAGTGAATGTGCAATCTACACAAAGGTAAATTAGTGTGATTGCCATGTTTCTTTGATATATTTGTTGTGTCCTCACTCACAGGTCCCACCTGTGGCCTGCTGCATCATCAGGCCCACCCCATTTAACTTAATGTGAGCAGGTGAGCTCTTCACATTTGTAAGTGGAGCGCTTAAAAGTGAGATTGTGAGTGAGTTAAAATTACCTCATGGATCCTAAATTACTTTTATTAAAAAGGGTCCTTAAGCAAGTGCTGTACACTGCCATTTTGTTCTTAAATTTTCATTTGATTTATTTTGATTTTCCTTATGTCTTATGTGCTTTATAATTGTATGCAAGCTTGATATTCATAATCAGGAGACTCATTAACTGGTGACTAACACGTGTTTCCATGCTTTGCTGCACATAATAGGGCTCGTGTGCCAAAGTCCTAAGACATTCTAATTGCCATGTCTCAAAAATCCATGTTTGGAATATATTTTCTCTTTCTAACCAAGACCATTTCGGGGATAGATCCCTAATCATTATCTGGATAGTTGCGCGCAAGCTTTACTGAATCTGTATAGATGCATATAGATAGTGTAGGAGAGTAGGGTCTGCTTTCCTATGGTCACCCCATTTTTTTGCTTTTTTGCTTCACTGGTTTTTGACTTAATGTGGCTGTGGGCCTGCTAATCAGACCCACAGCCCTGCTGTTCTCTCTCTAAATTTCACACCATGTACATCACCAATTGGGATTTGGGTCACTCTTACGAGTCCCTGTACAGTGTACTATAGGTACCCAGGGCATAGGTGCACCCAAGGCCTACCAGGGGCTGCAGCATATCTTTTGCCACCCCTGGCTGCTGCTGGCAGTCCTTCCAGCGAGGGAGGCTTGGACAATAGGTTTCCTGTCACAGGGAGGTGCTAGCACCACCCCAGACAGGAGATAGTGGACTGGGGCAGGGAGGGCTGAATGAAACGAGACACTGCCTGGGGCACACAAGGTGTCCCATGCATAGGCCAGTTCAAACCGGTGCTGGGGCACTCCAGCCCCAGCTCTGACGCGGAACTGGACAAAGGGAAAGGGGTGTAACCACCCCCTGTCTGGGTCCCACCCATAGGAGGGTTCTAGCAGGTAATCCAGCCCCTAGATTTGGTATATCGGTAGGAGCTGAGTCCCAAGACTTTAAATAATCCTGACTGAAACTCTGATATGAAACTCTGGACCCTTCGACATCCTACTCGACGTAGAAGACTGAAGAATCTCCCTTGTGGTCAAGGAGTGACCACCCTGTGCAAGCAGGCACCATCAAGCGCTCAACTGTTTGCTTTGTCATTGCTCCCGCAAGAGCTCGAACAACAGAGCCTGATGAGACCCAGACTTCCAGACATCTAACAGCCTGATCCACAGCCACAGCAAAGCTGAGACCCGTGGAGGCGACGAGAGACGTGGGACCGGCCATCTTGGAAAGCCAGTGAATTGCTTTCCGTGCAACGTCTGAGGCACCCGCGAAGTTGGGCATTGGGGATTAAGAAGCCCCAGCCCCGAGCAACAACTGCACCGAAGATCACCTCTCCACACTCACCAAGTGCTGCGTGGGGCCCTTTTGCATTTTCCTGCTCGACGCGTCTGTCCGGTAACTTGCCCGTTGGCTAGTGGCCTCTGTGACGACAAAACATTGAATTTCCAATGCTGGTCTGGTTGTTCCAGACTGGCCCCGGCTCCCCTGAAAAGGAGCAGCCCATCAGACCTTGCTGGTCTGATCCAGAAGCCATCTTCGATTCCTGTGTGGGTTGCATTTGCCAAAGCCTGTTGATTCCGATTCGAGAACCGACACCGCCAACAGCGAGAGCCTTCGTGGGACAGTCCGTGCCCAGCTCCTGGTTGTCGTCGACACCTCCTGGTCCACGTGGCAGCAGAGACAAGCTTTGCGACATCACCTGATTGCTCCCCGACATCGCCTGGTTCCTTCCTGGTTCCTTCCTGGTCACTGGCTACTGACCCAGACTCTGTCCCCTCTGCTTTCAGGTACTCTTCATCCTCGATCCGCCCTTGGATCCAACCGGACTCTTCTCTCCTGGTCGCCTGCAGCATCTTTTCTCCAAGGCTCCATAGAACTCCACGACGAAACCCGACACACTTTGACAAATATGCACCCGCTTCCTGTGGGTGAGGTAACGCGAGTACTGTGGTGCTCCTGTAAAGGTTAACTCTCCTAGTGTCCTAGTTTCAAGTGGTTAGCTTCTAGTCCAGTCGGAAGACTCCTAAAACTTTAACTTTCTAACTTTACGCACCCATTGACTTCTATGTGTGCACGCGTGTGCATTTAGACACTGCACCTGCATCCTGTGGTCCTCCTGCTCCCTAACTATTGTTAGTCCAGTGTAGCCCCAGCGATTCCCAAGGCCCTAGGCCTTACCATTGTTCGTGACGTGGTTCTTATACCACTATTTTAGTATATGGTTTAGCGGGCCACCAGGGCCTATCCATATTTGTGCAACTTTTGTATGTTATATTAAGTTACATTGTTATGCGCTTGTGCTCCTGTGCTCATAAAGAATTCAGGGGATTGATTTAGAAATAAATACATATATATTTTGAATATATAACCTGTGGGGTGTCCTTTCATTTGGTATTAAAAGGGTTTCATATCGTAAAACAGCTGCCTTCACATGCCCTCTTGAGTTTAGCCTAAGACTGTTTTTGTCCATGCTACCCCTAGGATAGCTGGTCTATAAGGTTGACTTTACAACCATCATCATAAGGGTTGTTTGGACTGGTGCAAGGTGCTCACTAGAATAGTGAACATCATATACCAGGCCAACTTCTCACATTGGTGTGCAGCGGTTGGGATTAGAGCTTGCTGTTGTTTTACCAATTGTAATCTTTGATATCATTTGAAAGATCACATTAGGTACCATAGGTACATATAACAAGACTTGCAGCTAGATTCATGAAAGGAAATTGCGCTCGCAATAGCTGTGAATTCGCAATTCCGCTCGCAATTTGAAGGGAAGGAATTCAAGAAACCCAAACAACCAAAATAGCGAATTCGCTATTTAAAAATAGCGAATTCGCTATTAAATTCGCAGAATCCTGGAGGATGGGCATTTGCGATTCGGAAATTGCGAGGACCCATGGATTCTGCGAATTTAATAGCGAATTCGTAAAAATGCCATTCATGAAAATTCGCTAAAAGCGAAAAATGAGAAAATCGCTATTTGCGACGCACAATTTAAGAAGAACTCAAATCAGGTGGTAACCAGTACTGACATTTTTTTTTTTTTCAAAAAACAGTTAGTTCACTCCCAACAGGTGCAGGGCTGATGAAACACATTTAAGGACATGCAGCTGGAGCCTGGTGATTCCCACAATGCCTGGACTTTACATGCTGGTGAGGCGGCGTAGGCTGCAGCGAGCTGCACGCAACAGACGGAGGATACAGGAGTGGATATTCCGCCAGCGGGTCACCCTTCTGGGCCAAACCAGGGAGCAAATCTATGCCAAGTACCGCCTGAGTGGGGCCATGATAATCAAGCTCATCCGGGACCTAGACCCCCTGATGCAGCACCCTACAAGGAGGACCAATGCCGTGCCCACACATGTGCAGGTATTGTGCTGCCTGCACCTCCTGGCCTCCGGAAGCTTCCAGGGGATGGTCGCTGTTGCAGGGGGGATATCCCAGCCCACCATGTCCCGCTGCCTAAGGAGTTTCCTGGAGGCAATGCTGACCCGGCTTCACCACTATATATCATTCCCCACCAGCCAACAGCACCTCAAGGATACAAAGCTGCAATTTTACAATGTAGCCCAATTCCCACACGTCATTGGATGTATTGACTGTACGCACGTCCATATTTAACCACCTGCTGAGACGGAGTACATGTATGCTACTACTCCCTCAACATCCAGATGGTGTGTAACGCCAAAACAATAATCACAGACATTGTGGCACAGTACCCAGGGAGCACACATGACTCCTTCATCTTCAGGCACAGCGGCATCCACACACGACTGGCCATGGGAGACTTTGGGGAAGGACACCTACTGGGTAAGTACACATGCCCCAAATGTGTACGTTGTGATCATGTAGCTGCGCAGAACAGGCACTCACTCTCTGCTCCTTACATACAGGTGACAGCGGCTATGCTCTCCGTGAGTACCTCCTCACCCCATACCTCAACCCTGCAACTCCACAACAACGGTGATTTAATGCATCACACATTCGCACAAGGAACTGTATTGAGAGGACATTTGGCCTGTTGAAAAGCAGGTTCCGCATACTGCCCAAGACAGGTGGGGCCATGAAATACGATCCTGAGGTCTGCTGCCGCATCGTGGCCGTGTGTGCCATCCTTCACAACATTGCTACCAAGCGCAGGATTCCTGTTGACATCTCTGGCAGTGAGTCAGAAGGGGACAATCGCCCACCTGCACATGTGCGTCACGTCACGCACGCGGGGAGAACCCATCAGAAGGACACAGGCGCCGCAACCAAATCTGCATGAACTATTTCTAGGGCACCCACTCCCCACACCCATAACTCAACTCATGCATGACGACATTAATAAAGACATGAGGCCCTTTACGTTATTCAGAATTTTAGTTACTGTTACTGCACAATAAACATGGCATTCCGAAAAGTGTGAAAAGATTGACATATTGCGTCATATGTCCAGGTAAGTCTGTATGGCATGCTTGTTGCGTCAGCATGAGGCCTCATTGCAATGCACAACAGTTCAGTGGCGGCTCCGGGTAGTTGCCCCTGACCTCCTCTCAACGTCCTCCTCCAGATTGTGCCGTGCGGCAGCAGAGGGCCTGCTGCTGCGGCGGGGTGCTACACCCGGTGGTATGGACTGGCTGCTGTGGCTTGATGTTGCCTCACTGTTGTCGTCTGCCCCCCCGCCTGGCCATGGCCAGTGGCCTGCATGCCCTGCATGGCTGTTGCTATGTTCTCCAGGGCTGTTGCGACGTCCTGGCAGCACTGCACCATTTGGCCCTGCATGGCCAGGGAGCGTCGCGATAGCTGGAGGGTGGCGTTCCCAATAATGTGATTTGACCGCGTGTACGCCGACAGGCGGGTCAATAGTTGGCGGTGTCTGTGGCGATTGACATTCTGCTGCCTGGACATTGCCTGAGTGTTGGCCTCCACAGCTGCTGTCATATGTGCCACATTACGTGCCGTCTTGTCCAGTTGGAGGTGGATGGCGGCTAGGTGTCGGGCCTGGGTCTGGTGCACACTCAGCATCATGCGCTCAATAGAGAGCCCACCTTCTCACACAATTCTGCCCCTGCCAGCGCGGGATGTGTTGGTGCGCGGCTCCCTGACCAGACCGCTCGTCTGGCTCCTCACAGCCGTAGGGCGGCGGGTTTGTTGGCGACCTGTTGCTGGTGTTGCAGGCCCCACTGGTGGCTGTGTGCTGCGTGGTGCTACAGCAGCGCCTGTTGTCACGGGGGTGGCACGGGCCACAGGGGCAGGAGGTGGGATGACCGCTGTTGTGGCAGGTTGCCCTGATGGTCCGGGCTGTGGGGTATGATGTGTATCCCCCTCCGTGTCCTCCGTGTTCTCCTCTATCACCAGGGCCTCACTGTCTGAGCAGGGGACATCAGCGCCAGCTGTGATGTGAAGTGGACGTTCATTAGTGACATGTTCCGTACACAGTTAGGCTTGCTACATGCATGCAGTCTACCATTCCCTGTCTCGCTGCAGGATTGACTCTCACTGGACATGTCAGGCTCTATGGTACAGGATGGTAATTGTGGGCAGACTACATGTCCCACAATGCAATAGCGCTATGGAGCTGTACTTTGGCTGCATTATTGGGGTTTGTTATGGGATGCACTTGAGTCATGGACGATGTTAGAGGACAGGGGGTTGCAGTCGCATGGCACTTACCTGGTGTGTCTTGGGTGGGTCGGGAGAAGTCAAGCTGGGTCACACCCACGCAGGCCTGTGGGTTGATGGTCTCCTCCACTTGGTCCTCCAGTGGGGTGTTCGGTGGGACAGTGGGCTCCCCTCCACCTGTCGCCAATTGCTCCCCCAGCCTCTCAGCAATCTTTTCTTTTGCGCGCCCTCTTAAGTCATACCAGCACTTTTTCAGCTCGTCCACCGAGCGCTGGGTCACCCCCACGGCGTTCACTTTGGCGCAGATGCCCAGTCATATGCGCCGTTTGTCCGCCTCTGGTACCCTTCGGGAGTCACTGCCAAATAGGCGGTTGTGATCCTTGGAAACACCTTCAATTAGGTGTTCGAGCTCCTGCTCAGAAAACTTTATTTTGCACTTTCTCCCACTGGTGGAAGGTCCTGCTGCATCCTGTGCCATGCTTGCCACTGTGCTGTCTCCTGCTGTAGTCCTGTGGGAATGCTGGAGGGGAGCTCTGCAACTGCTGCCTGTACTTCAGCCTCTCACTGCTGAATGAGGGTGGGAGCTGCCTACTTCCTGATTGTGATGTCATCACTGTGCTCAGGATGCGACTTCCCGTTTTTGCGATCTCGCAGTTAGCGAGATCCCTATTAGCGAAATTCACAATTTCAACAGGGGTATCGGCGGGATCTGCGAATTTTTACAGATTTCTGCCTTCTCGCAATCGGCGATTGCGACCGCTTGCGAATCGCATTTTTAAATCGGAAAACTTCATGAATGCCTTTCTGCGAATTCTAAATTGCGATTTGCTTTTACTCGCAATTTGAAATTTGCAGAATTGGACATTGATGAATCTATGTGTTAGAATACATAAGTTCTACTGAACGTAGTTGTTGTAGAGGAAAGGGCCTAGCACACCCCGACTACAACTCCTAGAGAGGTTCTAGTAGGTAAACACATAGTGTAGGTAGGTGCACACACCACACCTCACTAGAATCATGTCTACCACAGGGAAGCCAACACCTCACTAGAATCATGTCTACCACAGGGAAGCCAAGTATGACTCTTCCTGGGGCAGGTGACACTCCCAGGGGACCATCTATATATGAAATGCTCAATTTCCAAGAGATGAGGTACTTGTGTGCCTCAAGGAGATTGAAACAGGGTTCTAACCCTACCATTTCCCACTTGATTGAAGTCCTAGAAAGGGCTGATGCTGAGAAGGCCTCTAGACCGGGACCCACAGTGCAGGCAGAAGAGGTCTTACCCTCTACAGATGATTCATCTGATCCTACTATCATGAATGAGGAGGGAGATGAACACGAGGAAGGCTCTGACGAAGAGACTTTCCAGGACAGCCAGGTTCAAGTAGGAAGACTTAGCCAGGCTAACCTAAGCCTACATGGGGCTGACAATGGGGAACACCCATACAGACCTATTAGTAGACATAACATGGGGTATGAGAGGAGGAGGTCTCGCTTAGGTGACTCCCACCTCTCTTAGGCCTCTAGGGGATCCAATAACCCTGCTCAGAGAAGGATGGCCTCTCCTGAAAGGAGGGAGCATCAACCTAGGATGACAGAAGCTAATCTGAGGATTGAGAGGCAAGAACTTGAAGTTGCCCTTGACAAAGAGAAGATTGCCCTAGCTAGACAGCAGAAGTTGGGTGGGTCAAGACCCACTGGTGGCAGCAATATCCCTAAGGATTAAGACAGGTCCCATAAGAATTCTAGGCACCTGAGTAAGATAGTGCCCCCCTTCAAAGTTGGGGATGACATCCATAAGTGGATAACTGCTTTGGAAAGGGCAGGCAAAGTCCAGCAGGTCCCCCAGAGTCAGTGGGCAGCTAAATTGTGGCTCTCATTTGAAGAGAAAGGCAGAGATAAGCTCCTCACAGTTAGTGATGAGGATGCTAATAAATACCCTGTCCTGAAGAGTGCTCTAATTGATGGGTTTGGCCTAACCACTGAACAGTACAGGTTGATGTTCAGAGATACCCAGAAGACACAGACTCAGGACTGGACTGATTTTGTTGATTGTGCCGCTAAGGCTCTGGAAGGTTGGTTACTGGGAAGTAAGGTTAAGGACTATACAGGATTGTATAATTTGATCATGAGAGAACAAATCCTTAATAATTGTCAGAACCAGTTGTTGCACCAACAACTGAGTGACTCATATCTAACCTCTCCCCAAGAATTGGGAAAGAAGGCAGACAAATGGGTCAGAACCATTGTTAAGCAGAAGCCCCAGAACCAAGGTGGTGATCAGAAGAAGGCAGACCAAAAGGGTGGAGATCAAAAACAAAAAGACCAGAAGTCTTCTTCAGGCCCCTAAAATACTTCTAATGAGGGGGGGGGGTCCCAAAATTCCAAGAAAAGGAAGAAAGAAGGTCCAAAGAAACCTTGGTGTAATTATTGTAAAACTGCCTCTCACTGGTTTAGAGAGTGCACCAAGAAAGGTACAGCCCCTACCACTGCAGCCCCTAATGCAACTGCACCCCCTAGTACAGTCAGCAGTGGTAGTTCCCAACCCAAGGCTATAGTGGGGTTAACCATGGGTACTGAGGTGGATCCTGGCCTAGTCAGAATTCCCACTCAGGCTGTCCTGATCTGTGATGTGGACATGGATATGTCCACTACTGTGAGCCCCAATACTTTGGCCAAGTACAGACAAACACCTTTGATAAATGACAAAGTGGCTCAGGCCTACAGGGACACACGTGCCAGTGTCACTATGGTGACACCTAACTTTGTGGACCCTGGACAGATTGTACTGGGTGACAATTACCTGGTGACCAATGCTAGCAATGTCACTACTACACATAGTGTGGCAGTTGTTAATTTCTCCTGGGGAGGGGTAACTGGCCTCAAAAGAGTTGTGGTAAGTGCAGACCTCCCAGTTGAATGTCTTTTGGGCAATGATCTAGAAAACTAGTATATAGTATATAGTATAGGACTCATGCAGAGATGTTAGGTATTTCAGCACATGTCCTTGCTGTGACGAGGTCACAGGTCAAAAAGTGCTTACGTGAACCAGTGCTGGATCTTGAAACAATAGACCAGACACAACCCAAGAGAAAGAGCAAGAGGGTTAAGGCAGTGCCTTCCCCCCGCCTCAGGTTGAGTATCAGCCCTCCCAGGATGATGATTCTGTGATCCAAGAGGGAACTATCCCAGAAGAGCTTGAGCCTGATCAGGTTGAGTTTCTTGGGACAGGGGGACCCTCCAGGGCAGATCTGAGGCAGGCTCAATTAGATTGTTCCTCTCTTGAACCCCTCAGACAGCAGACTGCTGCTGAGGCTGCTGGTAATGCTCAAGGTACCCATGAAGTGTATTGGGATGATGGGCTCCTTTATTCAGAGGCTATAGACCCAAAGCCTGGTGTTTCCAGGAGGTTGGTTATACCTCTGCAATTTAGGGGCTTCCTTCTCACCTTGGCCCGTGATATTCCCTTAGCAGGACACTTGGGCCAGAACAAGACTTGGGACAGGCTTGTCCCTCACTTTCACTGGCCCCATATGTCAGAAGATACCAAGGAGTTTTGTCGCTCCTGTGTTACCTGCCAAGCCAGTGGCAAATCATGTGGCACAACAAAGGCCCCCCTCATACCACTACCTGTGGTGGGGGTACCCTTTGAGAGAGTGGGGATAGACATTGTTGGACCAATGGACCCCCAAACAGCATCTGGGCACAGATTTATACTGGTGGTAGTGGATCATGCCACCAGGTATCCAGAAGCTATTCCCCTGAGGACCACAACAGTTGTGGCAAGGGCCCTACTTGGAGTTATCTCCAGAGTGGGCTTTCCAAAGGAGGTTGTCTCAGACAGAGGTGCAAACTTCATGTCTGGGTCTCTAACTGCAATGTGGAAGGAGTGTGGTGTTAATTATAAATTCACTACACCCTACCATCCACAGTGCAATGGGCCTGTTGAAAGGTTCAACAAGACCTTCAAGGGTATGATCAAGGGTTGAGGTACTGATATTCTGAACCCGTCTCATAAAAGTCATCGTATCATGACGATTTTGGTGTCAGCAGACCGAAAATAGTGAGTATATTATGTACGAGTGTTTTCGTCATGTTCGCATGATGGATTCACGATAACATATAAAATTTCGTTCTGAACCCTCGGGTTCCATTTTGTGCACAGCAGCCATTTTGTGGTTGCCCTCACATAGGCCGATGACAGTGGCCGAACGAGTTTTCAAGCACACGTACACTTTAGCTGACTTCTGAATGACCTGAGCAAGCGACCCTCTTGCCTGAAGCCAAAACTTGTTAGGCCAGTTCCTTTCCCAGTAGCTGATCAAGCTAACGAAGCAAGGCACAGGACACCATAAACCTTTTCATTGCACACAACTATGTCTTATCTTGCTCACACCTGTCTCTGCTCCTTTCTTTATGACCTATTTACGATGAGGAGGTGCCCGTTTTTATTATGGGTTCGATCTACCTGTCTGATGAAGAATGCTGGGTTTGTCCAATAATTGATTATGGGCTGGACAAACTGAAAATTGGGCTTGTCATCATGCTCCTACTGTTTCTTTGTCGTGAAAATATGTGAGTGGTCAACTATAAATAAGGAATGTTTGCCTGAAGCATAATATTTGGTATTAAAAGGGATGACTGGCTTTGTAAAGTTGAGCAGTCTCCTGAGAACATACACCGTGTTGTACTTCTAGGATCTCTGTTACTGGCTGCAGCTAATAAAATTGATCTTTGACGTCACCAAGAAGTACCCCGTGTCTCTGTACTCTAAGACTGGTGGACCCGGAGACTATGGCGTTTCCCCTGGCGCCGCTGGGTCTTAAATAACCCGGTTCTTCATTTGGCGCCCAACGTTGGGCGACTTCAGCGGTACCGGTCCAAGCCTGAGGTTCGTGAGGGGCTTGGTGTGAAAATTCTAGAAGAAGGCCAGCCACTTCATCGACCCCTGTATGTCGTCGTGGTACGAAAGCCTTTGCTGCGAGGTTCCCCGCTTTCCAACGGCTACGAAGGACTGCTGCCCTGACTGTCGCCCTGTCTTGGACCCTTTGATGATTTGTAAAGCGAGACGATAGACGGGTCTTCTGGTGCCGACATCGATACCTCAGTTAAGTATGAGTGGAGCGTCTCCCTGTCCTTCGTTTTTGGGTATCCCCTTGGGATCTTTGATTTGGGACTTGCAAGTACCAAAGCCGAGGGACTTATGTATTCACGAGACTATCGTATTCGATATTCCCTTGAAGTTTGAAGCTAGACTAGTGAGCGAAGATGCTTGGTCTTAGTAGACTTGGAAATCTGTTTTGTTGTGGTCGAAATAGGGATTCCCGATTGGAGGACTCGTGTCCGGTTCCTCCGATTGGAACTCCAACCTATGAGCTCTATGTGAAGCATGGCGTGGGCCCCATCACGTATAATGAAGTATGGATTCGCTACACGAGAAAGGACGGTGTCCTACAATGGCCCCAATATGGTAGTTTTTACACGGAAATTTTAGATAATCTAGAGGTTAGACTTTTTAAGAAGAAAGCCCGGCCGGCGATGTTTGACTCTTTCCCCCTATGGCGAAAGGAAGCCAAACAGAAGGAAATTAAATTAGCGAAGAGAAATAAAAGAGAAAAGGGTATCTCGATAATGCAAGCTGCTATGCAGTATAAAGATAATGAAGAAGAACAAGCTAGTGAGCAGTTGCACAGGCAACGTAAAATGGCGATTGATAAATCCTATCCAGTTTTGCCACCTCTTCAGAAAGATGCAGCAAAGGAACTAGAGAAAGATCCTTTGATGTCACATTTGTTGAGTTTGCCACTCCCTTATGCGCAGAGTGCTACAGCACCTCCGCAACCTTTAGTTGCGCAACCTCTGGTTGCTTTGCCTCTTGCTATTGCACAGCCGCCAGCTCCTCTTCAGTTGGCTCCTACTCCTCTGGTGCAGCCTTCTCAAGGGCCGCCGGCTTTGCTACCTGCTCTGTCTTTAGTTCCTACGACTCTCCCGCCTGTTCTTGCTGCCTCCCCTGCTACTGCGCCCACATTAGCTTCTTCTCAGTCCGCTTTATCTCCTGTCCTGTCAACTTCTCCTTCTGTCCGACAGAGAATGACAGATACTGTTACTAGTCTTTTGTCTCCTTTCTTTGGGTCATTGAGCACGACCCCCGTTTCAGAGCGTAAACAGTTGCGTAGCCAACTGCCTGATTCTAGAGAGAAGGGAGTGTTGGATCATTTGGCGCATAAATGGGTTACTGATCCTACAAGATATGAGTTAGAGTCTGTTATGGATGTCTTCCGCCAATGGGAAGCACCGAAGCAGAGGTATGTTTTTGACAAAATGTGTGATTTTCTTTGTGAAGAATTGGAAGATGGTGATCTGGGACAAACTCCGCCTGAGTTGTGCCGTGTACGGTTTGAGTTTGCGAAAGGCACGATTGTGGGTCTCGCCGTTGAAAGAGCGGTAGCGACACTGCTTTCGTTTAGGAGCGAGCCTCTTTCTCGGTCGTTGTTTGAGCCTGATCCTTCTGTTAGGAGGAAAGTGAGACAATATCCCATGAGAGAAGTTCCTCCAGTTTGGAGAGAAGGGGACCCAAACGCTAATCCAGCTGTTCTGCCTCATTTTCAACATGTTTGGGTACATGTTCCATGGAAGCGAGCTGAAGTTTTGGCTCTTAAGCAGACTTTGCCTGATCCTCGTAAAAATCCCGCAGGGTACTATAAGGAATTGTCACAGACTGCAGACTCATGTATTATGAATCTAGCTGATATAGATATGTTGTTTGGAAATGTGGTTCCACAACCTTTATGGGGTTTGATTCGTCACACGGATCATGCGCAGGAGTTCGGTGATACCTGGGTTAATATTGCTGCTGCGGATGGCCGACAAATTGGTGGTGCTAAACCTGAGCCTGTAGTTGCAGAACTTCCTGGTAGGATCATTACTTACATGAAGACTTTAATGCCCGCTATGCGAGTAAACTGGGACAAATTGTCTGCATGTAAGCAGAAGAAAGATGAAACTGTGTCCGATTTCTTCACTAGGTTTGAAGAAACATTCATTGACCACAGTGGTCAAGACATAAGTACTGAAGGTGGTCAACGGTTGTTTGTTGATAAGTTTGTGCATAATTTGCTTCCCGAGTTATGTACCAAGTTGAAGGATTCCGAGAGTTCTTGGGCTGTTTCCTCATCAGCACAGATATTGGCTACTGCACAATACTACGAAAATAGGGATAAGGATGAGAAGGATAGAGCAGAGAAAAAGACTAAAGAGTTAAAGACGAAGGTTATTTTACAGCAAGCGTACCCGCCTCGTAGTAATCAGCGTGATTATCAGCAGCCTCAGCAGTTTCAGCGAAACTCGCAAAGGTTCGAGCTTTCTCAACCATGTTTTCCTGTAGGCCCTAATCAATGTGCATATGGCAAAGAAGAGGGTCATTTTAAGAGTAGCTGCCCTGTTTTGTTACAGCGTATAAATGGTGTTTCTAGAGCAAGAGGTCGGGGTGTTCCACAAGCTTCTAGAGGTAGAGGACGAGGAGGATTCCCCCAGAATGCACGTTCCTTTCCTCCACAAAACTCAATGAATAGTTTTGATCAGCAGAATAACGTGTCTGGTAGGACGACTCAGTACTATGCTGATGACTACTATGTCGAAGGTGAGAATATGGTAATGATTGCTAGGACAGCCATAGACAAAGAGAGGGAGTTGTTTCAGTTCCAGTAGACCAGAGTGGACCTTATGTTGAAGTGATTACATCAGGTGTGTCTGGGCCTTTTCTGTTGGATACTTGTGCTACAAAGAGTTCTATTATGCACTCTAAACTCCCTGGCGCACCTTTGTCTGGCTTAATGAATGTTTCGGTAGGTTTTTCTGGCGCCCCAGTTAGAAACCCAGTTTCTAGTCCTATGTCTCTGTCTGTTGGACCTTGTGAATTCAAAGCACCCCTTATTCTGACAACAGGTTGTGGTGAGAACTTGTTGGGATTGGATCCGTTGAAAAGATTGTACGCGACATTGTATTGTTCTCCTTCGGGAGTACAACTTACATTGGGTAAGAAAGTGATCTCCCAGATGTATTTGTCAAAGGATAAACTTCCGATAGAATTGACGTCTTTTCCTGATATTCTGTGGGCTACTGGTCCTAATGACGTGGGTCTTTTGGAAATCCCGCCATATGTTGTGACATTGAAAGCGAATGTTAAAATGCCACGTATTCCCCAATACAAGATCTCTAGTGAAGGGGAAAGGGCGTTGCTAGCGATCATTCATGACCTAATTGAGAAAGATGTAATTGAAGAAACGAGAGGTAATGTGTACAATAGTCCGGTTTTGCCTGTTCTAAAAAGGACTGATTCTTCACAACCGCCTGTATATAGGTTTGTGATCGATCTTCGCGAGGTAAATAAGATTGTAGTTCCGCAATTTCCAGTCGTTCCAGATATCACTGCCTTACTGACCATGATTCCAGCTTCAGCCACGTGGTTTTCGGTGATTGATTTGAAGAATGCTTTCTTCAGCATCCCGATTGCCGAGGAGAGTAGGGATATTTTCGGCTTCTCTTTAGGAGGTCGAAGCTTCCGGTTCAAGCGCGCTCCTCAAGGCGCCATCAATATATAGTCAGGCTTTGAAAACACAGCTTGATACGATTGTTTTACCTGATGGTGCTGCTCTTATTCAGTACGTCAACGATTTGTTAGTCGCTGCAGATACTGAGGAGATTTGTAAAGAAGCCACCTTGTCGTTGTTGCGTCATTTGTCTGATTTGCATCATAAAGTGTCTCTTTCAAAATTACAGTGTTGTCGACAAGAAGTGACCTACTTAGGTCATCTCTTATCGATGGAGGGAAGAAGATTGACCCCAGAATGACCCCAGAATGAATTCAAGCGATTGCAAAATTGAGTGTGCCAATTACACAGAGAGAAGTGCATGCTTTCTTGGGTATCACGTCATATTGCAGACAATGGATACTGAATTTTTCTCTACTGGCCAAATCTTTGGTGGCATTAACTTGTAAAGATACACCGAATTCCCTCCCGTGGTCGGATGATTGTCAGCAGAGTTTTTCGGAATTGCGCGATGCATTGTGTTCGGCTCCTGTGTTGGGCACCCCCGACTACAGTAAGCCCTTTACACTGTATGTCCACGAGAGAGAAGGATGTGCGTTGTCAGTGTTGACACAATCTTTTGGGGACAAGAAGCGTCCATCCGCGTATTTCTCGTCGACTTTAGATCCAGTAGCTAGAGCGTTGCCGAGTTGTTTGAGAGCCACGGCGGCAGCAGCTGTTTCTATTCGACAGTCTGCTCGTTTGGTGATGAATAATACGTTGATTGTAATGGTTCCACATGCAGTGGATACCTTGCTAAACAGGACCAAGACACAGCACTTAACTAGTGCTCGATTGTCAGGTTATGAGTTGACACTTTTAGCGAGTCATGTGCACATAAAGAGATGCAACACGTTGAATCCAGCTACATTGTTGCCGATTGTAGCATAGACAGATGTTTCTAAACAACATGATTGTTTTCTCAGGACAGTAGAGGAAACGAAAGGGAGAGTAGATCTTAGGGACACTCCTCTTGTGAAGTGTGATGGTACCGTATGGGTGGATGGTTCATGCTTCAAGCTTCCAAATGGTGATACGACTGTGGCATATGCTGTTACGACTTTGCATACGATTGTTGAAGCTGCACGTATCCCACATAATTCAGCTCAAGCAGCAGAGTTGATTGCACTTACGAGAGCGTGTGTATTATCAAAAGGAAAGAAAGTAACCATATATACTGACAGCCAGTATGCGTTTGGTGTGGCCCATAGTTTTGGACGATTGTGGAAGGAATGTGGGTTCCTCACTTCTCATGGAACTAAAATTCAGCATGGTCAGTTGGTGAATGAGCTTCTTGAGTCACTTACTTTGCCGTTGCAAGTTGCGATTGTGAAATGCAGTGTACATAAGAAGGTTACCGATGACGTTGGTCGCGGTAATGCGTTTGCTGATGAAGTTGCGAAAGAAACAGCAAGAGATGTGATGAGCCGAATGTATGTTGCGGGCCCTGCAAGATGGATTGGTGACGTTGGAATGTGTGAAGATACGATAGAGAGTGTGAAGTCTATTCAAGCTGAAGCTACAGAGAAAGAGTTGTGTGTGTGGAGAGAGAGTACGGGTAAATTAGATGCGAATGGTTGTTGGGTTTAGTTATCAGAGCATCAGCGATGGTTGTTACCCGATGCGTACGTGCTTGCAGTGGTTACGATGGCGCATGGAATGGCTCATATCAGTGTGAAAGGGATCTGTAAGTTGTTGGCTCCAGTATGGCAAAATACTGGAATTCCTAAGTGTGCAGAGAATGTGGTCAGGAATCGTATGGTTTGTTTGAAATACAATCCTGGTAAGGGAACTCCAACTCCAGCTGGTTATTTTGCGCCTCCGACATATCCGTTCGAGGTTTTGCAGTTAGATACTATCCACATGGTGGGGTGCAACAATTTGAAATACGTACTAGTGGTTGTTTGTGCCTTCTCAGGATGGGTAGAAGCATATCCCCTAAAAGATAATACTGCCTTGTCCACAGCTAAAGCCCTTGTCAAAGAATTTTTCCCTAGGTATGGTTTGCCGAGAATGGTCTGGAGTGATAATGGGAGTGAATTTGTGGGTCAAGTGATGAAGAGAGTGTGTGAAGGGTTAGGAATCCGCCAAAAGTTTCACGCTGCAAATCACCCCCAATCAGCTGGTCTAGTGGAGTGCTATAATGGCACCCTCAAATTGAAGTTGGCCAAGATACAAGCGAGCTCTGGTCTTAAATGGCCTGATGCTTTGCCATTAGCACTCTTGTCGACTAGGATGACTGTGCATACACGAGTGGGACTTAGTCCTTATGAAATAATTTTTGGTCGCCCGGCAAACATATGGGGAGTGCCGAGGCCGACGAAATTCAGTGAGATTGAACACCCTATACTGCTTGATTACTTGTATGATTTGACGGCTAAATTGCGTGTCTTACACCAACAGGTTCATGATACACTGCCTCAGGCTCCTGAAGATCCAGGGCATGCAATCGATCCCGGATCGTAGGTGCTGATCAAGAACTTTCAGCGGTCAAAGAACGATCAGCCCCGCTGGATTGTCCCCTACTTGGTGCTTTTATCCACAAGAACTGCAGTACGAGTACAAGGGAAGAAAAACTGGATCCACGGCGTACATTGTAAGAGGGTTCCTTTGCCTCTGCCGTACGACCGGTGGGTCCAGGAGGGCATTCCTGATTCGGAAACTGAAACTGTGCCTCGTATTCTGCCCTTTAGCGATGCACGTTTAATGGGGACAAGTTCTGAGCGTGAAAGCGACGATCTTCTGCAAGAAGCTGTGCCACCGTCAGTTCGATTGGACACTACCGAACCTGAACTCTTATTTCAAAACCAGACGTTACCTGGAAAAAGCCGTTACAATTTGAGATCAAGAATTACGGACAAATAAAAATAAAAATTCATTTTTTTGCTATTTTTGAAAGTTCAGCTCTCCCATCTGAGAAACTGTTTTGACCGATTTTTGTTTTTCGAGCCGCCATCCGGGCTCAGCTGTAGGGTCACGGCGTCAAGTCTTTGGAGTGGAAGCCGAAGACACAAGGTCGACGATTCTGGTTGGTCCTAGGGCGTTCCCTGGACTGACAGACGCATTCCTTAGCACGGAACACCCTACCTCCAGGAGCAGCACGGTTAGAGGATGGAGTTTTTCGAGATGGAGAGACCTGTCGAAGAAATTAATTTCAAAAGCGGAATGTGTAAAATTATGAGCAGAAAATATTTTTTAATATTGTGTGTTTTCATGTTGCTTAGCTTAATGATGTTTTTAATGGGATATGTTATATTCTCTTTTCAAGTGATGTTTGCACCCACTACACAGCCCATACCTTCTTCTACTGTTTCTTCGCATTCTTTTCATCCTCTGCCTGAACATGAGTCCCTTAGGAAATTGGAATGTGTTAATAACTCTTTCGTTAAGCTTCTGCACCAACATCAATTAGTAGTGAATCGACTAACTGTTGGGTGTGTGGCCTTATGCCTCATACAACTGATAAAGGTATTCCTTACCTGGTCCTGCCATTCAGCTACAATGGTTCTGTGTGGGCATACAGAACGATGTTCATCTATGCTCGTGAAGTCCACCCCCTACGTTCTGTGAAGGATAATCCAAAGAATAGTGCTCTAGTTAAGGGAATAGTCGATATGATTAAGGGAGCCAGTTCCTATGAGACTATCCCGAAAGATGAGATACTAGCGTATATTGGATGGAACGTGACTGGATATGGAGCGAGACTGAGCGAGAACCAGCGAGCAAAAAGATCCACTCGGATTTGGATTGTACCCCATCAGGGTCATCTTTGTCTGCAGGGTAATGGCAAGAATCCGAGAGCTCAGTTAGGGAAGAGTATCTGCACTGAGACGTATGTTTTTGCGTCCCAGACTTCCCCATCGTTCCTGGCAGCTAAGGGTACCTATTTCATCTGTAATGATAGAGCATACACATGGTTGCCCCCTGATTTCTCGGGCACATGTTTTGTCTCGTTCCTGTTGCCTCCCACCTACACAGCTGCAGCAGATTACCACAAGACAAGAATTGTTAGAGGTGTCTTCAGTAAGGAAGATAGTGCAGGTCAAGAATTAGGAGATTTCTTGAAGGGTTTTCTGCCATTTTGGGGACCTATGGTTAACAGCAGGAACATACGGCAATTGACGAGAGTGGTTGAGTCCACCGTAGTTGAAACTGCCGGTGCCCTAAGTAACTTGACTGCTGAGCTCCAGTCAGATCGTCTTATGACTCTCCAGAACAGAGCTGCGTTAGATGTCATACTTGCAGATCGAGGTGGGGTATGTAAAGTGATCCAATCAAGTTGCTGTGTTTTCATTCCAGACAATGCTCCAACAGTGTACCAGGCCATTTCCAAGCTGCACAAGATCTCCGAGTCTATACATGTGGACGAAGGAGATTGGTCGCTGATGGGATGGTTTTGGAAACTGTTATCCACATGGGGATGGAAGATTCTGATGGTCATTGGGATGATCTTAGCCATCCTTTTCCTGTTCTGTCTTTGTGTACAGTGTGCTCCTGCTATATGTGGCCTCTGTGCTACATCGTGTGTAAGGAAGCCTGTATCAAGAGGCGTGCTAAGTAATAGGATGATGCTACAGCAACATCTTGATGATCTGATGAGTATAGACCTGGACTCAGACTGACGTGGGTTTAGGTTATTGCCTATTTAAGGGCAAAAGGAGGGTCTGAGGTACTGAGATTCTAATTCCGTCTCATAAAAGTCATCGTATCATGACGATTTTGGTGTCAGCAGACCGAAAATAGCGAGTATATTATGTACGAGTGTTTTCGTCATGTTCGCATGATGGATTCACGATGACATATGGAATTTCGTTCTGAATCCTCGGGTTCCATTTTGTGCACAGCAGCCATTTTGTGGTTGCCCTCACATAGGCCGATGACAGTGGCCGAACGAGTTTTCAAGCACACGTACACTTTAGCTGACTTCTGAATGACCTGAGCAAGCGACCCACTTGCCTGAAGCCAAAACTTGTTAGGCCAGTTCCTTTCCCAGTAGCTGATCAAGATTACGAAGCAAGGCACAGGGCACCATAAACCTTTTCATTGCACACAACTATGTCTTATCTTGCTCACACCTGTCTCTGCTCCTTTCTTTATGACCTATTTGCGATGAGGAGGTGCCCGTTTTTATTATGGGTTCGATATACCTGTCTGATGAAGAATGTTGGGTTTGACCAATAATTGATTATGGGCTGGACAAACTGAAAATTGGGCTTGTCATCATGCTCCTACTGTTTCTTTGTCGTGAAAATATGTGAGTGGTCAACTGTAAATAAGGAATGTTTGCCTGAACCATACTATTTAGTATAAAAAGGGATGACTGGCTTTGTAAAGTTGAGCAGTCTCCTGAGAACATACACTGTGTTGTACTTCTAGGATCTCTGTTACTGGCTGCAGCTAATAAAATTGATCTTTGACGTCACCAAGAAGTACCCCGTGTCTCTGTACTCTAAGACAGGTGGACCCGGAGACTAGGGCGTTTCCCCTGGCACCGTTGGGTCTTAAATAACCCGGTTCTTCAGGGTTTACCTGAAAAGCTTAGACGAAGATGGGACATCATTCTACCCTGCCTTCTGTTTGCTTACAGAGAGGTCCCACAAAGGGGGGTTGGCTACAGCCGTTTTGAGCTTTTGTTTGGGCATTCTGTAAGGGGACCCCTATGTCTGGTGAAGGAAGGATGGGAGTTACCTCTCAAAAAGCCTAAACAAGAGATAGTGGACTATGTACTTGGTCTCCGCTCCAGGATGGCTGAGTATATGGAAAAGGCTTCTAAAAACCTTGAGGCTAGCCAAGAACTTCAAAAAGCTTGGCATGACCAAAAGGCTGTGCTAACTGAGTACCAGCCAGGACAGAAGGTGTGGGTGTTGGAGCCAGTGGCCCCAGCAGCACTCCAGGACAAATGGTCTGGACCCCACACCATTGTTGAGAAAAAGGGAGAGGTCACTTACTTTATGGACATTGGCAACCCTAGGAGCCCCCACAGGGTGCTCCATGTCAACAGTCTCAAAGCATATGTTGACAGGGCAGACATGGGCTTGCTCATGGCTACAGATAAGGGACAGGAGGAAGAGAGTGACCCTCTCCCAGACCTGTTGACTCAGAACCCTGATGATGGTTCTGTTGATGGAGTGGCCTTGGCAGGCAGCCTCACTGACCAGCAGCAACAGGACTGCAGACAAGTTCTGCAGGCCTTTAGACATATGTTTTCATTAACACCTAGTCAGACTAACTGGTGCACCCATGAGGTGGACACTGGTGACAGTCTGCCTGTGAAGAGTAAGATCTACAGGCAACCTGACCATGTCAGGGACTGTATACAGACTGAGGTGCAGAAAATGCTTGAGTTGGGAGTAATTGAGCCATCAGAGAGCCCCTGGGCCAGCCCAGTAGTCCTTGTACCAAAACCTCACACCCAAGATGGTAAGAGAGAGATGAGGTTCTGTGTGGACTATAGAGGTCTCAATGCTGTCACTAGGACAGATGCTCACCCAATTCCAAGGGCAGATGAGCTCATTGATAGATTGGCTTCTGCCAAGTTTCTTAGCACATTTGATTTGACAGCTGGCTATTGGCAAATCAGGTGAGCTGAGGATGCCAAGGCCAAAACTGCTTTCTCAACCCCAGGAGGTCATTATCAATTTGTGGTAATGCCCTTTGGCTTGAAGAATGCACCTGCCACTTTCCAAAGGTTGGTGAACCAAGTCCTTACTGGGTTGGATGACTTTTGTGCAGCGTATCTTGATGATATTGCTGTCTTCAGCTCCACCTGGGAGGATCATCTGATCCACCTGAAGAAGGTTTTAGAGGCCCTGCAAAAGGCATGCCTAACTATCAAGGCCACAAAGTGCCAGATAGGGCAGAGTAAGGTTGTGTACCTGGGCCACCTTGTAGGTGGGGGTCAAGTTAAACCACTGGAGAGTAAGATCCAGACCATAAAGGACTGGGCTCCTCCAACCACCCAGACACAGGTCAGAGCTTTCTTGGGCCTGTCTGGGTACTACAGAAAATGTGTCAAGAATGAAGGGTCTATTGTGACACCACTCAATGATTTGACTTCTAAGAAGATGCCAAAAAAGGTTCAGTGGACAGTTAGCTGTCAAAAGGCATTTGATGACCTGAAGAAGGCCATGTGCTCTGCACCTATCTTAAAGAGTCCTGACTACTCCAAAGAGTTTATTGTCCAAACAGATGCTTCTGAGTTGGGGGTGGGAGCTGTGCTTTCACAACTTAATGTAGATGGTCAAGACCTGCCCATTGCTTTCAATAGCAGAAGGCTGACCCCTAGAGAGAAACGTTGGTCAGCTATTGAGAGGGAGGCCTGTGCTGGGGTTTGGGCCTTGAAGAAGTTGAGACCATACTTGTTTGGCACTCACTTCAAAATTCAGACAGACCATAAGCCCCTCTTGTGGCTAAATCAGATAAAGGGTGAGAATCCCAAACTGCTCAGGTGGTCCATTTCCCTACAGGGGATGGATTTTACAGTAGAGCACAGACCAGGGACTGACCATGGCAATGCAGATGGTCTCTCCAGGTATTTCATCTTTGAACATGAAGACACAACTGGTCAAGGTTAGTCTAATGTCCCTGTGTTTGGGGGGGGGGTTATGTAGGAGAGTATGATCTGCTTTCCTATGGTCACCCCATTTTTTTCCTTTTTGCTTCACTGGTTTTCGACTCAATGTGGCTATGGGCCTGCTAATCAGACCCACAGCCCTGCTGTTCTCTCTCTACATTTCACACCATGTACTTTAGGTACATCACCAATTGGGATTTGGGTCCCTCTTATGAGTCCCTGTACAGTGTACTATAGGTACCCAGGGCATAGGTGCACCCAAGGCCTACCAGGGGCTGCAGCATATCTTTTGCCACCCCTGGCTGGCCATCCAAACTGACACAACTGGCTGATCACTCAGCTGGGGCAAGGTCGTGTAATCACCCCTTGCTTAGATATAGTATACCTATGTCTAACCTTATATCTGGACACATATACACCTATAAGTCACTCATATGGCAGGCCTTAACAATCCTGAAGGCAGAGTACTTGGTTTTATGTGAGGTGGTGCTCTAGCAGGAGCTGAGCCTGTCTGCAGCTTTCGGAACCATGTCCTTATAGCTGTTCCAGGATATTGCCATACCATATACTCTTAAGTGCATTATGTACCTCGAGGTCATATGCTAACTTTGGTTTGGCTTTATCAAAACATGTCGTGTAAGGTGTCAGACGCTTTGGAATACTACCCCCTCGCCAATTCTGGCGACGGGGGTAGCACTCCACCCTTCTAGAGGGAGAAGATATGTTGCTTCCATTAATCCCGGTTAAAGTTAACCAGAGCCTCAGCATCACAAAATGGATGCTGCTGCCACAGACACAAGACTGACCTCCTGCTGCTGGGAGTCCTTTCAGCGAGGGAGGCTTGGACAATAGGTTTCCTCTCACAGGGAGGTGCTAGCACCACCCCAGACAGGAGATAGTGGATTGGGGCAGGGAGGGCTGAATGAAACGAGACACTGCCTGGGGCACACAGTGTGTCCCATGCATAGGCCAGTTCAAACCGGTGCTGGGGCACACCAGCCCGAGCTCTGGCACGAAACTGGACAAAGGGAAAGGGGTGTAACCACCCCCTTCCTGGATCCTACCCATTGGAGGGACCTAGCAGGTAATCCCCTAGATTTGGTATATAGGTAGGAGCTGAGTCCCAAGACTTTAGATAATCCTGACTGAAACTCTGATATGAAACTCTGGACCCTTCAACATCCTACTCGACGTAGAAGACTGAAGAATCTCCCTTGTGGTCAAGGAGTGACCACCCTGTGCAAGCAGCCAACATCAATCGCTCAATGGTTTGCTTTGTCGTTGCTCCTGCCGGAGCTCGAACAACAGAGCCTGACAAAACCCAGACTTCCAGACATCCAACAGCCTGATCCACAGCCACAGCAAAGCTGAGACCCGTGGAGGCGACGAAAGACGTGGGATAGGCTATCTTGGAAAGCCAGCGAATTGCTTTCCATGCAACTTCTGAGGCACCCACGAAGTTGTGCTTTCGTTATTGAGAAGCCCGAGCACCAAGCACCAACTGCACCGAAGATCACCTCTCCACACTCATCGAGTGCTGCGTGGGGCCCTTTTGCATTTTCCTGCTCGACGCATCTGTCCGGTCACTTGCCCGTTGGCTAGTGGCCTCTGTGAGGACGAAACCTTGAATTTCCAATGCTGGTCTGGTTGCTCCAGACTGGCCCCTGCTCCCCTGAAAAGGAGCAGCCCATCAGACCTTGCTGGTCTGATCCAGAAGCCATCTTCGATTCCTGCGTGGGTTGCATTTGCCAAGGCCTGTTGATTCCGATTCTAGAACCGACACCGCCAACAGTGAGAGCCATTGTGGGACAGTCTATGCCTATCGCCTGGTCGTCATCGACACCTCCTGGTCCACGTGGCAGCAGAGACAAGCTTCGCGACATCACCTGATTGCTCCCCGACATTGCCTGGTTCCTTCCTGGTTCCTTCCTGGTCACTGGCTAGTGACCCAGACTCTGTCCCCTCAGCTTTCAGGTACTCTTCATCCTCGATCCGCCCTTGGATTCAACCGGACTCTTCTCTCCTGGTCGCCTGCAGCATCTTTTCTCCAAGGCTCCATAGAACTCCACGACGAAAGCCAACACACTTTGACACCTACGCACCCGCTTCCTGTGGGTGAGGTAACGTGAGTACTGCGGTGCTCCTGTAAAGGTTAACTCTCCTAGTGTCCTAGTTTCAAGTGGTTCGCTTCAAGTCCAGTCGGAAGACTCCTAAAACTTTAACATGCGAACTTTACGCACCCATTGACTCCTATGTGTGCTCGCTTGTGCATTTAGACACTGCACCCGCACCCCGTGGGCCTCCTGCTCCATAACTATTGTTAGTCCAGTGTAGCCCCAGCGATTCCCAAGGCCCTAGGCCTTACCATTGTTCGTGACGTGGTTCTCATACCACTATTTTAGTGTATGGTTTAGCGGGCCACCAGGGCCTATCCATATTTGTGCAACTTTTGTATGTTATATTAAGTTACTTGTTATGCACTTGTGCTCCTGTGCTCATAAAGAGTTCAGGGGATTCATTTAGAAATAAATACATATATATTTTGAATATATAACCTGTGTGGTGTCCTTTCAAAACAAAACAGCTGGCTTCACATGCCCTCTTGAGTTTAGCCTAAGACTGCTTTTTTCCATGCTACCCCTAGGATAGCTGGTCTATAAGGTTGACTTTACAACCATCACCATAAGGGTTGTTTGGACTGGTGCAAGGTGCTCACTAGAATAGTGAACATCATATACCAGGCCAACTTCTCACAGATAGGTTGTAACTAGCACCTACCAGTCGCAGCCCATGCACGTAAGAGCGATAAGGCCGGGTGTGGGTCACTTCGACAGGTGACGACAAAGGAACATTAATTATTTATTTAATTTGCCCTCGTCGTTGACTGTCGAAATCCCTCCCACCCGCCCCCACCGCCCCACCACTCTTACTTGCACGTGCCGCGGCTGGCAACCAGACCACGTAGGGTTTGAACATATTATATTTGGTCCTGAAGAAAGCAGATTGACCCATTGGGCATTTAAATGGTTGAAACATGTTATCCTTCTGATGTTAAGGGCAATCATACCCTTGTGACATCCCACTGTTATTAATCTTGCACAAGGACCATTTTTAACAAAAGTCATTTAGGATCCAATAGGCAATTGTAACTCACTCCCAGTCCCTTGTTTGTACTTCTAAGCCCGTCTTTCAAACGTGTAGAGCCCACCTGCTTACATTAAGTGATGTGGGTTCAATGATGAAGCAGTCCGCAGGTGGGAGCTGTGGGTGAGGACCCAACAAATATATCCAAGAAATGTGGAGATCACACAAATTTACCTGTGTGTGCATCGCACATTCACTTGAGATATAATTGGCGCCTCACAACTAGCTTTGCGAAAAGATGGGATTTAAGAGAGATAGGTAAAGCCTCAATTGTGTAGTTTTTCAATATAGTCTGGGAGGCTGAGGGTTCCACCCTATAAAAGCTTCTCATTCCTTCTTAGTTTTGATGTATTCTAAGGATCAGGGCAGAATGAGTGAGAGAAAAAGACCAGCCTATGTGAGGAATTCCTGTTCTAACACTAAATCTTAGCTCCCTGAAATAAACCATAGGTCCTCCCATTGGAAGGAGCTTGCAGGGGCTTAGGGGGATGACATTCCACCCTGAGAACTAGACCAATCTAAAATTCTGAGGGCAGAATTGAATATTGCTATCCTGATTCTTTGCAAGTCATCCTATTGCACAGTGATGTAAGATTCATTATTCCACGGGCTTAAATCAAATGCATTCTCCACATGTAGCTGATGTAGCTTTCTCGTAGTGTCAGTCAGATGATCTAATTTTCTTACTTCTTTTGTTAGTCAGACCTCTGCAATTTGTGCCTCCTGCCTTTTTGTCCCCTTTGTAAGCACCAGCATCATTGGTCTTAGAGGCAATGAAAATATAGTGTATTCAGTAGGAAATCAAAATGTAAAGTTCTTACTCACAACCATATTGATTTGACATTGCACGTTCACCTATATGTCCAGCCACACCTATATGTTTCTAATGTTTTTACCACTTGAATTGTTTTTGCTGCAAGATGGGTGTGAAAATCCTTTATTTCCTTTAGATCAGGGATACTGAAAGTAAGGCCCAGGGGCTGATTGCAAACCTCCTGACCTCTACATGTGACCTACCTGGTGAACGGCAGCACTGGGCTACTGTTTACTTGACTGTGCACTAACATTCAGAAAGCTGGATAATAGGCAATGATTAATTTACGTGTTATCTGAGGTAAAGAAAAAGAATGGAAAATTATGTCCTTCACCACTTGTCTTTAGGAAAACCTTTTGGATCACCATTGTGAAACGGGCATGTAAAAATATGATAACATTTCTTCAAAATTCAAACAAGTGTATTCCATCAACATGCTGAAGCATTTCATCTGACTAAATGAGATGTTATCACT
Source organism: Lissotriton helveticus (assembly GCF_964261635.1). Lineage (NCBI taxonomy): Eukaryota > Metazoa > Chordata > Amphibia > Caudata > Salamandridae > Lissotriton > Lissotriton helveticus. The sequence goes on along the minus strand of NC_136068.1, from coordinate 1,329,497,101 downwards.
GCGGAGTGATGCATTTATTAAAAGTGATCATTTTTAAATATAAAGTTAGATTAATTTGTGCACTCCCTGGCCCTCAAGACAATGGCATTACAGGACCGAGAGTCAAGTCAGTATTCATGCGCACACTATGGGTGGCCTAAGTTGTTATTATACATGGAAAAACGTTATAATTCATTTAATCAAACACAAGAGAAGGTTTTGTGCAGCGCACTTCCCGAACTCATGTATTTCAATGTGCTCTCCTATCTCATAAAGAAAAATGAGACAAAGGAAAATAAAACAATTGCCTAGGATTACACAGTTTGTTCATGCAGGAAGCTGGGACTGTTTTATGGTTTCACATTGTGCAGTACAGCCACTTGATGGTTATCTCTTCCCTCTATTGTTTTACATCAAAGGTTTATGCATTGTCTTTAATTATTGTCACATGAGGTTAGATCATGGGTGGTATAGTCACATAAAGGCTTTCTTCATTCAGCTCCAAGATCCAAGAGAACCTCGATCTCATCCAGGGCCAGGCTTTATGCCCGAGCTTGGTTCAAACCTATAGTGCTCACCCACTTTTATCACATAATGGCAATTAGGAAGACAAAGGCATAAGAAGGGAATGACTTGACTATTATCAGACAATTTGGTGAAGCAGGAGTGCAGTGCAGGACTCTTTCAAAGATTCATAACTTTTTCACTACACCATATTTTAGTGAGTGGACTATGACCCTGGGTGTTTTTCCCACATGTTTAAGATCAAATAAATGTTGGGTTACAGTCCTGTTTTCTTATCACATTGATACTACCACAGTTTAGTTTGATTTAAGTTTTTTCCCATTTCTGGAAAACAAAAAGCAGAGAAATATGCTAAGAAAGTGATTACCGAATCATGCACACTTTATCAAAAGCAGAGGCAGAGATCAACAAAAAAACAAGCCTTCTGGGTCCATGGTTTCCATCTTGTTCATTACACAAGTGTGGGTGATGGTGAAATACTTGGACTTATCAAACAAAGAAATGCCACTGTGTTTGTGCTGTAGAACATGCAAAGACGTTTAGTAGAGAGTCCCCCATAGCATATTTTGTCTAAGTGGTAAAGCAAGGATTAAACTTCAAGTTTCTTGTTGCTTTGGCGAAACCTTTCCTACTGTATCAGGTCTGGGTGTGTGCAGCTGCGGCTGGTGGTGGGAGTACAGGCCGGGCGGTGATGTTGGGAGGGGGAGGGGCAGGGTGGGGGGCAGTAATGTATGGATTACAGAGTTTAACAGGTAAGTAAACATATAAATAAATAAAACGAATTTTGTTGCGCGCACTGCATCGCATTGAAATTCACTTTATTTATTTATATGTGTACTTACCTTTTAAACTCCGTGATCCTTACATTAGTACCCCACACCCTGCCCCTCCCCCTCCCCACGTCACCGCCCGGCCGGTACTCCCACCACCGGCCGCGGCTGGGTGTGTAACTGACCACCTGAGTGAATTGCTCACCTTGTTGGGGGTTCTTTGTCAAGGAATTGTTATAGCTCTTTCTACATTAACTGACCTTTTGATTTAGCACTCCTATTGTTTACCAGTAAGGGACTAAAGCATAAGGAGATTGTGAGTCCTAATATTCTATTTCATTCAGTTTCAGTAATCAGGTTGCTTCCTTTTAAGGTCTCACTTATGCAGCGAGCATGAGCTGCATAGGAGGAGACCTTTTGGAATCGTTTTCGGTTTTTGCCCAAAAACGTGCACGCATTGCATTGCTTTGAATGGCAATGGGTGCACGTTTGGCGATTCCCTTGAGGGAGCGAGCTTTCAAACCATCTGTGTGTAACTAACTGATGGTTCGTACTCCCGCCCGCAAGGGATACAGGCGCAGGCCCCCACCTCTCTCCCCTACCCCTGCTGCCTCCTCCTCTCCTCATCACCACAGCGTTTCATGGAAGAGACCCAGGAGAGAAACCCCCACATGCAGTTGATATAGACAACTAAAATATCCTGAATACGTGAATAAACTACCACTTCTAATCAGCAGATGCGTGCCCCAAATGAATAACTGCCCTTCTGGGACACAATTACAGCTCCCAAGGTCGGGGCTGTGTGGTAGTACTCTGTAATCACAGGCTCCGCTCTGCCACTGCCGTGCCCGCCCTCCCCACCTGCTCATCCCTGCAAACGGAACCCTGCCCAAAGCAAGGGACACACTGGAAGGCAAGGTTTGACTTTCAAAAACCCAAAGAAACGTGCCGCTACCGCTCATGGGAAAAGACGTGCACTTGTCCTGTGAGCACTGTATGTGGCAGCGCATTCAGACCACGGTGGCTGAGCCACTGACTCGAAGATGCTAACAGCTTTACTTGTTTGTTTCCTACTTCTTAGACACGCAAGAGCTCAGTCCCTTGTGGTGTACACTTCACTGGTATAAAAAACTTCCAAGGGCCCACTTCAATATTCCATAGTCACCCCTTCAGGCGGGTACCGCCCAGTGGCGTAGCGTAAAATGATGCTCTCCCCCTTCAGAATGCAGCTGTTCCTCATACCTCACAGTATTTCATTGGCCTGCGGTTAAGGTTCGGGTCCCCTGACGTGTTGCAACATGCCCCTCCCTTGTGTCACAGGGGCTGCAGAACTTGTGTAAGGCCTCTGGTATCCCCATTATCCAAGCAGCTGGCACTGCAGGCCTCCATAGACGTGTGTGTGCAGGTAGGGTTTATCTTACTAGGATCTTTGACATGCCACATTGCACTTGTAGGTAGCTTAACGGTGCAGGACACACATTATATTTCAGGTGTTTGTTTACTTTAAACATTAATTGAGTAATGACCAGGCCTGTCCGAGTGTTGTAAAGCCATGCACTGGTTTACGACACACGGCATTCCTTGTGCATATTACCAGAAACACATTAATGCATGTGTGTTCATGAAACATCACTAATAACAAATTTGAATAGAAGTCCTTTAAACGCAGTATTACAACATTATTTCCTTGGGTGAACCTTGTTTGGGCCAGTTCTGTCGGAAGAAGGGCAGTTTTTTAACCAAAAACCCCTAAATTCTTGTGACAAACATTGCAAAATCCTGCAGGGCTCATAAAGGCTCCAATCTGTCATGTGTAAAAGCAGACATGGCAAATTCATCAGACGCGTTTGGTTCCCGTCGGTATGCGCCTAAATAATGCCTTTTATTAGTGCACGAGCTCATCATCCTGCACCGGCCGCGCTGGGCAGTCCGCGAGGATCCCCTGAAGAGGATTTACAGCAAAAGACAGTCTCCTGAATGGCCGTTGTGTGATTACAAAACTCCTCTGAAATATTCTCGCCAGCGATGATCCTAATCTGTGGCACAACTTCTATTTTGGGGCTGGGCCTCTGATGCCAAGAGAGTAATTTGCAATATCTCGAGCTGGGCACACTCCGAACTCAGCCTCTGGCGTGCTCTTATAGGGGGCACATGGGCGTGAACTCACCAAAATGCCAGAGACAGCTGGACTGATATCTCATAATCTTTGACTTCCGATGACATCACGTTTGACCCCCTGTGCCCAGTCACACCATTTGCCCTGCAACAGTCTCCTCGACTTTTTCCTTGCAGTAATAGGAGTATGCATGTGTGTTTGTTTGTACACTTGTTCCAAATAAGATGTTTTTATTGGCCGTTATGTATTCTCCATATGGTGATATAAAGATATGTGTGTATAGTGTAGCTGCAGTCAGTACCGTGCGCTGACATCTTTATTTATTTATTTGTTTATTTGTAGAGCGCAACATTTATCCCGAGGGATGTCACGGCGCTGAGGACTGTGATAGCAGGTGGGAACTGGGTTGACCAGATGTCAGGAATCATTCTTTAGGGAAGAGGTGTGTTTTGAGTTTTTTTCTAAAGATGTTGTAATTATTGGTTAACCTGAGTTCCACTGGGAGTTGATTCCAATGTCGTACAGCCAGGTAGGAGAAGGTGCGTCCTCCTGCTTTGGTCTTTTTTATTTTCTTTGTTTTGGCAAGAGCAAGGTGTTGTGATCTTATTGGTCTGGCGGGGAAGTAGAAGTGTAGTCTATTCTGAAGAATAGTGGGTCCTGTATTATTGAGTGTCCTTTGGGCATGACCTATGAGCTTGAAGCAGGCTCTTTGGCGCATGGGCAGCCAGTGAAGTTGTTTTACGCATTCTTTGGCGGAGCTGTATTTGCCTTTGCTGCATACTAGCTTAGCTGCAGCGTTCTGCACTACCTGTAGTCGTTGAAATAGGTAGTCTGGCATGCCTACAAAAAGTGCATTACCGTAGTCCAGCCTACTGACCAGTAGGGCCTGTGTGACTGACTTCTTGCTTTCTAGGGGGATCCAAGGGAAGTGCCTTCTCAGGAGTTTTAGAGTGGCAAAGCTTTTCCCACATAGGGTTCGAATGTGGGCCTGCATGGATATTGTGTCGTCAATTGTGATGCCTAGGTTTTTGGCTGAGTGCTTGGGTGCCGGGGCGTCTCCCAGCGTGGCGGGCCACAATGAGTTGTTCCATATGTGTGTTGCTTCACCGAACAGTAGAATCTCGGTTTTGTCTGCATTTAGTCTGAGGCAGTGATCTGCCATCCATGTGGCCATTTCCGTTAGGCAGTTGTTGAGTCTCAGTTTGCTTTCTTTATGCCCTATTCCCTAGCGTAATTATGAGTTGTGTGTTGTCCGCATAGGAGCATACCCCCAGACCCCACCGTGCTCCAATTTGTGCCAAAGGTGATACATGGGCATTGTCAAGAAATAAAATTCCCCTTGGGCACATAAATCTGAGTAAAAATACTCACAACAAATTACAGAACAAATTTCACTGGGTATATGTGTAGCATTCAAAAAAGGGCAATGCAAACAAGTAAACTACAGTCAATGTGTATCACAATTTTATTCCAAAAGGCAGACATTAAAAATGACCAATATGGTCCATACTCAAAACACATATATCATAATAAGTAAAATAACATACAATACGATCATAAAAAACACATTATGGCGGGATGGAAATATAAGGAAAATTTAGGTTCCTATTAGTAAAAAAGAAGAAAACACAGGAAAGCGATGAGCACAGTTCAGCTTTACATCAGAAACTGATGTCTCTCAAAATATCATGTGTTTTTCTTAAGCATCAACGCGTTTCGGTGAGCCACACAGATAACGTCACCTTCTTCAGGAAAATATATTATCATCCCATTAAAATCTGTAATGTTAAAAAGTATATATTGGTATAATAACAATATATATGTTCTGCCAGACATGTATGTTACATTTACTCATTTTCAAAGCCGAGAATGTTGCTACATAACCCTACTCACAGTACATTTATCACACACATTGAGCCTCTAAACAGAATGGGATCCGAAACGCGTCGATGCTTAAGAAAAACACATGATATTTTGAGAGACATCAGTTTCTGGTGTAAAGCTGATGTAAAGCTGAACTGTGCTCATCGCGCTCCTGTGTTTTCTCTCATATATTAGGGCTTTGGGTTTGCCCTTGCCCTTGATTCAATGGCTCTCTTGTCTATCTCATGTCCTTGTTCTTATGCAATGGATTGCCTCCCTATTTTGTGTTTGTCCTGCCTCTGGAGGATTTATTGTTTCCTGTGTGCTTATTGAATGATCTGTGACCTTACACATCTTGCATAGAGGGAACTACTGTTTTCAAGTGTTTTCTTGTTCACTCCTTTGTGTGCTGCCTCCCTCCTTAAAGCCCTCGATCTATGTGTTCTCCACCCCACCAACAGCTATTCCTTTACTTCAGGTTTAAAAAATGCACCCCGCTTCTCCATTGCTCCTTGCCCCACCCATCAGCAGTCTCGCCAATGGCAGCATTGACTTCCTCCCCTCCATCCCGTTACTTGGTTGTTCCTCTGAATTTCCAAGTTGCATTCTTTTTTACTGTTTTTTTTGTTGCAGTTTGCTTCTGTGCCTCTCTTTTTGCAATAGGTGCTTTTCTGCACATTTTGCAATTTTTTTCTCTCAACAGCCCCTTTTGTGCACATTTTTCTAATATTTTTCCATTAACCTTTAATGATAAATAAACCCCAAGTAGTGGCTACATCATCCCATTTGCACCCGCATGTGTGGTGTGATACCTTTGCCTATGTCAAGTGACCCAGACTCTGTCCCCTCTGCTTTCAGGTTCCTCTTATCAGTGGCCTTCTACTGATCCGGCGCCTACCAGGCACGAGCCCTCATTGGCTTGCGGCAGCAACAGAATTGATTCCACCTCAGGTCCCCTGTGTGTGGAGAGCTAGCACAGGGCATCCGCAGCTAAAATGCAAAGCATGGGATTTGCATACATAAGCAAAACACACAGATGTGCAGGCGCAGCAGTACGATTAGCTTTTTTTAGTTCTCAATCGAAAAGCAAGAAAGTGGTTGGAAAATGTAGCTATTATTACGCCCAAGTCTAAAACAAGTAGGAGACTGTTAGCGCTAAAGCCATCAGACACCACAGTGGGACAACGTTTCATCTAAGCAACATAATATCTTCTACCGTTGGCATGACTCATTCTCGGCACTCTAACATCCAACAGCAGCACATATTAGATGGAATGCGTCAGCTGACTCCAGTTCTGCCTATAGCCAAGTAGTTCACCACAGCCAGTGCTTAATTTGTAAAGAAATAAGTGCCAGGGCTTTTGTTAGGAGGCATCTGCAGCTTGCACCGCTCATTCCCCCGCCCAGCGCTGCCAGTGACATTACAAACACACCTATGAACATCAAGTGTGGCACTTCAGAATAACACATAAGGTCCCAAACCGAGACCTATTGGCTATGCCAATGCTTGTTATTCTTGACTCTCCAAAGGTAGCACTAGACGCTTTATTTAGAGTGCAGTACGGAACTAAACCCCCAAAATAATTCCACGACTACGAAATGTCCATGCTTCGCTTCCCCTATGTCGCCCTTACACTTCCAAAACCACCATTCTGCTGCCTTCAATGCTGCACTGGGTCATGCCACATGCCATGCTTTTAGGCCCATGGGGTGAATGTTTGTGAGTACTCATGCTTTAGAGGATTTCAATTAAGCAGCACTACTAGTACTATTCTATTTACACCTTGTAAATTGTATTGTAAAAATATTTGTTAAGCGCGGTTGCTGCCCGTAGGCGTCCAAGCGCTGGGTTGAAGCAGGGAGGAGACGGGAGGCTAGGGTACATAGGATTTTGCAAACAGCAGTGTCTTTAAGTTTTTTCGGAATGAGAGGAGGTCTGGGTTGGACCGGAGTGAGATGGGGAGAGCATTCCAGAGCCTGGCGGTGTTCAAAGAGAACAGCCTACCTCCAGACCTGGCTCGCTTCACTCTGGGGACAACGGCGAGGAAACCCTCCGTCGACCGAAGGTTCCTGTTGGGGTGGTAGGGGGTGACAAGGTCGGTGTTAATGGCTGGACCCGATTTCCAGAAGGCGCGGTGCGCCAAGCATAGCGCCTTGAAGGCCACTCTCTGCCTCACTGGCAACCAGTGAAGACCTTTTAGAGCAGGTCTGGCTGACTGGGTGCGTGGAATTTTCAGCAGGGTGCGTGCTGCACAGTTTTGCACAACCTGCAGTTTTCGGAGGGTCATCTCAGGTGCCCCCACGTATAGGGCATTGTTCGAGTCCAGGCGAGACTGGATGAGACCCTGTATCGCCACCTTTTTGGCCTCTAGGGGAAGTAGCGGGAGAACCTTCCTCAAGATTCTAAGTAGGCCAAAACAAGTGGCGGACAGTTTTGTGGCCTGGGTGGAGAAGGAGAGTTTATTGTCCAGCCACACTCCCAGGCTCTTAACACTTTCCTTAGGGGTGGGGGGGGGGCTAGTGTACTGGGCCACAAGGAGGTGAAAGGCATAGGAGAGGTTGGGCCTAGGAACATGAGCTCCGTCTTTTCTCCATTTAGTTTTAGGGAGGAGTTGGTCATCCAACCCTTAACATCCTCTAGGCATTTCAGCAGGTCGGCTGGGGAGTGCCTGTTGTTCTCCGTGGCCAGCGAGACCACAAGCTGGGTGTCGTCGGCATATGACACGATTTTAATGCCATATGGTTCGACAACACCCGCCAGCGGCCCCATGTACACGTTGAACAATACAGGGCTCAGGGAGGAGCCCTGTGGCACTCCGCAGCTCAGGGGTTTGCTCGAGGACATCATCTCTCCGTCGAAGATCTGAAACGACCTCCCAGACAGAAAGGAGTCAAACCACCTTAAAGCGTCACCAGAAACTCCGATGTTACAGAGACGGTCCAGCAAGATGGTGTAGCTGACCGTATCGAAGGCGGCACTCAGATCAAGGAGGATCACTGCCACTGATCCTCCCTGGTCCAGTATCCTTCTAGTTTCTTCGGTGACCGCTAACAGGGCGGTTTCCGTACCATGCTTCGGTCTGAAGCCTGTCTGGGATGTATGTAATAGAGAGTGGTCCTCCAGGAACTGGACCAGCTGCGCGTTTATATACTTCTCTAACACCTTGCTCGCCCAAGGGAGAAGTGAGATGGGGCGGTAGCTGGAGTGGTCATTTGGGTCCAGGCTGGGTTTCTTCAACAGCGCCCGTACCATGGCCTGCTTCCAAGCTGTGGGGACTGAGCACGTGGATATGGATGTGTTTAGAAGATCCAGGATTACAGGCAGGGTGGCTTCGCTTGCCTGCATCAGGATTTCCGGGGGAGCAGGGTCACAAGGAGAGCCCGACTTGACTTGTCGTGCCACCTTGCTTAAAGTAGCGAGGTCCAGAGGGGGGAAGTGCTCGAGGGAAGGCTGGTCTGGGTGAAGAAGTGGTCTGGGGGGGGGGGGGGGGATTAATTGCATCCGGGGTTGTGGCTGCAGTTGAGAAGGTAGAGTAAATTTTTAGAACTTTATTGTGAAAGAAATCCGCAAGCTCATTGCATTGGTCCTGGGTTTTGTTAGGAGGGGGTGCCGTGTTGGCACTGGAACATTGCTTTATAATTTGAAAAATTTCTTTGGGCTTGGATTTCGCTTCTAGTATTTTCTCAGAGTAGTGGGATGCCTGGGCCGTTCTGATCCCTTCTTTGTAGGCTTTGATCGCCTCTTTGTAAGAAGCCTTTTTATCTGGGAGGAAGTCTAGACGCCAAGCTCTCTCTCGTTGCCTGCAAAGGCGTTTTAGCTGTCTTAGAGAGTCAGAGAACCAGGGGGCTGATTTCTGTAGTCTCTTCGAGGAGGATCTACGAAGCGGGAGGATCGAGTCTAGCGAGTGGGTGATCCAACTTTCGTAGTGGGCGTTTGCCACATTGGGGTCTAGGCAGGGTAACGGGCGAGTGGAGTCCAGGTTATGCAGCCAGGACTCCAATGGGAGTTTTGACCAGTTCCTCCTAGTGGTGACTTGGGGTGATTGTTGGGGAGTTTTGTGTTTGACCCAGGTAAATGGGACCAAAAAATGGTCCGACCATGGAAGGGGGGTGGGTTGATCAACAGTTAGATCCTGGCAGTTACTAAATATAGGGTCAAGTAAATTGCCCTTTTCATGGGTCGGGGCTGTAACCAGTTGGGACAGTTGGAGGGCTTCCAGGTCGTCTAGTAATTCCTGGGCAATGTGGTCTGAGGGGGAGTTGAAGTGGAGATTGAGGTCCCCTAGGATCGTGTGGTTGGCGGAAGAAAGAATTCTTTCCGCTATAATTTCTGGAAGAGACCTATGGAACACTTTTACAGGCTCCGGGGGGCGGTAGATCAGGGTGCCGGAGAAGGAGCTATTTGCATTGAACTCTATGCAGAATGCTACACTCTCGCACTCAGGGATAGTTTCTGCTGTAGTACGGCATCAGTACTGGTTCTTCAGAATGATCGCCAGACCTCCGCCTCTCCCTGCAGGTCTATCCACTCTAGTGATATGGTAGCCTACGGGTAAGGCATGAACCACATCTGGTTCAGAGTGAGCAGTGAGCCACGTTTCTGTCAGGAAAACCGCGTCTGGCTTTTGCTCCTCGAGCAACATGGCAATCTGTAAGCTGTGTTTAGGTAAGGAGCGGCAGTTTAGCGCGTACATATGGTATGTTTGTGCTGCGGCCGACGGGGATTTGCAGAAGAAGTGCTTGCACCCCGCACATTGGGCGGGTAGCTCTGTGGGAGCGAAGATATGGGAGCACTGGGGAGTGGCAATCCTACCTATGCTGTATAAGGCCGCCGAGCTGTAGGTCATGCTCTGGGTGGGGGGAGAGCCAAGGATTGTGGCCCCGGGTCCCGGCCTGTCGCGGACGGGCGCAGACGGGCTTGCCTTGGGCGCGCCTTCGGCGCGCAAACGGCGCTCCCGCTGCGCTCGTCCGCTGCGCTTCCTGTAAATGCACATATTTAACCCAGAGGGGTGTGTGGCCTAAGTGGGCGTGGTCAGCGTGCACGCCTGGTCTGATGGCGGCCGCTGGGGATGGTGAGAGGCGTGACAGCGTTAAGATCGGCTGTGCGCTCAAGAGATAGCAGATCCTGGCGGTGGTGCAGGGTTAAAAACACAAAGTAAGTGACACCACGCAATTTCTAAAAATAAGCTTCGTTTTAAAAATTTTCCACAAGTGTCTGCAAATATAATAGTACCTCCAGCTCCCGGCTTTCCGCCTCAGGAACTGGGTCAAATGTATACAGAAGCGCTAGTGGTCAGCGCTTTTGTAGATCAATCGGGGGGCGTGGCCTAAGTGGGCGTGGTCAGCGTGCACGCCTGGTCTGATGGCGGCCGCTGGGGATGGTGAGAGGCGTGACAGCGTTAAGATCGGCTGTGTGCTCAAGAGATAGCAGATCCTGGCGGTGGTGCAGGGTTAAAAACACAAAGTAAGTGACACCACGCAATTTCTAAAAATAAGCTTCGTTTTTAAAATTTTCCACAAGTGTCTGCAAATATAATAGTACCTCCAGCTCCCGGCTTTCCGCCTCAGAAACTGGGTCAAATGTATACAGAAGCGCTAGTGGTCAGCGCTTTTGTAGATCAATCGGGGGGCGTGGCCTAAGTGGGCGTGGTCAGCGTGCACGCCTGGTCTGATGGCGGCTGCTGGGGATGGTGAGAGGCGTGACAGCGTTAAGATCGGCTGTGCGCTCAAGAGATAGCAGATCCTGGCGGTGGTGCAGGGTTAAAAACACAAAGTAAGTGACACCACGCAATTTCTAAAAATAAGCTTCGTTTTAAAAATTTTCCACAAGTGTCTGCAAATATAATAGTACCTCCAGCTCCCGGCTTTCCGCCTCAGGAACTGGGTCAAATGTATACAGAAGCGCTAGTGGTCAGCGCTTTTGTAGATCAATCGGGGGGCGTGGCCTAAGTGGGCGTGGTCAGCGTGCACGCCTTACAATTACAATACTAGTATAACTTGTATACGTTGTAAAACATGACTTGCAATTCGTATTCAAAATGTTTAACATTCAATCAATAATACACAACAAAAATAAAGCTCCTTTGAACATTACCCGTGAGAAATGTGGAAAGGCCAACCAAGTTTTTTGCGTCATCCAATTATTTCTTCCCGACCCTTATCCTTCCTTTGCTCTTCTTAAACCCTATATAGATGCAATAGTGAACAAACATTATTTATGCTTTATTAATTAGTATATATCTAAAACTTTTAATAAAACGCAGCTTTTTGCTGACGCGTTACTGGGCACTGCATACATGAAAAAAATTATTGTAGTGGTTGTACCTTGTGTGATTTATCATTAGTGTTGTGTGTGCTTTGCTTATTGATGTGGTATTATTATTCACTATGCTGGTAATGTGCCATGATGTATATTTTCTCGTTTTGGTTTAAATACGCAACTAATATTTGCTAGAATGTGAAGGACGCAGTTGCATTAGCAGTTCTGAAATGACCAATTGTTCTCTTTTTTGGTTGTATTTCTCAGATATAGAGATGGCAGCGGGCGCCCAGTCAAGTAGCCAGATGGCATTAATCTCTTAGCACGAGGATGGCTTGTGAAAAGGTGAAGACGTGTGGCATATGTACCGTGAAGCTGCTTCAGCTGTCTGATGGATATGGTTCTAGGTGTCAGCTTCGTTTCCGATGTACCGAGCCTATTTCTACCTGCTCAGCAAATTAATCATTAATGTTCTTCACGTCAAAGGTACATGAAAGGAGTTTCGGGTCAACACAAACTTTAAATCTTAATGACCCAGTGACCAACCAGATGTCATGTGACCAAAATATTTGACATGGCTTGAGACCAGAAACGTTATCACTGATTTCGCGGAAGAGCAGCTTGTCATCAATTGACAGATGGTAGATTCCCCATCATGGACCTCATGAGAGAGTGCTTTAGTTAAAGAAAACATACCATTTCCGTGTCTGCTCAGCTGTGGTGCGCTCTCACATTGTACAAGGACTCGACCATATGAGAGGAATACCCACAGCCATGTTATCATCCAATCAGAAAGAATCTCAGGATTCAGACTTGCATCACATAAACACTAAACCAAAGGTTTCATTGAGTAGTCAGTGACACTTAAAAAAGAGCATGCCACCGTCATTTTGCAATGAATTCTTGTTTCAAAAGGATGAGGCACCCCTTCAGAATGTGAAGTGGGGCTCCAAAGTCTCCCGTATTTCACTGATAACATTTGGTTTGTGTGAAATGGGGCCCGCTTAAAAGTTGAGGTGCCCCTGAAGGGTTAGGACCTCCATGCTCCGCACGGGCTTCCCTGATTTGTACATGTTTTATAGAATTTTAAAAATATGTATTTGTCTTTTAGTTGTACATTTTAGTAAGGGGGTGATAAGGGAGAGTTGGCAACTGTGTATAGATTCATCTTTATTCTGTCATTTGGCTATGCTTTGATGTAACACGTTTCCATTTATTTTTATCTTGTAAAGTTTGCTGTCATAAAGATATGTCTGTTCTCTGACAAAGCAAGGAAGATGCAATCAACATATACAAGTCTGTGCTATATTTGGAGAGGTTATCAGGTAGTCAGCATAGGAACGTTTTTTACATTCAGTTCATCCTTCCAGTTTTGTGTGCTTTCCGTTACATTAACTAGAACTTCTACAGGGATTACTGACTGCACATGACTTCATGGACAGACAGAAGCTTCGCAGATATTTCTAATATGTGACCATGATTTCTGATTAAAATTCTGTCCGAATGTTGAGGGTGGGGTGATTCAGAAACTTTGCTTTGATCTCCCAGATGCATCAAGAACCCATTTTGCTATTCCTTAATAGCAAAAAATAACGATTCGCTATTAAGGAATAGAAAAATGCAATGCATGAAGAAATCACTAAAAAAATAGCGATTTCTTAAAATTCCTTAATTGCGACTTGCAAATTGTGAGTCGAAATTATGGAATACCTCCCCATTCATTCCTAAAGGCCTAGAGGCCCATAGGAATGAATGGGAAGACATTCTCAATTTGCGAATCGCAATTAGCGAATCGCAAATTGGGAATGCTATTTCAAGGGTGCAGGGGTGTCTAAAGGACACCCTGTTGCACCCCTGAAATTGATCTGTGCACATATGTTGCGCACACACATGCCCTTGGGGCATGTGTGTGCGCAACAGGAAACCTTGAAAAATGCACTTTAGTGCATTTTTCAACGTTTTTGCAAATTACCATGAAGTTCAAATTCATGGTAATTTGCGAGCCCTATTAGCGAAATTGCTATTTTTTAAACTTTAATGCATTGCATGTAAGGATTCTCAATTTGAGAATCCTTAAATGCAAGTAATCGCAATTTTGCGATTCCTTAATTTGCGATTTTTGCATTTGGGATGATGCATCCCAAATGCAAAAATACCGGTCGCAAAGGGGCAGATTCTGAGAATCTGCCCCTTTGCGAGCGGATTTGACCTTGATGCATCTATGCCTATATGCCCCAGAACATGGCAGAAGATGAACACGTTAAGAAGTGTGTAAACCAGTGCCAATAAAAGATATTCCCTATTATAAGCTAGAAATTCAATTTATGGAACAGTCAAACAATTTTTGTTGATTGTTTTTTTTTCATTCTTGACATTTGCTTTGATAATTGTCTGTTATTTCCTTGTTATTTACTCTCTTGTAAATAGTTGTTTCTTCTTTATAATAAAAGTGATTTTAGTGTTGCCTAGACCCTGTTGGTCTCTGATTAACTAGTTGAATATCGCATGGCAGACAGACACGGTGTGCATTTTCTCAGTTGCTCGTCTGCAAAAGTTGATTTCTATTGTAAGACGTTTGGTATTGGTTTTATAGATATCTTCCTCCTTCTTAACTGCCGAGCCTATATTTGAGCTCTGTTGCAAGTCCTTTACCTTTGTGTGGAATCTGTGTGCCACTCATCCCCTCTTTTTTCATAATTTTGAGAGAAAGAGATTTTTTCATATCTTTGTCTGAGTCCCTGTCCATCACCAGCACGGACAAGCACCACATGACATTGTTTGTGGCAGTACTGCTGACTCTAGTATTAGATAGTGATGCTACTAATCAACTTCTCCTTCCTCTGGCGTCTGTATGGACACTGATGCCTGTTGTGCCTTTATGGTACTTCCCTTACAGGTCCAGAGTTGTCCAAGCACTTATAATCTCCATCAGATTGCTATTGGTTTCTCCTATGCACAGTCAATCTTCTGGGACTGCAAACAGGAAGACACAGTGACTTACCTTTGCCACTACTGCCTCAGTCTACCACAGACTTCAACATGTGAAGTGTCCCATTGAAAAGTAAATACATATAAAATCTGTCATGGTGACACTGTTAGAAGTGCACTGATACATAGTGAGTGCCAACCACCGACAAGGAATAATGGGATTCAGCCAAGGTCCACTGGTCAAACAAAATGATACTGTCATAGAGCAGGAATACCAGCTTGTACATGTGCTGAGGAGCATTTAGGACATAAGGGAAGGCACTCTAGTCTTTGTATGGATCATAAAAATTATTTTTGATGGCATGGCAATCATAGGGTCTTCTAAGATATCAATAAGTCTGGAAAGGCTTAGGGCTACCACCCGTTTTCTGGATCTGGGTTTAATAGTAGCAAAACGCTTGCTTACCAATCGATTAACTGGGCTAGGATGGAAGGAGTGGCTCTGCGCAGGGAAGACCTGCTTAGTATCCATAAGTTCCCCCGGGGGTCTCAATGGGACACTATGGTGTCGAAGTTACAGGACATAGTTACTAACAATGGGGAACCCCAGGATTATATCCAGGACTGACACCCAGTGCCCACCCTACTTAGGTACAGGGGTAGAGTAGCGCTGACTTCCATAGATGTATGGCCGCCCTTCATAATCCTGCTGTCACTGAGCCCGGATAGTACTGGCACACTCTGCTATACCAGACACGGCAGCAGGTCTCATGCGACTCCCTTAGCCCTCCTTGGATTAAGTTGTCCTCATTTTGTTGTACCCTATGTCCACAATTTGGCCTAAGATGCACCATGTCTGAAACACCTACAAGTTGTCCAGTGGTCAGAGTCTTGGGCATTGCTATGCCCTATACACAGACGCTGTCACAAATCTTCTCTCAGTACCCTGTTGAACAACTCATCTGTCTTTTAATAGTCTGGTGCTGGATATCGTAGCATTTGCAAGCAATTATACATTGTTCTTGTTGTATGCTTAAAATGTGAACAATTTTAACAAAAAATGATTTAAACAAAAAATTAAATAATGAAGTCTAAAACCTCAATGTGTGTTAAAAATCTTTAAAATCGTAGCAGAAAAATTATTGCAATAAACTAATGTTGAGGTTAAAAAAAATATATATATATATATATTAAGTCTAGACAGGCTGGGGGCGGGTTGCAAGAATTCTAGAAGAAAAGTTGATCATATACCGGACTGATGAAAAATCAGGGAACACATTTTTTTTCGAGAGTACCTAAAATATGTTAGGATAGAAGTGAGGAGATTAGCTATACAGATGGAGGTTCAGTAGTCATTACTGTGGATGATAATTTAGAGTGCTTAATAAGGCTCCTTTTGAGTAATAGTTCAGGATGGCAGAGTAGTGGTATGAGAATCGGCTAAAATTAGAATGGTTCTTCGGTTATGTCCAACAGAGTACTCTCTTGGGATGTTTGTGAAACCTCTTTATTAGATGGTGAGGAAGCTGGCAAACAAGAATAATTTGATTTTAGGAAGCTAAACATTTATGCCTTCATCCTTGGCCTTCTTCTCTATGAGAGGCATTTTGGTAAAATGATGTCCAAAAAAAGATTACAAGAAAGGTTATGGTTACCAAAGATCAACAAAATGGAATTGTTGGTGGAGAAGCGTATGGATTGCAAGAAAAGAAACATTTCATTATCGGCAATGACTCTCATAAATGAATCTAATAAGTGAAGTTAGAACACAGATTGCGGTGGACATCATTTTCCAGTGAATAACTTAGAAGACCGATAGAATTGCTCTGATGGTTTTCAACGCTTCCTCTAAATGGGTAGAAGAGATTTGTATGGGACGCACTCCGTTAATTGCAAGTAGGTAGCCTGGCACAGAAGAGACCCTGTAAGGATAGGTGCTGACCACAGGTAGGCCTTATACTATTTCCGGGCATTCATAGGTAGGTCAGTAGGGTTTACTGGAAAATCTGTTGTGCATTCACTGTATTTTATATATATGTAGGCGAAATTTGCCTTAGAGTGTAGTTGACTTTCACATAGATCAACACAGTCCAGTGATGTGTCATACTGAAGTAAAACATGCACGACGAGTTTGAGTTTGCAGTTTCCAATAACATACATATGCATCTTATAGGACGTCAAGAATTGTCATGTTTATCTGGCTCAGCTCATAATCATATTCAAGGGATTTGTCCCTCCTATTGGGCCAAATGCTCTGCTCCCCAACCGAGCGAACAACGGCCTCTCCACACAAAGGGAGCAATTAATAGTGATGAACCCAGTTCCTGGGAGAGGGGAGGGATGTGAGAACAATCTGCATCTAATAAGCTGCACCTGGGCTGGGGCAGCTGAGATTCATTGAAAAAGAGGAAGGCCAGACATCTGGAGCCAGCTGGAGTGGTCTCCCTTCCCTGCCCTCAACAATAAACTTGGCATCTGGGTGCCCCTGGTAGGACTGCGGTATCCAAGGACACTCAAAGAAAGAAGAAGAATCTCACCATGGGTCTGCTGCCTTACTTTAAGAAACCTGCTAATCAAATATTCAAGATCTACAGCTGGGAGCGCCCTGGCAGAGAGTCTGTTTTGCGTACTCTTTTGATCAGTGGGCCCACTAATCTGGGCAGGGGCACCACAAGTATGGTGTGTGGGGCTGCAGGAGGCGCAGCAGCTCCTCCAAAGAAGGTTTAACAAATTTGCCCTAAGTTGCTAGTGGGCAATGTAGAATCCACAGGAAAGGATTGCCTTAGAGTAAGCATACCTTGAGTAAGAGCTTTTGCAATTGGCTTTAGAGCGCAGGGACCTGTAATGGTTTCTCATTTGCAAAAAAGTGACACAGCGTGGCAACGCAAATCCTTTGGCTGCTGCACGCTGCGGCACTTTCAAAGCACAGGGATGCATCATGTCTACAAGAATGTATGACGTTACAAAGCATACATTTACAACGCATGCCTTTACAACGCAGTTTTTACTTTGCAACATCCTTTACAATGCAAACATTTACATTGCATGCCATTACAACAAATTTTTTTAAACTATATTTTCAACGCATTCCATTACATCACATTATACCTTTACAATTCATACCATTACATTGCATTTAACATAAGGGTTGGATAGTGTAGGGGTAAAAATTACTATTCTAACTCCAGTGGGTGCAACAGTAGGGTAAGTGTTGGATATTGTAAGGGTAAAAAATACTATTCTAACTCCAGGGGGTGCAACAGTAGGGTAAGTGTTGCACAGTGTAGGGGTAACAATTATTATTCTAACTCCAGGGGGTGCAACAGTAGGGTAAGTGTTGGATAGTGTAGGGGTACTATGCGTTTTAATGGTATGCATTGTAATGACATGCGATGTAATGCCTGCTTTGTAGTGACATGCGTTGTAGTGTCATGTTTTGTAGTGACATGCAATGTAATGGTTGCGTTGTAGTGACATGCGTTGTAAAGGATGTTGTGATGTAATGACTGCATCATAAATGTAGTGCGATGTAATGACTGCGTCGTAAAGGTTCCCAGTCTACAAGGATATGACATATCCCTTTGCTCTCCCCTGCACTGGTTCATAATTTGCTGCAAGGATGCCTGCGTCACAGCGATGATTGTGTATGTGCAGGAAGGCTTGCCTTCCTGCACAAAAGTAATCTGAAATGGCATTTTACAACTTTTGTGTGTGTTGCGCTAAAACACATAGAATATGCATATCGTAATTTTTAGGTCAGGCCTAGCGGCAGCGCGCATGTGCTGCTCGCTCTGCGAGACTGCTGTAGTAGAGTATGGGTGAGCAGCCACGACCCCTCCTCCCATACTTTTCATTGGCTTGTATCATTGTCTTTTGTAAATGCTGCCTTTGGATTCATTAATAGGCGTGTTAGTCCCTTCTTAGTACTGCCTTGTCTTCATTTGTACCTGGCCTTGGTGATTGGCCGTTTTACTTCAGTTGTTACAGGGGACATGTTATTTAGTTTGTAAGCACTATTTACTTTATTGAGTTTCTCTTACTGCAGGCCGGACATGCGCTGCTTTAGCTGAAACTGAAGCTGCTTGTGTTTTTTAAGCATCACTGCCACCCCTGTAACACAGGCACCTGCTCTCAAACACTTAAACAGGGCATTATCTCGTGTCTGTTTTAACCTCCCTCCAACTAAAATGGATTTAGAAATGATTATCGAATTAAGTCATGTGAATTCGAGGTAGCACATAATCCCGAGCTAATGGGCTGAAGCTGACAACAGCAAATGTGAGTTACATGCCATTTGTACTAAAGCCACCTGACGGGTTGTTTTCAGAGGCCTGTTTTATTAACAATAACACCGCCACCACCACCAATACCACCACAAACACTAATACCACCACCTCCACCAATATCAGTACCACTAATACCACCATCACTGCCAATACCACCACCAATCCCACTACCATCACCAACATCAACACCATCAACACCACCAATACCACCGCCAATACCACCATCACCAATGCCTCCACTACCAACGCCAAAAATACTACCACCACTGCCACCATCAATACCACCACCAACAATACCACTACCACCCCCAACACCAATGCCACCATTACTACCACCACCACCAATACCACTACCACCACTAATACCACCACCAACACCACAACAACCAATACCACCACCACCAATAACATCACCACCACCAATACCATCACCAACACCACAACAACCAATACCACCACCACCAATAATACCACCACCACCAATACCATTACCACTAATTCCACCACCACCAATACCACCACCAATACCACCACCTCCACCACCACCAATACCACTACCACCCCCAACACCAATACCACCATTACTACTACCACCACCAATACCACTACCACCACCAATACCACCACCAACACCACAACAACCAATACCACCACCACCAATAACACCACCACCACCAATACCATCACCAACACCACAACAACCAATACCACCACCACCAATAATACCACCACCACCAATACCATCACCACTAATTCTACCACCACCAATACCACCATTACTACCACCACCACCAATACCACTACCACCACCAATACCACCACCAACACCACAAAAACCAATACCACCACCACGAATAATAATACCACCACCACCAATAACATCAGCACTAATTCCACCACCACCAATACCACCACTAATACCAAAACCACCAATACGACTACCAATACCACCACCACTACCACCACCAATACCACCACCACCACCAATACACCACCATTACTACCACCACTACCAATACCACTACCGCCAATACCAGCACCACCAATACCACTACCACCACCACCACCAATAACACCATCAATACCACCACCACCAATATCACCACCACCAATACCACTACCAATACCTCCACCACCTTCAATACCACTACCTCTACCAATACCACCACCACCAATACCTCCACCAAGACCACCGCCACCAATACCACTACTAATACCACCACGACCAACACACCAATACCACTACCACCAATGCCACCACCACCAATACCACCAGTACCACCAAAACCAACACCACCAATACCACCAACAATACCTCTACCACCACCACCAGTACCACCACCAGTACCACCACCAGTACCACCACCAATACCACCACTAATACCAGTACCATCAATACCAGCACCACCAATATCACCACCACCAATACCACCACAACCAATACCACCACCAATACCACCACCACCAATACCATCATCAACATCAATACCACCACCACCAATACCACCACGACCAATACACCCCAATACTACCACCAATACCACCACCACCAATACTGCCACCACCAATACCACCAAAGCCACCACCACCAATACTACCTTCACCACCACCACCAATGTCATCACCACCAATACCACCAATGCCAGCACCACCACCAATACCACCGCCGCCAACACCAATAACACCACCTCAGCACCTCTCGCTCACTAGTAATAGCAGGGGCACTGTATGAGGCTGGAGCTGCAGCCCAGACCATCGCTCCCTCCATGCGTGCCATAAAGCACAGCCTGCCCTGCACCAGGAGGTGAAGCTAGGGCCCTACTACAGATGGAGTGGTGTTTATTAGGCCGAATGTAGCAATGCCATTATGCAATGCCACACTGCACACTCAAATCACGGAGAGGGCACGAAATAGCCCCCTCCTGCTCGTTCTCCTGAGCCGCAAAAGTGTTATCATAGAGCGAAAGGTGTTGGAGTGCTTCGTTAGCGTTTATAGCTCAGATCATATATAACTCTCACCTCATACTTTGTGTCTGTGTAATTTACAACAGTTACAAATCTTCACTGCACTATTTATCACTAATTTGAAGACGTCACAGGCCGGTGTCTTCCTCTGATATTTACAATCTAACAAGTGGTCAAGAAGGCCCTTTATCGCAATGCAATAGGTCTTATATTTGCAAGTGTTTAACCTCTCCGCTCCTAGGCCTTTCCCCCCCTTGTGCTAAGCCTTTTTATTGACTTTTTAGGGTAGTTCGCACCTAGGCCCCTGTAACTTTTTGACCACATAAGTTATCCACGCCAAATTTGCGTTTTTTTCTTCCAACATCATGGGGATTCTAAAGGTACCCATAGTTTGTGGATTCCGCTGGAGGGGACCCAGAAATTAGCCAAAATAGAGCTACATTTTGTTTTTTGGGGGGAAAATAGGAACGAAGTCCTGCAAATGAAAGCATCTGTTTTTTTCCCTGCAAATGGTATCAAGAAAGGGTTTGTTGGGCTGAAATCACCATATTCCATTCCCAAATATTGCGGGTACTTGACCCACCCACACAAACACAAGTGAGGTACCGTTTTTATCGGTAGACCTGGGGGAACGCTGGGTGGTAGAAAATTCATGGATCCATGCAGATTCCAGAACTTTTCCACAGAGAATTTGAGAACATTTTTATTTTTTCAGCTAACTTTCAGAAATGTGTGGCTTTGGTAGGTTTCCCTAGATGGCCGCCAATCCCGGGGCCAAAAACCCAGGTGACCCCCCTTGCAAAACCAGGCTGTTTTGTGATAGGAAATTTTGATGTCTCCTCAATACGCTTTGGGCCCTTGCCTGTCGTGGGTACTTGACCCACCCACGCAAGTGAAGTACAATTTTTATTGGGAAACCTGGGGAAACGCTGGGTGGTAGGAAATTTGTGTCAGCCCAGTGATCCAACAACTTTCCCACACAGAAATGTGAGAATTGTTTTTATTTTTTTCAGCTAAATTTGAAGTTTGCAGCAGATTCTGGGTAGGAAAACATTGGGGGACCCATGCAAGCCATTCCTCACTCGACTCCCCCCGGTGTTTAGGTTTCAGAAATGTGTGGGTTTGGTAGGTTTCCCTAGATGGCTGCCTAGGAAGGGGCCAAAAACTCAGGTTACCCTCCTTGCAAAACCAGATTGTTTTGTGATAGGTCATTTTGATGTCTCCACAATATGTTTTGGGCCCTTGTCTGTCTCAGGTACTTGACCCACCCACAAGAGTGAGGTACCATTTTTATCGGGAGACCTGGGGAAACGCTGGGTGGTAGGCAATTTGTGTCCGCCCGGTGATTCTACAACTTTACCACAAAGACGTTTGAGAAAAAATAGATTTTTATGATTAAAATTTGAGGTTTGCAGGGGTCTCTGGGTAGGTAAACATTGGGAATACACGCAAGCCATATCTCTCTGGACTCCCCCGGGTCTCTAGTTTTCAGAAATGTGTGGGTTTGGTAGGTTTCCCTAGAGGGCCGCCAAGACCGGGACCAAAAATGCATGTGACCCCCCCTTGCAAAAGCAGATCATTTTGTGATAGGTAATTTTGATGTCTCCACAAGAAGTTTTGGGCCCTTGCCTGTCGCGGGTACTTGACCCACCCACAAAAGTGAGGTTCTATTTTTACCGGGATACCTGGAGGAACGCTGGGTGGTAGGAAATTTGTGTCAGCCTGGTGATCCTACAACTTTTCCACACAGAAATTTGAGAAACATTTAATTTTTCCATCATAATTCGAGGTTTACAGGGGATTCTGGGTAGAGAAAGGTTGGGGGATCCACGCAAGCCATACCTCCCTGGACTCCCCAGAGTCTCTAGTTTTTAGAAATGGGTGGCTTTGGTAGGTCTCTCTAGATAGCCGGCAAGCCTTGGACCAAAACTCATGTGACCCCCCCCTTGCAAAACCTAGTCATTTTTGGATACATAGGGGGCATCTGCGTTTTTGGTCCCATGGTCGGCAGCCATCTAGGGAACATGACAGACCCATGCGAGTGGGGTACCATTTTTATTGGGAGACCTGAGGGAACGATGGGTGGTAGGAAATTTGTGGATACCCGCAGATTTCAGAACTTTCCATCACAGAAAAGTAAGCAAAATGTTTTTTTTAAGTATGAGGTTTGCAAGGTATTCTGGGTAACCACACCTTGTGAGAGCCAGACAATTCACCCCAGCCTGGATTCCCCTTGGTGTCTAGTTTGCAAACATGTATGGGTTTTCTAGGTTTCACTAGGTTCGGGCAGAGCTAGGGTCCAAAATCTATAGCTAGGCACTCTGCAAAAAGAGTGGTCAGTTTTTACTGTGAAAATGTGATGTGTCCACGTTGCATTTTGGGGATTTCCTGTCATGGGCACTAGGCCTACCCACACAAGTGAAGTAGCACTTTTCTCAGAAGACTTTTGGGAATGCAGGGGGGTAGAATTTTCTGGATCCACGCAGATTCCAAAACTTTACTTCACAGAAATGTGAGGAAAATCGTTTGGGGGGACAAAGGTTGAGGTTTGCAAGGGATTCTGGGTAGGAGAATCTGGGGTGAGCCACACACCTCAACCCATCCTTTATTCCCCTGGGTGTCTAGGTTTAAAAAATGGATAGGTTTGCTTGGTTTCTCTAGGTTCTGGCAGAGCAGTGGTTCAAAATCTACAGCTGGGCATTTTGCAAAAAAATGGTCAGTTTTCACTGTAAAAATGTGGTGTGTCCACGTTGCTTTTTGAGCTGTTTCCTGTCTTGGGCACAAAGTCTACGCACACAAGTGAGCTACTATTCTTATCGGAAGACATTGGAAAGTGCGGGGTGGGTGGGATGTAGTCAATCCATGCAGACTCAAGAACTTTCCATCACTGAAATGTGAGGAAAATGTTTTTTTTTTTAATAATGTTTGAGGTTTGCAAGGGATTCTGGGAAACAGAACTTGGCGGGACCCGGACAAGTCATCCCATCCTGGATTGCCAATGGTGTCTACTTTTCAAAAGTATACAGGTTTGCTATGTTTCACTAGGTGCCGGCTGTGCTAGGACCCTAAATCCACAGGTAGGCACATTCTGAAAAAGAAATAGTCGATTTTCTGCTGCCCTAGGGAGGGGGGAGATCAGAGGCTATTACCCCGATATGCCCCCAAGAGGGGCAGAAAGACTGTTGCTATTCTTTTGGGTGGTTGGGGGCATTGGGATGCCATTCTGGGGAGCCCCAACCCCTACGTATAAAAAAGCCAGCATAATCGCTGGTGCCTAGTGGGCTACTGCCCCCATCTGCCTCCGGGGGGGGGGGGGGGCAGAAAGGCTGTTGCGGGGGCGGAGCTTGCCAGCGTCGATGGCGGACACATAAGCGCGAGGCTCCTCACCATCACCCATATAAAATCCTGCTAATGATCCTTTCTTAGACTTGGCCAAACAGGAACGGAATCGGGAGTCGCACACGGAACCGCCGCGGCCGCTTTGCTGAAGTTTGCTGCCTGCAGAGACTCCCGGGACCGCCGGATACAAGTGCGCTCTTCTGAAGACAGACTGGGCCGAAGTCCCCGGCCTCTCCTGAGCCGCGACCCGCCGTGCGTCACTCTGCGTGCGGGCGGAGGTGTGACCAGCGCTTGGGGAGCTGCGGAGCAACCAGGAAGATACTCCGAACCTGCGCCTCGCTGCCGGCTCTGCGCACCCCTGAGTGAGGACAAAGCGGGATACTGACGGTGGGTCTGGGGCTCCTGGCGTACCGCGCACGGAGCCCGGGGGGGGCAAACTCGGGAGCGCCGACCGGAAGTGCCCTGAACATTGAAATAGTACGGGACCCTCCCCCCCCACCCCGCGGCCTGGGGACGACGGGCATGTAAAGCGGTGTGCTAACAAGAAGATTTGGGCCGGGAGCAACCCAGAGGTCTGCATTGAAAACAGGCGGACCCAACTGCTCGAGCAGCTGCCCGGACGGAGGCGGAGTGGGGGACGGGCGCCCGAGAGGTGAACGCCGATCAGGCCG
Organism: Lissotriton helveticus; assembly: GCF_964261635.1. Classification (NCBI taxonomy): domain Eukaryota; kingdom Metazoa; phylum Chordata; class Amphibia; order Caudata; family Salamandridae; genus Lissotriton; species Lissotriton helveticus. The sequence goes on along the minus strand of NC_136068.1, from coordinate 1,329,472,400 downwards.
GCCACGTGACATGAGGAACACTGTGCAGGCGTAGAACAGAGAGCCCAGGCACTTCTTCAGGAGGGCGAGTGTACATAGTGGTGCCCAGTTCGGGGCACAGGGAGGGTGGTTCTTGCTGCTCCCCCCTGCCTCCCTGGACTTGGGTGCTGCTGCCTGCTTTCAAGCCCCAGCGAGGAGGCGCCCGCCGGCGCAGTGGCCTAGGAGAAGCAGTGGAAGCCCCGAGAGTGGTGAGAAATACTGCATTGGGTGACTGCGACCTCTGGACAGTGCGCAGGACGGATAGCGGCGACCCCAGGACAGATACCTCCTGCGGAGACACTGAGGGGCAGGTCTCGACCAACCACCGCGGGCAATCATGGGCAAAGGGGACCGAACACAGCCTAAACTATCGTTCGAGCAACGGAGGCAGAAGGAACCGGAGCCTCGTGCGGAGGCGACTCCACCGCGTGGTAGTGAACCGGGGGGAGCGCTGTGCGCGGAGATTAAAGACATGCTGACAATGATGGAAAAAGGGCTACAGGAAGGTATGTCGGCGATCGGCTCCAAAATCGACGCGCTTTCCTATCGCATGGACCGCATGTCCGAGAGGATAGACAAACATGCGGAAAGGCTAGACATGTCAGAGAGGCGCTTAACAGAAGCTGAGGAGGCGCAAACAGAATGGGACAAAGACCGCAAACAATTCGGCAGACTGCTCCAGCCCATCCAGGACAAATCCGAGGATTTGGAAGCGCGCTCGAGGCGCTCGAACATTCGCATTACAGGTGTGGCCGAATCGACGCAAACTGGCAAGATGGAGCTATTTGTCGAAAAGCTGCTCGTCGCCCTCCTGGGGGAAGGCGTCTTCTCACCGATGTTTATAGTTGAAAGCGCACACCGCACGCTGGGCCCGCGTCCGGGGGCCAACCCCAGGCCGATAATTGTGAAACTGCTAAATTACAGAGATAGAGATACAGCACTGAGAGCGGCTCGGGAGAAGGGGAAGCTCCAATACGAGGGCATGGACATATCACTGTATCCGGATTTCACCGCAAAGGTACAAGAAGAGAGAAGGCAGTTCGCCCCGTACAAAAAACAGCTCAGGGACCTTGGACTAAATTATGCCATGATGTACCCGGCGAATGCTTCGCATCAACAGACAGGGGCACTCTCACTTCTTCACAGACCCTAAAGAACTACAGAAATCATTGAAGGTATGGGTCAAAGAACAAAGGAGCAGCCCGAGCGCCCGGACCGAGGAGGCAGAGCACAGCAACGACCTCGATGAACAGGACTAGGTGGACAGCACGACCACTTGGGGGATGGTGGCGGAAATCATCCTGAACGATCAGATCTAGAGATCCCTCAGACTTCTGGACTGCTCCGCACTGTGCAAATGTGCTGGCCGGAGGGGAAAGCGACGGAATCTCTGTTGGGTGAGACCTTTCCATGCTGTTTACGCACTGCTGTGGGGGCGCAATGTTGGACAAGTGGGGGACATGAGTCTCGCTTAGCATGCAATGATTCCTCTGCTGGAATGGAACTTTGCTGAGTATTGGTGATGAGGCGAGGCGGAAGTGGACTCCATTTAGCGAGATGCTAGGACACACGCTTGGCCACAGTTAGCACAGATGGGAGCGGTGATGGTGTAGGGGCAGGATCATTGGCTGTTTCAGCAGAGACAACCTGAAGAAGCAGGACTTCAGGAAATGTTTGGCAACCTCTGCCCTAGCGCTGTCAGCACTTTTGGTCCACATTGGGCCCTGGTTGGGGTTAGGTTTTGGAGGTTTTAAGTGGAGGAGGGGGGAGGGAGGCGGGGGACTCGGTCTGACCTTGTTGGGGGTGGTCGGCTGTGGGTGGAGGGGGGGGGTTGATGTTCTGTTGTTGTTCAATCCGGGAACGGGGAATTCGGAGGAAGGGAGGGAGGTTCAGGAATTGTTGGTTGTTTGGCCCGGGCTGGGGGCCCTAGTTCGATTGAGTGCTGGCATACTTGTACTGGCCCCCAGAGGAAAACACGTGGTGTCTATGAGACTGCATTGCAATGAAATGTTTACACCTCTACATTGTGTGAAATTGGTCCTGACTGTCCTATATACAGGGTACTACAGTGGGGATGGCTGAAGAGCAACTTGGACGCTCGGCAGAGGTGGCCGAGTCCTTTAAAACCATGACCTGGAACGTCAGGGGGCTAAATGATTTCCGCAAGCTGCGCAAAGTGTTGCAATACCTACAGAGACACCAGGTCGACCTGGCGTTATTACAGGAAACTCATTTGACTCACAATAGCAGGATGCTCTCCACAAGAGGGCTATTTGGTAACTTCACGCATGCAGGCTTCACAACGCACTCCAGAGGTGTCCTTACCTGGGTTAACCCTAAGTCCAAACTGCAACTTTAGCTGTAGAAGGCTGACCGGAGGGGAGGTATGTCCTGTCCAGGTGCGTGGGTAAAGGTCTTGACCTTATTGTGATGAATGTATATGGCCCCAAATATGATTCACCAGACTTCTATGCTGCAGTAGCCAGGCACTGTGCAGGGGTTGGAGCCACTAGAATGCTGTGGGGGGGCGACTTTAACCTGGTATTCAACCCGGAGTTAGACAGATCCGCTGGGCCCCCTAGACGGCCGGCGGCTGCCGCTTTACAGCTGCAGGCAGAGATGGTGTCGTTAGAATTGGTGGATGTCTGGAGGAATAGAAACCAGGACAGAGGGGGCTACACGCACTACTCTGCTTACCACAATATACATACCAGAATAGATTATTGGCTGGCCACACACTCCATACTACAGTTGGTGCGAACCTGCAAGATATTTCCGCTCACCCTGTCGGATCACTCGCCGTTGATGCTAATTCTCGACACCCCGACACATAGAATTCCGCCATTCACATGGCGTTTCCCCCCTTACTCGCTCCTAGACGAGGTGTTTAGAGGAGAACTAGGTGAGGAGATAGAAACATTTTTTTAAATGAATGTGGGTACAGTGAACAGTTTCCAAACTGTTTGGGAAGCCTTTAAGGTCTGCATCAGGGGAGTCGCGATGGCTAAACATTCTGGTGTACTAAAGGCTATAAGACAGAGGTTGGCAGATCTGGAGAGACAGATAGCGGATCTGGAGAGGCAACAGCTAGAGAGTGCAATGGCAGTTGAATCCAGGGAACTCCAGGAGTTGCTCAAGGAATTTATTGACGAGGCAGACAGGGAAGTGCGCCACATGGGCAAGTACGCAACTGCGCGCACATATGGGGAGGGGGAGCGCCCCGGTTCCCTGCTGGCTAAAATAGTGAAAGGCAGCAGACGACAGCTAGCGGTGACTGAGCTGGAGTCAGCAACAGGTGGGCGACTCACGGAGGAGGGAGAGATTTTGGCGGAGTTCCACAGCTTTTACTCAGGCTTATACACCACTAAGCTATCTGGGGTGGGGGAGCAGATAGATAGCTACATGAGTTATATTAAGATGCCGTTTCTCGAGAATTGGCAGAGGGACTTCCTTATGTCCCCTATACTACAAGAGGAGATATCAGACGCGCTGGAGAGCATGAGACCCGAAAGCGCTCCCGGGGCAGACGGCCTGACCGTAAGCTTTTACAGAGCATTCAAAGACAAGCTGCTCCCGCACTTATCTACTCTTTTTGACGATATATGTTAAGTGGGATCCATGCCGCCATCCATGCGGGAGGCGATGCTGGTTACTGTTCTTAAGCCAGGAAAACCCCCCACCAAATGTGGTTCCTACAGACCACTGTCTCTGTTGAATGTTGATGCAAAACTTTATGCCAAGGTTCTAGCCGCACGCTTGGCGATGGTTGCCCCTGACCTCGTAGCCCCAGAACAAGCCGGATTTATTCCTGCCCGCAACCTCACTTATAATGTTCGGATGGTGATGGGGACTATACAGCACACACGACAGGACACCAAGGCGATAGCGGTGTTCCTGGACATGGAGAAAGCATTCGACTCTGTAGAGTGGCCGTTCATGCGGAAAGTACTTAGGAAACTTGGCCTAGGAGAACCGTTCCTACAAATGTTGGGTGCGCTTTATTATAGTCCTAGGGCGAGGGTCCGGTTGGGCAATAGGGTATCGGAGCCGTTCGACATCAGTAGAGGCACTAGACAGGGATGCCCTCTTTCGCCCCTGCTGTATGCACTGGTTGTTTTGGGCCCTTGTCTGTCTCAGGTACTTGACCCACAAGAGTGAGGTACCATTTTTATCGGGAGACCTGGGGAAACGCTGGGTGGTAGGCAATTTGTGTCCGCCCGGTGATTCTACAACTTTACCACAAAGACGTTTGAGAAAAAATAGATTTTTATGATTAAAATTTGAGGTTTGCAGGGGCCTCAGGGTAGGTAAACATTGGGAATACACGCAAGCCATATCTCTCTGGACTCCCCCGGGTCTCTAGTTTTCAGAAATGTGTGGGTTTGGTAGGTTTCCCTAGAGGGCCGCCAAGACCGGGACCAAAAATGCATGTGACCCCCCCTTGCAAAAGCAGATCATTTTGTGATAGGTAATTTTGATGTCTCCACAAGAAGTTTTGGGCCCTTGCCTGTCGCGGGTACTTGACCCACCCACAAAAGTGAGGTTCTATTTTTACCGGGATACCTGGAGGAACGCTGGGTGGTAGGAAATTTGTGTCAGCCTGGTGATCCTACAACTTTTCCACACAGAAATTTGAGAAACATTTAATTTTTCCATCATAATTCGAGGTTTACAGGGGATTCTGGGTAGAGAAAGGTTGGGGGATCCACGCAAGCCATACCTCCCTGGACTCCCCAGAGTCTCTAGTTTTTAGAAATGGGTGGCTTTGGTAGGTCTCTCTAGATAGCCGGCAAGCCTTGGACCAAAACTCATGTGACCCCCCCCTTGCAAAACCTAGTCATTTTTGGATACATAGGGGGCATCTGCGTTTTTGGTCCCATGGTCGGCAGCCATCTAGGGAACATGACAGACCCATGCGAGTGGGGTACCATTTTTATTGGGAGACCTGAGGGAACGATGGGTGGTAGGAAATTTGTGGATACCCGCAGATTTCAGAACTTTCCATCACAGAAAAGTAAGCAAAATGTTTTTTTTAAGTATGAGGTTTGCAAGGGATTCTGGGTAACCACACCTTGTGAGAGCCAGACAATTCACCCCAGCCTGGATTCCCCTTGGTGTCTAGTTTGCAAACATGTATGGGTTTTCTAGGTTTCACTAGGTTCGGGCAGAGCTAGGGTCCAAAATCTATAGCTAGGCACTCTGCAAAAAGAGTGGTCAGTTTTTACTGTGAAAATGTGATGTGTCCACGTTGCATTTTGGGGATTTCCTGTCATGGGCACTAGGCCTACCCACACAAGTGAAGTAGCACTTTTCTCAGAAGACTTTTGGGAATGCAGGGGGGTAGAATTTTCTGGATCCACGCAGATTCCAAAACTTTACTTCACAGAAATGTGAGGAAAATCGTTTGGGGGGACAAAGGTTGAGGTTTGCAAGGGATTCTGGGTAGGAGAATCTGGGGTGAGCCACACACCTCAACCCATCCTGTATTCCCCTGGGTGTCTAGGTTTAAAAAATGGATAGGTTTGCTTGGTTTCTCTAGGTTCTGGCAGAGCAGTGGTTCAAAATCTACAGCTGGGCATTTTGCAAAAAAATGGTCAGTTTTCACTGTAAAAATGTGGTGTGTCCACGTTGCTTTTTGAGCTGTTTCCTGTCTTTGGCACAAAGTCTACGCACACAAGTGAGCTACTATTCTTATCGGAAGACATTGGAAAGTGCGGGATGGGTGGGATGTAGTCAATCCATGCAGACTCAAGAACTTTCCATCACTGAAATGTGAGGAAAATGTTTTTTTTTTTTAATAATGTTTGAGGTTTGCAAGGGATTCTGGGAAACAGAACTTGGCGGGACCCGGACAAGTCATCCCATCCTGGATTGCCAATGGTGTCTACTTTTCAAAAGTATACAGGTTTGCTATGTTTCACTAGGTGCCGGCTGTGCTAGGACCCTAAATCCACAGGTAGGCACATTCTGAAAAAGAAATAGTCGATTTTCTGCTGCCCTAGGGAGGGGGGAGATCAGAGGCTATTACCCCGATATGCCCCCAAGAGGGGCAGAAAGACTGTTGCTATTCTTTTGGGTGGTTGGGGGCATTGGGATGCCATCCCCTACGTATAAAAAAGCCAGCATAATCGCTGGTGCCTAGTGGGCTACTGCCCCCATCTGCCTCCGGGGGGGCAGAAAGGCTGTTGCGGGGGCGTAGCTTGCCAGCGTCGATGGCGGACACATAAGCGCGAGGCTCCTCACCATCACCCATATAAAATCCTGCTGATGATCCTTTCTTAGACTTGGCCAAACAGGAACGGAATCGGGAGTCGCACACGGAACCGCCGCGGCCGCTTTGCTGAAGTTTGCTGCCTGCAGAGACTCCCGGGACCGCCGGATACAAGTGCGCTCTTCTGAAGACAGACTGGGCCGAAGTCCCCGGCCTCTCCTGAGCCGCGACCCGCCGTGCGTCACTCTGCGTGCGGGCGGAGGTGTGACCAGCGCTTGGGGAGCTGCGGAGCAACCGGGAAGATACTCCGAACCTGCACCTCGCTGCCGGCTCTGCGCACCCCTGAGTGAGGACAAAGCGGGATACTGACGGTGGGTCTGGGGCTCCTGGCGTACCGCGCACGGAGCCCGGGGGGGCGAACTCGGGAGCGCCGACCGGAAGTGCCCTGAACATTGAAATAGTACGGGACCCCCCCCCCCCTCCCCCCCACCCCGCGGCCTGGGGACGATGGGCATGTAAAGCGGTGTGCTAACAAGAAGATTTGGGCCGGGAGCAACCCAGAGGTCTGCATTGAAAACAGGCGGCCCCAACTGCTCGAGCAGCTGCCCGGACGGAGGCGGAGTGGGGGACGGGCGCCCGAGAGGTGAACGCCCATCAGGCCGGCCACGTGACATGAGGAACACTGTGCGGGCGTAGAACAGAGAGCCCAGGCACTTCTTCAGGAGGGCGAGTGTACATAGTGGTGCCCAGTTCGGGGCACGGGGAGGGTGGTTCTTGCTGCTCCCCCCTGCCTCCCTGGACTTGGGTGCTGCTGCCTGCTTTCAAGCCCCAGCGAGGAGGCGCCCGCCGGCGCAGTGGCCTAGGAGAAGCAGTCGAAGCCCCGAGAGTGGTGAGAAATACTGCATTGGGTGACTGCGACCTCTGGACAGTGCGCAGGACGGATAGCGGCGACCCCAGGACAGATACCTCCTGCGGAGACACTGAGGGGCAGGTCTCCCCAACCCCCGCGGGCAATCATGGGCAAAGGGGACCGAACACAGCCTAAACTATCGTTCGAGCAACGGAGGCAGAAGGAACCGGAGCCTCGTGCGGAGGCGACTCCACCGCGTGGTAGTGAACCGGGGGTAGCGCTGTGCGCGGAGATTAAAGACATGCTGACAACGATGGAAAAAGGGCTACAGGAAGGTATGTCGGCGATCGGCTCCAAAATTGACGCGCTTTCCTATCGCATGGACCGCATGTCCGAGAGGATAGACAAACATGCGGAAAGGCTAGACATGTCAGAGAGGCGCTTAACAGAAGCTGAGGAGGCGCAAACAGATTGGGACAAAGACCGCAAACAATTCGGCAGACTGCTCCAGCCCATCCAGGACAAATCCGAGGATTTGGAAGCACGCTCGAGGCGCTCGAACATTCGCATTACAGGTGTGGCCGAATCGACGCAAACTGGCAAGATGGAGCTATTTGTCAAAAAGCTGCTCGTCGCCCTCCTGGGGGAAGGCGTCTTCTCACCGATGTTTATAGTTGAACGCGCACACCGCACGCTGGGCCCGCGTCCGGGGGCCAACCCCAGGCCGATAATTGTGAAACTGCTAAATTACAGAGATAGAGATACAGCACTGAGAGCGGCTCGGGAGAAGGGGAAGCTCCAATACGAGGGCATGGACATCTCACTGTATCCGGATTTCACCGCAAAGGTACAAGAAGAGAGAAGGCAGTTCGCCCCGTACAAAAAACAGCTCAAGGACCTTGGACTAAACTATGCCATGATGTACCCGGCGAAGCTTCGCATCAACAGACAGGGGCACTCTCACTTCTTCACAGACCCTAAAGAACTACAGAAATCATTGAAGGTATGGGTCAAAGAACAAAGGAGCAGCCCGAGCGCCCGGACCGAGGAGGCAGAGCACAGCAACGACCTCGATGAACAGGACTAGGTGGACAGCACGACCACTTGGGGGATGGTGGCGGAAATCATCCTGAACGATCAGATCTGGAGATCCCTCAGACTTCTGGACTGCTCCGCACTGTGCAAATGTGCTGGCCGGAGGGGAAAGCGACGGAATCTCTGTTGGGTGAGACCTTTCCATGCTGTTTACGCACTGCTGTGGGGGCGCAATGTTGAACAAGTGGGGGACATGAGTCTCGCTTAGCATGCAATGATTCCTCTGCTGGAATGGAACTTTGCTGAGTATTGGTGATGAGGCGAGGCGGAAGTGGACTCCATTTAGCGAGATGCTAGGACACACGCTTGGCCACAGTTAGCACAGATGGGAGCGGTGATGGTGTAGGGGCAGGATCATTGGCTGTTTCAGCAGAGACAACCTGAAGAAGCAGGACTTCAGGAAATGTTTGGGCCCTGGTTGGGGTTAGGTTTTGGAGGTTTTAAGTGGAGGAGGGGGGAGGGAGGCGGGGGACTCGGTCTGACCTTGTTGGGGGTGGTCGGCTGTGGGTGGAGGGGGGGGTTGGATGTTCTGTTGTTGTTCAATCCGGGAACGGGGAATTCGGAGGAAGGGATGGAGGTTCAGGAATTGTTGGTTGTTTGGCCCGGGCTGGGGGCCCTAGTTCGATTGAGTGCTGGCATACTTGTACTGGCCCCCAGAGGAAAACACGTGGTGTCTATGAGACTGCATTGCAATGAAATGTTTACACCTCTACATTGTGTGGAATTGGTCCTGACTGTCCTATATACAGGGTACTACAGTGGGGATGGCTGAAGAGCAACTTGGACGCTCGGCAGAGGTGGCCGAGTCCTTTAAAACCATGACCTGGAACGTCAGGGGGCTAAATGATTTCCGCAAGCTGCGCAAAGTGTTGCAATACCTACAGAGACACCAGGTCGACCTGGCGTTATTACAGGAAACGCATTTGACTCACAATAGCAGGATGCTCTCCACAAGAGGGCTATTTGGTAACTTCACGCATGCAGGCTTCACAACGCACTCCAGAGGTGTCCTTACCTGGGTTAACCCTAAGTCCAAACTGCAACTTTAGCTGTTGAAGGCTGACCGGAGGGGAGGTATGTCCTGTCCAGGTGTGTGGGTAAAGGTCTTGACCTTATTGTGATGAATGTATATGGCCCCAAATATGATTCACCAGACTTCTATGCTGCGGTAGCCAGGCACTGTGCAGGGGTTGGAGCCACTAGAATGCTGTGGGGGGGCGACTTTAACCTGGTATTCAACCCGGAGTTAGACAGATCCGCTGGGCCCCCTAGACGGCCGGCGGCTGCCGCTTTACAGCTGCAGGCAGAGATGGTGTTGTTACAATTGGTGGATGTCTGGAGGAATAGAAACCAGGACAGAGGGGGATACACGCACTACTCTGCTTACCACAATATACATACCAGAATAGATTATTGGCTGGCCACACACTCCATACTACAGTTGGTGCGAACCTGCAAGATATTTCCGCTCACCCTGTCGGATCACTCGCCGTTGATGCTAATTCTCGACACCCCGACACATAGAATTCCGCCATTCACATGGCGTTTCTCCCCTTACTCGCTCCTAGACGAGGTGTTTAGAGGAGAACTAGGTGAGGAGATAGAAACTTTTTTTAAATGAATGTGGGTAGAGTGGACAGTTTCCAAACTGTTTGGGAAGCCTTTAAGGTCTGCATCAGGGGAGTCGCGATGGCTAAACATTCTGGTGTACTAAAGGCTATAAGACAGAGGTTGGCAGATCTGGAGAGACAGATAGCGGATCTGGAGAGGCAACAGCTAGAGAGTGCAATGGCAGTTGAATCCAGGGAACTCCAGGAGTTGCTCAAGGAATTTATTGACGAGGCAGACAGGGAAGTGCGCCACATGGGCAAGTACGCAACTGCGCGCACATATGGGGAGGGGGAGCGCCCCGGTTCCCTGCTGGCTAAAATAGTGAAAGGCAGCAGACGACAGCTAGCGGTGACTGAGCTGGAGTCAGCAACAGGTGGGCGACTCACGGAGGAGGGAGAGATTTTGGCGGAGTTCCACAGCTTTTACTCAGGCTTATACACCACTAAGCTTTCTGGGGTGGGGGAGCAGATAGATAGCTACATGAGTTATATTAAGATGCCGTTTCTCGAGAATTGGCAGAGGGACTTCCTTATGTCCCCTATACTACAAGAGGAGATATCAGACGCGCTGGAGAGCATGAGACCCGAAAGCGCTCCCGGGGCAGACGGCCTGACCGTAAGCTTTTACAGAGCATTCAAAGACAAGCTGCTCCCGCACTTATCTACTCTTTTTGACGATATATGTTAAGTGGGATCCATGCCGCCATCCATGCGGGAGGCGATGCTGGTTACTGTTCTTAAGCCAGGAAAACCCCCCACCAAATGTGGTTCCTACAGACCACTGTCTCTGTTGAATGTTGATGCAAAACTTTATGCCAAGGTTCTAGCCGCACGCTTGGCGATGGTTGCCCCTGACCTCGTAGCCCCAGAACAAGCCGGATTTATTCCTGCCCGCAACCTCACTTATAATGTTCGGATGGTGATGGGGACTATACAGCACACACGACAGGACACCAAGGCGATAGCGGTGTTCCTGGACATGGAGAAAGCATTCGACTCTGTAGAGTGGCCGTTCATGCGGAAAGTACTTAGGAAACTTGGCCTAGGAGAACCGTTCCTACAAATGTTGGGTGCGCTATATTATAGTCCTAGGGCGAGGGTCCGGTTGGGCAATAGGGTATCGGAGCCGTTCGACATCAGTAGAGGCACTAGACAGGGATGCCCTCTTTCGCCCCTGCTGTATGCACTGGTTGCGGAACCACTGGCCTGTGCGATCAGAGAATACCACTCGTATGAGGCCATCAGCTACCCAACGTATAAGATTGGGATATCCACCTACGCTGATGACACCCTACTTTATGTCAGAGACCCGGTTAACAACTTATCTTCAGTTCTCAGGGAAGTGGTGCACTTTGGTGCGCTATCAGGGCTTAAGGTGAACTGGTCGAAATCTGTGGCGTTCCCTCTGACTCCCATCACGGAGCCTTTCGAGATGGAGTATCCCCTGCAGTGGTCTACGGAGCCGATCCGGTATCTAGGCATCATGCTTCACACCGACCCCGACGTGATAGTCAGGGAGAACTACGGAGTGGCATACAGCAAACTAGCGGACGACGTGGAGAATTGGTGTAAACTACCATTATCCCTAATGGGTAGGATCGCGATTATGAAAATGGTGGTGCTCCCGTGCTTCCTATTTCTCTTCAATAACATCCCGATAGTGTTGTCCAAGGCCTTTTTTAGCACACTTACCAAACTCCTTGTCCGATTGGCATGGGGCGGCAAACAGCCAAGAGTGAAGTGGGAGATACTGACGCTTCCGTATGAGCAAGGGGGCCTTGGCGCCCCTGATATGGAAAGGTACTACAGAATTGTGCAGGCCACGCACCTTCACACCTGGATCCACGGGAGTACTGATATCCCGCACGTGATCATGGAATGATTGTTTGCAGACCCCACCCCTCTCCCGGCTACGATATGGGGCCCTATGGATCGCAGAGTAGGGACACTAGACTCAATTATGACCACTAACCATGCATGGCACTCACTACTGCAGAGGCAGGATAAAGTACTGTTATGCTCCCCACACATGCCTATACACTGGGCGATATGGCTTTCCACTTTAGCAGAAACGGGGGTCTACGGTGCCCTTCGCAAGCTGGGGATACACAATATGGGTGACATGTTTGAACAAGGAAGCGTTAAGACATGGGAGCAAATCAAGAGTGGAGGGATACACCCCACGTTGCTGCAGCAGTTCCAATTCCACAGGGTAAGAAGCGCATTCCTGGAACTGTTGGGTCCGGACCTGGAGGAGCCGCCAGAAGTCCCGGAGCTGACGTATTCCATTAACACGGCCGCTCCCCAAAAACTCATAATGACACTCTATAAAATAGGCCACGATCACACTGCACTGCGGTACACCAAGGCACGCTTAGCTTGGCAAACCGACTTAAACACACACATAGACGATAGTATGTGGACATACTGTTGTATGAACTCTAGAAGAATATCGCTGAATGGAAGGCACCGCCTGGTACACTTTAAATACTTGCAGCGTGTTTACTACACCCTGGAGAGGTTGCACAGATATGGCCTGCGCGAAACCCCGGAATGCGAGAGATGTCACGCCCCAGTGGCGGACTTCCTGCATATGGCCTGGGCTTGCCCGGGGGTACAGAAATTCTGGCACTTGATTTTTGCAGAATTGAGCAATATAGTCGACTTAGAACTGCAAGTAGACCCTGCCCTCGCCCTGCTTGGATTCTCGAAAGGGGTGCCGGCGGCTGTCCACAAGCTGGTGAACATGGGCATGCTTCTGGCAAAAAGAGTGGTAGCGATGTGCTGGATGAGGGGCCCCTTGCCAACCCTGAAAAGGTGGTCTGGTGAAATGCTGTACTGCAATACGCAATCAGAGGCCTATGGCGAGCTGCTCCCACCCAGGAGCAGGCCCAAGAACTTCTGGGGACTGTACCAAACCTATAAGGCTTCCAAGGAACAGATGGTGGGGGCCCCAGCGCAGGCGCGGGACGGGCAGTCGGAGCAGGTGGATATAGAGCCATAGGCACCGCGGCCCCCGAGGGGTGGGGCGGAGGACCATGCTTGGATCGCAGGCTTGGGGGGAGGCCTTAGGGGCAGCCCTGTGTCTTCGGAGGATTGAATTGGGGGCTCCACCAGGGGGGGTGGCATCAAGGGGTGGTCGGGTTCCAGGTAATTTCATGGGTAGGTTTGGGAGCCCACACTCCAGAGCTAGGTACTATACAAGGGTCCGCTGGACAGTCACGTTTCCTGAGCACTTGTAGGGCATTGGGGGGTAGGGGTGGGAGTTTTGTCACTTTCTTTGTTGAGGGAGGGGGGGGAGGGAATGTTTCCATAATAAGTTAAAATAAAATGATGTTGGACACTAAAGATATGATGGATAGGTGGCCACCGTTGGTGACATCTATTTGTGTATGTAACAAGAACACTATTTGCCTTTTCGTTATGCACTATACAGACCAGTTTGAAAGTGATGCCGGCCTGAGAAGGGTTGTAGGCGTACAGTTTTGTATACTTTTCATCCTGCCAATAAAATAAATAACAAAAAAAAACAAAAAAAAAAAGAAAGGCTGTTGCATCTTTTTTTTGGGGGGGGGGGCATTGGCACGCCAATTCTGGGCAGCCCCCACCCAGAACTTTGGGAAAAAGGAATTCCTAGTGGCTAATGGGCCTTCTGTCGCAGGGGGGGGGGGGGCAGATAAGGGGCTATTGCCCCATCTGGCTACCGGGGGGGGGGCAGAAAGACTGTAGCATTTTTCTGGGGGTATGGGCATTGACATGCCCATTCTGGGCCACCCCCACCCCAACCTATATAAAAAAATCATTATCTGTGGCACATAGTGGGCTTTGTGCCCCCCCTCCCCCGGTCAGATCATGGGCTATTGCCCCCATCTGCCTTCTGGAGGGGTAGAAAGTCTATTTTCTTTGTGTGGGCAGGGTAGTCTTTAGCATTTGCATGCCCATTCAGGGCAGCCTCCGCCCCTGGTGTCAAGGGTGCTTTCTGCCCCCCAACCCCCCAGGCAGAAGGACCATAATTGTGCATGGGGGGTAAGGCTATTAGCATGCCCATATTGGGCAGCTCCCACCTCTAATTTACTGAATTCAACAAAAATATTATGGGGGGAGCAAAGGTCCTTGCCCAAGTTGTTGCTCACCCCTCCCTGGTGCCTAGTGGGTGGATCCCTTCTTGGGGGTCGCCCTCCTAGGCTGATCCCCAAGCAGGGATCCACTAGGAAGGGGTACCATTGTAAAGGAGAGATTCTCCCTTTTCCATTGATACCTCTCCGATCTTTTTACGTGCTCGGGGAGCTGAGATAGCCCCCGGAGCACGTAGAAAGTGAAACTAAAATGAGCCTCAAGGCTCGTTTCAGTTTCGGCTTCACTGAAATAACGTCAGCGCGATGTGCACGCTGATTGTCATTTCAGAGAAACCATCTACACAGCCTAGGGAGCTGGGAAAGCTGTTACCGAGCTCCCGAGGCTGTTGGGGGTGGAAAGAAAACCCTCAGGTGCCCACACCAGAGGGGTTTCTAGTGCCATGTGATCTGACAGGCGGGGGCCATCCTACGCACATGAGCACTGGTGCGTCGGATGGCCCTCGCCCGTCCGATGCATCGAAGGGGTTAAGCTATTAAAACCCTTAAAATAAATAAAAGGCATTGTGATTTACAAAGCCAATAGCTCAAACTTGCGTGAATGCGAGACCTATTGCATTGCAAATGCTTGTTTCAATGACTGTTTATGTGCAGGAAGAGACACCTTCTTTCACATAAACAATCACCAGAGGTGATTTCCTTGTTCTATGTGTTCTGCAGAATGCAGCATGCATGGAAAGTGGAAAAAAACTAGGAGAAATGAATACATTTCTCCTCGTTATGCCTCCCTACTCCTTCCCTGGGCAGGCTTATCATTCAACATTTCTGGGTTTACGATTTCTGCTAAATCTGGAATTTTGTCAGGTTCTATGGGTGTTGCGTCAGAACATCCACAGCAACACCCATGGAACGCCCCTTTCACATAAAGTGCTGCATGTGAAGGGGCCGTATTTACAATGACTGGAAAAGCCATGGAGGGTGGCTTTTCCTGTCCTTGTAAATATGGGGCAGAAAAATGTGCCGCTGGTGCGTCACAAATAGTGACAAACCGGCAGTGCAAGGTGCTTGTACATAAGCCCCAAAGTATTTTATTGATAATGATTATTGATGACAGTCCAATGCTTGTGTTAACTGCATTTGAAATGGTTCATGTTTGAAATAATGGCTTCTTACATGTGAGTATTGTTCCTATTTCTGTGATAACCCCTAGTGAAAGCCAAATATTGCTCTTTATACTGATATTTGTATTTTGTATTTGTATTTATGGTGCTTGTAAAGCGCATCAATCATTCCGAGGGACATCACAGCGCTAGGAAAGAATGCATGTGCTAAGCTGCTTACTCTTGACCTAGTTTAGATAGCTTCAGTATCTAGGATAGAGAGTGGTTTTCAGTTTCTTCCTAAAGAGTACATGATGTGGTGATTCCCTGTCAAAGCCAATGGGCTTCCCTTATGTACTGATGTGATGAGTGACTCCTTGAGAAAGCCAATAGGCCTACCTTCATTGAAATGACACCCGCTTGTAATGCTTGTAATGTGGTGTTACATCAGGTATATATGGGGAATTGTGATTACAGAATTCAGGACCCTCTAGAGGTGAGATGTGATATATTGGTGTCAGCAAAGATATTTCCATCTACCTGATGTATATATTTGTAATTCAATGTGTGGTATTTATTAGTGTGCGTGTGTAATAAATGTACTTTTCCATTTTTTCAAAGAAAAGGCTCTGACAGAAAATAATGTATTTAATGTTGTTGTTCACCAGGCTTTTAGCAGTGCACGCGGACATCCCTTGGGTAGCCATAGGACTGCTCTTCTTTGCTTCCCTGAGACAGTCAAATGCTTTAACTTGGTTCCCAGTAATAAAACAACTGTGGCCCTATTCATTGCATGGGACTCACATTCTGCACAATGAATAACCCACTTTCTTACAATAAACTTATTTCAAACTTTTGGAAGGCCCTTTTAATATCTTGAACAGAAGCTCCATGCTAAGGATCATGGCATCAATTTCATATTTGTCCCGTAATGAATCTGAAGACCTTGTATGTGTTGCATTTGTGTCTTCAAGATAGAACACCTCGGCAGCCTCCTGCAACCTGGAACACACACACAATATGCTCTACGGGCACTGGAAACCTCAGGTAAGAAAGTGGAAAAGAAGAGACAGGACATGGGTAGCCTCAGCATTTAAACCAAGTTCCAATTTTCTCTCTAAGCTAGGGACCAATTCTAAATGAGGCATTAACACACTCTTACAAGACAGATTATGCTCTTAAAGGTTTTTCCAGGAACATCACTGGTTTTGCCAGAATTCTTGATTAGATTGCTGGGCAAGGGTTGTGTATCGGGTGGTCTTATATTTAGATCTTTGCAAAATGGAATGTTCGGTTTAAATCATGTCTAACCTAATTTATATATACATATATGTTTAAAAACTGCAATTACTGGATCACTATTGTCCGTTTCTGCTGAGTCGGTTATTGTATAATGTCTATATTCCCCAGATGTGTTAGTATAGTACAACAAGCTCTCAGGACTCGTATTTGAGCTCAAACACAGATAGACCACGCGACAAGTTTGATGGTACCAGGAAATATGTATTAAATAGAATCAATATGTAATTTATAACCTGAGAAGTTTCTGATAGAATCAGCAGATTTTGGCATATCCCTGATATGATTAAATATTTTAGAAGCAGGTATGGTATCTTTTGGGAAGAGCTGACCTCCCTTTCTTTACGATGTACAGATGGTACGGTGTCTCCAGACATTTCAGCACATCCAACATATAAAACAATAAACAACAGCACTTTACTTGACAGCACTTTATTGACACCAGGACTTTTTCTCTTCGTTTCTGCCTTCAACATAGTTCAAAGAGAGGGTAGTGATCACTAGCATGGCAATATAAACTCCTAGGCCATAGAGTTTCTGAGACGTGAAACAATGGGTACTTTACCTTAAATTGACCCAAGTGCCAAAATGCAGGCTACGTCCATGGAAGGGCTTTATGGGAACTACATTTGTACCGCTAATTTCAATATTGACCCTATACTAATCAGGAATTTGTGAGACATGACAGGAAATGCTGGTCCCCATGATTTTGTACATCCAGTTACAAGTGACGTAAGGAATAACAAGAGAGTGAGAAATGCTGGGAAACTAAAAAGCTGACGTATGACTGAACAAAAAAAAATTGACATTCCAGCTGAACAAACACACTAGAAAAAAGATAAGAAACCCATGTTGCTAAATGAAGAATGCTGTATATAAAGAAATGTAATGAAAAGGCAGTTTGTAAGCCAAAGAAACCTGGTAAGCAAATAGATGGGCAGAAACAAAGCTCCAACCCATGATTTCAATAAGTTTTGGTACGTACACAGCTCTGAGAGAAGGGGGTGACAGAAATACAAAAAATACTATTAGTCAATGGAAAAAGCATGGTAACTCCCTGTATTCCTCACAAGCTGGTACCGAATGAAAACCAATGAATGTTGGACTACGTCATAAAAATTTCTGCAACAATTATTGCCTCAAGGGTCTCTGCGTTACATACATTAGAGGCTCCTGGACCAAAAGGACAGTCTTTAAATACAATATTATGTTATGTTATGTTATGTTATTTAAAATTTGTAAAGCGCGCATACGCCCAAAAGCTTCTTGGTGCTGAAGAGAAGATAAAAAAACATAACAGAAAGATACCAAAAAGAGTCGCTATTTCAAATAGGCCTGTGTAAAAAGAAAAGTCTTGAATGCCTTTCTGAAGGCAAGGAGGTCCTTGCTCTGTCTCAAAGTCAAAGGGAGGGAGTTCCACAAAGAGGCAGCTAGAAAGTGAAAACAGCTACCTCCCTGTCGTTTTTTCTTGAATCGGGGTACCTCAAGTAGATCTTTATGAGCTGATCTCAAACTGCGTGAGGGACTATATCTCCCGATGAGTTGTCTGATAAACATTGGGCCCTTGCCCTGCAAGGCCCTGAAGATGATACAACCAGCTTTGAATGTGGCTCTCTGCGCCACGGGCAGCCAGTGTAAATTCTCTAGTCCTGATTTAATTGATTCCCATTTAGGTACCTTGCAGATCAGTCTGGCAGCTTGATTCTGCAGGTATTGCAGTCTTCTAAGTTGACCAATCGGTAAACCCAGATAAAGACTGTTTGAAAAATCAATATGGGAAAGAACTAGGGCATTGACTACCTTAATTAAAGCCGAATCAGTAAGGAAATGTGCAATTTTTCTTATTTTCCTTAGTTGAAAAAATCCAGAAGAAACTACGGTTCCGATCTGAGATTTTAGGGCAAGGTCCTCGTTGATGGTCACTCCCAAACTCTTTACTGTTTGAGATTTTTTTGGGGGAAGACCCATGTCAGAAGGCCAAAAGTGTGGGCTCCAACTAATCTCGCTCTTCCCAGGCAAGATCAGTTCAGTTTTCCCCGGATTTAATTTAAGATGGTTTGAGGACATCCAATTCTGAATGAAGGTCATGGTTGCCTGAAAATTCTCTGCAGCATTGGTTGAGTTTAATTCAAAAACCAACTGCAGGTCGTCTGCATAATTATATACAGTTACTTTATGCTCTCTTAAAGAGAACAAAAGAGGCCGCATATATAAATTAAATAATAAAGGGGACAAGGAGGATCCTTGAGGAACCCCACAAAGGGAATTATTTGTAGGGGCTGTAAAAGATCCTAGCCGAACCGACTGGGTGCGATCAGATATGAAAGATTTAAGCCAGGCCAAAGCCGAATCTCGGAGGCCGGCCTGTTCGACACGGTTGACC
Organism: Lissotriton helveticus; assembly: GCF_964261635.1. Taxonomy (NCBI): domain Eukaryota; kingdom Metazoa; phylum Chordata; class Amphibia; order Caudata; family Salamandridae; genus Lissotriton; species Lissotriton helveticus. The sequence goes on along the minus strand of NC_136068.1, from coordinate 1,329,453,761 downwards.
AGAATGGTATAGTCAACCGTGTCGAACGCTGCAGACAGATCCAAAAGCACCAAGGCTTGATGTAAATTTTTGTCGGCATTAGACCTTAAGGTGTTCTGAACGGCCAATATTACTGCCTCAGTGGAATGACCAGGCCGAAAACCTGCCTGGTTAGGTTGTAAATAACCAGAGTCTTCAACAAAATTTGAGAGGCTAATGGTGACATGAGCCTCCAAGATCTTAGATAAATAGGACAAAAGTGATATAGGCCGATAATTAGTAAGGTCTGAGGGATCAATACCTGATTTTTTTGTGAGGGGAATCAATAGGGCCTGCTTGAAACTGTTTGGGACTATCCCAGATGTAAGAGAATTGTTAAGCAATGGAATCATGCTGTTGGGAATTGCCCGACCAATTTCTCTCATTATTTGAGGGGGGCAAACGTCCTCAGGAGATCCTGATTTGACTCTAGTCAATAAATCTAAAAAATATTTTTATCAATTAAAGGAAAAGAGTGTAATGTTAAAGGATTAAAGAAAATATCATCCAAAGGGGCGCAAGCTGGAAGTTTGGATATATTTTGTTTAATCAGTAATATCTTTTCACTAAAGAAATCATTCAAAGAATTACAGAGTATTTGTGAGGGGACTACTGGGGGAGAGGTTCTATCATCATTACATAATTCAGTCACGATCCTGAAAATTTCTTTCGACTTGTTAGTAGAATTTATAATTTTTGTAGAGAAATAAGCAGTCTTGGGATTATGTACAGTTTTTTGATAAGCTTTCCTAGTTAGCAATAAGCGGCCCTTGCTTGAGGGCAGTAGTTAGTTCGCCAAATTCTCTCTTGTTGCCTCACTTCCAGTTTTAATTTTTTTAGCTCCGGCGTAAACCATTTATGTGCATCCACGCCACGCGAGTTGCAAAGGCGAGTGAGAGGAGCGTAAATATTAATGGCAATGGTTAGCCATTCTTTAAGCCTGTGGTCGGCTATCTCCACATTAGAACTCTGTAAAGGTAAAGAAGTCATTAAAAATTTTAAGAAAGCTGACATATCCACAGAAGTCCACTTTCGAGTGGTATTACTGGTTTGCAGCTTAAATTGAGTAATTTTATCAACACAAAAAGAGAAACTAATGCTAAAATGGTCAGACCAGCTGCAAGGTTTAATATCGATAGAGTATACTGGTAAATTCAAAGACCAGATTTGGTCGAGGCTATGGCCCTTCTGATGAGTTTTAGTATCAATGTGTTGTATCAAATTAATATCATTCAGAAGGTCCTTCATCTCGGCTGCTTGAGGATCTAATGATATGTTGTCAAACCAAAAGTTTAAATCCCCTACCAAAAGTAGTTTAGAATTGTTTGTAGCCAGCATAGCCAGTTGCTCTGCTAAAATGGAGGGAAATGTGGCCATTGTTTGAGGTGGACGGTATAATAGGACCACTACAAGTGTTCCATTAGCAGTATCTAATTTAGCAACTATATTTTCTACATTGGGTAAAAGTAAAGAGGATAATTGTCTAAGTTGATGTTTTTTGTTAACAATAATGGCTACTCCTCCCCCCACTTTACCTGCCGGACGAATTGCTGACAGAATGTAATAGTCTGCAGGTAAAGCAGCTAAAATATCCGGGAGAGAATCCGGGGTAAGCCATGTCTCGGTTAATAACAACATATCCGGTTTTGTATCAGTAAGTAGCAGAAATATATCCATCTGGTGTCTGATCAAAGAGCGGGTATTTAAATAAATGCACCTAAAGTTGCAAGTTGTACTTGGTGTAGTTTTAAACACCGCATACTTGGGGGCAGGATTAACAATTAAGTTAGCGGGGTTACTGATGCCAAGACGGGATGTTCGTTTCGTCGTATTAAGAGATACGGGGGGACACATAGTAGAGATAGGTCTTAACTCTTGTAACTCAGCGGAGGTGTACCTGTAGAAACCAGCAGAGTTCTTAGCCCCTAGCCCCGGACGCTCGCGGACGAGCGCAGACGAGCTTGACTCTAGCGCGACTCCGGCGCGCCTCCGTCGCGCCCGCTGCGCTCCCTCCAGCACATCACGTTTTATGTGAGGGAGCCTCGAGCGACTGGACCGCTGCCTCAGGTCCCAGTGCTCTCTGACTCCTCCCAATATGGCGCCCGTTCTCACCACCAGGCCGGCACCAGGAGCCGCGGTAGGTGAGCCGCCCTCCACTCAATCGGCAAGGAGCCGCGATGGAACGGGGCAGAGGGGCCTCTGACTAAGGTAGGAAGACAAGTGGCGCTAGTAATCAGCTGCCCTGCATGCGTTTAGATGCATGAACGCTCGCCAGCGTTTTTAAGAAAATCAGTGTCAAAAATACCGCTTTACCCACAGTAATTTAGTAAAAGCATCAAATAATACAAATGCAAACAAGACATAAATTTTAAAAAGCGATTCTCTCAGGTCTGCCTTGTGCAGTGTCTCTCTTCAAATGGCGCCGGGGTGCTGCCACCAACCCGGAATCAAATCTGACTGTGATTTTTGGTGGGAACTATTACCAGTACTTTTTAGTTCTGTGTTAGAATTAAGAACTGTGCTCATTTCATGGGGAGACTCAGTACTGCACCCCATTTTTAAAAAGAGAAATTATAACAATCACCAGAGTTATACCAATCACTGTCAGAACCCCTTTCAGAGTGCCACGGGACTTGCCTTGTTTACTGGGCCCAACCGTAGGGGTTGAGGTCTTTTACTCCTGTTGTCCTGGGCCCGACCTACTATGGATTCTAAGTAACTGGGCCAAGTACCCCTTCTACACTTGACTCTCAGTGTATGCGTAACCCAAGCAGTCCAAGGCTCCCTTTTGTGGGGGGCCTTTTGGTGTATACAGGATAATGAACTTGGGCTCACAACTCAAAATATGTATAGCAATAAATCATTGTCCAGCTAAATACTCACGTTCATGAAAAAAAGTAGCCTTTTATTGCCTACCTTCACTAACACAAAGAAGAATCACAACATTCACAAACATTTACACAGTGAGGGCTCTAGTGTTTCAATGGCAATTTCCTGTCCCACTCCCTCCTTGCGTTAGCCATGGTGGTTATTCCCCATTCATTATTGGCAGCATTCAGGGTATGCACTACTAGTATTCTGAGTCTCAACAGTCCACCTTGATTTAAAGTCAAGAGTGTATCAGCTCTACCACGCTACCTAGCAGCAAGTTTCCCAGAGGCCGACAGGCCTGAAATCAGTGCCGGACTGGGAATCGAAACTGGCCCTGGCAAACTGCTCTGCCAACCTCAGGTGTGGGGGTGGGGGTGGGAGGGTGAGCTGTTTTCTAGGGCCAGATTCAGCTGATTTTGTAATGAAAACACCCAATCCTGGCGGCCCAAAAGGAAAACACCCAGTGCCCGCGATGACCAGTTCGGCCCTGCCCAGAGTCAGTCTTACCCACACCAGCAGTCGTGGAGTGTCTAGAGTTACTGAGCACGCCGCTTTCTGCGGGTGCTTAAAGCAGCTGTAGCTGAGTTCAGGTGAGTCTGCCGCAAGCAGCGCAGGCGGATGCACTCTTTGGTTGTAGAGTCCCTCATTCACAGTCGATGTTCTCGAAGGTTCTTCTGTGTCCCCTCCTGCACGGTAAGTGTCAAGGTCATCTTCTGGTGGGGTGTGGTTATGATGATGCAGTTGCAGATCCCTCATCTGGGTGTTGGTGTGCAGGTGATTCCACGGCATCCTCAGTTCTCTGGCAGGGGAATGCAGTTCAGGTCAAAGTTCTAAATGCTCCTGGTGACCCCCTCTGGCATACAGGGTCACTGCATCTCACAGTACATGGGTTCCCGCCTGATTGGAACTGTAAAGTCTTCTGCAGCGGCTGCTCCTGACATATGGTGTTGCAACCCGATACTGCACAAGGCTACGGCCCTTACTGAATGGCATCTTTCTCACCGCGGGCCCTGGGATACAGGGTCGCCGATCCGGCAATACGAACAGGCTCTTACCTGAACAGCGCAGCACAGCACATGGTGGCCCTCCTGGCATACGAAGGTTGGCGACTCTGTCCTGCATATGGGCGACAACCGAATCAGTGCATGCAGCCAATTACTCACAAGTTTGATGAGGGAGTCTCCTCAACAGGGCTCCCCACTGGACATTGTTCCCTCCAACACTCTCCCCTTCCTCACAGGGCACAATGGGCTTGGAAAGTAAGCAGGCGCTTGTTGGGATGGCTGAATATGATGCCAATGAATATCATGATATATGCAGGCTTGACAACGGCAATATCAGTAAATGCAGTGTGAACATATGCCACTGCGTGTGCCCACATAACCTCGTCAATGCTCGTCAATGCATACTGTAACTTGTGCCACATAGCAGCGCCGACTTCAGCAATAATGATACCAATGTATGTCATAATCCTTGCTCGTCCAATAATAATATTGTTGCCAATAAGAACTATATTAATATATGTTCTGAACAAAGCAAACATCACTTTGTCAACACCAGTAAGAACGATGTCAATATATAAGATGAGAACTCTATCCACAATGTTGATACTGTTGATAAAAATTATACCATTGGCTGACATATTATACATCATTGCTGTCGGATTCACCCAAGATCACCTCTCCATCAACCATCTAATCAGAGATATGTCATCAGGCAGGTTCTGCCACCCATGCCATACTTATCGTGTAACAGGTCACAGGTGGTGTCCCCTATAAACTACAGGCAAACTAACACCCAGGGAAAACCCTGATAGACTCCACAGATAGTTGCAAAACAAACAAGTCTGAGGTAATTGGCCCCAATAAAACCTGTTTGGCCAAGGCTTGTGTTCCCCAGAAATACCACAGAGCTTGATACCACATGTAGATAGGTACACTTAACCAATCAGGTCACGACATGCACACCACACATAGTGATCCCATGCTGCTCATGCTTGACATATGGACACATAAACACTGGCCCACATTAGATCTCTCCGAGGTCAAGAGCTATCTGTGTCAGATGCATGTAAGTGATTGATTTACAATTAAGATGCTCTGTAGGATTGTAGAAAACGTTTTATTGTGCCTCATGAACTGTATTAATTGACAGCCAAAACTTTGTACTTCAAGAGATTTTAAACAGACATCTTATATCCAGGCTCTCCCGGCAGCAGCGTTTAATTAAACCAACTTGTTCCTGTCTTGTCTTGGCCTTTTTTTGATAATCAGTTTTTCTGATTGTGAAAGAACAAAGAAAAGGTTAGCAGGAACAGCACAGTACACAGGTTCATATATATGACATTGCAGGTATGTCGATAATAATATTATATAATATGCAGAGTGATCAAGCTCATCACATGGTAGAATTAGCAGTTGATCCAAAGTAAGGAGCAAGCCCCATGGACCTCATCATTCTCTTGAGTGGCACACCAGTCCACACCCCAGTACCATTTAGCTATTGTGGGGGGGGTCAGGTTGCGTTCAGGCCATGGTGATATTGCATTTGGCCACCATGATGGCCATCCCCACGAATAATGTATCTGCCTGGCACCTGTCTAGACTATCCATAACGCCCAGGAGGAGACACATGGGGTTGTGAGGTATATGCCAACCCAGGATATATGTGAGTTCAGATTCTATCTTCTCCCGGTATTTTATGAGGCAGGGCAAGACCAGACCATGTGGTAGAAGTATGCTGGGTGCTGCCTGCAGCGTGCGCATTCAGATGAGGCACGCAGCCGCACTCTATATAGTCACTCCTGGGTGAGGTATGTAGGTAGTAGATTTGGATGAGTCGAAGCCTGGCTGAGGCAGTGAAAACTTGGGGGCCAAAAGGGTGTCCCACCAATTCTCATGCTCCTGGGGGGCCAACAATCCCTCTGATCAAAGTTTAAGTGAGTCCAGTATTGTAGGGCTGTTGTTCGTGAGGGTACAATATATAAGCGATATTCTGCTCTTCTCTAGAGTCCCCATCATGACCTGCACCTCCAATGGGCTAAATTTGGGGAGTGTGATGCTTGTTGATATGTGTGTATTCAGGGCATGCCGCATCTGCAGATATCTGTAAAATTGTGAGGAGTGTAGGGTAAAGCGTTTCTGTAGGTCCTGAAAGGTACTTATGTGGTCTCCCACCCACAGGTCACCCAGTTGTGAGAAGCCAATGTAGTCCCAATATTTAAAGCGCTGCAGTGCCGCCACCTCAGCCAGCCACTTGCCCTGCCATAGCGGCGTTTGTTGGATCAATTTGGAGTCCCATTGTGTATGACGCAGGCCAGGAAGACCATCGGGTCTCCATTGGGAGTGTTTTAGGAATAAGGGCATCGATACGTGATGGCCTGGATTTGACGGAAGCCCATGTTCAGAAGCTCGATTCTGTAGGCTGGGTCGGACCATCCTCCGGTAAACCAGTCATGAAGGAAAAGCAACCGGGTGGCTAGATAGTATAGGTATAGGTCCGTCATGCACATTTTTCCATCGACGGACGGGATACGGCATCGGGCGAGAGCCTTACGTGGCTTCCCACCTCCACACAGAAACCGAGTAGTCATGGCGTCGATCTCTTTAAACCAACTTCAGGGATGGTGTAAGGGGGTATTTTGAATATTGTACAGGAATCGAGGGAGGATTATCATCTTGAATAATGTCACCCTTCCGAGTGGATTAAGTGGCAGGGTTTGCCAACGCCTGAGGTCTTTCGTACCCTTTTTCATAAGCGGAGTGATGTTCAGCGCCCATTGTGGTTCTGGGAGTAAAGCGACCCATATATCTAAATATTTAAATGATTGCCATCTAATGGTGATATTAGTCTGCCAGGCGAAACATTCCCTAGAGAGATGAAGAGGTAAGAGAGTTGATTTTGCCGAGTTCAGCCGGAGAACGGAAACCCTTTCAAAGGCCAGGAGGGATTGAAGACATTTAGGACCAGAGCAGACTGGACCAGCCAGGCAAAGCAGGACATCATCTGCGTGTAGGGCAATTTTATCAATGTGGTGGCTTCCCCACGCTCAGCCTTGAATCGAGTCGTCTGCGCAGATGCAACATGCCAGGGGCTCCATTACCAGCGGGAACAGGATTGGGAAAAGGGGGAAGCCCTGTCTTGTACTGTTGTGTGTAGATACCCGTACATAGTATTACTAAATCATGTCCTTATATAGGCACAATTCGCATTGCCTTTATTTAGGCATAGAATCCCAGTCCTTATTTAGGCATTGGCCATGCAATCCAAATACAGGCATGGTCACCTACATCTGTCCATCCCACGTCACAACGAGTTCTTAGAAACCAGACACTTAAGCCATTGGGACATTCCCTGCTTGGATTATTGAGTTCTCCAAGAACTCATTTATTATGCATGAACTGCTATACCCTAAGTGTTCATTCATGACGTCTTCCTCTGCCCGACTTTACGTCAATGCTAGCATTCCTAAGTACCTTCCAGGTATAAATATACCTTCACTTGCCATGGCAAGTTACGGTTCGGCTGCACGGCTACCTACCGGCTGCATACTTGCACGACACAGCTCACCACGGCAAGTTCAGAAGGAATTCGAGTCCCCGCCTGATGCACTCCACTGACCAGACGCTGTCCTCCCTGCTTTCAGGGAATCCAGCTTCCAGTGTGAAATGAAATGAAAAGAAACTTGCTAAAGCGCACTGCGGCCAAGTGGCTTCCTGGCGCTGGGGGTGGAAATCAGATTCTACAATGCAACCAAAGGGGCTAACCGGGGAAGGCCTGGGAGAAGAGGGGGGTTTTTAAGGCTTTACGAAAAGAGGAGTAAGTGGGAATGGAACGAATGGACAACGGAAGGCTGTTCCAGAACTGGGGGGCCAAAACCGAGAAGCGGGTGCCACCAATTGGGGATTTACGGTAACGGGGTACTTGGAGAAGAAGAAGAGATGAGGAACGGAGAGTACGAACCGGGGTATAGGGAATGATTAGAGAAACAATAAAGAGGGGAGCAGAGTGGGTATAAGCCAGAAAGGCTAAGCAAGCTAATTTAAAAAAAGATCGGAAGTGCACCGGGAGCCAGTGGAGGGACTTGAGAACAGGCGTGATGTGAGAGAATTTGGGGAGATGAAAAATGAGACGGGCTGCCTGGTTTTGAATGGCCTGTAACCGTTGTGTTTCAAAGGCCGGGATGCCAACATAAAGGCCATTCCCGTAATCAAGACGGAAGGTGATGAGAGCCATGATGATCGATTTGAGGGCATTCGTAGAAAAAAAACGGGAAATTTTTCGGATGAGGCGGAGGGACAAAAAACAGGATGAGACGACGGAGCTGACTTGGGCGTGCATGGAAAGGTCATTACTAACCTTGATGCCCAGGGTGCGGACAGAGGGAGCTGGTGGGGGGGGGAGGGCCAAAGGAAAGGGGCCAATGAGACGGGGACCAGGGATTAGTGGGACCACCCGTGAGGACAAGCTCCGTCTTGTCCGGATTCAACTTGAGGTGATTCGTGATCATCCAATCCGAGATAAAGACTAGGGTGGAGCTAAGAAAAGAAGGAGAGTCAGAAGTGGAAAGATCAAAGATGAGCTGGAGGTCATCCGCCTAGTTATACACGGAGACCCCCAGCTCGCGAAGAGAAAGAATAAGAGGGTAGATATACAGATTGAAAAGAAGAGGGGAAAGAGAGGAACCTTGAGGGACCCCACACACAAGAGGGCGGGGGGGAGCGGAGAATCCTGCGAGGTGGACTGCCTGGGATCTGCCTTGAAGGAAGGACGCTATCCAAGAGAGTGCCACACCCCTAATGCCGGCTGCGCTGACACGGTCGAGAAGAATGGCATGGTCGACCATGTCAAACGCAGCCGACAGGTCGAGGAGCACCAACGCCTGGGGAAGATTTGAGTCCGCTTTTCCCTTGAGCTCATTTTTTTATTTATTTATTTATTTTAATTTCTTCTATAGCGCTGGAATCAATCCCGTAAGGGTATCTCCGCGCTCTGCCAGCTATAGGATTATCAGGCAGTACTTCTTAGAGAGATTAAGTGGACAGAAATGCTTCTTGATAAAGGAGGGTTTTTAATGTTTTCCTGAAGGATAGATAATTGATAGTTGTTCTGACATCGGGGGGAAGTTTGTTCCACAAGGCAGGTCCAACTGAGGAGAAGGCCCGGTCTCCTTATCTGGATTTCTTTGTGGCCGGGGGTTTTAGAAGGGCTTGGTTGCTTGAACGAAGAGACCTACTGGGCTGATATAGCTCCAGGGATTGAGACAAGTATTTAGGACTTGCTCCATAAATGCATTTATGAACCGTGCAGCAGAACAGCAGTGACGACAGTCTCTGTGGAATGGCCCGGGCGGAAGCCCGCCTGATGGGAGTCTAAAAGGCAGTGCTCCTCAATGTGTGAGGACAGGCAAGATGTGACATAACTTTCCAAAATCTTCCCCAAGTAGGGAAGAAGGGAAATGGGCCTGAAATTAGAGGGAGAAGAAGGATCCAAACCCGGTTTTTTAATGATGGGGAGAACTATTGCGGTTTTAAAGGAGGAAGGAACGGAACCAAGAACCAACGAAGAATTAAGCAAAGTGAGAGGGGGTCCAGGGCAAAAGGTGAAGAGGGTTTGAAGGATCCGGGCTGGAGCGCAGTCAGCTGGAGAGCCGGACTTGACCTTAGCAAGCAAAAGAAAAAATTGTTCGGTAGTGATACGGAGGAAGTGATCCAACAAAAAAGGTGGCGGTGGGGGAGGGAAGGTAGCTTGGGTTTGAGAGACCGCGGGAATGTTGGCTTTGATGGCAGCAATCTTGTCAATGAAATAGTTATTAAGTGCAAAGCAAAATGATTGAGATGGGGCAAAGCTGATGTTCGTGCGATCAGAGGTAGCAAGCTGCTTGTCAGTGTTCTGACTCCCTTCGCGGGGTGTTGGAGTTTGAGATCCGGAAAGAGATTCCCACCTCTCTCATTCTCAGGTATGGAGCTGACTAGAACCTGGAGGGACTCTTGGCAATAAATACTAACTATAGCATACCATACTACAGACTACAGCACCTACTTCTTGCCTCGTACTACACTTAGGTTAGGTACACTGGGGTAGAACTATTTAGAAGCACCAAATGAGTATTCACATTTTAGCCTGTGTTATTTATGTGTATGCATATGAATATAGGTCATAGCTAAAAGACAATGCTATTATAGTATTCCTACTGCTCACGTTGTACATTTTATATCTTGCATACTGTCTAACAATCGTAACAGCTCATACCTCTTGCACGAGAAATAAGACTGTTCAATTAGTCCTTTCATTAAAATGCCCGTCTATTCTTTCTGTGTAACTCTGCAGAAACTAAGCATGCACGATTGACTGAGTGAAACTGTTATCTATTGTTTCCACAATTCTGACACTGCTCCGATTCTAAAGGGAAATAAAGTTGTCATGTTTATGCGGTTGTCAGAAACAAATTCCTTCTTGTTCATTCAAAAAGTTTCTAGTGACCTCTGAGTTAGATGGAACACACAAAGTAATTAAGTTTAATGTACTCGATAGGAGCATACTGACCTTAGTCCCATGCTAAAACTATAGTATATATTATTCCAATTCGCAGAGCCTATAAGCGAAATAGGAACTACACTACAGTACCTCTTCAGATTGGGAATATCTCAGAGAGGGTCCCATTAATAAATACTCTGGCTCTGGGGTTAGAGTACAGGATTTGAATGAAGCGCCGGAACTGCTGATCCATGCCTATTGTTTTTAGCATTTCTTCAAGGTTGATCTAGTCAACAGTTTCAAAAGCTTTTTCAAAGTCCACAAGAAGGGGTGCTAGGTAAGGGGTTAGTGTCTAGGGGTTTGCAAGGGCTAAGTGGAGGCACCTCAGGCAGTGTCTGGTGCTACGTGTTAGCATGAAGCCTCACTGGTCTGGGTGGATCAGTTTGCTAAGGAGTGGATGCAGGCATTGAGCCAAGACCGTAGCATAGATCTTGTTGATTAGGGAGATTGGCCGGGAGTCCGCACAGGCCGACGAGGGTGGATGGGTCTTGATAATGACCACAATGGTCGCCAGATCCATCTCCAGGGGAAGGCCTCAACTTCTGTCACATGAAGGAACAGAGGGGAGAGATGGGGGACCAGTAGATCCGGATAGGAAGCATAGTATTCCTGAGGGAATCCATCCGGGCCCGTAGTCTTCCGGGACGCCAGTTGGGAGATTGTGGAACCTATTTCCTCTTGGCTAAAGGGAAGATCCAGATTAGCCACCTCTGAATGTGTCAGGGAATGTGAACCTGCAAGGGGCCTAGTAAATCTGAGAGGGAACCCTCCAATTTGTGTGCCGAATATAAGTGGGCATAATAGTCCATACACATCTGTGCATCTCAACTGACGAATGGGAAGTGGCTCCAGAGGAAGTACATATCTCAGGGAAGATTCAATTTACCAGGAGGTATGAGGTTAGACCGTGGAGCAGCTTCCCGTTTTCGTCACCCCAGCCGTATACCCGGGCGTCAGACGAGCGCCACAACAATCACGCTTATTCTAGCAAGGTTTGCTTGATCTCTTCATGCAGGGCTGCTTGTTGCCTATTGCAAGCAGTATCTGGGGATCTGGCAAGGTCAGTCTCCAATCGGATCATTTGCACCTCAGGAATGGCTAAGTGACTGTCTTGGGTTAGCCGTTGCACCCAAAGGCAGCTTTAGGGCACTCTATGGATGGTAGCCTTACTTGCTTTCCAGAAGGTACTCAGTGAAGAGACTGAACCCAGGTTTGTGAGAAAATATTGCTGGAGTTCCTCTCCTATAGTCTTTTGGAACTCCTCGTTTTGCAGAAACCAGGCGTTCAGTCACCACATCGGACACAGTCCGCAAGGGGTATCGCCTAGGTGCAGGAGTAGTGCTGAGTGGTCTGAGATTCCCTGGGGAAGGATGGACATGTCAGTCACACAATGGCAATCTGGGGCAGGCATGAAAACCATGTTGATACGTGCGTGAGTGTGTTGCGCTGCTGAGGTATGTGTGTATTGAGAGATTTAAGGGTTCCAGACCCTTCATTTGTCGCAAAGGCCCAGGGCGGTCGCCCACTAAACCAACTTCTTAGCGTGAGTCGTTCTGGCCGGAGAGGGTGTGTCCATGGTGTCAAGGGTAGGTTGCATGATCGCATTGAAGTCCCTTCCCAGGATCGTCTGTCCCCAGGGTAGAGTGGAGATTACATCAGTAAGGTGCTGTAGTGGTGAGGTAAGCATCTAAGGAGGAATGTATATGGATGGAAGGTTTTTTTTAATTAATTTTTTTATTTTATTGAACTTATATTGCGCGCAGCTACCCTCAATGGGTTTCCCGGCGCCAGGGATAGATAAAAGAAAAGAAACAAGCAAAAGGCCCAAAACAAAACAAACAGTGCAGAGGGATTAATTAAACAGAAGGGTCTTCAGTTTTTTACAAAAAGAGAGAAGATCATTCTCGGCCTTCAAGGCCGGCGGAAGTGCGTTCCACATCTTTGGGCCAAGATAGGAAAACGAGCGGCCGCCCATTTTGGCCAATTTAATTCTGGGAACTGAGAAATCGCCACTAGTGGAAGATCTTAGAGTACGACCAGGCTTATAGACTCGAACCAGGTTCTGCAGGTATTTAGGGGCAGAACCCTGCCTGATTTTAAAAAGAAGGCATAAGGTTTTAAATTTTACACGGTTCGGGACCTTAAGCCAATGAAGGTCACGCAGAGCCTGAGCTGCGGAAGATCTCCTGGGTACATTACACAACAAATGAGCTGACGAGTTTTGCACCACCTGAAGCTTATTTACAGTGGCCTTATCAGCCCCAAGATAAAGCACATTCCCATAGTCAATGCGGGAGATCACGAGAGCCTGGACAACGGTTCTCCGAGTAGAGCAAGGTAGCATCCATAGGATCTTCTGCAACCATCTTAAGGTGGAAAAACAGATTGCAGCGACCCTTGTTACCTGCTGTCTCATAGAGAGCCTATCGTCGATGAGGAAACCGAGGTTGCGGGCTACAGGGGCTGGATTCGGCAGAGGACCCATGTCGCAGGGCCAATGCCGAATGCCCCACAGATCTTTATTCTTGCCCAAAATAACAACCTCGGTCTTGTCACCGTTGAGCTTGAGCAGATGGTCGTGCATCCAAGCAGCAACGCGTGACAGGCCAGATTTCAAGGCAGAGACCTCATGGCCCTCACTGCTGGAGAGAGAGAACACAATCTGCGTGTCGTCGGCATACGAATAGATTGTCAAACCGGCGTCCTCCACGATGGTAGCAAGGGGTCTGATATAGATGTTAAACAGCAGAGGGCTGAGAATCGACCCCTGGGGGACGCCATATGCCGATGAATAGACAGCAGATTCAGCTTCTGTCGAAAACACCTGAAAGGTACGCTCACCTAAAAAGGAGGCAATCCAGGCCAGCGCAGATCCAGCAACACCAAGGGAGCGGAGAGAGTCAAGGAGAATGGAATGGGACACGGTATCGAACGCTGCACTCAAATCCAATAGGATGAGTGCAAAGGTCTCCCCGCGATCGATACCGTGCCGAAGCCTCTCCGTCACCCCGAGGAGTGCGGTTCAGTGGAATAATGTGCGCGGAACACGGATTGGGACGGATGAAGAAATCCCACGTTCTCGACAAACGAATTAAGCTGAGTGTTCACATGTCGTTCCAAGATTTTAGAACATGCAGGCAGCAGGGATATGGGCCTGAAATTGGCTAAGTTAGTGATATCCGCGCCGGTCTTTTTCAGCAAGGGAACGACCATGGCATGCTTCCACTCCTGTGCCACCATAGACTCTGTAAGAGATGTATTCAGAAGTCTCATTAGGACTCTTCGTGGCTCGAGATCCAACAGTTTTAAGATTTTCATAGGAACAGGGTCCCGAGGAGAGCCTGACCTAATACTGTTCAAGCACGATGAGAAAGTGATGTCATCAAACAATAGCCAGTCGTAGATGTACATTGATGGAAGGGGAAGAGGACTGCTAGAAGTAGCCGCCAATAAAGAATCAGCAGAAGGCGGATGGGTAATCAGGGATTCATGTATACGCTCCACCTTGGAGATAAAGAAATCTGCGATGGCATCACACTGTGTTTTGTCCAGGGCCGGAGGAGAAGGAACCGTATCTGCTCCCGTTAGCTTCTTCACTACTGCAAAAAGAGTTGGCGGAGAGTTCTGTGCCTGGGTAATCGTGGATGCCGTAAAGGTGGCCTTGGCCAATTTACAGTTAGCATGATAGTTCTTTAATGCTTCTTTATAAGCCACCTTACTAGAAGTTGAATAAGAAAGCCTCCATTTTCTTTCCAAAGCCTTGAACTTGGCTCGTTGTAATTTTAAAGCTTCAGAGAACCAAGGTGCAGGAGGATGAAGGGATCTATAGTTATTAAATATAGGAGGAAGGAATGCAGTTACAGCATCCATTAACCACTGGGAAACTACAGCGTTTGATACTGATCCAGAATTGTCCAAAATCGGAATAGATTCAGTAAGATGTTGAATAAATGCCACCATATTAAGCTTGTCCCACTGATAGGAAGGCTTGCTCTTACCAACACAGAGCTTAGAGTTGGGTAAAGAGAAAGGTAACATGAAGTGTACCGCGAAATGATCTGACCATTCTAGTGGGTGAGCCGTTTGGGAGCAGTCATAAGGTAGATTAGAAATAATTGGATCTAACAAGTGACCGGCCGAATGAGTAGCCCCCAAGTTGCGAAGTACAAGATTAAAAACTTCGAGGTCAGATAATAACGACTGACTGAGAGTACCTTCAACATCTTCAAAATGGATGTTAAGGTCGCCAAGAATGGTGAAATTAGGCGTTTTAAGTAGTACGGGGAATATAATATCAGCCAAAGACAATATCCACGGGCCAGCATAGCCCGGGGGGCGATATATCAAAACACCGGAAAGCGTTAGTTGAGGGCCAATCATTATTTTAAATAGAGCGGCCTCACATCCAGGAAGGGGAAACGGCTCGAACTTACATTGGTAGATGGTTTTAAAGATAATAGCAATCCCCCCACCCTTCCCGGAAGCTCTGTCCTGACGTACCATCACGTAGTTGTTGGGAACGGCTATGGCAATGTCAGGTCCAGAGCTTTTGTGAAGCCAGGTCTCAGTCAGAAACAGTGCGTCAGGCGACTCATCATTTATAAAATCAAATAAATTGAATTTATTTTTGGGGAGCGATCTACAATGAATACTCCAAAATTGTAGGGGAAGGGGGGTCAGAAGTTTCTTAGTGGGCTTCCTTTTGCCCCGGTAATGTGCCTTGATAGTTTGTGTCTTAGAGAGCAACATTTTGCCGGTAGAGAAGCCGCAGCCAGTACAGGTAAAATAGTGGGAAGGCAAAGTACAGGAGATACAGGAGACGGGAATGCGGGGTCGCAAAGATCTCAAAGAGAGAGCAGAATGCGTAATACGATTGGCAGAGAGATCATGAGTTAGCCGACCTGAGCTAGAGTTCGAGATGTCAATATGCAGCCCGTCCTCAGCGCGGACGGGCGCAGACGGGCTGAACTCAGGTGTAACTCTGGCGGAAATCCGGCGATCCCGCTGCGCGTTACCGCTGCGCGTCGACATGCCTTGCTTTTATGCTGGTCTAGCCTCCTAGCGACAACTAGACCGCTGGGAGCATGAAGCGCCGCCGGGCGTGTGCCTCACTCAAGATGGCCGCCAAACGAGACAGGGCGAGGGGCCCGCAAAGCGCGGTGTTCTTCCAAACTAAGATGCAGGTAAGCGGGTCAGAGATGTGAGTGTGCGAAGGCCAATTTAAAAACAGGGGAATAAGGAAATAAAGTTCAACTAATTAGACAAAAAACTGGGATTTTAAAATATGCACGCAGGAGCTGCACGATAATGCAGCGCTAGTCCAAAAATGCGCCGGAGCTTGTGAGGGCGCTCACCTGAAGTTACCTTGCTTTTATGCTGGTCTAGCCTCCTAGCAACAACTAGACCGCTGGGAGCATGAAGCATCGCCGGGCGTGTGCCCCACTCAAGATGGCTGCCAAACGAGACAGGGCGAGGGGCCCGCAAAGTGCGGTGTTCTTCCAAACTAAGATGCAGGTAAGCGGGTCAGAGATGTGAGTGTGGGAAGGCCAATTTAAAAACAGGGGAATAAGGAAATAAAGTTCAACTAATTAGACAAAAAACGGGGATTTTAAAATATGCACGCAGGAGCTGCACGATAATGCAGCGCTAGTCCAAAAATGTGCCGGAGCTTGTGAGGTTAAGGGTATTCTCCTCCAATGTCCCAGAGAGAGTCACGAATCGTCCTTGTGGATCCCTATTAACATTGCAGGGGGGCAAATGGGAGGGTCCTCTTTAGCAGGATGGCCACCCCCGTGAGCCTTTGTTAAAGCCCGAGCGCCGCACCCTGCCAAATCCATAGGGTGCAAGGAAGGAATAATGGGTTCCCAAGAGATGAATCTCCTGAAGCAGGAGGATATCGGGGGAGTGTCATTAGCCATATTTCAAGACTGCTGTATGTTTGATGTGGTCAAGCAGACCGTTAACGTTCCAGGACATGACCCAGAGAGAGTTACATTCCTGGGTAATGTGCATTGTGTGGAGCGTGTGGTCTAAGGGGTTTACAGGGTCATACCCTGTGATGAGCTCTTGGTGAGATGCATGGAGAGCACAGCCTCCACAATCAATACCCAGTATGCAAGACCGCAGTGCATGTGTGGCAGTCTTGTGCTAAAGTGCCATGTGCCGACTGAAATGGAAAAATTAGCACAAACATGAATCTAAACATTGGACAACGGTCCAGAAGCCCCCACACCACCTCCCCCCATCCTATACTTCTGGAACTAAAGCATCTGTCACCCTACAAATTAGGAAAGAACAGATTAAACCATAACTTTTAGCTTGGGAACTGCGTGGTGCACCCCTCCTTCAATGTCGGATGTGTCATCGGCAGATTTCTGTAAGTTCACAGTACAGTGCTCTAGGGTACGTGCCCCAGAGCTTCTGGTAATAATGTCCCTCCATTTCCCCACCGCTTACCCTTCAAGGGCCCTCAGATTGCTGGACTTGGGAGGGATCCGAGTAGGTAGCCGTTATGTTCAAAGTGCCCAGGAAGTTGCATTCAATGGATGAATCATCTGAGGATTTGTTCCTTTGTCGGGGTTGGGAACCTGGGAGGCTAGGAGTGTTCCCAGGCTTACAGGTAGTTGGGCCTGGTGATTCTGAGGTTTCTTTACAGCCCTTACGCCCCCTGTGTGATTCTGTGCACCTCTGGAGCAGCTTGGGGGACAAAGGTCTTGAAGTTCGGGTGCCAGAGAGTACAGGTGAAGAGTTCAGATGGGACCGAGGGGGCGTTCCTTGGTCAGCTAGTCCAAAAAGCCTGTGGGGAGTCTAAGAACTGTGTTTTGCACTGGTTAATAATGCAGAGCCGGGCAAGGAAAAGAAGCCTATATTGGAGGTCGAGAGCGCACATTTTCTGTTTGACCTCTGTATAGGAGCGCCATTGGGTCTGCACCGATTTGGTGTAGTTTAAGAAGCACCATGGTGTGATTCTGAAATTTCAAGGTGCCCAGAGTCTGTGCTTCTCGTAGGACCACATCCCGGTCTTTAAGTGTGAGGAGCTGCGCTATTATATGGCAATGTGGAGCTCCGGGTGGGGGTCTGTGTGCTAGAGACCTGTGCGCCCTTTCAGTGGCAAACCAAGCCGAAAATGTGCATCCAGGATGAGATCCATGTTTCGATGAAGGAGGCCATCTATTCCTGCTCACTCCCCTCTGGGAATCCCACCAAGTGGAGGTTATGCGGCATGATCGGTTTTCGGCATCCTTGGCCCTCCTGTGAAGTTAGTTGGTGTCGGATTGCAGGTGTGCCACTTGATCTTTTAATTGATGGACATCATCCTCCACTGTGGAGAGGCGGAACTCTGCTTCTGAAATGATGGCTGTGGTGTTGCATCTTTTCATTTATTTAAGGTAAATTAATATCTGAGAAACATGCTGGTGCTCCAGGGCAGATGGTCTTAGATTTCCTGGGACATGTCCCTTCACCCCGCAGGTAGACTATCAGGCCTTGGCACTGGTCGTAAGCAGAAATCTTGCAGAGATTCCCCTTCCCACACAGCCAGTCTGGCTTCTTGGCAGATGACCATTTTTGGGATCTAAAACTTCCTTTTTTATAGTCCATTTCCAGACACCAAATGTGATTTAGGGCCTGAGTCTTTGAAGTTTTATGTTGTGGGTCTGCTTCTTTTGAAGTCTCCACTCATCTGCTTTCTATTTCTCTTGAAAAGCAGTCTGTCACAACGGCAGAGGCTTCAAAGCTGATAGGCCTACAACTCAGGCCATTGGAGGGACTACAGTTCACACCTGGATATCAGCCACAGTGATGTATGCATTTAAAGGATAGCCAGGACTCCCGGCCCTAAGCTTTATGATTTTCTTAATAGCCCCATCTCCTTCCAGAGATGTGCCCAAACCCCTTCATTGTAACCTCTCACCTAATGAAAGAGTACCCTTTGAAGTGTACAGGAGAAGCCTGGCCCTCCCCTCTTCAGTGTGTGTCCCATCCAGATCACAGGAATGCAGCAATACACAAATCTGTATAGGGATTCTCTCTACCTCCGCTCCATGTTTACAATGGAGGCCTGGGTCTCCCAAAGTGGAACAACGGCCCTCCGGGTACTGTTCTATAATTCACACACACATATACACACAGTGCATGTATACAACCTACACACTCTGCCCAGTATTGTACCCTTCATGTATTGTACATACACCCAGCACATACATTTAACAGGCATGCACTGCACAGCATTATATCCTCTACCTTCTACCACTCATAGGCAACCATATATCCAGCACATGCATTTACCATGCACATACTGCACAGCACAACATTCTCAATGTATCGTAGCACTCATAGGCACACATACATCGAGTTCATGCAGACACCGTGCATGCACTGCTCAGTACTGCATTACCAAAGTTTTGTACCCTTCCTGGGTACACATACACCCAGCACAGGTACACCACTGCTGTTCTTCACTTCAAAATAAACCTATTTAGGTCAAGGGTGATTAAGCACACAGCAACAGAACTTTAACAATGAGTGAGCCTGCAAACCTCACTCCTGCGACTCAAAGGACATGTTCACTACTACTGATTACTTTGCAGTATGCTACCACCACGGCACTCGTACTACTTAACTCCTGGTGAAGGCAGTAGCCTCTTACCACAATCAGGCTGATAGTGTAGCATTTTGGCAAAACATGATTAATATGGTCCAACCTTCTCTTACCATCACTTACAAGGTTAAGCCCCATTCCAGTGCTGGCTACCCAATATACCTCTCTTCAGGTGACGGACCTTTGCGACCGTGTTTTAAGTCAGGAGCTATTTCATCATAATAAGTTAAGTCACAATTACAGTTCTAAGTTCAGTCCATGATGAGAGCTTGAATTATTTTTAAGAGTTTATTTCTCATTAAGAGATTACTAAAGTTCTTTTTATTCTTCTTATTCAGATTAGTTGATAAATTCGAGCAAGTTTACCAAAATGTCATAAAGGTATGGTTAGAACAAATCATCAGATAATGCCTCTACCACTTTCTATAAGCGGAAAATACCATATTCTAAAGAACAGGACCAGAATGGTTTAGCAGAGCCCATGAAGAGTTCAAGTTCAAAAAATAAGAGTGAGATAAAGAGAGCATAAAGCCGAAGTTCATTCAAGCAGCATAACTTCTTATTAACAGTAGTTCATGAAATTCAGTAAAGTCACAGCTTTAAGCAAAGCAATCTTTGCATAGACAACCTTAACACTACTCTGTGTTGTTCTAAAAATGTTATCCCTACTCTTCTACTGCAGACGTGGGTCTAGGTAAATCGTTTTTAAAATAAAAAATGAGAATTACTTTGTGTCAGTCTCTATTATACCTTTCAAATGACCTACTGGACTTTTCAATGTCTCTTAGTAATTGTAAGGGTTGTGCTTGCCCAGTAGCTTTATCCAATGCTTATTGATGCGATGTCATGGAGGTTCAAACAGTTCAGATTTCACATGACACAACTCATATACTGTGACATTCAATACTTTGTCCATGTAATAGGCTCGTGCAGGTGCGAATACCTCCAATAAGGTACTCTTGCTCTTTTTGATTGTCTAAATTTCTGTTTGATTTCTTTCTACATCACTTTTTTCACTTGATTATGTCTCCGCAGGAATAGTTGATGGAATTCGATGAACTGTTTACAGTCTCCTTTCAATACTGATTTGTGGCCATTCAATTTAACGTGTGACTCTTCTTATTTCACTGCTTGTTCCTTCACCCAGGAAATCATCATTTCATAATGGTGGTGCCTCAGTTGTCTTTTCAGCTTGAGTTGTCTCTCCTCCTTCGTCAGAGATTTCAAAGACACTTGGTGTAATCACAGGAACTTGGATTGGTACGACTGTTTGCAGATCTTCACCCCTTTATCCTTGTTGCTGCTGTCATGGTTGATGTCACTGCTCTTTGTGGCCTTTCAGCTTGTGGTTATGTGGTCACCAATGCCCTTCATTCAAGTTCAAAGAGCACAATTTCTTCATCCGGATTTCTCACCCCCAGGTGAGCGATGCATGCACACAATTCCGACCTCTAGCACATTTGACAGCAGTGTTGGTTATTAAGATAAACTGTAAGGGTCCTTTCATTCTCAGTTCCAGCAAGTCTTCCAAATGTGCTTCTTAATCTCAACCCAGTCACCAGAATTGAGGTTGTGGGACTGTTCTTGATGTGAATCTTTAGTGGAAGATGCAACCTGATAAGAAACAGAATGTAGCACATCAGCTAATCCTTTCTAGTAATTCTAGTATTATATCATCTGTGATGTTTACTTAGGCATTTGCAGGTACAGTAGGTAGCCCTATTGCAAGGCCATTAGAATTTCATGCGGTGCTAGACCAGTTTTTCTATCAGGGATACTTGAAATACTCATCAGCACCAGAGGTAAAGCATCTGGTCATTTCAGTTATATTGAAGTATAAATTTGGGCTAGTCGAGACTTAATAGTCCCATTGAGTTGCTAGACTATACCTGAAGCTCAGGTCAATAGCAGTAGTGCAGTCTTTGCTCAATCTATAAAGCTGTGCAAATCATCTTCAGTTCCTCATTGTTAAAGTGGGTCCCTCTATCTGCTGCTACTGAAATGGTCATCCTGTACCTGGGTATTAAAATAACTGTTTTGCTACAGTGAGATTGTCATTTCTTCTGGTTGGATAGGTTTCCACCCATCTAGAGAAGACGCATAATATGACCAGGACATATCTCACCCCATTACAAACAGACATCTCGATAAAGTTAATTTGCATTCTATTGAAAGGACCACCTGATCTTTCTATGTTACTCAGTGTAACATGTGGTCTTTTCCCTGCATTCATTTGCTGACATATCACACATCAATGACACATTTCTTCTGCAAGCATTCTGAACTTGGGATTAAACCGATTTTGTCTAAAGAGATGTGTCATAGCATCCCACCCTAAATGTGTGTATTCGAAAGTATGGTGTCATTGGAAACAGCAAACTATCAGGTAAAAGCTGACATCCATGTTATTTGCATTTTTCTCACAACCAGCTCTGATCCAACTTTCTTTTTCTGCTTCTGAAACATTTTCTTGTACGCTCTTCAATTCCTACCAACTATCTGTTACTGTCATTGGCATAGAAAATAGAGTGTTCTCCTCAGACTCATATGCACAATTGCCATTAAATGTGCAGGCAACAGGGCACAATATCATGTAAAGGAGTGAGCGAATCTGTTTTCCATGACTATTTAATGTTACCATTTTGATGGGCTGCACATTTAACAACTGCAATTTCAGCAGGCAATTGGAGAGCTTCCAACAAATTTCCTATATGTACCCATTTCTAACGGGAGTCCCTGAAGAGGTCATAAAACCGCTTTGTGACAATAATTGCCTAAAATCATGGACAACGCCATAACTGCACTGACTACCTGTAAATATAGCCACTCTGATTTGAGAAGTTAAACTGCATGATCTAGTAAGGGCAATCAATTCTGCAACTTATGCTGAGGTAACCTATTGAAGCCATGAAGCTTTGATTACATAATTTATTGTACACACCGCTTAAGCTGCTCTATGGGTTACCCTCATTGTTTCTCAGACATGAGCCGTACAAAAAAAATTACATAATCAGGCTCAATCAGAGGTTCATCTTTAATATCAGGTCTAGGCTTTGTGCATAAATCCGAGACATCTAGGCAATCATGTTCAACTTCCTCACAAACAGTGTCATTCACAGGAAGCAAACTTGATGGATTCAAAACTTGATAATGTTTTAACATGGTGTTATCTTTAGCAAAGATCTTCTGCTCATACTTTGTAAGTCTATTATGGGTGATTATGGGTGATGAATTGGGTCTTTGTTCATGTCAATAGAAGTCCACCAGAGTGTGGTACCATTATCTATGCTCTCACTCTTTTCCAGACTTGTGCTCACTGCGGTGAAGTCTATCAGGCAGCCGGGTAGTTCTGCGGAGACAGGGTCAAGGGTTTTCGAGAAGTATGCCACAGGTTTTAAAGCATCACTGTGCATCTGAGTAAGCACTGCGAGAGTTCCACCCTTCCTCTCACTACAAAACAATGCAAACTCTTTACTATTTTCAGGCATTACTAATGCTTGGGCATGACAAAGATTTTCTTTCGGCTCTAGGAAGGCTTTAAAGTAATCATTTTCACAGCGATTCAGACATATCCTTGTGGGTGCACAGTCAAAATATCGAGTTAATAATGTCGATTTGCACTAATATCGAGTTTGAAACATCGAAGGTAAGAAATATCGATGTAGTAAATATCGTTGTGAAAAATATCGATTTGAATGTATAGTAAATAATATCGAGATAAGTAATGTCGATAATAGAAATATCGACATATATAATGTCAAAATGTTAAAATATCGACATTTACAAATATGTGTTTAATATATTATTAGTAAAAAATTTTATATAAATTTGCTATAATGTTTAAATATAAAATAAAATATTTATATAATGTATTATACATTTTAGGAGCGGGATGTTGGGTTTGTAGGGGATAAGGGTGGGGAGTGTATTAAAAATATAAATTATAAAAATATTAATTAAAAAAATATTTCATAGAAATTAGAATGCGAAATTAAATATTAGAAATATGAAATATGAAAATCTAAATTATATAAAATTTGTAGGAGCGGGATGTTGGGTTTATAGGGTATAAGGGTGGGGAGTGTATGAAATATATAAATTAAAATAAATAATATTTCAAATTATTTTATATAATATACATTTCGAAAATTAAATTTTGAAATATTAAATTTAAAATTTGAATTATGAAAATCGAAATTATAAAATGTATAAGATGTTTAGGAGTGGGATGTTGGGTTTATAGGGGATAAGGTTGGGGAGTGTATGAAATATATAAATAAAAAGAAATTATATTTCAAATAATTTTATATAAAATAGAATTCGAAATTTAAATTTTGAAATGTGAAATATAATATTTTAATTATGAAATTCGAAAATAGAAAATCTATAAAATGTTTAGGAGCGGGATGTTGGGTTTATAGGGGATAAGGGTGGGGAGTGTATTACATATATAAATAAAAAAATGACTAAATTACTATATATATTTGTATAAAATAGATTTCGAAAATAAAATTTTGAAATATGAAATTTTATTTTTTAAATATGAAATTAGAAATTTGAAAGTCTATAAAAAAAATTGGAGCGGGATGTTGAGTTTATAGGGGATAAGGGTGGGTAGTGTATTAAAAATATAAGATTATACAATATTATTTTGTAAAATAGTTTCATTGAATTATGAAAGCATAATTTATATTTAGAAAAATGAATTTATAAATTTAAAAGTTTTACTAATTGTTGGAGTGGGAGGTTGAGTTCATAGGGGATAAGGGTGGGGATTGAAAAAAATATGTCTAAATTTAAAAATGTTAAAGGAAATTTCAAAATATTGTTTTGGAATTTTGAAAAAATAAATTGGATATAGAAATTAAAAATGTCTATTTATTAATTTGAAATTATTAAATAAATATTAAAATTTCACAGTGGGATTTTGTGTTTAATGGGATAAGGGTGGGGAGTGGTTACAATATGTATATAGAGATGCAAATATTTCGTCAAATGATAATATAGAAATATGATTATACATCTAATAATTAGATTTTGGATTTAGAAATTTTAATTAAGATCTACTTTTAAATGTTTATGAGTGGAATGTTGGTTTTATAGGGGATACGGGTTGGGAGTTTATAACAACATTCTACATAGTTAGAGTTCACTGCACTTACCTTAATTATATGTAGATTGGAGTTGGAATAGTAAATTTAATAGGTTCAGTGTCCAGCACCTACCCTAATTAAATGTAGATTGGAATTGGTATAGTAAATTAAATAGGTTCAGTGTCCAGCACCTACCATAATTAAATGTAGATTGGAGTTGGAATAGTAAAATAAATAGGTTCAGTGTCCAGCACCTACCCTAATGAAATTTTGATTGGTGTTGGAATAGTTAATTAAATAGGTTCAGTGTTCAGCACCTATCTTAATTAAATGTAGATTGGAGTTGGAATAGTAAATTAAATAGGTTCAGTGTCCGGCACCTACCCTAATTAAATGTAGATTGGAGTTGGAATAGTAAATTAAATAGGTTCAGTGTCCAGCACCGACCCTACTTAAATGTTGATTTGAGTTGGAATAGTTAATTAAATAGGTTCAGTGTCCAACATCTATCCTAATTAAATGTAGATTGGAGTTGGATTAGTAAATTAAATAGGTTCAGTGTCCAGCACCTACCCTAATTAAATGTAGATTGGAGTAGGAATAGTAAATTAAATAGGTTCAGTGTCCAGCACCTACCCAAATTAAATGTAGATTGGAGTAGGAATAGTACATTAAATGGGTTTAGTGTCCAGTACCTACCTTAATTAAATGCAGATTGGAGTTGGAATAGTAAATTAAATAGGTTCAGTGTCCAGCACCTACCCTAATTAAATGTAGATTGGAGTTGGAATAGTAAATTAAATAGGTTCAGTGTCCAGCACCTACCCTAATTAAATTTAAATTGGAGTAGGAATAGTAAATTAAATAGGTTCAGTGTGTCGTATTTTGGCAGCTCCTGAGTTAGCGTTTAGCTCAGCTACACGATCTATTCTGTTAACTTGACTAAAATGTATGGGGGCCATTTCAAAGACGTTGGCTTCCATTTTGTATGAACACGTTGCCTCGTGGTCAGCATACCCTTTTGTCCTTTCTCGATACCCATGGTCGTCTACTTTGCTCAGCAACAGGCTATTTTTAGTACTGGTCAAGCGCACAAGCGCATTATACATCGACTGGTCATTCTTTAGGAATGTTAGCTTAAACTGACCAGTACTACTGGACTCCTCCCACATGCTGGCTGTGTTCCAAAAATGACCTTATATGTACCTAAAATGTGTAAACTTGTAAACGCCTATCTTTTTATTGCTATTAAATGTATAAAAGAGGGCGCACACCGATGTTCGGTGTGCTACTTCTTGCAATGCCGAAGGGTGCTGTAGGAATGTACCACCACCCCATGGGGTCCTAATAAACTTGTCTTTTGCATTTTCCAGTGTCCGTGCCAACTTCTATTCTAAGGTGCTCGAGAGTTTAGCAGAGTATGTAGGCCTGATTGAACCCAACACCACAATTGGCGACCACGAAGGGACTCATCGGCGACTCGGATGCCCGAAGGAGAGGTCGTGACGAAGGTTTGGAAACTCGCCATGGAAGCGATCGCTGCCATTGAGTGACCCGAGTCTTGGCACCCACAGTGTTTTTCCCTTCCTTCTGATCTGACCTTCCAGGTGGCGCCGGTCCTCGACTGAGATTCTGATCTTGGATTGTCGTGTAGTGCCGTTTGGCTGATTCGATTAAAGAACTTGGCAGTTGGACCGCGGACATTTGAAGATACTTGGTAAGCTTATGATTGGTAAGGAAGTCTACTGACACTTACTGTGGCTTTTTGAATTTGAATTTATTTTGAGTTAGCTAACGTTTGGATCTATGAATTTGACTTATATGTGGAGTGCACCTCACATAGGCAGGCATGTAGGGATATTTCTCTGATTTTGAATTTGTTTGAGCGGCACACCGTGTACGAAGCATATTAAGTGCCATTTTATGTAGTATCACGTTTTCGTGATATTTTAACATGCCTGTTCTCAGCACACTCCGAGGGATGTGCTGTTTTGGAAATGGTACCAGTTATCGATTAAATAAATCACAGCCGGCTACCCCAGAGGGGACCCCTAATCGTGAGATGTATGTAAAATTTGGTATTCCGCCAATAATGTATAGTTCATTGTGGCATAAGTATACCAAAGCCGATCGTGAATTGCAATGGCCACTACATGGGTCATTCGATATACGAAAGGTACAATATGTAGAGCAGTGTTTGTTTCAGCGTAGGTCTAGACAGGATATGTTTGATTGTGTGCGTATGTGTGAGAAAGAGGTGCGTGAACGATTGAAGCGTGAGGAAGCCTTGGCGGAGAAGGTGCAGCGAAGGGCTGCGCGTGATAAAGCTTTACAGCTACAGGAGAAGGAGTTACAGGAACAGAAAGAGAGGGAGACTCGAGAACGTAATTTACAGATTAATGGGCAATTCCCTATCCGACATCCTCTTTATCCGGTCCTTACTAATGAAATAGATGATTTTTCGTTATTAGATCGTTGCCCGCCTCCGTATGTTGCACCTACGGCTCCGAACGAGGAATCGGATGAGGAAGATCGGACTGCACAGCGTACTCGGTTATCTTCGGATCGAACTGCGGAATTGCGTTCGTTTGCACGAAAACTAAATGTTAATACATTAACTGTTTCTGAGATTAGTAAGCAAATGGAGCAATGGTCTGATAAGGAGCGATTGTATTTCTTAGATCATTTTGGAGATGAGGTCGTTGATCGATTTAGAAAGTATTCTTCTGAGTTAGAACCTAAGGATATAGCGAAGGGTCGTGATAACTTTCGTAAAGGTCTCTTTGTTCTTTCAGATGCGGATGAGTTTTTCAAGCGCTTGGTTCAGCTACGGAATGAGGCGTCGCGGCTACGGGAGTCGGAAAAGACATCGGGTTCACCTACGTCTGGATCGACGGGGATATCCAAAGAATGTTCTATCTTTGGAACAGATAAGAACGCTGCGATTAATGTTAGACCTATGCGGGAAGCTGCGCCTTTGTATGTCCCTCATAAAGGGGATGGCACAGATGACGATAAAATGTCCAAAGACGCGTAGGGTTATTTTATATATAATTGGGTCTATACGCCTTGGAATAGAGCAGATGTTATGGCGCTTAAGAATGCTTTGCCTGATCCCCGTAAAAATCCAGCGGCTTTCTATGAAAGTGTTGAAAGTGCAATTTCTTCGTGTATTATGACATTAGTTGATATTGACCTGTTTTTTGGGCTGATATTGCCCCCTGGGCGATTCGTAAGTTTGATGATCAAACGGTTCTTGGGGCAAGTTGGAAGGACATAGCTCAAGCTGATTTAGACAGGGAACCAGCATGTAAGCCTTGTCAATTAATATTAGAACTCCCAGGGGCTATACTAAACAAATTAAAAACACTTGTTCCCGCTAAGAAAATTGATTGGACCATGTTAGCCTCTTGTAAACAGAAAACGGATGAATCGGTTTTTGATTTCTTTTCCCGCTTTGAGGAAGCGTTTCATGATTACAGTGGGCAATCATTAACAGAAGATACAGGCAGACATTTATTTGTTGACAAGTATGGGGCCAATCTCCTACCGGAGATTGCAAAACGATTAAAGGCGAGTGAAAGTTCATGGACCACGGCAACCCCTGCTTCTTTATTGACTATGGCTCAATATTATGAACGACAGGAATTGGAGGCAAAGGAAAGTAGTGATAAGAAAGTGAAGGATTTGAAGACGAAGGTAATGTTGGCTCAGGTCCAGGCCACGAGGGGGAACAATAGGGGTAGACGAGGATCGTATAATAATGCGCCTCCTCCCCGTTCCGACATCTCTGAGGATCAGTGTGCATACTGCAAACAGTTCGGACACTGGGTTTCAGACTGTCCGGTGCTGAGAGAACAGCGTAGTCAGCGTGGTCGAGGAAGTGGAAGGTTTAGGAGTAATTATGGAGGATCGAGAGGTGGAGCGAATGATCGCGGAAGGAGTGAAGCGAGGGGTCGTGGACAGACAGATTATAACACGTTCGATCGACGAAACCAATACCAGATACATGAGGGTGACTCGCCTGAGTCACGTGACGAGCGTCATGCATAGGATTGCGTAGGATGGGGTGTGGAATCGGTTGAGGTACCAGTTGATCAAAGGGGTTCATATATAGAAGCATATGTCTTGGGTTCTACTGATCAGTTTCTGGTTGATACAGGAGCTACTCGTAGCGCTTTGTCCAAACACTTGGTTCCAAGGGCTCCCCTGTCTGGCGAGGTAATTACAGCTATAGGGTTCGATGGAACACCTACTTCTAGCCCACTGTCTCAACCTGTTACATTTTATGTTGATAAATTTGCTGCCCCATGTCCCTGTTTTGCTGTCCCCAAACACACCAGATAACATTATGGGACTCGATATGTTAAAATATTTTCGAGCTACTATTCGTTGTGCTCCGGAAGGAGTACGGGTTGTTTTAAATGAAAATTATCCAGAAATTGAGCGAGTGTGTCTTCTCCAAGAATCTGAAGTATTAGCCTCCCTACCAAAGACGTTGTGGGCCACTTCTGATACTGATGTAGGGCAGATTATTATTCCTCCAGTGCATATTACTGTAAAGGAGGGAGTATCTCTGCCACGTGTCCCACAATACAAAATATCTAGGGATGGCGAAATTGCATTGATACACATTGTGAATGATTTGATTACGGCAGGGGTGGTTGAGGAAGTTCCCTATAATGTTTGTAACAGCCCAATTCTTCCGATCCTTAAGAGAGATACAGATACTAAGGTTTATCGTTTTATCATTGATTTGAGGGAAATTAACAAGATAGTAGTGCCTCAGTACCCGGTGGTGTCTGACATCACCACGTTGCTTACGTTGGTTCCACCGACGGCAACTACTTTTACAGTCATCGATTTAAAAAATGCATTCTTCTCGATTCCTGTACATCCTCATAGTCGCTATCTTTTTGGTTTTACACTAAATAATAAATCGTATAGATTCTGTCGAGTTCCTCAAGGTTATACAGAAAGTCCTAGCATTTATAGTCAGGCTTTAAAACGACAGCTTGATTCTTTTGAATTACCGGCTGGAGTGGCTCTTATTCAGTATGTGGATGACATTTTACTTGCAGCAGACATGCAGGAACAATGTGAGAAAAGTACCTTTTCCTTGCTTTCCTTCCTTGCTAAAAATAATCATAAGGTTTCGAAGAAAAAGTTACAATACTGTAGACCCAAGGTGACCTACCTTGGTCATCTTTTGTCTAAGGAGGGCCGTGCATTAACACCAGATCGAATTCAAGCAGTTTTAGACACACCAGTCCCCCGTACTCAGAAAGATGTTCGTGCCTTCATAGGTCTGACGTCTTTTTGTAGGCAATGGATATTGGGATTTTCTCACATTGTTAAACCTTTGTTAGCATTGTTGTCCAAAGATACACCGATTCCCATTGAATGGACAGATGAATGTCAGAATGCTTTTGAGCAATTGAGGCAAGCTCTTTGTTCTGCACCAGTGTTAGGTACACCTGATTACACGAAGATCTTTACATTGTACGTACATGAGAAGGATGGGTGCGCATTGTCAGTCTTAGTGCAGACGCACGGAGACAAACAGAGACCCTGTGCATACTTCTCGGCGGTACTCGACCCTGTGGCTCGAGGATTGCCTGGATGTTTTTGAGCAGTTGCAGCAACAGCAGTAGCTATACGACAAAGTGAGGGAATAGTTTTGTCACACAAATTGTTGGTGTTAGTCCCCCATGCGGTAGATGCTTTGTTGAATCAAACGAAAACACAGCATCTAACTAGTGCACGCCTAACAGGATATGAGCTAACGTTGTTGGCGCCGCACATCACACTAAAACGATGTGCTACATTGAAACCCGCTACTTTATTGCCCTATCCTGTTGCTGAGACCCAGAAGGAAGAACAACATGACTGTGTTTTTCTGACTGAGGAACAAACAAAGGGTCGTATCGATTTACAGGATACACCATTTCCAGATGTAGATGGGGAACTGTGGGTTGATGGATCGTGTGTGAAGTTACCAGATGGCACGACTTCCGCAGCCTATGCGATCACGACACTTAAAACAGTGGTAGAAACAGCACGAATACCCCAGAAATCGGCCCAAGCAGCAGAATTGATAGCCTTAACGAAAGCATGTGAGTTAAGTGCTGGACTATGTGTGAACATCTACACGGATAGTCGCTACGCTTTTGGAGTAGTGCATGATTTTGGCCTACTCTGGAAAGAACGAGGGTTCTTGACTTCACATGGAGTACACATCATGCATGGAGAATTGGTACGCGATCTCCTGAATGCATTATTGTGTCCAAAGAAAGTAGCGATAGTCAAAAGCAGTGCACACAAAAAGGTGACAGATAAAATAGGACACGGCAATGCTTTTGCGGATCGTATTGCAAGAGAGACTGCTATGCTACAAAATAACTCTCCCATGTACGTGGTGAAATCACAAGCTGAGCGATGGCATGATGCTAGAGAAGAAATATTAGACATACAGAGATCAGCATCTGAAGCAGAACTTGTGAGATGGGCCACTGAAGGAGCGTTGGATGATGAGGGTTGTTGGCGTAGTAAAGACATGGAAAGATGGAAATTACCTACGGCCTATTTACAAACAATGGTTCAAATGACACATGGGCTGGCACATGTTGGAGCTCTTGCAATTACTAAATTGCTTACACGGGTTTGGGAAAATCCTGAGATTGCTAGTACGGCCAAGAGAGGGGTTCAGACCTGTCTGATATGTTTACAGCACAATCCGGGACAAGGGACTTATACTCCCAAAGGAGGGTTTGTTCCACCTACTGCACCATTCGAAGTATTGCAAATGGATTACATCCAGCTGGAGCGCTGTAATAACCTCAAGTATGTCTTAGTGGTGGTGTGTGCCTTCAGCAAATGGATTGAGGCTTACCCCACGAAAGATAATACCGCATTGACAACAGCTAAGGTGTTACTCAAAGAGTACTTCCCGCGCTATGGTGTTTGTAAGTTTATGTGGAATGATAATGGTCCTCATTTCATTGGGAAAGTAGTGGAGTACGTCCTGAAAGGATTGGGAATCAAGCAAAGATTCCACGCTGTCTTTCACCCACAATCAGCAGGTTTGGTAGAAAGGTATAATGCAACTCTGAAGCTGAAGCTAGCAAAGATCGTGGCATCCACGTCTTTGAAATGGCCGGATGCTTTGCCTCTGGCATTGCTGTCTATTCGATCAGTGCCACATTCCCGATCTGGCCTCACACCCTATGAGGTGGTGTTTGGAAGGCCGATGAATATTTGGGGAGTTCCTAAGCCTCGCGTGATACATGATGTGCCTTGTATAATGATGAACGATTATTTGGCACGATTAACAACTGATTTACTTTCTATTCATCAACAGGTTCGAGAAGCGCTCCCCGACAACTCCACTGGAGAGGCTCACGATCTCCGTCCTGGTGATCATGTAATGATCAAGGTATTCGAGAGAACCAGCAGCTTGGAGCCGAGGTGGCGTGGCCCTGAACAAGTGCTGCTAGCAACACGGACGGCTGTGCGCGTCACGAACAAGAAGCGGTGGATACATTCAACGCACTGCAGACGTGTCTCTCCGGACCTGGTGAGCCCTGTGGTGCTATCTGACTACAGAGATATTCTGGATGCAGAAAAGATCCCAGCTGTTATGCCTAATGAATCGGAGGGAGCCTTCCCGGACCACACTGTTTCTGATGGAGTGAAGTACAATCTACGTCCTAGGAAATAATTTTTCTTGCATTTTTGAAACTGGTTAGTTACCGCTCTGAGGTTTGTGAAACGGAAGCCGGGAATATCAAGGGGGGGGGATCAGTTCTGTCCAGTGTAGCGACACCCGTCTTGAATCTCGGAGAAAAAATCAACGGCAGCCTCAGTCCAGAACTACCTTTTTATTTTTTAGTTTTGCTTTTGGAGAAAATTGTTTCGAGAATTATGACACCTCCTCCGACAAGAAAGGGGAGAATTTTTGGTGCTGTATTGTTTGCTTTGACTATAGTGGTAATAGCAGTAATAGCTTGGACTATAGAACAATTGTTTCCTGCACGAGAACATTTACTGCCTACCACTCCAAGCCCATCCGAACATTTTCATTTTACTTTGCCTTATCATGAAGAGAGACAGAGGCAGACTTATTTGAATAACAGTTTCATTCAGATTTTGCATCACACTCACAACATGACCAACATGTCCAATTGTTGGGTATGTGGAATGTTGCCTGGACATCAGAAGAGGGGAGGAACTCCACTTATTCCTCTCCCGTTTTCTCATAATGGTTCCTGCAATGCTTGGTACACTCTTCTTTTCACTTTACGATGGCCAACGAAAGGTGGACTACTCTTTCGGTTAAACAAAATTTGTTTCAATGACAAAGATGGCTATCCACAAGCTGAAGGAACTAAATTTGAATGGGAAGAATACCGTCCGGACAATGTATCTACACCTCGTATTTTTACAAATCAAAGATTCATAAATGTATCGACCTCACATGTGATAACTGTTATTGATACGAAAGCAGATCTTTGTATTAGAAATAAAGGTACAATCCCTGTAGGCCGAAGTGAATGTAATATCACACTTACATTTGATACACCAAATGGAATTGCATTTGTAGCCTCACGTAATACATATTTTATTTGTGGAAATAAGGGATATCATCGTCTTCCAATGGGATGGTTAGGAGCCTGTTACATATCTTTTGTATTACCGCCTGTGTTTATTGCTCCACCTATGTATCATAATGATTTTGTGTTGTATCATGACTTTGTACTAAATAGGGTTAAAAGAACATTAGATATTGATGGAGTAGACCAGACCGATACCTCTTTACAGCAATATGTAGATTTCAATTTAGGGTTATTTTCATTTGTAGGAGCTGCATTAAACAGTAGAAAGATAAGACGACTTACACGTGTTGTGGAGGCGGTTGCTAATGAAACTGCCTCTGCTTTGGGAAACATAACTGAAGAAGTGCAGATTACTAGAATTGTAACGCTCCAGAACAGGATGGTTCTAGATGTGATATTAGCTGATCGTGGAGGAGCATGCCGCATTATCGGTAGTAGTTGCTGCGTGTACGTGCCAGATAATTCCCCTTCCGTATATGATGCTATTACTAAACAACATAAAATAGCTGCTGAGATTCACCCAGAGAATGGAACATGGACCTTTTCTAGTTGGTTCTGGACTCTACTTGGTACATGGGGTTGGAAATTATTAACTATTCTATGTATTATTATCGGAATACTCTTTTCTCTTTGTTTGTGTATACAATGTGGCCCTACCTTATGCTCTGTATGTATCACAGCTTGTATCCCGTCCAAACGAGCTATTATTAAGCAAGAGAAACTAATTAATGATGAAGTGATGAAAATAATGGCGATCAATATTGTTGATGAAGACCCTGATTACTTCGGTTATGAGGTAGCTTTTGCTAAACGCTAAAAGGGCCGTCTGTCGTATTTTGGCAGCTCCTGAGTTAGCGTTTAGCTCAGCTACACGATCTATTCTGTTAACTTGACTAAAATGTATGGGGGCCATTTCAAAGACGTTGGCTTCCATTTTGTATGAACACGTTGCCTCGTGGTCAGCATGCCCTTTTGTCCTTTCTCGATACCCATGGTCGTCTACTTTGCTCAGCAACAGGCTATTTTTAGTACTGGTCAAGCGCACATGCGCATTATACATCGACTGGTCATTCTTTAGGAATGTTAGCTTAAACTGACCAGTACTACTGGACTCCTCCCACATGCTGGCTGGGTTCCAAAAATGACCTTATATGTACCTAAAATGTGTAAACTTGTAAACGCCTATCTTTTTATTGCTATTAAATGTATAAAAGAGGGCACACACCGATGTTCGGTGTGCTACTTCTTGCAATGCCGAAGGGTGCTGTTGGAATGTACCACCAACCCATGGGGTCCTAATAAAGTTGTCTTTTGCATTTTCCAGTGTCCGTGCCAACTTCTATTCTAAGGTGCTCGAGAGTTTAGCAGAGTATGTAGGCCTGATTGAACCCAACACCACAATTGTCCAGCACCTACCATAATTAAATGTAGATTGGAGTTGGAATAGTAAATTAAATAGGTGCAGTGTCCTGCACCTACCCTAATTAAATGTAGATTGGAGTTGGAATAGTAAATTAAATAGGTTCAGTGTCCAGCACCTACCCTAATTAAATGTAAATTGGAGTAGGAATAGTAAATTAAATAGGTTCAGTGTCCAGCACCTACCATAATTAAATGTAGATTGGAGTTGGAATAGTAAATTAAATAGGTTCAGTGTCCTGCACCTACCCTAATTAAATGTAGATTGGAGTTGGAATAGTTAATTAAATAGGTGCAGTGTTCAGCAATTACCCTAATTAAATGTAGATTGGAGTTAGAATAGTAAATTAAATAGGTTCAGTGTCCAGCATCTACCCTAATTAAATGTAGATTGGAGTTGGAATAGTTAATTAAATAGGTTCAGTGTCCAGTACCTACCCTAATTAAATGTAGATTGGAGTTGGAATAGTACATCAAATAGGTTCAGTGTCCAACACCTACCCTAATTAAATGTAGATTGGAGTTGGAATAGTAAATTAAATAGGTTCAATGTCCAGCACCTACCCTAATTAAATGTAGATTGGAGTAGGAATAGTAAATTAAATAGGTTCAGTGTCCAGCACCTACCCTAATTAAATGTAGATTGGAGTTAGAATTGTAAATTAATTAGGTTCAGTGTCCAACACCTACCCTAATTAAATGTAGATTGGAGTTGGAATAGTAAATTCAATAGGTTCAGTGTCCAGCACCTACCCTAATTAAATGTAAATTGGAGTAGGAATAGTAAATTAAATAGGTTCAGTGTCCAGCACCTACCATAATTAAATGTAGATTGGAGTTGGAATAGTAAATTAAATAGGTTCAGTGTCCTGCACCTACCCTAATTAAATGTA
This sequence comes from Lissotriton helveticus, assembly GCF_964261635.1. Taxonomy (NCBI): domain Eukaryota; kingdom Metazoa; phylum Chordata; class Amphibia; order Caudata; family Salamandridae; genus Lissotriton; species Lissotriton helveticus. The sequence continues at coordinate 1,329,418,717 of NC_136068.1, read as the reverse complement.
GATTGGAGTTGGAATAGTAAATTAAATAGGTTCAGTGTCCAGCACCTACCCTAATTAAATGTAAATTGGAGTAGGAATAGTAAATTAAATAGGTTCAGTGTCCAGCACCTACCATAATTAAATGTAGATTGGAGTTGGAATAGTAAATTAAATAGGTTCAGTGTCCTGCACCTACCCTAATTAAATGTAGATTGGAGTTGGAATAGTTAATTAAATAGGTTCAGTGTCCAGCACCTACCCTAATTAAATGTAGATTGAAGTTGGAATAGTTAATTAAATAGGTTCAGTGTCCAGCACCTACCATATTTAAATGTAGATTGGAGTTGGAATAGTAAATTAAATAGGTTCAGTGTCCAGCACCTATCCTAATTAAATGTAGATTGGAGTTGGAATAGTAAATTAAATAGGTTCAGTGTCCAGCACCTACCCTAATTAAATGTAGATTGGAGTTGGAATAGTGAATTAAATAGGTTCAGTGTCCAGCATCTACCCTAATTAAATGTAGATTGGAGTAGGAATAGTAAATTAAATAGGTTCAGTGTCCAGCACCTACTCTAATTAAATGTAGATTGGAGTAGGAATAGTAAATTAAATAGGTTCAGTGTCCAGCATATACCCAAATTCAAGGTAGATTGGAGTTGGAATAATACATTTAATAGGTTCAGTGTCCTCCACCTACCCTAATTAAATGTAGATTGGAGTTGGAATAGTTAATTAAATAGGTTCAGTGTCCAGCACCTATCCTAATTAAATGTAAATTGGAGTTGGAGTAGTAAATTAAAGAGGTTCAGTGTCCAGCACATACCCTAATTAAATGTAGATTGGAGTAGGAATAGTAAATTAAATAGGTTCAGTGTCCAGCACCTACCATAATTAAATGTAGATTGGAGTAGGAATAGTAAATTAAATAGGTTCAGGGTCCAGCATATACCCAAATTCAATGTAGATTGGAGTTGGAATAATAAATTTAATAGGTTCAGTGTCCTCCACCTACCCTAATTAAATGTAGATTTGAGTTGGAATAGTTAATTAAATAGGTTCAGTGTCCAGCACCTATCCTAATTAATTGTAAATTGGAGTTGGAGTAGTAAATTAAATAGGTTCAGTGTCCAGCACATACCCTAATTAAATGTAGATTGGAGTAGGAATAGTAAATTAAATAGGTTCAGTGTCCAGCACCTACCATATTTAAATGTAGATTGGAGTTGGAATAGTAAATTAAATAGGTTCAGTGTCCAGCACCTATCCTAATTAAATGTAGATTGAAGTTGGAATAGTAAATTAAATAGGTTCAGTGTCCAGCACCTACCCTAATTAAATGTAGATTGGAGTTCGAATAGTTAATTAAATAGGTTCATTGTCCAACACATATCCTAATTAAATGTAGATTGGAGTAGGAATAGTGAATTAAATAGGTTCAGTGTCCAGCACCTACCCTAATTAAATGTAGATTGGAGTAGGAATAGTAAATTAAATAGGTTCAGTGTCCAGCACCTACTCTAATTAAATGTAGATTGGAGTAGGAATAGTAAATTAAATAGGTTCAGTGTCCAGCATATAACCAAATTCAATGTAGATTGGAGTTGGAATAGTAAATTAAATAGCTTCAGTGTCCAGCACCTACCCTAATTAAATGTACATTGGAGTAGGAATAGTAAATTAAATAGGTTCAGTGTCCAGCACCTACCATAATTAAATGTAGATTGGAGTTGGAATAGTAAATTAAATAGGTTCAGTGTCCTGCACCTACCCTAATTAAATGTAGATTGGAGTTGGAATAGTAAATTAAATAGGTTCAGTGTCCAGCACCTACCCTAATTAAATGTAAATTGGAGTAGGAATAGTAAATTAAATAGGTTCAGTGTCCAGCACCTACCATAATTAAATGTAGATTGGAGTTGGAATAGTAAATTAAATAGGTTCAGTGTCCTGCACCTACCCTAATTAAATGTAGATTGGAGTTGGAATAGTTAATTAAATAGGTTCAGTGTCCAGCACCTACCCTAATTAAATGTAGATTGGAGTTGGAATAGTTAATTAAATAGGTTCAGTGTCCAGCACCTACCATATTTAAATGTAGATTGGAGTTGGAATAGTAAATTAAATAGGTTCAGTGTCCAGCACCTATCCTAATTAAATGTAGATTGGAGTTGGAATAGTAAATTAAATAGGTTCAGTGTCCAGCACCTACCCTAATTAAATGTAGATTGGAGTTGGAATAGTTAATTAAATAGGTTCATTGTCCAACACCTACCCTAATTAAATGTAGATTGGAGTAGGAATAGTGAATTAAATAGGTTCAGTGTCCAGCACCTACCCTAATTAAATGTAGATTGGAGTAGGAATAGTAAATTAAATAGGTTCAGTGTCCAGCACCTACTCTAATTAAATGTAAATTGGAGTAGGAATAGTAAATTAAATAGGTTCAGTGTCCAGCATATACCCAAATTCAATGTAGATTGGAGTTGGAATAATACATTTAATAGGTTCAGTGTCCTCCACCTACCCTAATCAAATGTAGATTGGAGTTGGAATAGTTAATTAAATAGGTTCAGTGTCCAGCACCTATCCTAATTAAATGTAAATTGGAGTTGGAGTAGTAAATTAAATAGGTTCAGTGTCCAGCACATACCCTAATTAAATGTAGATTGGAGTAGGAATAGTAAATTAAATAGGTTCAGTGTCCAGCACCTACCCTAATTAAATGTAGATTGGAGTAGGAATAGTAAATTAAATAGGTTCAGGGTCCAGCATATACCCAAATTCAATGTAGATTGGAGTTGGAATAATAAATTTAATAGGTTCAGTGTCCTCCACCTACCCTAATTAAATGTAGATTTGAGTTGGAATAGTTAATTAAATAGGTTCAGTGTCCAGCACCTATCCTAATTAATTGTAAATTGGAGTTGGAGTAGTAAATTAAATAGGTTCAGTGTCCAGCACATACCCTAATTAAATGTAGATTGGAGTAGGAATAGTAAATTAAATAGGTTCAGTGTCCAGCACCTACCATATTTAAATGTAGATTGGAGTTGGAATAGTAAATTAAATAGGTTCAGTGTCCAGCACCTATCCTAATTAAATGTAGATTGGAGTTGGAATAGTAAATTAAATAGGTTCAGTGTCCAGCACCTACCCTAATTAAATGTAGATTGGAGTTGGAATAGTTAATTAAATAGGTTCATTGTCCAACACCTACCCTAATTAAATGTAGATTGGAGTAGGAATAGTGAATTAAATAGGTTCAGTGTCCAGCACCTACCCTAATTAAATGTAGATTGGAGTAGGAATAGTAAATTAAATAGGTTCAGTGTCCAGCACCTACTCTAATTAAATGTAGATTGGAGTAGGAATAGTAAATTAAATAGGTTCAGTGTCCAGCATATACCCAAATTCAATGTAGATTGGAGTTGGAATAATACATTTAATAGGTTCAGTGTCCTCCACCTACCCTAATTAAATGTAGATTGGAGTTGGAATAGTTAATTAAATAGGTTCAGTGTCCAGCACCTATCCTAATTAAATGTAAATTGGAGTTGGAGTAGTAAATTAAATAGGTTCAGTGTCCAGCACATACCCTAATTAAATGTAGATTGGAGTAGGAATAGTAAATTAAATAGGTTCAGTGTCCAGCACCTACCCTAATTAAATGTAGATTGGAGTAGGAATAGTAAATTAAATAGGTTCAGGGTCCAGCATATACCCAAATTCAATGTAGATTGGAGTTGGAATAATAAATTTAATAGGTTCAGTGTCCTCCACCTACCCTAATTAAATGTAGATTTGAGTTGGAATAGTTAATTAAATAGGTTCAGTGTCCAGCACCTATCCTAATTAATTGTAAATTGGAGTTGGAGTAGTAAATTAAATAGTTTCAGTGTCCAGCACATACCCTAATTAAATGTAGATTGGAGTAGGAATAGTAAATTAAATAGGTTCAGTGTCCAGCACCTACCCTAATTAAATGTAGATTGGAGTAGGAATAGTAAATTAAATAGGTTCAGTGTCCAGCATATACCCAAATTCAATGTAGATTGGAGTTGGAATAATACATTTAATAGGTTCAGTGACCTCCACCTACCCTAATTAAATGTAGATTTGAGTTGAAATAGTTAATTAAATAGGTTCAGTGTCCAGCACCTACCCTAATTAAATGTAGATTGGAGTAGGAATAGTAAATTAAATAGGTTCAGTGTCCAGCACCTACCTTAATTAAATGTAGATTGGAGTTGGAAGAGTAAATTAAATAGGTTCAGTGTCCAGCACCTACCCTAATTAAATGTAGATTGGAGTTGGAATAGTTAATTAAATAGGTTCAGTGTCCAGCACCTATCCTAATTAAATGTAAATTGGAGTTGGAATAGTAAATTAAATAGGTTTAGTGTCCCGCACCTACCCTAATTAAATATAGATTGGAGTTGGAATAGTTAATTAAATAGGTTCAGTGTCCAACACCTACCCTAATTAAATGTAGATTGGAGTAGGAATAGTAAATTAAATAGGTTCAGTGTCCAGCACCTACCCTAATTAAATGTAGATTGGAGTAGGAATAGTAAATTAAATAGGTTCAGGGTCCAGCATATACCCAAATTCAATGTAGATTGGAGTTGGAATAATAAATTTAATAGGTTCAGTGTCCTCCACCTACCCTAATTAAATGTAGATTTGAGTTGGAATAGTTAATTAAATAGGTTCAGTGTCCAGCACCTATCCTAATTAATTGTAAATTGGAGTTGGAGTAGTAAATTAAATAGTTTCAGTGTCCAGCACATACCCTAATTAAATGTAGATTGGAGTAGGAATAGTAAATTAAATAGGTTCAGTGTCCAGCACCTACCCTAATTAAATGTAGATTGGAGTAGGAATAGTAAATTAAATAGGTTCAGTGTCCAGCATATACCCAAATTCAATGTAGATTGGAGTTGGAATAATACATTTAATAGGTTCAGTGACCTCCACCTACCCTAATTAAATGTAGATTTGAGTTGAAATAGTTAATTAAATAGGTTCAGTGTCCAGCACCTACCCTAATTAAATGTAGATTGGAGTAGGAATAGTAAATTAAATAGGTTCAGTGTCCAGCACCTACCTTAATTAAATGTAGATTGGAGTTGGAAGAGTAAATTAAATAGGTTCAGTGTCCAGCACCTACCCTAATTAAATGTAGATTGGAGTTGGAATAGTTAATTAAATAGGTTCAGTGTCCAGCACCTATCCTAATTAAATGTAAATTGGAGTTGGAATAGTAAATTAAATAGGTTCAGTGTCCAGCACTTACTCTAATTAAATGTAGATTGGAGTTGGAATAGTAAATTAAATAGGTTTAGTGTGCAGCACCTACCATAATTAAATGTAGATGGGAGTTGGAATAGTTAATTTAATAGGTTAAGAGTTTAGTATTAATAAAAATATTTTTCATATTGGATTTGGATAAGTAAATGTTTAATGTTCAGTATCCAGTATCGACTTAAATGAATTATATATTCATGTGTGAATAGTAAATTGATAGTAATAGTTCATTATATATGTAAAAAAATATAAGATCTATATATATGTAGTAAAAAATATTTAAAATTTATATATTGGTAGTAATTATTTAATAATGGGTAGTAGACCAAAATGACACAGTTTTAAACAAATTTTTTCTTTATTTGTTCATATAGTAAATAAAGCAAATAATACATGTTTAAATAATGATTTTATACAATTTAAACAAATAAATAAATCTAATTTGTCACAAAAACATTTACTTTTCGACACCTTTCCAGTAAATGACATATTTGGTATATGTAAATAATATAGTAAATGAGAAAACATTGAACAATATTATATATAGAGTATATACATTTTAAGAGAAATTACAATACATCACAATTGTTAATAAATGATATAGTAATATATTTGTTACATATAAATGTGAACTTCAATATATGTTATATATGTAGATATATTTTCAAATAACAACATAGATAATAATTATAGTTAATATCATACAATGTATTTTTTACAAACATTTTAAATTATAATATCTGTTATATATTTTTAATGTATTAATATTATTTTTATAATATTAATATTAATACATAAAAAATATTAATCACAATTTTTATATAAATCATGAAGAAAAAAATGTTTTTTCATTAATTAGTTTTATTATAACATTAAATAATAAACTATATTAATAATTAATGTAATAATAAAAAATAATTATCAAAATTATATTGTTCTAGAAAAATTATTAATACATAGCGTAAATGTAGCAAAAAAATTTAAACAGTTTTAACAAATTTCTGTTACTAAAACAAATTTATTTTACATTTATTTAACTATTATTTGGATAATACTATCATTCGGGTGTTTTATTTTGTAACCGCTCTTAGGGGTCCATTAGGATGGTGGGCGGTGGCCCCACCGCGGTGGTGACGGGGCGGAAAAACAGCTTTTACCGCCCGCGAGCAGCGGAACTCACGTCCGCCACATTAGGATAGGTAAACACAGGTCATTTCCCGTCGCGACGCGCTCCGCCATCAAGGTGCGCCCGCCACCGCGGCGGCTGGAGCCAATCGAGACCCTCTGCCGCGCCCGATGACGTCCGCCCCGCTCGACAAATTAGGATGGCCCAAACAAGCAGACGCACGGCAGCGGAGACACCGCACAGCTGAAGCAGGCGGAAAGTCGACAGCGGAGCACGAACGCCGAGCCCCGACATGAACCCCATGGACCCAGCCCTCCACATGCATCCGGTCATGTACCTGCTGCAACACTATCGCCAGATGGGCCGCCGCGGGCTCCGCCGCAGGTACGCCACTACACATATGCACCACACAACACACATGCCGACACAGGGCCCAAGCACAACACTGGCATCCTGCTGGGGGGCACAACACATCCACATGGGCACCCACACATCACCCACCTCACAACAAGGCACCCCACGGCACCCGGAACACACAACGTCCGCCAACCTGCAGCAACGTCACGGTCACGGACACGTCACCGCCGCGGTCAACACATGCGCACTATGCAGAAGGCAGGGCCACACCAAGGCATGGGCAGCGCCCAAACATCACAGTGACACACCACCCCAAACAACACTGCACCCCACCCGAGCTAGTCACAGGCCAGGTGCCTATCCCGTGCACCCCCATGCACACCAACAAGCACTGTAACAACAGGCACACTACACACACACTGCAACACTCAACACACAACCAGGGACACAGGCACTGCAGGATTGGCTGGCAAGGAACACACAACACCAGTGCACTCCTCACAGCCCACACAATTGCATACAATCATCCACACAGGGCAAGACAAAACGAACAACAGGCATACAACTCCTGGCTGACACATGTGTGTCTCACACCATACAGGGGCACACATACATACACTACAAACTGACGCCCTTCACACTGCACACCTCTGCCAAACCCAACACCACACATGCCATGTAACCCATGCCACCAGGACTAAGTGTCAGGACTAGCTTCCCAGGATTCAGCTGCAGTAGAATAAAGGACCATCTCCTGACATCACCAAGTACCCTGACATGGGGTTCCCCCCCAGGGTCTTCGAGTTATCAAGCGAGGGACACCAGGTAGGGGAGGGGTCAGCAGGGACAAAGGCTCTGAAATGACATAAACACAATAATAAGATATTTGTATACAAACTACTCTCAACAATTCTCGCTAGAACACAAATGTCAGAAATACCTGAGTGTCCTCTGTATATGTTTATAACCATACACAATATGACACCCTGTAACACCATCTGATGAAGAAAGCAGAACAAAGTATCAGTGCACTGTCATTTATGAACATACTCTCCAAGAACAATGCTTATCACCAAACCCCTAACCTGCTTGTGAATCCTCTGAGCCCTGCAGGGCAAATGATCCAACAGGAACAGGTGAATGTGAAGGCAGTAAGACAGGGTTGAAAGACACCCTGAATGAAGGCTACTCCACAATACCTTCCATGAGCCTTCCCTGAACAAGCGATGAGTTACCCCCTACCTAGGAAGATGGTATAAATGTAATAAAGGAAACCAGAAAAGCGCTGTTAGTCTCACAGCCAAAATAATGTAGAGTAAATCCAAATGGAATAACCAGTAGCTACGGTAACCTGCGGTTGCAACCTCCGCTAAGCTCCGCACCAAGGTTACCGTGAATATAAAAGGTCCCAAAATACAGACGGTGTTACGCTGCAGTTGCAAGCAGTAACCTGCTGTAATGTTCTCTGAACCCTTTCCCTAATCAAGAAGAGCAGACGGCGCTATGCGGCCTCCAAGCACGCAGTAACCCGCTGCAATGTCTGAATCACAATACACAAGTAAAGACACACACGGCGTTACGCGGCAGAATGCTCGCTGTAACCCGCTGTGTTTCCCAGAAAGGTTCCGCAAGCGGCAAGCACCCGCAGTAAGTACATAAACAACAGGGGAGAGGCGATGCCTGATCGGGCTCCGTTCCGTTTACTCACGAACGCCTCCAAAGACCACAAGATCGGCTTCCTCTGCTCCAGACGCTCCCCAGCTTTAGTAACTCCTTGCCAAACAAGACGAGAACAAAAACAGGAAGGAATTACGCGCAACCTCTCACGCACCAGGACAGGATTTAGCACATCCTGTCAGCACCTCTGCATCATGGGAAATGTAGTTCCGTGCCTCCCAATGCCGTAATGTGCGAAATCCTGACACTAAGGGCCAACACAAGACGACCATACACATACACGCCTGGGCACACAGAAAGGAAAACACACACATACCTCATGACATCAGAGACAGCTACAAAACCACTGAACAGCTGCACACCCTGTGCTGCCAGTGTCCCCCAAGGTGACCTGTGAACAGTGTATGCAGCAATAGCAATTCACCAACAAGAAAACTGCATGGCCTGTAAAATATCCATCACAGAGTACAACATCAGCAGGGCCAGAATGGACTGAAGACCCTGTCCCCCCTGTCTAAAAATCATAACGCCACAAAGAGCTTTGCAATGGTGAACTTAAAATAGAGCATGGTACTCAGTCAAGCAAATGCAAACAAGAAAAGGACTTTAATCAGCAAGGAGACTGAGAAAACACACCAGAAGTAACTGTATTTATTCACATATTGCACAGATGTAGCAATACAACATTAGTAGACAACAGCAAGTCACAAAATTATGTACAAATGGCACAGAATATGCACAGGTCAAACACAAACAGGAAGTGCAGAGTCCATGGCAGGAGAGAGTACAGCACATCAGAGCAACAGGCCCAGAGTCCATGGCAGGGCAGGGGTGAGTACAGCACATCAGAGCAACAGGCCCAGAGTCCATGGCAGGGCAGGGGTGAGTACAGCACATCAGAGCAACAGGCCCAGAGTCCATGGCAGGGCAGGGGTGAGTACAGCACATCAGAGCAACAGGCCCAGAGTCCATGGCAGGGCAGGGGTGAGTACAGCACATCAGAGCAACAGGCCCAGAGTCCATGGCAGGGCAGGGGTGAGTACAGCACATCAGAGCAACAGGCCCAGAGTCCTTGGCAGGGGTGAGTACAGCACATCAGAGCAACAGGCCTAGAGTCCATGGCAGGGCAGCGGTGAGTACAGCACATCAGAGCAACAGGCCCAGAGTCCATGGCAGTGCAGGGGTGAGTACAGCACATCAGAGCAACAGGCCCAGAGTCCTTGGCAGGGGTGAGTACAGCACATCAGAGCAACAGGCCCAGAGTCCATGGCAGGGCAGGGGTGAGTACAGCACATCAGAGCAACAGGCCCAGAGTCCATGGCAGGGGTGAGTACAGCACATCAGAGCAACAGATCCAGAGTCCTTGGCAGGGGTGAGTACAGCACATCAGAGCAACAGGCCCAGAGTCCATGGCAGGGCAGGGGTGAGTACAGCACATCAGAGCAACAGGCCCAGAGTCCATGGCAGGGCAGGGGTGAGTACAGCACATCAGAGCAACAGGCCCAGAGTCCATGGCAGGGCAGGGGTGAGTACAGCACATCAGAGCAACAGGCCCAGAGTCCATGGCAGGGCAGGGGTGAGTACAGCACATCAGAGCAACAGGCCCAGAGTCCATGGCAGGGCAGGGGTGAGTACAGCACATCAGAGCAACAGGCTCAGAGTCCATGGCAGGGCAGGGGTGAGTACAGCACATCAGAGCAACAGGCCCAGAGTCCTTGGCAGGGGTGAGTATAGCACATCAGAGCAACTGGCCCAGAGTCCATGGCAGGGCAGGGGTGAGTACAGCACATCAGAGCAACAGGCCCAGAGTCCATGGCAGTGCAGGGGTGAGTACAGCACATCAGAGCAACAGGCCCAGAGTCCTTGGCAAGGGTGAGTACAGCACATCAGAGCAACAGGCCCAGAGTCCATGGCAGGGCAGGGGTGAGTACAGCACATCAGAGCAACAGGCCCAGAGTCCATGGCAGGGGTGAGTACAGCACATCAGAGCAACAGATCCAGAGTCCTTGGCTGGGGTGAGTACAGCACATCAGAGCAACAGGCCCAGAGTCCATGGCAGGGCAGGGGTGAGTACAGCACATCAGAGCAACAGGCCCAGAGTCCATGGCAGGGGTGAGTACAGCACATCAGAGCAACAGGCCCAGAGTCCAGGGCAGGGTAGGGGTGAGTACAGCACATCAGAGCAACAGGCCCAGAGTCCATAGCAGGGGGGAGTACAGCACATCAGAGCAACAGGCCCAGAGTCCATGGCAGGGGTGAGTACAGCACATCAGAGCAACAGGCCCAGAGTCCATGGCAGGGGAGAGTACAGCACATCAGAGCAACAGGCCCAGAGTCCATGGCAGGGCAGGGGTGAGTACAGCGCATCAGAGCAACAGGCCCAGAGTCCATGGCAGGGCAGGGGTGAGTACAGCACATCAGAGCAACAGGCCCAGAGTCCATGGCAGGGCAGGGGTGAGTACAGCACATCAGAGCAACAGGCCCAGAGTCCATGGCAGAGGTGAGTACAGCACATCAGAGCAACAGGCCCAGAGTCCAGGGCAGGGCAGGGGTGAGTACAGCACATCAGAGCAACAGGCCCAGAGTCCATGGCAGGGCAGGGGTGAGTACAGCACATCAGAGCAACAGGCCCAGAGTCCATGGCAGGGGTGAGTACAGCACATCAGAGAACAGGCCCAGAGTCCATGGCAGGGGTGAGTACAGCACATCAGAGCAACAGGCCCAGAGTCCATGGCAGGGCAGGGGTGAGTACAGCACATCAGAGCAACAGGCCCAGAGTCCATGGCAGGGCAGGGGTGAGTACAGCACATCAGAGCAACAGGCCCATAGTCCTTGGCAGGGGTGAGTACAGCACATCAGAGCAACAGGCCCAGAGTCCATGGCAGGGGTGAGTACAGCACATCAGAGCATCAAGGCCAGCAACACACCCAGATCGCTAACAATGGTCTAGACTAGCACACCTCTGTGTGGCACAGGCATATGAGGGTGTTGACAACTCACTCCTGGCTGTCATGTGGAGTGGGACCTGGCTGTGTGTCAGGGACTGCAGGTCCACTTGACTGTTTTGACAGAGGGACCTGTGATGTGGTTATAACAGAGGGCCTGCAAGGTGGAGGGCTGTGCGGACCAGGTGGCACCGTGTCACGTGGAGGTGGAGTCATGCATGCCCTTGACACAGTGTGGGTGGGAGAGGTTGGAGGGGTGCCCTTCCACTTCTTCGGAATATGAAATTGCTTCCCTGTCATGGGGTTGATGGGAAGTGGCGTTGACACCACCGGCACACCCGCCAACTGTCCCACATCAGGGGCAGACACTGGCACTCCCTCTGGAGAAGTGCTTGATCCTGCAGAACGCTTGGGCTGGCTACGCCTCCGGACCACCTTACCCTCTCTGGAAGGTGTACCCCCTACAGTGACCACCTTCCCACTTACCCCAGGGGTGGTGTCTACAGTGCCCTCCTGTCCCTTCTTGCCAGGGATGGCCACAACACTGCCCTCCTCTACCTGAGTCACTGGCCTGGACACAACACTGCCCTCCCTTGCCTTAATGACTGGGCTGGTCACAACAGGGGTCTCCTCTGCCACAATGACTGGGCTGGTCACAACAGGGCTCTCCTCTGCCACAATGACTGGGCTGGTCACAACTGGGCTCTCCTCTGCCACAATGACTGGGCTGGTCACAACAGGGCTTCCCTCCACCTGCCTCGATGTACTTTGTTCTGGGGTTGATGTGGTGGGTGGTTGTGTCCCAGTGCTCTCCCCAGGTGTAGCCATGACATCCCACACATCCTCTGTGGGCATAGCTGAGTCAATTTCTGGTGATGCCTCTGCAGCATGTGAGCCTGATGTCTGACACAATGCTCTTCTGGCCTTGCTCTTCTGTGACTTCACCTTGTCTGTGCATATTGGGGGGGCCCTGCTCTTCTTTGGGGATGGAGTCTGTGGACGGGATTGTTTGCTTTGGGTCTGACCTGTGCTCCTAGTGTTGTATCGTTTAGTTGATGTAGGTCCCAAGTGGTCACTGTCATCTGATGTGGCCACTGACTGGGTGGACGTCACAGGCACCTGAGCTGCAATGGGGGCATGTGCCTGTTGGAGGGCTGACGTGACTGTTGCTGACAATGACTGGAGTGTACGATGTAGGCCACCCACGTCAGAGTGTATGCCCTCCATGAATGCCAGAACCTGGCCTAATTTATTATCGTGTGCACTGAAGGCATTGAGCAGGGCGGTCTGGCCCACGCAAAGTTGCCGCAGGAGCTCTACACACTCCAAACTGAGGGCAGCAGGGGGGACAGGTGCAGGGGCAGCGGTGCCATGTGTGAATGTTACTCTTATTACTCTTACTCTTAGTGACACGGATACGGCCAGCCCCAGAGGAAGTGGATGGGAGGCTGGGCATTGTGCGCTGGTTGTCAGATGCTGCAGCAGACTCCCCATCCCCTGTGGCTGCTAACAGGGACGCATCCCCCCTGCCATCAGATGAAGTGGTACTCTGTGTCTCAGCCACAGATTCCTCATGCATACTCCTGTCACCCACAGTAGCGCTGGTGTGGTCAGTGTCACTTGGCTCCATCTCACTTTGCTCTGCTGCCGCTGTCGTGCTGGTCTCGCCACCACTTTCAGGATCATGTTCCGCCGTGGTGTCTTGCGAATCTGCATTAGTGAGAGAAACAGGGTTGTGTAAGTGTCATCATCTGGTCACATGATATCAGATCAATGCAGCACATGAGAGGCCTAGAGCTACATGGTAACCACCACACCCTCCAATCACTGTGCAGCTACACACCATATAGACCACAACAGTGGCTGTCATGCGGACAAACAGCCAGGAGTGGAGTAATGTCGATGACACACAGCACTACACCCTGCCCATGGATGGTGTTCCCCCAGCCCACATGGACATGATGTAGCCACAACACACATCACCACTTACAGCCCAAAAGGGATCCAGAGGGGAATACACACACCTGTATTGACTACACATGCCACATTGTCAAATAGGCCATTACAATCACCATGTGCCAATCAGGGTTCACATTGTCGTCAGATGTGTGGGCCTCTACCATCAAGGTGCATGCAAAGTAGACAGACATGGTGTCACACTCATTAATTGGACACAGCTGTACGGCAGAATATGGACTCCACCCACCATCACAAAGAAGAGTGACCATGTGGACACCAAAAATCTGTCAAGGACTGAAAACTGCAGGCAGGAGCAGCACAGTAAGGCCATGGTGGCCCAATGCCTCATACAGACACACATCACAGTTGCCACTCACATCACATATCACAGCATGGCAGCACACGCACATCACATGTGTCACCGCTGCCACAGGCACTGTACACATGCATCCACTCCCAGACAAACTCTCCCTCCCCGGATACTCACCATGTCTGTCTTGCTGCTGAAGCCCCTTCAGACGTGCATCCAGGTCTGGATTGGTCACTGCCAGTATGCGTCCCATCAGCGGAGTCATGGTGCGCCGTGCCACACGCCCTGTGCGTGGTACCATCCCCAAGGTCATCTCTGCCACTTGCTTAGCCAGCCGGCTGATGTCGTCCCACCTCTTGTGACAGTGTGTGTGTCGTCTGTTTGATACCCCCAGGGCTCGCACCTTTGCTGCTATGGCCCTCCAGACAGCCTTACGTTGGTGTACCTTGAGCTGCAGGTATGAGAGTAAAGAAGGACAAATGTACAAATACACAATGGCATATGTCAGCATCTATCAGTACAGCAGCCAGACACTGACTCGGGACTTACAGTAACCTCCCTCCCTCCAGAACTGGGGGTACCCTCACAAGGCCACTATGCATGGCTTGAACATTAGTGAATGCATGCACACATTGAGGTTCCTAGTCTCCATGATAATCACACTAAAGCATGATGCTTCAACACAAATGCATTGACAGCACTGTGTAATTCAGAAATAGTACAGGGCACTGATGGGGCATATCCACTAATCAGTGTGAAGCAACTGTAGCATGTAAGTTGGCTGATGTTCAATGTTTGGCTGTGCAGCCACTGAACCTACTCTGTGGGTCACACTGACTATGACTACAGGGGCACCCTGAAATTTCATCACAAGCGTACACTGTCCTGGCATCTACAAGGCTAACAACCGTTGATTATGTGTGCCCGAAAAAGTAGCAAATCCCACTCACACATACAAGTACAGGCCTAGGACAGAGTCACAATGCAACACACACACTCCCACGACCTGGAAACATCTTGTCTGTCAGTGTTTGTCAGCACCCCACATCCAAAAGCACATACTGCAGCATCATGACTACACGTCTGACACCACCCTGCCCTACTGCTCCCTTCATGTTGACTTACCACGACATTGGGGCCACCAAACAGACGTGGGTACTGTGCCAGCACCTCGTTCACAAGGACATCCAGCTCCTCACTCATGAATGGACTGGCACGGATCTTATCTGTTCTTGACATCCCTGTGGATATGGCAGACCTGTGGCGGAAGTGAGTTGTGAGGTGTCCCAGGCAGCAGGCTCTGTGAGCAGCAGGACAGGGTCCCAGGCAGCAGGCTATGTGAGCAGCAGGACAGGGTCCCAGGCAGCAGGCTCTGTGAGCAGCAGGACAGGGTCCCAGGCAGCAGGCTCTTGAAGCAGCACCAGCAGGACAGGGTCCCAGGCAGCAGGCTCTTGAAGCAGCAGCAGCAGGAGATGGCCCCAGGCAGCAGGCTCTGCGAGCAGTGGGAATGTGTGGCTCACTCCCACAGATTTATAGCCCCCTGGGGTAGTTAGGAAGCTAATAAGCTGCTACAATTGGTTGTCTGGGTCTGCCTTATTCAAAAGCATCCAATGATCGCCTCCGCGGCAGCGGAGCACAGCTTCCGCAATTTTCAAATCTGCATCATGCCACCGCGACCACCCATGCCATTGGCTGTATGCAACGCTCCACGGCGGTGACGCACCGCCGGTGCCCGGAGTGCGCTACCGCGATGGTGCATCATTCAAAAGCATCCAATGACCGCCTCTGCGGCAGCGGAGCACAGCTACCGCAATTTTCAAATCTGCATCATGCCACCGTGACCACCCATGCCATTGGCTGTATGCAATGCTCCACGGCGGTGATGCACCGCCGGGGACCGGCGGGAGGTACTGCGACTCGTGCGGCGGAGCATACCCACCGCCGTGTACACAAGTCCATGTGCCAATGGCTACCTTGGCTGGGTAGATGGTGATGCTGGGGTCACACCGCCGGGGACCGGCGGTAAGTACCGCGACTCGTGCGGCGAAGCACCTTTGGTGCTATGGCCCTCCAGACAGCCTTACGTTGGTGTACCTTGAGCTGCAGGTATGAGAGTAAAGAAGGACAAATGTACAAATACACAATGGCATATGTCAGCATCTATCAGTACAGCAGCCAGACACTGACTCGTGACTTACAATAACCTCCCTCCCTCTAGAACTGGGGGTACCCTCACAAGGCCACTCTGCATGGCATGAACATTAGTGAATGCATGCACACATTGAGGTTCCTAGTCTCCATGATAATCACACTAAAGCATGATGCTTCAACACAAATGCATCGACAGCACTGTGTAATTCAGAAATAGTACAGGGCACTGATGGGGCATATCCACTAATCAGTGTGAAGCAACTGTAGCATGTAAGTTGGCTGATGTTCAATGTTTGGCTGTGCAGCCACTGAACCTACTCTGTGGGTCACACTGACTATGACTACAGGGGCACCCTGAAATTTCATCACAAGCGTACACTGTCCTGGCATCTACAAGGCTAACAACCGTTGATTATGTGTGCCCGAAAAAGTAGCAAATCCCACTCACACATACAAGTACAGGCCTAGGACAGAGTCACAATGCAACACACACACTCCCACGACCTGGAAACATCTTGTCTGTCAGTGTTTGTCAGCACCCCACATCCAAAAGCAAATACTGCAGCATCATGACTACACGTCTGACACCACCCTGCCCTACTGCTCCCTTCATGTTGACTTACCACGACATTGGGGCCACCAAACAGACGTGGGTACTGTGCCAGCACCTCGTTCACAAGGACATCCAGCTCCTCACTCATGAATGGACTGGCACGGATCTTATCTGTTCTTGACATCCCTGTGGATATGGCAGACCTGTGGCGGAAGTGAGTTGTGAGGTGTCCCAGGCAGCAGGCTCTGTGAGCAGCAGGACAGGGTCCCAGGCAGCAGGCTATGTGAGCAGCAGGACAGGGTCCCAGGCAGCAGGCTCTGTGAGCAGCAGGACAGGGTCCCAGGCAGCAGGCTCTTGAAGCAGCACCAGCAGGACAGGGTCCCAGGCAGCAGGCTCTTGAAGCAGCAGCAGCAGGAGATGGCCCCAGGCAGCAGGCTCTGCGAGCAGTGGGAATGTGTGGCTCACTCCCACAGATTTATAGCCCCCTGGGGTAGTTAGGAAGCTAATAAGCTGCTACAATTGGTTGTCTGGGTCTGCCTTATTCAAAAGCATCCAATGATCGCCTCCGCAGCAGCGGAGCACAGCTTCCGCAATTTTCAAATCTGCATCATGCCACCGCGACCACCCATGCCACTGGCTGTATGCAACGCTCCACGGCGGTGACGCACCGCCGGTGCCCGGAGTGCGCTACCGCGATGGTGCATCATTCAAAAGCATCCAATGACCGCCTCCGCGGCAGCGGAGCACAGCTACCGCAATTTTCAAATCTGCATCATGCCACCGTGACCACCCATGCCATTGGCTGTATGCAATGCTCCACGGCGGTGACGCACCGCCGGGGACCGGCGGTAGGTACTGCGACTCGTGCGGCGGAGCATACCCACCGCCGTGTACACAAGTCCATGTGCCAATGGCTACCTTGGCTGGGTAGATGGTGATGCTGGGGTCACACCGCTGGGGACCGGCGGTAGGTACCGCGACTCGTGCGGCGAAGCACCTTTGGTGCTATGGCCCTCCAGACAGCCTTACGTTGGTGTACCTTGAGCTGCAGGTATGAGAGTAAAGAAGGACAAATGTACAAATACACAATGGCATATGTCAGCATCTATCAGTACAGCAGCCAGACACTGACTCGTGACTTACAATAACCTCCCTCCCTCTAGAACTGGGGGTACCCTCACAAGGCCACTCTGCATGGCATGAACATTAGTGAATGCATGCACACATTGAGGTTCCTAGTCTCCATGATAATCACACTAAAGCATGATGCTTCAACACAAATGCATCGACAGCACTGTGTAATTCAGAAATAGTACAGGGCACTGATGGGGCATATCCACTAATCAGTGTGAAGCAACTGTAGCATGTAAGTTGGCTGATGTTCAATGTTTGGCTGTGCAGCCACTGAACCTACTCTGTGGGTCACACTGACTATGACTACAGGGGCACCCTGAAATTTCATCACAAGCATACACTGTCCTGGCATCTACAAGGCTAACATCCGTTGGTTATGTGTGCCCGAAAAAGTAGCAAATCCCACTCACACATGCAAGTACAGGCCTAGGACAGAGTCACAATGCAACACACACACTCCCACGACCTGGAAACATCTGGTCTGTCAGTGTTTGTCAGCACCCCAAATCCAAAAGCACATACTGCAGCATCATGACTACACGTCTGACACCACCCTGCCCTACTGCTCCCTTCATGTTGACTTACCACGACATTGGGGCCACCAAACAGGTGTGGATACTGTGCCAGCACCTCGTTCACAAAGACATCCAGCTCCTCACTCGTGAATGGACTGGCACTGATCTTATCTGCTCTTGGCATCCCTGTGGATATGGCAGACCTGTGGCGGAAGTGAGTTGTGAGGTGTCCCAGGCAGTAGGCTCTGTGAGCAGCAGGACAGGGTCCCAGGCAGCAGGCTATGTGAGCAGCAGGACAGGGTCCCAGGCAGCAGGCTCTGTGAGCAGCAGGACATGGTCCCAGGCAGCAGGCTCTGTGAGCAGCAGGAGAGGGTCCCAGGCAGCAGGCTCTTGAAGCAGCCCCAGCAGGACAGGGTCCCAGGCAGCAGGCTCTTGAAGCAGCAGCCGCAGGAGATGGTCCCAGGCAGCAGGCTCTGCGAGCAGTGGGAATGTGTGGCTCACTCCCACAGATTTATAGCCCCCTGGGGTCGTTAGGAAGCTAATAAGCTGCTACAATTGGTTGTCTGGGTCTGCCTTATTCAAAAGCATCCAATGACCGCCTCCGCGGCAGCGGAGCACAGCTTCCGCAATTTTCAAATCTGCATCATTCCACCGCGTCCTCCCATGCCATTGGCTGTATGCAATGCTCCACGGCGGTGACGCACCGCGGGTGCCCGGGGTGCGCTACCGCGATGGTGCATCATTCAAAAGCATCCAATGACCGCCTCCGCGGCAGCGGAGCACAGCTTCCGCAAATTTCAAATCTGCATCATGCCACCGCGACCACCCATGCCATTGGCTGTATGCAATGCTCCACGGCGGTGGCGCACCGCCAGTGCCCGGAGTGCGCTACCGCGATGGTGCATCATTCAAAAGCATCCAATGACCGCCTCCGCGACAGCGGAGCACAGCTACCGCAATTTTCAAATCTGCATCATGCCACCGTGACCACCCATGCCATTGGCTGTATGCAATGCTCCACGGCGGTGACGCGGTAGGTACCGCGACTCGTGCGGCGGAGCATACCCACCGCCGTGTACACAAGTCCATGTGCCAATGGTTACCTTGGCTGGGTAGATGGTGGTGCTGGGGTCACACCGCCGGGGACCGGCGGTAGGTACCGCGACTCGTGCGGCGGAGCATACCCACCGCCGTGTACACAAGTCCATGTGCCAATGGCTACCTTGGCTGGGTAGATGGTGATGCTGGGGTCACACCGCCGGGGACCGGCGGTAGGTACCGCGACTCGTGCGGCGGAGCATACCCACCGCCGTGTACACAAGTCCATGTGCCAATGGCTACCTTGGCTGGGTAGATGGCGGTGCTGGGCTCACACCGTCGGGGACCGGCGGTAGGTACCGCGACTCGTGCGGCAGAGCATACCCACCGCTGTGTACACAAGTCCATGTGCCAATGGCTACCTTGGCTGGGTAGATGGTGGTGCTGGGGTCACACCGCCGGGGACCGGCGGTAGGTACCGCGACTCGAGCAGCGGAGCATACCCACCGCTGTGTACACAAGTCCATGTGCCAATGGCTACCTTGGCTGGGTAGATGGTGGTGCTGGGGTCACACCGCCGGGGAACGGCGGTAGGTACTGCCATTTTAGTACACATTGCTGTGTATGTCAATCCTGGACATTGTATCAGCACCCTGCAGCTACATGATGTAGGGCACATCATTGCACACACGATGCCACACAGCCATGTCATCCACAGGAGGACGCACGTTCATTGTGAGACACTTTTGCCTGTGTCTCAGCCATTTTAGTAAGGGTTTTGATGGCTGATGATGATTGACAGACGTCAGGCGCTCTACATTGATGTTGTGACGTTTAATGTGTTGTTGGTCAGTGCAGACCTTGACCTGGCAGGTGTCACTGCATTGTATCGTTCCTGACTTGTGCATTCACAACTGATCATGCACACAACCAGAAGTGTCCCTGCTACTGTGATCATTGTGTTAATGAATGGTTGCAGAATGTACATGATGCATTGAGGTGTGGCAGGTACAGCAGATGGGTATGACAGACATGTTAAGTCACATTACATTTGCGGCTCTTGTTGCACCATGTCTTCTCAAGTCAAATGTTCAACCATTATATCCGCATTCACATTCCCCGATGTGTTACTATCACTTGGGTATTGTCACTGGAGAGGCCTGCCCTCTGTGTGTAGCTATTGGCCAGCCATGTAACCAGATGTGCCATGCATCTCTCTGGCCCTTATTGTTTTCCCATTACATCATTGATGCTTTGTGCTATGGCCATCTCATGATGCTTGTCATTGACCTATTCATTTTACTCCTCAACTAGGAGGAGGCCGAATCTCCTACGTCAGTTGATTGTGCTTGAGGACATGGAGAATGAGGCAATCATCAGGAAATTCAGGCTGAACAGACCAACATTGAAGATCGTGTGTGATCTATTGGAGCCCCACCTGCAGCCTCGCCGTCACTATCCTACGGCATTCACACCCACCTACAAGGTAATGGCAGTACTACACTTCTTTGCGACTGGTTCCTTCCAAGAGACCGTGGCTAACACTGGGGGGATGTCGCAGCCCATGTTCAGCATGGTGCTGAGGGATGTATTTGAGGCCATGATGATATATCGCAATCGCTACATACATTTCCCCAGGGGACGTGAATTGGCTGCCGTTAAGGGGGACTTCTATCCACTTGGGCGCATCCCATATGTAGTCGGTGCCATAGATTGCAACCATTTAGCTCTGGTGGCACCGCAGGCGACGGAGCACATTTATCGGAACCGCAAACACACCACTCCATGAATGTGCAGGTGGTGTGCCTTGCGGACATGACAATATCACATGTGTGTTCAAAGTATCCCGGTTCGGCCAATGATTCCTACATTATGAGGAACAGCATGGTGCCACGGATGATGGAGAATCTGCATCCCGAACGTGCCTGGATTGTGGGTGAGTTACACTACTGCTATCACGTGCTGTGTGTCACTGGCTTTACTGTGGCCGTATAACATTGCAATGGGTGTTTATCATTCACAGGTGACTCTGCATATCCCAGTAGGCCATGGCTGTTGAGCCCACTCCGGAATCCCCGGACACCAGCAGACATCCGCTACAATGAGGCCCATGGCAGGACACGACGGGTAATTGAACGGACTTTCGGCCTGCTGAAGTCAAGGTTCCGGTGCCTTGACAGGACCGGAGGCGCACTCGCATACTCGCCTGGGAAGGTGTGCAAGATCGTTGTGGCATGCTGTATGCTGCACAACCTGGCCATCCACAAGGGGGTCCCCCTGCTCCTGGACGATGGTGAGGAACCAAGGCCACAACCTACTCAGGGACCTGAATCCAGTGATGAGGACAGTGGAGAGGAGGAAGGAGTTGACCTACGCCAGCAGCTAATCCAACGCTACTTCACTTGAAGGTGAGTGACGAGTTACGTGTACATAGTCTGCTGTGGTAGCTTTTGTTGTGAATGGATATGCGCAGATGTTCCCAATAGCCACATGTTCTGTCACCTATGTATGGTATTGTTGGAATTGACATTACGTACGGAGATGTATTCTGGACCGTATTTGTGCGTATCTGCTAGACAATGTGTAGTGTACCTGTGATAATTTGGATATTTGTGGAGCAGTGATCTGTGTGTGTTGCCACGATGAGACCAGTGACTGTAGTTCTGTTGTGTCTCCATAGGTGCTACAGAGTGTTCCTGCCCTGCATACTGTACATCATGTTTACACATCATGGACATTATCAACAATGTAAATACTGCACTAAAGAATTCACTACACAAAATCTGGAGTGTCAGGTATTTTATTTTTGGAGTGGACATGTGAATTGTGCGGGAATATTTACAGGAAGATGGGGAATGAGCAGTGAGTTGACAGTCATGGTCGCAGAGATGCAAGAGTAACGATTCAGAAAAGTGGGTGGTGATGAACAGAGTGTCTGAATTAAGCAGACCACTCTTACCCAGTCCAAAGATCAGGGCTTGATCCATCACCGTTATTTATCTCACTGCCCCATCCCAGCTCAGAACCTGGCTATATGCAAATTAGTCTGTCCCTGGCCCAGTGCATCATGGGAACAGGGCAGACCAAACTACCAAGCCAATTCTTCACCAGAAAGGAGACAAGCTACCGGGGACCGGTTTCTGGCATTTCAGCCTCTTCGGCCCGGCTTGCTTGAATCCTGATGGAGCAGTGAGAAAGGGACTCATGTCTGAGTATACCCTGCCACACCTATAGTGGCCAAAAACGATTCAGAAAAGGGGGTGGTGATGAACAGAGTGTCTGAATTAAGCAGACCACTCTTACCCAGTCCAAAGATCAGGGCTTGATCCATCACCGTTATTTATCTCACTGCCCCATCCCAGCTCAGAACCTGGCTATATGCAAATTAGTCTGTCCCTGGCCCAGTGCATCATGGGAACAGGGCAGACCAAACTACCAAGCCAATTCTTCACCAGAAAGGAGACAAGCTACCGGGGACCGGTTTCTGGCATTTCAGCCTCTTCGGCCCGGCTTGCTTGAATCCTGATGGAGCAGTGAGAAAGGGACTCATGTCTGAGTATACCCTGCCACACCTATAGTGGCCAAAAACGATTCAGAAAAGGGGGTGGTGATGAACAGAGTGTCTGAATTAAGCAGACCACTCTTACCCAGTCCAAAGATCAGGGCTTGATCCATCACCGTTATTTATCTCACTGCCCCATCCCAGCTCAGAACCTGGCTATATGCAAATTAGTCTGTCCCTGGCCCAGTGCATCATGGGAACAGGGCAGACCAAACTACCAAGCCAATTCTTCACCAGAAAGGAGACAAGCTACCGGGGACCGGTTTCTGGCATTTCAGCCTCTTCGGCCCGGCTTGCTTGAATCCTGATGGAGCAGTGAGAAAGGGACTCATGTCTGGGTATACCCTGCCACACCTATAGTGGCCAAAAACGATTCAGAAAAGGGGGTGGTGATGAACAGAGTGTCTGAATAAAGCAGACCACTCTTACCCAGTCCAAAGATCAGGGCTTGATCCATCACCATTATTTATCTCACTGCCCCATCCCAGCTCAGAACCTGGCTATATGCAAATGAGTCTGTCCCTGGCCCAGTGCATCATGGGAACAGGGCAGACCAAACTACCAAGCCAATTCTTCACCAGAAAGGAGACAAGCTACCGGGGACCGGTTTCTGGCATTTCAGCCTCTTCGGCCCGGCTTGCTTGAATCCTGATGGAGCAGTGAGAAAGGGACTCATGTCTGAGTATACCCTGCCACACCTATAGTGGCCAAAAACGATTCAGAAAAGGGGGTGGTGATGAACAGAGTGTCTGAATTGAGCAGACCACTCTTACCCAGTCCAAAGATCAGGGCTTGATCCATCACCGTTATTTATCTCACTGCCCCATCCCAGCTCAGAACCTGGCTATATGCAAATTAGTCTGTCCCTGGCCCAGTGCATCATGGGAACAGGGCAGACCAAACTACCAAGCCAATTCTTCACCAGAAAGGAGACAAGCTACCGGGGACCGGTTTCTGGCATTTCAGCCTCTTCGGCCCAGCTTGCTTGAATCCTGATGGAGCAGTGAGAAAGGGACTCATGTCTGAGTATACCCTGCCACACCTATAGTGGCCAAAAACGATTCAGAAAAGGGGGTGGTGATGAACAGAGTGTCTGAATTAAGCAGACCACTCTTACCCAGTCCAAAGATCAGGGCTTGATCCATCACCGTTATTTATCTCACTGCCCCATCCCAGCTCAGAACCTGGCTATATGCAAATTAGTCTGTCCCTGGCCCAGTGCATCATGGGAACAGGGCAGACCAAACTACCAAGCCAATTCTTCACCAGAAAGGAGACAAGCTACCGGGGACCGGTTTCTGGCATTTCAGCCTCTTCGGCCCGGCTTGCTTGAATCCTGATGGAGCAGTGAGAAAGGGACTCATGTCTGAGTATACCCTGCCACACCTATAGTGGCCAAAAACGATTCAGAAAAGGGGGTGGTGATGAACAGAGTGTCTGAATTAAGCAGACCACTCTTACCCAGTCCAAAGATCAGGGCTTGATCCATCAACGTTATTTATCTCACTGCCCCATCCCAGCTCAGAACCTGGCTATATGCAAATTAGTCTGTCCCTGGCCCAGTGCATCATGGGAACAGGGCAGACCAAACTACCGAGCCAATTCTTCACCAGAAAGGAGACAAGCTACCGGGGACCAGTTTCTGGCATTTCAGCCTCTTCGGCCCGGCTTGCTTGAATCCTGATGGAGCAGTGAGAAAGGGACTTATGTCTGAGTATACCCTGCCACACCTATAGTGGCCAAAAACGATTCAGAAAAGGGGGTGGTGATGAACAGAGTGTCTGAATTAAGCAGACCACTCTTACCCAGTCCAAAGATCAGGGCTTGATCCATCACCGTTATTTATCTCCCTGCCCCATCCCAGCTCAGAACCTGGCTATATGCAAATTAGTCTGTCCCTGGCCCAGTGCATCATGGGAACAGGGCAGACCAAACTACCAAGCCAATTCTTCACCAGAAAGGAGACAAGCTACCGGGGACCGGTTTCTGGCATTTCAGCCTCTTCGGCCCGGCTTGCTTGAATCCTGATGGAGCAGTGAGAAAGGGACTCATGTCTGAGTATACCCTGCCACACCTATAGTGGCCAAAAACGATTCAGAAAAGGGGGTGGTGATGAACAGAGTGTCTGAATTAAGCAGACCACTCTTACCCAGTCCAAAGATCAGGGCTTGATCCATCACCGTTATTTATCTCACTGCCCCATCCCAGCTCAGAACCTGGCTATATGCAAATTAGTCTGTCCCTGGCCCAGTGCATCATGGGAACAGGGCAGACCAAACTACCAAGCCAATTCTTCACCAGAAAGGAGACAAGCTACCGGGGACCGGTTTCTGGCATTTCAGCCTCTTCGGCCCGGCTTGCTTGAATCCTGATGGAGCAGTGAGAAAGGGACTCATGTCTGAGTATACCCTGCCACACCTATAGTGGCCAAAAACGATTCAGAAAAGGGGGTGGTGATGAACAGAGTGTCTGAATTAAGCAGACCACTCTTACCCAGTCCAAAGATCAGGGCTTGATCCATCACCGTTATTTATCTCACTGCCCCATCCCAGCTCAGAACCTGGCTATATGCAAATTAGTCTGTCCCTGGCCCAGTGCATCATGGGAACAGGGCAGACCAAACTACCAAGCCAATTCTTCACCAGAAAGGAGACAAGCTACCGGGGACCGGTTTCTGGCATTTCAGCCTCTTCGGCCCGGCTTGCTTGAATCCTGATGGAGCAGTGAGAAAGGGACTCATGTCTGAGTATACCCTGCCACACCTATAGTGGCCAAAAACGATTCAGAAAAGGGGGTGGTGATGAACAGAGTGTCTGAATTGAGAAGACCACTCTTACCCAGTCCAAAGATCAGGGCTTGATCCATCACCGTTATTTATCTCACTGCCCCATCCCAGCTCAGAACCTGGCTATATGCAAATTAGTCTGTCCCTGGCCCAGTGCATCATGGGAACAGGGCAGACCAAACTACCAAGCCAATTCTTCACCAGAAAGGAGACAAGCTACCGGGGACCGGTTTCTGGCATTTCAGCCTCTTCGGCCCGGCTTGCTTGAATCCTGATGGAGCAGTGAGAAAGGGACTCATGTCTGAGTATACCCTGCCACACCTATAGTGGCCAAAAACGATTCAGAAAAGGGGGTGGTGATGAACAGAGTGTCTGAATTAAGCAGACCACTCTTACCCAGTCCAAAGATCAGGGCTTGATCCATCACCGTTATTTATCTCACTGCCCCATCCCAGCTCAGAACCTGGCTATATGCAAATTAGTCTGTCCCTGGCCCAGTGCATCATGGGAACAGGGCAGACCAAACTACCAAGCCAATTCTTCACCAGAAAGGAGACAAGCTACCGGGGACCGGTTTCTGGCATTTTAGCCTCTTCAGCCCGGCTTGCTTGAATCCTGATGGAGCAGTGAGAAAGGGACTCATGTCTGAGTATACCCTGCCACACCTATAGTGGCCAAAAACGATTCAGAAAAGGGGGTGGTGATGAACAGAGTGTCTGAATTAAGCAGACCACTCTTACCCAGTCCAAAGATCAGGGCTTGATCCATCACCGTTATTTATCTCACTGCCCCATCCCAGCTCAGAACCTGGCTATATGCAAATTAGTCTGTCCCTGGCCCAGTGCATCATGGGAACAGGGCAGACCAAACTACCAAGCCAATTCTTCACCAGAAAGGAGACAAGCTACCGGGGACCGGTTTCTGGCATTTCAGCCTCTTCGGCCAGGCTTGCTTGAATCCTGAGGGAGCAGTGAGAAAGGGACTCATGTCTGAGTATACCCTGCCACACCTATAGTGGCCAAAAACGATTCAGAAAAGGGGGTGGTGATGAACAGAGTGTCTGAATTAAGCAGACCACTCTTACCCAGTCCAAAGATCAGGGCTTGATCCATCACCGTTATTTATCTCACTGCCCCATCCCAGCTCAGAACCTGGCTATATGCAAATTAGTCTGTCCCTGGCCCAGTGCATCATGGGAACAGGGCAGACCAAACTACCAAGCCAATTCTTCACCAGAAAGGAGACAAGCTACCGGGGACCGGTTTCTGGCATTTCAGCCTCTTCGGCCCGGCTTGCTTGAATCCTGATGGAGCAGTGAGAAAGGGACTCATGTCTGAGTATACCCTGCCACACCTATAGTGGCCAAAAACGATTCAGAAAAGGGGGTGGTGATGAACAGAGTGTCTGAATTAAGCAGACCACTCTTACCCAGTCCAAAGATCAGGGCTTGATCCATCACCGTTATTTATCTCACTGCCCCATCCCAGCTCAGAACCTGGCTATATGCAAATTAGTCTGTCCCTGGCCCAGTGCATCATGGGAACAGGGAAGACCAAACTACCAAGCCAATTCTTCACCAGAAAGGAGACAAGCTACCGGGGACCGGTTTCTGGCATTTCAGCCTCTTCGGCCCGGCTTGCTTGAATCCTGATGGAGCAGTGAGAAAGGGACTCATGTCTGAGTATACCCTGCCACACCTATAGTGGCCAAAAACGATTCAGAAAAGGGGGTGGTGATGAACAGAGTGTCTGAATTAAGCAGACCACTCTTACCCAGTCCAAAGATCAGGGCTTGATCCATCACCGTTATTTATCTCACTGCCCCATCCCAGCTCAGAACCTGGCTATATGCAAATTAGTCTGTCCCTGGCCCAGTGCATCATGGGAACAGGGCAGACCAAACTACCAAGCCAATTCTTCACCAGAAAGGAGACAAGCTACCGGGGACCGGTTTCTGGCATTTCAGCCTCTTCGGCCCGGCTTGCTTGAATCCTGATGGAGCAGTGAGAAAGGGACTCATGTCTGAGTATACCCTGCCACACCTATAGTGGCCAAAAACGATTCAGAAAAGGGGGTGGTGATGAACAGAGTGTCTGAATTAAGCAGACCACTCTTACCCAGTCCAAAGATCAGGGCTTGATCCATCACCGTTATTTATCTCACTGCCCCATCCCAGCTCAGAACCTGGCTATATGCAAATTAGTCTGTCCCTGGCCCAGTGCATCATGGGAACAGGGCAGACCAAACTACCAAGCCAATTCTTCACCAGAAAGGAGACAAGCTACCGGGGACCGGTTTCTGGCATTTCAGCCTCTTCGGCCCGGCTTGCTTGAATCCTGATGGAGCAGTGAGAAAGGGACTCATGTCTGAGTATACCCTGCCACACCTATAGTGGCCAAAAACGATTCAGAAAAGGGGGTGGTGATGAACAGAGTGTCTGAATTAAGCAGACCACTCTTACCCAGTCCAAAGATCAGGGCTTGATCCATCACCGTTATTTATCTCACTGCCCCATCCCAGCTCAGAACCTGGCTATATGCAAATTAGTCTGTCCCTGGCCCAGTGCATCATGGGAACAGGGCAGACCAAACTACCAAGCCAATTCTTCACCAGAAAGGAGACAAGCTACCGGGGACCGGTTTCTGGCATTTCAGCCTCTTCGGCCCGGCTTGCTTGAATCCTGATGGAGCAGTGAGAAAGGGACTCATGTCTGAGTATACCCTGCCACACCTATAGTGGCCAAAAACGATTCAGAAAAGGGGGTGGTGATGAACAGAGTGTCTGAATTAAGCAGACCACTCTTACCCAGTCCAAAGATCAGGGCTTGATCCATCACCGTTATTTATCTCACTGCCCCATCCCAGCTCAGAACCTGGCTATATGCAAATTAGTCTGTCCCTGGCCCAGTGCATCATGGGAACAGGGCAGACCAAACTACCAAGCCAATTCTTCACCAGAAAGGAGACAAGCTACCGGGGACCGGTTTCTGGCATTTCAGCTGTCCATCACCACCCCCCTTTATGAATCGTTTTGGCCACCACAAGCGTGGAAGGGTATGCTCAGATGTTAGTCCCTTGCTCACTGCACCACCAGGATTCAAGCAAGCCGGGCCGAAGACGGCTGTAATGCCAGAAACCGGTCCCCGGAAGCTTGTTTCCTTTCCAGTAAAGAATTGGCTTGGTAGTTTGGTCTGCCCTGTTCCCATGATGCACTGGGCCAGGGACAGACTAAGTTGCATGTAGCCAGGTTCTGAACTGGGATGGTGCAGTGAGCTAAAAAACGGTGATGGATCAAGCCCTGATCTTTTGACTGGGTAGGAGTGTTCTGCTTAATTCAGATACTCTGCCCATCACCACCCCCCTTTATGAATCGTTTTGGCCACCACAAGCGTGGAAGGGTATGCTCAGATGTGAGTCCCTTGCTCACTGCACCACCAGGATTCAAGCAAGCCGGGCCGAAGACGGCTGTAATGCCAGAAACCGGTCCCCGGAAGCTTGTTTCCTTTCCAGTAAAGAATTGGCTTGGTAGTTTGGTCTGCCCTGTTCCCATGATGCACTGGGCCAGGGACAGACTTATTTGCATGTAGCCAGGTTCTGAACTGGGATGGTGCAGTGAGCTAAAAAACGGTGATGGATCAAGCCCTGATCTTTTGACTGGATAGGAGTGTTCTGCTTAATTCAGATACTCTGTCCATCACCACCCCCCTTTATGAATCGTTTTGGCCACCACAAGCGTGGAAGGGTATGCTCAGATGTGAGTCCCTTGCTCACTGCACCACCAGGATTCAAGCAAGCCGGGCCGAAGACGTCTGTAATGCCAGAAACCGGTCCCTGGAAGCTTGTTTCCTTTCCAGTAAAGAATTGGCTTGGTAGTTTGGTCTGCCCTGTTCCCATGATGCACTGGGCCAGGGACAGACTAATTTGCATGTAGCCAGGTTCTGAACTGGGATGGTGCAGTGAGCTAAAAAACGGTGATGGATCAAGCCCTGATCTTTTGACTGGGTAGGAGTGTTCTGCTTAATTCAGATACTCTGTCCATCACCACCCCCCTTTATGAATCGTTTTCGCCACCACAAGCGTGGAAGGGTATGCTCAGATGTGAGTCCCTTGCTCACTGCACCACCAGGATTCAAGCAAGCCGGGCCGAAGACGGCTGTAATGCCAGAAACCGGTCCCCGGAAGCTTGTTTCCTTTCCAGTAAAGAATTGGCTTGGTAGTTTGGTCTGCCCTGTTCCCATGATGCACTGGGCCAGGGACAGACTAATTTGCATGTAGCCAGGTTCTGAACTGGGATGGTGCAGTGAGCTAAAAAACGGTGATGGATCAAGCCCTGATCTTTTGACTGGGTAGGAGTGTTCTGCTTAATTCAGATACTCTGTCCATCACCACCCCCCTTTATGAATCGTTTTGGCCACCACAAGCGTGGAAGGGTATGCTCAGATGTGAGTCCCTTGCTCACTGCACCACCAGGATTCAAGCAAGCCGGGCCGAAGACGGCTGTAATGCCAGAAACCGGTCCCCGGAAGCTTGTTTCCTTTCCAGTAAAGAATTGGCTTGGTAGTTTGGTCTGCCCTGTTCCCATGATGCACTGGGCCAGGGACAGACTAATTTGCATGCAGCCAGGTTCTGAACTGGGATGGTGCAGTGAGCTAAAAAACGGTGATGGATCAAGCCCTGATCTTTTGACTGGGTAGGAGTGTTCTGCTTAATTCAGATACTCTGTCCATCACCACCCCCCTTTATGAATCGTTTTGGCCACCACAAGCGTGGAAGGGTATGCTCAGATGTGAGTCCCTTGCTCACTGCACCACCAGGATTCAAGCAAGCCGGGCCGAAGACGGCTGTAATGCCAGAAACCGGCCCCCGGAAGCTTGTTTCCTTTCCAGTAAAGAATTGGCTTGGTAGTTTGGTCTGCCCTGTTCCCATGATGCACTGGGCCAGGGACAGACTAATTTGCATGTAGCCAGGTTCTGAACTGGGATGGTGCAGTGAGCTAAAAAACGGTGATGGATCAAGCCCTGATCTTTTGACTGGGTAGGAGTGTTCTGCTTAATTCAGATACTCTGTCCATCACCACCCCCCTTTATGAATCGTTTTGGCCACCACAAGCGTGGAAGGGTATGCTCAGATGTGAGTCCCTTGCTCACTGCACCACCAGGATTCAAGCAAGCCGGGCCGAAGACGGCTGTAATGCCAGAAACCGGTCCCCGGAAGCTTGTTTCCTTTCCAGTAAAGAATTGGCTTGGTAGTTTGGTCTGCCCTGTTCCCATGATGCACTGGGCCAGGGACAAACTAATTTGCATGTAGCCAGGTTCTGAACTGGGATGGTGCAGTGAGCTAAAAAACGGTGATGGATCAAGCCCTGATCTTTTGACTGGGTAGGAGTGTTCTGCTTAATTCAGATACTCTGTCCATCACCACCCCCCTTTATGAATCGAGATGCAAGAGTAGACACCACATGGATGTGGTGACCCAGTCCAACAGACAGGTGCCATTGCCAAGGCAATGTGGGGAAAGACAGTCCAGACAGTGAATGCAGTTGGGGAGAGGGTTGTCTTCACGGCTGGCTCCGTGACTGGCGTGTGGCAGGTGCTTTGCCTCCAGAGACTCCCAGGCTCTTCTTCGGACGCCCCCTAGATCTTTTTGGCGGTGGGGGGCCTGCTGAATGGCCAGTGGCGTCAGAGGACTCGCCCCTCTCTGTTGGCGCAGGGGAGGATGGTGGACTGTCATCCTGCTGCACAACAGGAGGGGACGGAGGTGGTGGTTGGAACACAGGTCTGTCCCTCTGCAACGCCACTTGCTGGCCCATGAGGTCCACCATCTGTCCCAGGCGGTTATCGATGGACCTCATCAGCAGGATGAGCTCCCTTAATAGTTCATCCGACCGGCCACTTTGTCCCTGGACCTCTTGGTAGGCCTCCACAACTCTGGTGAAGTGGTCCAGGGATGGTGTCCACTCCTCCCGAGGTCTGGTGTGTACCCTGGCCCTCCCACCTGCTCTGCTGCCACGGACCTCTTCCCTCGCCACCGGTGCGCCACGCACTGGCTCCCTGCCCCCCACAGGTGTTGCTGTGGGCTGGTCATCCCTAGGGACAGGGAGGGTGCTGCAGGCGGTACTGGTGGTAGTGGTGGTGTTGGTGGCAGTGGCTGTGGTGGTGGTTGCGGTGGAGGCAGAGGCCGTGACAGCAGGGGTCTGCTGCGTTGTTGTTGCAGCAGAGGTGGTGGTGGGGGGGATGGGGGCCTGGGACCTCTGGGTCTGTGGCACACCAGATTGGCCGGCCTGGAGCTCATCATCCGTACTGTCCTGGGAGTCCGCATCTGTGAGTCCATGTGCCGGAGGTGGAGACTGGCTCTGCTGGTCGTTGGTGTGGTCCCCAGCAGTGAGTTCTTCATCACCTGTGGAGTAGATGGGGAGTGGTCAGTGTTTGTGTCATCTGCGTATTATCATCTGTCTGTACACTAGTTCAATATGCTGTCATCAGTTGGACAATTCATGACAACACCGTGTTACATTTCATAGTGCAGAGTGACATCATGGAGTCATAAAGGTTGAATGTCTATGCGTTGCGTCCAATAGTTATTTGATTTCTACACACACACACTTCATGAAGAATTACGGTCTTTACATACCTGTAAGGTGAGTGTGCAGGGTGCATTGGCTGACACTTGCTTCTGGGTTGGGGAGGCCTCCATGCTGCTGGGCTGTGGGACAGGGGGCATGCTGGGAGTAGTGGTACAGGCCTCCCACCCACAAACAGCCTCCAAGTGAAGATGGCTACTTACCTGTAAGTTTGTTTGTTAAACAGTGCAATGGCTGACACTTGCTCCTGGGTGGGGGAGGCCTCCATGCTGCTGGGCTGTGGGACAGGGTGAATGGTGGGTGCAGTAAGACAGGCCTCCCTCCCTGCCTCCCACAAACAGCCTCCAAGTGAAGATGGCTACCCACCTGTAAGTTTGTTTGTTAAACAGTGCAATGGCTGACACTTTCTCCTGGGTGGGGGAGGCCTCCATGCTGCTGGGCTGTGGGACAGGGGGCATGCTGGGAGTAGTGGTACAGGCCTCCCACCCACAAACAGCCTCCAAGTGAAGATGGCTACCTACTTGTAAGTTTGTTTGTTAAACAGTGCAATGGCTGACACTTGCTCCTGGGTGGGGGAGGCCTCCATGCTGCTGGGCTGTGGGACAGGGGGCATGCTGGGAGTAGTGGTACAGGCCTCCCACCCACAAACACCCTCCAAGTGACGATGGCTATCAACCTGTAGGTCTGTTTGTTAAACAGTGCAATGGCTGACACTTGCTCCTGGGTGGGGGAGGCCTCCATGCTGCTGCGCTGTGGGACAGGGGGCATGCTGGGAGTAGTGGTACAGGCCTCCCACCCACAAAAAGCCTCCAAGTGAAGATGGCTACCTACCTGTAAGTTTGTTTGTTAAACAGTGCAATGGCTGACACTTGCTCATGGGTGGGGGAGGCCTCCATGCTGCTGGGCTGTGGGACAGGGGGCATGCTGGGAGTAGTGGTATAGGCCTCCCACCCACAAACACCCTCCAAGTGACGATGGCTACCAACCTGTAGGTCTGTTTGTTAAACAGTGCAATGGCTGACACTTGCTCCTGGGTGGGGGAGGCCTCCATGCTGCTGGGCTGTGGGACAGGGGGCATGCTGGGAGTAGTGGTACAGGCCTCCCACCCACAAACACCCTCCAAGTAACGATGGCTACCAACCTGTAGGTCTGTTTGTTAAACAGTGCAATGGCTGACACTTGCTCCTGGGTGGGGGAGGCCTCCATGCTGCTGGGCTGTGGGACAGGGGGCATGCTGGGAGTAGTGGTACAGGCCTCCCACCCACAAAAAGCCTCCAAGTGAAGATGGCTACCTACCTGTAAGTTTGTTTGTTAAACAGTGCAATGGCTGACACTTGCTCCTGGGTGGGGGAGGCCTCCATGCTGCTGGGCTGTGGGACAGGGGGCATGCTGGGAGTAGTGGTACAGGCCTCCCACCCACAAACACCCTCCAAGTGACGATGGCTACCAACCTGTAGGTCTGTTTGTTAAACAGTGCAATGGCTGACACTTGCTCCTGGGTGGGGGAGGCCTCCATGCTGCTGGGCTGTGGGACAGGGGGCATGCTGGGAGTAGTGGTACAGGCCTCCCACCCACAAAAAGCCTCCAAGTGAAGATGGCTACCTACCTGTAAGTTTGTTTGTTAAACAGTGCAATGGCTGACACTTGCTCCTGGGTGGGGGAGGCCTCCATGCAGCTGGGCTGTGGGACAGAGGGCATGCTGGGAGTAGTGGTACAGGCCTCCCACCCACAAACAGCCTCCAAGTGAAGATGGCTACCTACCTGTAAGTTTGTTTGTTAAACAGTGCAATGGCTGACACTTGCTCCTGGGTGGGGGAGGCCTCCATGTTGCTGGGCTGTGGGACAGGGGGCATGCTGGGAGTAGTGGTACAGGCCTCCCACCCACAAACACCCTCCAAGTGAAGTTGGCTACCTACCTGTAAGTTTGTTTGTTAAACAGTGCAATGGCTGACACTTGCTCCTGGGTGGGGGAGGCCTCCATGCTGCTGGGCTGTGGGCCAGGGGCTATGGTGGGAGTTGTTGTACTGACCTTCCGCCCCCATACAGGCCTCCTCAGCAGAATGGCTGGCTACATGTTGGGTAGGGAT
Source organism: Lissotriton helveticus (assembly GCF_964261635.1). NCBI lineage: Eukaryota > Metazoa > Chordata > Amphibia > Caudata > Salamandridae > Lissotriton > Lissotriton helveticus. The sequence continues at coordinate 1,329,384,651 of NC_136068.1, read as the reverse complement.
GGACAGTGTATTGGTGGTTGAGTATTGCAAGGAGGTAAATCTCAATGTGGTGTTAAACATTTGTCTGTACTTACCAGCCTCTGCTCCCTTGGCTACTCCTGTGAGACTCTCAGGTAGCAGGATGGCAAGCACCTTCTCCTCCCATGGTGTGAATGTCTTCTGTGGGACGGGAGGGCCACTGCCAGTCACGTTTGCCAGAGTCCAGTTCTTGCTCCTCTTCTCCTTGACAACCCTCTTGAGATCATGCCACCGCTTCATGATCTCCTTCTTGGATCTTGGGGTGGCCCCAACTGCATTCACCCTTTGGACTATCCTTTCCCACATTTGTGTCCTGGTGGCTAATGGTGTCTGTTGGACTACAATAGTTGTGGCTCTACTCTCACAATCTCGTTGACCATGACTGTCAACTCACTCTCGGTGAATTTTGGCATTTTATGTGATGTCATGGTGTGTGGGGGTTGAGGTGTTTGTGGGTGCAGGGGTGTGTGGGTGCAGGGGTGTGGTGATGAGGTGTGTTGTGTGCTGGGGGTTTGTTTGTGATGGTGTGATGGTGGTGTTGATGATGGTGGTGGGTGGGTGGGTGCGGTGTGCTATTTTGCCTCTCCTCTCAGATGTGGTGTATGGCCCTCTGTTCTGGAAATATGCAAAGGATTGTGGTGAGTGGAGGGGGTGGCTTTGTACTCAGCTGTGTGGGTGTGTCCAATTGGATTGTGGTTGTCAGGTGTGTTGTGGGTGTGGTTATGTTGTTTTGTATATTTGTTTGAGTCATTTATGTATCTGTTTGTGTGTGTTGTATCTATTGGGGGCAGGGCTACTTTCACATCGACCACCATGTATTTCATGTTCGTCCGCTGCGGTGACTTTGCTGCTGCTTGTCCGCCATTTCTCCCATTCAATAATGGCTGCGACCGCGGCGGTCAGTGTCTGCGGTTCCGGCGCGCCACCCTCAGGGATATCGTAATTTCCCGTGCGGTGTCTCCGTTTTCCCTGTGGGCGGTTTTGTCTTTTCCGCTGCTTTTCCGACCGCCGCGGTCGGAGTTTTGGCATCACCGCACACGTCGGGCGGGTTCATTTTCACCGCTACCGCCGCGGTCGGTCTGTAGTGGCGGTCGATCCTAATTTGTCCGCCGGTTGATCTGCCTCCATGGCGGGCGGTTGTTTTCCGCCTCCATGGCAGGCGGGGTGGTTTTCCGCCTGCCATCCTAATGGGCCCGATTCAGAAAAGGGGGTGGTGATGAACAGAGTGTCTGAATTAAGCAGACCACTCTTACCCAGTCCAAAGATCAGGGCTTGATCCATCACCGTTATTTAGCTCACTGCCCCATCCCAGCTCAGAACCTGGCTATATGTAAATTAGTCTGTCCCTGGCCCAGTGCATCATGGGAACAGGGCAGACCAAACTACCAAGCCAATTCTTCACCAGAAAGGAGACAAGCTTCCGGGGACCCTGATCTTTTGACTGGGTAGGAGTGTTCTGCTTAATTCAGATACTCTGTCCATCACCACCCCCCTTTTTTAATCGTTTTAGCCACCACAAGTGTGGAAGGGTATGCTCAGACATGAGTCCCTTGCTCACTGCACCATCAGGATTCAAGCAAGCCGGGCCGAAGACGGCTGAAATGCCAGAAACCGGTCCCCGGAAGCTTGTTTCCTTTCCAGTAAAGAATTGGCTTGGTAGTTTGGTCTGCCCTGTTCCCATGATGCACTGGGCCAGGGCCAGACTAATTTGCATGTAGCCAGGTTCTGAACTGGGATGGTGCAGTGAGCTAAAAAATGGTGATGGATCAAGCCCTGATCTTTTGACTGGGTAGGAGTGTTCCGGTTAATTCAGATACTCTGTCCATCACCACCCCCCTTTTTGAATTGTTTTAGCCACCACAAGTGTGGAAGGGTATGCTCAGACATGAGTCCCTTGCTCACTGCACCATCAGGATTCAAGCAAGCCGGGCCGAAGACGGCTGAAATGCCAGAAACCGGTCCCCGGAAGCTTGTTTCCTTTCCAGTAAAGAATTGGCTTGGTAGTTTGGTCTGCCCTGTTCCCATGATGCACTGGGCCAGGGCCAGACTAATTTGCATGTAGCCAGGTTCTGAACTGGGATGGTGCAGTGAGCTAAAAAATGATGATGGATCAAGCCCTGATCTTTTGACTGGGTAGGAGTGTTCTGCTTAATTCAGATACTCTGTCCATCACCACCCCCTTTATGAATCATCCTAATGGGCCCATAAGTCTTTTTAGGTCATTTTAGAAGATTCAAGCTCGCGGTTGGAAGCTACTTCACGTCTGAGAAGGTAAGATTGCTATTTGTTATATTTTAACTAATTTAAGGAAATTTTGAAGGTAGTACTTTGTTATTTGTTGTTTGTGGACTGCTATGTTAGGGTTAACTTCGTATGTAGTTGGTTATTAACGTTTTTACCTTTTCTTAGCGTTTTCTCAGCAACGGCCTTGGAGTTATTGTGTTTGGGGCTTTTTATTAATTTGTTGTTAGATATATGTATGTTCTAGTTATTAATAATGTATTATTTTAAGTTTTATGTAGGTGGGAAGTTTTTTTTTTCTCTTGTACGTTTTTGGAAACAGCTATTTCCGTTTCCGAGCTGTTACGTTTTTTTTTTTAAAGAAGTGCATTTCAGTTGTTGTAACTGCTATGTGTTTTACACTTCGTTTATTTTTCGGGTTTTCTGGAGCGTTTCTTAAATTTTTGTACCTTTTTCGGGTTTTTGATGGATTCAGATTTATCCAATTATTGGGATTTCGGATGTATTTTGAACAGTTGTTTTTTAGCATTGTATTGGGCCACAGTTTTTTTTATGCTGTGGATTTATTACTGCATGGATTGTTATGGAACATTGGATTTGCTAATTACGTTGTTGTGAAAAGGTAAATGCTTTTATATTATTAAATCTTGTGGGTTGGGAAATGTTCTATTTTAAAACTATTTATGTAGAGTTAGATATTTTTTTGGCTAAAAATTGATTTATATTATTAATTATTAGACAAAAAAATATCTTATAATTTGTGAGTAAGATGGTTTGGTTACATTTAAGGCATTTTTTTAATGTCCAGAATTTTTTTGGGTTATTGTTTTCAGTTTAGTGTTTTGGCTATCATTTTTAAGTATTCTAGTCCTCTTGTTGTGGGGTAAAGTTGTACTTGTTGTTGTAAATATTGGTACATTTGGGCTGTTTGTCTTGATAGTTTGGGCTTTAATTGTACAACGGATTGCTCCATTCTTAACTTTTGAAAACGTTTTTCTTTTTGTATTGCTGTTAGTAGTTTGTGTAATGTAGGAGTTGTTCGGCCAGTTGAAGATAGAAAGGCATTATGCCAACCCTCCACTGCGTTGTTTGTCTTGGCCTCTTGATTTAGGGTTGGTAGATAGACATTCCACCAAGGAATTAGGAATTTAGGATGTCGTCTGTGGCCTGACCTGTGTAGTTTCCCCACCCAGGTGTCCTCAAAATAATCCAAAAGTGGTGCCAATTTTTGTTCATTTTGTGTATAGAAAGGACTTTCTATTAAAAGATTATAGTGTTTAGCCACATCGGTGATTGGCACGTATGCTAGGGCAATGAGGTGTTTTATTTGGTATGCAAATGTAATATTGGTTGCATATTCAACACTAAGGGCCTCAATAGGATCGCGGACGGACTTGCGTCCGTCCGCGACCCCAGAGGATGAGGGAACGTCCGCATGGGCTGCGGCGTTCCCTCATGTGCGATTAGGATGTGACCGCCACCCTGGCGGTCACATCCTGGATATTTAACATTGCGGCGGGTGCTGCTTCAAGCAGCACCCGCCGCAATGTTAAAAGTGCATGTTTAACATTTACATGCACAAAGCGGCAGGCACTGCGCGGTGCCTATTGCTTGGTGCATGTAAATACTGGAGGGTACCATAGGTACCCCCCATGTGCACCCCCCACCCGCCAACACCCTGGGGGGCCCGCAAGGGGCCTCCAAAATCAAATGTACACATGCTTTTCCACGGCGGAAAAACCGCCGCGGAAAAGCATGTTTACAAATGCTTCCTAATTTGGCTGGCGGTGTCTGATAGACACTGCCAGCCAAATTAGAGCTTTTCCGCCGCTGTTGTAATCCGACCGCGGCGGAAAAGCAGCGGACAGAAACCAAGACCCACCAGCCATCGTAATGCGGCGGTGGGTCTTTGGTGACTCCGCAGAGGATTTTCCGCCTCCTCCGGGCCGGAGGTGGCTTCCGCCGGCCCGGAGGAGGCGGAAAATCCTCCATCATAATGAGGCCCTAAGTGTTAATTTTTGCAAATGTCTCCAAAGACATTGGTTAAAATGGAAGTAACATCCTTGTATGGATGTGTGTGGATATATTTTAAGGATAGACTTTATCATTGCTTGTTCAAAATCTATTATAATTTTTAGGGGAAAGAAGTCTCTCGTTTCTTGTTTTATTTTGTTTAAAATTTCTGTGTATGTAGAAGTTTGTTTGTTTGGTAACAAACAATAGATGAATGGTATGCAGGTATTATGGAATTGCCTATGTATAGTATATAATTGATAAAATGGTTTAGGGCATATGCTACAAGTGCCATCCATCATCAATGTTTGACTATCAGTTAATTTTTTAAGGTTGGTGTTTGTTGTAAACATTATTATCCTTTTATCTTTGTTGTTGTTGTCGTAGAAGATAAAAGGTTCATCATTATGAGTTATGGTAAGCTCAGGTGGAATTATGACCTCTTCAAAAGTTTTAGGTGTTGCTATTGTTGGTCTACTAGATTTTTTGGTTCTAGCAATAGTTCTTTTTATAGCAGCTATAGTTGGTAACTGACCTCTTGCCTCTCTAGGTACTCTAGGTATTAATTCCTTAAGTATTACACTAGTTGGTAAGTCAGAGGTTTTCCTTAATTCCTTGATATTGTCTAGAGTAGATCTAACCTTTATTTCAGAGATGTTAGGTGGATGGTTATGTTCAGTAGTATTAATAACACTTGTTTCTCTGGTTGTTGCACGCCTATAGCATTTGTTAGAATAATACTTAGTACATTTCCAGTTAACTTTAAGGTCTTTTTGTTTTTCCTGAGTATAAGTATACCCCATATAGCATAACAAAAATGTCCCTTTCTGAGATGATATAAATCTTGCATCTTCTGTCATTGTTGGTTTCTTAAATCTAGAAAAGGTGTATTAAATAATATTAGAAATATTCATTTTATTAGAAGAGAAAATAAATAAGTATGTAACATTTGTGGGTACTTACCTATTCAAAAGTAGTAGATTTTCAAAGTAGATGTTTTTGTTGATTGATGCTTTAATAGATTGTAGTGGTCTGTGGAAAGAAAATGAAGCATATTTTAGTGAAGGTTTATATGTGTATTTTTATAACACATTTGGTAAGGTACAATGTTTTATTATGAAAAAGTTTACTACATTTCATCTGATGTATATATCATTGAAAAAAAATACCTGTTTTAATTATAGAAAAAGTTAAATATTAACATTGTGAGTGTTTAAAAGACAAATATTAGTACTTGGGCTTTTTTTCTATGCTTACCTAGTTTTAATTTGTAGTTGTTGATGGTAGAATGTTTGTTGTTATGTTGCAGCTTTAATTAGTAAAGGTATCTGTGGAAAAAAGTAATAGTATGATGAATATTTAGTTAAGGATTTATAATTGAAGTAGCATTTTTTAAAACAAGCATTTCACATTTTCAGTATTTGAAAACTGTGTTTAATAAAAAAGAATAATTAGACATTTAAGTAGGAGTTTATGAGTTAGTTATAACATTTTTACTATTGAATTAGCATTTACTTAGTGTTTAAAGAGGACATTTAATAGACTTACTTTTCAACTGTGTTGTTGTAGTTTTCTAGAAAATGTTCATCTGTTTGTTAACGTTTATTCTGTTTAGGAAATATGTAGAGATAGATAGAAAAGCAGTTTTAGATATTTAGAATGAACTGCAGGTTGCAAATAATGTAACATTTTATACAGAAACATAAGATTACTTACTTTTAGTTGATTTGTAGTATATTTGTATGAGAACAATCTTTAGGGTAGTAGAAATAAGTCCAGTTTTCCTTGAAGGTGAATATTTTCTGCTGGTTTTTGAGTCTTAATTTTAGCTCTTTATATAGGGTATGTTTAATTAGTGTTTGTTTGTGATTGGTTAGAAACCTAGAAACGAGTTTCTATTGGTTAGTTTGAATTCTTTTCATTTAAATATTTTAGTTTGCTGAATGTTAAATGTCTATTCAGAGAGATTGTGTATTAGTAAGTATTTTATAAATAATATAATTAAATAGTATAGCTTTGAACAATTTATAATATTACATAAAATATGTGTGTATATAACAACAGTTATTTTTAATTGTTTGCATAGATTTAGTTATTTATTATAAATATTTTAGAGAGATATATTTATTTAATAGTGTTTAGTATGTATATACCTAGTTATATGGGTATAATGTTAATGTATTTAATGTGTATAATGTTTCTAGATACTGTAAGAATAATTTTGAGAAGTCGATATTTAGGTAATGTCGATATTTTTGATGTCTATATTTTGGTAATCAATGTTTTTGTATTGTGGTATATATATTATTGACTGTCGATATTTTGTATATCAATATAAGTGTGGTCAAAATAAGTGTAGTCGAGATTTTTGTATATCGATATAGTGAGATCGATGTTTTAGTAATTTTATAAATAAGTATAGGGTGTCGATGTAATTGTAATCTATATTTAAGACACAATATTTGTGTAGGTCGATTTTAGTGAAATCAAAATTTTGTCAGTGATTCATCCTTGTGTGTCAGCGACGATAAAGGCTTTGGGAAAGGTTTGGTATCCACTGTCTACAGTAGCAGACCATTCCCAATAACATTCTGACTTCCTTCTGAGTTTAAGGTAGATTCATCTCAAGAATGACCTCCACTCTCTCTCTGGTGACACTTTTTGAGCTCCTTTTTCAATTGTGTGTCCCCAGATATAGAACTTCTTGTTGAAAGTATTTCAGTTTACCTGGAGACACTTCAAGTCCATTCTCAGCCAAATGGTTCAGAAGTGCAATAGTATCATGTTTACAAGCTTCTCACGTCTCTGTTGCCACAAGTAGGTCATCTATGTATTGTAGGATACCGATGTGCAGGGCATCTGCAATGACTCCAGATTCTTCTTCAAGGTCTGATTGAGAATGGATGGGCTCTCTGTATACCCTTGTGAGACCTGACATCATTCCAAAACTCTCTGGTGAAATACAAAAGAAAAAAGGAACTGGCTATCTTAGTGCAGTGGCAACGAGAAGAAAGTCTGGCAAAGATAAATTACAGTAAACTATTCTGCTGTACACAGAATTTGAGAAAATATTGTGTCTGAATTTGATAGCACGGAACAACATGGAACAACTATCTTATTGACTTTTTGATGGTCCTGCACTATTCAGGCAAACCCACGAGCAAAGAGCTACATGAACTCCCAATCAATTCCCTCAAAATTTCTTTCTGCTACATGTCTTCTATTACTGATCTTATTTCTGCAATTGTCTCTCGGTGAAATGGTACGGTGGTGTTCTTGGATACACAGTGTGTGCCTTTAAGGATACTCAGACTGATTCTACACCTTTTATCAGTCACATATCTTTCCCTGTGAAGTCATACTTCTGGATCCACTGTTTCTCTCAAATCAGGGGGAATTCTTCAGTTGTCATTAATGGAAACAATCCTACAGCTATCTTTTGTTGGGCCATTTTAAATTCTACACTTTCGTCATGTGTTTGAACTCAACACCATCCGGTGTACAGTAAATTATGCATAGGCAGTCTCGTTTCAGGTTTAAACCTATAATAACTGCTAAAACCCCACCAGAAGGGAAATAGCCCTCACCAGTGTAAACATAAAAACACTGAAAAACACCCCTGCACAACCACATACTAAATGCCTTTCAAAGAAAGGAAAGGGAGAGTGAAAGAGTCTTTTTTATTTCGTCCTGAAGGGGCCAATACAATGTAACTTTATTATATAAGGTAGCAGTAAGTAATACTGGGCTAACATTATTCTGCTTGAGTTTTGTTGTTTAGGAATGTCACTAAAATATTGTTTCTTCTTCCTTTTTTCAGTTTTATGGTCTTTGGTCTAAAGACACAGGGGTTAGAAGCAGGTTTTAGGTGTTGTTTATTTAATTTATAACCTGTACGGAGTCAGGAAATATCAAAATCATATTTGATTTTTTGGCTGTGTTTGATTCTTTCACTGATAAGGAAAATGTAGGTTTCATAAGAATCTTTCCCAATATGTTTCATCACATTTACCCACAGAGAATGGGTAAAAACCCTTGATACATCAGCCCCCTTTTCTAGTGAGTCAGTATTGATAGTAGGTGAATTGCTAAACACCCCAGGCTTTAAAAATTCAATGCAAGATATAGTGACAGGTTTATGTGAAAAGAGTACAGTCACAAAGCATCTGAGATACTGGTGAAAACATGACACCAGACTTTTGGAAAACATGGAACGTACTGTCACTTGGAATGCTGCTGCAAAACGTTCTTACCAAGTTGAACAAAGATTGGAGTGATTTTGTTTGTATTTGCAGAGATTCAGCTACATATATGAAATAGCTGTGTGATGACCTGTCTCAATCGATACCTTAGCTAAAGTGTTTCCCTGTAAGAAATCCTTGCCACTTTTTAGATGGTATGCTGAAGCATCATTACAATCTTCAGAGTTAATGAAGAATGTATTGACTTTTTTGTCCATTCTGCAAATGCAAATATTTCTCATTTTGTGCTTTGTGGGGCATCAAAGAAAGACTCAACACGAAAAAGGAGGAGAGGGTCAAAATATTTAGACTCTACCACCCCAGACCCCCAAGGACCTCAAATGTACACACAAGGGGGGTGTATAGAGTGAGGAAAAAAGACCAAAAACAAATTCCCATAAGGCAAATTGCTCAATTTGGAAAAACTGCCCTCACTCACATACCGAAATATGTGACATGCTTCATCATCGGGCATGCTTACAATACGCCCTGGTGTAGCCACACTCAGGGCGGAGCATAAGGGAGGGGGAAAAACAATAAAATCCACTTGACAAGACGTACAACCAAATAAGTTCAACACATACAACACATAACATAAATGTGGTGTGAGCCGTGCAAACACCCAGTGACAGAAACTGATAGTGCGACTAATGGTGCAGTACAAAGGAAGTGATTAAAACTGATTAAGGGTGCCAACCAAAAGAGTCTCTTTATTATACGTCCCTTGGTACCCCTACCAGGATTAAAAGTCAAACAGAGGATGGGAAATGCCTTGATGAGATAGTAAGGTATCTCAAGACTTCCCTCCTACCACTGCTTGAGTCAACATGTTTCGACCGCTTGAAATGTGCCTCTATGGGTCACCTCGGTCTTCTTGAGGACTGTCGCAATCAGTGCCACTCCCGGTCCTCCCGTAATCCGGTCGATGGACCCCAAGATTAGAGTAGGTCTGTTCAGATCCGTACCCTTCCAAGGTTATGTGTGGAGACTGATCCCAGACTTGCGGGAATACATTCACTGCGGGAGAATAAACAGAGAGGCACCAGTTGTCTTCATCACTCTCTGTCTATCCCTCTCTTCATATCAAGTCACCTATCAATGATGCTTATGTGATGAACAAATATACCTAATTAAGCAGTGTCAATGCGCCTGCTAATGCTTCATCCCCCGATTTAGGATAGTGCCCCATGGGTGTATGAAACAGAACACCCATATACTCGTATGTCCATAGCATCGAGATTTCCTAAAACAATGACTCCATGTGCATTCAAACCAACTACACACACCCCCACATGTCTGGTAATTAGCCTGAGCACTCCACCTGTATCTTTAAGGCATATTGCCTATCAAAATCCTCGTATGTACATAGATCACTCTTTCTTTTATTTTATTTACTTGTATTTTACCTCTGCACACTCACCGAGTTTATGAAATCCATAAACCCGAACTGGTGTCCGGCAGGAGGGTCCCCAGAGAACACAACCTGAAAGATAGTAAATCGGAAGGCAAAGGTTGTCAACAGATCGCCCGCGTACACGGGATCAACAAGGGACTATCTCGCCACCAGATTTCCCCATTCTGATCACGCACTTCCTGCCTCTTAGGTAAGTTAATGCCCTTGCAGTACCACCCTTAGACCCCTCCTTACTGTTCCGAAGGTGCACCCGTCCTGTATGTCTGCAATCCATTGGGTTGGTGGAAGTCGGACATCTCAAATAATTATCAGGGAGTGGGATCGGTCATTTTTAAGGGGGTTGGGAGTAGCAGTGGGTGTCTATGTATGAGGGAAGAGAAAGGCTATATGAGTTGGGTGTAGTGGGTGGGTTGGAGGTAGGGGGTGCTGGGATGGCTGTTGGGTTTATTGAAGGTTCTGTGTGTTAATACTGAATATGTCTGTTGTGGTAGAGTCCGTCTCTGCAGGTGCCCAATCCCAAAAGTGACATGTAGAGGGAGCAGGGCATAGGACCTGGTTAGGTGCATGATGCACACTCGCTGTGGGCAGTGGGCATCGAACACGACTGATAGAAGTCCCTTGGTATGAAGTGCACTACAATGGTACCATAATCCCATGCAATCTTCCTTGCATGCAGTGTGGTATCATGGTAGAAATTCTTGCTCCCAAGGGTCTGCGGTAGTACTGTGCACACACACATGGGAGGTTGGATGCCGCAGTACTATGTCATGGTAATTTGGATCCTGCAAAAAAAAAAGTTACTTTAACATGTTTTTATAGACTGGGGTCATTTTTGTAACCTGCCCCTGGAGATGGGGTCAACCTTTGTTCACTCTGTCGGCTTATGTGACCTTGCATTTATTTTACAGACTCTGGAACCATATCACCGAGACCTATAATGCCATATGCAATATTTTCTGCTGATGTTGTGTCCAGCCAATCAGACATTTTTGGTAACGCAGATCTGCAGTACTTAAATGACCTACAGGAGGAAGAGAAGGGGTGATCCCAAAACACTGTTTCACATGTTAATTGGAACCCCTGCCCCAGCTACAGAAAAAAACAGCTCAATGGAATGGTATCAATTTGGCAAAAAGTTAGAACTTTACTGAGAATGTGTGCTTTTCATTACGTGGTGTAAATCCTTTCAGGCGTTGTTGAGAAATTTGCATTTAAAAAGGTTCTTAGGTGATGAATTATGTCTCGGCCTAGCGTACACTGCACAGCAGTGTCGCCCAGCTGAGATGTTATGTTTTTCCTAGAGTGGGGCTTGAACCCGCCCCTCTTCTCCATTGGCTGGCTTCCTAAACGGAGGCCAGCCATTGGAGGAGAGGGGCATCACTCCATTCAAGCCCTGTCTTTTTGGGATAGAGGGGTGTGTTTTTGCTGTTCTTTCTCTCCCTGACGTCATCGGGAGAGAGCACCCCCTCATCACGCTGCCTGCACGCCCAAGTCTGCTCTCTGATTGGTGTTCCTTATTAACCAATCAGAGGGCCTACTTGGGCGTGCAGGCAGCGTGAGCATTTACTGAATTTTTTTTTAAGACAACAACCTGCCCTTTTGTAAGGTATGTTGCTCTGTTTACCTCATTCTGTTTCTGATCGCGCTCTACTGCATGCTTTTCTCAGCCCTTTGACTCAGGAAAGAAGGATTCTTCTCCCCCCTCTATAACGGCGTCTTAGTACCCGCCTTGCTAGGAATCGTTTGTAGTGCGGGTGGTGTCTTGTCCCACCTGCCCCTCTATTTTACCCATAAGTTCAAATTAGGTATTTGTTGCAGCGTCCTTCTTCCACCATTTAGAAAGTGAGAGTTCTATACCGCAACACCATTTTATGCTTGTGTCTGATTCTAAATTATACGCAAAACCCGCGAGATTACGTTACATTTTCGATGTGTCTCTACCCTTTACTGCGCATGTCCCGCAACCATGCCAAGCTGCTGAGTCCTCTGGTGAGTGCTTGCTCCCCTGCCCCCTCACTGTGCTTGCTCCCCTGCCCCCTCGTTCATTGTGCTTGCTCTCCTGCCCCTGCTTCCTCGCTGTGCTTGCCCCCCTGCCCCCTCATTTGTTGTGCTTGCTCTCCTGCCCCCCTCGCTTGTTGTGCTTGCTCTTCTGCCCCTGCCCCCTCGTTCGTTGTGCTTGCTCTCCTGCCCCTGCTCACTTGTTGCTTGTGCTTGCTCTCCTGCCCCCATCGTTGCTTGTGCTTGCTCTCCTGCCCCCCCATTGTTGCTTGTGCTTGCTCTCCTGCCCCCTCGTTGCTTGTGCTTGCTCTCCTGCAACCGCCCCCTCGTTCGTTGTGCTTGCTCTCCTGCCCCCCCTCGCTGGTTGTGCTTGCTCTCCTGCCCCTGCCCCCTCGTTCGTAGTGCTTGCTCTCCTGCCACTCCCCCCTAGTTCGTTGTGCTTGCTCTCCTTCCCCTGCCCCTTCGTTCGTTGTGCTTGCTCTCCTGCCCCCCCCCCATCGCTGGTTGTACTTGCTCTCCTGCCCCTGCCCCCTCGTTCGTTGTGCTTGCTCCCCTGCTCCTGCCCCCTCGTTCATTGTGCTTGCTCTCCTGCCCCTGCCCCCTAGTTCGTTGTGCTTGCTCTCCTGCCCCTGCCCCCTCATTCACTGTGCTCGCTCTCCTTCCCCTGCCCCTCGTTCGTTGTGCTTGCTCTCCTGCCCCCCGTTGCTGGTTGTGCTTGCTCTCCTGCCCCTGCCCCCTGGTTCGTTGTGCTTGCTCTCCTGCCCCTGCCCCCTCGTTCGTTGTGCTTGCTCTCCTGCCCCTGCCCCCTCGTTGCTTGTGCTTGCTCTCCTGCCCCTGCCCCCTCGTTGCTTGTGCTTGCTCTCCTGCCTCTGCCCCCTCGTTGCTTGTGCTTGCTCTCCTACCCTGGCCCCTCGTTGCTTGTGCTTGCTCTCCTGCCCCCCGTCGCTGGTTGTGCTTGCTCTCCTGCCCCTGCCCCCTCGTTCATTGTGCTTGCTCTCCTGCCCCTGCCCCCTCATTGTGCTTTCCCCCTGCCCCCTTGTTCGTTGTGCTTGCTCTCCTGCCCCCGCCCCCTCGTTCCTTGTGCTTGCTCTCCTGCCCCCCTCGCTGGTTGTGCTTGCTCTCCTGACCCCTCGTTAGTTGTGCTTGCTCTCCTGCCCCTGCCCCCTCATTCGTTGTGCTTGCTCTCCTGCCCCTGCCCCCTCATTTGTAGTGCTTGCTCTCCTGCCCCTGCCCCCTAGTTCATTGTGCTTGCTCTCCTTCCCCTGGCCCTTCGTTCATTGTGCTTGCTCTCCTGCCCCCCCCCCTCGCTGGTTGTGCTTGCTCTCCTGCCCCTGCCCCCTCGTTCATTGTGCTTGCTCCCCTGCCCCTGCCCCCTCGTTCGTTGTGCTTGCTCTCCTGCCCCTGCCCCCTCATTTGTTGTGCTTGCTCTCCTGCCCCTGCTCCCTCGTTCATTGTGCTTGCTCTCCTGCCCCTGCCCCCTCATTCGTTGTGCTTGCTCTCCTGCCCCTGCCCCCTCGTTCCTTTTGCTTGCTCTCCTGCCCCCCCGTCGCTGGTTGAGCTTGCTCTCCTGCCCCCTCGTTCTTTGTGCTTGCTCTCCTGCCCCTGCCCTCTCGTTGCTTGTGCTTGCTCTCCTGTCCCTGCCCCCTCGTTGCTGGTGCTTGCTCTCCTGCCCCTACCCCCTCGTTGCTTGTGCTTGCTCTCCTGCCCCTGTCCCCTCGTTCGCTTTCCTACCACTCAAGCAAAGAAATCGTTTCCTTGATAGACGTCACAACTGAAGACAAGATTATTAAAAGGGGTGCCAGCATTCCTCAGCATGGCTCCTGAGGGGTGGTTAGGCACTAAAAGCAGCCTGTTGGCATTAACTGTAGTAGGGAGGGAAGGAGGTGGGTGGTGTGTTTATTAGTCATTGCAGGGCTGATGCGTATATTGTAGTATTTGGCAGTGCGCCTGAGCCCGCTTCATGAAGACGCAATGCCTATATGCACCCACTGGAAATATGCCCCCTACTTCCCTTCTTCCACATCCATTGTAAAAACAAATGTGTCTTCCAAATCGTACACTCTAATCACTTATGTATGTGGTGATAATTTTACTCTTCTCAAAAGGCAAGTGTTTGTCGTATCACTGTGTCAACTATGGGAGCTGAAATGGATGTTGCATGGTGCATTCTTTACTGGGCTATATATATATTGGTATAAACAAGAAGAGAGGGGCTCTTAGTTACCCAGAGGGAAATGGAGCGCCAATATACTGTTAAGTAAAACAAGGGGTTTTCCCACTGGAAAGTATTATAACCTGTTACTAGATCAGGATTCAAACTCACAACCATCAATCACAACATTCATTTTGTGGAACTGGAACACTTACCAAGAAGGAACATATACAAACAAAAATATAAAAAAGTTGCAATTTATTAAAAAGATATTGGTTACACAATTTATCGACAAAGATATCAGTTAAAAACATATAAAAGACAAAAATACCTCAAATCTATACAATTTATAAAAATACAATCAGAGCCACCTAACGTGGACGTGGAGAAATATCAGAAAGACAATACTATCTGTCTTATTCATTTCATTTCGGACACCTAGTTTGTCAACAATGGAAGGAATGTTGTTCCTTTGAACCAGGATTGTTGTTGGCAACGCCGAATATGAATTTAAATTATAGCGTCGACGCGTTTCGGAAGCTTCAACTTGATAACGGCTTCCTTCCTCAGGACCAATTTATATTTTTATTCTCCACAACGTGAACGAGTTACTCCTAATGCACAAAAATATACAATACAATGCAACTGTTATACTAACATGTGGTGTATCATGGATTACATTTTTTTATTTTCCGTTTTGTTTCCTATTCCACAAGATTTATTCAAACTCTGCCATTAGGTCTTAGCGAGAGGTTTTTAATAGAACCATAAATCCTGGCCCAACCATGTTCTGGACATTTGTTTCTCTCTTTTTTCTATATATATAAAAAAACTGGCAGTGCACTTGTTTATCAATACAACACATTAAAAATGTCTACATGGCCCTATATATAACATAGTGGTCTATTACCTTTACTATTGCAACAATACTCAAAATGTAACCTTCTGGTTGTGTTGTCCACCTGTTTTTGTCCCATACATAGCCACACACAAGTATCATTCATACCAATAAATTTGTATTGAGCACTGACCAGAGTGGTTCTGTTGCTCGTAGAAGGCTACCCAAGGTGTAGCTCCTTATAGCTTGTGAAGTCATCAAACTTTTTTTACTCCGATCTAGAATGTGGAGGAATATAACGTTTAGTGAGGCATGCCCAGATGTCAATGGTATTAAATTAGCTTCTTGGTGCACATTCTTTTTTTGTTACCTTAAATTTATTTTCAAATGCTTTTTAATTAGCAACTTCTCTGTTCGGAGAATAATTCAAAGACAGAACCGGCACAAACCTGCATAAATTGCAGAAAGAAGATTAGTGTATTATCCCCTCTAGTATTATTACGTTAGGGATCACTTGCATGGAAAGGCTCCTATGCATTCGTATCGAGATTTGCATTTACCTCTTTTCATCTGTGCCAACCAGCGTACTTGACTTGGCAGTTCCCCTCCGTTTGAAATCGTTTTATACTGCAAGACATATATTTTTTATATATTGTAAAATCAAATGTATGTTTCTAACCAGATCAAACCTCCTATGTCTAAGAATCATTGTTCGTTCTTACCCACAGGACAGGTCTTGTCTCCGTGGGTGGGGTTTCTGTTTTACAGCCGGGTAAGTTTTACTCGAGGCTGTATTGAAACAATATACAAAATGTGCCTATGATTAGATATAGTGCTATTTGGCGATCCTCGATTTGCTGGCTTTATCGACTACACCATAAGGGCTGATTTGAAACAAACACAGTTTTAAATTCATAGATTCCTTACCTAACGAACGGGTTTCCTCTCCGTGAGGGGGGATTCTGTTTGGCAGTCGGGTATTTTAACACGTGGCTGCAAACAAATGCAAAAGGTGCATATGCTAGCGTCAGTTAGCTGTTTTTAATCCTAATATAAGGAGAACGATTTTAACGAGCAGTCTAAACTGTTGCTGTCCCTATGTTGCCCCGGTTTCCTTTCTTACCTGTTGAACGCACACGGCGAGTTTCCCCGGACCTGCTCTTCAAAGGCGTCTGATAGATCACCGCTTTTGTTTTGAGAGTATCGACTGCTCTCTGTGGGATGGTCGCTTTTAAAATGCATCATCGGGTCACATGGTGGAGATACAGTCCCATGTGACTCGTGAGGGCGTTGTATGGAAAGCGCCAATTTCTCAGTTTTTTTCAAAAAAGTTTCTTTTCCAAAACTTTAGGCTGTATTGTTCTTGTTATGTACCTATACCGATGGGGCTAGCGTTATTTACGTCATCGGGTCACATGGTTAAGATGACGCCCCGTGTGACTCGAGAGGGCATTCTCCGGCGAGCACCAATTTCTCAGTTTTTTATTAAAAAAACTTTATTTTAGTTCGGGATTACAAAACTTTATTGATTATATGTATATATTATTTTACCACGAAGTCTTCGTTTTCTATATTTTGGTCAAACTTGACTGAAATATCTTTTTATTATTGTTTATATTCCCTGAGTAATGCAAAGATCAGCAATTTTTTTATATATCTATTTTAATTTGGTTGGTTTGAATCTTATGTTACTATGTCACATAAACCGGTTGTTCAGCTTTTGGATTACGTCCCTAATACTGTTAAGATGTTAGATTTGGCTGACGTTAGGTAAGGAATCTATGAATTTAAAACTGTGTTTGTTTCAAATCAGCCCTTATGGTGTAGTCGATAAAGCCAGCAAATCGAGGATCGCCAAATAGCACTATATCTAATCATAGGCACATTTTGTATATTGTTTCAATACAGCCTCGAGTAAAACTTACCCGGCTGTAAAACAGAAACCCCACCCACGGAGACAAGACCTGTCCTTTGGGTAAGAACGAACAATGATTCTTAGACATAGGAGGTTTGATCTGGTTAGAAACATACATTTGATTTTACAATATATAAAAAATATATGTCTTGCAGTATAAAACGATTTCAAACGGAGGGGAACTGCCAAGTCAAGTACGCTGGTTGGCACAGATGAAAAGAGGTAAATGCAAATCTCGATACGAATGCATAGGAGCCTTTCCATGCAAGTGATCCCTAACGTAATAATACTAGAGGGGATAATACACTAATCTTCTTTCTGCAATTTATGCAGGTTTGTGCCGGTTCTGTCTTTGAATTATTCTCCGAACAGAGAAGTTGCTAATTAAAAAGCATTTGAAAATAAATTTAAGGTAACAAAAAAAGAATGTGCACCAAGAAGCTAATTTAATACCATTGACATCTGGGCATGCCTCACTAAACGTTATATTCCTCCACATTCTAGATCGGAGTAAAAAAAGTTTGATGACTTCACAAGCTATAAGGAGCTACACCTTGGGTAGCCTTCTACGAGCAACAGAACCACTCTGGTCAGTGCTCAATACAAATTTATTGGTATGAATGATACTTGTGTGTGGCTATGTATGGGACAAAAACAGGTGGACAACACAACCAGAAGGTTACATTTTGAGTATTGTTGCAATAGTAAAGGTAATAGACCACTATGTTATATATAGGGCCATGTAGACATTTTTAATGTGTTGTATTGATAAACAAGTGCACTGCCAGTTTTTTTATATATATAGAAAAAAGAGAGAAACAAATGTCCAGAACATGGTTGGGCCAGGATTTATGGTTCTATTAAAAACCTCTCGCTAAGACCTAATGGCAGAGTTTGAATAAATCTTGTGGAATAGGAAACAAAACGGAAAATAAAAAAATGTAATCCATGATACACCACATGTTAGTATAACAGTTGCATTGTATTGTATATTTTTGTGCATTAGGAGTAACTCGTTCACGTTGTGGAGAATAAAAATATAAATTGGTCCTGAGGAAGGAAGCCGTTATCAAGTTGAAGCTTCCGAAACGCGTCGACGCTATAATTTAAATTCATATTCGGCGTTGCCAACAACAATCCTGGTTCAAAGGAACAACATTCCTTCCATTGTTGACAAACTAGGTGTCCGAAATGAAATGAATAAGACAGATAGTATTGTCTTTCTGATATTTCTCCACGTCCACGTTAGGTGGCTCTGATTGTATTTTTATAAATTGTATAGATTTGAGGTATTTTTGTCTTTTATATGTTTTTAACTGATATCTTTGTCGATAAATTGTGTAACCAATATCTTTTTAATAAATTGCAACTTTTTTATATTTTTGTTTGTATATGTTCCTTCTTGGTAAGTGTTCCAGTTCCACAAAATGAATGTTGTGATTGATGGTTGTGAGTTTGAATCCTGATCTAGTAACAGGTTATAATACTTCCCAGTGGGAAAACCCCTTGTTTTACTTAACTATATATATATTCACTGAAAAAACCATAGGTTATAGACCATATATAGTTAGGAATTAGCATTTAGAAAACCTTATTTTACTCACACAAAACCATTGAAATTCCATATATAGTTAGTTGCACTAACTATATATCGCGCACCCGCAATCCACTGCTGATGATGTCACATATTACATCATTCATGACATGGTCAGTGACATCACTGATGACATCACTGATGACATCACTGATGACATCTCAAATGACATCACTGATGACAACATCCAGTGATTATGTGTTTCTGTAAAGTTTAAATATGTTTTACATATTGAAGAATGAGTGGATGTATAAGTGTCTGAATGAAGGTTTTAGTAGGTGCGTGATTGACTGTATGAGTGAGTGATTAAATGCGTCTTACTAAATGCACGGGTTAGTGACTAAACTGTCTGAAAGTGTGCATCAGCATGTCTGTTGTTGTGCAAGCTGCTGCATGTGTTGATCAGTAGCTATATAAGTAGCTATATGGGTTATTGATTGGTTGCACAAGTATTTGTATGGGAGACTGAGTGTGTGTATGGCTGGCTGGGAGGTGTGTGACTCTGTGCAGATCAATGTGTACTTGTATCAGTGATTCTATAAGAGAGTAAGTATGTGTTAGTATATGTTTGAAAATGTAAGGTACTCTATGTTTAACTGTGTAGATTAGAAAATGGAACTGTGATTGATTCTTTACAGGACTGACTAGGTGTGTGAGTAACTCCATGGATGAGTGGCAGAGTGTGAGTGTCTGTATAGGTGTATGAGTGCATATGATAGTGTTGTAAAGATGAGTGATTGTATGTATGAATGATTGTATGGGTGAATGAGTGAATGTGTGTGTAGACGTAGGAATCAGTGAGTGCGTATGTAGTAACTAGTATTGGTGTGTCAATGGTTTCAAAAATTATACTCTGTATTTAACACTGGGTGTAACAGAGGTTATGTTAAAGTGTGAGGAGATGCATTGTATTGTCACATTAATGATATCATCATTGATGTGACCATTGATGTCAAATGAGATATCATCAGTGATGTCATTTGAGATGTCATCAGTGATGTCATCAGTGATGTCACTGACCATGTCATGAATGATGTAATATGTGACATCATCAGCAGTGGATTGCGGGTGCGCAATATATAGTTAGTGCAACTAACTATATATGGAATTTCAATGGTTTTGTGTGAGTAAAATAAGGTTTTCTAAATGCTAATTCCTAACTATATATGGTCTATAACCTATGGTTTTTTCAGTGAATTTTCAAGGTTTTGTAAATGCTAATTCCTAACTATATATGGTCTATAACCTATGGTTTTTTGTGTGAATTTCATTGGTTTTTTAACAGCTAATATCTGTAGCTGTAAAATGTATTCTTCTTTAAATCCAAAAATATATTTTATATGTTTATGAATAATTTTTTTTTTAAATATTTTTTTTTCTACGTTCCCGCTTCGCGAATCGGGAAGCTTCCCGTTAGCTGACCTTGATGCCGCGAAATAGACCGCGAGCCGGTAAACGTTTCTTTACCGCAAGTGCCGCGTTAGAAAACAACATCGTGACGCCTCCCGTCCGCATGACGTTCCACGTTGTCGCGTGATACGTCATATGACGTGCTACGTTAGCGAACTGGTACGCGAAGCGAGTCGCAAAGCGCAGGTTTCTGGAAGCAAACCGTGAGGCCCTGCAAAGCGCTTAACGTAAACACAGCAAGTCATGTGACTTGGTAATAACACTTTTCATTGGTTCATTTCACTTTTGGTTTCCTAATGATGTAAGACTAGGTCATATAATCTAAAATGAACACTTTTGATTGGTTGAGAACTCTTGTTTTTCCCAAATGATGAAAATCCCTCCTTCTTTCCTCACTCTGACTTTCATCATTGTGAGAGAAAGACCCTTTGTGATCACTGAGCAATGGCTTCTTTAGTAGCTTCAGCTGGTGCTTCCCCACCACCTCCACCACATCCAAGGAAGAGTGGACCACCTGCTCAAGTTATAATTCAACAAGAAGAGGAAGAAGAGGAACAGGACGACGAGCACGAAGAGAGGCAGTTTTTGCCTGAGCAGCCCAAGACGTCTCACCGGAAAGAAAACTTCATTTGGCAATTTTTTAAAATTCCCAAAGGTCAGAAAAAAGTAAATGCAAGATACGTAACTTGCCTTATATGTCAAGATAGACTGTCCAGAGGAACCGAGAAAAAATACAGTTTCGGAAACTACACAATGCATCGCCATATGACTAGGTGGCATCCTAACAACTACAGTGCTGCACAGTTTCGGAACGACCTAGATAATCTCCCTATTATGGCCAGAAGATCTGTTGTACCGGAAGTAACGGGACCAGAGGGCAGGGAGATGGTGCCAAATATACAAATGAAATTTGGTGAAGTAAAACACATCTGCGTATTTTGCGATGGATTCATTTCCTACGGAGAAAGAAGCATCACTCTGATCAACAGAGCTATTGACTATCATATGCAAGTTTGTACGAAACGCCCAAAATAATAAATACTTCTTTTTTTGTTTTGTTGCTCCTGTTGAGCCCTTTACAATGAATCGTTTTCATTGCCCCCTCCAAGAAAAACCCAAAAAAATATAAAACTGTTCAGAAAAATTCAAAAAAAGTAAAAAAATGTTCCGAAAAATAATAAAAAAAATATAAAACAACAAAAACAATAAAAAAAAAGTTCTTTTCAGAACTACCTCCCCGTTATTAAAAAATTGGTACAATATTTGGAACTGTGCCAACCTCTATTTCTCTTAGTTCGCTTCCCAGTTCGCTCGCCGGTACGCGAACCGGAAGCGAACCAAAAACAGTAAGTATAAGGGAAGGAAACAGACACTTATGTTAAAAGAAAGACAGCTATAGGGGAGTAAACTAGAGATACTATTACCCGTAATCCACTGCTGATGATGTCACATATTACATCATTCATGACATGCTCAGTGACATCATCAGCAGAGGATTGCGGGTTTTTTGGCAACGTGCCTTATCCACGGTTTAATAACGCTGCCTTTTGCTTTATATAAGTTTTCAAATTGTATGAAATATATACCAATAGGTCGTTATGAACCTTTAGGTAGTGCTTTTCTTCATGAGGTCTGGTCGCTTCCATACACATACAGATGTTTCAAAGATGATCAAGAAGTTTATCTGAATGGAGAGGAATGCACTGAGACGCCAGATCATTCACTAATGTGTAGGCACATACAGTTACACGGTTCATGCAACAAACACCGACCAAATATGGCTTGCGTGTTGCAAGGCACGCCAGTTCCTGCTATCATCCCCACGTTCAAGTTGTTGGAAAATGGTAGTTATTTGATGCTCAATAATGAAGATTGTTCTGAGTTAATTAAAAGTATTCCTTTTATCGTAACAGTAAGTGAACGGGTTATTTGCTGCAGAAATGTTCTATTTCCTCCCACACATGAACATAGGGAGTTTTCAATCTGGCCACAAATACCAACCTTGGGAGCACATTTCAACGGCATGGCAAGAATAAGAGCTCTTTTGTCTCAGAGAGAGGTGGCCTTGAGTTCGGCCCGTGAAACTTTCGTGCTTCACATAGCGAACACCCGTACAGAGGTGCAGACCCTTTTCAATTAAGATTTGCCTTTCAATTTCAGCAAGATGGTTCCGACTATCTTTAACGCATCCTCCACAAAGGCCCTGGCGCACTTTTTTAAAGTTGTTACCAGTGGTCTCGTGACTTCATTTGAGAAAATCTTTGGAGTCATCCCTGCTTCCTTTCATTATATTTTCTCCACTCTGCTTCGTGGATTGGCATTTTTACTTGCATTACCAGCGGACGCTCTTGTGCTTTTTTACATTTTTAAATATGGATGTCCCTCCTATGCAACCTCCCACCCTGCAGATGCTGACACTGTTCCGCAATCGCATGCTAGAATATTATGGCACAATGCCGTTGGCGATATTAAGCACGGCATATGGATTATCTTTTCGATTCTCCTACTTCACCTGTGTCCAGCCTGTATTTCACTGCCTGACCTGTGATTTCGATTGGGCCATTGATTTGTGTCTCTGCGGACCGGTTTCTCCTGACGTCGACTTTAATCAGCTGATGACTCCTATCATTACTCACGAGTTGGTTTGTCCTGGCGAAAGGATTATGGCTGTGGCATTGATGCATGGACTACTTGGTCCCTGGAATTTACTGGCGGCAGCACAGTCTTTCTTGGAACAGAGCTTTCTTGAAAACCCACCGAGCTGTCCTCTGATGGTGATAGAGGATCCGGTGCTGGGAGAGCACGTATGTTCTTTTCCGCTTTTAAATTGGATGGCTGAACTGTTTTCGGATGAAGACGGTGACTTCCTATTGGAGGCTGTTGCAGCTTATTTTGCATACACAGTTATGTCATAGACCTTTTTCATGTTTGATATGCTGAGTACTAGCATTTCATTGACAATTCATTGACTTATTTGTCAAGTTTTTATTATTTACCTTGCCTATTGGCTTAAGACTCGATAAAGTACTTGGCTGTTTTATTTTTCTTTAGCATTAAATTTTCCTAGTTTTTAATGCTTTACCTTGCGGACCGTCCACATATAAACTTGCAATCTACTCTCATGAGATGGCACTTCTATTATCTTATTCAGTTCGTTTCCGGATCATGGGGAGGTGTCATCTAGGTCCTGGATATCTTTACACCGTGTTAAGTTAGCATGGGCTCATTACCGGTTTAAACGCCATTTTTCCTTTTTTGCAACTTCTGCACACGACACTTAGTTGTTGCTTTAGCTTTCCACCTAGTAGTTCATCGTGGTTTACATGAGAATAATATGTTATTGCTCTACTATCTGCTTTGCTTGTTAAACTATATCTGTACAGCGAGTGCTAAAGTTTCAAGAACAACACGATACAGAATTGTTATGAGGTCTGATCTCCACGACTTCATACTCATAACATAAGTGCAACTTCTGCCAATTCTGGGCATGAGGCGGGTTTTATATTGCTTTGCCGAACACACATACACAACAGTTGATGCGGTTCACATGAAGAGAGAGCTGGTGTATGCTGATGTGATTCCTTCAAATCTAAGACACTAAAGTATGGGCACGCCCTAAACCAACACAAAGAGACCTTCTTAGCAAATAATATAATATGTGTATTAGGGAGGGTGAGATATAAGCAGCCGCGGGCCGTGGAGGGAGTTACGGTGAGGCAGGGAGGCGGGGAGGGGGAGAAGCAGGGTGGAGCCCTCTCTACCTTGCCCCTCCCCCTCCCCGCCTCCCTGCCCCACCGTAACTCCCTCCACGGCCCGCGGCTGCTTATAAGTGTTGCTAACTCTTATTCATTTACAGCATGTTAACATACTGTCACCATTCGCTTTTCATGTACTAGTAACTATGCTGGTAATTTTGCTACTGATAATATGTGTACTTGTATTCTCCACCCTGCTTCTCCCCCTCCCCGCCTCCCTGCCTCACCGTAACTCCCTCCACGGCCCGCGGCTGCTTATAAGTGTTGCTAACTCTTATTCATTTACAGCATGTTAACATACTGTCACCATTCGCTTTTTATGTACTACTGACTATGCTGGTAATTTTGCTACTGATAATATGTGTACTTGTATAATCTAAGATACTACGCCTCAGAAGACGGCATTAGTAAATAAACATTTCAAATACACATGTGTTCTTCTTAACTCCATGTTCTGGTTTCTAAGAAATATATAACGACCGACTGTTCATGAGTTCCACGTATCCTGAGGTACTATAAGTTCATATTCTGGATTGTCTAAACATTGAGAGTTTGTTATATCCAATGTGACACTGTACCTAGCTTGCTAAGGAGTTTTTGATTACTAACGTGAGTTTTGGGACACCCTAATTCGCCGAGGTTCCAATCCTCTGTCCACAGTTCTGTGTGAGAACAGAAACCCTGCGACAGGGGCACCCCCGACCCTTGCTGGAGCTTCATCACACTTGCGATACAACTCCAGCAATGCGCCACCTTTACGGCACAGATACATCACGCATCTGTGCTGTTTTTGCCCCATGATGCGCCGCATTGTAAATGCAGCACACCATAGGTGACGGAACAGCGGCACAGAATGACTAACACATCCCTGGTGATGCGCCAGTCATCATAAATGTATCCCTATGCTTCTTATCTTGTTAGAGATGAACCGCCATATGTATCATCAAAGTTTTTTGCATTTCCTAAATAGCGAACTTTAAGGAATAAATAGCGATTCTTTACCATTCCTAGTTTGCGATTAGCTATTTGCTAATTACAAATTACCCATTCATTTCCTTCATTTCCATAGGGCGGTTGGACTCACTTTTAGCTCGAACGGCTGAATGGATTTGCACGAAACTTGGCAAAATTGTAGGGACTGGTAGCCCGATGTGCCTTTGCTATGTCTCAAGATATATGCTCCAGTGGTTTTTACGAAAATTAACTTTGAAAAATATATATTGGGCTACATTGGCCTATATATATGTTGGAGCCCAAATGTAGCCCAATGTAGCCCAATGAAGCCCAATGTAGCCCAATGTAGCCCAAAGATGGCCGCCAGACACACAAAAAAACAAATGTAGCCCAAATATCAGCCAGATGTAGCCCAACTATAGCCCAGTGACAGAATGACCAATCCGCTTCGCAAACCTCCGTTACGCGAGGCGGAGCGCTGTTACAGATATATATCTTTTTTTGAACGTTAATTTCTCAAAATCCACTGGAGCACATATATTGAGACCTAGCAAAGGCACATCGGGCTACCAGTCCCTACAATTTTGCCAAGTTTCGTGCAAATCCATTCAGCCGTTCGATTATTATTATTATTTTTTTTTTTTGCCCCGCGGGGCCCTTTTAAAACCTCCACATCAAACCTAGGGGGTCAGCGAGGATCTACTATTCCCCCTTATGGTCATTTGCCCCTTCGCTTTGGCCTCCTCTTGTCTCTCGATCCTACCGAGAGACAAGATGGCGGCCGCTACGGACTGTTTGGAATGTTGACAGACGCCAGAGAACCAATCAGCTTCGCTTCACAAAGCTCCGTTGCGCGAAAAGTACGCGTCCTGGGCCGCTGCCCGGTCCGCTGTTACAGATATATATCTTTTTTTAAACGTTAATTTCTCAAAATCCACTGGAGCACATATATTGAGACCTACAAAAGGCACATCGGGCTACCAGTCCCTACAATGTTGCCAAGTTTCGTGCAAATCCATTCAGCCGTTCGGGCTAAAAGTGAGGCCAACCGCCCTATGGAAATTAACATGGGAAAAACGCGTTTTGGGACCCCCCTTTTTTCTCGGCCCCCCCTTAACGAACCCCCCCAAAATTTTCAGGGGCTGCTCAGAAGCACAATGTGCCATTTTCCTGAAAATTTCAGCCAATTCCGTCCACAAACGCCAAAGTTATTAGACATAGAATTTTCAAAAATCCCATAGAGAAAAAATCCTAACTATATATACCTACTGGCGACCGCCAGTAGGTAATATATATATATATATATATATATATATATATATATATATATATATATATATATATATATATATTATCGCAGCATCATACTAAATACTCCATGTTCCCAGAGCAGACTCGAGCTTGTCTACCTGATAGACTATGCTTGTCTCACTAATAGACTCGGTTACATCAGGGTTTTGGCAGTTGTTGTGTATGAACTACCCTGTGCTTCATAAGAGAGAGCTGAAGGTTGACCCTTTTGTGGCCCAGGGTACGCCTTTGTGATTTTCTTTTTGATCAGCTTCTTTGCACATGGAGAGCACCTTGTGGTGGGAATGATGAACAATCATCACAACGTCTTCTAGACAACCTGGGTAGCGTTCCATTTGGTAGAACTATGGGAATTCCTGCATAGTGCCCGTTCTCATTTAAAGAAGGATTTCATCTGATTAAGGATCAACTGTCTCTTTACAGGAATCTGCCTGATCTGGTAGAGAGTGTGTTTGAAGTGCCTGATATCAGCATCTGAGACTTTAACAACCAATGATCACTATTAAGGCATGCAGTCCGTTTTATAAAGAGAGAAAACTCAGTGTCTGTGTCAGAATTTGTCTAAAGTCTGAAATTCATTAATTGCACTAGTCTGCCCAAGATTTGTGTGGAATTTGGGCCCCCCCGGAGCATGAAAGCTATTCTATGCAAATTCCTGAATTCTGTGTGTACTCTTAGCACCCTATACCCACATCCTGAATTCAAATGAGATGCATTTCTCCAGGTGAGGAACCTTCTCGTCAAACACCCTTTTAGAAATGTATGTTCTATACCCTCTCCCACATTCAAATATTCTTTAGGGACCTTTCCCATAGGTTGCTTTATACAAAACTGTGCCAACACGTTTGCTGTCGCGGGCCTGGGGACGCCTGAACCAGGTTGAGTTGCCCACTTGGCTCCGGAAGGCAGTCTACAGCCTTTACATCTGGACCTTTGGTGTCAACATGAAAGAGGCCGCAGTGGAGAATCTTCATCACTACAGGAACTTGAGCGAGTCCTTCCGAAGGAAACTGAAGCCTCAGGCGCGGCCGGTCTGTGATATGCATAGTATGGTAAGGAGCCTGGTTGAAACAGCTGCAGTATGGTGATCTTGGGATTTGGTTGCAGTATGCACAGAATAATGAGTCAGAGGCATATCTTTGAGGTCAAGAGTGAGAAGCATGTATGCAATATGAATAGAACGGTGAGCGAGTGTCCTGTTTGTAGCTTACCCTGTATGATGGGTGAAGTGTCAGTCCGCAGCATGCAATTTAAGGGGCAACAGCACAGTATTGTGAATTGAGCTCATCAGCCACATGCAGAGTCTGGTGGGCGAGGGACTTGACATCACATCTGCCGAGGATCAGTGAGACAATAAGTATACAAAACAGTGATGGACGAATTGCTTGATTTAATCTCAGTCACTGGTAATCACTCGGGCTGCATCCCAGTCCATTGTTATCTTGATGAGGCCTTTGTTATCTTGATGAGGAGGAGTGAGACGCTTGTCTGAGCAGTGCCCATGATCATTTGAAAGCTTTGCTGGACATGAACAGTATCTGTTGTGAGAGGCCAGTAAGTGACACATACATCCTCATTGGTGAAGGGCAAGTAAGCGATGTGTGGAGTATGAAAAGTGAGGGACCCATGTGGAATACAGTCTTGTGTATGCATGTGTGATGTTTCTCATAAGCTGATTTGACAGGCATGGTTAGGGTATGAAATGCTAAACTTTAAAAACTTTCACAGACCGAACTCTTATGCACCATTGGTTATATGACCTTTCTCTACAGATCAGTCCATCTGATGGAAAAATCTTACACTTTGCGCGTGTGAAGAACTGTGTAGTAGAGCAGGTGAAAGGTGTTACCTACTCCCTGGAGTCATTTTTGGGTCCGCGGACATGGACCGATAATCTGCCAGTCACCAGAAGTAAGTGATCAGTGTAAGCAAGCAAACTGAAAGCTGTGGATACTCACTCATCAGAGGGCTCGCTGCCCCCTCGTTCGTTGTGCTTGCTCTCCTGCCCCTGCCCCTCGTTCGTTGTGCTTGCTCTCCTGCCCTGCCCCCTCGTTCGTTGTGCTTGCTTTCCTGCCCCCCCTTGCTGGTTGTGCTTGCTCTCCTGCCCCTTCCCCCTCGTTCGTTGTGCTTGCTCTCTTCTGCCCCGCCCCCTCATTCGTTGTGCTTGCTCTCTGGCCTCCCCCTCGCTAGTTGTGCTTGCTCTCCTGCTCCCCTCGTTGCTTGTGCTTGCTCTCCTGCCCCTGCCCCCTCGTTGCTTGTGCTTGCTCTCCTGCCGCTGCCCCCTCGTTCGTTGTGCTTGTTCTCCTGCCCCCTCGTTGCTTGTGCTTGCTCTCCTGCCCCTTCCCCCTCATTGCTTGTTCTTACTCTCCTGCCCCTTCCCCCTCACTGTGCCTGCTCCTCTGCCCCTTCGCTGTGCTTGCTCCCCTGCCCCCTCGTTCATTGTGCTTGCTCTCCTGCCCCCGCCCCCTCGTTGCTTGTGCTTGCTCTCCTGCCCCCTCCTTGCTTGTGCTTGCTCTCCTGCTCCTGCCCCCTCGTTGCTTGTGCTTGCCCTCCTGCCCCTACCCCCTCGTTGCTTGTGCTTGCTCTCCTGCCCCTGCCCCCTCATTGCTTGTGCTTGCTCTCCTGCCCCCGCCCCCTCGTTGGTTTTGCTTGCTCTCCTGCCCTGCTATTGACATTGTAAATGACTATGCCATTTATTTATGTTTTAAAAACTAAAACATAAATAAAAATAATGTCATGAGCAATGCCAAAAGTTCTAACTTTAAGAATGCTGAGACCATTGCATTGTAAATGCTTGTTTTTAAATATAGATACATGGAGAGGCTGCAGACCTAGGTTTGAGGACCCTTTTAAGATTCCTGACACATTAATGTAATGATTATGTCGTGATAGAGAGCAAAGATTCCCAAGAGAGTTAAAATATGAACTGATGGTTTTTAACTGTCTGTTTAAGTGTACCTACACGATGATCTGCCAAGTGTTGTTTAGATCTGTGAAACTGCACTACAGTTATTAGCAAATTATTTGTGGTACCTACTCTCAATCACGCTTCCCCCTCTTCATAGATCTGAATGTAATCTGAGAATCCTGCACTGTGCTTAACTTGCTAAGTACCGGCCAAAGTTCACGAATATTCATTGCAGAGCACCATGGTTATCAGCACGTGAAATCGTTTATGCCCCTCCCTTTCACCTTTGTCCCTCTTCGGTGGTTCTGCACGTTACATGTCATACCTAGAGGGGTTTAAACATGGTAAATATCTGCCAAATGGCATGTGTCTCTGTCTAGTGATTCCATAGTTATGAGCAAATTAACACATTTTTGACCCCTTCTTTTGAAAGTGCCACCTGCACACGAAGCAGTACAAGTTTAAACATGCAAAGAATAACCTAAACATGCTTAGCATCTGCTACATTTTGTGCAAATTCATCAAGCAGCACTAAAGTTATGGGAAATTACAAAAACAGCTTTTCACCTGTCACAAAATCTATAACATGTAAACTTTCATGTCTAACCTGTGCGGCCTCAAATTTACACTAGATCAACAGAAGCACAATGCTTTAGTAAATGTCTAACTTTGTAGCAAGTTTTGTATAATTCCTTTCAGCATTTTTTGGGGTTCAAACAACAAAGATCACTATGGGAAATATAATAGGTTCACTTTTTGTGGCACTCCCTTTTATCTTGCAACACAGTTGATGATCTCAACATAATTGAAGAATCTTTGGAAAGTTTCATGCAGATTTGTTAAATGACTATAGTAAGAAAATCACATTTGGCCAGATTGATTTTTTTTTCACTTTGACGTTTGTTGAGTAATCTGATGCAACTAATTGGAAATGTTCTGGTTGGGATGTTATGAGAGGCAAGATTTTGTACTTACCATGGGCTTCAACATCAATAAGCTTTATGTTCAGCACAGAAAACTTTACATTTGACTCTGTTATATATGGGTAGCTAATGACACATTTTCAGCGTCGTTTTCAGTGACAGCTTTGCTGTCTGATTCTCCAATTGTTGCATTTCGGTCACTTTTTTAAATACACTAAATACCTCACTTAAGTATTCCAGAGAACTTATCATTTCCACCTGATGGATGGACTTGAATAAGAGGAGAATCTCTAGAAGCATTTTGAGCTGTAAATTCATTGCCCTGACCACAGCGTAAATTTGAAAGGAGAAAGATGTTAACATCAAAAAGTACTCTAATGCTTTTGGTTTTTGTGTTTCTAGGAATGGATTTCTGGTCAATTATGCCAAATACAAAGATATCAATCAGTCGTGTGTCTGTTCAAAGAAGTACATTTCTTTTTTTAAGAGGTACACATACTTAAAGCAGTTTAATTTAATTTTATATCCCACTTCCTAGGACTCCATCAGTTGATTATGCATTTGGATTTTGTCAGTGTCCATTTGGCAGTGTATCCCGGGCCATGGGTTGCATGTATTAGTACAGAAGAGGATTGGCAGGAGTGCTGAGCCTTCTAGTTCTCCTTAAGACATTCACAAGCAAGATGTTGCTGCCCAGAACATACTTGTTAGCTATGCTTGGGGCAAGAATGAATAATTGCAATAGGGGGCTCTACTGGTGATCCCTGCCTCCAACCTAGAGCCTATTCTAAAGCAAAAGCAATTGTGCCGAGAGGTGTAGCAGTATCAGAAATTATTGTGGTTTACAGGGCCAGCTGTAGGGTATTAAGTTCGGTGATGCTGCACTGTGCGCTGACCAGTGGATGGGGGCGCTGATCTCAGGGGAGGGGCGCTGTGTTTAGTAATATCTAATAATTCTAGATATAAGGGGCCCTTTTGACCGGTGGCAGTGAAAGAATTTAAGGAGGTGGACATGGGGCTTGGGAGGGTGTGCCAAAAGTAATTGTCGCACCGGGTGCCACCAGTTCTAAAGCCTGCCCTGGTGGTTTGTCAACCTCAAAAATGGAAATGTACTATTTGACGTTAGTCGCTGTTCTGTTGGTTGCTGTTTATGGCCAAAGCCATTTCTGGTGATCATGCAGAAGGTTGTTCTGTTTCACATAATTTTATTGATCTTCTGTCACTTCATTTTCAAGGAATTGCCTTTAAAGAACAGCCTATCATCATCATCACAAAACTTTATTTCGCACCACTCGGGTGCATAAAAGTCCATCAACAAAACATTACAGCACAGATGATAATTGAAGGTGAAAAAAGAATAAAAGAGAGCTGCCTATCAAATGTAGGCTAGAGATCTGGTGATATTTACTCAAAACCCTTAGGTGTGTCGTGGTTAACTTAACTTCATTAGTTCTGTGATAATAGCTTGCTTGAGGGATTTAAGAGCATGTGATGATGTGTATAAAGTATGGTTTGTGATAACCCCATCAGTGAACTTTGAACTTTATCTTGCCTAAAGTAGTTTTTATATTACTCCATCTTCATTCCATTTGACAGCTTATTCTTTTTGAAATAGCAGATCGATTCTCCATTGAACAATTTGTTGGTGATTTTACCCAGCAATTTTGTTATGGTCAGTGTGAGGAAGTGGATTATTAGCTGTAGTGGATAGTAGTCCAGCACAAGTAATACTGGCACTATTCTTGTTAAGTGCAGTAAATATTTCAGTAATTTAAACTTGATCTCAACCCCTGGTGGCTGTAGTACAAAACAGACAGGCGTAACTTAAGAAAATGTTTAAAGCATTTAGAAGTACCAAGCATTGAAAAGTGAACAACAAAATACTATAAAAATCCCTCTTCAATTTATAAAATTAGAGATTATGATAATTAACAAAATGACACAAATGGGGCATGGCATGTGTGGCCAACATGGTGTACATTTATTAGCGAAGCTCTGTGCTGCTTCTCCCACTATCCTGGTTTATGCGGCTTGGCTGGCAGCCATCCGACCCCTAAATCACTTGTGCGGACCATGAGTGCAAATGTGGATTGGCATCGACCCTGAGGAGCTTTCATTTGCGGGCATCTAAGAAGCTCCCTGAACTTATCGGGCTGCCTGCATGGACACCTGGGGCCCAGGCCACATCCGCTACTGGTAGCATGTAGCTTTACTTCTCTGGGGCACTTTCATCTCACATTGTGAGGATTCGGTGCTGTGCCGCAACTGCCTATTCACCATAGCTGAGCCCTTGCAGCTTCAGCTGTCAGTGAGCACCCACGATAGTTGCCCGGGCCCTAGAAGGACCTGTGTAAAAACCTGGGTCGGGTCGGGGACAATCGGTTTTTGCCCGGCGGTATGGCCTCTGTGACCCTCTAGTTAATTAATCAATGAAGAGGCAGGCGCTGGAGACTGGAAGGCAGGAAACAAGGTTTTTATTCTCTCCGGAGGAGAACACAACGAAACGGACAGAAGGTATCGTTCTGAGGTGCTCTAACTGCATCCCTGAGGCCTGGCCTCTTATACACACGTTTATCTGTTTATTGCATGTAACACATTCTCGTTGATACTTTGATGTACGGAAAGACATCCTCAGAATCCCCCTTTGGGGCCCGTTCCCACACACATTTACAGTTGAAATCCCCACCCTAGTCATAACAGGTGATGAGTATCACGCAGCTGGATATTCCGCTGATTCACGGAATGTGGGGGGTTTGATCGGGTCTCATGGAGTGGGGGCTTTGATCAACCCGGGGATCCTTTGATGGGGGACGCTTTCTATTGTACGGGGAGGGGCAAGGAATGGTATCGGCAGGGCGGGGTGTCGGCCTGGGAACGGGGAAGACAAAACGGGCACACGGGGAAAAGGGGGTTTGCATCTAAGGGCCGGAGATCATGAAAGGGAAGCAGGGAGGTGTCGCGCTGGGAACAGGATGGGGGCCTGGGGCAGAGCAGCGCCGAAGAGGGGTTTATGACTCAAGGCAGGTGCAAGCAGGGGGGTGGTCAGCGTGCAGGCTTAGTGAAGGCGAAGGGCTATGTCAGGGGCCAGCGGCATGCAAAAGGGTTCGTTCTGATCGGGGCATCTTAAAAAAATGGCGGGCGCGCACGACAAAAGTGTGGCATCAGGGGAAGAGGCAAGATGGCGCAGATAATGTTCACCAGAACGTACTAATTTTCAACAGTCCTCCCTTTAACATATTCAAGACATCTTGCTGGTTCATTTTCTACTCGGTCATGAGAAAGAAAACGGTAGGAACCCCAGATGAAAAGAGTTGTACATTTTAACGTTTCTAGTTTGTAGGAGGTGGGCCTATTTGATAAACTTTGATCAATTTGTTTAGCAGGAAAGTCATAGGAATGCAATACAAAAATGAGCAGCAAGTATAGTTCATACTGGCAGGTTATTACATATATATCAGGTTCGGATTGGAGCATGATCAATACAATGGCGGCTGGGAGAGAAATGAGGTCTAGCAGAAACGGCGATTGGGGATGTCAAATGTTCATTCTTTGTTGCCTTTCGTTGGCGCTGTTGAGCACCGGCGGTGGAGCTACGAGTCCAGCTCTGTTCTAAGTTCTGCGTTGCAGGGCACGACCCTTTCCTCGCGTTTCTGGTCGGAAAGGTCCTTTTCGCCCTGTGTCCTTTGAGGTGATTGTCAGAAAGTTCAAATGGAAGAAGAGCGTACAAAACAGTCCATAGGGTAGGTCAGAGGAAAAGGGGGATGGAGCAAGGCCAAAGTAGGAACAAACTAGGGGAACGAGAGACTTCAAATAGGCGGGCGTGTGACCGAATTCAGAGAGCGGGGACTTGTCGACAGACACTGGACATCGAGCAGGGGCATCAGGTCGACCCTTTCTTCTCATGTTGTCGAAAACAGTGCCTCGTCCTGCAGCTCTTTTCTGTCGTGGTCTCGCCTTGGCTAATGTCGCAGGTGTTCCATAGTCTGCAGTCAGGCCTCGTGCTCCCACATCCGGTCCTTCTCTCCTCCAACGGTAGTACCCTTAAACAAGTTTGAAAAGACAGTCTTTAGTGAATTTGCAGATGAAGATAATCAAAAAGTCTATTTCTCTCCCAGCTCCAGGCAAAGAATGAAAAATGCCCGTTATGTTAGTGTTTACAACTGGCATATGAATGACCGGTGACGGGTTTGTTGGATTTACTATGACTTTCCTTTACAATTAGTTACTACACAGGTATTTTGCTGAGAGACGAACATGGCTGAACATTTCCTTTCTATTGATGCATCCTGCTTTTCAACTACTACGGGGTTCATTTTGATGATTTCTTTACCTTGGACTAGTCTGTTAACCTTGTAAAACATCATTCTGGGTCCTACGTAACCTTTTATAGCCTGATTACTTAATTAGGAAGGACAGGGGTTTTATGGGAAACAACCAGGGACATAGGAAACTTGTGGTAAGGGCACAAATCGACCCATCTCTCACAACCGGAAATGGGGGGGTAGTTTCATAATTCCAGTTTTGGGCGGCTGATACAGGGGAGGTAACAGGGGTGATCATTCTTTCGGTTTGGGTATTGCGACGATTCGGGGAGGGGAGGGTCGCGTATTCTGAGGTCCTTGTTTTATACTATAGGAGCCGTTGACATGTAGTTCCCTTATTTTCGGGTCAGATTAGGGAACTTCTGTCGTCTTACCTGTCCTTTCCCTTACGGCCCAACCTTGGTTCATTGACTTCTAGCGGAAAAGGAGAGGTAACGACGCGGCCTCAGGGTGATTGTATTAAAGACAAGTTTTTGTGCAAATACTGACGGTATTTGAAGCCAATTAGGTGGTGTGCTAGGGGTGGCAGTCTGCCAATTTCGGGGCTAATCACTCGGAAGAGTGGGAGTGCAAAAATAGAGGGAGAGAGAGAGAGAGAGAGAGAGAGAGAGAGAGAGAGAGAGAGAGAGAGGAGAGAGAGAGAGAGAGAGAGAGAGAGTGCAACGGCAGACTAAATAGTACACGTGCAACAGAGAGGGTGGCAGTGTATTCAAGAAAGGCTATTTAGTGCATTACACAGTAAAAGGCATTCACGGGTCTGCGTTAGAATCTTGTAATCATGCAGTTTGAGCATTAGACAGGGTAGAGGGGACGTGCTTTGAGAAAAAAGGGAAAGAAGAAAGGAGGTACCATTTTGTCGCACTTCTCGCATTCTCGGTCCTTCGACCAGTTGGGTCAACGCCTCAGTCACACACACACATTCCCTCATAGTTTCGCATCATACGTGACATGGGTTCATTCGTCCGGTCTGGTTTAAGGGTGATCACTTTTTATCAGGTTGTGCTAATTTCTTTCGGGTTTGTTCGATACGTGAGTAGTTTGCAGGCGTGCTTAGACACCACCTTGCGGCGCCAGTCCGCTTCGTGTATTAGACATGGCGAGGCTTCAGATCTTCGCCACACCTCGGCTGTAATCTCTGATGTAACCTGCAGAGGGAGGAAAAAAGGGGGGTGGGGGAGACAGCATTCGCGCGCATTCAAATACATGGATTCATAAGTCCTTTACTTACCTCTTACTCGTCTTTCCTCCTTGGGGCAGGGTCCCCGGGGATATGGTTTCTGGAGTCGAGGGGGGGTAGTGTGTCCATATAGGTCGTGTGCGGGGAAACGTAAAAAGGAAACCAGAGGTGCCTAGTGCGAGGTATCTAGTCAAAGGATGTATCTCACTATCGGGGTCCTTAAACCTCTTTCAACGCTGTGGCGTTCTAAGGTTCTTCGGTTCTTGGGTCCCTGATACTTTGGAACGTGGTACTTTATAACATTTATATTATTTCATTTCACCCTCCTTTTACATTCCCTCATTTACACCGTTCGTTTTACCCATCCTTGGAAGTCAAGGTCTTCCTCTACGCGAGAGTTCATGGGTCAGTCGCGTACTTTGAAGGCGGAGTGTCGTGTTGTCGATCCGATCCGTCCTCCGGGGCTGGGCAACCATCTTCTTTTAACCTTAAAGAGAGAGCAGAGTAGGGTGCACAGAAAAGAACTTTCCCACCGATCCCACATTTTTAAAATAAAGCATGCAATACCCGTCCATAGTTTCAAAAAACTTTATTTTGTAAAATTATTTCAGCATGTGGATTATGAGGGTGCGGTCGTATTTGGCCGGTCGTGGTAACGGCTAAAGTGCTTACAGTGGGGGGGTGTCGCTTGCAGCAAAAAACATCGGAAAGTTTTACTCATTTCATTTGTAAGAAACTAAAACGTCTATTAATTGGCTGGGGGGTCGGGGGCATTTATTTTCATAATTTAGAAGCATAATCACAATAGTTGTAATCAGATTTCCTATATGCATACCGTACGTGTGCGTCGTAAATGAGGTTTACATCAATTATAAAAATATAATACATTGTACATTTGTAATCAACATTTGTAACGGGGATCCTTTCATACTGTTCGTCGAGTGAGTTCTCCTTGTCTTTTCTAGCCAAGTGTACAAAGGATCATATAGAATCTCAGAACATCAAGTTTATATTAGTGCGAAGGAACACCACGAGGTGTTTGTAAGTTCCGATTGATACCAGCGCCATTTTGGGCGGGGCCGGCTCAGTCCGGAAGCAGCATCAGGGGAAATGTTTCCCATTACTGGCAGTTTGGACCAGAGTCCTTTTCGGCAGTTCTAGAATTCATGCTAACAGAAGGAGTGGCAATGTCATGTTTGTTTCGTTGGCGATCAAGGCAGCCGTCCCTTACCGGAAACCTGCAAAGGCCGAAGGTTCCGTCGGGGACCTTTGTAGGATCTTCAAGGCTGCGGAGATGCTGTCGGAGATGGGGGTTCGTGCTCCAGGGGGCAAATGTCCGAGTTATATGGCTGGTCAAAGTTACTCTAGTGGCCGGGGCCCGTCTTCCAGCGGACCCAGACGCCATTTTGAGGCCCTACCGGGGCCACTCTCGTCGAGTTTGCAAGAGTGGAAGAGACCCTTCGGAGTGAAAGGAAGAGGTCCCTGTTTTGTGAAAGCGGGACGTTCGGCTGGGGTGCAGCTGTGATGCCCCCACCTGGGGGGCGAGGGAGACTGGTTCGCATCGTCTCCTTCTCCCGGTGCACTCCATGCCGCTCCTTTTCATCGCCCCGCATGAAGGTTTCTCCACATCCGGTGTTCCCCAAGTCCTGTGCTCGGTGCTGTGGGAGTATGGCCACCATTGCACGTTCGGTGCTGCGCAAGTACTGGGGCGCCACCATGGTGTGTTCGGTGCTGTGGAAGTATGGGCACCATCGCCTGACTGGGGGTGTTCGGCGTCGGGCCGGGGGCTGGGAAACCTCCTACCGGTGGAGGTGGGAGAGGCTCGTCCGCGTCGCCTCTCCCTCCCAGCCCAACTTGGACAAATTGTTGTGGAGGTACGTGCAGGACATCCCGCCGTCCAGAGCTGCTGCGGCTGTTACGGAAGAGAAAAGGAAAAAAGGTGCCTCGTTCTCCTCTGGACATGTGGCGGGACTACCTACAACAGCCCGGGCTGCTGGCTCCTGCCTCTCCTCCGGCTCCCCCATACGTTAAGATTTCCTGACCAAGAGTTGGCGGCCGGGCCCGCCTTATATGGGTTGCCGTTGGTTGGGCGTAGCCGTAACCCTGCCCAACTTTGGAAGGTTCCAGAATGGGGGGGGGGGCGAATGTTCTGTTTGACTTTCATTTTTCTACAGTTTTACCGTTATTATTCCTTGTTTGTTGTGCTAAATTAAAAGTTCAAGTTCATTAATGGTCTACGGATTTTGTTTTACCATTTCTTTCTTTCAAGGTTGCTTTTATGCTAAGTTTCTGCTAACAGAGGTTGAGTAACACGGAAACACGTGTAGAGGGATGACGCAGATTTGTACATTACATACACACAAACTCAGACGGGGGACAGTACAAGTACGACATACGAAGACCCAAGACGAATATAAAACAGTTATTGGTCATAATTATCTCTTTCCGTCTGTGAATTTGAAACGAGGCTGGGTTCCTGTCTTGACATTGCCCGACCTAGGAGAACTTGAGCATGCCGCTGAGATTTTCCTGGCGAAATCTGTGCCATCGGGCATAATCAAACGTGGTGGTTCTGTCTGGTCTGGCTATGTAAGTCGGGTTCTTCTTTGTCTCGCGCTTTTTCCCGTACTGCCGGTCTGTCGTTCCTGTCGGCCCTTTGCCTTTACTCACGCTCAGTAGAGTCGGGCATTGGGCTTTCCAGTGTCCGACATACCTACAGAAAGCGCATTGGTCTGGCCCTAAGTCTAGTCGTCTTTTGCACAGTGTTGGGGGATAAGTTGTGGGTAGCGGTGTCCTGGGGTTGTCCTGTCGGTATATTTCTCTACTTGGTTTGTCCTCGTCTTTTCTCTGTCGTTTCGTAGCTTCTCTGCGCCACATACCGAGACTGTCGAGCATAATTGGCGTTGTCTTATTATTTCGAAGGGCTATTTCTAACGTTTCTATTTTATCAAGGTCAAAGGATCCTGTCAGTGGCCACTGTTTGTCTTGACTCTCTTCGGTATACCTGTGCCACAATTTATTATAGGCTATGGTGACTAATCCATAGTTTATGAACATGTCCTTATTAGGGGTGCCTTCTAGTGGAGCTATATGGTCCACCTCTAATACGCGGTCCGGGCTAAACAGGCTATTTATCAGTGGGGAGAAGACAGACATGACGGCTCGTAACGAGGGACTAAAAAGTCAGCACTGCCTATCTTATCACTAGGTGCAAAGACCGTACAGAATATTTCTATTCGACGTTGTTTGCAGGCAGTGAATACCTCATGGATCAAAAAAAAATGATAATAACCAAACGACCAATAAATAACAATGGGGAGAATGAGTAGGTCCGCAAAGATCTGCGTTACCTACCCTTTTCACTATCTGCAAAAAGGGTGGTCTCTTCCCTGTTTGCAGACAGGGAATCTCCAGGAAACAATAGTTTTGCGAACAACAGTTCAGTTTCAAGTAATTATTGCGTGGGGGAGAAAAAATAAGCACGGTTGCTGCCCTACCTATCCTCCACTGCTTGCAAAGAGAGAGCCCGTTGTTTCTCCGTTTGCAGACAGTGAATCTCCAAACAAATAAAAAAGAGCAATACTAGTATTTTTAAACAAACAAGCAATCAAGCAATTTTTCGCAACTTGTCGTGGTAACACGACCTTACCCGGACCGTATGGACAGTTTCTTGTCTTCCGAATCCAGCGCCCGATCGTCCTCTTTTTCTCGTATTTCTCACGGCACTCCTGATGGTTCCCAGTCAGGACCGTAGATCACTCGAGAGAGGTCTGTTCGGAACTAGTGAAGTTCGGATGATCGGCTGCCAGACGAGGGTCTATTGGGCAAGAGCTCTCCCGATCGTTGCAGTCGTTCACTCTGTCGTCGGGACCTCTCCCACTGGATCCACGAGTCGCTGATGGGCCCCACGCTTGGGACGCCAATTGTAAAAACCTGGGTCGGGTCGGGGACAATCGGTTTTTGCCCGGCGGTATGGCCTCTGTGACCCTCTAGTTAATTAATCAATGAAGAGGCAGGCGCTGGAGACTGGAAGGCAGGAAACAAGGTTTTTATTCTCTCCGGAGGAGAACACAACGAAACGGACAGAAGGTATCGTTCTGAGGTGCTCTAACTGCATCCCTGAGGCCTGGCCTCTTATACACACGTTTATCTGTTTATTGCATGTAACACATTCTCGTTGATACTTTGATGTACGGAAAGACATCCTCAGAATCCCCCTTTGGGGCCCGTTCCCACACACATTTACAGTTGAAATCCCCACCCTAGTCATAACAGGTGATGAGTATCACGCAGCTGGATATTCCGCTGATTCACGGAATGTGGGGGGTTTGATCGGGTCTCATGGAGTGGGGGCTTTGATCAACCCGGGGATCCTTTGATGGGGGACGCTTTCTATTGTACGGGGAGGGGCAAGGAATGGTATCGGCAGGGCGGGGTGTCGGCCTGGGAACGGGGAAGACAAAACGGGCACACGGGGAAAAGGGGGTTTGCATCTAAGGGCCGGAGATCATGAAAGGGAAGCAGGGAGGTGTCGCGCTGGGAACAGGATGGGGGCCTGGGGCAGAGCAGCGCCGAAGAGGGGTTTATGACTCAAGGCAGGTGCAAGCAGGGGGGTGGTCAGCGTGCAGGCTTAGTGAAGGCGAAGGGCTATGTCAGGGGCCAGCGGCATGCAAAAGGGTTCGTTCTGATCGGGGCATCTTAAAAAAATGGCGGGCGCGCACGACAAAAGTGTGGCATCAGGGGAAGAGGCAAGATGGCGCAGATAATGTTCACCAGAACGTACTAATTTTCAACACCTGCTGACCATGTTCCAGTGGGCAAACTACCAACACTCATACACGCTCGCCCGCCATCAGAGGCCCTTATTGAGGGGACAGCAAAAGACACACAATTGATGGACGGAATGCAAATCAAAACATTCACCCCCAGTCAAGAGATCTAGGTTAAATCCATCATTCTTTTGCCCACCATGCCACCCCAGTTTAGACCTGGCCATATGCAAATCAGTCTTGACCCTGTGCCTCATGGGAACAGTCCAGCCCGAACTGCCAAGCCAGGTCCTGCCTGGACTGTAAACAAGCATCCTCGGACCAGTTTCGGGGTTTCACCCTATTGAGGGGACATGCTTTATTTATAGTGAGCCACTGAGAAATACTTAGCAGCGATCGGAAGCGCCACACCCTGCAGCATTATTAACTACTGCTCCCCTTCATTACCAAACCCCATGATCGGATTTGCAGCAAGGGGGCGTAAATATATGCAGTGACTGATGTCTGCCTGTCACATTCTGCTGGAATCTGGAGGGACGATGATTGTTGCTTAGTCAAGCTCCTAGAAACTCTGGCAGCGCTTGGAGGGCCATTAATTGTTTTTACCACATCGGAGACTTCCCCGTCCACTCGAGGTCTCCATGAGGCTCTTAGACACTACTGTTCCCTACACTAGTGGACTCCTTTAATCCTCAAGTGGTGCCCATCTGAGTCATATTCTTCCTCTATCTCCATATTGCTGGACATGTGAGATTCGCTTGGAGCTGACCAGCTGCTCTGTGTGTAACTCTCTGCTACAGCTATTGTCTGCAGTGCCAATACAATCCCCCAGGGCCCTTTGCCAAGCCAGCAAACCTGTATTATGCCCTCATTTATATGGACCATGCCTCCCTTTACTGCCTGCTGGGACAGTCTTCTGCACACAACTGCAAGACTTGGGCGCAGGATGCTCATGATGTGAAGGTCAGGTACTCCCCCTGGCACTCATAAGCGTGCCTACACTTGCTGGACACAACCATTATCACTGCACACTTCCTTGAGGAGGTTGGCACGATGGTATGCCCTGAGATTGGCGCAGTGGTCACAGGATCTCACCTGGCCACACCTTCCCTGTACTCCCAGCAGTCCTCTGATGCTGCTAGCCAATGGTTGGATGCAGAATACTTCACAAGTAAACTTAATGTCCTACTAGCAGCAATAAAGAGATAGCGCACCTCAATGGAAGCGAAAATTGATGTGGTAGCATCCGACCTTGCTCTGATCCATGATGCTCACTAAGAGTTTTCTGACAGGGTGCATGA
Source organism: Lissotriton helveticus (assembly GCF_964261635.1). NCBI lineage: Eukaryota > Metazoa > Chordata > Amphibia > Caudata > Salamandridae > Lissotriton > Lissotriton helveticus. The sequence continues at coordinate 1,329,343,397 of NC_136068.1, read as the reverse complement.
AACAGAGCATACAGGTACACCCCATCAGCCACAGATGTCTGATCGGCGCCATCACTCTACCGCACTACAAGACAAAGTCCATTTTCTGGAAGAGCAGGCGGAAGATGCTGAGGGGAGATCCTGTGGTGAGCCTCTCCAAGGGTGTGGAGGGCAAAGATGTGGGGGCCTATGTAGACACCTGGATATGCAAATTTGTTCCAGCTGACGATTGTCACCGTTTTTCTCTGCAGAATGTGCCCGGAGGGTTACTGCACAGAAGCTCCTATTGGGGCCGCTCCTCACCTGGTTGCTCAACTCATGCACTGCCGTGAAAGATACACTGTCCTAAGAGAAGCATGGAAGAATGACAACCTGACAGCTGGCAATGCCCAAATATTAGTATTCCTGGTGTATACATTAGCCGTCAGGCACCAACAACACACATTTCTGGAGGTGAAACGTAGACTGCGGGAGCACCATGTCCAATACTCACTTCTTTTTCCAGCATGTCTGCTTGTCCAACATGAAGATAAGACCTCCTTCTTCACTGATTCAATGGATGCTTGGTCATGGATGGAGCGAAATGGTCAAGCCAAGGCTGGTCCCACTTCTGATCCCCGCAAAGGGCTGCCACTGCAGAAGATAAAATACAAGAAATATGCTTGTTGCATACACGAGGCAACCCCATGAACGTTTGGCTTATAGGAGCTTATCCAGGAACACCTGTAGGGTCCTCGAGGTGGCTGCAACCTCAGGGACCATGCACCGCAATCCAGCACAGATGAAACTGGCCCCAACTTTTCAGGTGAATGTGACTCTGTCACAGCAGACGTTATTCCTCCAAGTATGGCCGGGATGCCTGTGGTGACCCCTCAGTCTTCCAATTATATTGTTTGATGAGTTATGTACCTGGATTTCCATGTATTGTACATACAGTTTGCACTGCTTATTTGAACTGTGTTCATGCCCGGTTCTTTTGTTTGCTATGAGGCCGCAGCCTCCTGGTTGATATTCAACCCTGCCTCCCCCATACAGACCTGAGGGGTACCCCTGTGACTCTTGATCTTTCTCATCTCCCCATCTCAGTGACCGGGGTGGCCGCCCGATCCCTACCACACCTGCTAGGGATTATGAGAAGCAGCACATATCCCATCAGCTGTCTCAACTGCTTACCCCATTGACTGTCTCTCTCGCACAATTTTTTCTTTGTTTACTTGGTTTGGGTAGGTAGCTGTTGTATGTCTGCTCTCAATGGTCATTCGCTGTTTATGGTTGCATTGTTGTATTTTTGTACCCTTGTTCCTGTATCACACACTGGTTCTTTTCACATACACTCATGAAACTGCATGCTTCTATGCCTGTAGAGACAGGGGCCCTCTCTTCCTCATGTCTCTTCCGATGGTGGCAACCAATACTGTCACCTGGGACATGAGGGGAATTCATACCCCCTCTCGTCGCTATGCAATCTACTCCTACCTTTGCTGACAAAATGCACACTTAGCTTACATTCAGGAATCCCACATCACAAGCCTGGAAGATTCTAGATTACAGAGTAGGTGGCGGGGTCAGGTCTTCTCCACTTATTACTCCTCCTATGCCCGTGTGGTGCTGGTTTGGATCGAGGAGGGAGTTCCTTTTGCAACTTCCCATACTCTCGTAGACTCTAAAGGACGCTACTTATTTGTTGAGGGCTGCTTGGGGGGTGTTGACGCCTATAACTAGGAGCGATCTATGCACCAAACGTAGACCAGGCTCCATTCCTACACTCTCTCAATACACTGTTGGGGAGCTGGAGCGATATCCCCTGGGTGTTGGGTGGGGACTTCAATAGCATTTTAGATGTAAGCCTCGGCCCTCCTTTTTGCCCAACCAATGCGTCTATCATCACCTCTTGACTACATCACTGGGACCTACTAGACATCTGCTGTTATTGCAATCCCTCCACTAAAGCTTGCTCTTATTCCTCCCATAGAAAGATCCTCCATGCTGCATATACACATTTTTTTGCACATGTGATATTATCCCACATATTACCTATACAGATTATCTGGGCCGCTTGCACTCCAATCATAACCCTGTCCAATTAAAGATATGTTGGGAACATTTACCTCCACCCATACCTACCTGGTGGCTACAGGCCTCAACACTAGAGAACCCTCCATTTCGAGCATCCATTGCTACTAATATAGAGGAATATTTTGACTTTAATGCAGGCTCTACTTCTTCACCCATCATAGATTGGGATGCATTCAAGGTATTTATCCGTGGACACTGCATGGGTAACACACTTAACATGTGCTGCCACCTCACTGCTGAAATAACACAACTAGAAGGTCAATTATTGAGTTTTGAAGAACAAGCACACACTTCCATTGCTGCTCGGGAATGATTGATTCACTCTCAATGTAATCATCTTGCTCTACTGGAATGCCTCTGTTGTTTAAATTACACAGAACATATCAAACGCACACATGAAGATGCAGACCCGATTAGCGTGCTGCTCCGGCTATCCATTCCAACACAGGTCATGTATTTCACTCACAAAACGAAATCCACTCTGCCTTTACTCAGCATTACGCAGAACTCCACACCTCCACACACATGGTGGCCCGCATGCCTTCAAAGCCTTCTTATTTACCGTTGGGCTCCTGCAGATTTCGCCAGATTCTAGAGAAGAGCACAATGAAGAGATTACCCTATTTGAAGTATGAGAAGTGACCGGTGCACTGGCCATCAGTAAGACCCCTGGGCCCAATGGCCTGCTGGCTGAATTTTGTAAAGCCTATGTCTTGCAATTAACCCCTGCCTAAGAACCCTATATGATGCTGCCCTCACTGCAGCATCTTAACCACCCTCACTGAGCTGTGCCTTACTTATCTCACTGCATAAACTGAGACAGGATCCCCTTTAGTTGGGTTCTTATTGCCCGCTGGTGTTATTGAACAGAGATTATAAAATACAGGCAAAAATACTGGTGGATAGCCTCGCCCCTCTGGTGCCCTAACTAGTTCACTCAGACCAACATGGTTTTGTACCCAATAGAAGCACCTCATTGAACATCTGCCACTTCTTCCTAGTGTCCTTAAGAATGCATCTTCCTGGCACCCTAACTCGGGATGCCTGGTTTTAGACCTTCATAAGGCATTTGACTCCCTGGAGTGGCCATTCTTACTCGAAGAGCTCTGCCGCTATTGCATTAGGAACCTCTTCCTCTGCCTCATGACTTTATTACACACTAACCCAAAGGCCATGGTACATATCGATGTCACACCTCAGACCCCATCATGATACATAGTGGGACCTGATAGGGTTGCCCGCTATCCTCTTTGTATTCTCTTTGGCACTTAAACCCTTGGCTCACCATCTATGTACACAAAGCCACGATTAGGGGATCCCATTGGGAGATGGTATGCATGAAGTTTCACTTTATGCAGATGACATGCTTCTTGATCTTAGAGATGCAAGTTCAGTGTCCCCCACTGTAACGACCATGCCCACCGAGTTTGTTGCTATTTTTGGAATAGGAGTTAACAGGTTGAAATCTTGCTTATTTTCTTTCTACGCCTATACTCCACATTCTGCATACAATGTGGACAGCGTAACTCATGATTGGCAGCATGTCACTTTCCGCTATGATCCCTAGATGGTAATATGAATGATCTAAAAATGGCTGAACCTTAAAGAGCTCATATCTGCGTGTAATGACATAGCACAAGGAGTGGCCAGCCTTAATAAGATTCTCCCTGATGTGCTCCTCAAAATGTTTATAGTGAGGATTAACGGACTACACAGAGGAAAAAATACTCGAGGACATGTACTCCGTCTATGCCATAATTAGGGACGTATTAGGGCTAGCTCTATATCTGGCTAAATTCCCTGATTCTGATACATGCCTGCGTGGTATGCATCATTATCCGGTACTCTATGAAAAGGGGGAATTTATTACACATGTAAATAATAGATGGAATCAGGGCAAAAATAAATGAGCAAAGGATGTAGACGGAGAGAACCTGGTGGACCACCTATTTGGTCTCTCAGCTCTTCCTGGATCTGCAAGAAGTTACTAGCCCAGCAAATATTTTGTGTGTGGCCCTACAAAAAAATATGTAGGGGAGTCAAGATGGTGGCCCGGTTTGCAAGCTGTTTAAGAAGTTACTGACATCACAAATATTCTATGTGTGCACCCACATGAGGGGTAGGGAAGGAAAGGCTCATGGTCCAGCTTGCCAGCTGTTCAGTTGAATGATGTCACGTAACTCCCAATATTGTTTCCTCATTAAGCCCTTTCTTGACCATATTGAGGAGAAAACCCCAATATGTCTCACTGTCTTTGCTTATGTCTGTAGGTGTGTGTCCTTGATTTGCATTCACTTTTTCTAACAGGAGCCGTTTAGTTAATTTTCTATGTGCTCTTTTGCAGCGCAATGCTGATCTAGAGGGGCTTGGTATTTTTTTGTCCTAATGGCTGACTTGTGTTTTCCATAGCGGGTCTTGGACTCTCTGTCTGTTTCTCCAATGTATCCAAGACCACATGGGCAGAGGATAAGATATATTACATTGGAGCTTCTACAGTTTGTTATATCTTTAGGGGAATTGTGTGTCCTCCATATTTCCATCTCTCTGTTGTTATAGTGTTCATACAAAAGGAATGCAAACCTTAGGGACAAGTTAGTCCATACTAGACTAAAACCAAAAAAGGAACATGAACAAAGCTCTATCGCAGGAACTACACTGGTTACAGGCAATCACAGATGTGGCACTTGCCATGCATGTGAAACGGCCATAACAACAGAGAGATGGGAATATGGAGGAAGCACAGGTCCCCTGAAAGATATGACAAACTGCAGAAGCTCCAATGTAATACATCTGACCATGTGGTCTTGGATATATTATAGAAACAGGCAGAGAGTTCAGGACCCACTATGGAGAACACAGATCAGCCATTGGGACAAAAAAACACCAATCACCCTTAGTTCAGCAATGGGCTGCAAAATGGCACACAGGAAATGAACTAACTTGGCTAATCTTAGGACACACTGCTACAGACATTAGCAAAGACAGAGAGACCTATTGTGTCTTTCTCCTCAATACGGTCAAGAATGGGCTCAATGAAGAAGTAATCTGGTGAGGTACGTGACATCATTCAAATGACAAGCTGGCACACCTGACTATCATCCTTTCCTCTCATACCTCTCATGTGGGTGCACACATAAAATATTTGCTGGGTCAGTAGCTTCTTAAACAGCTGGCAAAAGGGGCCACCATCTTTGTTTCACCCGCCCATTTTAAGGTCAAGCATTCAATTTGTATTTAATTTAGTATATACTTATTATATACTTATATGTCTATGTAAGCAAGACAACTGACTCATTGTCAGTGAAACTGCTCTCCCCACCTCGCAGCTCTCAAATCAAGTGAGGCCTTCCCCCGAGTCCCGCACTCTCGAGTGCTGGTGTTCCAGGCCCTCCTCCACCCGCAGGTTTTACCTGCACCCAGCCGCGGGCCATGGAGGGAGTTACGGTGGGGCAGGGAGGTGGGGAGTGGGAGGGGCAGTGTGGAGGGACCTAAAAACCGGCATATGGATAATTGCAGGTAAGTACACAATTTAATTATTAAAACGAATTTCGTAGCGCGCACTGCATCGCAAAATGTGATGCTGTGCGCGCTACGAATTTTGTTTTATTAATTAAATTGTGTACTTACCTGCAATTATCCATATGCCGGTTTTTAGGTCCCTCCACCGTGCCCCTCCCCCTCCCCGCCTCCCTGCTCCACCGTAACTCCCTCCACGGCCCGCGGCTGCCTGCACCTCATCCCTGGTGGTCCAGTGGACCTCTGTCTCCTTTCTCTCGCTCTGCTGTTTCTCTCTGTTTCACTTGTTTTTCACTCATTTCAATCTCCCCCTTTTACTCTCCTTTTGTATCTTTCCTCAGTTTTCTCTCGTTTTTTACTGATTTCAATCTCCCCCTTTCACTCCTCCATGTGTCTCTCCTCCATTTTCACTCGTTTTTTGCTGATTTCAATCTCCCTCTTTCACTCCTCTCTGTGTCTCTTCTCCATTTTCACTCGTTTTTTACTGTTTTCAATCTCCTCCTTTCACTCCCCCTGTGTCTCTCCCCTCCGTTTTCACACGTTTTTTACTGATTTTAATCTCCCCCTTTCATTCCCCCCTGTGTCTTTCCTTCATTTTCATTTGTTCTTCACTGATTTAATCTTCCCCTCTCACTCTCCTTCTGTGTCTTTCTCCCACTTTTCTTGCACCTTTCACGGCCTCATTTCCACTCTTTCCTCTCTTTTGCATTTTCTGCCTGTTTTTCCCTGCCGCTGCTTCCTCCGCAGCCCCTCCCCCCAGCACGACCAAGGCAACCGGCCCAATCAGCTCCCCACCCGCTCCCGCCTCCCAGCTGTCCAGCCCTCCTCGACCCCTACTCAATGGCGGCCACTGGGCGGACGCGGGCAGCGAGCGCGCACCGGCGCGCGCTGGCGAACAGAAGGCACACCAAAGGCAAGCCCATCTGTGCCCGTCCGCGACCCGACTGCGACCAGCACCAGGAACCCTGGACCTCCTCAGTGGCAACGCTACGACCCAGTGGCACTTCACACTCTCAAACCAGGACGCAACAACAACTGTAAGCTGGCATCACCAGCCGACACCCACGGACCTTTCAGCTGTCAAAGCTGCCGGCACACCTGCAGCACTGCCAAGACCACGGACCCGGTGCAACCTGCTCGCAAGACCACAGCCCAACCTAAAACCCTGCAATGCATCCTCCTCAATGTCCGATCCCTCCACAAACACTCCACCGAAATCTGGGACCTCCTCGACAGCACCACCCCGGACATGGTATTCTTCTACGAAACATGGACCAACACCACCTCGGGACCGGACATCGCCATCACCATTCCCCAAGGGTATAAGACCTCTGGGAATGACCGCCCCACCCGCCCGGGAGGAGGAATTGCCATTGTCCACAAATCCAACCTCCGCCTGAGCACAATCCCTGACGAGCCCACAGACCTGATGGTGTCAGGATCCAGATATGCCTAACCGCGCCTGCCTAGAAGGAGAAACTACAAATCCCATGATGCTGTGCAAACGGAAGTACTTCAGACGCTGACGAGTTAACGTCATTGTGCGTAATTCTGAATAGATGATTTTCGTTCCTGCTCTGCATGGGGAGAGCGTCCTCAATGAGGTTCCCGGAAGCCGAGCTGTTCCTGGTTTGTTACTTTGTGCTATCGACAGGTCTGTGACTTCTCATGATGTATTTTGATTCATCCAGTTCTTGGTTTTAAGAGCAGAATGTAGCGGTGAGCATATTCGAGCCGCACATTACCGTTTCAATGCAAAGAGTGTTCGGGGGTTTAGCAGAGTGTAGTGGTGATTGGAACCACACGTTTCCGTGTATGCCTCAATGGTGTTGGAAGTGCACTCAGCGGAGCGCAGTGGTGACAAATTAACTACGCGTTACCATTGGTGTCTCGAGTGATGGTCGGACTTAGCGGATCGTAGTGATGACATAAAACTACGCGCTACCGTTAGTGTCTCATATAGGTGATCTCACATAGCGGAACATAGTGGTGACTTGGAACCACTTGTTACCGTATATGCTTGGAACTATTGGATATTCCAGAGTATATTATTTTTCCTTGTTTTTTCTCTATGGACTAGTTCTACTACCCTGAGTAGGAGGGGTCTTAGGACAGTGCTTTCAGGGGTTTGAAGTTCCAGTGTTTTGTTATGTTATCCTAAGGATCTTTTTCTTATGATGTATTGGAGTTAGGGGGGAGCCATCAAGCGGATGCTGAATTACACAACAATAATGTATGCTGCCTATGTCAAGGCTATTTCAGAACTCTTGGTATGTATGATGTGATAGGGGACATGGAAGCTGTTATTGTTTCATATTTCCCAATTCATTATTGACCGGAGTGAGTTCTGTATTATAGATGGGACATTGGAATCTGCAAACATTTGAATAATAAGAACAGTAAAAGGAGACATCGTATATCTGGAAAGGTATAGACATTTTAACCTAGTGAGAATTGATGAGAGTAGGTTGTTATATGCATTGTGTAAATCTCTGTCTTTGTTGTTTCAGATCCTATATTCCCACGCTGCTTCTCTCCTTACCCTTCCCTCACCTGTTCCCTCGAACACCCTGCATAATTATCTTGGGGTATTGGTGTTATCAGGAGGTGGACCATTACTCAACGCATCTGGATTTCGCAAAGCAAAAACCTGAAAGAATTGCTTCACCCGATTCAGGTGTAGTGAGTCATGGTCTCTATGGAGGATGTTCTCCAAGCACGAGTAATGGTTCAGCAGGAATTAGCAGCTTCTAAGGCAGAAACAGCTGCACTTAGGGAAAAGGTTGTCAAATTGTCCAGAAATCCCTTTGATGCAAATACAGGTGACAGTACCTCCTCACATACCTTTAGCTAACCCTAAAAGGTATGCCGGGGATCCGTTAAATATCCAGGTGTTCCTCACACAAATCATGTTATACTTCTCTTGCAAGCCTGCCTCATTCCCCAATAATCATTCAAGGGTGGCATTTGCCATTTCGTACTTAGTGGGAGACGCTGCTAATTGGAAGGTACCTTTAGTTAGGAATAATGATGCAGTGTTGTTAGACTGGGCCGCATTTAGAGCAGAATTCGAGAGGGTATTTGATAGAAGGGCCACTACCTTTAGTGCTGATAAAGAGTTGTTGGAGCTGAAGCAGGGTAGATTTGATTTGGTGCACTAGCCTAAGTTCAACAGGCTAGTGCAGAAACATCCTGGACAGAGGAAAAAAGGATGCTGTTATTTTATCAAGGGTTAAGGGAAGAAATGAAGGATGTACTGGCCCAGATAGATCCCCAACCCTCCAATTGCACCTAAATGATTAACTTAATCTTGAGGTTAGAAGGCAAAATGGCAGAAAGAGGTGGAGAGAAGAAAAAATGGGGGGGGGTATTTTAGGTCTGACAGAACGCCCCGCAGAGAAGGGGGTACCTCCAAGACAGGAGTGGAACCCATGGAAATAGGGGCGATTAAAGCCCCGTAAATACGAGAGGACAGAGAAACCCGTAGAGTGCAAGGGCTATGCATGTACTGCGGGAGGAAAGGACATTACGACGGGGATTATCCTGCCAAGCCAACAACCTCAGGTAATTGGCTACGGAATAAGAAGGTGGCTGTGTCGGCCTCTGTTTCAGTAACGAGTGAAGGAGGGGATGTTGAGGATGTCAAGGTGTGGAGGCTACCCTCGCTGGCTTCTACTGCCCTACCAGACACTGAAACACTTACCGTACTCCCTATGAGTTTAGAATGTGATCCTCACTCACATCAGGTCTTAGTCATGAAACTTTATAGATAGCGGGTTGGTTACTAGATTGGCTTTAAGGAAAATACTCAGATAAACACCTGAAGAAGTGTTGGCCATCGATGGTAAGCCACTTAAATCCGGTCATATCATTGAGCAAACGGAGATGGTAGGGTTGACAGTAGCAGTGGCCCAAGGGAGACAGCGTGAGAAAATGAAGCTAAACATCATAGATGCTCCTCAATAGGAGGTTATTTTGGGCATGCCGTGGTTGAGTCACCACAACCCAACTATAAATTGGAGAACAAAGACTATACAATTCCTTTCAGGGGATTGTGAGAGACACTTCATTCAGAACCAACCTACCCAGGCTGCCAATTTGTCATATCCTTTTGTTGGAGCTACAGCGGCAGAGAAGGAAGTTGAGTTGCCCATGGTGTACGATGAGTATAGAGATGTGTTTTGTGAGACCAAGGTGGAGCAGTTGCCCCCACACCAAGATTATGATTGCCGTATCAATTTAGTAGAGGGGGCTACAATCCCAGCATGTAGTGTATATGCATTGTCAGTGCTTGAAACACAGCATTTAAGAGCATACTTAGACCACTACCTGGACATCGGTTTCATTAGACCTTCACGTTCCGATGCAGCCTCTCCGCTTTTCTTTATAGCTAAATCGAATGGGGAATTGAGGGCCTGTGTGGATAATCGCATGTTAAACCGAAATACTGTAAGGAACCGATATATCCTACCCCTCATCTCTATGTTATTTGATCAAGTGAGGGAGGCCAAGATCTACACCAGATTGAACCTGAGAGGAGCCTACCATCTGGTGTGAATTCGTTCCGGGGATGAGTGGAAAACAGCCTTCAAGACTCGTTACGGATTGTACGAATATACTGTAATGCCGTTTGGTCTGTGCAACGCCCCGGCGGCATTCCAGTATTTTCTGAACAATGTCTTGAAGGAGTTTGTTGATTTGTACGTTCTAGTGTACATAGACGATATTCTCATATATTCAAGTGATGTAGACATCCAGATGACGCAGGTCATCAGTGTGCTGAAAAAATTATGTAATCATAGTCTGTTCTGCAAATTGAGCAAGTGTGAGTTTGGGTGAGTGAGGTGGAGTTCCTTGGGGTCATGCTCATTCAAGAAGGGTTACACATGTCTGAGAGAAAAGTGAAGGCGGTGCAGGAATGGCCTGTCCCGAAAACCATGAGGGATGTCCAATGCTTCCTGGGATTTGCAAATTATTATAGCAGATTTATTCTCAACTTTTCCTGGTTAGCAGTTTCGCTTTCCAGGTTGCTCAGAAAAGGGGTGCCCTTTGAATGATCTAGTGAGGCTGACGACGCTTTCATGTTTTTAAAGAGGGCCTTAACAACTGCTCCAGTACTCACACATCCTAGACCCGAGCATCGTTTTGTGGTTGAGGCGGATGCTTCAGGCGAGGCCATTGGTGCCATTTTGTCACAAAGGAACCAGACTACTGGACAGCTCCATCCTACAGCTTATCTGTCCAACAAATTGAACCCTGCGGAACGAAATTACCCCATCGCAGAGAAGGAATTACTGTCTATAAAAAAGACGTTCCAGGAATAGAGACATACATGTGGGGGGCATGCCATCCGGTCACTGTTTATTCAGACCACAGGAATTTGCAGTATAAGAAGTCGGTGCGGCATCTCTCACAACGCCAAATGAGATGGATGCTCTTTTTTTGCAGAGTACGATTTCTTAATCACTTTTTGACCAGGAACAGACAATCGCAAGGCAGACTCTCTGTCCAGACAGGAAACGATTGATTCATTAGATACCAAACATGCCATGGAAGCCATCATCGAACCAACCAAAGTAATATGCGCCATCAAAGTGGAAGACTTTTTAGACGAAGCCAGACTCCATAAGACAGGATTGAGTGGGAAGACTGGGCTAAGCATGAAGCAATACGTGATGTGAAACAGGGATTGCCTTTTCATAATAACAAATTATACCTTCCCACCAAGGAATTGCAGAAAACGTCTTTCACGTGGTGTCATGTGTCTCCCTTGGCAGGTCATCCGGGAGTAAGTAAGACCCTCCATCTGATACAAAGACATTTCTGGTGGTCGACCTTGAGGAAGGATGTTCAGTCATGGGTGCTCAGTTGTGAGGAATGTGCAAGAGCCAAAAATGTTACTTCCCGAAAGAAAGGAAAATTAATACCTATGCTCACCTCACGAAGACCCTGGCAAAACATCAGCTTAGATTTCATTACAGGGCTACCACTTGAAAAAGGATGTTCGGCTGTTTTGGTAGTCATTGGCAGTCTCACCAAGATGGGTAATTTCGTTCCTTGGCCTAATGTCCCCATGGCAGGGCAAACTGCTCAGTTATTATTGAGTAACATCATCCGCTTACACGGAGTACCGGAAGTGATTGTGTCCGGAAGTGATTGTGCAAATCAACGTTACGCTATCTACAAGTTTCCATCCTCAGACTGATGGGCAGACTGAAAGGGTGAACCAGTCCCTGAAAAAATACCTCAGCTGCTATGCAAAGGAGTCTCAAGATTCATGGGTATCATTGTTATGGTTGGCCGAACTGGCGTACAACAATGCTCTGTGGGGGTACCACCGTTCAGGGCTAACTATGGGTAGGATGCCAGAATACTCTCCATCAGTATTCTTGAGGAAGTGGCTTCTCAGCCTGCAGTGTTAGAACAAGAAAAGAACGTACGCAGAATGCACAGTAAGGTGCGGAAACGTCAGATGAAAGCTAAACAGAGTTATTAGAGGTGGGAGGATCGAATGAATGGGCCTAAGTATAAAGTGGGAGACAAGGTATAGCTGTACACGAGGAACATTCGTTTCAAGTTACGCAGTGTATTCCATCCTCTGTATATTTGGCCCCTACACTATATTGAAGCAAATCAATCCTGTGGCGTACTAATTGAAATTGCTTGGCACCCTTAGGATACACCCAGTCTTCCATTGTAATCTCCTGAAGCCTGCTCTATCTGTGAAAAGGCGTGCTCCCCCTCCGGTGATGTGTGCCAGGCAGCTGGAATATGAGGTGAAGTGCATTAAGGACTCCAGAGCAAGAAGGGGAGTTCTATGGTACCTGGTATCCTGGAAGGAGTTTCCGGCAGAGGACGACTCTTGGGAACCATAGAGTAATGTTCTTGCACCTGTGGCGGTTCGCTCCTTCCATAGATGGTATCCCGCTAAGCCTAGGCCTAGGAGGCGCTAGGAGGGAGGGCATACTGTCAGGATCCAGCTATCCGTAACCGCCCCTGCCTATATGAAGAAACTACAAATTCCATGATGCTGTGCGCACAGAAGTACTTCAGACGCTGAGGTGTCAACGTCCTTGTGCGCAATTCTGAATAGATGATTTTCATTTCTGCTCTGCTTGGGGAGAGCGTCCTCAGTGAGGTTCCCGGAAGCAGAGCTGTTTCTGGTTCGTGACTTTGTGCTATCGTCAAGTCTGTGACTTCTCATGATGTATTTTGATTCAACCAGTTCTTGGGTGTAAGAGCGGAATGTAGCGGTGGGCATATTCGAGCTGCACATTACCGTTTCAATGCTAAGGAGTGTTCGGGGGTTCAGCGGAGCGTAGTGGTGATTGGAACTACACGTTACCGTGTATGCCTCAATGGTGTTGAAAGTGCACTCAGCGGAGCACAGTGGTGACAAATAAACTACGCGTTACCGTTGGTGTCTCGAGTGTCTGGACTTAGCGGAGCGTAGTGGTGACATAAAACTACGATCTACCGTTAGTGTCTCATGTAGGTGGTCTCTCATAGCGGAACATAGTGGTGACTTGGAACCACGTGTTACCGTACATGCTTGATGTTGGACTTGGCCCTTTTGGCAGGTTCACCCCGAAACGTTTTGCATTTTAACCTGTTTCTGTAACCTGGTGTTGGTGATTTTAGGCCTCTGCGCACTTTCCACTGTGGTCCAGTGTAAAGTGCGTGCGCTCTCTGTGTATGTGTGGTGAGACTGGCCTGCCCTCCCATAGAAATTCACGGGGATATGTGTGTCCATGGTAGTTCCTGATGTGTGGGGAGCGCAGGGGCGAGTTTGGTATGTGCAAACTCGTAAAGTTAAATGCTGCGCAATGGTGTGCGCAGATTTTAATGTGTCTAGTGTAAAAGTGCCACTTTTAAAAGTTGCCATTTCTGTGTGCAGTGAATGTGAATTGGACTGTCTGGCTTGTGATTGACAGGAGCTGGCTGGTGTGCTTGGCTCCAGGAGTCAGGGTGGATCTGCCCAGTGGTGAATGGGGAGATCTGCATGTTGATGAAAGGGAGGAGTCCACCTGGGACATGAATAGGGCTGGGCCTTCCCTCCACAATGCTGGCTCCACCCCCTGTGGTGTGTCTTATGTCCCGGACCCACCCTGTGAATAGGCAGAGGGGCTGAGCAAAACAAAGTGCTCCAGAACCAGTTGCATCTGGTTCTCCCCTTGCCTGCACCATTGGAAACAAAAGATTTGGTGTATAAAAAGGGGCTGTGAAAAATGTTCTTGTTCCTGACTTGAATCTACCAGGGGCATGCTGATGCTGGGGACCAGGGGAAGGCTTGCCTCCTTGGACCCTGCCCAGCCCCTGGATGCCTGGAGGACTTATTGGGACCTTTCTGCCTTGCTTAAACTATTCCCAGGACCTATTGTGCTCCCTGGCGCCCTGTGAGCGCTCTGCCTAATTTTCCCTGAAATGTAAAGGAAGGCTTGGGGGCTGCGCAGCACCGCGCTGCAGCCCTTGCTGGGGGAATCCCCAGCCCAGAGATTTCCCTCTTTCTGTGCTCCTAGCGGGTGCCCACCCCACTTATTTTAATATTTAAAAGCAGGTGCCCACCCTGCATTGTGACCATGTTATTTTCACTTAAATTTTGGGTGCCCACCCAGCGACTCCGTTTTCCTTCGCGGGTGCAGCCCTGCGTCATTGCCACATGCTATTTATTGTTAATTTCGGGTGCCCACCCCGAGTAGCCGCTACTTGATTTTAAATCTAGAGCGGGTGCCCACCCCGCGTTTTCACCACTGAGGCCCGAGCCGGCAAAGTATTTTCCCCCGGGCCGCGCTCAGTGCAACCCAGAAGTCAGGCAAGCCCTGGTTGGGACATGGGCGGGGCTACCCGGACAGAAGGGAAGCCCCGCGAGAGAGGAAGCTGCCCGGAATTGAGGCGGTGGGGGTGCGGGGCTCCCGTGAGCTGGGAGAACCCCGCAGGTATGCTGACGGCGGCGGAGGGGGCCCGAGGCACATTGCCGGTGCCTGCCCCCACCGCACACGAAGAGTAGTGAGGAGGCTGCAGCATGGAGCCTCAATAGCTCCTCCCTTGAAGCCCCGTTCCCGAGATGGGGGACCGGGAGAAAACATTGCACCGACGAGGAAGGCAGCATGGTGAGCAGGGCTCCCATGATCGGGAGGGAGCCCCGCTGGAAGCCGAGCACCGGCACAAGGGCGTCCCCCTGTGCCGGAGCCCGGTAAGTGAGGGCTGTGCAGGGAGTATGGCAGCCTCATTCCCAGAGTGGCCCCAGATGGCAGAGGGCTGCTCTATCGCTAGGGGACAGTCTTTTCTGAAAGTGCCCCGTGTGGCTCTAACATGGCCATAATTGTTAAGGGCCCCAGTGGGGGTCCCAAGGCACAGGATAGTGGTGGCATTTTGAGCTGCCCCGGATGGCAGCGGGCCGCTCCCACACCATGGGGGCATGTTTTGTTTCAGAAGCCAGTGCGCTCCCAGGGGGCTAGAGATTTTTAGAGCCTGCGGGCTCCAACGATGGGCATGTTTATTTACAGAGCCTAGGTGGCTCCAACGTGTTGCCTGTGGATTCCTAGAGCCCAGGTGGCTTCAACCTTGGCCGCAGTTTGTTCTAAGGGCCAGTGAGGGCCCATGCCACAGGTTTGCGTTCACAGCTGCCTTTTCAGGGGGGCATGTTCTTTGTGAACCCAGGAATGAGTCGCACTCCTTCGCCCCTACCGTGGCCTCCCACAGCCGTGCAGCACTTAGTGCCAGCTGCAGCATTTAGGCCCCCTGTTATTGTTCTCAGCTGCCCAGCAAGTAGTGGGCAGCTGCAATGTTTAGGTTTGCTCAGATGGTGCACCCTTGACTGGCGCTGCATTGGCAGCGCAACCTGACATTCTGGACACAAGGTATTTGAGCCCCTTCTTGGATGGCTAGTTGGCCAGAGGGGCTGGTATGTGGATAAGACGCAATGCCCTAATGTGATTTATGTGCTGAAGTGATTGTGGTGCTAGGAAATGTAATGCATTTAGTATGTTTTACGCACCCTGTTTCATACCTCTAGATATGGTTTATTATTATGAGGTTGTTTTACCTATGTAGGTTTGTGTTAGTGAGATTGACTTCACTCTGTGCTTTACGCCCCTAAAGGTGAGTTATACTTTGGAGGTAGGGTCTAATGTGTTTAGACTAGTAAGGTTGGCGCAGGATGTAATTTGCGCCTGATGTGAATGGGCATAATGTAGTTTATGTTACAGGTTGAGGTGGAGTACAGTGATTACCAGTGGCTACTGGTTGTAGGTTTATGATCTATTTTTACTTGCACCAATTTCTGCTAAGTGTTGATCCTGACAGTGGCCCACGTGGTCCTGTCCTGTGTAAATAATCTCTTGTGAATATTACCTGTGCCAGTTGGCACAATGTATATAGTGTGATTACTATCTGTTATGAGAATACAAAAGTTTTTTTTATATAACCTTGTGTGTAGTTCCTTTTGTAGTGTGCCTGGGATGTTGTTGCTGTGTGCATGCGCAAATGCTTTACACATTGCCTCTGGGATAAGCCTGACTGCTCGTGCCAAGCTACCAAGGGGGTGAGCAGGAGTTATCTTTGGCATGTAGCTCCCTTGCCCTGACTAGAGTGGTGGTTTCTGCCTGGCTTTGGCACAAGCCTTAGCCAACCAGAAATCCCAGTTCTAACACTTGGAACTATTGGATATTCCAGAGTATATTCTTTTTCCTTCTTTTTTTCTATTGACTAGTTCTACTACCCTGTGTAGGAGGGGACTTTGGACAGTGCTTTCAGGAATTTGGAGTTAAAGTGTTTTGTTATGTTATCCTAAGGATCTTTTTCTTATGATTTATTGGAGTTAGAGAGGAGCCATCAAGTGGATGCTGAATTACACAACAATGATTTATGCTGCCTAGGTCAAGGCTATTTCAGAACTCTTGGTATGTATGATGTGATAGGGGACATGGAACCTGTTATTGTTTCATATTTCCCAATTCATTATTGACCTGACTGAGTTCTGTATTATTGATGCCGACATTGGAATCTGCAAATATTTGAATAATAAGAACAGTAAAAGGAGACATCATATATCTGGAAAGGTATAGACATTTGAACCTAGTGAGAATTGATGAGAGTAGGTTGTTATATGCATTGTGTAAATCTTTGTCTTTGTTGTTTCAGATCCTATATTCCCACACTGCTCCTTTCCTTACCCTTCCCTCACCTTATCCCTCGAACACATCCCTCCTGGACAACCTCCACAACATTGGATTCTGCCAGATCGTGACAAAACCCACGCACTCAGCAGGACAAACCATCAACCCCCTCTTCACAACAGGTAACTCCATCCCCTTCAGCCACACCACGAACTCCCATGGACTGACCATCGATGCGTCCACGTCACCCTCAGAACACCCACCATCCACAGACACCTGCTCCCACAAAGAGACTGGACCAGAATCAGCGACGACCAGCTAACCTCATCACTCAGCAACTTCGCCCCAACCATTGCAGAAAACGATGACCCCAACACCGCAGACCGAACCCTGCACAGATGGATCTCCGACGGTGCCAACATCATAGCCCCCCTCAAGAAAAACAACAACACCCACGCCAAGAAAGCCAGATGGTTTACCACCAAACTTAGAGAGTCTATACACACTTACCACCACCCCGAAAAGGCCTGGAGGAACACCAAATCCACAGAAGCCTACAACAACTTCTGAGCCGCCACCGACCCCCACCACCAACTCATCAGAAAAACGAGGAAAAAAGCAATTTAAGACAGAATCTCCACTCACGCACACAACAGCAAAGAACTTTTCAACGTCATCAAGAAGTTCTCCCAACCCACCAGCGAGTCCACCGACATCCCTCCCTCACAAGAGCTCTGCGACAAACTCAGCACCTTTTTCCACAACAAAATAAAGAGCCTCTACGACAACTTTGACACAGACAACCAACACACTGAACCCTCACCAACCAACCCGACACTCTGAAGCCGGCGATCGACAACTGGACAGCCCACACCACCGAAGACACACTGAAGACGATGAAGTCAATCCACTAGAGGTCCCCCACGGACCCCTGCCCCCACCACATATTCCTCAGAGCCGCCGACACCATTGCACCCATGCTCTGCCACACCATCAACCTCTCCCTGGCGACTGCCACATTTCACGACGACTGGAAACACGCCGAGGTCAACCCCCTCGTGAAGAAACCACTGGCGGACAACACCAACCTCAAAAACTATAGACCCATCTCCCTGCTCTAGTTCCCAGTGAAAGGCATTGAGAAAGCCATCAACAGCCAACTCACCACATTCTTTGAAGAGCACAATATCCTCAACTCCTCCCAATCCGGCTACAGAAAAAAACATTTATATATTTTTTTATGTTTCTAATCTCTCATCGCTTCGTTTTGGTTTGCGATGCTACTGAGGATTTATTTGGAGGAGGACGCATATGTACAGTATTTATCGTCTGGCCTTAACTACGGAGTTCATTTCTGCTGTGTGTGTTCTACATTCTACAAGTATTTGGGTGTAGCGGTGCACCATTGATCTCACCACATGTTTCGAGTCCCAATGACATTTCTTTGTTGCTCAGGCGGAGCGCACCAGGTCGGAATTCTCTGATCACCATGTTCTTCTTCTGGCCTTCGCTCTATGTACACGTAGCTGACGATGCCTACGTCACAGTGCCTACTACGTGCAACGTGTGATGTCCGCAAGTAGCTGACAGCATCCATGTCACGACGCTTAGGTACAGAGCCATATTCTAGTTGCCTAGCAACCTGTACAATCAAGCCACACGGAGAGATTGTGCTTGAATCCAGATGAACTAGCATTTCAGCCCTTTCAAGTACGTTATTGACATCGTTTTTATCTACGTATTTTAATATTTTCTACGCTTTGGCATGCTTAATGAACATAATAAGTGAGTTCTAAGCATGGGCGGATTTTGCGGATCCACGATTCACGAATTTGCGGATTCACGGATCGTGGATCCGCAAAATCCGCGGATTTTGCGGATCGGCGGATTTGGGGGCGGGGCTTCCTCGAGTGTGTGGGCGGGGCCAAACGGACGGGGCTTCCATGCGAGCGCACATGCCCCTTGTGTGTATACAAAAGGTCAGAGACCGATCAGAGCAGCAGATTAAGAGACAGAAGCCCCTGGTCACAGGAACAGCACGGGGATTGCGCACGTGAAAGCCAAAGATGCAAATGCCTCTGGCCAGCATCACAGCGGATTTCCGATGGTATATTTGGAAAGAAGGCACATCTGCCCAGCCTCCCAACGCTCACGATTTTTTTTGGGCTGATGAATGAGTCACTGCATTTGCGCTTCAACTAGTTCCAGCGACCAAGTGTGTGTTACTACTATGCAATCGCGCCGAAGTGCGCAGGGGTCCCTTGAGTGAAATGTCCATCATAGTGGGTAAATGGCGGGAAGACGGGCGGGTGCACACCTCGAGTGTGTGGGCGGGGCCAAACGGACAGGGCTTCCATGCGAGCGCACATGCCCCTTGTGTGTATACAAAAGGTCAGAGACCGATCAGAGCAGCAGATTAAGAGACAGAAGCCCCTGGTCACAGGAACAGCAGGGGGATTGCGCACGTGAAAGCCAAAGATGCAAATGCCTCTGGCCAGCATCACAGCGGATTTCCCATGGTATATTTGGGAACAAGGCACACCTGCCCAGCCTCCACAACGCTCACGATTATTTTTGGGCTAATGAATGAGTCACTGAATTTAAGCTTCAACTAGGGCACATATTTATTCAAGAAGACACACCATGTAAATAATTTACGATGGCGCCGGCAAGCTGCCAGCGCCATCCTGCAAAGGTTACTTAATTAGCTTCAACAGGAAGCTCCAACTGATAAAATAAAGCAGGCGCTCGAGCCCCTGCTTTATCTTATCTGTTAGAGCTTCCTGTCGAAGCTAATTAAGTAACCATTTGAGGATGGCGCTGGAAGCTTGCCGGCGCCATCGTAAATTATGTTAGGCTTGAACTTTTGACCGCAAAATCCGCTCCGATCGCGGATTGCGGATTCTCGGTAAATTCGCGAGAGTTCGCGGATCGCGGATTTACCGAAAATCCGCAAAATCCGCGATCGGAGCGGATTTTGCGCTCATGCTTAGTGAGTTCTACATTTATTTCTTTTCTTTCTAGTTTTTGTTTACTGCATTTCTTGTTATGTTTTGCTCTCTCACAGAGGTTGTTATCCAAGTTTTATAAATCCTTATAAATAATCATGTATTAAACCAATCAATTTACAATTTTAAACTTCCAGTTTATTACCAGCACTGAATGTGCAGTTTGATTCCTCCGGCAAAGTTTTTGCAAAATAAAGGTGATCCTCCCATGCCTTGGCCTAGATGGAAAGAGGAGTTTATTAATGATATGAAGGGCATTGATGGGGAGTGCATGGGCGCTGAAAGAAAGAAAGTCATTTTACTTCATTGCCTTGGCTCTGAAGGTCAGGCTGTGTTCAGAACTTTACCCCACACTCTGGTGAAGGGGACAATATGAATGTTTATGTGGATGCCTTAAGTAGACTTGAAAAAAGATTCAAACCAACCGCTAATATCGCTCTTAACAGATTTAAATTTTACACTAGAGCGCAAAAGGATGATAAATCGTTTGAGATCTTTGAGTTTACATTGCAATTTTGGAGCAATGTCTAACGAAATGATTCGTGATCAGATCATTGTTCATGTCAAAAACAAAAAGATACAGGAAAAACTTTGGTTTATGGGTGATCCCAAACTGGAAGAAACTATTACCATAGCCAAATCCACTGAACTTTCAGAGAAATGGATGGATGTCGTTAAGCAAAATTCTAATAACAGCAAATATACCCTGGAGGAAGAAATTTGTGTGGTCAAGCCCAAAATAGTTACCAAGAATTCCAACATGGCACAAGGGAAAACCAAATCCACCTATAATAATTTATTAGTAGGAAACAAGATCATTCTAACAATTTTCTTTCCTGTTATAGGTGTGGCAGTAGATCACACATTGCTTCTTTTCAAGGATATCCAGCAATAAATAGGGAATCTAAAGTTTGTGGAAGAATGGGACATTTTAGCAATGTGTGTAGAGATAGACGTTACAGTAGCCAACCGCGTTACATTGCCAACAATGTAGATTCCACAAAAGCTTCTTGTGTCAATGAGTGTCAAGATGTGAATGAAGATTCCAACAAAGGATTAGTGGTGTCTATTGTTCAAAGGGGTTGTGTTAATGTAAACAGTATGAAATCTCCTAAATTTACTTTTGAGAGTTTGGGCATTGAATTGGAGATCATGGTGGACTCGGGTTCACCATGGGCGATCATTAGTATGGAATATCTCAATGAAAAATTACAAAGTGTATATAATATTACAGACTTACAGCAATCAGACATCATTGCAGAAAGCTTTGATGGATCAAGAATTGACATTGAAGGTTTTCTAAGAGTACCTTTAGTCTTTAAAGGAAGATCCGCTTATATCAAATTGTATATTGCTTTAAAGGGAGTCAATATTCTAGGTTGGCGTGATCAGTGGGTATTAGGTATTATTCTCAATCCACCAAGTGTCACTGTGCACTGAGCATAATTCTTTTTTTTTTTTTGTAAGACGTTTATTAATATTCCGCATTGCAGTACATATAGCATAGCCTACAACCCTTAGGGCCGGCCGCAACTTGTGGGTGTCCGTGATGGACAAAGAGGCGCAAGTAACGAATATACAGTCACACATCGGCTACCGAAAGCTGTAGGTCGTTGACAGTAACCTTCGCGCTACAGGCGCTCTTATGTACAATGTGCCTTCAAATGACGTCTTATTTTATTAAGTATAAGAAAACATTTCAACTCTGTAAACTGGACATTTCTCATCGGTGTGTCCCATTTTGTCGGCTGTATCTCCAAGGAACATGTCAGCAGCCGTGTTTCCGAAACCCATAAAGATTGCGTGTAGACCTCCGGTGTTTATCAATAGTGTGGGTGTATTTGACACTTGTGTGTGGTCTACCCTTGCCATGAGGTACTCCATCCACTAAGGGACAGCGGAGCCTCTCGTTTCATCCCTTCATTGTGTAGTGTTTCGCACGGGTAGTTGTATAGCCAGTCAGTTAGCTGGAGAGACGCGGCCCACATCAGTCCTAATGTCTGATTCGGTGTACGTGAATGCCTCCAGGCTCATAAACTATATATGGAAGGCAAGAGTCCAGAACAGTTAAACGGGGGGTGTTTATACGGGAGTGGGGGGGTGGGGGGGTGGGAAGGGAGAGTGTGTTTAAGAGAGTGTCGCCGTGAAGGGTGGCCAGGAAGATACTGTAACGGGCCTTTGTGTTGTCTTTGCGTTTGCAGGTAGACAGCTATCCGGCCCACCGGTTAGTGTGTCGTACGTGTTATGTGCGCAGTTGTCAGCCCTCTGGGCATCCGGGGAGGCGGCAGCCTCCATCAATCTAGATATACCACACAGCCAGTGCTCCGAACGTGCGATTGCCGTTGGGGGGGGAAAGCTCTATCCGCGCACCTAGCGTATCCTCATCTATTCCATCTGTGTCATCTCGCTCAAGGCGATCACTATATGAATCCCCTGGTCGCGCCTTCTTTCTGGAGGGATCCTACAAAACCATCCCAGAGCTGCGCAATTGGAACCTGCCTCAAGCCCGCAACCTCCTCTCGATGTAAAGCCACACTTTCTGCTCTAGCCCAATTGGTGAAGGAAGCACACCAGTATTTGGGGATTGGCGGCTCCCGCTTTTTCCAGTGTTTGGTGATTAACCGCTTGGCTGTGATGAGGCCTAGATCCCAGAACCTGGCGTGAGTCTTGTTTGGCTTATTTCTTCTATACAAACCTAGTATGCAGGCCTCCCAAGTGTGTGGTAGCCCCGGGCCAGCGCTGTGCGTTAAGAGAGATGTCACCTCCCCCCAATATGTGGCCAGAGAGGGGCAATTCCAGAGCATGTGCAAAATGTCCGCGCCTATCAGGTCGCATCTGGGACAGGCAGCGGTGTCGATCATGAAGTATTTGTTGATCCTGTCTGGGGACAAGTACGCCTGGTGCATTATATAAAATTGGATGGTTCGAAGCGGGCGCTGCGCGGGATGTTCATAGGGCAGGCTAGGATCATGGTCCATTCCTTGTCCGTCCATTCCCTCCCTCGGTGGGTAGCCCATTTGTCTCGTATCGGCCGTGTGGACCGTTGTGTGTGTAGGAGAAGGGCCTGTGCCAGCCATTGAATGATGTGAGTACCGCTGCCCATCACATGCAGATACTGCATTGCATGGTCCATCTCAGGCTCCTCCCGAACATCTCCCCAGGAGTCTGTGTATGTCCTCATGATAGACTCATGGGTCAGGAACTGTCCCGCCGGCAGACCCGTGCCCTCTGCCAGCTCCTCAAATGGGAGCAAAGCCCCGTCTGCGTAAAGGTCGCCTATCGTTTCCACTCCAGCCTCCGTCCAACTCTCTAGAGTGCGCGCCATCACTGTTCCACCTCTTCTGGGTGTGCCCAACAGAGGAACCGCAGGGGCATATGGCTTGACTCCCCGGGTCAATTTCAAACTGCGGAGGAAACACTTGCGGGCCACAGCTACATGTAGAGGCAGCGGGCGCGGTCCCCTGGTCAAGGGATGGAACAGTGTGCATATCTGTGTGTGTGTCCATATGTATGTGGAGGTGGCTGTGTCGTCTAAATGCGCACCGCTCAGCCAGTGTGTCACCCATTGCAGCTTTGCCGCCAAATAATACAACCCCATATTAGGAACCGCCAGCCCACCCTCCGTTACTGGGGAGTATAGTTTCGTCAGGGCCACTCGGGGGCGTCCCGCGTTCCACATCAGGTTACGGATCATCGATTCAAGGTCCCGGAAAAATTTTGCGGGGAGGTAGAACGGGGTTTTAGCAAAGTGATAGAGCAGTCTAGGCAATGCTATCATTTTAGTTAAAGCAATCCTGCTCGGTACATTTAGTGGCAGTGTCTTCCAGAAAGCCATCTGGGCTCGTAAAGAGGACATGGCTCGTCCCAGGTTCCCCTCCAGTATGTTCTCCACGTCTCTATATATGTGCACTCCAAGGTATTTAAAGGTGGTAGGATACCAGGTTAGCCTGACACCTCCTAGGTGCACGTCGCACTCCTGCGTGTCTTGGCTAAATGAATACACTCCGGACTTTGCCCAATTGACTTTAAGCCCCGATACTGTTTCAAACGTCTGGAAGATATCCGACAGTTCGTCCGGCACTGCTGTGAGGTCTCGTACATATAGAATCAAGTCGTCCGCGTATAGCGAAACTATATGTATACCATCAGCCAGTGGGGTCCCCAACCCGCCCCCTGTGTTCGCAGCAGCGCAGCCAGGGGTTCGATAGCCAGAGAGAAGAGTAGGGGCGACAGTGGGCAACCCTGTCGGGTGCCTCTGCGCACTCGCACCGCCTCTGAGAGCACTCTGACACTGGGCCGCTGATAGCTTAGGTCAACCATCTCCTCAAATGCGTCTCCCAGGCCAAATCTGTCCAGTACTGCTCCCAGATAGGGCCACTCCACCGAATCGAAGGCCTTCTCGAGGTCGAGAACCAGACAACCCGATCTCGGCCAGTGTGGCACGGCGGCGTCCTGTATGCGGAAGAGACGGCGGATATTGCGCGAGGTACTCCTCGCCGGCACAAAACCATTTTGGTCAGCATGTACCAGGGCCGGGACCTCTATAGCTAGGCGTCGGGCCAGCAAAGAGGTGAAGATTTTGTAATCAGTGTCCAGCATAGCCAAAGGCCTGTAGGAGCCCATGTTCGTTCCGTCCCTGCCTGGCTTCAGAAGCGAAACCAGGTTGGCCTCATTTAGCGTGGCTGGAAGCGCCGAGTCTTCTATCGCAGCATTATACATTTTAAGCAGTTCCGGGATCAGTGCATCTGAACAGGTTTTAAAAAATTCGGCAGGTAGGCCATCTGGACCCGGTGATTTGCCATTGGATAGGGCGAAGATAGCCTCGCGCATCTCTTCCTGTGTGAAGGGCGCCCCCAAGTCTCCCCACTGCGCGTCCGTAAGGGATGGTAGTGGGATGTTCTCTAGGTAGGCCGCTATGGTCACCGATGAAACCCTCAGCTGGGACCTGTATAGGGCTTGGTAATGCTGCACAAAGGCCCGATGTATTGCACTTTGAGTGTACACTACCTCTCCCACGGCTGTCCGGATGGCGGACACCGGCTCAGTACGACCCTCCTGTCTGACCAGCCAGGCCAGCAGTCTCCCGGGTTTGTCGCTGAATTGGTGTGTTCGCGCCGAGTGGGCTGCATAGTTAATGAGACGCAATCGTTCTAGTAGCGCCATATGTTCCGCACGGGCCTCAACCAGCCTGTCGTCTGTTCCCTCTACCGCCTCCTCTTCCCAGCGGAGCAAGTCAGCCTCCACTCGGCGCAGGTCGGTCTCTAGCTGTGTCTGTATGCCGCCCTGTGTGCCCAAGCAGTGGCCCCGCACCACAACCTTGAAGGCGTCCCACTCGATCTGCGGGGAGGACGCCGTGCCCGAGTTGTCAGCAAAGTAACCCGCCACGCAGGCCTGCAGGGAGTCTCGGAAGGGGCGTCTAGTAGTAGAGCCGGCTGTAAGCGCCACGTGGGGATGGGCCGGTGTGGGCGCTCCCAAGCTATGTGCAGCGTGTGTGGGTTGTGGTCAGAATGCGTTCTGCCAAGGTACTGTGAGTCCATTATGTGTGGCAACAGTTCCGAGGACACCATATATCTGTCTAGGCGGACATGTAATGAGTGTGCCCCTGAGTAGTAGGAGTATACTTTAGTGTTAGGGTTATGTGCGCGCCATGCATCCCTTAGGTCCCATTGTGCTGCCCATTGGGTGAGTGCCCTTGTGGCTCCCAGGGATGTGGCATCGGGTCTAGGCGGGGCCAAGCGGTCCAGTGTGGGAACCAGTACCGTGTTGTAGTCCCCCCCCAGAACCCAGGGGACTCCGTGCCAAGGCGCCAGCTTCTCTGAGACGCGTGCCAGGAAGCAACCCTGTTCCGTGTTCGGAGAGTATATGGATGCCAGTACTATAGGTTGCCCATCAATGCGGCCCTTCACCAACACATATATGCCCTCCGGGTCAGTTTGGACATCAGTCATTGCAAAGGGGGTACCCGGCTTCACCCATATCAGCGCTCCCCGGGCGAACGAGGAGTACTCAGTAGCATACAGTTGCCCCCTCCACCTACGCCGCAGTGCGACCACCTCCGCCTTGTTCATGTGTGTTTCCTGCAGGAGTGCGATCTGCACCCGGTGCCTTTTCAAGTATGAGTATATTTGATAACGGCGTGCTGGAGTGTGCATACCCCTAATATTCCAGGTGCATATTTTGTTCGTCGTCATCGTACCACAGTATGCTCCCCTCCTCCGCCCCCACAAACATCAGCCCAGCACCCATCCATAGCGTTCCTACTTTCAACTCTCCCATGGACACCCCCCCCACTACACTCATACATTCGGGAAGACATTAAAAAAGGGGGAAAAAACAATTAGCAGCAAAAACCAACTATGGGGAAACTCCCCTAAAATACCAAAAGGGCAGTAGCGAAACGGGCCACCGTCCATATCCTCAAAAGGAGAGGGACAACTTTTCAAGTCTGGGGGGATCGTGTGCTAATCACGGTCCGGACAGTTCAAATAGGTATATGACAAGGAAGATCAGAGCCCTTCCCTGGGCCTTATGCGTTAGTGTACATGCAGCCAGAGTCAGTGCACCAGATCTTGGCGTCGACAGCCCCATGAGGGGATCCACCCTCTCGGCCAGTCTTTGTAGTGGGTGCACGAATGTCTGCCGACCCTCCGTTAAATCAGTGTGGGAAAGTCATGCGGTGAGGGGGGTTACTGCGGCCCCCGACCAGTCAGCGAGGTTGGGGAAGGTGGTATCACAGACTAGGAGGGTGAGAAGGGGGAATTATGGCAATACTGTTCCACCACCCTCTTACCTCCTCAAGGGCCATGAGTCTGGGAGAAGTACTCACTGTGTGAAGGACAAGCCAACTACCGCCCAGGCCGTGGGAGCCATTCCGGCAGATGACCAGTGTGCAGCACGTCCAACTGTCCCTTCAGTCACTGCTCCATCCCCGTCGGTGCAATAGGGCATTCGATCTGTGTGTAAGCGCCATCAGTGGAGCATGTCAGCCGTCTGCGGCGTGACCTCTGGGAGTTCCACAGACACCTGGGAGTCCGGTATCCCGTAAATGGCCTCATCATCGCTGGGGATCATCTGCTGGCCAGGGTCCAGGGCGACTTCCGATCCTGGCGAATTGCTCAATTGGGAGATTCTGCGAAGTGCATCTCGTTGTTCCTTAAGCATTTGATATGCTGGCGGGGAGTGGCGCGATGTTTCCTCCGGGCGCCTATTCTGCTGGCCTCTGCTCCCACGGCGGCGGCGCGGCCCTCGTGCTCGCGGCCTCGTCCCGTTTCCTGGTGCCTGCCGTGGCGTCGTTTCTATGCCGCTGTCCATCCATTCACCGACCTCTTCAGGGGTGTTAAAGAAGTAGGTTTTGTCCCGCGCCACCACTCTCTTAGTTTGGCAGGAAAGAGGAGGGAATATTTCAAGCCTGCGTCTCTTAGTCTCCGCTTAGCCTCTAGGAAATCGTGCCGTTGACGTTGCACTTGGACAGTGTAGTCCGGGAAAAACATTATAATGGCATTATCTATACGGACTTCTCCAAGTCGTCGGGTTTCCTGCAGCACCGTGTCTCTGTCCCTATAATTTAGGATCCTGAAGAGGAGTGGCCTTGGATTTGTGCCTGAGGTGTGGGGCCTCGTTAGAACTCTGTGTGCCCTCTCCACCACGAAGTGCAGCGAAAGTGCATCCGGGGGTAGCAGGTCCCTGAGCCAGTCCTCCACTCGTTGTGCTGGTCGGTTCCCTTCCCAATTTTCCGGGACCCCCACGAGTCTAATGTTATTGTGTCTCGCCCTTCCTTCTGCATCCTCAGCCCGGTCTTCCAAGAAGTCCACTCTGTTAAGGAGGTCCTGCACTAGTTTGTCCGTCTGAGTGACTTTGGGTTCAAGTTCTTTCACCACTCCTTCCAGTGTCTTGGTCCGGTCGGTTAGTTTCCTGTGGTCGTCTCGCAGGTGGGTGAGGTCAATCGCGACACTGTCTATTTTTGACTCCAGGGAGGTCCTGGTCTGCTGCAGCGACGGTTCCATGCGCTCCATAGCCGCGAGCACGCTGTCCAACCTCGCAGTTACCTGATCGGCGGCCATCTTGTTCTGCGACTTTCCTGTTCTTCCCTTCAGCGGGGCTCCCCCTGTCCCAGTACACGTCCTCACTCCACCGGACATGTGCGGAGCCGCCCTGCCAGCGTCTCAGATGGTGCTGGAGAGGGGTGTTCCCGCGGCAGGCCCGTGTGCCAGGCAACGTCTCTTAAGCAGTCCGCCGGCTCCCCACGCGCCTCCCTCACCAGGTCGTCGCGGGGTTCGAATCAGCAGCTTCCTCCAGTGGTGCACTCGTCGAGGGCCGCCAGCCAGGACCCTGCCTCTCTCCACCTCAGGTCTGCCCTCGCCGTCCCGCTCTCGATGTGGGCCTGGGCTATGGAAGGTTATGCCACGCGTGGTGTTGTGGGCCCCCTGCGCAGGGACCAGTCGGCCTGCCAGCTGCAGCCGCCCAACGGTCAATTTGCATGGCTGGACTGCGGCCGCAGAGTCAGAGGGAAGGGCCCACAGGGTGCAAGCGGCACCAGCTGCCACCCGACAGCTCCTCTGCGTGGGCCTGGGGGTCCGCCCCAGGCGCTCCGTCAGGTCTTCCCGGGGTCTCTGCCTCCCCTCTCACGGGTGTTAGGAGGCCAGGCAGGCTCACTCCGTAATCCGGGCCCCCAGCCGCCCAAAGGTTCCCCGAGGTCGGTGGCGGCCGCCGGGGAGGCCGCTCGTTGCAGGGTGGATGTCGCAGGCTGGGTCCTGCTCGTCAATCCTGGATCTCGCGTCTCCCTGGCCCCTCCGCCTGTTGGGGAAGGCTCAGTTCTCTCAGGGGGCCACTGGAGGGGCCGCCACAGGCCACGCTGGATCACCGGTCGCCAGCTCGGGGTCACAGCTCCACCATGCGCGTCCCCTCTCAGCCAAGCAATGGCGACTCACCTCCGGGCCCCCAGCAGCACAGCGTCAGGACGAGTGCGGTAAGGTCTCTGCTCCGCCTCCTGATCAGGCCCCTGGCAGATGGTCAGCAGCGCACTGGATACGTCTTCCGGCAGCTAGGGTTCCTCTGCTCCTCGGCTGCGGCCTCCGGGGGGTCCGCCCCCGCCCGGGTTGTTGTCTTATTTTCGGGGCCTACTTGGTAGGCCCGAGCCGCGGCCTCTCGTGTTCACCCCGCCGGTCCGGTAGTTGCCGGCCCCGCAGGCGGGCCGCAGGAAAGGCCGGTGCTAGCCGCGCCGGGTCTCTACTTTCAAAGTCGGCCCAGGTGCCGATTACCGCTCTGCGAGGGTCCGCTTGAAGTTACTGGTGGCTGCGGGCAAATGTGACGGAGAATTGGCCCAGGGAAGGGGAGCTCGGCACGGAGCTCTACCCTAGAGCGTCCTCCGCCATTGCGCGCGTAGCCACGCCCCCCGTGCACTGAGCATGATATGGTAAATGTCGCAACTACCAGTCAAAGTATGGATGAAAAGAAAGACATGTCCTATTGGCGTCATAAATATAACAAGGTGTTCTGTGATAAATTGGGGAAATGAAAAGATTTTTCGCATAAAATTGTTTTAAAAGAGCGCCATCCCTGTTAAACAAAAAAATGAGAGGGGTGCCTATTAATGTTAGGGATGAATTGAAAGAAATGCTACATGATTTACTTAAGGTTAACATTATTGAGCCAATTGAATTCTCTGAATGGGTATCACCCATTGTTTTAGCACGCAAGACGGACCAAAAATTACGTGTATGTATTGACTTGAGAGCATTAAACTCCAACATCATAAGAGATTGCCATCCCCTCCCATTTATCAATGAGTAGGTTTCTTTGTTTGATGGTGTGCAGATTTTCCCTACCCTAGACCCAAGATCTGCCTACCACCAGATTGAACTCACTGAAGAATCAAAGAAATACACTGCGTTTATCACTCCATTGGGTTTATTTCAGTACACAAGGATGCCCTTTGGGCTGGCATCGGCAGCGTCAGTCTTCCAGATTTTTAGAGATGTTGATTCTTTTGTCAAATGCTTTCAAGATGATATTTTGTTTTTTTCTAGAAATGAATCAGAACACGAATCACATCTGGATGAAGTTTGTAAGAGACTTGAGAAATGTGGTCTTACCCTCAAAGCACACAAATGTAAGTTATTCAGTAGGTCCGTTGAATATTTGTGACATACACTTCTGGTGAGGGTCTCATGCGTAAAAAATCAAACATGGAAGTTATTCTTAATGCTCCAGTCCCGGGTTAACAAGGAACAATTGCTATAATTTTCTGGAATGTGTGAGTACTATAGTAAGTTTGTCGAAAATTATGCGACCTAAATGGAACCATTGAGGAAATTGTTGAGACAAAAAGCTTTATTTGAGTGGAATGACGAACAAGCTAAGGCTTTCATGGATATTAAGAATGATATTATTAATGCTCCAACATTGAAACCTTTCAAGATGAAAAAAGAGTGTATTATAACGGTGGATGCCAGGTTATTCGGTCTTGGTAGTGTTTTGTCTCAAAGAGATGGTGGTTGTGAATGGAATGTAGTTTTTTCCTCGAGAACACTTAATGGGACTGAGCGCAGGTATGCTGTGATCGAGCGTGAGTTGCTTGCATGTGTTTGGGCAGTGGAACATTACAGGAATTTTGTGTGGGGCAGCAAATTTGTTCTCGGGACAGATCATAAACCATTGATACATATTCTGTCAGTGGGTGGCGGTTGGAATTCTACGGCTAGAATTGCACGTTTGGCTTCTACACTTCAAGAGTATAATTTCACAGTGAATATATACCAGGGAAAAAAATGTTAAGGCGAATTGTTTAGCACGCTTTCCTTGTAATGATGGCTTGGCTAATGTTAATTTTGTCAAAGAATTGGATTTTGTATTAGGGATTTCTGATTTGATTCCTTTACAATATCAGGAGATTACTGAACAAAGTTGGAAGGAGGTTCAAGATTCCGATGACAAATGGGTTCATCTTAAGAAATTTGTTCGGAAGGTTGGCCAAGGAAGATTGATGAAAGGTCATATTTAATACCTTCCTTCAATGTTGCAGATGAGTTGTTCTGTGAAGGGGATTTTGTATTTAAAGCTGGCAAATGTATTCCACCAAATGGCATACAAGCATTGATTCTTAAATTGGCACACAAGACACATCCTGGGATTTCTGCGATGAAACGCTTGACAAAATCTTATTTTTGGTGGCCAGGCATGGATAGGTTTATTGACCGCACAGTTAGAGAATGTAGTGAGTGTTGTTCTAATGATAAAATGTTAAAAGTACACATTCCGCCACTTAAAAGTGTAAAATGTCCTCAATTACCATGGAATAAGGTTGCGTTTGACATATCAGGCCCTTTTAATATGTTAAATTATCAACGAAGGGAGGTAGAGAAAAGAGATAGGATTCCTTCTCCACGGGCACTGATACATAAACAAGGAGAATCCTACTGCCAGTGTGCACCACAGTGATGGGGAACACTCAGTGTAGTGTAAAATACCCCTCACACACCAACAGGCCCCTTGGTGTCATGCTTCATCATCGGGGTCTTCGCACCCCGCTAAGGGGATGCGGCACGCTACGACCTGCGACTACGAGGGAGCGTTAACAAGTAATAACTATGTGTGGTGTGTGTTGAGTGCACGTGAGGGGATTAATGTGAGTGAAGGGTGTGGTGAAAAATTAAAAAGTACCTGGCCAGTGGGTGTAGTGAAAAAACTTTATTCCATACCCCTAGCTGGTGCTATTAAAAAGTGTGCAAAAGGCGAGGTTCAGAGTCTTAGTTAGGGACTCGACCTCTGGTGTGCGTCGACATGTTTCGGAACTGGTGTTCCTTCTTCAGGACGGGGCACAACTTCCCAACCCTACTCACGTATTTCTATTAAAAAGTGAAATTCTACTTCTTAAAAAGTGAAAATGACCTCACAGAGGCTATCAATGTGCCTGCAGCGGTATCTTCGGTTCATGCAGTTGCATGCCCTGAAAAAAAGGAAAAAATCACCTTTAGTTTGGTTGTCAAAATAAGACTGACTCAGACAGGTGCAGTCACCTGGAGCCCCAAACAGTCAAATTGACCTGTAAAAAAGATTGACATACAAGACACACAACACATAAGGCACACAAAAGGTTTTTTGTATATGTTTTTCATACTCATTGTCACTGTTGTGAATTGCGTCATGAGCATATCCAGAAACATCAGGGTAGGTAGGTGGATCCACAATCTGTGAGGATAAAGAAGTGGTTTCACTACTGTGACTCCTATTACTCACTGTTGGACTCCACACTAGATCTAGGTGTCAGAGAGTTGTCCTTATGTTCCATATGTATACTCACAAAATCCGCCTAAATTGGCCTCCTTCTACCACCCTGTGCTGCTCCGCCGTAAATGCGAATGTACGCACAGTGGTGGTATATATTGGGGATTCAGGCGGTCTCTCATTCGCTAATTAGCGGAAATCGGATGCTAGCCTAAAATGGTACATCCGTATGTCCGCCTATCATGTCCCTTGCGCGTGCACCATGGTGCATGTGTTCTTTCGTTATTGGTTTATTGCCGGGTTTTCCTGAAGACCAAATAAGGAGAGTCCGCTGCCCTACCAATTGCATGGCCAGACCCGAGTAGGTATCCGACAATCGCCCCACTGCGCAAGCCTCAATGCTGAAACGCTTACTGAAACAGATGCGCATGCGCAATGGAGTTCTTGGTTGTTAAGTGGTATGCGCATGCGCGAAGGCTTCACACTAGTTTCGCGGAAATGCGATGGTTTTGCACCACATCGGCAAAAAGTCTAGGCCGGTCCTCCTCTGTTTTCCAAATAGCTATGGAGCCCATGGTTTGCTGTTCATACGTGCATGCGCTAAAGCATCACCCTGGTCGTGCTGTTAACATGCGCATGCGTGAAAGCATCACACTGATCGTGCGGTGACGGAGGCAATGTTTTTGTTTAACACTGTACCAGGGAATCCTAAAGAGGGTGCGCGCATGCGTGTTGTATGTTTTCTTAGCTCCGGTGTTCTAGTCAACTACACACGTGTCGATGTGTCGTTGGCACTTATCTCATGCGGTGTAACTGACTGGAGATTGCCTTGTTATATGTTTAACAACCATTGAATGGGAAGGGCATGTTCCAAAGAATATTAATAAAAAACGGCTCTGTCCGTTAGTGTGCACATATCATGCCGCGTTTCCTTAAGGCATACTCCGAGTAGAGGACAGTATCAGGATCAAGTTGGTTCTT
Organism: Lissotriton helveticus; assembly: GCF_964261635.1. Lineage (NCBI taxonomy): Eukaryota > Metazoa > Chordata > Amphibia > Caudata > Salamandridae > Lissotriton > Lissotriton helveticus. The sequence continues at coordinate 1,329,310,498 of NC_136068.1, read as the reverse complement.
ATTCTTCTTGATCTACATCTAAATAGAATGGGAAAATGTGAGATTACGGTCCAGTAATTTGGCTCCACGGAATGTCATCATTAAGTCCCGTGACATGTGTTCCCAGGCGAAACACCCACCGTTGTTCTTTTTGGAACAGGCCTGTGTCAGATGGTAGATGCTCGATGACCGTCCAGCGTAAATCGTTGATACAGTGCTGAAATTCCCAAAAATGTGACGCCATCTTAGTGGTGCTTTTTTTACAGCGTATGTTGCTTTTGTGTTCGCCTATCCTTACTTTGACCGGACGGGTAGTCATACCTATATACTCCAGACTACATGGGCAAGTTATCATGTATACCACGTTCTTCGTGTTACAGTTAGAGAACTGGCGCTGTTCCCATGAGGTGCCATTCCTAAAAGTCAGGGTTTTACTTTTTTGGGTTTGGTGACAGCAACTGCAGTCACCGCAGGGGAAATGACCTTGAACCCCAGTTACATTCTGTCTTCCTGTGGTGTTTGGTCGTGGTCTGGTATGTACCAGCATGTCTCTGATGTTTTTGCCCCTGCGGTGTGCAAGCATTGGTTTTTCGAAAACCAGGTCCCCACAGTTCAGTATTCCCCAGTGTTTGTTAATGACTTTTGATACCTGGTTTGATATGGACGTATATGTCGTCACGCAGATAGGTCTTTTGTTAGATTCCTTATCTTTAGGATTGTCTTCTAGAAGTGCCTCCCTGTGGTTGTTCCTTGCACGCTTCATCGCTTTTTCAATGGTTTTGGCAGGGTATTGTCTCTGTATCAGTTTTGTTTTTAAATCTTTAGCTTGCTTGTTGAATTGTTGCAGTTCCGTGCAGTTTCTTCTGAGTCGCAGGAACTGGCCATACGGTAGGTTCTCCCTTAGGTGTCTGGGATGGAAGCTGTCGTATCGTAACAAGCAGTTTCTGGAAGTGGGTTTGAAGTGAGTGGTACTTTTCAGTCTTCCTTCCTCCGTGTATATATTCAAATCCAGGAAGATCATTGATGTGTTGGAGACAGTACTGGTGAATTTTAGGTACTCATTTTGATTGTTGAGCCAAGTCACGAAACTGGTTGCACTACTAGTATCCCCATTCCATATGATGAAAATGTCATCTATGTACCGTTTCCAGGTGTCAATCTGGGCACGGTACGGGTTGTCTTCATGTAAGATTTTGTACTGTTCCAAGTGGTGGACGTATAGTCCAGCCAAACTTGGGGCGAAGGTGCTACCCATGCTTGTTCCATGGGTCTGTAGGTATAGGGTATCCTTGTATCTGAAAAAAATTGTCTTTCAAAGCCATGGCGATGCATTCTAGTACTAGATTTCTCGGTGTCTGGTATTTCCATGCATTACTGTAGAGGACTTCCTCTATGATCTGTAGTGTTTCTTCATGAGGCAAGCTCGTATACAAGCTCTCCACATCGAGGCTGAGCAGGAGCTGTGTGGATGGATCAAATTCCTTTTGTTCCAGTAGCTGTAATACCGCTTTGGTGTCTTTCAAATACGTGTTCGTGGATTGTACCATTGGTCTCAGGAAAGCGTCTGAAAATTTAGACAGGGGCTCCAGAATTGACCCGATCCCGGAAACAATTGGTCTGCCCGGTGGGCTTTCAATGTTTTTGTGTATCTTCGGGATACAGTAGAAGTACGGTATTTTTGGAGCTGGCTGTTGAAGGAAATCAGCTTCCTTTTTGCTAAGCCAATCATGGGCTAGGCCTTCCTCTACCATACCGCCGATCCGAATCCGAAGTCCTTCCGTTGGGTCTCTTTCCAACACTTTGTAGTTCCGTTCATCTGATAATAAACGTAGGCACTCCTTGTCATATGCCTCCATGGTTTGCAATACTATTGCTCCCCCTTTGTCTGCTGGTTTAATAACGAGCTCGTTGTTGGTTGACAGTTCTCTGAGAGCTTGTTGTTCATCACCACTTGTGTTATAGAAGACGTTGTTCCCTTTTGTATTGAGTTGGTTAATCTCCGTTGTTACTGCCTTTTCAAAAGTTAGGATTTCCACGGGAATTGTAGAATCCGGGGGGGTGAAGGTAGATTTCAACTTCAATCCTGTGTCTGTTTTGTCTTCCGGTATGGGTTTGTCTTTAAAGAAAGCCTGTAATTTCAGTTTCCTAAAAAAGTCCTGTAACTCTTTATTGAGTTTGAAGATATCTGGTTTTTGAGTTGGCACAAAACCCAAGCCTTTGTTTAAAACAGTCTTCTGGGTTGATGTTAAGGTCATGGGTGTGAGATTCACAACTAAGTCCCTCTCTTGCTGGTTGATGGTTGGTTGGGAAGCGATCCCGTCATGCTCCTGGTTGTTCGGGCGTTGGGCTGTTCCTGATCTTCCCAAACGACTGTGTTGCCTTTCCGGTTCCTGCCTCGTGTGTTCTGGCGTGCCCCTAAAAAAGGTTGCTGTGGTCCTGCATATTGCTGTTGTTGGTCATAGTAGCCATTACTGTATTCTTGATTCCATACTGGGCCAAACTGAAAGGGGTTGAATTGTGGTGGGCCCATAAACTGTGGAAATTGATTTGGTGGTTGGTACCCACGCCATCCCCTTTGTCTAGGGAACTGTTGTCTCCTCTGTCTCCAACCTCCTCTGCGTTGTCTGTTTCCTCGAATCCCGCTTGAATTGGAACCTGAGGACCCATTGTCTGAAGTGTCGCTATCTGCATCGCTATAGGTGTTTTTGGAGACATAATCCACCTTAGTATATGGGTATGCATTTTCGGGGGTGAATTTTGCCACATCTTTGGTTAATTTATTGGTTTTACTCTGTTTCAGAGTGAACTCAAAGTCAGTCATTTGTTGGTTTAGTTCCTCTAGTCTGGTTTTCAACTCCTCTGGTGGGATATATGTTCTCAGTTGGACCTCTATTTTGTTGATTTCAATTTTCAGTTCCTGTGTAACCCTGGTGGCTGTCTTAATTATGAGAACCAGCCAATCTCTTGAACAATGCCAGGAGATTAATGACCACTCTTTTTTGAAAATTAGGTCGTCTTGAAAAATGAGTGGTTCATTTTTGACAATTAGGCCAGGTGGTGCCATTTTGTTACGAAGGTATTGGGTCATGAACAGTCCATGTAAGGCAGCTTTGATTTGATTACGTCTGAGGTTCAGCAATTCGTTCCAGTCATTTGTTTGCGGGCCTGTTTCTTGGTTACATAGGCCTTCAAATAGGTTGGTATCCGATAGGATCCTGTCTATTTCGTCCTCAGCGAAAGTGAGGCCATGTTCATCTTCCATTTCTGATGGACCGCTGGCTTCTTTAATTATACCTAGATGTGTGTCCTTATGTGTGTGTCAATATATGTAGAGATAAGCTCCCGCAGCTGCGCGCTGCCTAAAGACTAAATTATCAACGAAGGGAGGTAGAGAAAAGAGATAGGATTCCTTCTCCACGGGCACTGATACATAAACAAGGAGTTTATGGGCCCACCACAATTCAACCCCTTTCAGTTTGGCCCAGTATGGAATCAAGAATACAGTAATGGCTACTATGACCAACAACAGCAATATGCAGGACCACAGCAACCTTTTTTAGGGGCACGCCAGAACACACGAGGCAGGAACCGGAAAGGCAACACAGTCGTTTGGGAAGATCAGGAACAGCCCAACGCCCGAACAACCAGGAGCATGACGGGATCGCTTCCCAACCAACCGTCAACCAGCAAGAGAGGGACTTAGTTGTGAATCTCACACCCATGACCTTAACATCAACCCAGAAGACTGTTTTAAACAAAGGCTTGGGTTTTGTGCCAACTCAAAAACCATATATCTTCAAACTCAATAAAGAGTTACAGGACTTTTTTAGGAAACTGAAATTACAGGCTTTCTTTAAAGACAAACCCATACCGGAAGACAAAACAGACACAGGATTGAAGTTGAAATCTACCTTCACCCCCCCGGATTCTACAATTCCCGTGGAAATCCTAACTTTTGAAAAGGCAGTAACAACGGAGATTAACCAACTCAATACAAAAGGGAACAACGTCTTCTATAACACAAGTGGTGATGAACAACAAGCTCTCAGAGAACTGTCAACCAACAACGAGCTCGTTATTAAACCAGCAGACAAAGGGGGAGCAATAGTATTGCAAACCATGGAGGCATATGACAAGGAGTGCCTACGTTTATTATCAGATGAACGGAACTACAAAGTGTTGGAAAGAGACCCAACGGAAGGACTTCGGATTCGGATCGGCGGTATGGTAGAGGAAGGCCTAGCCCATGATTGGCTTAGCAAAAAGGAAGCTGATTTCCTTCAACAGCCAGCTCAAAAAATACCGTACTTCTACTGTATCCCGAAGATACACAAAAACATTGAAAGCCCACCGGGCAGACCAATTGTTTCCGGGATCGGGTCAATTCTGGAGCCCCTGTCTAAATTTTCAGACGCTTTCCTGAGACCAATGGTACAATCCACGAACACGTATTTGAAAGACACCAAAGCGGTATTACAGCTACTGGAACAAAAGGAATTTGATCCATCCACACAGCTCCTGCTCAGCCTCGATGTGGAGAGCTTGTATACGAGCTTGCCTCATGAAGAAACACTACAGATCATAGAGGAAGTCCTCTACAGTAATGCATGGAAATACCAGACACCGAGAAATCTAGTACTAGAATGCATCGCCATGGCTTTGAAAGACAATTTTTTCAGATACAAGGATACCCTATACCTACAGACCCATGGAACAAGCATGGGTAGCACCTTCGCCCCAAGTTTGGCTGGACTATACGTCCACCACTTGGAACAGTACAAAATCTTACATGAAGACAACCCGTACCGTGCCCAGATTGACACCTGGAAACGGTACATAGATGACATTTTCATCATATGGAATGGGGATACTAGTAGTGCAACCAGTTTCGTGACTTGGCTCAACAATCAAAATGAGTACCTAAAATTCACCAGTACTGTCTCCAACACATCAATGATCTTCCTGGATTTGAATATATACACGGAGGAAGGAAGACTGAAAAGTACCACTCATTTCAAACCCACTTCCAGAAACTGCTTGTTACGATACGACAGCTTCCATCCCAGACACCTAAGGGAGAACCTACCGTATGGCCAGTTCCTGCGACTCAGAAGAAACTGCACGGAACTGCAACAATTCAACAAGCAAGCTAAAGATTTAAAAACAAAACTGATACAGAGACAATACCCTGCCAAAACCATTGAAAAAGCGATGAAGCGTGCAAGGAACAACCACAGGGAGGCACTTCTAGAAGACAATCCTAAAGATAAGGAATCTAACAAAAGACCTATCTGCGTGACGACATATACGTCCATATCAAACCAGGTATCAAAAGTCATTAACAAACACTGGGGAATACTGAACTGTGGGGACCTGGTTTTCGAAAAACCAATGCTTGCACACCGCAGGGGCAAAAACATCAGAGACATGCTGGTACATACCAGACCACGACCAAACACCACAGGAAGACAGAATGTAACTGGGGTTCAAGGTCATTTCCCCTGCGGTGACTGCAGTTGCTGTCACCAAACCCAAAAAAGTAAAACCCTGACTTTTAGGAATGGCACCTCATGGGAACAGCGCCAGTTCTCTAACTGTAACACGAAGAACGTGGTATACATGATAACTTGCCCATGTAGTCTGGAGTATATAGGTATGACTACCCGTCCGGTCAAAGTAAGGATAGGCGAACACAAAAGCAACATACGCTGTAAAAAAAGCACCACTAAAATGGCGTCACATTTTTTGGAATTTCAGCACTGTATCAACGATTTACGCTGGACGGTCATCGAGCGTCTACCATCTGACACAGGCCTGTTCCAAAAAGAACAACGGTGGGTGTTTCGCCTGGGAACACATGTCACGGGACTTAATGATGACATTCCGTGGAGCCAAATTACTGGACCGTAATCTCACATTTTCCCATTCTATTTGGATGTAGATCAAGAAGAATAAGAACCAACTTGATCCTGATACTGTCCTCTACTCGGAGTATGCCTTAAGGAAACGCGGCATGATATGTGCACACTAACGGACAGAGCCGTTTTTTATTAATATTCTTTGGAACATGCCCTTCCCATTCAATGGTTGTTAAACATATAACAAGGCAATCTCCAGTCAGTTACACCGCATGAGATAAGTGCCAACGACACATCGACACGTGTGTAGTTGACTAGAACACCGGAGCTAAGAAAACATACAACACGCATGCGCGCACCCTCTTTAGGATTCCCTGGTACAGTGTTAAACAAAAACATTGCCTCCGTCACCGCACGATCAGTGTGATGCTTTCACGCATGCGCATGTTAACAGCACGACCAGGGTGATGCTTTAGCGCATGCACGTATGAACAGCAAACCATGGGCTCCATAGCTATTTGGAAAACAGAGGAGGACCGGCCTAGACTTTTTGCCGATGTGGTGCAAAACCATCGCATTTCCGCGAAACTAGTGTGAAGCCTTCGCGCATGCGCATACCACTTAACAACCAAGAACTCCATTGCGCATGCGCATCTGTTTCAGTAAGCGTTTCACCATTGAGGCTTGCGCAGTGGGGCGATTGTCGGATACCTACTCGGGTCTGGCCATGCAATTGGTAGGGCAGCGGACTCTCCTTATTTGGTCTTCAGGAAAACCCGGCAATAAACCAATAACGAAAGAACACATGCACCATGGTGCACGCGCAAGGGACATGATAGGCGGACATACGGATGTACCATTTTAGGCTAGCATCCGATTTCCGCTAATTAGCGAATGAGAGACCGCCTGAATCCCCAATATATACCACCACTGTGCGTACATTCGCATTTACGGCGGAGCAGCACAGGGTGGTAGAAGGAGGCCAATTTAGGCGGATTTTGTGAGTATACATATGGAACATAAGGACAACTCTCTGACACCTAGATCTAGTGTGGAGTCCAACAGTGAGTAATAGGAGTCACAGTAGTGAAACCACTTCTTTATCCTCACAGAATGTGGATCCACCTACCTACCCTGATGTTTCTGGATATGCTCATGACGCAATTCACAACAGTGACAATGAGTATGAAAAACATATACAAAAAACCTTTTGTGTGCCTTATGTGTTGTGTGTCTTGTATGTCAATCTTTTTTACAGGTCAATTTGACTGTTTGGGGCTCCAGGTGACTGCACCTGTCTGAGTCAGTCTTATTTTGACAACCAAACTAAAGGTGATTTTTTCCTTTTTTTCAGGGCATGCAACTGCATGAACCGAAGATACCGCTGTAGGCACATTGATAGCCTCTGTGAGGTCATTTTCACTTTTTAAGAAGTAGAATTTCACTTTTTAATAGAAATACGTGAGTAGGGTTGGGAAGTTGTGCCCCGTCCTGAAGAAGGAACACCAGTTCCGAAACATGTCGACGCACACCAGAGGTCGAGTCCCTAACTAAGACTCTGAACCTCGCCTTTTGCACACTTTTTAATAGCGCCAGCTAGGGGTATGGAATAAAGTTTTTTCACTACACCCACTAGCCAGGTACTTTTTAATTTTTCACCACACCCTTCACTCACATTAATCCCCTCACGTGCACTCAACACACACCACACATAGTTATTACTTGTTAACGCTCCCTCGTAGTCGCAGGTCGTAGCGTGCCGCATCCCCTTAGCGGGGTGCGAAGACCCCGATGATGAAGCATGACACCAAGGGGCCTGTTGGTGTGTGAGGGGTATTTTACACTACACTGAGTGTTCCCCATCACTGTGGTGCACACTGGCAGTAGGATTCTCCTTGTTTATGTATCAGTGCCCGTGGAGAAGGAATCCTATCTCTTTTCTCTACCTCCCTTCGTTGATAATTTAGTCTTTAGGCAGCGCGCAGCTGCGGGAGCTTATCTCTACATATATTGACACACACATAAGGACACACATCTAGGTATAATTAAAGAAGCCAGCGGTCCATCAGAAATGGAAGATGAACATGGCCTCACTTTCGCTGAGGACGAAATAGACAGGATCCTATCGGATACCAACCTATTTGAAGGCCTATGTAACCAAGAAACAGGCCCGCAAACAAATGACTGGAACGAATTGCTGAACCTCAGACGTAATCAAATCAAAGCTGCCTTACATGGACTGTTCATGACCCAATACCTTCGTAACAAAATGGCACCACCTGGCCTAATTGTCAAAAATGAACCACTCATTTTTCAAGACGACCTAATTTTCAAGAAAGAGTGGTCATTAATCTCCTGGCATTGTTCAAGAGATTGGCTGGTTCTCATAATTAAGACAGCCACCAGGGTTACACAGGAACTGAAAATTGAAATCAACAAAATAGAGGTCCAACTGAGAACATATATCCCACCAGAGGAGTTGAAAACCAGACTAGAGGAACTAAACCAACAAATGACTGACTTTGAGTTCACTCTGAAACAGAGTAAAACCAATAAATTAACCAAAGATGTGGCAAAATTCACCCCCGAAAATGCATACCCATATACTAAGGTGGATTATGTCTCCAAAAACACCTATAGCGATGCAGATAGCGACACTTCAGACAATGGGTCCTCAGGTTCCAATTCAAGCGGGAATCGAGGAAACAGACAACGCAGAGGAGGTTGGAGACAGAGGAGACAACAGTTCCCTAGACAAAGGGGATGGCGTGGGTACCAACCACCAAATCAATTTCCACAGTTTATGGGCCCACCACAATTCAACCCCTTTCAGTTTGGCCCAGTATGGAATCAAGAATACAGTAATGGCTACTATGACCAACAACAGCAATATGCAGGACCACAGCAACCTTTTTTAGGGGCACGCCAGAACACACGAGGCAGGAACCGGAAAGGCAACACAGTCGTTTGGGAAGATCAGGAACAGCCCAACGCCCGAACAACCAGGAGCATGACGGGATCGCTTCCCAACCAACCGTCAACCAGCAAGAGAGGGACTTAGTTGTGAATCTCACACCCATGACCTTAACATCAACCCAGAAGACTGTTTTAAACAAAGGCTTGGGTTTTGTGCCAACTCAAAAACCAGATATCTTCAAACTCAATAAAGAGTTACAGGACTTTTTTAGGAAACTGAAATTACAGGCTTTCTTTAAAGACAAACCCATACCGGAAGACAAAACAGACACAGGATTGAAGTTGAAATCTACCTTCACCCCCCCGGATTCTACAATTCCCGTGGAAATCCTAACTTTTGAAAAGGCAGTAACAACGGAGATTAACCAACTCAATACAAAAGGGAACAACGTCTTCTATAACACAAGTGGTGATGAACAACAAGCTCTCAGAGAACTGTCAACCAACAACGAGCTCGTTATTAAACCAGCAGACAAAGGGGGAGCAATAGTATTGCAAACCATGGAGGCATATGACAAGGAGTGCCTACGTTTATTATCAGATGAACGGAACTACAAAGTGTTGGAAAGAGACCCAACGGAAGGACTTCGGATTCGGATCGGCGGTATGGTAGAGGAAGGCCTAGCCCATGATTGGCTTAGCAAAAAGGAAGCAGATTTCCTTCAACAGCCAGCTCCAAAAATACCGTACTTCTACTGTATCCCGAAGATACACAAAAACATTGAAAGCCCACCGGGCAGACCAATTGTTTCCGGGATCGGGTCAATTCTGGAGCCCCTGTCTAAATTTTCAGACGCTTTCCTGAGACCAATGGTACAATCCACGAACACGTATTTGAAAGACACCAAAGCGGTATTACAGCTACTGGAACAAAAGGAATTTGATCCATCCACACAGCTCCTGCTCAGCCTCGATGTGGAGAGCTTGTATACGAGCTTGCCTCATGAAGAAACACTACAGATCATAGAGGAAGTCCTCTACAGTAATGCATGGAAATACCAGACACCAAGAAATCTAGTACTAGAATGCATCGCCATGGCTTTGAAAGACAATTTTTTCAGATACAAGGATACCCTATACCTACAGACCCATGGAACAAGCATGGGTAGCACCTTCGCCCCAAGTTTGGCTGGACTATACGTCCACCACTTGGAACAGTACAAAATCTTACATGAAGACAACCCGTACCGTGCCCAGATTGACACCTGGAAACGGTACATAGATGACATTTTCATCATATGGAATGGGGATACTAGTAGTGCAACCAGTTTCGTGACTTGGCTCAACAATCAAAATGAGTACCTAAAATTCACCAGTACTGTCTCCAACACATCAATGATCTTCCTGGATTTGAATATATACACGGAGGAAGGAAGACTGAAAAGTACCACTCACTTCAAACCCACTTCCAGAAACTGCTTGTTACGATACGACAGCTTCCATCCCAGACACCTAAGGGAGAACCTACCGTATGGCCAGTTCCTGCGACTCAGAAGAAACTGCACGGAACTGCAACAATTCAACAAGCAAGCTAAAGATTTAAAAACAAAACTGATACAGAGACAATACCCTGCCAAAACCATTGAAAAAGCGATGAAGCGTGCAAGGAACAACCACAGGGAGGCACTTCTAGAAGACAATCCTAAAGATAAGGAATCTAACAAAAGACCTATCTGCGTGACGACATATACGTCCATATCAAACCAGGTATCAAAAGTCATTAACAAACACTGGGGAATACTGAACTGTGGGGACCTGGTTTTCGAAAAACCAATGCTTGCACACCGCAGGGGCAAAAACATCAGAGACATGCTGGTACATACCAGACCACGACCAAACACCACAGGAAGACAGAATGTAACTGGGGTTCAAGGTCATTTCCCCTGCGGTGACTGCAGTTGCTGTCACCAAACCCAAAAAAGTAAAACCCTGACTTTTAGGAATGGCACCTCATGGGAACAGCGCCAGTTCTCTAACTGTAACACGAAGAACGTGGTATACATGATAACTTGCCCATGTAGTCTGGAGTATATAGGTATGACTACCCGTCCGGTCAAAGTAAGGATAGGCGAACACAAAAGCAACATACGCTGTAAAAAAGCACCACTAAGATGGCGTCACATTTTTTGGAATTTCAGCACTGTATCAACGATTTATGCTGGACGGTCATCGAGCGTCTACCATCTGACACAGGCCTGTTCCAAAAAGAACAACGGTGGGTGTTTCGCCTGGGAACACATGTCACGGGACTTAATGATGACATTCCGTGGAGCCAAATTACTGGACCGTAATCTCACATTTTCCCATTCTATTTGGATGTAGATCAAGAAGAATAAGAACCAACTTGATCCTGATACTGTCCTCTACTCGGAGTATGCCTTAAGGAAACGCGGCATGATATGTGCACACTAACGGACAGAGCCGTTTTTTATTAATATTCTTTGGAACATGCCCTTCCCATTCAATGGTTGTTAAACATATAACAAGGCAATCTCCAGTCAGTTACACCGCATGAGATAAGTGCCAACGACACATCGACACGTGTGTAGTTGACTAGAACACCGGAGCTAAGAAAACATACAACACGCATGCGCGCACCCTCTTTAGGATTCCCTGGTACAGTGTTAAACAAAAACATTGCCTCCGTCACCGCACGATCAGTGTGATGCTTTCACGCATGCGCATGTTAACAGCACGACCAGGGTGATGCTTTAGCGCATGCACGTATGAACAGCAAACCATGGGCTCCATAGCTATTTGGAAAACAGAGGAGGACCGGCCTAGACTTTTTGCCGATGTGGTGCAAAACCATCGCATTTCCGCGAAACTAGTGTGAAGCCTTCGCGCATGCGCATACCACTTAACAACCAAGAACTCCATTGCGCATGCGCATCTGTTTCAGTAAGCGTTTCAGCATTGAGGCTTGCGCAGTGGGGCGATTGTCGGATACCTACTCGGGTCTGGCCATGCAATTGGTAGGGCAGCGGACTCTCCTTATTTGGTCTTCAGGAAAACCCGGCAATAAACCAATAACGAAAGAACACATGCACCATGGTGCACGCGCAAGGGACATGATAGGCGGACATACGGATGTACCATTTTAGGCTAGCATCCGATTTCCGCTAATTAGCGAATGAGAGACCGCCTGAATCCCCAATATATACCACCACTGTGCGTACATTCGCATTTACGGCGGAGCAGCACAGGGTGGTAGAAGGAGGCCAATTTAGGCGGATTTTGTGAGTATACATATGGAACATAAGGACAACTCTCTGACACCTAGATCTAGTGTGGAGTCCAACAGTGAGTAATAGGAGTCACAGTAGTGAAACCACTTCTTTATCCTCACAGATTGTGGATCCACCTACCTACCCTGATGTTTCTGGATATGCTCATGACGCAATTCACAACAGTGACAATGAGTATGAAAAACATATACAAAAAACCTTTTGTGTGCCTTATGTGTTGTGTGTCTTGTATGTCAATCTTTTTTACAGGTCAATTTGACTGTTTGGGGCTCCAGGTGACTGCACCTGTCTGAGTCAGTCTTATTTTGACAACCAAACTAAAGGTGATTTTTTCCTTTTTTTCAGGGCATGCAACTGCATGAACCGAAGATACCGCTGTAGGCACATTGATAGCCTCTGTGAGGTCATTTTCACTTTTTAAGAAGTAGAATTTCACTTTTTAATAGAAATACGTGAGTAGGGTTGGGAAGTTGTGCCCCGTCCTGAAGAAGGAACACCAGTTCCGAAACATGTCGACGCACACCAGAGGTCGAGTCCCTAACTAAGACTCTGAACCTCGCCTTTTGCACACTTTTTAATAGCACCAGCTAGGGGTATGGAATAAAGTTTTTTCACTACACCCACTAGCCAGGTACTTTTTAATTTTTCACCACACCCTTCACTCACATTAATCCCCTCACTTGCACTCAACACACACCACACATAGTTATTACTTGTTAACGCTCCCTCGTAGTCGCAGGTCGTAGCGTGCCGCATCCCCTTAGCGGGGTGCGAAGACCCCGATGATGAAGCATGACACCAAGGGGCCTGTTGGTGTGTGAGGGGTATTTTACACTACACTGAGTGTTCCCCATCACTGTGGTGCACACTGGCAGTAGGATTCTCCTTTTAATATGTTACCTGAAACTTCACGGTTTGCATTAGTCATGATTGACTACCATTCACAATGGTTAAATTTGTATCAAAAGCTGCCACCAGTGCAGTGATACTTTTTTTAAAGAAGTATTTGCACGAGAGGGATGTCCATCCACTCTTGTTCCTGATAACGGTGTACAGTTGGTTTCATCTGAAATGGGAGGTTTCCTAAAGAATTGTAACATCAAACACATTCGCACATCACTTTATGAACCTCACGAAAACGGTCAAGTTGAACGCTTTAACCGTGTACTAAAGAATTTTGTTTCTGATGCGGTTAAAGAAAAAGGAAATTGTTTGAGTGTGCTTAGGGAGAAACTATGGGTTTATCGCATTACCCCACATTCCACCACGGAGATCAGTCCCTTTAGATTACTTAAAGGAAGAGATCAGGCTTCAGATATATGTCCTTTGTGTTTTAAGGAGAAATGTAAGGGTTTTATAGAGAACAAAGTACATGTGCAAGAAACTGCTAATAAAGTTGGACTCAAACAGGATAAAATCAGCTCATGATACAACAACAAATGGAGGACAAAGGAACATGATTTGCAAGTGGGTGATTGGGTTAGGATTTTAAAACCTTTCTTTGTTAGTAAAGGTACCAGCATGTATGGTAGACCTGTACAAATTAAAAAAGGATTTAAAAAACACCGTAATTACCCAGGATGGTAAAGTTTGTGATTCCAGGAGAGTAGCTAAGTGTCCGGTTCAAAATGTTGAACATTTTAAAAATGTTGTTAATCAAAATGGTGATCTAAGTGATGAACTAATGTGTGATTCTGTTGCGTCAAGAGTTAAAGATAGTATACGCATCAGAAGAATACCTAAATTGTTTCAAGATTATGTTAGATGTATTCCTTTTCCTTTTATTTGTTTTTTTAATGAGGGAGATGTGTTACATTCTCTAAGTTATATTACATGTTCTTACATATTAATGTTATTTATACATGCTTCTTTAAGGCATGCATCATGTATATTTTCCATGTCAGTTCTACATTCCAAACAGAACTTTCCTAATGTACAGTTCCATTAGTAATGTCAGTTGCATCTGGATCTTGTTTTTCTTGGACTTGTTCATGCCATGCTGTCAATAAATATATTTATTTATTCATGCAACCTGGATTATTTCTTACAGCAGGCTTTCTGTATGATAGCCAAAATTCTTTCTTGTCCACAATCTTTTCTCTGACCAAATCCCCGACTTCTGGGATCCTAGCAGGTCTTGCCATGACTGATTTGACTTCCCTAGTGGCGGTGGGTTTTACTTACAAGTTGCTTTGTAGAGCACAGAATTCATTGAGGTCCTGTAAAACACCCAAATGTTTATTGATGTCAAATGTTTTTTTATCCACCACAGTGCTTTCATAATCAAGATCAGGTACCCACATTGTTGTCCCAAATAGGACTTTGTAAGGAGTGACACCTCCTAGGAAACTTCTAGGCATATTGTTGAGTGCCCTCTGGACCCCATATAAGTGATTGACTCAGCTTGTCTAAAAATCGTCAAAAATGGTCTGACTGCACCATGTTTGTTTTTGTTTCATCTGTTAATGGAACAAAAACAAACGTGGTGCGGTTAGTGCATTTTTGACATTTTTAGACAAGCCCTGAAAGTATTTGCTTTGTAACTCGTACAACAAACAAAATCATGTGAATATGCAAAAGTGTGCTCAAAATTAAAACAATTGTATTTCTTTAAAATATGGAAGCATATGCGTAATTAATATGTCGCATTATAGCATTGTACGTTTGTATGGATAGTTTTTATCCATGAACCAAATGCACTTACAGGCATGCTCCCTGACTCTCAGCACACCCACAATTAAACACACGTATAGCCATAGATACACTCGCATACACACAATCAGAAATCCACACATTCCAGTATTAAAAGCATACCTTATCTGACACGCTCCGGGCTGTAGTTTATGCTTGGCTGATCATAAAAATAAAGGATTGGTGCTTCCTGCTTCGAAGGCCTCGAAGCTGACACCGCTGCATCCCCTTTTTGATTCATATGCTCAAGCCTCTCTATGCTTGATCAGAAGCCACAACAGGGTTGGAGGTCGACGCTCCTTCTCTAACCTGGCTTCTGATAGGGCATATGAGCATATGATTGACAAGTCCCACTAAATCTCCATTAGCTGTCATGCTGCACAGCCTGAGGTTTGTGAAACATGTCAGCTATGGAGGAGCCAGGCTCTAACAGCCAATACTCTCGCACATGCAGAACACCAAGGGGCAAGATGGAGCCCCCTCTGGTGTTAACATGATCTTGCAACTTTTCACATGAAAACAAACGATCGGTGAGATGTTTTTTTTTTGTATAAAAACTGGAACACTAGTAAGTTTTCAAAGGGGTGAAGGCATCGCCCGAGTGCCCCCTATTGGCGAGCCGCTGCTGGGTCTACATCCATTGAGTACTCACCATTTGTTAACTGTCTCTAGGAGACCATGAGTGCAACTGTGTAGTCGTTATACATTCAGCGGGTGGACTGTGGACCTGACGGCACCAGTGGACGCAACACCACATTGCAGACCACTGTAGCAATGGTCGGGTTTCAGGCAGCCCAACTCATAATATGACCTGCAGTAGATTGCCGGTCCAGCATTGTCAGTGAGGGCACTGAGGTGGCCTTCGGGTGGTCAGACTGCCAAACTGATAATCTGGCCCTTAGTGTGACATTTTCTTGCGAGTTCAACCAAGCAATGAAGTGCATGGAAAGAGATAAATATTCGAAATTACACCTTTTTGATCAATGAGAAGCCCTTAAATATATTGAAACTGCTTCAAACTCCCTGAAATGGAAAGTTAAGATACTCATAGAAAACAATTTGTGTGCCCGAAGATATAAAAGTATATAAAACATCATAAAATGTCTCACACCCTCATGCCCTTGCACTTTATTGTGTCCTAATACAGGTAAGCATATGATGCTGTGATCAAATGAACACAGAGCAGATATTTTGTTGTTCCGGCCAGTAGAAAAATAAGCAAAATCACTTAAAGCTAATAAATATATAGATCTGGGCACGCCTCTCTTCTAGATTACACCCTGCTAGATATAAAATCCTCGCACTGTGTAATAGATTTTAAGATAATGCCTCGCCATGATAGCGACCACAATGCCCTGATCCTAGAGATGGTTTTGCCACGTCCTTAGAGCGTAACTGGCCCAGAATTTCCAGCTCATAAACGACTGATCCTTGCCAACCGTAGAAAGAGAGTTCGATGGGTGCACATATGCCAATCACAAGAAAGGCTGTCCTCTTTATATGGAACTATTATTACAACCCTCACGATTACGTTGCAATCAGTTTTGGCTGACAGCAACACAATTGAACTTTTGAAAATTGCTGAGAATTACACAACATTAACAATAACTATGGCCAACTTCTTCTACCCCAATAAAAGAATCGGGGCTTGCAAAAAACATCAACACCCTTGGTTCAATGAAAGCTGTCATACGTCCAAATCAGCTCTAATTTCTGCCATTAAGGCCAAGGATAGGCCGTTAATTAAAGAGAAAAGGCGGCCTATAGAAGCAACATGGATGAGGCAAAAAAAGGTTGGGAATGTGACAAGTGGGAAACCCTGAGAAGTTCTCTGAGCACACATGTTATGAGGACCTTTTGGAATGTGGTAAACACAGGTAGTTCCATAGGCAAAAAGGCAATAAAACCTCACCTAGGGGTGGACTTGTGGAGGGAACACTTTGAGTCCCTCTACTGTAGGGCAGAGGTAGTAGATAGTGCAGTAGGCAACAAGCTTATCCCCCACAGGCAAACTGTACTGAGGTCCACACGATAACCTCTAAGGAGACAGCAGACGCACCTGTGATAACCCTTAAAGAAATTACTGCAGCCTTGAGCATAGTAGCACCATCTAAAGCTCATGGGCTTGATTAGATCCCTGGTGACCTCTTCCACAATGAACCTACCATCTGGGCACCCTATTTGTGGACCCTGTTTAATGCCATCCTGTTAGGAATGGAGATTCCCGCCACCTGGGCAAGCGCGGAAATCGTACCAGTCCACAAAAAAAAGGCTCACCGCTTCTTCCCACAAATTACAGGCCCAGAAGCCTCATCAACATTAGTTAAAAAATATTTGTTCGAGTGCTGTTGGGTCGCCTTCAGAGCTGGATGGAGGAGCATAAAGTTCTTAGCCTGTTTCAAGCTGGGTTCAGAGAAAAGATGTGCACATCAAATTTTCAGGCTCCAATTATTACATTGTGTATAGAGGGTGGCAGTCTCTACTTAATATTTGTGGACCTAAAATCTGCCTTTGACCTGTGGGAAATCCTACTGGACCTAGGGATTCCAGTGTATCTTTGCCAACTTTTGAAATGATTACATGAAGACAACTTTGCCCAAATTAGGTTTGGTAAACACAGTGAACTTACTGCACCAATACCTGTAGACAGAGGTGGCAGTCAGGGCTGTGTCCTTGCCCCGACTCTTTTCTGCCTTTTCATAAATGGATTAGTTGAAGCTTTAACTTCAGAGAAGGACATCGATACCCGCAAGTTGGCGAACCGTAAAATACCGGCCATGATGTTTGCTGAGGACACTCTGTTATGCTCAAAATCATCTATGGTTATACATAGGGCCCTTGTTAAGTTTGGCGCCTTCGGCAAGAAAAGGGGGCTTGAGATATAGAAGAGGTGTGGCGCAGCGCACAGGGCAGCTGACTCTGGAACCCAGGGACTCACGGTTCTGTGGAAATTTGAAAGCGATCAGTGTTAGCATTTAGCTGAAGCCATCTTGTTTTCGGCAGCCATTTTGTCTGCCATGTGCTCACCATGTACTCTTTCCTTCTTCACTGTTGTTTACCCTTGTGCTCCGCTTAGAGGACTAGCTATACTAGACTCTGCCACTCTGCACATGCGCAGAGGAATCTGTAAATGTTCATACAAATGTTTTAGTCTGTAACTGTCAGGTTGTTTCTACCAGAGTCAGCAACTGCTAGCTCCTTTACTGTTGACTGTGCATTTCTGTATGACCATCTATGTATGTAACTGTCCTATTTGTGCTTGTGTCCTCTTTTAAACGCCTGTGTAGGTATAAAAGACCCATGGTTCTTCTCCTCCTTGTGCTACTTCATACACTACCGAAGGGTGCTGTGTGAATGTAGTTCTACCTCATGGGGTTTAATAAACATTTTTTTTATCCTTTCAGTTTCCTTGCCAACTTCTATTTACTTGTCTGAGGACTTGCGTGCAGAGGAGGGCGAACCCCTAGCACTGGTAGGCCTGGCTGAGGCCCACCTCTAGAGATTGGTGCCCAACCAAAGTGGGGCTCATCGCCGACTCGGAAGCCCGAAGGAGTGGTCGACACAAAGGATTGGAATCTCGCTGCGGACGATCAATGCCCGAGGAGACCTGCATCTTGGCACCCATGGCGTTTTTCCTCTCTTTCTGATCTGACCCTCCAGGGGTGCCGGTCCTCAACTGAGATCTCTTCTGGTGTTCGCCATGCAGAGACTATTTGGTCGATTCAGAACTTGGCAGTTGGAATCTGGACACCTATGTATGGTAAGGTCGTTTGATGCAACAATATGTATATGGAATATGGAAGTTGGCCAACATATGTAAATTTAAATTTATATAGGCAGGTAATGAGGAGATTTTTCTCTAATCTATCAAATATATGTAACAGCACACTTTGCGTTAAGTGTCACTGCTGTATAATATCGTATATTTTACAATATTCTTGGGAATGCCTGTTTTAAGCACAGTTCGTAGAATGTGTTGCTTCTGCCTATGCATGATTACACTAAGACTTTTACACTCTATGTACATGAGAGAGATGGGTATGCATTGTCAGTTTTAGTACAGACACATGGTGACAAGCAACGTCCTTGTGCATATTTTTCAGCTGTTCTTGATCCAGTTGCCCGTGCATTGCCTGGGTGCTTTCGCTCTGTTGCAGCGGTAGCTGCATCTATACATCAGAGTGAAGGGATAGTTTTGTCACACAGATTATTGGTGTTAGTACCCCATGCAGTTGATACCCTTCTGAACCAAACCAAAATGCAGCACGTAACTAGTGCTCGTTTGACAGGATATGAATTGACACTTTTGGCTCTTCATATCACCTTGAAAAGATGTTCAACCCTGAATCCAGCTACTTTGTTGCCATATCCAGCGACTCAGTCTCAGTCACAGGAGTTTCATGATTGTATATTCGTTGCTGAGGAACAGACAAAGGGTTGTGTCGATTTGCAAGACACACCCCTCTCAAAGGTTGATGGGGAATTGTGGGTTGATGGGTCTTGTTTAAAGTTACCAGATGGCATGACATCAGCTGCATATGTGATTACAACACTTCAGACGGTAGTTGAGACAGCTCGTATCCCACAGAAGTCAGCTCAGGTGGCTGAGTTAATAGCTTTGACACGAGCGTGTGAACTCAGTACTGACTTGTCTGTGAACATTTAAACAGATAGTCGCTATGCTTTTGGAGTGGCTCATGATTTTGGGTTACTCTGGAAGGAAAGAGGCTTTCTTACATCCCACGAGATGCAAATAATGCATGGAGAGTTGGTACATAGTTTTTTGACTGCCTTGACATACCAGAAGAAAATAGCAATTGTTAAATGTAGTGCACACAAGAAAGTGACTGATAAAATAGGACAAGGTAATGCCTTTGCGGATCACACAGCTCGTGAGACTGCAAAGCAGAGGAGTACTACATCTATGTATGTAGTGAAGTCACAGGCCGAACGATGGCATGATGTTAGGCAGGAAGTGCTAGACATGCAGAGATCTGCTTCCGCTGAAGAACTAGAGCAATGGTCTAAGGAAGGAACATTGGATGATGAGGGCTGCTGGAGGAATAAAGAATTGACCAAATGGAAACTGCCCACAGCCTATTTACAACATATGATTCACATGGCACATGGGCCGGCACATGTTGGAGCTTCCTCAATAACGAAATTTCTCATGCAAGTTTGGGAGAATACAGAGATTGCCGGCACAGCTAAAAAGACAGTACAGTCCTGCTTGATTTGTCTCCAGTGTAATCCTGGTAACAGGACACAAACTCCTACAGGTGGGTTTGCTGTACCAACTGCACCTTTTGAAGTTTTGCAAATGGATTATATTTAGCTTGAACGCTGCTATAATCTAAAATATGTCTTAGTAGTGGTATGTGCCTTCAGTAAGTGGATAGAGGCATACCCTACGAAAGATAATACAGCTCTGAACACAGCAAAGATGCTTCTGGAAGAATTCTGACCCCAGATTCGGTGTTTGCAAACTTTTATGGAGTGATAATGGACCCCATTTTGTTGGGCATGTTGTTGAATATGTCCTGAAAGGATTAGGGATCAAGCAGAAGTTTCATGCAGTCTTTCCTCCACAATCATTAGGGGTAGTGGATGGTCTGGAGTCTGCTACGTGTCCTTTTTGTTACCACCTGTGTTTCTGGCACCTGCATCATATCATAAGGACTATCGATTATTTACTGATATCACTAATAACAGACACAAGAGGACAATAAGTAATGGTGAGGTGGACCAGACTGACACTGCACTACCGCAATATGTTGATTTCAATTTGGGACTGTTCTTCTTTGTTGGTGCTGCCTTGAACAGTAGGAAAATAAGACGGGTGACTTGTGTTTTGGAAGCTGTGACCAACCAGACAGCTATGGCACTTGGGAACATTACAGAGGAACAGCAAATTGCAAGGATTGGGGCGCTACAAAACCGTATGGTCCTTGATTTAGTCTATGCTGACTGAGGTGGTGCATGCCGTATCATCGGAAGAAGCTGTTGTGTCTACATACCCAACAATACCCCCTCAGTTTTTGATGCAATCTCTAAATTACATAAGATTGCTGCTGAAATCCACCCCTATACTGTCACATGGTCTTTTGCCAGCTGGTTTTGGGGGTTAATTGTAACTTTGGGTTGGAAAGTAGTTATATATTATTCTCTGTTCTACTGACATGTTGCTTATGTATACAATGTGGTCGAATGCTTTGCTCTGCTTGTATTACTGCCTGTACTCCTACTAAACGAAATGTTGCACAAATGAATTCCCAGAAAATGTTAGATAAAGAAATTAATAATATGATGTGAATTGATATACAAGATGTATACAAGGACTATCCGAGATCATAAATGTCTTCAGCTTATGCTAAATTGGCCGTCTGTGGAAAAATGACAGCGATCAGTGTTAGCATTTAGCTGAAGCCATCTTGTTTTCTGCAGCCATTTTGTCTGCCATGTGCTCACCATGTGCTCTTTCCTTCTTCACTGTCGTTTATCCTTGTGCTCTGCTTAGAGACTAGCTATACTTAGACTCTGCCACTCTGCACATGTTCATACATATTTTTTAGTCTGTAACTGCCAGGTTGTTTCTACCAGAGTCAGCAACTGCTAGCTCCTCCTTTAATGTTGACTGTGCATTTCTATATGACCATCTATGTGTATAACTCTCCTATGTGTGCTTGTACTGCCCTCTTTTAAACTCGTGTGTGGGTATAAAAGACCTGTGGTTCTTCTATTTCTTGTGCTACTTCATACACCACTGAAGGGTGCTGTATGAATGTAGTGTAAAATAACATTTCCCTTTGTAACTAATTTCACTGACAGACACCATCAATCTTATCCATTCAAATTTGCATCCACACTAGTGCCAAAATAAGAGACCCCTACAGTTATAAGTATAAACACATTACAATTGAAACTCCCAATTATAAGAAAATATTCAAATGTATTTCTTAATCAATAAAAAATGTTAAAAACACAATTATAAATATCACATTCATAATCCCACAATAGTTACACAATTATTAAAACACAGCAAAAAAGAGATATAATTAGGTGATTCATTTCGAAAACATTCCAAATCATTAATTAGTTAGAATCTATTGATAACGTCAGGTCAATATCAACAATTCACCAAACAATAGTTCCTCGACTTTAATCAAAAACAATAGCGTTGATGCGTTGCGGTGTACTGCCTGATGTGCACCACCTTTTTCAAGACAAAAGTAGATGATTGTCTCTTTTTTCTCTCTAATAAATAACACAAGAAAACTGGTGGTCTAGTGAGAGAAAGGAGAAATATATATATACACAGAACGAAAGTAAGCACAAGACCTACAACAAATCATTCCTCTGTCTGCAGGGCCGGTCCTAGGACTTTTGGGGCCCCAGGCAGAACGGAAATGTGTGAGGCCCCCCTCATTTGCATACAGCGTGCAATCACAGAAAATGATATCATAGGAAATGCAGTGGCAGCTGCCTCGGAACGGGGGTGGTGGGGGAGGAGAATAAGTAAAATAAACGTACCATCCCCGCTGCCGCCGCTCGTCTATCCTCCATCCTCTTCTCTCAGCACCGGAAGCACTCAGGATATTGGACTCTCCCAGCCAATCACGACTCTGCATGAGCAGCTTTGTGATAGCTTAGAGTGGCCTGTATGACCGCTCAGGCAGTGCCTGGGAGCATGGGCATGTTCTCCACTGGGCTGTGCAACACAGCCAGGTGGAGAACATGCTAAGTGCCCATGACTGTTTGGCCAGCCCAAAAGGGCCAGCCAAACAGTCATGCACACTTAGGGAATGTAAACCACTCCTCACTCTGCTCTGGTGACCTCAGCCCCACCCCGACCTAGCTCAGATAACTGCATAAAAAATGAAATGATAATAACTTCTTGTTAATATAATTTTATTTTTTGCACCACCTCCCACTTGGACAAATTGTGTGCTCTTGGGCAATCACTTTTCTGAACTTATTGTGGTGCTCCCTTTTTGAAAAGATTAGAAGTATTTTGATTAGATTTAAAAACTGCTTAAAAAGCGTGGGATTACAACCTGGACTAAGGGCTTGATTATGACTACGGCGGTCCTTTGAAATGCCGTAGTCACTGTGTCGGTCCATCCGCTGCATTACGACTTTGGTGGTTGGACTGCCACCAGACTGCTGCACCTGCTGGGGATCCGTGATCCCGCAGCTGTTGCGCAGCGCTCAGAGGCTGCAATATGCTAGTGGTGCCGCTGCAGCACAGCCATGCATATTAAGAGTTGCCTCACTACCATATTTTACATGGTGGTGAGACTGCCATGAAGAGGCTGGTGGTGAGACAATAGAGGGAACCCTAACAGGGCCCCATGTGCCTCTTTGCATGGGTGTGCATGCAGGGGAGCACATGATGTGCCCCCCTGTATTTTTACACACCTAGTTCCTGCACAGGAAGGAATGCATAACATGGTGCATTCCTTCCCGTGCAAGAACGTATTGCAGTGGTCCCATAGTGGTGCCTTTCTAAGGCTCTCCTATGAGCCTTAGAAAGGCACCGCAGTGTGGCTGCTGCAGCACATTCGCCTGCCAAGGATTACAGTTGTAATATGGCAGGCGGTGTGAGGACGGCTTTGGAAGTCCTACCACGGAGCGCTGGTGTGGCGCTCCAAGGGAATATCGCCAAAGTCATAATAGCCCTTAATATTACCTGGGGGAGAAGTGCCCAGTCACATGGTATATTCACCTAAATCCAATACAGTGGTAAATGTATAGCCAGGGCCACTGAAACTATGCAATTGAGTGGCCATGGTGGTTTTCCCATAGTTATGGATTTGCCGCATTTGCCACATAATCCGACATCTGCTACATAATCTATAGATTTTAACCCAAAAAAGGTTTCTTGCTCAACCGGTTCAAAAGTTACTAAGACCTAGCAACACATGTTGCCATGCAATTAAAGGCCCATTTCAAAGGATCGCTGGTTACCTATTTGTTGCTTATTACTATATTTGAGTGTTAAACTGATACTAATGAGGGGCAACCTATGCATCGACAGTGTTACCAAGTGTAAAATGAGAAAATAATGAAGTGATCTTATGACAAAATGTACTGCATTACACCGCATAATTTGTTTTTACCACATAATCTAGTGAACTCTAGTGAACTCTGCTGCACAATTTGATTTATAATTCTGACAGCACTTTAAAATAACCTTACAGGCCACACTCTCAGTACATGTCCTGAGTATAGGTTTCATTGATTCATTTAAAAGGTTGCTTGTATCCCAGTAGCTTAAGGCTCTACTGAAGCTGCTTGGTGCCTGACACCTAGTGTGCTGTGCGTCCCTGTCTGCCGTCCACAAGCATCTCTTTCACAGCTCATCAAGGGCTGAAAGAGAGTTGAAATGGTTACAAGTGCAGGACAGTGGGTGTCCTGCAGTGCCTTTGTGTGAGCAGAGCGGATCGTCAATTACAGGCCGTGAATAGCCTGGGAGAGGCCCTTTGTTCCCGAGCATTGCACTTGTGGTGTAGAGCTGCGAGGCCCAGGGATGAGGCACCCCTTCCCAGTGCCTGGCAGTCATGGCACAGTGCGGCAAGGCCCAGGAAAGTGGGCCCCTTCACTTATTATTTCCAGAGCTACCTACAAATGATTGTGAGGCCTTGGGCCTCGCAGCGCTACATCACAGGTGTGAGGCCCAAGGCAGGGGGGGCCTTAGAGGTGCGAGGCCCCATGTTGGTCGGCTGGGCGGGGGCCCTGGGCAGCTGCCCATGCTGCCCATGCCTAGCGCCGGCCCTGTCTGTCTGACTAAAAGTGATAGTAAGAGAATGATGACGCGAATGCGACTTCATGTCAGGAGAAACCCTGAGGAGGGCAGAAAAGTAAGGATTTCCATCAACTGCCCTTGGTGGCCAGTGTCATCATTTGGAAAACCAAAGGCGCCCCTGTCACCTCAGCTCTTCTGGCAATGAGCCAAACGTTGGTAGGATAGGCGTGTTGTGACAGGGATAGAAAAATGCAGTGCAAGAAAGATGAAAGTGTAAGTGAATTAAAAAAGATACATCAGTGGTCCAAGATACCTTTATTAATGACCACTGGTGGACTTTTTTTTTCTTTTTTCTCTCTTACACCATTAAAAAATTCCGTTATACCTCCAAGACTTCACTTTAAGGACCCAGTACTGCATATGATCCTTCCAAATAGTTACATTGTGTCCTTCTAAAATATGGCTGTTTTTAATCCTATGTGGTACTTCTAAGATCGCTTCTTAAAGCTGTTCGTCCCACAGTCTGGGTGTTTACCCTCCAACTACAAATGCCCATTCAACACGTTGATGATCCTATTGTTGGATTCAGGCTGTTCATCTTATTTTCTATACTGAACCAGTCTTAATGCGACACATGTACAGTTTCACAGTACTTGTGCTATTGACTGTGCGGAAAACTGTTGACTTGTATCCCCTGCTGAGAGTCATCGTTAGAATTGAGCCCAGCATTTCGGTTTTCAGATACAGCAAAACTTTTTACGGGGAGCAAAACGAGTAACGTCTCGTCCCAGGATCGCAGCGGAACATGTAGTTCCACCGCATGAGGTTTAATAAACATTTCTTTTATCCTTTCAGTTTCCGTGCCAACTTCTATTTACTTGTCTGAGGACTAGCGTGCAGAGAAGGGTGAACCCCTAGCACTGGTAGGCCTGGCTGAGGCCCACCTCTACAGTTCGATCCCTGGTGCCGGTTGCAGATCAGCCCAGCACCATGTGACTCTGCGGAATAGCTTGCTTAATCTTCCCGACAGCCCCCAGCGCCTTGACCAGGGCCAGACTGGCCATAGAGGGCACTGGGCAATCGCACGGGAGGAGGCCGTTTTTGTTACAGGGCCGTTTTTGCAGCATAGCAGCAAAAGCGGCCCTGTACCAAAATCGGCGGAAAACCGGCCCCGGCAAAGAGCTCGGCGGCACCTCCAACCCCCCCCTGAGTAGGGGGGGGGGGCACTTTGCAAGGGCCGGTTGTTGTTCTCAGTCCGGCCCTGGCCTTGACACCCTCTGGTAACTGTTTGCGCTTTACAAATACTGGACATTACTGGACAGATGAACCAGCAGAAAACAAAATTCATGGTGGTTAACTCAGGCAATAACACCTGGACAAATCTGTGTTTAGAAGGCAGACCCCTGGAGAGGGTGTCCATTCTTTAATACCTCGGCATTACGATCACAGAAAAAATGGACTGGGGAGCCCAAATTAAAAAAGCCAGTCTGAAGCTAGCTCAGACAACGGGGGGCCTGAAATAGGTATTTCGGAATTCCATCCACAAACCTGCTAGCCCGGTAGTTGAAATATACAAAGTGCAAGCTAGAGGTGCTGCCCTATATGGGGCTGAAATTTGGGGTCACTGTTCACCTGGTAACATAGTAAAAGTCGAGGACACCTTTGCCAGGCAACTATTTGGCCTCCCATGGAGCTCCCCCTTCACACCGCTCCATCTAGACCTTGGGGTCAGATCAATCCCAGACGAAGCCGCCATTAGACCTATTCTATTCTCGCGGCGGCTGTGGGTTACCCCACAATTGGTTGAGTATAGGGAAGAACTGAACGAGGTGTTGAGTATACAAGGGGTGGTGAAACTACTGTGGTTTACTTTTATATATTTATGGCTATGGGAAGGGGCAATTTGTGGTACAACCCAGAAGTAACTTGTCCCATAGTATCTAGGAAGGATTTGAAAGGGAGCTACTGGTAGAATAAACTGGCCCGCCTCCAGGGGAGTTCTACAGTAGGCAAGCTCCCCACAGTGCTTAATGAAATTAAAGAACAGTAGAGATTAGAGCCCATATTGGATGATATTAAACTGGCTGCTGCGAGGAAGTTATAGCTTCAGTTTAGGCATGGGGTACTTTCACAAACAAATGTGGGGGCTCACAAATTTAGGGTTGCCCAGCCTGTAATAATGCAGAAGAGGCAGAATATCATGTACACTTTTCCTGCCCAGGATATAAGAAGGTGAGAAAACGATGGCTAATCCTGGGAACCAGGCACTGCATAGAGGCTTATAGGATATTGAAATATGATACGCGTCTCCCTGTCGCATCTTCGGTAGCAGGCTTTTTATTCTCTATGTGGTGCACTCGCAGAGCTCTCTTGAAGTTGACACCCCTAGATTCTGGCTGATTATTTTAGAATATTTTTACTGGACTTTAAGGGCCAGATGTATGAACACATTTTCCCATAGACACAGAATGGGTAAAACTGCTTGATACATCTGGCCCTAAATGTCTTTACTATGTGCATATAATATCTATGTTTTTTTAATGAGCTCTTTTAACTATATTAGCAATGTAAATTTGGTTTTATGAATAGTGTACATGTTACTAATAAGCTGAATGGTGGTTTCTGGGATAGGGCATATGCCCATGTAAACAGTTTACAGTTGATAGGCACGAGCACTTAAAGAAAAAAAGCTACTGTAATGGAGGGCCAGTGGGCTTGAGCTCGTCCTCACAGGGATTACTGTGTGTTTACTTATGCTCGCTTTCTATATTGCACATAAATTGCACACACACTTTAACAAAGTTTTTGGTTTTGGCTGGCCAAAACACATTTTGTTTCCATGTCATATTTGTGAGATGAACATGCACCCCTCCGAGATGAATGGATTTCCTCGTTGAATAAAATAAATGTATTGTATCATATATATACTTTTATGGTCACATTGGCCGAAATAAAGTTTTCTGAAATGAAATTAATAGTAAGCACTTTTTAAATGTGTGCTAGAGTCGATCCATTACTAATACCTGAAAGTAAACAAATACAGAAACGGGATGTTACAAATTAAGAAAGCAGATTATGTTTTCAGTTCTATTTAGTATTACGCCCAGGCATTAGTAGATCCTTCAACGAACAACTAAACTTCTCTTGGAAAGGTGTCAACACTAGACAGAGCATATGATTAACCCGAGTTTCTGGAAGTCTGACTCCAAGCTGAGAGCTTTGCCAACTAGCTTTATTTACACGGTCGAGCTGTGTCCGGGCTCCAACTGGGGAGGAGGGCAAAGGGATACAGCTACAGTTTGGGAGAGGTGTGGCGCCGCGGCCAGGGCGACTGACGCTGGAATCTGGGGACCACGGTTCGATCCCCGGCTCCGGCGGCAGGTTAGCCCAGCACCATGTGACTCTGGGCAATAGCTCGCTTAATCTTCCCGACGGCCCCCCAGCGCCTAGAGACCCTTACGGGTGATTGTGCGCTTTACAAATGTGGACTTTACAGTTTAAAACTGTGTCAAGACCTGAAGGAGATTGACAGGCAGCTCCCCTCCCGAGTGTGTTGCTCTGGCTGGAGGCAGATTTGATGATTAGAGGACCCCCTGTATCTTGCTTTACAGTGGGTCCATCTGGACAGCAGGGATGCCTTCCATGGGGGCGGGAGTGCAGTAGTAAAATTAATAACATTCTGCATGGTGCCAAAGACGCTGACGGGCCTGGCACGACATGTTTACATGAGCACACAAAGAGCGCCCTGCCACTTAGGTGCCACATTGACCTGAAGACGCCAGCCTCTCTACCTGCAGCATGAGTCTATGCAAAAAATAAAGAACATTCAATTTGTCTGACACTTATTTCTTGCCCATAATCCCATCACAAACTGACGCCATTGCAGGGGTGGCGCTAGTTGTCGGAAAACCAGCGAGGGAAAGGCGCCACCTCCAGATCATTCTGTGCAGGGGCACTACTAGGAGATTAGTTTGTTGTTGTTGTCCTCTGTGACAGCCACATGAAGTGAAGTTTGTGCAGCGGACAGGGTTGAAAGTGAGTCTCGGCTTATTGAATGCAGCCACCTCTAATTTGCAATACTTCACTGGCGGTATGCAGCAGGCTGTGGTCAAGCAGCACACAGTGTGTGCACTGCACTCACCAGGCTCGAGCTGCTTTACCTAATGGAGCTCGCCTCCAGCATTCATCTCGGCTAGTGCCACGCAGGGCCAATGGTTTCAGGAGACGCTATAAATGCGTGACTCATACATTTTATTGTGGTGATACGGACCACCACACTAAAAGGTGTTAGTCTAACCCCCAATGCATGTTATTTGGCAGGGATGCACATGCCTCCATCCTGACTTGTGCTCTGATTTCAGGAATTAGTATATCATTGAGTCTGTTTTATGACTCTGCATTTAAGAAATGTTAGTATTGCATTTGTAATAAAAAAAATCTAAACTACTAATGTCAGAAGGCAATGATTAAAGTTATGAATGGCTAGATTTCTACCTGATAACAGAGAAGGAAATGAATAAGAGGCCTAATCCTTTGAAAAGGTGACAATAATGACTCTTCTCTTGTTGGTCGATCAGGCCTATGTATGTATGCATAGGGTTTGTGTACCACCTGCTATCTATCCTTTTAGGCCAGAAATGTGGCCACGTATTGGCACCCTTAAAAATGACAGGATCCTGTTTAACAACAGGACTGGCCCTTTTCAAATGTGGTTGTTCCATGGGCTGACATGCAGGCGGGGCTGTAGCTACGGAGTTCAGGGGGGCTGAGCCAGCCTATATTTTACTGTACCCCCACCCGAACATTACAAGTTATGCTTGCTGTCAGTTCGGGAGAGTTCCTCCTTCCAAATTCCTAATATTCTCTGCCTCAGCACACCAGCTTGCCCTCTGTGATTGTGGCTGGGAGTGGACTAATCTCTGTGAATAAGGAGGGGAGGGGGTTGCTGCAGACTGACAGTCACACACATTTGTGACTGCACATTTTCAAACTTCCAATTTAGGCCAGGCCCCAAGAATGAAAATAAATTAACAAGAGAGGCTGTGGAGGGGCCGTGGCCTGACCTGACCCTTGCTTGAATTTGTCTCTGTAGCCAGCCCACAATGAAATCATCCAACGGAGGTTCTGTGCAGCCTGAAAATGTGTCTTCAGCTCAGAAAGAAGAATTTCCATTCAGAGCATGGATCTCTAATCTGCTGCTACTTTAACCCCTTTGCCGCGGGGCTAATTCCCCTGCAGCGCTGGGGGGAGGAGGGGGCGCGCGCAGTACCACGGTGCTTGTGACAAGTTCGGTTTGTCACGCTGCACGGTGGCGTTGTGCTCATGACGAGCTCGTCATGACCACGCCTGTTTGTATAGAACGCTCAGCACAGCAGGAGAATTATCCCCGCGTGTGAGCGCAGCGCAGGTCATGACGAGCTCAGCTCGTCATGAGCACAGCGCCACTGTGCCTCATGATGAGCTGAGCTCGTCATGAGAACGGGAGGGGTTAAAGGATTGCAGCAGCACCACCCGTGGCCAGGTAAGCAGTTACCAGTCGGAAGGTAGAATCGATTCAGCAGCACACAGCCAGACTCATATCTGTTGCTCATCAAGTATGTAATCAAATAAAATGAGAAAGGAAAGGACCCATTTCTCATAAGAGGTGTTGGTGAGCCAATAAATAAAGAGAGCGTGCCCCACACTGGTATGCATTCACTGTATCTGGAGCAGGTGACGTCACGAACAATGAATGACATGGTGTGCAGCTGCGGCTGCTCTGCTTTCTTTTGCTGTCACGGGTGATGACAGAGGCCTAGGTTGTGAGTATTCCCCTGGGTGCCAAAACATCTAGCATGTTGAATGAGAAAGCTGCTGTTTAGTGTCCCCTGCACCGGCTACTCTCGTTTACTGTTGCTGCATTGCAAAACCAATCTGCATACAGAGCTTTGATCTGCAATCAACATATAAAGAAAAGCTTTAAAAATGTGCTGAGAATCAGGCAGTTAAAAATATGCATAGTAATAGAGAATACTGTGTGGCACCCCGTTTGACCCTGTGCTGGTCAGTACTCATCCTGTATTAAGGACTTCACTGGTCTGGCGATCACTTTCTCAGAATTGTAGGTAGAACGGGAGTGGTTTATCACTTGTCAAATGTAAACAGTTGGAACAATTTTAAGATTGGACAATTGTATTATTTAATTGCCAAATCTCTACACTCAGGGCGAATGTATGATGTTACAATGCATACATTTACAATGCATGCCTTTACAACGCAGTTTTTACATCGCAACATCCTTTACAATGCATACATTTACATTGCATGCCATTACAATAATTTTTTTTAAACTACATCTACAACGCATTCCATTTCATCACATTATACCTTTACAACACATACCATTACAACGCATACCATTACATTGCATTTAATGTAAGTGTTGGATGGTGTAGGAGTAAAAATGACAGTTCTAACTCCAGGGGTGCAACAGTAGGGTAAGTGTTGGATAGTGTAGGGGTACTATGCATTGTAATGGTATGCATTGTAATGACATGCGATGTAATGCCTGCGTTGTAGTGACATGCACTGTAGTGTCATGTGTTGTAGTGACATGCAATGTAATGGTTGCATTGTAGTGACATGCGTTGTAAAGGATGTTGCGATGTAATGACTGCGTTGTAAATGTAGTTTGATGTAATGACTGCATTGTAAAGGTTGTTTCCCCTCAGTGCTTACGTTGTTAAAGATTGTGTGTCTGTGCCCAAAGCTCTGCTCAGAAGCCTGCTGTTGCCAGTGCTATTCAATGACAGCAAGCCAAATACCAAGGCTACATAGTCTTCAATTCACCTCATACCTCCCTAATGCAATACCACACACTCCCTTTCCCTATATCTCACTCTTGCAGGCTTCTGCTTTCTTATTTGTGACAGTTTTTCTATATTTCTCTTTTTCCTGCTGTTTTTCCCTTTGTGTGTTTTTTTCTTTCACACTCTCAGAAAATGTCAGATCAGGAATAATTATTAAGAGGCAGTTTCCCAAGAATAAGAACTGGCTGGTTTCACCAGCAATCACTGTGTCAAATTAAGCACTGTCTGCATTTATACTGTACTACCTCCCCTCTACACTGCCCTCTTTGCTCCTTTCCACATTTGCTCAACATTGGTGACTGGTGATCGTTTTTTATGT
Source organism: Lissotriton helveticus (assembly GCF_964261635.1). Taxonomy (NCBI): domain Eukaryota; kingdom Metazoa; phylum Chordata; class Amphibia; order Caudata; family Salamandridae; genus Lissotriton; species Lissotriton helveticus. The sequence goes on along the minus strand of NC_136068.1, from coordinate 1,329,278,834 downwards.
GTGGGGGGCTAAATACTTGCCCTAATTTGTGCCTCCAGTGAGCCAAGCCCAACAATTCATTACTAATGCCCCTCGGTCAGGTTATCATCAAACCTTATCCTAAGAATTACATATAATAAGATAGTGAAACAATTTTCCTATGGATGCCCCCACACACATTGGGAGCCCCAATATGTCACAATTACCTCTAGCAAACAAGAACCAGTATTTTTCCACACACGTCCAAATCAGTGGCCTCTCTTATACCATGAAGTACCTCCAACATGCCCACACCTGTCATTTTGTAATGGGCAACCTTACATACCATGAATTATCTTTAGTATGTTAGTGGTCGTATTTTGCCATTGGTAACTCCTTCCATATATGCCATGGGTGCCTTCCCTCAAAACCCAAGAAGTAGTGGATGAAGTCAGGGACAGCAGCACACTCATAAGCATAACATGCCCACTCTCATACTTGCCCACTCTCACACACACTTGCATACCTTCACTCTCACACAATCTCTATTTTACACACTCGCAATCTCTCCTGGGTGCTCATTCTTACACTGTCACAGACACACACACTTGCATACACTAAAAGAAGCATTCACATAAACTCTTCCACAATATCTCACACTCACTCACTCTTTCACTCTCTCATTCTCAGACACACTCTTGTCGTGTTAAATTGACTTGAGCTTATTAGAAGTTTAAACGCCATTCTTCGTTTCTGCTGCCTTTTGCACCTGGCACACACTATAATAAATGTTTAGAGTTTAGCAGAGTGTTTTGCTTCACACGAGAATAACATGTTTTTCTATATTAGCAGCCTTGCTTGGTAAGCGTAGTCTGAACAGTGAGTGCCGAGGCCTTCAAGGTTATTTCAACACAGTGGTTGTTGTTCGGAATGATCAGCGCACGTTCTAGACATAACATATATGCCGCTGTGCCATCTCTGATATTGGCACTTTTAATAATGCACTGCGTAGGCATGATCACACACACTTGGAGAACATTCTATGCTGAGAGCTGGTGCACAATCTGATACGATCCACTTCTTCTAATACCAGAGGTATGGGGCTGCCTATGTAATCCCAAGAGACTTTCTGTGGATATAAAATAACCTACTAGCAAGGGAGGGTGAAATATAGGTATATTTTAAACCTGTTTCCATTTAGCATTATAACATTCTCCCTTTGTATTTTATGGAATAGTAACTATGCCTATAATCTTATTTGTGATAAGCTGCGCATGAGAACACGGCGTTAGAAATAAGTATTTCAAACATGCACGTGTCTTCTTTTACTCCCTGTTTTGGACTGGTTTGAGAGTATAACAAAAGAGTGTTCATGTTTTCCAAATTGCCTGAGGTAACCTAAGTCGAATTGTTCTGGGTTGTCTAATCATTGGTATTTTGGAAGAGCGAATGAGACACTGATACTAGTCTGGTGGGGGATGTTGGGTACTAAGGTGAGTTTTGGCACACCCTAATTCACTGAGGTCCCAAGTCTCTGTGCAAAGTTCTGTGTAGGAGCAGAATCCCTGTAAGATGGTGCCCAACGATGGTGGTCTAATTTCATGATGCTTGAGTAGTACTTCTATCAGTCCTTAGCCCCTTCACTATTGTTTCCGGTTAACAGTGGTGTTGGGCAAACCTACCTATAGTTACATAGGTCTTTTCAAGCTTGAATCTATCAAAACGGTTTCTATCCAGTTGTACTACATTGTTTTACATTGTACCTCTTTTTCTCTGTGTCACTATGGCTAACGTTGACATACCGCAGCATAGTCGCATTGCGGTCCGCAATCATTTTCAGGCTAATAACATTGGTTTGGAGGGTATGGCAGTTATTTTGGTGGTGAGTGCTGAGGTTGCTTACCCGTTTGAGATTTTCTACTCATGGGTGACGTTTCCTCCAGTGGATGCGGCTAGGCAGGTGTTTCACACTTACACTCACACAGCCGTGCCCGTGGAATATGTTCCTTATATGATACAGGAAATTCCGATTTCTGGCAGCACCGTGTTTGGTTTGATGGCACCCTTCCTCAAAGTGTAACAGCAATAAGATTGGGTCCTTTGTCCATTCCAGGCTCTTCTTTGCCGGTTTTGGCTGGCTTCACCCCGCATCCTCATGCGGGGGTGGTCCCCGTTGCTGAATTACGGACCCTGTACAACTCTGCCATCAGTTTTATCCGGGCCCTAGTTCAATATATTACCCGCAATTTCCAGGGCGGGGCCCCTGGTGTTGCGGCCCCTTCGTACAAGCATCCCCAGGATTAGAATGATATGCCTTTTTGGATTAATGAGAAGTTTGACCAGCTGGAGGTGGTTTTTCCTAATTCGACTCCCGTAGAAAAACACAGGATGCTTATAATTAGTTTACCCAAGGACTTGGTACCAGAAGCCGGTGACTGCGAGTCATGGGGTAGAATTTTTGCGGCAGTGTACACAAGGTGCTTTGGCACTCCGTCAATGGCTGTCCTTTTGATGGTCATTAAGCGTGTTCAGGACGAACACGGACCGGAGGCTGCGGTTGAATTGGGAATGAGACACGTGGGCTCATTTGATGTAGTTTCCAATCTGGTCCTTTCTAATATAAAGGGAGATGCGGTAAACTTTCAAGTGGCTAATGCCTTGCGCGATGTCCCCGATGCTGACAAACCCCGACAGTTACTGAGAATTATTACGGTGGCTTATAACACCATTGGCCGCAATAGTTTAGGTGTCAAGTCCTTTTCTGCTAAAGATAAAAACAACCTCAGTGTGCGAAGTCTGAAATGGGCGTTCAACCAAAAGCTCCAAAGCAAAATTGGAACAGAAATAAAAAACACGAGAAACAGCAACAGAAATAGGAGTCCCGTCCCCCATCATCAGTGCCTGCATCTACTGAGCGTGTTTATGATTTGCGCGACCGCACTACGATTAAGTCGCCTGATCGATTTCAGGTTCCAGATCAATGCTCTCCTCGTTCTTTACAGGACACATCGACCTCTTCGTGCGGTGGTGGAGGCGACGGCAGAAGTTGGGGTTGTGGAATTTTAGTTCGTGAACTGAACATCATCTGCGCCATCTTGCCCATTCCTCAGACTCACGTATGAACATACACGACGGCCATTCTAGGTACCATGGTCTCCCTGTTCACGATCACTCGTCAGCGCACTTCCCTGACCCCGTAAGCCTCCCCCATGCACCCTGGCTGCCCCCGCTCTCACATGCACAAGTCATGAACCCTCCCCTTCCGCATGACTCTGTCCTTGGGAATCACACCCCGCGCCTGACCAACGCCTCCTTCCCTTCCATGAATACCCCTCTTTTGATAAACCTTTCCTCTATGCTCGATTGTCCACACGACCCTTCCTTTCATGAATATCTCCCCTTTGATGACCTCCTCCTCTGAGCCCGATTGTCCGCACGGACCGCTGGTCATCCCTTAGCCTGAGGACACAGTTTATTGCCCACTACTGTATGCGCTCGCCCCTCTTCAAAGGAGCTACTATTGATCATAACCTCCCCACCCCCGAGACTCGATCAGGCGCACACATTCCAAAGGAATCGACGGAACACTCAGCTGTGTGATAGCCCCCTCCTACTGTATGGGAGATGAGGACCTCTACTATAGCCACGTGTTGGAATGAGCCGGAACTGGGGGGAGGGGGGTACCGGGGATGTCTTTTCCTTACTTCACAAATGTCTTTATTGTAATAAAGAGCAGTCACATGTCGAAAACCAGTGTATAAGAGGCCAGGCCTCAGAGAGGCTGTTAGAGAGCACCTCGAGACGATACCTTGTTGTCCGATCTGATGTGTTCTGCTCCGTCGGAATAAAACTTGTTTCCTGTCTTCCTGTCTCCAGCGCTTGCCTCTTTATTTGATTAACTTCGTATGGTATTAGAGGCGTTTTTAACGCCGGGCAAAATTACTTGAGAAACATCGACTAAATCGCCTGACCATTTTAGTGCTGTTTCCACAATTGGCGTCCCAAGTGTGGGGCCCATCAGCGACACGTGGATCCAGTGGGAGAGGTCCCGACGACAGAGTGAACGACTGCAACGATCGGGAGAGCTCCTGTCCGATAGACCCTCGTCTGACAGCCGATCATCTGAACTTCACTGATTCCGAGCAGACCTCTCCCGAGTGATCTATGGTCCTGACTGGGAACCATCAGGAGTGCCGCGGTAGCAACAAGAGAGTGGAGGACGATCGGGCGCTGTAAGCGGAAGACGAGAAACTGTCCATGCGGTCCGGGTAAGGTCGTGACACACGACGAATTGTGAATTGATTGATTGTTTGATTGATTGAAATACTAGTATTTGCTTTGTCGCTCTTTGAGATATTCGCTGCCTGCAAACGGGGAGGAATAGGAATATTCTATCTCCCTTTGCGGATAGTGAAGGGTAGGTAACGCGGACCTTTGTCCCCCATTGTAATCTGCCGTGCCTATTTTTCTCCCCATTGATTGATTATCCGAACATAGATTGTTCGAAGTATAGTTCTTTTGAGATTCTCTGCTTGCAAATAACGTAGAATAGCAATATTCTGTCTAGTCTTTGCAAATAGTGAAAGATAGGTAGTGCGGACCTTTGTCCCCCGTTGTAATCTGTCATGCCTGTCTTCTCCCCATTGATTGGTAGTTGGTACAACCCGGACCGCTTATTAGAGATGAACCATCCAGCTCCATTGGAAGGCACCCCTAATAAGGACATGTTCATTAAACAAGGACTAGTCGCTATAGCTTATAGTAAGTTATGGCATAAATATACAAAAAAGGACCCCGAAAGTCAGTGGCCACTGATAGGTTCCTTTGATGAAAATAAAATAAAAACATTAGAAACAGCTGTTAAAACAAATAAGGCAACACCCACTACGCTCGATAGTATCGGCATGTGGCGAAAGGAAGCAGAACAACGAAAGAAAAGAGAAGAAACAAGAATAGGGAAAGAATTACGAAAGGCAGCTCACCTGGCCGCTAAGGAACTGAATGAAGAAATAAGAAGGAGAGAGGAAGTTAGACAAACGCAAGAGTCAGGGTCGGCAGGCCAATGCCCTGTTAGGACCCCCTCTACGCTCTATCCAGAGATACCCTCCAAGCAACGGGCAAACGACGAGTTACTGCTAGGTCCTCCGATTATTTACATGCCCCCTCCTTATGCCCCCTGCCAACCTCTAGCACGGCACCTACCAGCTCTAAGTGCGGGCGAGGGTGACCCCAGCGCTAGTGCCCCGGCTCTCACGGCCTTCACACCAGCTACATTGGTAACAGAATCAGGTGAACTCGAGACTAGCGAACAGCCAACAGCCAGACCAAATAGGTTGAGCAAGGACGAGCGGGATGGGATTGATAAGATAGCAAAGACACTGGTAGAACGGAAGGAGAGCGAAGAATATACGATGGATATGCACAATTCACATGCCGGTAGCCACAGACGGCATTTCATTTTACGGTTCAGCTACCACACCCTGAACGCATATGAGGATAGGTATCAAAACAAGGGTCCTGCTAAGTTGACGGCTCTATATAGAAAGGTCGATGTTGGAGATGGGACTGAGAGCGATGTGACGGACCTCTTCATGCAAACGCTTGAAGTCTTCCGTCACCTCACGGAACAGAAATCAGAGGTTAAGATCACAGTCCCTGAAACGGCTGAGTCCCCATTAGAAGTAGCCAACACCATGATGCCTATCAGAGAAGCCGCCCCCTACTGGGTTCCCCCAAGAGGTCAGGGAACAAATGATGATATCAACCATGCAGATGCAAAAGGGAGGGTTGTGTACAATTGGGTTTACCAACCATGGGATCGACAAGATATTTTAACCTTTAGACAAACCCTGCCTGATTTAAGGAAGAACCCGACAGCATTTTACACCGAATTAAGCACAGCCTTGGGTTCAACGATAATGACTCTAGCAGACATTGATTTGTTTTTCGGGTTATGTCTGCCGGCTGACGTGTGGAAGCAAATCCGGAAAGCCGATCACACAGATCTGTTCGGACATACCTGGAATCAACTCAGTGAGCTAGATAGACGACGAGAGCCCGGAAGGAAACCGATAAAAGATATACTGGAACTTCCGGACAAAATAGTTCAGAAGCTAAAAACCTTGATCCCAGAGAAAAAGGTAGATTGGTCAATAGTCACGGCTTGCCGTCAAAAACCCCAGGAAGACGTATCAGAATATTTCTCCCGATTTGAAACGGTGTTCTCCGACTACAGCGGCCAATACATGACCACCGCAACCAGACAACACCTATTTGTGCAAAACTACGTAAAGGGGCTGTCACAAGAGGTTTCCCAAAAGTTACAAACGAGCGAGAGTAGTTGGGGGGCCTCCAAGCCCGCCGCTATCCTCCAGATGGCTCAATACTACGAACACCAAAAGAATGAGAATGATAGGGCAACCGAGAGAAAGAAGAAAGATTTGAAAGAACGCGTGATGATAGCCCAAATACAAGGGGTGGCCGCCGGGAAAGAACTATACAGGGGGAACTACCAATCAATCGCCCCTAGAAATCCACCCCCAAAGGACCGCACACCCACTCCCTATTCTAGCCGTAGGGACATAGAAGATAATCAGTGTGCATTTTGTCGAGGATTCGGGCATTGGAAGTCTCAATGTCCGTCTCTTCTGGAACTAATTAAAAATAAAGGGACAGAGGCAGAACTGATGCTGGCTCCCAATGCCCTATCCCCAGTGACGCCGCTTCACGAGCAACGGCACCAGAGACGGGGAAAGGGGAAGTGGACAGAAAAGAGAGACACTCCAATGACAACTGGCACCCACTTGACCTTCTATATTCTATTGGTGGTCAGGACTGCATATGGGTTCCTAATGCACAGAGGGAAGAGAGAAAGACAATGCAGAAACTCCAACTACACTTCCAGGACATATAGTGCACAAATCCAGTTTATCCTACCAGTTGTCTTTAGAGCCTTGCCCCTCTCTGTATGTGGTTGCGAGTGGTTACCATGAAGGAGTGGACAATACTGAAAAAAGGAGGACACCCCGTTAGTAACTGAATTAGAGGAAATGCTCCTTAATCTCCAACCCAGTATTCCCTCGCCTACCTTCTTCAATGGTAACGTTGCTGTCAAATGGGAGTCTGTTCACAAGTATGTGAAGTTGGTCCTGCAGTTCACGGAGACAGTCTTGAACTTTTGGAAGATGCGCGCAAAAAGGAACCAGGAAGGAGAGAGGGGAAGGTAAGAGATAGGGAAGCGCAATGGGGGAGCTCAGGGGAAAACTAGAAGATCTTCCAGGCAATTGGAAAAGTCTTACTTGGTCTTTCAGGGGATGTCAACTTGCTGTCCTCCGACGTTCGTAGACTTGTCCTCGCTGCGGGGGTGGAACTGCAAGTTGAGGATAATTTTCCTCAGGAAGAGTTCAGAAGACTTCCTCACAAAAACTCCTCAGACTCTTGCTAGAATAACTGTCAAAGCGCAACCTGCTCTCGACGGACTTCTCTTCACTGACGCGTCGAGAGACGAGAGCCGTTCACAGTCTTGGTTCTCACAGCTAACCTAACTTCAACTCTGGACTAAGATATTTAGAAACAGGACTATGAATTATTCACACAGAAACACTAAACTCGAAACTCCTGTGAGCGCCTTGGCTTACGGCCACTCACGGTAAAATCTATTTTGAAGTGCGCAGTTCTCAGCGCTCTCGCTCTTCAAGATAGCGGGAGACTAGAACGTCGCCGAAATGTCACCACGGCAATAGCGGCGACCATCTTGAATTCCCTAACTAATTCACATTTACCCAGAAGTTCACCATTCTAGGTTTCACCACAACCCTGAATGACTTCTTGGGGCGGAAATGTCCTGTGTTGTATAGAGAGCTGACTGAATGATTCCTGACAGTACCCCCTCTCAACGACCGAGACAGCGGTCCTGGTTTGGATGGAAACTGAGAATGAAAGCGTTTGACTGACTGAGAAGCATGAACATCTTCAGCTTTTTCCCAGGAGCGATCTTCCGGACCATATCCTTTCCAATCTATCAGATAGAACAACTTATTGGAACGGATCTTGGAGTCCAGAATACCTTTGACCTCATATTCAGATTGTCCCTGAACAAGAAGTGGAGGAGGAGGCTTCTCTATCCTAACCTGAGGGGAAGTCTTCTTCAACAATGACAAATGGAAGACGGGGTGGATCTTCATGGTAGGAGGAAGTTTTAATTTCACCGTGACTGGACCCAGAACCTTTTCAATTAAATATGGACCCACAAACCGAGGCTGAAACTTCCTATTCCCCTTGAGATGCAAATGCTTAGTGGACAACCACACCCTGTCACCTGCCTGATACTCTGGAGCTGGTTTACGGTGTCTATCTGCATATTGCTTGTACTTTTCTTTAGCCTGAATTAAAGTCTCTTCTGCAGATTTGTGAAGGGAAGACATGTCTTTCAACAACTCCTCTGCTGTTGGCACCCCCAATTCCTCCTGAACACAAAAAGGGTTAGGATGTCTGCCATAATTGACATAGAAAGGAGAATAGCCTGTAGATGCACTTTTCGCATTATTACATGCGAACTCAGCCATCCACAACTGATCAGCCCACTCCCCTCCCTGATCCATAAGAAACAGTCTTAAATATTGTTCAAGTTCCTGATTTTGACGCTCAGTTTGACCGTCAGTCTCGGGGTGATAACTTGTAGAATACCTAGGCTCAACCCCTAACCCATGAAGAAAAGCCTTCCAGAAGTGGGAAACAAATTGAGCCCCCCGATCAGAAATCACTATCTTGGGAACTCCATGTAACCTCACTACGTATTCCCCAAATAATCTCGCCAACTCTTTTGCAGAAGGGAGTCCAGTCAGGGGGACAAAATGACACATCTTCGAGAAAGTATCCACAAAGACCAAAATAGTGTTAAACCCTTTGCTAAGGGGCAGATCTACAATCAGATCCATGGATACAGTATGCCACGGACAGGGAGGAGTTGGTAAGGGTTGCAACATACCCTGTGGAACCTGTCGGGTAGCTTTACTTCGGGCACATAAATCACAAGACAACACATACTGCTTGACAGAGGCAGACAGCTCAGGCCACCAAAAATAACGCTGAACCAGATCTAGAGTTTTCATAATGCCCTTATGTCCAGCTAATGGTTGATCATGGCACATCCTCAAGGCCTTTTCTTGTAAGGACAGGGTTGGGAGATATAACGCTTCTCGATAGTATGGCAATTGTTGATGACACTTGCGTTCTGGATCTTGAGCTACCCAAGCCTTGATTTCTTCTGCAGACAGACTTTTCTTGACTTCTTCTTGAAATCCATCCAAGGTGACTGTGCAGATAACTTGAGTCTCCAGAATAATTGGTTCAACCTCCACCAAATGCTGTGTTTCTACAGTATCAATTCGCGACAATGCATCCGCCTTCCCATTCTTACTGCCTGGTCGATAAGTAATAACAAAATCAAAGTCAGAAAAATAGAGAGACCAACGTAGCTGCCGGGGGGTTAAAGTCTTTGCCGTCTTCAAGAATTGCAGGTTCTTGTGATCCGTGAACACGGTTACTTTATGTCGAGCTCCCAAAAGATAATGTCTCCAGTCTTCGAAGGCATCCTTCACAGCCAAAAGCTCTTTTTCAGCAATCGTGTAGTTGATTTCCGCTGCATTCAGTTTTTGAGATCGAAAAGCTACGGGATGCAGTTGCCCTGTATCTGGATGTCTCTGTGATAAGACCCCTCCAATCGCCTGATCCGAAGCGTCTGCTTCCACAAAGAAAGGTTCAGCTGGATCAGCATGACGTAAGAGTGGAGCGGATGTGAAACTCTTCTTCAGGGTAACGAAAGCGTTCTCAGCCTCACTGGACCACTGGAATTTCACCCCTTTCTTGAGAAGTCGAGTAATCGGAACAATCAATTGTGAGAAACCGGAGATGAATCGACGGTAAAAATTAGCAAAGCCCAGAAATCTCTGAATCTCCTTCACATCCTTGGGCGACGGCCAATCCTCTACAGCTCGTACTTTTCCTGGATCCATCATCACTCCCTGGGGAGATAGCACAAATCCTAAAAACTCCACTCGATTGGAACTGAATGTACATTTTTCCAATTTTACAAATAGATGATGAGTTTGTAAACGATGCAGCACCGTCTTCACATGTTCTGGATGTTCTTGAGGGTCTTTAGAGAAAATCAAAATGTCATCGAGATAGATTACTGCAATCTTGTCAATCAGATCTCCCATGGCATCGTTAATAAAATGCTGGAACACAGCAGGGGCATTGCAAAGGCCGAAGGGCATCACGCAATATTCAAAAAACCGAACTTCGTTCGGAATGCGGTCTTCCATTCGTGTCCCTCCTTCATTCGCACCAGATGGTAGGCCCCGCGCAAATCCAGTTTGGTAAAGATCTGAGCATCTTTGATCTGATCCAACAAGACCGAAATTAAGGGCAAAGGATATCGATTCTTGATGGTGGCTCGGTTTAACGCTCGATAGTCAATACAGGTTCTTAAAGTTCCCTCTTCCTTCTTAGGAATAAAAAACAATGGCGAGGATACCGGGGATTGGGAGGGTCTAATGAATCCATTTGCCAGATAACGATCCAGATATTCCTTCAAATATTGGTTCTCTTTTTCTGTAAGAGCATAGATTCTGCTACAAGGAAGCACCGCTCCCGGCTCCAAATCGATAGTACAATCATAGGAGCGATGTGGAGGTAATACTTCAGCTTCCCTCTCATTGAAGACTTCCCTGTATTCTTGGTATTCCGCTGGAATTTCCACAGACGTAATCACACTGACCGTCTGTCCCCCATGCTAAAGTAATTGCGATTGAGTCGGAATGAGCTTCGGGGGATCCTGGCTATAACAATGTTCATGACAAAAATCTGATTGCATCTTTACAGTCCGATTTTCCCAATTAATTGTTGGATTGTGCAAGGTAAGCCATGGTAAGCCTAAAATCAACTGAAACTGCGGCGCGTCAATCAGATTAAATTGCACCTGCTCATGATGACCATCTACTTGATAAAGTTCCACAGGTTCGGTGTGACAAGTGATTGGGCTAGAAGACAAGTTGGTTCCATCCACCGCTCTCACTGGTTCACTCTTAATCTTTTTGATAGACTGGATGCCCATTCGCTCTGCATACTTGATGTCGCAAAAATTGCCCGTAGCCCCTGAGTCTAACATTACCGCCACTCCAGGAATTTCTTGACCTCGAAACTTTAAGGTCAACTGCAAGATAAGATGAGGCATCAGAGTCTGTAACGTGTTCGAAAGCGAATGACCTTCTGGGATCGTCTTCTCAACTTCCGCCATCAGAGCGACCCCTTCTGCTGATGGTTCATGGCGTTTCCCTTCATCTGGATCTTAGGTCGTTTTGTGCATTCTTTAACAAAATGCCCCGGCATTCCACAATACAAACACAATCTCTTCAATCTTCTCTGTTCTTTCTCTTCCTTACTCAGGGGTCCACGAACTGCTCCAATCTGCATTGGTTCGACTTCCGACTGGGCACTGACACTCTTAGTCCCTTCTGTCTTCATTCTATCAAAGCGTGGAATACTGACTCGAAAATCTCTTTTCTTTTCTCCTTTTCTTTCCACACTACGAAAATCCAACTCCAACACCAAATCAACCAAGGCCGAGAGCTCAGTTGGCCGGTTAGGTATCTGGGCTAGGGAATCTTTCAGTTCATCCCGAAGTCGTCGGTAAAACAGAGCTGCTCTCTTCTCCTCAGGCCATTGAGTTTCGACAATGAGTTTGTTAAACTGTGCCAAATAGGTAATCAAATCTCCTGACCCCTGTCTGAGCTCAAGCAATTCATTATCAGTAGCCTGAGATATCCTCCTTCTATCAAATATACGGAGAAACTCCGTTTTAAATTGATCAAAATCATGCAGGAATGGTTCATCTCGTGTTACCAGAGGCATTGCCCAATTTGCAGCGTCCCCACCCAGATAGCACAAGACAAACGCCACTCTAGACTGAGCATCAGGGAAAAGGGTAGGACGACACATAAAATGTAACGAACATTGGGTCAGAAACAACTGGGCCTTTTGGGGGTCCCCATGAAATCGCTCCGGAGCCGCTAAAGGAATTAAGGGAGAAACAGAATGAATAACTTGTGCTACCGTTCTGGTATCAGATTCGGTGGTACTCTTACTAGAACTTGGGGAAGACCCTGCGGGATTACTCATTGCCAACCCATCGACCTTCCGGGACAACAGCAAGGTTTCCTGACGAGAAACTACTAACTCTTGTTTCAAATTTTTATTTTCCTCCCTCACAGCTCCAATCTTTCTCTGAATCCCGGCTAACATTTCCCCAAGGGACTTTAGACTAAACTCTTCAACCATTCTGCCTGGGCGAGTGAACCACTTGGGCACTTCAAACTGTCAGGTCCCAGATTCTTCGCAGAGGCAGAACTGATGCTGGCTCCCAATGCCCTATCCCCAGTGACGCCGCTTCACGAGCAACGGCACCAGAGACGGGGAAAAGGGAAGTGGACAGAAAAGAGAGACACTCCAATGACAACTGGCACCCACTTGACCTTCTATATTCTATTGGTGGTCAGGACTGCACATGGGTTCCTAATGCACAGAGGGTTAGAGAGAAAGACAATGCAGAAACTCCAACTACACTTCCAGGACATATAGTGCACAAATCCAGTTTATCCTACCAGTTGTCTTTAGAGCCTTGCCCCTCTCTGTATGTGGTTGCGAGTGGTTACCATGAAGGAGTGGACAATACTGAAAAAAGGAGGACACCCCGTTAGTAACTGAATTAGAGGAAATGCTCCTTAATCTCCAACCCAGTATTCCCTCGCCTACCTTCTTCAATGGTAACGTTGCTGTCAAATGGGAGTCTGTTCACAAGTATGTGAAGTTGGTCCTGCAGTTCACGGAGACAGTCTTGAACTTTTGGAAGATGCGCGCAAAAAGGAACCAGGAAGGAGAGAGGGGAAGGGAAGAGATAGGGAAGCGCAATGGGGGAGCTCAGGGGAAAACTAGAAGATCTTCCAGGCAATTGGAAAAGTCTTACTTGGTCCTTCAGGGGATGTCGACTTGCTGTCCTCCGATGTTCGTAGACTTGTCCTCGCTGCGGGGGTGGAACTGCAAGTTGAGGATAATTTTCCTCAGGAAGAGTTCAGAAGACTTCCTCACAAAAACTCCTCAGACTCTTGCTAGAATAACTGTCAAAGCGCAACCTGCTCTCGACGGACTTCTCTTCACTGACGCGTCGAGAGACGAGAGCCGTTCACAGTCTTGGTTCTCACAGCTAACCTAACTTCGACTCTGGACTAAGATATTTAGAAACAGGACTATGAATTATTCACACAGAAACACTAAACTCGAAACTCCTGTGAGCGCCTTGGCTTACGGCCACTCACGGTAAAATCTATTTTGAAGTGCGCAGTTCTCAGCGCTCTCGCTCTTCAAGATAGCGGGAGACTAGAACGTCGCCGAAATGTCACCACGGCAATAGCGGCGACCATCTTGAATTCCCTAACTAATTCACATTTACCCAGAAGTTCACCATTCTAGGTTTCACCACAACCCTGAATGACTTCTTGGGGCGGAAATGTCCTGTGTTGTATAGAGAGCTGACTGAATGATTCCTGACATTTACGTTAAAACATCGTTCGTATCGATTTTGTAGAGCTCCCCAGGGCTACACTGAAAGTCCCAGTATTTACAGCCAGGCCCTCAAAAGACAGCTAGATGCCGTCCAGCTACCGGATGGAGTAGTGTTGATCCAATATGTCGATGATATCCTTTTGGCGGCCGACACCACTCCACTTGCAATCACGGCCACTATCCAACTCTTGCACTTTCTCGCGGAGAATGGCCACAAGGTCTCCAAAAAGAAACTGCAGTTCTGCCAGTCTCAAGTGACATACCTAGGCCATCTCCTGTCCAAAGAAGGGAGGAAACTTACGCCCGACCGAATCCAAACCATCCTAGACACCCCCATCCCAAAAACACAGAAGCAAGTCCGTTCATTGGTGGGCCTTACCTCTTTTTGCCGACAATGGTTACCAAATTTCAGCCTCATTATAAAGCCCCTACTTTCCCTGTTGGCCAAAGATGTTCCCTTCCCACTCCCTTGGACTCCCGAATGCCAAGCATCCTTTAAGGAGTTGCGGGATGCCCTTTGCTCGGCACCTGTCCTAGGAACACCAGATTACTCCAAACCCTTCTCCCTCTTTACTCACGAAAGGGAGGGATGTGCATTGTCTGTTCTAACTCAGCCCATCGGCTCCAAACAATGCCCTTGTGCCTACTTCTCTGCCACTCTTGACCCAGTCGCCAGAGCTTTACCTGCCTGCCTTCGAGCAGTAGCCGCCGCTGCTGTCTCTATCCGTCAGAGTGAGGGAATTGTACTTTCAAACTCTCTCACGGTGTTAGTACCCCACGCAGTTGACACCCTTTTGAACCAGACCAAGACTCAACACCTGACCAGTGCACGACTGACAGGGTACGAATTGACTCTACTTGCACCCCACATCACTCTGAAGAGATGCACAACCTTGAATCCTGCTACTCTGTTGCCCTTGCCTGAAAATGACCCCGATGCGCCCCCTATACACGACTGTGTGACCCTCACGGACGAACAGACCAGGAGTAGAATTGACCTCCGAGACAGTGCTTTTACAGACCCTGATGGAGAACTATGGGTAGATGGCTCTTGTATCAAACTCCCAGACGGCACCACTTCAGCTGCCTATGCGGTGACGACAGCCCGAACGATAGTTGAAACAGCCCGCATCACGCAACGATCCGCACAGGCAGCAGAACTGATTGCCCTCACACGAGCATGTATCATAGCAGCAGGAACCACGGCGAACATTTACACGGACAGCCAGTACGCCTTCGGGGTGGTTCATCATTTTGGGCTCTTGTGGAGGGAAAGGGGATTCCTGACGTCCCATGGCACGCCCATCCTTCACGGAGATCTAGTCTCCGCTCTGATAGAAGCAGTTCTCCTCCCCAAACGATTAGCAGTGATCAAATGCCAGGCACACAAGAAGGTGACGGACTTGGTGGGACAGGGAAACGCACTGGCCGACATCACTGCCCGAACCACAGCTGAGAATAGGACGACGACACACATGTATGTGACCAGGTCACAAGCAGAAAAATGGACTGACGCTAGGGAAACGATTAGGGACATCCAGTCGGCCAGCACACCTCACGAACTGACTGAGTGGGCACGGGTGGGTCTAAAGGACGACGAAGGCTGCTGGCGGACAAAAGACACAAACAGGTGGTTACTGCCTGATTCATACTTGATTCCCATACTGACTATGGCACACTCCCCTGCACACATAGGTTCTGCCCCTATGATTAAACTCATTTCCAAAGTCTGGCACAACAACAAGATCCCCGACTCAGCCAAACGCCTGGTCCAACAGTGTCTTATCTGCCTACAACACAACCCCGGGAAAGGAACTGTGGTACCCCGGGGAGGGTTTGGGATCCCTGACCACCCCTTTGAGGTCCTCCAGATTGATTACATCCAGCTGGAGAGATGCCAAGGCTTGAAGTACGTATTAGTCATTGTATGTGCCTTCAGCAAGTGGGTGGAAGCCTATCCAACCCGTGATAACACTGCCATGACTACTGCCAAAGTACTACTGAAAGAGTTTTTCCCTCGCTACGGCCTTTGTCGAATTTTGTGGAGCGACAATGGCCCCCACTTCATAGCTGAAGTTATCCAACTAATCTTGAAGGGGTTGCGGGTAAAACAGAGGTTCCATGCGGTCTTCCATCCCCAATCCGCTGGCCTAGTTGAGCGACACAATGCTACACTGAAACTGAAACTGGCAAAAATAGTGGCCACGACAGGACTTAAATGGCCAGATGCCCTCCCACTGGCATTGCTATCAATGCGCTCCACTCCCACTAAGCACCACTTGACCCCCTACGAGGTTGTGTTTGGGCGACCAATGAACCTCTGGACTGCCCCCAAACCAACCTCCATTCACGACGTCCCCGATGTTCTGCTGACAGATTATTTATACAAATTAACTAAAACGTTGTCTGTCATTCATCAACAGGTGCAGCAGGCCATCCACGATGCTTCCAGGGGTCCCGGTCAGGATATCCAACCGGCAGACTTCGTCTTAATCCGGAATTTTCAGCGAGCAAAGAGTCTGTAACCCCGGTGGACGGGCCCCTGGCAAGTACTGATAACCACTCGGACGGCTCTCCGAGTAGAGGGGAAGAGGCACTGGCTGCACGGACACCACTGCAAGAAGGTCTCCTCGACCCTGGCCACGACAGAAAACTTCGACACCCAAGAAGAGCTCCTGAACAAAGACCGGCCATCACTGAATTGCTATCCTGATACCGAGGCACTTGAACTTGCAAAATTCTCTGATCCCACTGTGCCATCCCGGAAAGGGTATTTCCTGCGTCCAAGAAAGGGGGGAGCTTCGGCTAAGTAGGCCACGGACTAAGTTAAAATCTCAGAACGGTGGCCTCAAACAACCAAAGGCTACCCGGAGAGAAGCTAAACAAAGTCTGTGGTTCTGCCCACTACCGAGCACCTCGAAGATGATGGAAGCGCCAGATAAGAAGATGATGGAAGCGCCAGATAAGAAGACGACGGACGCAACTGGAAATACCCACTACAGGAACCCAAAGGCTGACAATTTGCACAAATCAAAGACAATTGCCTTCTTCATTTTCTTCCTCCTTTGCCTCCTCCTCATGACTTCCTTCTGGATCTTGGAGGAAAGCACGCCTGCGCATCAGATATTGCTGACCACTGCACAGCCAACCACCATGAAAGAGCATCACTTGATCTCCCTTCCGCCTCAGCTCCGAGAAAGGCGTAAGGAGTTCTGGAACAATTCCTTCGTGCAACTACTGCACCAGCACAACCTTGCTGCAAATGCCACGAACTGCTGGATCTGCGGGTTGCTCCCGAATGCCACTGGACATTCCATTCCCTTCATCCCTTCCCCCTTCTCAGTTCACGGCTCCTGCCTCGCCTGGTTGATCCTCTTGCAGGAAAGTCACAAGGACAATGCCGCTTCTGGTCAAACAGTATCACACTTCTACTATGGATTCTGGCTGAACAGAACAGGAAGAACGTCCGCCCCCTTTTGTCCTGTGATCTCAGGTTCAGCCTTCCATATGAACATCCCTGCCAAAGAACGAGTTGAAATGCAAGTGCTCCACAATCCAGCTAGGCCCACCTTCTCCAACCTGCGGAAACGAACGGCCGCCACTCTGACTGTGGCCTTGTCTGTCATAAATGTCACAGGTCTCGTGTGCCTCGAAGGCCAGGGAACACAGTTGGTGGGTCACAGTACCTGTCGCATCACCAGGACATTGGTCTCAGCTGATCCCCCCTCCTTTGTTGCTTCTCCGAATATGTACTTTGTCTGTGGCATAAAAGCTTACACTTGGCTCCCGAAAGGCTGGAGGGGTACGTGCTACATCGCCTTCATTCTTCCTCCCACGTATGTGGCTCCAGCCTACCATCACCGGCAAAAGCGCGCCGGAGACATTGGACAAGCCGACTCCACCGGAGCCCAGTTCCTGGATGCGGCGAAGGGACTTGTTCCTCTGTGGGGCCCAATGGCAAATAGCCGCGCTATCCGACACCTGACTCAGGCAGTAGAAACAACCATTAACATCACGGCTGGCATCCTCGCCAACAACATGGCTGAGCTTCAGGCAGTCCGCCTGGTGGCTCTTCAAAACCGTCTTGTTCTAGATGTGGTTCTGGCCGACCGTGGAGGAGCATGCCGCATCATCGGCTCCAGCTGTTGCACCTACGTGCCAGATAACTCGCCTTCAGTCTACAAGGCAATCGAGCACCTCCACAGACTATCCTCAGAGGTTCACCAAGAGCAAGAAGGCTGGTCGCTAGGAAACTGGTTCTGGGACACTTTAAAGGACTGGGGATGGAGGTTGTTTACATTTATACTGATACCGGTTGTGATACTATGTGGGTGTTGCTTAGGTATTCAATGTTTGCCACCTTTGTGTTCGCTCATTCCTAACTGCATGTGCCCTAAGACTTTGGACTTTAGAACTGAGCACATGAGTCCCCTCTATGAGATAGAAATACGTGGTCTTATGGGGATAGATCCGAATTGACAAGCTGGCGAGACATGTTAAAAGGGAGGACTGTGGAATTTTAGTTTGTGAACTGAACATCATCTGCGTCATCTTACCCATTCCTCAGACTCACGTATGAACATACACGACGGCCATTCTAGGTACCATGGTCTCCCTTTTCACGATCACTCGTCAGCGCACTTCCCTGACCCCGTAAGCCTCCCCCATGCACCCTGGCTGCCCCCGCTCTCACATGCACAAGTCATGAACCCTCCCCTTCCGCATGACTCTGTCCTTGGGAATCACACCCCGCGCCTGACCAACGCCTCCTTCCCTTCCATGAATACCCCTCTTTTGATAAACCTTTCCTCTATGCTCGATTGTCCACACGACCCTTCCTTTCATGAATATCTCCCCTTTGATGACCTCCTCCTCTGAGACCGATTGTCCGCACGGACCGCTGGTCATCCCTTAGCCTGAGGACACAGTTTATTGCCCACTACTGTATGCGCTCGCCCCTCTTCAAAGGAGCTACTATTGATCATAACCTCCCCACCCCCGAGACTCGATCAGGCGCACACATTCCAAAGGAATCGACGGAACACTCAGCTGTGTGATAGCCCCCTCCTACTGTATGGGGGATGAGTACCTCTACTATAGCCACGTGTTGGAATGAGCCGGAACTGGGGGGGGGGTACCGGGGATGTCTTTTCCTTACTTCACAAATGTCTTTATTGTAATAAAGAGCGGTCACATGTCAAAAACCAGTGTATAAGAGGCCAGGCCTCAGAGAGGCTGTTAGAGAGCACCTCGAGACGATACCTTGTTGTCCGATCTGATGTGTTCTGCTCCGTCGGAATAAAACTTGTTTCCTATCTTCCTGTCTCCAGCGCCTGCCTCTTTATTTGATTAACTTCGTATAGTATTAGAGGCGTTTTCAACGCCGGGCAAAATTACTTGAGAAACATCGACTAAATCGCCTGACCATTTTAGTGCTGTTTCCACAGGGTGGCCAGCAGAGTCGCGACCAGCCTCGCCCGAAAAACGGAAAAGGCAAGGAGGACAATTCTTCACAGAAAAGACCCCAGTTTCAGATTTTTTTTTTTACGTTTAAACGGAGAGATATGCCACAGATAGTGAGAACGCAGCTTCGGAATCAGACATGGGCGCTGACGTTGCTGGACAACGCGGTGGAGATTACCATAGTACGAGAAGCCCTGCGTCCACTACTGAAGGTGACAGCGACTGACCAATTTGTTGTTGTAGAGACAGCTGATACTAGAGTAGCGCCCCCTGATAGGCTTTTTGAAATTGTCCTTTTAATTGAAGGTGACATACAACGTACCATAAAAGGGGTATTTTGGGAAAATCTTACAACTACCTATGACATTTTGTTAGCGGAGGCTGACTAGCCCCCATCTTCTGTTCTCGCAGCTCCGAGAGGGGAGGAGGTAATCCTCCCTAGTTTCGCGCACACAGTGTCTAAGGAGCATGTGCTGAATTTTGCAGAAGAGTGGGCTAAGGCCCTTGCACCGGCTTTGTACCGTACTCACTGTGGTTGGGATACATTTTCCCCCACCACGAGATTCTCTTACGGTCTATGCCCCAGCCCCAACCTTAATATCCCATGCGTGGTGAGGCTAAGGCTTCCGTTGCAGAAATCCTTGAACAATTGGAATATCAAGGCGTAATTGAAACTTGTGTGTCACCGATGAATAACCCACTTTTTACTGTGACCAAGACTGATGGTTCGTACCGTTTGGTATTGGATTACCGGCATTTAAACTCGCATTGCCGTACCTGTGTAGTACAGAATACCCACGGCTCTACTTTAGTGGATGGTCTTTTGCGTCAACGGTTTAAAACCACACTAGACATATCCAACGTTTTTTTTGCCCACGAATGATTTTCGTGATTCCAAGGGTAGCACAATAAAACATAAAATGATCTGAGTTTGAGTGGCTAAACTTAAGGAGCAGCTACCACTCGTGTATGTAATCAGGGGTGTGGAATTTTATAAACTATCTTCTTGTCAAAAGGACAAAATGTTTCAGAAATCTACATGTCCAGTAAAAACATCTACTTGTCCCATTTGGTACCTAACAATGAGGTTTCAATTTATGACCGCATTCTTATATAAGAGCTTGGATAGCAGCCTTTCTGATTGTACCAGGGCTTATTTTAGTATATTATTAGAGATAGTTGTCCCTGTCATGGGAAATATAAGAACATGTCCACAAAACTGTAATCAGAGTTTAGTGTTCTATTGTCCCAATAGAACTTATTAAATTTATTTACTTATTAAATAAACACGAAAAAACATACAGTAACATATGTGAGCAAAACGTGAAGGGGTTCTGGAAATCAAAAGATTTCCTGACCTCAGGCATGTAGTAGTAGGGTGACTTTTAAGTGACACATTGATTACAATAGTCACAATAAAAAGAACATTGTGTACTCCACAACAATCAAAAGTTAAAAGTTGGAGTTAAGATGTATTGTGGACGACTTTTCGATCCCCAACAGCAGTTAAGGGATCATCATCAGGACAGGTCAATCTAAATGCCTGAGAGGTAGCCTTAATAAGGTGGAGAGTTAGGGCAGGGGAGAAGGAGAGAGTGAACAGAGGGGGAAGGGAGGGAAAAAAGGGAATGAGAGAAGTTAGAGAAGAACGTAGGAGTATGCCAATGAGAATTCTTAAAGTACAAGCAAGGGTGATGTGAGTATAAGCAGAACATTTTACATCACTATTTGTATTCTTACTTTGCTCTGTTCATGCCACCTTTCTGATTGTACAGGACTCTCAACACACTGGGTTTTTATGTGAAATATTTGAATATTCAGACTTTGTTTGAGTGAGCTCTGTTCAAGGTCATGGTAAGCCTCTGAGTATATCAGCACTTTCATTATATTGAAGTTCATATTTGAAGTTCACTGCCCTAATTGTATCCCGAACGCGGAAGCAACAGCCGGATTCAAACGCTGCTCGCTGCTTGGAGCACACCACGCAGACTGATTACCGGTGGTGTCTAAATATCACGACCCGTCCCCCAGGTAACTGCAGTAGCGGACCTTAATGGGAAAACGATAGACATACAGAGGGAACCCTTGGTTAATTCACTTTGCCTTTCAACCGGGTTGCCCGCGGGGGCACCGGTTGGACCTTCCAAATCAACCAACATAGTGGAAATTAACTTCAAGAATCATCTTACAAGCTAAGTGACCACCTTCTAATTATTAGGTTACCTATCCATTGGAAGCCGGGACGAACTCTTTCCCCAGCACCAGCTTCACTGGTGTCCCTAACCAGAGTTCGGGCCTGAATACGGCCAAGGCCCCTTCCCCTTCAACCCCCAGTCCTGGTGAAGACCCGCAGCCGAGGCCTTAAACAGCCCTAGAGCATCAGGGTCGAAACGTCGACGCCCTCCAATTCATGTGCCTGTACCGACATTACCTAAAAAGCCCCCTTTTTCAATTGTGTGGACAGGCTATTTTTGAATAGTGGAAGACTATCTAATGCTGTTTTGATTGTTGTAATATATTGGAACTCTCTTTTCTTTCCCTAATCACTTGAGCACCCTTTCTCTTTCTGCACTTGCGCCGTCTATATCTAAAACTACCTTGTAGAATTGTAAATAAATATGTAAATTTGACTAAGTACTAAATTTGAAGTGTGGTAACTCAAAATTCTTTTTCTTTTATTTTGGGTACTATTTTAAATTTCACATTCAATGTGTTTGAATCCAGTGTGAAAATGAATATTTCTCCCAATTATTTAAGTTAAAACATGCAGAGCTAATGGCATTTCCAAATAGAAAATAGTTTTTGGACATAGTACTTTTGTTGATCAATAGTCAAGGACCACTGTTTTTCTCTATAATTCTGATACACCCAGGTCCTTTGACTCTATGGGTAACACCCCATTGAATTAATGGTCTAATTGTATCAATGCTCTCTTTCTAGTCTGAGGAAGAGACTTGTAGACTACCCTGACAATTATATTTGTAAACATTCACTCATTTCCACAAATGTTACTGTAAATAAACGTAGATTCTACTTGCAGTCCAGTGCCTCTGAGTATCAAGGAGACTGCCCCTGTCTGACACTGTTAACATTTAAATTTTTGGACAGTTCCCTTCATCGCACTCTACCTTGGTTCCCTGGTTTGCTAGAATTGTGATCATATATCAATCACTAGATCCAATACGTAGACTTTCAAAGTTTGGCAAGAATTTGTAGGCGATCTAGTTCCATAGTCAATACATGCAAGTTTGGCTTAGACACACAAAGATTGGGTTTGTACCTATAAAAGTATTCACTAGCAAAAAGAGTTGTTTTTCCAGACCTGGCTTGCAGTGCAAATGTGTGCATATGTGCAACGTACATTGTTTAACGGCACCATAAACTCCTCTCTAACCCCCTCTACAGCCTGAAAAAGGTATCACATTATATGTTTGTAAAGAGTGTGTTTAGGAACGTGGAACTGTTGTAGGTTTCCAGACCAACTTATGTAAATGCTTATGAATTTCTCTGAAAGTCCTAATTCTGCACCCATGCAATTAATAGATCTTAGATGCATATTTGTTACATTCTGTTATAAGTGGGGGTCCTAAAAAAGTTTTTAAAGTACTTTTACGTAGATTTGCCTTTATTTTGTTTTTAAAATATTGACATGCACCAAAGCTGATGTATTAAATGATTCATTAGTGCAATGGTAGTTAATGTTTTCAAACTCTGTATTGTAGCTTTCTGAACACTACAATCATTTTTAAGTTTCAAATATTTTGCTCTCTTCATCCCTTTTTCAAGGAGAACATTGTTTTGGGGTACATTGTCCCTTTTCAAAATAAAATCCCCAATCTTGCTTCCCTTCTTCTTTATACACTTGCACATAATAAAGGAGCCTTCTAGAAGCCATACACATAGCCACAACTTGTAAATGTTGCAGACAATGCACACCTGCTTTTATTGGATCCCCTGTCAGTAATGCAAGCTGAGATTCCTGCTGCTGTGTTTGAATGAATCGGACTTGAATTATCTGCTCGACCTAACTTTAATGCACTTGACCCAGGAACATTTTACACAATTTTGTTTTAAACATTAGCACCCCGACAAGCCGAATAAACTGTGGGTGACCATACCTCTAGCAAACAAATGCAAATGTGTCACTATATTATTTCCCTGAGAAACTACCAATTTGTTTCAGAGGCGATGGGGGGATTTGAGGAAGCCAGCACGAAAAAATGCATCCTTTAGAAAACCCCAAAGACGGGCTATTGAAAAAGTATTAAGGTACTACGGTTACAGCAGGCACTGACTTGTCATTGAAGATGTTAAGTAGAAAGATCATGCCTTTCACAGCAATTTACGTAGTTGTCTCTTCCAAGTCATACCATGCAGACTTCATGCAAAGTAAGCTCAAGCTCCACACAGCTAGTGTTCTGCATAGCTCCTGCACAACCAACGGGCATGGCACACCTCATCTCTAGAACAACTTGTATCCTCTGTAGTGCAGCTCATACACTTTACACCTTCTATTTAACAATTCCCTCCTCCACAATCCCTTACCCTTACATAAATGATGCACAGCACTGTTCATTCCTATTATACAGCTCATGTCCTGCATTGGTCACTGTACAGATCATACGCAGTGTAGCTCTGGTTCCATGTGGATCTCATGTAAGACATGGTTGAGCCTTGCATTACTATTGTTCCTAGCATCTTCAGTATAGTGCACAAATCAAGCTCTGCACAGCCCACGCTTGCACAGCTTATTCCATTTGCACAGGTAGTATCCTCTATGTGCTGAGTGATGCTAAGGTCGGTTTCTTATAAAAAAAGGAGATCATTATGGTGTGCGATTTACAGTCATACTCTGCTCTGCTACTAAGTAAAGGGAAAAGCCTTTTGATGGTTTAATTCAAGGGAGTAGCCAGAACATTAAAATGCCCCCCACTTTGACCAATGCTCTGACAGCACCAAGCAAGTGATGTAAGTGAGCTCAAACCTCCCCAAAACTCCTTTGTCACTTCCATCCAAGCATCTGTCCATTATTCTTTCATGGTACATCTATCTGCTCATGTCCACCATTTCACCTTTACATTCTGTCATTCATTCTATCATTCATTCACTCTTCCCCATTCCATCCATCCATTGGCCATTCCATACATCTACCCATCTGTTCAACCATCCACTATCTATGCACGCATCCATCCACCCATGCATCCATCATTTGACTTACCCATCAATCAATAACGCCTTTCAGCCATCAATTGTTCCTTTTGCCATTCATTTATTCATCCATCCACCCTCTCAGATTTTAATTTACTTTGCCATACATCCATCCTCTCAGATTTTAATTTACTTTGCCATTAATCCATCCTCTCAGATTTTCATTTACTTTGCCATACATCCATCCTCTCAGATTTTAAATTACTATGAAATCCTTCTGTCCATTCGGACTTCTATTTACTCTGCCATCATTTTACCCATCGATCCATCACAGATTTCCATTTACTTTGTCAACCTTTCATCCACCCAGCTCACATTCTTTCACTCACATACACAGAGCCACCCATTTTCTCACCTACCCCTTCTTTTCACCCACTCATCCACCCATCCCGTCACCCCATTAGCCATCCATCCTTTCACACACCCATCCACCCTTTCACCCACTCATCCATCCTTTCACCCAACCATCCATCCTTTTACCCACTCGCCCATCCACCCATTCATTCACTCGCTCATCTATCCTTTCCGCCTCTCCCATCCTTCTCTCCCTTTTGTAGCAACCCATCTTCTATTTTCTTTTAGTTAAACATCTCTTATCTGCCATGTTATAGAGGAGAGGCCCATAAAAAACTCTCCTCTGATGTAGCTGCTATAGGGAGGGGTACACTATGCCCCAGGTTTTATTGGTGAGGGTCCCTTAATCAGTAGATTTAGCTTTAGAACCTCACGAGCTTTCAATTCACTAAAACATTAAAAAGTGGTGTCAAAATCCTATAAAATAATGTACCCATGCTCCCAGACACACGTATTAATAAGTTTAGAGTGGTATTTTATAAGAGCTCAGTCCACTAGGTAAGAGGCAGCAACAGCGTGGTAAAAATATAAATATAAATGCTTAAGTTGCATTTGTAAAGATGAATTTTCCATAAACTTAATGTTATAATATTGTGCGAGGCCCCACATCAAAAAGTTGATTTTGACAACACTTTTTTGATGTGGGGCTGGGCACAATATGTTGTCGACTGTCAAAGTTTACAGAAAATTCAACTTTACAAATGCAACTTTATCATTTATATTTTACTACGCTTTTGCTGCCTCTTACTTAACGGACTGAGATCTGATAATAGCTCTGATGATCACAGTAATTGCCACAGTGTTGGGGAGAGCAGCCGCGATCTCGGCTGCTAGTGGTCATAGGCCACGTGCTTTACACCTAAGGCACATGGGCAATGACCTCTGAAGGAAGGGCCACCGAGGCAGGCTTTGGGGAGTGCAGACACTCGGAAACACAGGATTATTGTGAAAGGCAGTACTTGCGCATTCTGCTTTCAAGCAACGGTGACGGGCCTAAATGCTCTCAGAGTGCAGTTGTGAGTGGCAGCCTGCACTCTGAATGAAACTGTGTAAGCAGAGAGGCGTTTTTTTCTTTTCCAAAAGCGTAAGCCAGGACAGCTCTGCAATGTTCAAAAAGATATCCGTGCCTTGCGCTGTGCTCAGCAAGGAGGGAAGCACTACTGGGCATTCTCAGTGAATCAAATGACTATTAAGTCATAGAAAGTTATGCCAATAAACTCGGCACTCATTTGGAAGCAGGTTAGAAGGATTTTGAGAATTCTGTTCTGGGAAAGGTTTCTACTGTAGGAAGTTGAGCCTACTTGTCCGAGGGACAATAAAAACATAAAAACTTGTTGTCCCTGTCAGCAAACAATATGTCCTGGGCGTCGGGCGATATGAATTCCCCACCCCTGTGTAATTCATACTCTTGGTCATCAACGTGTGGGAGTTCATGCTGTTGGCAATAGTTTGGCCGATGAGGCCGCAAAATCAACAGTTTCAACATATTTGGTTGCAGCAGTTATACGTTCCAAAAGTAAGATTGATGATGAAATCTTGGCAGCAATTGCCGCTATTGAGAAGGGAAGTAAAGGTCCTACGGGGTTTCCTTCAATGTATTCTTATCATTTAAGTCCTGTCAAAGTTCCTTATGTGAAAATACCAGATGTTGGTGAAAGATTGACTCCCAACGCGGACCGCAGGTCCACACTGACTACAGCTGCCCACGAGGGTGTTGCGTCTGCGCATGCAGGCGTTTCGGCTACTGTATCTCAGTTACAACAACGTTTCTGGTGGCGGGGACTGTAGAAAGAGATGCGTGATTATGTCCTTCAATGTGACATTTGTCAGCAGATAAAGCCTTCGACTGCTACGCATGTGCCCCAGACACAGTTGTACATTTCTAATAGACCACTTGGTTGTGTTTATTTAGATCACTGCGTTCCTTTTTCCTCTGATACTGCGTATAAGTACATCTTAGTTGCAGTTGATTCTTGCACACGCTTTGTTTGGGTGTGGCCACACCGCAGCGCTGAATCGCGAACTGTCATAAGAGACTTGCGTACCTTTGTAGGAATTTTTGCCAGTGTCAGCTTCCATTTGGATCAGGGTCCAGCATTCGCCTCTAAGGCGTACAAGGATGCCATGAGTTCATTGGGGGTCCAAGTCAAGTTTTCATCTCCATACAGACCTGAGGGTAATAGTGTTGTGGAATGAATGAACCAAGATTTAAAGCAGTCTTTGACAGCCAGGGTTATAGGTACTGGCAGGAACTGGCTTGCCCATCTCAATAGCGTACAACGTGCACTTAATAATCTCCCTAGAAGGGTTGTGGGTGGGCGGACCCCATTAGAAATGCTCTTTGGTATCAAAATGTTCGCCCCGGATCTTGAAGGTCTAGACCAGGTGGCGGCTGCAGCCCCCTTTGACGTAGATGAACATTGTCATGTTTTACAGAATCTACAAGAGATAAGAGACAGCCTTGCAAAGGAACCCTTGCCCTCCACATCAGAAGCTGTGTTGCAGATTCCAGTAGTTGGCTGGCTACCCCGAGTTGGAGAACTGGTACGAAAGAAGATTGAAATTAAGAAAGAATTTGGTCCTTCATATCGAGCTCCAGTTCCTGTACTTGGCGGCCAGGGCACAAGAACAGTCATTTTACCACCACTTCCGTCATAAAGAAAAAAAGTACATCTCCATTGACAATGTCAAATTACACAGAGTGGCCGATTCTTCTTAGTATGACATCTGCGGTCTCCTGTCCATCTATACTGAGACATTCTGTTTTGGCTCCGGCTCCTAACACTAGGCCGGATGTTGCCATCGAGATGCCTGCAGTTTCCAGTCCTTTATTTAGTTCCCCACCTGATGCTCATCTTGATGATACTGAATATACTTACCCCACAGACTTATCGATGCCCGATCTGCAAACTTGTTATTTGACAATAGCTCTACCACATCGAAGACCCCTTCAAAGGTTTCTGTTTTTGCTACATGGTTTAAAAAACATTTTTTGATTCCTCCTTGGACCTACATTTGGTTGATGCTTTTTTCAATTTACTTGTTCATGTCAATTGGATTTGTGGTGTATTTTTCCCGTCTTGTCAACGGACACTATGTTGAAGGGAGAACATCTACTCAACACATTAATGGAACATTGGCACCCCATTCTTTATCACACAGATTGAAGAGGGACCTGGCTTTTGTTTATATTACCGCTTGGCCCATCTTAGATGGGATGTATGGGATGCTGATAGATTTCAAATCCATGGTCCCACAGAGATTATAAATGTCCCGAATGTCCTAAGGGTTACTATGGGAGATGTGATTAAACATAATATACGTTCTAATGATTGGGATGTTCAGGCCGTAGAGGCTATATTTTCCGATTTGAAATATTATGCTGCTTTCGATGCTGAAGATTTGTATTTAGATTCAGCGAATTAAGGTGATTTTTTTTGTTATCAACACTTTGACAATCACTACCTGCATAAGTCAAACACCAGGAGGAATATAGTTAATTATACACAATGGGAACATTGCCCTGCTCCTGTTGAAGGCAGCCTCAGTTCTCTTTTAAAGAGGTTCACCTATTTTACTGATTTTAATCAGTCTCATCCCAATGCATTTTGTTTTAAAATTACTGAGAAGTCCACCTCCAAGGTTAGACTTACCCACACAAAATTACTATATTCGAAGTCCTTTCTTTGCAATTGGCTATTGGGGGCTATGAACTGTGGAAGGATACTATTGATCTTAAATCTGTTTGGGGTTCTAAAAGTTGGCAAGTGCAAGGCACTGAGGCTTTGCATCGTGCATGTCTCATCCAGAACCATATGTTGTTTTTGAATTCTACAATTTCACAAACGACTTGCTTTGGATTGGCTACTACTAGAAAAGTAAATGCTCCTTCTTTTCCTGAATTGGAAGAATACCCCGGTTGGGATAATAACACCAGTTTTTCTATTAGAGAATTACAGACACTGTTACTGAAGTCACCCTCATATCTGCTCGTGAAACATTTGTCCTTCACGTGGCAAACACCGCACAGAAGTACATGCTTTATTAAATACGGATTTGCCCTTGCATTTTGGTGAATTAATTCACACTGGGCCAGATGTATCAAGATACACTTTTGCGATTCTCAAACAGAGATTTTTAAGGAATCGCTATTTGAGAATTGCAAAATGGTATGTATGTAGAAATTCGCTATTTTTTAGCGATTTCTTAAAATTCCTTAATTGCGATTAGCAAAGTGCTAATCGCAAATAAGGAATATTTTCCCATTCGTTTCTATGGGCCAGCAGGCCCATAGGAATGAATGTGAAATTATTCTCAATTTGCGATTCTCAATTTGCGAATCGCAAATTGAGAACAAATTCAAGGGTGCAGGGGTGTCCAAAGGACACCCTTTTGCACCCCTGAAATAAGCATGGGTGCACATGTGGTGCACATACATGCCCTAAGGGCATGTATGTGCATCACACGGAACTTTGAAAAATGCACAAATGGGCATTTTTCAAGGAACTAGCAAATTACCACCAACTTGAAGTTGGTGGTAATTTGTGATTCCTTAGGGACAATTAGCAAATTTTTTTTTGCATCATACATTGCATTTAAGGAATCGCAAATTTTGCGATTCATTAAATGCAATCGCAAAATAAGGAATCGCAAATTTGCGATTCCTTATTTTGCACTGAAATTTGCTACATACATACCATTTTCGGTGTTTTCGAACCCATTTGAGCTTCATACATCTGGCCCACTATCTTTAATGCTTCCTCCACCACAGGGCTGGCTCACTTCGTTAGTAGTGGCCTTATGACTTCTTTTCAAACTATATTTGGTGTGTTCCCGGCATGTTTTCATTAGATTTTTTCCAGCCTGTTTGGTGGATTTCCCTTGATGCTCGCTCTGGTTGCAGGCGTACTTCTATTGCTTTGTTTATTTCAAAATGGATGCACGTCCTGTGTTACAAGACGATCTGCCACAGCTGCTGCTGCTCCGCAACCGAATGCTTGATTATTATGGAGCGCTGCCTCTTGCTACATGGGTTATCGTTTCGATTTTCCTTTTTTACATGCGTCCAGCCTGTCTTTCATTGCCTCAGTTGCGATTTCAACTTGGTCCTGGATTTGTGTCTCTGCAATACAGTGTCTCCCAACGCAGATTAGGATCAACTGATGAGCCCCTTAGTTGCTCATGAATTGCTTTGTTCTGGCGGAAGGATTATGGCCTTTGCAGTGATGCATGGAGTCCTGGGACGTTGGAATGTTTTCGCAGCGGCGCACGATTTTTGGGCATGCAGTTATATTGAAGAAAACCCGACTTGTCCTCTGATGGTGCTAGAGGCTCCGGTTATTGAGGAACATTGTGTTCCTTCCCATTGTTGAATTGGATGGTTGAAATGTTTTCAGATGAGAACAATGACTTCCTGTTGGCAGCTGTTGCAACGCACTGTGCATATACATTGTTGGAGTGAGCATTGTTTCCTCTCCTCTCTCTTACATGGCCGAGGTCCATTTTGGACATCGGATTTTTTTGATTTTTTGTGGAGTTTTTTTAATTTTTGGCCCCAGGCCTATTGACTTTCTAATGCCCGCAGACATGAAATTTGATTTGAAATATTGTGAATCTTTGGAGTTCGCTCCTGTTTTTTCACTGTGGCAATTTGAACTTGGTTCTGGCTCTTGTTCTTAAAAATAATAATAATAGAAACATTTATAAAGCGCATGGCTGCACAACTGTGTATCCCCGCGCTGACTGCCAACAAAACTCACAGCGGAAAAAGGACGGAAAGGAGCAGAAAATATTATTGGGGAAAGAGGTGAGTTTTTAGTTTGGCTCTAAAAAGAGTTTCTGAAGGTTCCATTCTCAAATGAACAGGGAGGGCATTCCAGTATTTTACTCCAAGGTAGCGAAAGGACCGGCCACCTATTTTCGCTCTGTAGATACGGGGAAGTTTGAATTGTGTCATTCCCGAGGATCTAAGATCTCTGGTCGGGCGATGGATAGTAAGAAGATTTCTTAGATAGGTAGGTCCTTTGTTGTGGGCAATCTTATGGGCTTTCCAAATTTGCCCCCTTCTTATCCGTTCTCAGATCAGGGAGGGTGTCGTGGGCTTAGCCTTGCATTTACACAGTGTTAAATTGACATGAGCTTATTAGAATTTTAAAAGCCATTTTTCCTTTCTGCTGCCTTTTGCACACGGCACACACTATAATAAATGTTTAGAGTTTAGCAGAGTGTTTTGCTTCACACGAGAATAACATGTTTTTCTATATTAGCAGCCTTGTTGAAAATTAGTACATTTTGGTGAACATTATCTGCGCCATCTTGCCTCTTCCCCTGATGCCACACTTTTGTCGTGCGCGCCCGCCATTTTTTTAAGATGCCCCGATCAGAACGAACCCTTTTGCATGCCGCTGGCCCCTGACATAGCCCTTCGCCTTCACTAAGCCTGCACGCTGACCACCCCCTGCTTGCACCTGCCTTGAGTCAGAAACCCCTCTTCGGCGCTGCTCTGCCCCAGGCCCTCATCCTGTTCCCAGCGCGACACCCCCCTGCTTCCCTTTTATGATCTCCGGCCCTTAGATGCAAACCCCCTTTCTCCCCGTGTGCCCGTTTTGTCTTCCCCGTTCCCAGGCCGACACCCAGCTCTGCCGATACCATTCCTTGCCCCTCCCCGTACAATAGAAAGTTTCCCCCATCAAAGGATCCCCGGGTTGATCAAAGCCCCCACTCCATGAGATCCGATCAAACCCCCCACATTTCGTGAATCGGCGGAATATCCAGCTGCGTGATACTCATCACCTGTTGTGACTAGGGTGGGGACTTCAACTGTAAATGTGTGTGGGAACGGGCCCAAAGGGGAGTTCCGGGAATGTCTTTTCCATACATCAAAGCTTTAACATGAATGTGTAATCTACAATAAAGTCATAAAACAGTGTATAAGAGGCCAGGCCTCAGAAATGTATGCAGAGCACCTCAGAACGATACCTTCTGCCGGTTTTGTTGTGTTCTCCTCCGGAGAGAATAAAAACCTTGTTTCCTGCTTTCCAGTCTCCAGCGCCTGCCTCTTCATTGATTAAATAACTAGAGGGTCACAGAGGCAATACCGCCGGGCAAATATCGATTGTCCCCGACCCGACTCAGGTTTTAACAATTGGCGTCCCAAGCGTGGGGCCCATCAGCGACTCGTGGATCCAGTGGGAGAGGTCCCGACGACAGAGTGAACGACTGCAACGATCGGGAGAGCTCTTGCCCAATAGACCCTCGTCTGGCAGCCGATCATCCGAACTTCACTAGTTCCGAACAGACCTCTCTCGAGTGATCTACGGTCCTGACTGGGGACCATCAGGAGTGCCGTGAGAAATACGAGAAAAAGAGGACGATCGGGCGCTGGATTCGGAAGACAAGAAACTGTCCACATGGTCCGGGTAAGGTCGTGTAATCACGACAAGTTGCGAAATAATTGCTTGATTGTTTGATTGTTTAAAAATACTAGTATTGCTCTTTATTTATTTGGAGATTCACTGTCTACAAACGGAGAAACAACGGGCTCTCTCTTTGCAAGCAGTGGAGGATAGGTAGGGCAGCAGCCGTGCTTATTTTTTCTCCCCCACTCAATAATTACTTGAAACTGAACTGTTGTTCGCAAAACTATTGTTTCCTGGAGATTCCCTGTCTGCAAACAGGGAAGAGACCACCCTTTTTGCAGATAGTGAAAAGGGTAGGTAACGCAGATCTTTGCGGACCTACTCATTCTCCCCATTGTTATTTATTGGTCTTTTTTTGTTATTTTTTGATCCATGAGGTATTCACTGCCTGCAAACAACGTTGAATAGAAATATTCTGTCCAGTCTTTGCACCTAGTGATAAGATAGGCAGTGCTGACTTTTTAGTCCCTCGTTACGAGCCGTCATGTCTGTCTTCTCCCCACTGATTAATAGCCTGTTTAGCCCGGACCGTGTATTAGAGGTGGACCATATAGCCCCACTAGAAGGCACCCCTAATAAGGACATGTTCATAAACTATGGATTAGTCACCATAGCCTATAATAAATTGTGGCACAGGTATACCGAAGAGAGTCAAGACAAACAGTGGCCACTGGCAGGATCCTTTGACCTTGATAAAATAGAAACGTTAGAAATAGCCCTTCGAAATAATAAGACAACGCCAATTATGCTCGACAGTCTCGGTATGTGGCGCAGAGAGGCTATGCAACGACAGAGAAAAGACGAGGACAAACCAAGTAGAGAAATATACCGACAGGACAACCCCAGGACACCGCTACCCACAACTTATCCCCCGACACTATGCAAAAGACGACCAGACTTAGGGCCAGACCAATGCGCTTTTTGTAGGTATGTCGGACACTGGAAAGCCCAATGCCCGACTCTACTGAGCGTGAGTAAAGGCAAAGGGCTGACAGGAACGACAGACCGGCAGTACGAGAAAAAGCGCGAGGCAAAGAAGAACCCGACTTACATAGACAGACCAGACAGAACCACCACGTTTGATTATGCCCGATGGCACAGATTTCGCCAGGACAATTTCAGCGGCATGCTCAAGTTCTCCTAGGTCGGGCAACGTCAAGACGGGAACCCAGCCTCGTTTCAAATTCGCAGACGGAAAGAGATAATTATGACCAATAACTGTTTTATATTCGTCTTGGGTCTTTGTATGTCGTACTTGTACTGTCCCCCGTCTGAGTTTGTGTGTATGTAATGTACAAATCTGCGTCATCCCTCTACACGTGTTTCCGTGTTACTCAACCTCTGTTAGCAGAAACTTAGCATAAAAGCGACCTGGAAAGAAAGAAATGGTAAAACAAAATCCGTAGACCATTAATGAACTAGAACTTTTAATTTAGCACAACAAACAAGGAATAATAACGGTAAACTGTAGAAAATGAAAGTCAAACAGAACATTCGCCCCCCCCCATTCTGGAACCTTCCAAAGTAGGGCAGGGTTACGGCTACGCCCAACCAACGGCAACCCATATAAGGCGGGCCCGGCCGCCAACTCTTGGTCAGGAAATCTTAACGTATGGGGGAGCCGGAGGAAAGGCAGGAGCCAGCAGCCTGGGCAGTTGTAGGTAGTCCCGCCACATGTCTCCTCAGCCAGCCGCAACGGGCCTGGATAGACTTAAGTAGTCCCGCCACATGTCCAGAGAAGAACGAGGCACCTCTTCCTTTTCCCTTCCGTAACAGCCGCAGCAGCTCTGGACGGCGGGATGTCCTGCACGTACCTCCACAACAATTTGTCCAAGTTGGGCTGGGAGGGAGAGGCGACGCGGACGAGCCTCTCCCACCTCCACCGATAGGAGGTCTCCCAGCCCCCGGCCCGACGCCGAACACCCCCAGTCAGGCGATGGTGCCAATACTTCCACAGCACCGAACACACCATGGTGGCACCCCAGTACTTGCGCAGCACCGAACGTGCAATGGTGGCCATATTTTCGGAACACCGAACCTGCAATGACTGCACTGATACTCGTGCCGCGCCGACTGCGCGCCACAGGTGGCCATACTCCCACAGCACTGAGCACAGGACTTGGGGAACACCGGATGTGGAGAGACCTTCATGCAGGGCGATGAAAAGGAGCGGCATGGGGTGCACCGGGAGAAGGAGACGATGCGGACGAGTCTCCCTCGCCCCCCCCCCCCAGGTGGGGGCATCACAGCTGCACCCCAGCTGAACGTCCCGCTTTCACACAACAGGGACCTCTTCCTTTCACTCCGAAGGATCTCTCCCACTCTTGCAAACTCGACGAGAGTGGCCCCTGTAGGGCCTCAAAATGGCGTCTGGGTCCGCTGGAAGGCGGGCCCCGGCCACTAGAGTAACTTTGACCAGCAATATAACTCGAACATTTGCCCCCTGGAGCACGAGCCCCCATCTCCGACAGCATCTCCGCAGCCTTGAAGATCCTACAAAGGTCCCCGGCGGAACCTTCGGCCTTTGCAGGCTTCCGGTAAGGGACGGCTGCCTTGATCGCCAACGAAACAAACATGACATTGCCACTCCTTCTGTTAGCATGAATTCTAGAACTGCCGAAAAGGACTCTGGTCCAAACTGCCAGTAATGGGAAACATTTCCCCCTGATGCTGCTTCCGGACTGAGCCGGCCCCGCCCAAAATGGCGCTGGTATCAATCGGAACTTACGAACACCTCGTGGTGTTCTTTCGCACTAATATAAACTTGATGTTCTGAGATTTTATATGATCCTTTGTACACTTGGCTAGAAAAGACAAGGAGAACTCACTCGACGAACAGTATGAAAGGATCCCCGTTACAAATGTTGATTACAAATGTACAATGTATTATATTTTTATAACTGATGTAAACCTCATTTATGACGCACACGTACGGTATGCATATAGGAAATCTGATTACAACTATTATGATTATGCTTCTAAATTATGAAAATAAATGCCCCCGAATCCCCAGCCAATTAATAGACGTTTTAGTTTCTTACAAATGAATGAGTAAAACTTTCCGATGTTTTTATTGCTGCAAACGACACCCCCCACTGTACGCACTTTAGCCATTACCACGACCGGCCAAATACGACCGCACCCTCATAATCCACATGCTGAAATGATTTTGCAAAATAAAGTTTTTTTGAAACTATGGACGGGTATTGCATGCCTTATTTTAAAAATGTGGGATCGGTGGGAAAGTTCTTTTCTGTGCACCCTACTCTGCTCTCTCTTTAAGGTTAAAAGAAGATGGTTGCCCAGCCCTGGAGGACGGATCAGATCGACAACGCAACACTCCGCCTTCAACATACGCGACTGACCCATGAACTCTCGCGTAGAGGAAGACCTTGACTTCCAAGGATGGGTAAAACGAACGGTGTAAATGAGGGAATGTAAAAGGAGGGTGAAATGAAATAATGTAAATGTTATAAAGTACAACGTTCCAAAGTATCAGGGAACGGAGCTGACCCAAGAACCGAAGAACCTTAGAACGCCACAGCGTTGAAAGAGGTTTAAGGATCCCGATAGTGAGATACATCCTTTGACTAGATACCTCGCACTAAGCACCTCTGGTTTCCTTTTTACGTTTCCCCGCACACGACCTATATGGACACACTACCCCCCTCGACTCCAGAAACCATATCCCCGGGGACCCTGCCCCGAGGAGGAAAGACGAGTAAGAGGTAAGTAAAGAACTTATGAATCCATGTATTTGAATATGCGCGAATGCTGTCTCCCCCACCCCCTTTTTTCCTCCCTCTGCAGGTTACATCAGAGATTACAGCCGAGGTGTGGCGAAGATCTGAAGCCTTGCCATGTCTAATACACGAAGCGGACTAGCGCCGCAAGGTGGTGTCTAAGCACGCCTGCAAACTACTCACGTATCGAACAAACCCGAAAAATTAGCACAACCTGATAAAAAGTGATCACCCTTAAACCAGACCGGACGAATGAACCCATGTCACGTATGATGCGAAACTATGAGGGAATGTGTGTGTGTGACTGAGGCGTTGACCCAACTGGTCGAAGGACCGAGAATGCGAGAAAGTGCGACAAAATGGTACCTCCTTTCTTCTTTCCTTTTTCTCAAGGCACGTCCCCTCTACCCTGTCTAATGCTCAAACTGCAGGATTACAAGATTCTAACGCAGACCCGTGAATGCCCTTTACTGTGTAATGCACTAAATAGCCTTTCTTGAATACACTACCACCCTCTCTGTTGCACGTGTACTATTTAGCCTGCCGTTGCGCTCTCTCTCTCTCTCTCTCTCTCTCTCTCTCTCTCTCTCTCTCTCTCTCTCTCTCTCTCTCTCTCTCTCTCTCTCCTCTCTCTCTCCCTCTATTTTTGCACTCCCACTCTTCCGAGTGATTAGCCCCGAAATTGGCAGACTGCCACCCCTAGCACACCACCTAATTGGCTTCAAATACCGTCAGTATTTGCACAAAAACTTGTCTTTAATACAATCACCCTGAGGCCGCGTCATTACCTCTCCTTTTCCGCTAGAAGTCAATGAACCAAGGTTGGGCCGTAAGGGAAAGGACAGGTAAGACGACAGAGGTTCCCTAATCTGACCCGAAATAAGGGAACTACATGTCAACGGCTCCTATGGTATAAAACAAGGACCTCAGAATACGCGACCCTCCCCTCCCCGAATTGTCGCAATACCCAAACCGGAAAAATGATCACCCCTGTTACCTCCCCTGTATCAGCCGCCCAAAAACTGGAATTATGAAACTACCCCTCATTTCCGGTTGTGAGAGATGGGTCGATTTATGCCCTTACCACAAGTTTCCTATGTCCCTGGTTGTTTCCCATAAAACCCCTGTCCTTCCTAATTAAGTAATCGGGCTGTAAAAGGTTACGTAGGATCCAGAACGATGTTTTACAAGGTTAACAGACTAGTCCAAGGTAAAGAAATCATCGAAATAAACCCCGTAGTAGTTGAAAAGCAGGATGCATCGATAGAAAGGAAATGTTTAGCCATGATCGTCTCTCAGCAAAATACCTGTGTAGTACCATGTTGACGACTCACAGTACCCTTTGTAAATGTAAACCTCTAGAGAACGGCATATCTTTGCCAGGTTCGTCTCACGAAGGTGGGTCACCATCAGATGAACTGTCGTGACTGTAATAAATAATTGTAAAGGAAAGTCATAGTAAATCCAACAGGCCCGTCACCGGTCATTCATATGCCAGTTGTGAACACTAATATAACGGGCATTTTCATTCTTTGCCTGGAGCTGGGAGAGAAATAGACTTTTTGATTATCTTCATCTGCAACTTCTCTAAAGACTGTCTTTTCAAACTTGTTTAAGGGTACTGCTGTTGGAGGAGAGAAGGACCGGATGTGGGAGCACGAGGCCTGACTGCAGACCAAGGAACACCTGCGACATTAGCCAAGGCGAGACCACGACAGAAAAGAGCTGCAGGACGAGGCACTGTTTTCGACAACATGAGAAGAAAGGGTCGACCTGATGCCCCTGCTCGATGTCCAGTGTTTGTCGACAAGTCCCCGCTCTCTGAATTCGGTCACACGCCCGCCTATTTGAAGTCTCTCGTTCCCCTAGTCTGTTCCTAATTTGGCCTTGCTCCATCCCCCTTTTCCTCTGACCTACCCTATGGACTGTTTTGTACGCTCTTCTTCCATCTGAACTTTCTGACAATCACCTCAAAGGACACAGGGCGAAAAAGGACCTTTCCGACCAGAAACGCGAGGAAAGGGTCGTGCCCTGCAACGCAGAACTTAGAACAGAGCTGGACTTGTAGCTCCACCGCCGGTGCTCAACAGCGCCAACGAAAGGCAACAAAGAATGATGAGAACTCGTTAAACTTCGAACATTTGACATCCCCAATCGCCGTTTCTACTAGACCTCATTTCTCTCCCAGCCGCCATTGTATTGATCATGCTCCAATCCGAACCTGATAGATATGTAATAACCTGCCAGTATGAAATATACTTGCTGCTCTCGCTACAGAATCGTTTTTGTATTGCATTCCTATGACTTTCCTGCTAAACAAATTGATCAAAGTTTATCAAATAGGCTCACCTCCTAAAAACTAGAAATGTTAAAATGTATTGTTTACAACTCTTTTCATCTAGGGTTCCTACCGTTTTCTTTCTCATGCCCACCACAATAGAACCGAGTAGAAAATGAGCCAGCAAGATGTCTTGAATATGTTAAAGGGAGGACTGTTGAAAATTAGTACGTTTTGGTGAACATTATCTGCGCCATCTTGCCTCTTCCCCTGATGCCACACTTTTGTCGTGCGCACCCGCCATTTTTTTAAGATGCCCCGATCAGAACGAACCCTTTTGCATGGCGCTGGCCCCTGACATAGCCTTTCGCCTTCACTAAGCCTGCACGCTGACCACCCCCTGCTTGCACCTGCCTTGAGTCATAAACCCCTCTTCGGCGCTGCTCTGCCCCAGGCCCTCATCCTGTTCCCAGCGCGACACCCCCCTGCTTCCCTTTTATGATCTCCGGCCCTTAGATGCAAACCCCCTTTCTCCCCGTGTGCCCGTTTTGTCTTCCCCGTTCCCAGGCCGACACCCAGCTCTGCCGATACCATTCCTTGCCCCTCCCCGTACAATAGAAAGTTTCCCCCATCAAAGGATCCCCGGGTTGATCAAAGCCCCCACTCCATGAGATCCGATCAAACCCCCCACATTCCGTGAATCGGCGGAATATCCAGCTGCGTGATACTCATCACCTGTTGTGACTAGGGTGGGGACTTCAACTGTAAATGTGTGTGGGAACGGGCCCAAAGGGGAGTTCCGGGAATGTCTTTTCCATACATCAAAGCTTTAACATGAATGTGTAATCTACAATAAAGTCATAAAACAGTGTATAAGAGGCCAGGCCTCAGAAATGTATGCAGAGCACCTCAGAACGATACCTTCTGCCGGTTTTGTTGTGTTCTCCTCCGGAGAGAATAAAAACCTTGTTTCCTGCTTTCCAGTCTCCAGCGCCTGCCTCTTCATTGATTAAATAACTAGAGGGTCACAGAGGCAATACCGCCGGGCAAATATCGATTGTCCCCGACCCGACTCAGGTTTTAACAGCCTTGCTTGGTAAGCTTAGTCTGAACAGTGAGTGCTGAGGCCGTCAAGGTTATTTCAACACAGTGGTTGTTGTTCGGACTGATCAGTGCACGTTCTAGACATAACAAATATGCAGCTGTGGCCATCTCTGATATTGGCGCGTTTAATAATGCACTGCATGATCACACACACTTGGAGAACATTCGCATGCTGAGAGCTGGTGCAGAATCTGATGTGATCCATTTCTGCTAATACCAGAGGTATGGGGCCGCCTATGTGATCACAAGAGACCTTCTGTAGATATATAATAACCTACTAGCAAGGGAGGGTAAAATATAGGTATATTTTAAACCTGTTTCCATTTAGCATTATATCATGCTTTCTCCCTTTGTATTACTATGGAATAGTAACTATGCTGATAATCTTGTTTGTGATAATATGTTTGCTTGTATTATCTAAGATGCTGCACGTGAGAACACGGCGTTAGAAATAAATATTTCAAACTTGCACGTGTCTTCTTTTACTTCCTGGTTTGGACTGGTATGAGAGTATAATGAAAGAGTGTTCATGTTTTCCACATTGCCTGAGGTAACTTAAATCGCATGTTCTGAGTTGTCTAATCATTGGTATTTTGAAAGAGCCAATGAGACACTGATGCTAGTCTGGTAGGGGATGTTGGGTACTAGGGTGAGTTTTGGCACACCCTAATTCACTGAGGTCCCAAGTCTCTGAGCACAGTTCTGTGTAGGAGCAGAATCCCTGCAACACTCTCACACTTAACTTTCATACTCTCACATACATTCACTCTAACACATTCTCACACAATCTCACTTTCTCTCACACTCTGCCATTGACATTCCCATTTTTCTGATTCACTTAGATTTTGTTGGAAAAGCTTGCACTGCTGCTGTTCCTGTAAACTTATAACATAGAGTATACATGCTATGCATAACTGCTTCAGGCAAACCTGGATTTTTTAGCTGACAACTATTTTATTTTGGGATTTTCAGCCATTAATTACGAAACAACATTAATATAGCAGATTATTTCCCAAACCTTTAAGGCAATATTACCTGGCTTGAACTCTCTCACTATGTTGTCATTACATGGGCCATACCGCCCACAACCAAATATTCCTGCCCATGGGCCTGCATGCAGGCCAGTTTCTGCCCCTCTCTATCTCGCGCACAAGGCATTTAATACAAGCAATTGAAATGATGCAGCAGGGTTATATATTTATCCTAACCGGACCTAGCAACAATTTAAGTGCATATTAATACCTCTTTTCTCCATCTCCAGTACTGCCTACCCCACAAACGTCAGCTACAGACCAGGCGCAAGAAGGCTTTGCTGAACTGAAGAAAGCTGCAGAGCTGCTTGCTGCAATCATTTGCAAGACAACACTGTGAGTGCTCTGCCTTGTGCTAGAACTCCCACAAGCCCAAATAGATATTTTCCCAATCTGCAGGAGCACGCGAGACAGTGAGTTAGTTTACAGGTTTTGTTCAGTTAAAGGGAGGGGTGGATCGGTCTTGCGATGGGGCAAAAGTGAGCCGATTCCAAAAACACACGGGGCATATTATCAAGACAGGCGATAAAATTATTGCCGCTTTGGCGGCAGAAAACTGCTGCTAAAACAGCTATAATGGGCTTGATAATATGCTCTATGGAATTCCAATTGAAGCCCATGTTAAATGTGAAGGACATCTAACATGGGCTTCAATTGGATATCCATAGAGCATATTATCAAGCCCATTATCGACGTTTTAGCAGCAGTTTTCTGCTGCTAAAGCGGAGATAATTTTATTGCCTGTCTTGATAATATGCCCCACAGTTCTTTATTTCTAAGCAACCCAGAGACTGGTAACATAAATGGCCCCCCAAGGGTCCAAAACGTGCTCCCACCCTGGCGGCCCACCAGGGAAATGCCCGGGTCCCGCTACTGTCAGTCCGACCCTGATTGTGCAGCACATATAGAAGTTGCAAATTGTCATTTTTTATTAAATGATTGTTTATGCGCAGAACCTTCCTGCACATAAACTATCATTCATGGCGTTTTGCTGTTTCTATGTGTGTTGCCGAATGCAGCACACACAGAAACAGCAAAAACGAGGAGAAATTAAACATTTTTCCTCGTTTGCCATGTTATGACCAAGTTTTCCCTGGTCTAAATTTTTGTGCTGCCCCATATTTATGCCACCCTTTTAAATATGGGTCAGCGTCAAAATCAATGGGTGTTGCAGTGGAACTCCCACCCCAACAACCATTGCCCAACCCTTTCATGCCTTATTTACAATGAGGCATTCATGCCTTATTTACAAGGCGGCATTAAGCCAATGCCACCATGCAAATAAGGCAAAGGCCATATCGCCACAGGAATGTCTTTATAAGTAACATTCCTGTGGTTATAGGGGCTTGTAAATATGCCCCTCAGTCTGACGTTGTTACCTTGAG
This sequence comes from Lissotriton helveticus, assembly GCF_964261635.1. NCBI lineage: Eukaryota > Metazoa > Chordata > Amphibia > Caudata > Salamandridae > Lissotriton > Lissotriton helveticus. The sequence continues at coordinate 1,329,237,272 of NC_136068.1, read as the reverse complement.
ACCCTATATATTTTTGAACCATGCCATCTGTTTTGTACCCTATTAGAGATGGCAATATTGCAAAACCCGGCACTGAACACAAACAAGCTTTTTATTATCAGAAAAGAATATTCTCAGTCAAACTTGCACACTTGTGAAAGGGTTATATGCTCACTGACACTATCCATATCTTGTACAGCGTTGGCCATGACATAATATTGGTAATTTATTGGACATTATGGGCTTCATTGGCTACGATTTTACTACATTGGCCCACAAGGTAGAATCCTTCCATGCGTGGCAGTAGTTCATGTGCAAACAGTTTCATGAAAATTAAAAGCACGTATTTCAGAACAAAATTGTATTTTCTTTTTTGAAAGCAATAACCTTAAGACTTGGAAAATGTAATTTACAATGATAACATTTATTAACAGGCTGTATGAAGTAACAACATTCATGTATTTTCATAAAATTAAAAAAGTATTTGGGCACAAAATGAACAGTTATTCAAATATATATCAGACCAGTATTTGCTTGATAATCACTATTGCTGCCAATCACAACAAGGCACCTGGTCCTTGTTGCTGACAGCTACCATTATACCAGAGCAGCCTGGGTGCCGCCTGCATAAACGAAAATGAAAAACCTGGAGCCAGACTCTCATTGAGTGTAGGACGTCCTGCACCATACAAGGCAACACAAGGTGACACAAAACCTACAATGTGATTTACCTAGCCAGGCAAGGTTGACAGTGCGTGGCCATACGTGGTGAGGTAAATCTTGAGTATGGCAAGGCACGCAAATCTCTGCCTTTGTGTTATTATGTGGCAGTGAGGAGTGAGTGGAGCGTGGGTGTTTCCTTACAGCCACCCATGCATTTTGATGCAATCCCACATTTACTAACGGTGGTAGACCTGGGAATGTGTTAGAATTATATGTTTTCCCACCAGATGTGCAAGGAGGAGAAATATCTTTATTTCTCCTTGTTGTTTCCTCTTTCTAAGTGTGCTTCATTCTGCAGCACACATATAAAGAGTAAAATGCCTCTGAAAATAGTTTTTGTGCAGTAAGGAACTCTTTCCTGCACAAAAACAATCCTACCTGTAATTCAGGCGTGCTTGCACCATTGTTTCAGGATGCCTGCATTGGCCAAAGCAGCATTTTGTGCCCCAGCGCAAGGAAAGAACAAGAATGTGCCATCTAATGTTAAATACGGCATAGTCCTGCTCTTTTGCTTTCAGGCAGTGCAGCTGGGTGGTTTGATGCAATCCACTGCGTCAAAAATTGTTATATCTGCTCCTTGGTATTTAAGGTGAAATTTTTTTTTATGCACTGATTTTTGTTTTTGTTTTGAAGAACTAAAGGCCTCACTTACAATATTTTGACGTACTGCAGCACAGCAAGCCTTCCTGCTGCACTGCCTTCTGTCAAATGAAAAAGGCAGGAATGTGCCATATCCACAAGTTATGGTACATTCCTGTCCTTTTCCTCTGTGCTGGTGCACAAATGGCTGACATGCGCCAATGCAGGCACTCTTGCGCCATGGAGCAAGGGTGTCTGCATTGTAGGGGTGATTGGTTTTATCCAGGAATGGACACCTTTCTACACCAAGATGATCACAAGAGGTGTGTTCCTCTTTCTATGTGAAAAACAATGAGAAACAGGGGTATTTCTTCTCATTGTGCCTCCATGCCTCCCCTGGGGACGCGTTGGAATCTGACAGATTCCCACGTTTACAAAACTTTGTAAATATGGGAATGTGCCAGGTTCCGTTGATGTTGCGTGGGAACACCCATAGGAACACCCATGAAACGCCCCTTTCACATACAGTAATGCATGAAAGGGGATCATATTTACAAGGCCATGAAAAGCCATACAGGGTAGCTTTACGTGGCCTTGTAGATATAGGCAGGCACACTGCGCCACCGATGCATCAAAAACAATGACGTACCGGCAGCACAAAGGGCTTGTTATAAGCCCCTGAGTTTTTACTTCTATAATGAAATGCTTGCATTAGATAGTAAAATGTGTGCATTTTCATAAATTGAAAATCTGATCTGAATATTGCATTTCCAAATATATATTTTAAATAACATTTTATGAATTCTTTATGAGTGACACCTTTCTTCAGAATAATAATGGGATTGCTAAAAGGTATTGGCCTATATTTATGGTGCTCTTTGAAGACTGGTCTTATTGGGAACTGTGCTGACCTATTCATTTATGGTCTCTGATCAGGTACTCTCACATACATTGAAATCCACAGCAAGGGGGTGGCACTAATGTGTGTCCACTCCAAACTTTTTGTCCATCAAAGTTAGGTAATCTACAGAAATAATGTTGAACTATACCAAATGTACCTTGATGCTTTTGGCTAAAAGTGATTTAGAACATATGTTTTACTCTTGGATTCCTTAAAGGAGTAACTCCTGAACTATAAACTTATCTTTGATTCTATCCAATTTTCATCTATTTTACTGATCGATGGTACTTCTAAATGTGCCATTATCCTCACTTTTTTAAGCAATCCAAATCACCTGCAAAAATGAACTTAAATTGGTTGCCATTTTAAATAATGTGACTGATTCCTATGTGCCTTGCGATCTTCTATCAGCTAAAAACTTATGACAAAGGTATATTCTAGAAGACTCTCCAAACCCGTTGTAAAGTTTGCTATAAAGCGAATCATGTTTTAACCTATTTCACTGGCCAAATGTGGCACATACACAGCCTAGGACACTAATGTCCTCACCTATTTCTTTGGGGATTACAGTGTCCCTCCTGTTTGGAAATGTTTGACCTATGCTCCCTTATGACTAACGTACATTAAAGTAAACCATTTGTCACTCACTTTCCCCTCAAATTTAACAAACTGCATGCTTCAAAATATTACTGTTAGTACAACATGTTATCAGAAGTTACCACGCTGAACCTACTACTCCTCAACCGAACACTTCCATGACATTTCTGGGAGTCTTGCTCCCACAAAATGTATTCTCCTGGCTACAGCCCTGGTTATCTGTATAGGTAGGAGGAAGCAATAGGGGCCAACGTCTTACAAATGTCCTTTTGACAGCTTCCTCATAGCCTCACCATTAGAGTGGAGGAGCGCCCCCCGCCCCCACCACCCCTAAATAAAACGATCATAAAACAGCTTTAAAATCCGTTTTATTATCGTTTTATTTTAATCCACCTGGCTCTGCCCCCAGGACTCTCACGAGTCCTGGGGGGCGGGTCCAGGGGATGACACTGTGATGAGGGACTGATAGTGCACTACATTCTCTGCCCATGAGGGCCTGCCAGTTTGAACCCAGCCATATGCAAATCTGTCTTGACCCTGTACCCAATGGGAACAATCCACCCCGAACTGCCAGGCCAGGTCCTCCCAGGACTGGAAACAAGCATCCTAGGACCGGTTTCGGAGTTTCACCTCTCTTCAGCCAGTATAGCTTGACTCCAGTGGCATGGAGAGCACGGGACCCACAACTGGGCATACCCGTCCCACTCGGGGTGACAAATGCAAAATCAAAAATTGATAAAATGCAGAACAATGTCATACATTCACCCCAGTACAGAGATATGGGCCTAAATCCATTGTGTGAGCTTGACTCCAGTCGAATGAAGAGCACGAGACCCACGTCTGAGCATACCCATCCCACTCGAGGTAACAAATGCAAAAACAACAATTGATGGACAGAATGCAGAACAATGTCATACATTCACCCCAGTACAGAGATCTGGCCTAAATCCATCGTTTTTCTGCTCACCATGCCTTTCCAATTTGAACCCAGCAATATGCAAATCAGTCTTGACCCTGAACCCAGTGGGAACAGCCAGCCCGAACTGCCAGGCCAGGTCCTCCCTGGACTGGAAACAAGCATCCTAGAACCGGTTTTGGGGTTTCACCCCTCTTCAGCCAGGATAGCTTGACTCCAGTGGCAAGGAGAGCACGGGACCCCCCTGTGGGCATACCCGTCCCACTCGGGGTGACAAATGCAAAAACAACAATTGATGGACAGAATGAAGAACAATGTCATACATTCACCCCAGTACGGAGATCTGGCCTAAATCCATCGTTTTTCTGCTCACCATGCCATTCCAGTTTGAACCCGGCCATATGCAAATCAGTCTTGACTCTGTACCCAATGGGAACAGTCCAGCCCAAACTGCCAGGCCAGGTCCTCCCTGGACTGGAAACAAGCATCCTAGGAACGGTTTCGGGGTTAAGCCCCTCTTCAGCCAGGATAGCTTGACTCCAGTCGAATGAAGAGCACGAGACCCACGTCTGAGCATACCCATCCCACTCGGGGTAACAAATGCAAAAACAACGATTGATGGACAGAATGCAGAACAATGTCATACATTCACCCCAGTACAGAGATCTGGGCCTAAATCCATAATTTTTTTATTCACCATGCCATTCCAGTTTGAACCCAGCCAGATGCAAATCTGTCTTGACCCTGTGCCCAATGGGAACAGTCCCGCCCGAACTGCCAGGCCAGGTCCTCTCTGGACTGGAAACAAGCATCCTATGACCGGTTTCAGGGTTTAACCTCTCTTCAGCCAGGATAGCTGGAGTCCAGTGGCATGAAGAGCATGGGACCCACGTCTGAGCATACCCGTCCCACTCGGGGTGACAAATGCAAAAACAACAATTGATGGACAGAATGCAGAACAATGTCCAACATTCACCGCAATACAGAGGTTGGGCCTAAATCCATCGTTTTTCTGCTCACCATGCCGTTCAAGCTTGAACCCAGCCATATGCAAACCAGTCTTCCCCTGTACCCAATGGGAACAGTCCAGCTCGAACTGCCAGGCCAGGTCCTGCCTGGATGTGAAACAAGCATCCTAGGACCGGATTCGGGTTTTAACCCCTCTTCAGCCAGGATAGCTGAACTCACTCAACTCACACAGCTGAGCTATCTGTTGTGCTGCCACAAATCACACAGTTTGAATGTCTTGGGTAGCCCAGCTATCACAGTAACTGTCAAAAATCTGTGAGTCGCTCACCTCAGACAGCACCAGTATCCCATAGTGTGACACGGGTGTCACCAACCTGTACCTCAGAAAGAAGAGCTATTCTTGGAACTGATGTTCATTTTAAAGTCTCCAGCCCCTGACAGCTGAACTGTCCCTCTGGTTATTAATGCACAGCTTCAGACCGAAGAGCTGTTCTGCAGGATATTCACTTTTACAGGGCTGCACCAACTGTGCAAATCAAAGGATGGCACACATCTAGGTGGGCATTCACTCATATTACATGTTTAGGGACTCATCCTCGAAGGCAGATGCAAGATTGATACCTGGCTCCATGACGACTTTGTCGGTTGTGATCCTCCATGTTTTTTTATGGTGCAAGCCGTCATGAGTTGCTCCAATTAAAAATTGAATCTTACACTCTATCAAGTGACATTGGGTGACTGGTTGTTTAATATGGCGCTCTGGGTATATGTCTACATGCAAATATCACGGGGTACGTTCTTACTCAAGAGGCACTGCTATAAGACTCACAAAAGGTCAGTGATCATTTTGAGTAAATTACATGTTTGTCCCAATTAAACTAAATAGCAACTTTTGATGCAGCAAAGCGTAACGACTTACCTGATTACAAGCATACATATACAAATTAAATCAATGGTGCAGAGCTGGACACCTGATGACTGACCTCAGACTCTGTTTTTCAATAAAAACACTTCACTGACACTGAACCGCCTTGCATTTGGCCTCGGATTCCGGATTAGCTCACCTGCATTTCTTTGAAATTGGTAATACTTATAGGAACGTTATTTAGCTGGTTGACATTTTGAAAGTGAAAGAGAAAGAGCGAGAGTTTCCCGGTATTTGTCTACTGAAGTGGTACTGTTAGCTTTGGTAGACGGACAAAGCAGCAGGGTACTTTCAGGTAAGTACATATCACGGGAGGGACGCTCTCCCCTCAGTTAGGGCTGTTTTAAAATTGCCAGCCAGGGCCTTAAGAAGTTCACCCCCCCCCCCTTATCACGTTTCTTTCACCCTTGCTGCACTACACAGAGTTAATTATTCTTTCCCTCCGTGCATTGAAAGTACTGTTACCTTCCAATGTTCCTCACATTTCCAAAATAACGACCGCAGCCTGGTGAATCCCATTTTGGAGACATACTAAACTGTTGTAATATTATTTTTATGAAAATATGATCATTTAAATGGAACAACACAACGAGCCTAGGGGCAGATGAAAAATCTAATTTAAAGCAGTCTGGCGCCTTTGTTATATATACCCTTACCCAGAAACGAAGAAGTTGCTGAGGATGGGGTAGAGAAAAGTGAGCAGAAACAAAAGGTAAGTAAACAAAAAAAAGAGAAAAAGTTCAATGATTTAGAGGCAAAGTGGAACTTCACTCAAAAAATGAAAGATCAGAAAATCAAGCGGAGGAAGAATTGTAGAATGTGTTCCTGAAAAACAAAAATCTTCGAAAAAACAGACTGTAGTTAATAAAAAAGAAGCGGTGCAGAGAGGGTTGGTGCCGGTTCGAGAGGAGATCATCCAGTCAAAAAAGAGAAAGAAAGGCTGCAAAGGAATCGGGGGGGGGAAACAAAATGTAATTTTTCACCATAGATAGCATCCACTAGGGTGGTTTTGTCAACCTGATAGCTGGCATTAATGGTGAACAATATGAGGAAACATGTTCAACAGAGAGGGGTAAAAATAACTGGTTTCACTGGGTGGGCTTTTCCCCAAAATTGCATACAACTCAAACTGTCTAAGTAGGTGTTCCAAGCTGTCTCACTTTTAATGTTAATGACGTGAAATTTAAAAAAATCGTACAATGTCCAAAAATCCCAGCTTGCCTTGAAGTCAAATGGATTCTGATTGAATGAAAATTGTGGGACCTAGAACAGATCCAGGGACATGTCTCAAGTGAATCCTTTCTCTTACATCGAGCGAATGAAATAAGGCATAACTCATTAGGGCCCTCCTCTTTCAAATACTTTGCATATTTTGGGACAATTAAAAGGCCTAGAATAACTTCCTTTCATTGCTTTGAAAAGCAATGCTACCCAGCTTTGCTATTTCTACCTGTCCTACCTTCTAACTAGAAGATTTAACAAATATTGAAAACATTCAGGGTCTTATTCCAAATTCATCAGAATCAAGGTGCCCTTTATTGCAGCTCCTAGATATCAGTTTGCCAGGGTGCCATAAATAGTGCCTATTCAGAGTTTTGGGGGGGTAACCCTGGGCGAAGCACTATGCTACGCTCGCGTAGTTTGCGAAGTTTGCGCAACTTCGCACTACGCGAGCTGCACGTAGCACAGTGTGAACACGCGTAGTGCAGCATAGCGTAGTGCAGCAGTCATTTTTTGCTTGTTCGCGGTCCACAACGTCATGTTCGTGACCGCAAGCAAGCAAAATGACATCCCGGCGAGATTCTCAACACGGGAGGTCAGGTTTCTCATTGGTCAGGTTTCTCATTGCGAGTGGCTGCGCATGCTCGCGACCGCTCACAATGAGAAACTACCAGTTCGCGTTGAGAAAGCTGCTGCTCGAGTAAAAATCTACTCGAGCAGCAGAAAACTACAGCTCGCACTGTGCAAGATGCCGTTTTCAATGATTGCACAGTGCCGGATGCTTGTTCGCACTGTGCAATCATTGAAAACGCATCTTGCACAGTGCGAACATGCTACTACGCAGCTCGCGTAGTGCTACGTGAAGTTCGCGTAGTGCAAAGTGCACTTCGCGTAGCTTCGCGTAGCGCTACTTCGCAAACTACGCCCACTGCAGGTAATAACGTGAAGAATTGGGTGCTTAATACACTAAAATTTGCATAGTACAGCAATTACCGTAGACATTTACCCTTTACAATTTCGACAGTGTTGACCTGTTGAAATTTAATGAAGGGTGAGGTATTTAATGCACCCCGTAATTAAAACACATTTACATGGGGCGCATAATGGCCCCCTAAGCTTGCCATATGCCTCTTACTGTCCGAATTAGGTGATGCAATAGCTGTTTTAATCTGGTTTGAAGTAGACATAATGTTTTTCTATGTATAGAACCTCAGGATTGGAATGCTCCTTAAATGTATTGCATGTTTTTGCAGGAGAAACAGTACTGCGTTTCTATACACCAGATTTGGGCATGTATTTGAAGTGAAGAGGAACACATTCAGTAGACTTTGTAAATTGTGATCTGTTTGTGTGGATTCCAGTCAGCCCATAACGCATCTGATGCCCAGGCTGCTGGCGCAGGACGCCTCTTAGTTCCCATCTTGAACAATTACCAAATAAAGAGACGGGCGCTGGAAGCAGGAAAACAAGAACAGAGTTTTATTTCTCATGAGGAGAGCCTGTCATTTCGGACACTCGCAAAGTGTCTTCAGGAGGTGCTCTAACAAGTTTCTCAGAGGCTTCATCTTTTATACAAATGTTTATGATGCACAAACATTCCTTATTGCAATAAAGACGCTTTGAAGTAGGGAAAAGCATGCTTGGAATCCCAGCTTCAGGCCTATTCCCATACCAGTCGCTCAGATGTCATCCTCCCCTCCTGAATGTAACAAGAGATTGTGATCTCTCAGCCGGACATTCCTACAGGACACGAGGGCAGGAGGGGATGATCAGATCAAAGGTTGGGCAGGCGATAAGATCGGGCACTTCGGTTGGTGTATCACAGTTTTGTTATGCTGGGCAGGAAAAGGGGGGGGGGTGTACATCCATGAGGCTTGGTCTTAGGACTTGGGACCGGGTCGAAAGGCCAAGTGCAGCTGGGGGGGGGCTCGTCAGCTGAGGGGAAGGGTGTTCTTGGGAGGAAATGGGGGGTGTGGGTCGAGCAGGAGGGTTACTTCTAGAGCAGGGTTACGCAGAGGTAGAGGGTTTTATGGCCGATGCATGAGCAGTGCCCGCGGGGAGGGGTGCCGGGGGCTTAACAAACGGGCAGAGAGGTCATGGTGCCTAAAATGGCTGTCGTGTACGTGTGTGCATGGGTCTACGCTGGCGGGATAACACAGTCAGTGATTCGCGATATCCGTTCTGCTTACAACAAGGGGTACAGTGAACACAAATGAACGCCGCTTATGTGCATATATATTGCCTATTTTCAACAGTCGCCGCTTTTTAACATAAGCTAGTTCATTTCGGTGTTTACCCCAACTGACGGAGTGTACATATAGCCATGTGTGGCCAATGAAATAGCGTTTGTCAATACTAGCAGATTGCGTGTGACCACATGCAGTCGATACGATTGGCGGAATGCGGTACATATGAATTTACATTTGTCGGGTTATTCATACAAGTCTAGAGATCGGCATAATACTTAGTCGGGTCAATCAAGAAAAAAGTTCTGACACATTATATAATCAAGTTCTGACTTTCTCTCCAGGGACATCAACATACAGTAAAGAAGTGCTCTGATACCTTCGGGTCTTGTCAGTGCTATGTGAGACTTTTGGAAAACTAAATACATGAGTGACCGATGAAACATTTTTGAAGGCAATACAAAAATGGTTGAGGGAGGAATTCAGTTCGATACAAGCAATTAGTCAAGGGGTGGGTAGAAAGTTCAGGAAGGGGGGGGGGGGTCTTCGTCACAATGTCTTTTTAACAGCGAGCCATCACTGGTAGGCTCTGGTAGTCCGTCTTCTTTCGTTGGCGCTGTTGAGCACCGGCGGTGGAGCTATAGGTCCAGCTCGGATTCATCCTTACGCGTTGCATGGTGCGATCAGTCCTCTGCTGTTAGATCACAGTCCTGTTTTCCTAACTGATCTTCTTAGGGGTGCCTCATGCTGGGCACCTGCGTGTCTTTCTTCTTCCGTGGCAAAACCTTAATCTATCTAAATGCTGCTCTTCTTTTCTGAGTCAAAAGTTATGCGAAAAGGGTGATGTTGTTGAATAATCGAGGGAAGAGAGGGCGGAGTGGGATCAGATCTTTGAACACACCAAGGGACCAAAAGGAGCAAAGGACGACGAGCAGGCAGGCCCATCAGTCGGGCTCAAAAGGGACGGGGACTTCAGGCACGAGTGGGTCAGCAAATCGAGGGCTTCAAGTTAGCCCTTCATTCCTTCTTCTGCCGAGTTTGAGAGTGGTGCCTCGTCCCGCGTCTCGTTGCTCTGCGACTCCACCTTTGGTTGAGGTCACACGTGCTTCATGATCTGTGGCCAGGCTGTGCGTCACGTCCAGCTCCTCTCCTCCGGTGATTGTATCTTTGAATGGGTACAAAACAAGTTTTAGAAAAACTGGCATGAGAAGACATTTATACATCTCAATTCCGTCCCCAATCCTAAGTAGGTGGGGGATAGGTTCATCGGTCACAGTCAGAAGTCATCACTTATGGAGTATGTAGGAGAGCATTTCCACTGAATTCGTAAGCCTATTTGGCGTTCATTCGTGACGTACGTGGAGAGAAATCGGACTCCCATCGACAGTGTATTCTATCAAACTTGAAATCGAGTCCTTAGGTAGAGACTCGACCTTTTTAAATTTTTTTTTTTTTTTAACCCAAGTACTGACGATCTTACATTTCCCTTCGGGGTCGGCTAACTCTTGCAAGCAGGGGGGTTATCATCATGAGAGGGGGGCAGAGGTAAAACATGCTTTTCTTGGGTAGCGACGGTTAATCAAGGTCATCAATTACGCTTCGGGGATAGCTGATATGGAGCTGGGGTCAATCGGGAGAAGCGAGGACGCTTTGGACAGGGAGCTGGGGTCAATCAGGAGAAGCGAGGACGCTTTGGACAGGGAGCTGGGGTCAATCGGGAGAAGCGAGGACGCTTTGGACAGGGAGCTGGGGTCAATCGGGAGAAGCGAGGATGCTTTGGACATCCGCACTAAGTGCAGAGGGGTGAGGCAATCTGGGCATTGGGGATTGCATTTCTAACGAACTGAAAAACAGAAGACCATTGACGTTATAGTCCCCCTATAAAAAGGCCAGATTAGGGGACATCAGTCGTCTTACCTGTCCTTTCTTTCATTACCAACTCGGGTTCTATCGTTTTGCAGAAAGGAGAGGTAGTAATATGGCAAGTTACAATCGTTTTAGTTCCTGTCAATTTTGCCGAACACCTTTGTGTTCGAAGAGACCCAATTAGGTTTGTGCCGGTGGGGCACAACGTTACCACACAAGGGAGGAGGGAACAGGGGGACCCTCAGAGAGAGAGAGAGTCGTCAGCACTCTAAACGAACCATTCGGTACACGTATGACATGGAGAGAGAGAGAGAGAGAGAGAGAGAGAGAGAGAGAGAGAGAGAGAGAGAGAAACGTGTACAATAATAGGCCATTTAATGCGCACACAACACAGAACAGCAGGGGTCCAGTAATAATACGGAAACACAGGCAGAGGGACGACGTAGATCCATACATTACGTACACACAAACTCAGGCGGGGGAGACAGTACATGTATTATATACAAAAATCCAAGACAGAACATAGAACAGTTATTAGTATTATATACAAAAAATCCAAGACAAAACATAGAACAGTTATTGGCCAAAATGATCTCTTCCTGTATGCTGCGCATCCTTAGCATCCTAAGCTCTTTTTACCTTTTTCTTCTCTTTTATCGTCGGCTGCCTTCACTGGTGGCTTTGGTTGCACACACTTACACCTTTGTCAATTGGTCAAGAACTAACCTGGTCGGGCTAATGCTCACGGTGGGATTTTCGAATCATTTAGCAAATGTGTTTCCAGGCTGAGGCAACAGTGGGTGCCAGTTGGGAGAACAATGGGGCAGCTTTGAGTTTCATGTCTATGAGGGTGCGAAAAGGAGGTAGTAGATTTTAAACATTGGCAACATTCCTAGTCCTCCAGGCGGAGGGTACTTGGGTAAACCTCACCTCGGAATATTCCTTAAACTTTCCCTATTTAGTTAAACGTAGGAATTTATTCATTAGTGCACGTCATTCTTGGTTGTATTATTCGGGGTGCCAAGCGAAGTCATATTTTGTAGTTTCCGCTTCAGGCTGTCCTCCCAAGCGCTAAGCTCAGGGAGAAAAATAGTCATTGTTTGCTCGTCGAGTTTAGGCACCATAATCGAACCCCTTTTTCCCATCTCTTCGTCCGCTAGATCACCATTTTTCCGTACTGTAATCGACGTTCCGATGTGACCTGCAGAAAGAGGGAAAAAGAAGGGGGGGGGGGCAGGGGCAGCATTTAAAAACACATTAGCGCGCATAAACCCGAAAAGGCTTTTACTTACTACATACTCGGCCTATCTCCACGGGATGCAGTCCCTGCCAACTTGGCGTTTAAGCCCAGGTGGACCGTTTAGTGTGGGAGAGATTATTATCGGAAGCCTGTGGATAGCATAGGTCGCCCAAGTGTGGTATTACGGATCATGTGCAGGGGGGGGGGTCAGAACAGAGGGCAGTCGGTGCAAAGTGGGGGGCGAGCTCGTGCTCTCCTTTGAGGAAAAGGGATAACCTACAGCGGTACGGGGTCGTTGTCGTTCGTACTAGGGGGGTCAGGTGGCACTCCTTCGGGGCGACTTAGGGGCATTTTAAAACAACTTTCCTGATACAGGTAGCATATAAAGTATAGGCTAAATACCAGGATCTTTAGCGGTTGCTTTAGGTTGTACAAAAATGAAACACATACAACAAAAACCTGGACCGTTCATATTTGCAATATTTCTGCGTACTATACTTTTTAACCCTTAACTGATCGAGCTGAGCCATTTCACCTGTATTTTAGTTATATCGGAAATAGTGGTCATTTATTCGAAACTTACCAATCTACGAATGACAACTACGTTTGCTTTTTCCAAAAATCTTTAATAAGAATGTCGGTGCACAAATACGGGCCTACAACCCCGTGGGCCGGCCACGGAGCAGGCTGGAACTGTACATGTGGGGATACTTATTAGTGGAAAACCTAATGGAGTCGGTGGTCGTTGATTTCATAATTTAAAAGTGCGACAAGTGCAATAAAATCATATCGAAACTTCAGTGTGAGCGAGTATCATACGTGTTGAAATTCGAACTTTCAATATTCATGATGCGCCAAAACTTAACAACAATTCATTGTCCGAATGTTCAATCAGTACCCATCTCATGTCAATTCATTGTCCGAACACATAATCAGTACCCATCCCATATCAATTCATTGTCCGAACTGACAGTACACATCCCATATCAATTCATTGTCCGAACATATAATCAGTACACATCCCATATCAATTCATTGTCCGAACATATAATCAGTACACATCCTATATCAATCCATGTGTTAAAAAAAACTGCATACATATCTCACGACATCAAGGCTGAGCAATCGGGGTACAACAAGGAGTTGAAAGTTTCATTTGTACCAGCGCCATTTTGGGTGCAGCCAGGCAGATCCAGGCATAGTCAAAATCTCCACCAACTCGTGGTTGGCCCAGAGCCTCTTTCGGCAGTCCAAAAGTTCCGTTAAGGGGCAACAGAAAGGATCGGCGGTATGAACCATCAGTCAAAGGGGGAGGGAGGCAACAATTTTTTCTACCGGGTCATACTGGGTTTTCACCGGAACTGATCCGAACTGTAGTCTGCAGGATTTTAGTCATTCAAACTGATGCTGGCGCCAGCATGGGAGCGCCGACGTCTCGCGGCTACATTTTCATCGTTCCGCGGGCAATCATGGCAGTCATTCCCCATCGGGGGTGTCTGCGGGGGTCGGGGGCCCCCGTGGCTCTTATAGAATCTTCAAAGTCGAGGAGAACACTTCTGATTGTGGGACTCATTTCTTAATTAACAAGCAACCGGGCCATCCCTTCGCGCCGGGGCCGCTCCTGCAGGGTCGACCGCCATTTTACGAGTTCCAGCAGTCACTGCATCACAAGAGTGGACGAACCCTTGTCGGGTGAGTGGAGCGTTGGGGGTGCCACTGGGGGCCTCCACCTGGGGAGGTGGGAGAGGCTCGTTCACGCCGCCTCTCCCTCCCAGCGCACCCCATGCCGTTTTTCTCGGAGTTAACATTCATGAGGGCCGGACCAGGCGATGAGAGGGGGGGGGTCGGAGGCATAGGCAAGACATCCCCCCCCCGGTGGCCTGCAAGGCGCCGCTTTGGGCCGAACGGGGAGCTCATACCAAGCCGGGGATGGACCAGGAGATACGAGGGGGGGGGGTCAATGGCATGAGCAAGATATCCCCCCGTGTTATTGAAGAAAGAAGAGGAGGGGACGCCCGGATCCCGTCGGCCTCGGCTCCTCTTCTGGCCCACCTTATGCGACGACCTCCCCGGCCGACGGCTGGCAGCAGGACCCGCCCTACACGTGCCGAAGATCTCGTCTTCCGGATGGGCGTAGCCGCGGACCTGTTGCACTTCGGGAGTTTCCAGAATGGGGGTAGGTATCTGCTGACTTGTATCTTTCTCATGTTACCGTTATTGGGGCGTAGCAGGCGGTGGGACAGACATGTTTGGAGCAGTGAGGGGTGGCGAAGCCTAGTTGCCTCGTGGCCGTCGCGATGTCAAGCTTGGCTTCTCTCACCATTTTCATGTTTCTTATTACGGGTTTATTTCTAACGTTTCTTATTTCTAGCGAAATCATGTGTTTTATCGTGAACTAGTTTTAACGTTTTCCTATTTGTAGCGAAATCAAAAACTCATCAGTGGCCTACTGATTTTGCTTTCTTATTTCTTTCTCTCTTTTTTTTTTTTCTTTCCTTTCTAGCGTGTTTCATGCTAAAGTTTCTGTTAACAGGATACGGTGATTACTTCGTTATTGTTGCATATGTCCTTTTTATTAGGGGTGCCCTCCGGTCGAGCCAGATGACCTACCTCTAATAAATGGTCCGGGTGGAACTAGTTTACCAATCAGTGGGGAGTAGATAGGCACGAGAGATTACAACGGGGGACAAAGGTCCACATTACCTACCCTTCACTACTTGCAAAGATTAGACAGAATATTTCTTTTCTACATTATTTGCAAACAGGGAATGCCTCGAACGAACTATTCCTTGAACAATAAAATGTCCAAGTAATCAATCAATCAGTGGGGAGAAAAATAGGCATGACGGATTACAATGGGGGACAAACGTCTGCATTACCTATCCTTCACTATCTGCAAAGGGGGGCAGAATATTTCTATTCTTCCCTGTTTGTAGACAGGGAATATCTCAAAGAGCAATAATCGATAAAAATCGATAACAAACAATCAGTGGGGAGAAAGATAGGCATGACGGATTACAATGGGGGACAAAAGTCTGCATTACCTATCCTTCACTATTTGCAAAGAGAGAGGAACGTTCCTATTCATCGCTGTTTGCAAATAGAAAATATCTCAAAGAGAACCAATACTTCAAGTACAATCAATCAATCAATCAGATGGATAAAGCCATCCTACCAAACGGACGTAAAGACGTCCTACTTAACCTTGCCCGGACCGGACCGTGGGGGCAATTCTTCGCCTTCCTTTTCCAGCGCCCGATCGTTCTCTTTCTCCATGTTTTTACCGCAGCATTCCTGTGGGATTCCAGTCAGGACAGTAGGTCACTTGAGAGAGAGATCCGTTCGGAATCAGTGAAGTTCATTCAATCGGCAGCCGGACGAGGGCCCTCTTGAGGCAGGTATACTCCAATCGTTTAGATGTTCACCCCATCGTCTGGACCTCTCTTACCAGACCTTATGTCGCTGATGGACCCCGCGTTGGGACGCCAATTGTGGATTCCAGTCAGCCCATAACGCATCTGATGCCCAGGCTGCTGGCGCAGGACGCCTCTTAGTTCCCATCTTGAACAATTACCAAATAAAGAGACGGGCGCTGGAAGCAGGAAAACAAGAACAGAGTTTTATTTCTCATGAGGAGAGCCTGTCATTTCGGACACTCGCATAGTGTCTTCAGGAGGTGCTCTAACAAGTTTCTCAGAGGCTTCATCTTTTATACAAATGTTTATGATGCACAAACATTCCTTATTGCAATAAAGACGCTTTGAAGTAGGGAAAAGCATGCTTGGAATCCCAGCTTCAGGCCTATTCCCATACCAGTCGCTCAGATGTCATCCTCCCCTCCTGAATGTAACAAGAGATTGTGATCTCTCAGCCGGACATTCCTACAGGACACGAGGACAGGAGGGGATGATCAGATCAAAGGTTGGGCAGGCGATAAGATCGGGCACTTCGGTTGGTGTATCACAGTTTTGTTATGCTGGGCAGGAAAAGGGGGGTGGGGGGGTGTACATCCATGAGGCTTGGTCTTAGGACTTGGGACCGGGTCGAAAGGCCAAGTGCAGCTGGGGGGGGCTCGTCAGCTGAGGGGAAGGGCGTTCTTGGGAGGAAATGGGGGGTGTGGGTCGAGCAGGAGGGTTACTTCTAGAGCAGGGTTACGCAGAGGGAGAGGGTTTTATGGTCGATGCATGAGCAGTGCACGCGGGGAGGGGTGCCGGGGGCTGAACAAACGGGCAGAGAGGTCATGGTGCCTAAAATGGCTGTCGTGTACGTGTGTGCATGGGTCTACGCTGGCGGGATAACACAGTCAGTGATTCGCGATATCCGTTCTGCTTACAACAAGGGGTACAGTGAACACAAATGAACGCCGCTTATGTGCATATACATTGCCTATTTTCAACATTTGTGACCAATGAAGTAACCCAGAACAGAAATCGGCCAATATGAGAAGGAAGCACATAGGGCCTACGAGAATACACATATAAATAAACAGTTTCCTTAAGCTTTTCTAAATCATCACGTTACACGAGTACATTTGAATGCGCAAATCATTAAAAGCAGCCTATAACTTTTACACATTTAAATTTCACACATACGTATACAACCATTATCTAGTGCACGTTTATCTCTATGCATTACATTCTAAATGAACAACTTAGTTAAGCAATTACAGAAGGGCTACAGTATTCAAAACACAGCTGCCACATTTTTCTTCGCATGGCATGTAATGGTTCTAACATTTCCCTTTCACATGTTATTACGAGATACACCCTAATGACCAATTGTTAACACAACAAATGAATAAATGTAGGTACAGGCTACTTATGTATATGATGCACCCCTACCTATGAAAGAGCACCATCGCGCTCCATCAGTCCCCCTCTCAGATGACAAGTGTCATCACAGTCAATCACAACTCCCTGAAGGAAGAACCGACCTAAACAGAAGTCGTAGCCGTCTTCCCTGTCAAAACATTTCTAGGCTTTTGAGATTCTCATAGTGACTGTATTGCAGTCTTTCCATTCTTTTCTCACATTCCCTAAGAGATCTCTCAGCCTGTCCTGCCTTATGCCACTTGTAAGCTTGTACTAGTCCCAGCAACATAATCACACAAACCACCACTACGATGATGGGCTGCAAGATATACCCAAGGATTCTTTTTCCAAGGTTGGCAAACCGACTTCCAATCTTTCCAAACCCTTTCCCAACCTTGTTCCAAACACCCTATGTGGCAAATCATGCACTTCATGGTGCACCTCAGTGGTATTACTGATATAGCTCTTCATATCTTTACTATTGTCCAGTATGTAAGTGCAGCACTGTTGGACCCTCAATACTTTACAGACTTTGCCTTTGTATGCTAACAGGCCATCTAGAGCAAGACGGTTCAGCATCACCATAGCCCTTATCAACACCATCTCTCCATCAAAAAGCAACAAAAACTGAGCTGTATTCGCTGACAACTTATCTAAAATAGTAGACAATTACCTAATCTTTACATCATTCAGGACCACTCCCAGGCTTGGTATCCTTGCTCCAAATACATCTCCAACAATTTCGCCTGCACTTGCACCTCGCTTTTCTCTATGATGTAATCCCCCTGCTAAAGGCCACAAATCCTCTACATGGTATATCTTGGGGAACATGACAGCCATGTAGTAAGTACCATACCATTTCAGTTGCAACCTCACGTAGGCATTCCTCCCGCTCACAAAATATGCATTTGGCACCACCTGCACTGCATCTTGCAAGAACTTTATTGCAGTGGCCTCAATTGTGAAGATGTGATTACGCACGCTCTGTCCCACAAAGACCTTATCATAGTTTGTCTATACCTGTTGGATACATAGCTCCCCTCTTTGCTCAAAATCTAGAGCTATTGGACCGGAACTCCCCCTTTCCTTGTGTGACAACTCTTCCTGGGTCCATTCAATTTTTCCTCTTCTAATATCAGATGTTTACCGCTAGTTGTCTATGTCTATCTTCTAGTTGATCTATAAACCTCTTCTCTATGTCTTTTAGTATGCACGTTAGGTTATGACAATGTGCATAAGTCGTATCTAATGAAACAGTAGGTATGAAATCCTTTCCCAGTCTATCTTCCTGCTTGTAATAATCGTACTTGTTCAAGTGTTTATAGGCTGGAACTTCTGAAATCACCACGTCATAGTTTGAGAAGTAATATTCATAAAGAGCCTTACCGTAAAACCTACTAAGCAACACACTACAAGAAATACCATATGTTAAAGGAAGGTGGTGATAACGGATACCATCCTCCACAGACGCAGGCAACTGCATGCACACATAGCAGTCTCTCACATCCATTGTTCTCATATACTCATATATCAGCTTTGCATAATCATTAAGCCTGTAGTCACCTTTAGACAAATCTACGTGGACCATACAACTAGTCTGATCTAGCATAGCCTTTTCAGCTCCTATGACACCCCCTTTTGTGCTAGAACTAACAGGTGTGGTTGTCCCTTGCACTCCCACCCCTTCAACTTCAGCTTCATGTGAAATTTTTACAGACACAATAATAACTACTGCTATCACCATGATCACTCCTACTAACAGTGTACCTATCACACACTTAGATCTACGGTTCAAATTTCCAGACTCCATATTTAAAATTGTCTGGTTAGCGCAGCAAGAGGATCAACACAAAGTCTCTTTCTCCGCCTCAGATTGCTGTTCAACCAGGTCACATAACATTCATTGGAGTTCTGGAAATTGATTCACAGTTTGTTGCACTTTTATTTAAACAGTTCAAGAAGACTTCCTTAGCCCTCTTTCTTCTTCTATGGAAAGTCCCTACATTTGTTCTTCTTCCACTTAGACCTGGGTTACCTTCTTGTAAAGCAAGCTTTATTTAAAGTTCAGAGTTCAATCAACAGTGTCTTATAAGCACAGAACCTATTTCAATAATGACACATTGTAGAATCTCCAGAGAAACAGCTGCAATTTCCTGTGCTGGTGGTCAATATCCAAAAGCTGGTAAGGAAAAATCTCGCTAAATCAAAACTTGCACTCTGCTCAAAATTGGAGGTCTCGGTACAGTCACTGTCAGCACCCCCTCGATTTCCAGTCCAGGGACTACTAGCTCAATATCAATTTTCAGTTCTGGGGTTCTGCAATTCAATCGTGAGGACCTCAGTCTTCCAGTCCCAACTGCTCCAGGCATCTGTGACCAAATAAGTCCACTGTGGGGCAGCATACATCTGGAAGGACACTCTTGCTCTCCTCAACCTCCTCGGGCTTTTTTGTGCTTGTTCTGCGTCATCACACCAATTCAGACATTGCGGACACTGGAGCAAGATCTCTTTCAGATGCCAGTCTCAAGTTTAGTCTCCTCTGTCTCACAGGCCAAGTTTCACTTGCAGGTTCTGCTCTTCTTCGTTGCACCTGACCACTTTGAGCACCAGGGCTTACAGCTGAGTCTGACTCTGTACCACTCACAATGTTACTAACTGCCTCAGAGTAAATATCTGGGCCTTGTATAGTGTGCCCCCCTTCAGCTTGCTCTGTTGGGCAACCCGCATCGTCAGCAACCCTCACAGGTTGGCTTGTCCTCTCCTGTGGTCTTGCAACCACAGCTGGATTCTCTTCTATGGGAGAAGAGCTGTTTCTTCAGAGGGTTCTGAAACTCTGCGGGTATGGGAGAAGTGAATCCAGTTTGGCAAGTCACCGCACTTCACAGCAGTATTTTTCACCAGAATCACCTGATACGGACCTCCCCAGTGAGCATCAAGACAGCTCTTCCTCATGTGCTTGCGAACAAGCACCCAGAAGTCGTAGCACAGATCCTTTGAGGTTGGTGCAGACGCAGCTTCAACCTGGTGAGACACGGAATGGACCACGTCAGCCAGTCCCTTGCAATAATCAAGGATCAAATCATCTGTGATGTTTATCAAGGCTGTAGACGGCACTACTGGCAAGCGCCTTGCCTTCCCATCAGGATTTCTTGGGGCGAGAGACCTGTCCTCCTATTGTTGATACTACAAATGCTCATCAGCACCAAGTACAATGCATCTGGCCATTTCAGAGACATGGACGAGCACAATTTTGTCATTCGCATCTTGAGAGCTCCATTTATTTGCTCCCCTAGGCCAGATGCCTCGGGCCTGTAGCTACAATGCAGTCTCTGATCAACTTGTAATTCAGCACAAATTAGCTTCATGATTTCACTATGAAATGTGTTTATCTATCCGACTCCAATGAGGTTGGAAATCCGAACTGGGGAATAAGCTATCAAAGCAATAACTTTGCTACTGTGAGACTATCACACCTTTGTGTTGGATAAGCTTCTACCCACAACCAGAATGTTCCTCAATCAATTACACCTAGGCATCTCAATGAAATCGAGTTGGATCCTGTTAAAGGATCCCCCTGATCTCCCAATATGACTCAATGCAGCCACAGTTTTCTTTCCAGCATTCATTTGTTGACACATAACACAATTATGACAAACTGCTTCAGCAAACACACGGAACCATGGATTAAACAACGTCTATCTGAACATGTGCACCATGGTGTCCCTTCCTATGTGGACTCTTGCATGAATCTGCCTGCTGGACCATCAGCTGAAACCCAAATACCATCATCTCCTTTTTCACAAACTTCTTTGATCCAACCTCCATCTCCTTAACCCTATCTTTTCAAACTTGGAAAATTTAGAAGTGAAAAACCTATCCCCCTCCCATGGTCAGACCACTTTCTGATCCCTTTTCTTTGGGCACAACCTAACACAATGCCATGTGCCACGTCTTTACGCTCCCAAATCCGACCCTGGTCCAAATCTCCTCTAGAGAGGTGGACATCAGAACTGGAAAGGACTCTACCAAGTCCTGTCACTGACCCCACAACAGCTAATACAAATTTTTGTAACTGGATTGAGGGGTCACTTGATTTGGTGCTCCCGAAAGTTTTAACCCAGAAGAAATCTGACCCAAACAAGGCCCAGTGGTATACCCCCAAATTACGCACTTTACGACAACAGTGCAAAAAAGCAGAAAGAATGTGGAGGAAAGATTTCTCTCCCGAGAAAAGAACTGAATATAAGACAGCCATACACCGATAAAAAGCAGAAATAAAAACTGCTCAAGCCTCTTACTATGAGGGAAAGATCGTATTGGCTGGTAACTCACCCAGAGAAATCTTCCACATTGCTACAAAGCTAATGAATGCCCACGGCCCGGCAGCCCTACCAGATAACTCAAGTCTCCACTGCACTGATTGGCCATTTTTTTCTCTACTAAAGTCCAGAATATTCTTAAGCACCTTCCCCAAGAAGACAGGAACATTCCAATCATGCACAGATAAACATGAACTGGTGACCTTCCCCATGCTAACTCAGGAACTTTTCCTAGCCATATTGTCATCAGTAAAAAGCGGATCGCCAATAGACCCTGCACCTCCCAACATATTATCTCTGGTCTGATCAACCGTTGCTCCTAAGGCCACTGGTCTGATTAATACTTCATTTGATATGGGCATGGTACCCCCCGAGTGGAAAAGGTCAGTGGTGCATGCACTGTTGAAAAAATCTAACCTGGATCCAACTGATCTAGGTAAGTACCGCCCAATTTCTCTCCTGCCTGGAATCAGCAGGATAGAGGAGAAACATGCAAATTGCACTCCAATCGCTTTTCTGGAAACCCCTCCCAAATGGGCTTCCGCCCTGGTCAAGGGACGGAAATAGCTATACTTTTAGTGGTGGAAGAAACAAGGAAAATAGTGGACGCAGCAGCAATAATCCACCTCGACCTGAGTGTCTTGATTCACCGCCGCAGGCGTGTAGGAGTGACGGGAATAGCCTTATTATGGCTGCAGTCCTTCCTACAGGGGAGATCCTTCCAGGTCTTCAAGGGTAACACCAACTCACGGCCCATGCCCTTAAAGTGCAGAGTCCCACAGGGTTCCTCACTGAGTCCCACCCTTTTTAATGCCTATATGGCCCCATTGGCAGAAGTAGTGTCCCCCTTTAGGATCCACATGGTGACATACAACAATGATACACAGTTTGTTGTATCTGAGCCATCCTAGCCAACAGGTCAGTGGTCTCCTTTCCTGTCTGGAGGAAGTCACAAAATGGATGAGTCTCTCCTGCTTGAAGCTCAGTGGGTAGAAGACAGAGCTCATGATCCTTGGCAACTCACTAAGTTCCTTTCCAAAAACTTTGTGGCCTTCCTCCATGGGCCAGGTGCCGACCCCCAAAACAGAGATTGAAAGCCTTGGAATCTGGCTTGACCAGAATCTCACCTTCAAAACACAAGCGAGGGAGACGGCCGCTTCATGCTACGGCCTACTGAGAATTATTAATAAAATCCTCCCTCTCCTACCCCTACCAGCAAAAAGACTAGTGCCCTAATTCTGTCCAGATTGGATTATGGAAATGCTCTTCATTTAGGTGCCCCAAAGGAGGTGATTTCAAAATTGCAGGCCATACAGAATTGTGCTGCGATGCTGCTCACTGACACCCCCAACCGCTGCTTAGAAAGACCTGCACTACGCTCGCTCCACTGGCTTCCGTTACAGGACAGAATAAACTGTAAGGCTCTCTGCATGGCCCACAAAGTACTGCATGGAAGTGGACCCTTAATTACAAATACTATGAATCGCCCTTACAGGGCAAACATGAAACTCTGCTCAAATGAACTCCATCTTTCTGTAGTCTCTAGGATCAAGAAGGCCACAAGTGGTGGAAGGCTATTTTCATTCAATGCCTCCAGACTCTGTAATGCCCTACCACTACATCTACGGAACGAGACAAACCATCTGAAGTTCTGAAAACAATTAAAGACCTGGCTTTTCACATAAAGTGATTAGACCTCTAAGTAACGACTGCAGCACTGGGATGCTTCCTGGTAGCCATGCGCTATACAAGTGCCAATACAATACAACCAGCTTCTTCCTGTCCTGACACTTTTCCCTGCAGACGCTTGCCCTCATCCCAAGTTTCCATGGAGGTTTACATCATGATGAGCTTGTTCTTTCTGTGCTCTCCCTCATGTACTTCCCAGTGAAAATACATCCCTGCTCAGAACAGAAACATGCAACCTCATCAGCCTCACTGTTGTTACAAAGTCATTTCCCCTTCCATGAGCTCTGTACTTCACCACAGCAATTTCCTTTAGACGTTGACAAGCTTCCACAGTCATCTTGCATACTCCCCATTTCTAACGGGAGATCCTGAGGATGTTAGGAACCCCCTCTGTGACCATAGCTGTCAGAAGTCATGAACCACACCGAATCCGTACTGGCTATCAGTGTCGATGGTGATTCGAATTTGATCAACAACCAGACATGCACGTGTCAAGGCAATGATCTCAGCCACTTGTGCGGAGTATAGTCCCTGTAAAGAAGCAGCTTCCACACCTCCAGAAGTGGTACATACAGCTAAAGCTGCTCTCAGATGACCCACATTGCCCCTTAAGCATTAACCATCTACAAAGAAGATTTCATCCAATTCAGGCAGAGGTTCATCGACAATGTCAGGTCTCGGTTTGGTGCAAAGTTCAGTCACATCGAAACAGTCATGGTCCTCACAATCTTCATGATCAACATTTGGAAGAGGCATCAAAGTAGCATGATTCAATACAGAGAATCTTTTCAGTCACATTCTCTGAGGCAAGTATGACCTACTCATAGAGTGTGAGTCTGTTATTTGTAAAATGCTGTGTCTTGATTCTCGTCTTCAGAAGCTCAACTGAGTGTAAAACATAAACACTAAGAGGATGACCCATCACAATACTTTCACACCTTTCAATGCTAACACCTGTTGCAGCAATGGATTTGAGACATCTGGGCAATACGGAAGTTACCAGATCTAAGGTAGCTGAGAAGTAGGCAACTGGTCTACAGACGCCTCCATGAGTCTGTGTGATTACTGACAGTACACAACCCTCCCACTCACAACAAAATAGTGAGAAGGATTTGTTGTAATCAGGCATTCCGAGAGCCGAAGTGTGACACAAACTTTCTCTCAGCTCCAGAAAGGCAACCAAACAGACTTTATCCCATGGTACCGGATCACTCACATCCTTGTGCGTTAACCTCTACAGAGGTTTCGCCTTCAACAAGAAGTTGCGAATCCAATGGGGACAGTACCAACCATTCCCAAAAATATCCTGACTTCCTTTTGTGTGGTTGGTGCAGTCATGTTTATGATCGCCTCAATACAGCCTGGAGACACCTTCCTCTTGCCTTTCTCAATGCGATTACCCAAATACTCAACCTCAGCCAAACAGTACTGCAGTTTGCTCAGGGACACCTTGTGTCCATTGTCTGCCATGTGACTTAACAAGGCAACAGTATTGATTCTGCAAGCTCTGTTTTGGACGCAATCAAAAGGTCATCAATGTACTGTACAAGGACTGAATTCTGTGGCAGTACCAAAATTTCAAGATTCTTTTTCAAAATCTGATTACAAATTGTTGGACTCCCTGTATACTCTTGTGGGATACAACACCACGTTAACCCACAATTTTCCAGACGGAAAGCGATTAAAAATTTGCTTTCCTCATTTGTAAATGTAAATGTAAATGTAAATGTAGTATACTTGTAAAGCGCACAGCTGCCCCAGCAACGGGGCGTCCCGGCGCTGTATAACTCTGGGGAACCCGTCCTGGCTTTTCCCTATGGGATGGTCCCTTGCTGGGAGTCCCCAAGGTGGAGCCAGGCATCCCCGGAATTGGTGGGGCCGTTGTGGAGATTAGGCAAGCTAATGCCCAGAGTTGCCGAGTGGAACCCCTGATTAGAGTAAGCACCGAAGCGAGAATTATCGAGTCCGCTGACCAAGGTCCACGACTTTAAGGGTATCGAAAAGAACACTTGGCACAAGTCAATCAGAGTGAAACATTCAGCTTCACATGGGATCTGAAATAAGATCACTGAACGTTTCGATACCACAGGACAACATGGAACTACAATCGTGTTGCCCATTCCCGGGTCCTGCATGATCCTGAATTTCCCACTCGGTTTCTGCAGTCCCCTTATAGGGGATTTGCATGGGCAACCCATTATCTGCTTCAGGATTCCCTGTTCGATCATGGACTCAATTACAGGCTTAATTCCTGCCACAGTTTCTGGCATCAGATTGTACTGTGGCGTTCTTGGGAACTCAGCATTTGGCTTAATCTGGATCTTATCTGGCTCAACCCCTTTGATCAATCCTATCTCTTCCCCCATTAAATCCCATACATCCAGAGAAACTGAGCTTCTCAAATCAAGAGGTAATTCCTCAACTGTCAAGACATCACTAGGTAGAGATTTTGATTCACCAGTTTGAATGCAACGTCATCATCATTAGTCTGCAACTTCACTCCCTAGGGCATGCAATAGATGGTACAATTCAGTTTGCACAAGAGACCACATCCTAACAGGCAGATTTAACTCGAATCGCACACCACAAATTAGAGATGATCATGAAAAGTTCCTATTCTCACAGGTATCTCATTTGGTCATTTTCTTATTCGCAACTCCTACAACTTGGATCGATTGTCCCAAAAGGGGTAGGTTTGGGACTACTGCAGATCTCACAGCAGAACGGGTAGCACCAGTATCAATCAGAACAGTGGTGGGGAGACCATCAACATCTGCCTCTACGTACGGTTGTCTCTGGTCTCTGGTCTACCTCAGAGACTGCTTCAAGGGTACAGTCTTTCTCCCCCCTCAGGCACCGTCATTGCCACGGGTCTGAATCAAACTCATTGAGTGTCTCGATGAATGGCATCTGCTGGTACGTCCAATTTCCTTGAGGAAATCTGTGAGGTTGGGGAACTTGCACTTGTGAAGTCAACCCCCCCCATTCACAGATCTGGGCCTTGCTACTGTATTTACAGTCTCAGGTACCTATGCCCCTTCCTCGTCTGGGTGATTAGCTGGATTTGACCTGCACTTGTGCTTCCAATGCCCAATCTTGTTACAATAATGACATGCAGTGGATCTCTTTGGAGTACCAAAGTCTACCCCTGACTTGGGGTCTGCGTTCTTCCCTGACCTGACACATTATGAGTTCCTCTATGATTGTTTCCCTGCCTTCGCCATAACGTTCCTCCATTTGACTGTGGTTACTGCATTTCTCATCTGGAATAACATCAGTTTGTCCTTGAGCTTCCTATGCTTCAAGGCTACTTCAACACTGCAATATCTGGTATACTGCAGGATCTCATCCACAGACTTGTTCTGCCAACATATCAAGTGCTGTTGGATCATAAAGCTAATCTCTGGTCTTATTTCTAGGAATAATTGCAAACAAACAGTCTCATCTCTTTTTAATGTAGAGTGTCCAATCCACTGTACTGCTTACAGGCTTGTAAGAGCTTTTTGTAATAAGCGTGAACTGATTCCTTGGGCGCCTGAGTCGTCCGGTCTATTTTACCCTAATCAATATCTTGTGGCAAGATTTTGTACTGTAACCATGTGATTACCTGCTCAAACTTTTTCATAACTTTGGGTAAAGAACCATGTGTTATGGGGTCTCGTTTAGGTTTTGAAGTTGGCTATTCAACAGCAATTTTACAAGCAGACCATAAATCCCTTCGTACTACAGGTTCAGTGATAGAATATCGGTGTAACAAACATTGATGTTCTACATATGGTAGTAAAACTATAGAATACAAAAATATTGACTCGCTATATTAAAACAGGTAAGTACAAGAATATCAAATAAAAAATATCAAAGTAAAAAACATAGGGGCATATTATCAAGGACCAGTGTTAAAATTAAAGCTGTTTTATCAGCAGGAAACTGCCAATAAAACGGCGATAATGGGCTTGATAATACGCCCTTGTTAATTCCCATTGAAGCCCATGTTAACACCAGAACATGGGCTTCTATGGGAATTAACAAGAGCGTATTATCAAGCCCATTATCGCCGTTTTATCGGCAGTTTCCTGCCGATAAAACGGCGATAATTTTAACACCGATCCTTGATAATATGCCCCATAGATGTACAAAATATCGACTAAAAAATATATTTAACATAAAATAAATATATTAAATATTATTGATATTTTTAACAAAATAAAATACATTTAATATACATCTTAACTGAATTTAAGAAATAAACGTAAAGAAATATATAAACACACAAACATAAAAATGTATACATATACACATTTTTACTTCAATATAATTTAACTACTATCTTTATATAAACATAACCATTTTACAATGAATTCAAACATTTAACTAGAAAATAAAATGAAAACATACATTTTGCAACACAATAAATACAACAGTAGGGAAGGTGCGGGATAGCAGAGGGGTAAAAATTACTATTCCCACTCCAGTGAGTGCAACAGTAGGGAAAGTACAGGATAGCATATGAATACAAATTGCCCTTCCCACTCCAGTGAGTTCAACAGTAGGGAAAGTGCTGGATAGCAGAGGGGTAAAAATAAATATTCCCACTCCAGTGAGTGCAACAGTAGGGAAAGTGCTTGATAGCAAAGGGGTCAAAATTACTATTCCCACTCCAGTGAGTGCAACAGCAGGGAAAGTGTTGGATAGCAGAAGGGTAAACATTTATATTCCCACTCCAGTGAGTGCAACTGTAGGGAAAGTGCTGGATAGGAAAGGGGAAAAAAATAATATTCCCACTCAACTGACCAATTTCTGGATCACAAGTCTGTTAGAAAGCTTGAACCGTTCTTGGACTTAGAGATAGAGCTCTTTTTTTAAAGTTTAGGCATGGAACATTACCAATAAACTCATTTACTGAGAATTGGAAAACTTCACGGCACCATCAGGCTACCTGCCCATGCTACCCATGCCCTAAAGAGTCTCTATCCCACTTTTTGTTTGCTTGTAAAGCCTATAAGGGGGCCAGAAGTAGATGGCTGAAGCCGATATGTAGAGATCTGGGCATTAGACAACATAGTAAGGCCCTGTGCATCCTCGCAACTGATGTAACATCTCTGACCATTGTATGTGGGGTTGCAAAATTTCTGGGAAAAGCCTGGCAGATACTCACAAAGCTGATAAATAAGAATCTGAGTGAGACAAACAAAACTTAATCCTGATTAATTGTACCTAATTCTATTGCCATAGTATTTTAGTCCCTCCGGGGTTTTTAATTGCACATAAGTCTTTTTATTGTATTTATGATCTGTATTCTTGTTTTATGAATTTTATGGGTTGTTTGTGCTTGGAAAATGTTTCTACTTTTATGATAAATTTGTATCAAATAAAGTACTACAACAACAATATTCCCACTCCAGTGAGTGCAACAGTAAGGAAAATGTTGGATAGCAGAGAAACAAAAATTACTATTAACATTTAAATATTTAAAAAAATCTAAACAATATAAAAAATAAATAAACAATATTTGAAAATTAGCAGATTGAATATATTAACATTAACATTAAATATATTAATTACATAAATCAAAAAGGTAGAACTATTATCTAAAATAAATAAATGTATAAACAATATTTATTTAAAATAAGCAAATATTAACCAACAATAAAAATATTCAACATTTTCATTATAATTTATTTCCATAATTAGCAACATTATTAATCATTTCACAAGTCATTATTAACAAATTTAATTAATAAACATTGATTTAATATGCATTTTTTAACACTATAATATTCACAACAAACACCTAAAATGAAGTACATAAATACCATAATTAATTACTAATTAATGATTTTTTATTAATTAACTAATATTTGTTAAGAAAATACTTACCATCCTTCCCGCCATTTTCACCTATAAACACAACAATTTTTACACAATTCTGATAATTAATTGCAAATTAGTTCATTAAAATTAATTAACAACTAATTATTAAAGCATCAATTAAAAACGAAATTACTCCCCCCATTTCCACCTATAAACAGCACAACACACACATAAAAATAATTACACAATTAACGTAATTAATTGCCAAATATTTAAGTAATATTAATTAATAACTAATTATTACATAATATATAACAAATTCATTTACACATATAACACCTCAATTCAACAATTATTATTAAATGAAAATTATTCTACACACTTTATATAATTAAATTACTTCCCGCCCTATTCCCCTATAAACCCACAACCCGCTACGGTACTAAAAACAAAAAATTCAAATAAAATAAAAAAAATTAACATCTATACAAAACATTCAATACATTTTATATAACTAAATTACTTCCCACCCTATTCCCCTATAAACCCACAACGAGCTATAGAACTAAAAACGCAAAATTCAAACCCAAAACATGTAATAACTATGAAAAAATGTACACATGTAATAAAAATACAAACAAATCTTATCCAAAAAATACATGCATCACACACATATAAAATATATACCAACAATTATAACATTGATACAAAATCGATATTTTTAACATCTATACTTTTGCAAACGATTTTAAACACTTCGATATTTTTTACATTGATATTACTTACCCAAAGTCGATATTCTGCACCATAATATTTTCTCTGTCAATATGCTTGAGCTGCAACATTTTTGCAACGATATTCAGTTAAGTTCATATTTGTGATTCTATATTTAGTCTCTTCACCAGTACTACAATGACAAACAAGGTATTCAAATCAATCCACAGTATACTATTTTTTAAATCTTGACAAAGCTATCGACTTGCTTGTACCACTCAACAAGCTTTTCCCTCAGCCAAGGAAAATTGTTTGTAAAGGCTGCCAAATCAACTCTGCTCCAAGGCACATGCAAATACCCTCTACTTGGTACCTCTCGCAACAGGTAAGCATCTACTCCTGCTGTCCCCCCTCCTGGAGGCGGCTTATCTCCTATGCCCTTTTTGACACTCTTTTTCTTAGACCACTTTTCTTCCCACTTGTCAAGCATGCTCCATGCACGTATCTCTACAATCAATTCACAAATGTGGGTCTTCAATCCTCTGACTCTTTTCTCTTTCAATTCTTGATCACTGTAATTCAGCCGATGTCCTCACTGTAACATTTTCGTTTTGGTCAAATCCACGTCATACCTCTGTGCTAATTCTGTCAGCTTCTCATGGGCTTTCCTTGCCTATCGGGTCACATCCTTTGCCCCAAACAACAGCTCATCTTGTTCATAAAGTTCCATCCTTTCCAGAGGCAAGTTTACACTTATCATCTCATCTGCTTCCGCCTTTAACCTCACTACGTCCAGCACCTTGGCCCTTATAACGGCTTTAATCGTTCCCTGACTCATGGTACTACTCAACTCTCCACTCCCACTACTCTGATTTCTGTGGTGGCTCCCTTCCTCCACATTCCTTTGGAGATTCTGACTCCCAGAAGCTCCCTGATTAAATCCTCCCGTCGTCCTTCCCATGGGACCTCTGACTGGGATTTCCAACATCCTCAAGTCAGAATGTGAATCTGCTAGTGACACTGATCTTGTCATTCTGGGTTCAATGTGCCATCTTGAAGAGTCCACAGTGGCAGGCAATGGAGTACCAGCCTCCAGGGGGTCTCAAAAAGGGACCCCCTTTGCTCACTAAAGCATTCTCTCCAGGACTGGTACCCTAACCTACTGCTGAATGTATTGGACTAATATTTCCTGCCTGACTCAAATCATACACTGATGCTATGGGACCAATGGTGACCAGTACAATAAGGACATCCAGTAACCGTGTAGCAGTGTGCATTCCACTCATCTCTGCAGTCCTTGGTGCTAGCGTCCCTATTCCTTCAATCCGTGATGAAATTTTTCTGATTACTCTTGCACTAGGGCTTGCCTGTGCTTCTCCTATTCCCTCCATAGGTGCTCGCCTTTCCTCCTTCAAAGTTGGATTGCAAGGAGGAGTATGCTCTGCTAGCAACTTTTCTAACAAGCAGCATTAGTGTCACTGTCCTCCTCTTCCTTCCTTTTCTGAGCGTCTCCTACTTTCACTAACAGTGGGAATAGCCTCTCTCCCTCAATGGTGTCTACACTCCACCTCTTCAACTGTGCATCCCAACGCGCATCCTGATATGCCTTCATCGCCTTTTTCATCCTTCCTTGGCTTCGCTCCCTCTTCTTTGCCTGTGCTCCTTCTTCCATGCATCTAATGCCTCAAACTGTGTTGGTCTGGGTAGAGCTCGCAATGAAATCGTCACTGCCCTTAACTAATACAGCAACTCTAATCTAAATGAACCATAATGTAGAAAAGTCAAATCTCCCTCCTTTTAGGTGATCTTATGCCAATTTTAGAGCCAAACTATGGTATGAAGTCCTACATTTGTGGACATATAATGTGCTGGAATATCCTCGGGAGATGCTTCCTCGCCCACTCGAGTTAGCACTCCTCTAGCTCCACTACAAAGATCTCATAATACCCTAAAGCACTGAATGATGGAGTCAAATTCCTTTCCATAAGATTTTTTCGTTCTACTTACTGATGACAATCCACCAATCCCAGCGCGGCTTTACAACAACCGACCTATCACAGTGTGGCACACTCAAACTTTACTTCTTCCCCCTCTCACACAGCAGTTCAGCCTCCTTCATAATCTCTTCCTTACACATTCACACACTTCATTCATAGAAATAAGTAACTGTCTGTCCACCAAATGAACGGACAGGCACATCTCCAACTGTCTCTCAACGAAACAACCAGACAGTCTCACAAGTAATTGTCTGCCCCACCACTAGCAACTGCCTGTCCACGAAATGACCAAACTGTCACCTCAGACCATCTGCCGCGAATGGCCGGCCAGTCATAAATTAATCAATAGGATCCAATCATTAACAAACAGTGACCTACGACCTGCACCAGCTACTTGAATAGCTGTAGCCTGCCCTTTTGCACTAGCTTCCCACATGACTTTGTCAAGCTCTCTCACACACGTTTACCTATCACGAGTGGGTAGTCGGTAGCGCTTCACGACTCCCACAACCACTGGGCAGACAATTACAGCATGGGTGTCTTCTACACCACAAACCCATCCTGGGATCTTAGGCTACTTGTCGAGCCTGACACCAAAACCAAAACAAATCACATGGACTGAGCGCTCGGCCCGAAACCAAAATAAATCAACTCTCATTCCAACTCTGCAAGACATCACACAATCAAAGCATCACTGCAATCTAACACACACATCCCTATTCCTACTCATTCTACTGTGAATGGCTGTTCCCGCCATACCATCACTCTCCGTCGGTCTCTGCCAAGCTCCGTTGTCCTCCGCTCTCGATCCTCTGGGCTTTCATACTTTGTGCTCTTTGGGGCTCTGTAACTTTCCTTAAAGGTTCTCCATCACTGCAGAGACAACCATCCTTTTGCTACCAACTGAAAGGGCCGGGTTCCTTTCTACTGATTACCTCCGGAACCCTTGGTTAATTAATCCTTGTTGCTTGTTGAGAAGTGTAGAGGAGAGAAATAACTCATTAGTACAATGACAACATTTTTAAAGAACCGCGACTCTGAAGAATCACAGACTCTGAATTTCAAGTTAGTGGGTTTATTACAAAGCCTAAAACAACTGGACAACCTCAAGATGAGGTTGTAAAAGTACATTGGCACTAATACAAATACAAATCTACGAGAAAGACGAAGACATTCGATCATGAAAAGTATGACAAATTACAGAACCAGAACACAGGCAATAATTTCCCCTACATCAAGATCTGTATTCATTTAGGAAAATACATGAAAAGCATTAGTCTATCTATACACTATCACTACAGTGGTATCCCTACTTAACATTGACTGGTCAAGATCAGGAAAAGGTGTCAGGTTGTGAAGACTTCCTAAGAAGTACACTCACGTTGTATGGGTTAAGTAGCCAATGCTACAGAGCTTGTTCTATGATGCTTCTTAGCTCTTCTTCAACCTCCTCACCTCAGCTTCAGACTCAACTCCAGGGGCACTGTCCCTAATTCAAAACGCAAAACATAAAACACACCCACCGCTTGCATCTCGATCACCTCATCCTGCAGAGCACGTCTCATAGGTGATTTTCCATTTAGTTTCGATACTCTCAGCTCCTGGCTCGATGACCTTGATTACCAGGCCTCCTTCAGTGAGAAAGAACACAAGCTCCCAATTATCAGCATTCTTGAATAAAAGGATCTTCTCCTCCCTGTACCAAACTCCTAAAAAAAAAGATGTTATTCTAATTAACAAAGACTACTTTCTCTACCTGCAACAGAAACGTGAGAACAGAACAAATCCAGCATACACATGAAATTCATCTCTTTACTCCACTACGAAAGCTGCCAGGGAGAATACATTTCAGGCCTACAGAAATCGTTCAACATAAGAATAAAGCACATAGGGCATAGGAGAATACACATATAAATGAACAGTTTCCTTGAGCATTTCTAAATCATCTCGTTACACAAGTACATTTGAAAGCGCTAATCTTTATAAGCAGCCTATAACTTTTACACATTTAAATTTGAATTGCCACATCCATGTACAACCATAATCTAGTGCAAATGTATCTCTATGTATTACATTATAAATCAGCAACTTAGTTAAGCAATTACAGAACGGCTACAGCATTCAAAACACAGCTGCCACATTTGTCTTTGCATGCAAAAACAACAATTGATGGACAGAATGCAGAACAATGTCATACATTCACCCCAGTACAGAGATCTGGGCCTAAATCCATAGTTTTTTTGCACTCCACACCACCCCAGTTCAGACATGGCCATATGCAAATCAGCCTTGACCCTGTGCCTCATGGGAACAGTCCAGCCCGAACTGCCAAGCCATGTCTTCCCTGGACCGGAATCAAGCATCCTAGGACAGGTTTCTGGCTATCAGCCATCTTCAGCCAGGATAGCTTGACTCCAGTGCTGTGGAGAGCACGGGACTCCCGTCTGAGCGTACCCGTCCCACTCGGGGTGACAAATGCAAAAACAATTGATGGACAGAATGCAGAGCAATGTCATACATTCACCCCAGTACAGAGATCTGGGCCTAAATCCATCGTTTTTTTGCACTCCACACCACCCCAGTTCAGACATGGCCATATGCAAATCAGCCTTGACCCTGTGCCTCATGGGAACAGTCCAGCCCGAACTGCCAAGCCATGTCTTCCCTGGACCGGAATCAAGCATCCTAGGACAGGTTTCTGGCTATCAGCCATCTTCAGCCAGGATAGCTTGACTCCAGTGCTGTGGAGAGCACGGGACTCCCGTCTGAGCGTACCCGTCCCACTCGGGGTGACAAATGCAAAAACAATTGATGGACAGAATGCAGAACAATGTTATACATTCACCCCAGTACAGAGATCTGGGCCTAAATCCATCGTTTTTTTGCACTCCACACCACCCCAGTTCAGACATGGCCATATGAAAATCAGCCTTGACCCTGTGCCTCATGGGAACAGTCCAGCCCGAACTGCCAAGCCATGTCTTCCCTGGACCGGAATCAAGCATCCTAGGACCGGTTTCTGGCTATCAGCCATCTTCAGCCAGGATAGCTTGACTCCAGTGGTGTGCAGAGCACGGGACGCACGTCTGTTCATACCCGTCACACTCGGGGTGACAAATGCAAAAACAATTGATGGACAGAATGCAGAACAATGTCATACATTCACCCCAGTACAGAGATCTGGGCCTAAATCCATCGTTTTTTTGCACTCCATACCACCCCAGTTCAGACATGGCGATATGCAAATCAGCCTTGACCCTGTGCCTCATGGGAACAGTCTAGCCCGAACTGCCAAGCCATGTCTTCCCTGGACCGGAATCAAGCATCCTAGGACCGGTTTCTGGCTATCAGCCGTTTTCAGCCAGGATAGCTTGACTCCAGTGGTGTGGAGAGCACGGGACTCACGTCGAGCATACCCGTCCCACTTGGGGTGACAAATGCAAAAACAACAATTGATGGACAGAATGTAGAACAATGTGTCATACATTCACCCCAGTACAATGATCTGGGGTGGTGTGGAGTGCAAAAAACGATGGACGTGAGTCCCATGCTCTCCACACCACTGGAGTCAAGCTATCCTGGCTGAAGATGGCTGATAGCCAGAAACCGGTCCTAGGATGCTTGATTCCAGTCCAGGAAAGACATGGCTTGGCAGTTCGGGCTGGACTGTTCCCATGAGGCACAGGGTCAAGGCTGATTTGCATATGGCCATGTCTGAACTGGGGTGGTGTGGAGTGCAAAAAAAGATGGATTTAGGCCCAGAACTCTGTACTGGGGTGAATGTATGACATTGTTCAGCATTCTGTCCATCAACTGTTGTTTTTGCATTTGTCACCCCGAGTGGGATGGGTATGCTCAGACGTGCGTCCCATGCTCTCCACACCACTAGAGTCAAGCTATCCTGGATGAAGACGGCTGATAGCCAGAAACCGGTCCTAGGATGCTTGATTCCGGTCCAGGAAAGACATGGCTTGGCAGTTTGGGCTGGACTGTTCCCATGAGGCACAGGGTCAAGGCTGATTTTCATATGGCTAAGTCTGAACTGGGGTGCTGTGGGGTGCAAATAAACAATGAGTTTAGGCCCAGATCTCTGTATTGGGGTGAATGTATGACATTGTTCTGCATTCTGTCCATCAACTGTTGTTTTTACATTTGACATTGCATGGCACGTAATGGTTCTAACATTTCACCTTCACATGTTATTACGAGATAAACCCTAATGACCAAGTGTTAACATGACAAATGAATGAATGTAGGTGCAGACTACATGTAAATATGATGCTCCTCTACTAATGAAAGACCACCATTGTGCTCCATCACAGCATGCCAGAGGAAGATTCTTCTTTGCTGCCTACTTGAGCCGCAACTTTCTCACTGGAAATGGCTGCATCCACACACGACTGCCCACATTGAGCAAAGATTGCTGGGTGCTGTCCTAGTGCTTGCAAATCGCTGTTGCGATGCCAATTCTCACTCACCAATTTACCATTGGTGAGCTGGCTGCAGCGGTTGGTGGAGTTTTGCCGGGGTGAGTTTTTGATTTGCTCAAACGCTCCATCCATCATCCCCTTTGGTATCGCTTTGTTCGTCCTAAGTTGGCAGGATATGCCCAGACGTGGGTTCCTTGCTCACTTTGCCACTGGATTCAAGATAGCCTGGCTGATGAGGGTTATGAACCCGAAACAGGTCCCAGGATGCTTGTTTCCGGTCCAGGGAAGACATGGCTTGGCAGTTCGGGCTGGACTGTTCCCATGATGCACAGGGTCAGAATGATTTGCATATGGCCATGTCTGAACTGGGGTGGTGGAGGGAGCTAAAGAATGATGATGGATTAAACCCAGATCAGTTGACTGGGGTGAGTGTTTGTTTTGCTCAAACGCCCCGTCCATCATCCCCTTTGGTATTGAGGTGTTTATGGAGGGCTCGGGTGCAGATGCTGAAGGCAAAGCAAAGTTCCAGTCAGCGGGTTAGCCACTTTGCAGATCACAGCAGACAATGGTCATGTTTTCCAGTTTCAATTGAAATTCTGTGTAAGTGTGTGTGAAGAGTATAAACAAATGTCACAATATTTACAAGTCAAAATTAAACAAAAATAAAGTGCTTAAATGTGAGTGCATATTTAAGGGTGATGAAGTGAGGGGATGCAAGGAGGTGCATACCAGGCAGAGTGGAAAAGGGAGTGCTGAAGAAGAAACAGGTAAGGTTGAAGAAGTATATATAGATGGAAGAGATGTGCAGAGAAAAAGGGGATACGTATCTAACCAAAAATAAACATAACTGAAGGCCTATACTCCTTCCACTGGCCTCAGTAAAATTTACTTCATAGTCTCACAATTAATGAATTGAAACATTTCTTATGTTAATTATTTATAAGAAATCATTGTTGTTCTTAATTTATCTAAAAGAGCTAACAGCCATTGACCAAGTTAATAGTACTGGCAGTTTTTAGGTGTACATCATTTGTTGTGTTATACATCAGGATTCAATAAAATGTCAGAGAGAAACCAAAATACTGTTTGGGTGGCACACTATAGGAATCTCAGAAATGAATTTTACATGTCTAACTCGAACACTTCAAACACATATCCCGCCTACATCAGAGGGAAACTTGCAACCTAAATGATGTTGATAGTAGCCAGCACAATCTGAAATACTTGGCTGTTGAAATAACACCCAATGCAATGTCTGCCCCATTTGGATTTCATCCCACACAGACATCCATACAACATTTCCCTTTGGCCTAGGACCGAAGTCACATCAGATTAACTACTTCAACTGGATCTACACAACTATAGTAAAACATCACCAACTATAGCATAACATCAAATAGTTAGAAAAGTAATGCTGTACCAATGTGTTCCAAACTATGAAAAGTTTTAATAAGAGTATGTCGCAAAAGGGTGTAAAACAAAGGACAATGACCAGTCCATCTGGATCCATGTGCCACAGCACAATTCTGTGCTCCCACACTAGCCCTTACTGATACTACTAGGGTACCTCCTCACAAAGGGGCATCCATTGGGTATAGCAGGCACCTCGAAGATGGTACTTCGTTGGGGGGCTGCGGATCAGGGAGGGAGGGTTTACTTTTGGGAGAGTTTTTCCAGGGTTTTGGGCTGGGTTTTGTGAGATGGGGATCCGGTTTCTCAAGGGTGGAGAGGAATGTGGAAGGGATGGGTTGGTCTTTGGGAGGGTTTTTGGGACTTTGGGAGGGGTGGGTTTGGGTTTCACAAGGCTACGGGCAAACAACACATCTTCACGGAGGTAGTGGAAGTGTGAGCTTTGTGTGCTATCTGAACTGTGTGTTGTGTTTTCTGTTGTGTGGGTGATTGGGCATTTGCATTTTTACTTGTATGTGATGTGGACATGCTAGGTGATGTGCCTGTTGGTGTGGGGTCTGGGGGTATAGTTGTGGGTGTGGAGGTGTCTTGACTGTTGGTGTGATGTCTGGGGGTATGGTTGTGGGTGTGGAGGTGTCTGTGCCGGTTGGTGTGGTGTCTTGTGGTATGGTTGTGGGTGTGGAATTGTCTGTGCCTGTTGGTGTGATATCTAGGGGTATGGGTGTGAAGGTATCTGTGCCTGATGGTGTGGTGTCTGTGGTTATGCTGGGGGTGGTGGTGTGGTGAGGGAGGTGAGTGTCTGCTGAGTGCTTGCATGTTTGTCTTTTTTGTAAGTTTTGTCAGTCAGTCAAAAGCTTTTATTTCGGTTAAAAACCATAAAAATGCATATTTACATACATCAATGCAGTTTAGTAGGGTTATACATAATAAAAGTATTAAAAAAACCTCAAAGGATCCAATTTCATAAATAAAGATTAAAATGTTATTGTTACATGGATAAAAGTCTCACTAACGCTCCAAAAATTCCCATCAGCTACCCAGTTTGCTATTAAAAAGGAAACTCTCGCCGTTTATTTTTCACAACAGGTTACCCCGTGGGGGATAACTGGTGAGGATACCTTTTTTTTAGTGTTGCACACCTTGTAAACCACATGGATAGAAGGAATTTAGATGTTACATAAACTGTCAGAAAGGCAGTATCTGTTTCAAGTACTCTATAGGTCTCCCTATAGTCCCTAATACTCCTGGACTTACAGAATTGAATTATCCATTTTGCTCTAGCCCGAGAGTACGAGGGGCAGAAGAGCAGAACATGCAGGTCTGTCCCTCTGCTTCCCTGGCACCCTGGGCAAGTGCTCACCGGGGGTGTGACTTTTGACTACTTAGCTGTTGCGTCCCTGAGGGGGAGAAAGCCATACCTGAACTGGGTATAAAGTTTCCTGGCCACGGGGGGCTGAATGTCATCGAAAAATCTCTCAAGGATAGGGTGGGCATTGATCTCTAGGAAGGTGTCAGTCAGCCTACCCAGGGAAGGACTTGATACTAAGAGAGCCAAACCATACTCTCTCAGTGCCACACTCAAAGTTTTCTTAGGGAGCACGGGGCAGGTCTCCTTGGGGGATGACCACAGTTCCCCCCTGCTGATGGCCCTAGAATGGTGCTGGATGTACTTTAGCCATGGAATGTTCCCCGCACCCCTGATTGCTAACAGGTCCCATAAGTCCT
Source organism: Lissotriton helveticus (assembly GCF_964261635.1). Taxonomy (NCBI): domain Eukaryota; kingdom Metazoa; phylum Chordata; class Amphibia; order Caudata; family Salamandridae; genus Lissotriton; species Lissotriton helveticus. The sequence continues at coordinate 1,329,198,264 of NC_136068.1, read as the reverse complement.
CCATGTAACTCTCAAGTTCCGGGGTGGCCCATAGTCGTCTCCAGTATAACAGAGGGTGATTCGAAATGACATCTTGAATAGGGACCAAACCCAACGACAACTTCGACGAAGACAACCAACACACTGAACCCTCTCCAACCACCCCCGACATCCGGAAACCAGCGATTGATGACTGGACAGCCCTCACCACCGAAGACACACTGAAGACAATGAAGTCAATCCACTCAGGGGCCCCCACGGACCCCTGCCCCCACCACATCTTCAACAGAGCCGCCAACACCATCGCACCCATGCTCCGCCAAACCATCAACCACTCCCTGGCGACCGCCTCATTCCCCGATGACTGGAAACACGCCGAGGTCAACCCCCTCCTAAAGAAACCCTCAGCGGACCCCACCGACCTAAAAAACTACAGACCCATCTCCCTGCTCCCGTTCCCAGCGAAAGTCATCGAGAAAGCCATCAACAGCCTACTCGCCACATTCATTGAAGAACACAACATCCTCGACTCCTCCCAATCCGGCTTCAGAAAAAAACACAGTACGGAAACCGCCCTCCTCGCCGCAACAGACGACATCCGCACCTTACTGGACAAAGGAGAAACAGTAGCCCTCATCCTCCTCGACCTATCAGCGGCGTTCGACACTGTCTCCCACCGCACCCTAATACGCAGACTCTACGATGCAGGAATCCAGGACAAGGCCCTCGACTGGATCTGCTCCTTCCTCTCCAGCAGGATGCAGCGGGTCAGACTCCCCCCTTTCCTCTCGGACCCCACACCTATCACCTGCGGAGTCCCCCAGGGCTCCTCCCTCAGCCCAATGCTCTTCAACGTCTACATGGCTCCACTTGCCCCCATCGTCAGAACCTACGGACTCAACTTCGTGTCATATGCAGACGACACCCAGCTCATCCTCTCCCTATCCAACGAGCCCAACACCGCCAGACACAACTTTCGAGAAGGCATGGAAGCCGTCGCCAAATGGATGAAAAACAGCTGCCTACAACTAAACACCAACAAAACAGAAGTACTCATCATGGGCCCAAACCCCGACGCCTGGAGTGACACCTGGTGGCCCACCGCCCACGGAAACCCGCCAACCCCCACAGACCACGCACGCAACCTGGGAATCATCCTGGACTCCGAGCTCAAAATGGATCGCCAGATCAACTCTGTCTCATCTTCCTGCTTCCACACCCTCCGCCTCCTTCGTAAGACCTTCAAATGGATCCCCCTCGAACACCGAAAGACAGTCACTCACGCCCTGGTCACCAGCAGATTCGACTACGGCAACGCACTCTACGCCGGAATAAACAAAAACCTCATCCGCAAGCTACAGAACATCCAGAACGCCGCCGCAAGACTGGTCCTCAACCTGCCAAAACACTGCCACATCTCCCAGCACCTGTGCACACTCCACTGGCTCCCCGTCGAGGCGAGAATCACCTTCAAGATGCTCACCCACGCACACAAGGCCCTCCACGGCACCAGACCAGCATACCTGAACAGCCGACTCAAATTCCACGCACCCCAAAGGACCCTACGATCAGCCCAGCTTTCCTATGCTGTGGTCCCCCGCACCAGAAAGACCAGATCGGGAGGCCGCTCTTTCTCCTTCCTCGCTGCCAAAGCATGGAATGCCCTTCCGTTCCACCTTAGACAGACAACATCACTCCCCATCTTCGCAAGAAACCTCAAAACCTGGCTCTTCGACAGACAGACCCCCTCCTTGATGGAATGGAACCTGCACCCCCCAACTCCCCCCCCCACCCCTAGCGCCTTGAGACCCTTACAGTCAAACTCCTGATTGATTGATTGAAGTCTAACCTTAGTGGGATAAGAGGTGTACTCTGTGGTAGCCTCAAAAGGCGCCTCATAAAGCTATTCTCGGTGAGGGAGAGAGGAGCCACACTAATATGTCCCCAGAGGTCCGCTTGATACAGTGAGCCACCTCTCGCCTGGGCTTTATATATTTCAACAGGCAGCGCCACCAATTTGAGAGAGGATTCATTAAAAACCTTTAAAATACCGCCCGAAGATTGGGCAAGCTGCAAATTGGCTTTGGTGATGTGCGTCCCCCAATGCATTCTGTCATTTAAAGTGACCCCCAAGTACTCAAAAGTGGACACCGGTCCAGGGCCACTCCATCCAGGTGCGGGTGGGGACAATTAGAGTGTCTCAGGTTGAACACCATGTACTTGGTTTTAGTAAAGTTGATTTCTAAGTTCCTCACTTTACAAAACCTAGAGTATGTTTTATGTTTGTGTGTGATGCGTGTGTCTGATGAAGTATGTGCCTGCTTAGGTGTATGTGTGCTTGAGAAAGGAATGGGAATAGGGAATTTGGATGGGGAAGAAGCAGGAGGTGGGGTGAAAGGTTGGGATGGGTGGAAGGCTACTGTGAGAGAGGAGGCCAGAGCCTGAAAATATCTCTGTAGGCCAGACATTGCAGTATGAATGACTTCCAAGCAGGACACCATCTGCATCAGCTGGTTGCCCTGCCCCTGGATGGCATTCAGGACTGCATTCTGACTCACAGAGATAGGCCTCAGGAGGTCAATAGCCTCCTCACCCAGGGCAGTGGGGTGGGGCTAACAGGGCAGGGGCTGATGTGCCCGGAGGGAAGGAGACTGCTCTCCCCTTAGGGGAGGATGCCTGGCCAACTTGTTGGGGGATAACTGAGTGGATGATAATGGAACTGGGATGGCAGACAAGGTTGAAAGTGGTACTGATCCTGTGGGGTCCACCACCACTCAGGAGTGTCCACCGGAGGAAGACTCAGATTATGACGAACTTGAGCTGCTGTCCCCCGTGGCACTCCTCACACCCTCCTGTTCACCAGGTCCCTATGTGTCTGAGGTATCTTGTCCGGAACCAGTATGATCAGCTGTGTCCCCAACGATGTTGGCCCCTTCTCTTTTGCTTGCCCCAGTTGAACTTGAATCTTGTATGAAAAATGGGGTTATTGAAACTGTGTTTCCACACCTGGCCATCACAAATCAACAGAAAACACTGCTTGATGAAGTGCACATATCACACCAGCTTCATAGTTCACTCTATAGGCTTCAGATTTAGCATGTGCACATGCATGCATGCTAATTAACCTGCAAACAGTTGGTTCCACTCATGTCATAACCTCAGACAGGCCCGAATGCATTAATGGAGTTGTATACACTCCATCCGTATGTCTACACTAGGATAGTTGATCGCCTTGCATACTTTGGCACTTGTATTACACCATTGTAAAATGATGTAAACAAATAGGATGGATGCAATTTTGAGATTTAAACAATGCTCACACAAGGTCCAGAGTTCAACTGATCCACCTATTCCTCATAACACACCATGGTGTCATAAATGTCAAGTTAAACACTAATGTACCATCAATTAGTGTTGTGGCAGACATCATGTCACATGCAAATGCTCGTTGCACATTGATGAGACTTTGACCTCCAACTTGCATTATATGTCCACTACCTGAAAAGTTTAATGAAAGCTGTACAGAAGTAGTTTAGCTATGTATCACATTTAGCATATAAGGTTGCCTGAAAACATTGAGGTCAAAACATTTGGGAGATAGATACTCAGCATCACACAGAACAAGTATTCAAGTAGCCATATGAAAATACCTAATTCTGCTTTGTATAGGTTATAACACTATTCATGGATTGCATACCTACAAGCCAATATTCCTTTGAAGGTTTTGGGTGTACCTGAATATTTATGACAGGAAGATTTGGGATAACTAGCATCCTAATGTGCTGGCACATCCCAGCACTCTTTCGTATTCCAAACTAAGATTGTCTTGTAAGGATCAGTGTAGACACTCACATATTATCTCTACAGTTCTACATCTCACTCCTTTAAGCATATTACCAGTCAGTGTAACCATCAACTGGCAAATGCATAGTGACCAACTTGTAGGCACTAATGCTGATGGTACCAGTGATGTTTGCATGCTCATTTCACTGTATTAGCAGTACGTACCAATGGGAACTGTTATACAGTCAGTGCATGCATTGTACACTCTATGCCATGTCACATGTAATAGGGCCACCAACACACTTCGATAGAGACTCATGAGTGACAACTATAGTATGCTTAATCACTTCCAATACTACTGGGTTTTTCATCACCCAGCCGGATCTGATTGTTCTAAGATGGTTGGTTTATGAAAGGGAATCTGTATCTCTATTGCCATAAGATAACTGGGCTGGGGATACTTTATTCTGTAACAGCATAAAAAGGGCATTATGGTCACTATCTAAGCGCTCAAGTATATCCATATCCAAAATTGCTGGCCGGAGCTTTAAGTCTGCCAAATAGTTGTCTATTTTGCTACTACATCCTACCCTATTAAAAGTCAGTTTGCCTTGGTAATCAGAGTGACATCTACCATTAGTAACCCTGAGATCACAGTTTATTGTAATGGCCAGCAATTGACCCTCTTTTGCTGTTCAAATGGCTATGGGTAGATCTAATGAAGGAATATGCCATTGGTTATCCTGTACTTGCATTAGATCAAGTGGAGAGGATGCCAATGGTTCAAAGGTGACATTTAAATCCCATGCCACCAAAAGCCTATCCTTGTCCATGCTCTCCAGATGGGCTTGCTCCAAAATAGTAATTACCTTAGTCTCCTTACTGCCATTCTCCACTCTATTGTAAACATTGTAAATTCTTAGGGGCAGATTTACAAGCCCCTTGCGCCACTTTTGCGTCACTTTTCCCATGTTACAAATTACGCAAAAGGGGCGTAATGGCCTTGTAAATAAGCCCCTTAGTGTCAACCCACATGGAAGCACCAGTCTAACTGCTAATATGTCACAAGAAGCAATAAGCACTGCAGATATTCTACATTAAAGTGATGTTTTCATCCATATACACAACCCCCCTAAAAGCGCTACATATCTTTGCACATATTTCATGATGTGATGTGGAAAATCATGATAGATACTATGAAATCTAGACATGCGTATATATATATATATATATATATATACATACACACACATATACATACATATATATACATATATATACATATACATTACCTACTGGAGGTCGCCAGTAGGTATATATAGTTAGGACCTAGTTTCCATAGGAAATCCGCAACATTCTATAGGGAATAACTTTGGCGCCGGTTGATGAATCTTCACGAATTTCTCAAAGAAGATGGCCCACTCCTTCCCTGAAAGTTTAGGGGGGATTCGTGAAGTGGGGGCTGAGAAAAAAGGGGGGTCCCAAAACGTGTTTTCCCCATGCAATTTTCCATAGGACGATTAGACAAGGCTACAGCCCGAACGGCTGAACGGAATTCCAAGAAATTTGGCAAAAAGGTAGAGTCTATTTCGCAGATCGCCCTTTTGTTTAAATGGTGTAAATCCCTCCAGTAGTTGTTGAGAAAATTGAGTTTGAAAAAATGTATATATCTATAAGCGTGCACCGTACGCGCACCGTGTGCGTACCCGTTTTTTAAAAATTGTGAGGTGCGCGCACTCTACAGCCGCCATTTTGTGTAGTCTCAGAAGAGAGTGAAAAACAAAAGCGGAGAACATGGTAAAGGAGGCAGTGAAGAGATTCCCTGACCCCCTAGGCCTTCTCAGGGGGTCCCTGAAGGACCCCGAAGGGCAACATTTTATTTTTTTAAATAAAAATTGCGAGGTGCGCGTACCCATTTTTTTAAAAATCGCGAGGTGTGCGCACGCTAGAGCCGCCATTTTGTGTAGTTTTAGAAGAGAGTGAAAAACGAAAGCAGAGAATGTGGTAAAGGAGGCAGTGAAGAGACTGAGTCCCTGAAGGACCCTGATGGGCAAAAAACCCCATTTTTATATTAAAAAAATTTGCGAGGTGCGCGCACGCCAGAATAAAAAACAAAACAAATTACATTCAAATAACAAGTTTGTGTGTTTAGATGTTGGGTGGCTCTAAAAAGAGCTGTTGTGTTCATTGAGTGTTTTTTGTACCTACAAGTAAGTACCGATGCAGAGTCTAAAGTTTAAAAGGAAGACTCCGTTCCCTTCATCTGTAAAATGTACACCATCTCTCCTATAGATGCCTTGCATGTTGTAACACAAGTTGTTGTGGTATATAGAACCCATGCCATAGTCTCTGAGGAAAGCAGAAACAGACTTATTCACATGTTTCCTTGCTTTCTCAATCTGCGGACAATATTGGTTGGACCAGTTCCATTTTTGCCTTTGGCATATATTAGACTATACAAAGGCAGTTTGTGGAAAAAGTGACATCAATTGGGCAAAGGTGTCCTTTAAAAGCATTTCCAGACCTACCCCAGTAAAAGTGCACAGGTCATTGCCACCACAGTGCACAATTATGAGGTCAGGGAGTGGGAGATGCAAAAAGGATTTTACCAATGGCATCAATTGGTGACATCTCAATCCTCTCTGGCCAATCCATATAATATCCACATATTGGTAAATCAAGGTTGTGAAAACATCTATTTGCTGCATACCTTTCACTCCAGAAAATATAGCTATGTCCTACAATCCAGACTCTAAGCATCTTGAAGGCAGATCTGGTTGTACTCAGATGGTCTCTGGAAATGAAATGGCAGTTTGAAAACTTGGAGTTTGGAAAACAATGTTGTTGAGATTTAGTGCACTTGAAAAACAAGAAATAATTGGTGGTTTTTGATAATTTAACATTGAAAACTAGGGTGCATACTAATGTTTTTTTTAAATGAATAATACTATTGGTTCAGAAAAAGTCATTGAAAAGAACATTGCACAGGATAAGCTGGAATATTGAGAACTCAAACACACTTGCTGCTTTGGTTTGGTGTTCTATGGAGAGTTACCATGGTAACAGGCAGAGAGAGCAGTGGGGGAAGGTTGAACATTATGTGAGTTTGAAAGTGTTGAAATGTACAACCAATTAAAATGTTAGTTTGGTTTTGAATTTGTGTGGGAAGAAATTTCATTGGTTATGTACTGGAATATGTGTGAAAAATGAGAGGGAATCAGGGCCATTTGTGGTTGTAGTGTCTGAGGTACATTTCAGAGATTCTGCTTAAGAAAATCTGGTGTGTGATTGACACTGTTCTAAATCTTCAAACGCATTATTAAAGGTGAGTTATTAATTTGTGAGGGGATATATGTTGTGCATTTTAAGTTAATAATAAAAATGAGTTGCAATGTGGATGTTACTAATTGTCTCGCTCTTTCACTCTCCCTCACTGTCTTCCTTTCTCTCCAACAGTGTTCTTTTCCCTTCTTCAGTTTCTCTATAAATCCTTCTGTTTTCCTTACACCTTTTTCCTTTTTCTTAATATGGCTTTTTTCTCTCTCACTCTCCTTTTCTTACCCTCATATCTTTTTCCTCACTGTCATTATTCCTTTTCTTCACTCCTGTTTTCTAACTCCCTCTCTCCTCCGATTGTTTTGTTTTTGTTTCTTGCTTCACTCTCATTTTCTCTTTCTTTCTGTTTCCCTTACGCTTGCTCTCTTTATACATCACTACTAGCAAGGTCCCCTCCTCCACCCTTTCACTGTAATAATCATTTGACAGAATTGTTAAGATTTCTGTTATTTGTCTAAGGTCACAGTGTGAGTCTCATGTTTGGATGTAATGCTGGGAAAAAAGTATGCTGCAAATTGGAAATGTATTTTGAAAATGACTCAGGTTTCTGCATTGTAATGTAGTCTCTTAATCGTTTTAGTGTGGTAAATGTGTTTTGGTAAAATGTATGGTTTTAAAGTTTTTGTCGTGGATCACACTGAGTGTCTGTGTAAATTAAAGAATTACATTTGCACCTTTTTGTATAATCTCCTCTGTCTCTCCTCACAGTGTACCTCTCTCTGCTTATACTGTGTTCTTTCTTCTGATATTGTGTCTCATGTTTGGATGTAATGCTGGCAAAAAGTAATGCTGTAAATTGGAAATGTATTTTGAAAATGACTCAGGTTTCTGCACTGTATTGTAGTTCAGAAATAGATAGGCTGTGTTCTGTCTCTTAAACTTTTTCGTGTGGTAAATGTGTTTTTGGTAAAATGTACGGTTTTAAACTTTTTGTCCAGGATCACACTGAGTGTCTTTGTACAATAAAAAATAATATTTGCACCTTTTTCTATAATCTCCACTGTCTCTCCTCACAGTCTACCTCTCTCTGCTTATCTCATTTTCTGTCTGCACCAACCCTCTTCCACTGAATGCATCCTCTTATGTGCATCTGCAGAGGCCTATTAGGATATGGCTGCTGGTGTGTGTTAGACAGCGCTTACATGTTAAATCTTTTCCTTCTCTGTCTGTAGTCTCGCACCCTCTGTGTGTATCATTTTATCTGTCTTCACTATCTCCCCCTCTCTGTGCTCCAATTAGTCTCTGCATGTAACATTTTTCTCACTGTTCCCAGTATTTCTTCTCTGTTGTACCATTTTATCCTCTGTGTGTACCATGTCTGTGTCTGCTTGCACTATCTGTGTTTCTGCTTGAACCATCTCACCCTTTCTCTGCACCACCTTTTCTCTGACTGCACCATCTCTTCCTCTGCCTGTAGTCCTGCATCATCTATCCTCTGATTGTACCAGTTTACTCTCTGCCTGTAGTATCTCATTTTCTGTCTGCACCAACCTTCTCCCACTGCCTGCACCCTTTCATGTGCATCTGCAGAGGCCTATGATGATATGGCTGCTGGTGTGTGTTAGACAGCGCTTACATGTTAAATCTTTTCCTTCTCTGCCTGTAGTCTCACACCCTCTGTGTGTACAATTTTGTCTCTGTTTGTACTTTGTCTCCCTCTGTGTGCTAAATCACCTAAATCATGAACTGAGTCATGGTTTAGGTGATGTAGTTGTAGAAAGTCCTTTGCAGTATGTGTTTCAGGCCTCTTAATTTTCAAATTGTGTTTTTGCTGTGCAATTTAGATGCTGGGTGTGCTGTTGAAATGCTAAAGCAACTGTGTCTGCAGCATGTAGTAATCATTTCAGTGAATTTGATTTGTACATTGTCAGTCCCACCTTAACTCACTACACTGGTTTAAGTTCACTTCATTGTCCTAAACCCTGAAACTCCATTCCTAGAAAAATATTCAAAACTCTTGGAACACAACTGCAGTGTTTTGATTAAATGCTGGTATAGAAATAGTGCTGTAAATTGGAAAAGATGGTGCAGAGAGAGTGTGAGATGGTTCAAGCAGAGACACAGATAGTGCAGCAGACACAGACATGGTACACACATAGGATATATGGTGTAGGGCTGCAGGTAGAGGGATAGATGGTGCAGTCACAGAAAAGATGATGGAGTGAGAGGGTGAGATGGTTCAAGCAGAGTCACAGATAGTGCAAGCAGACAGACATGGTACAATCAGAGGATAGATGGTGTAGGGTGGCAGGTAGAGGGACAGATGGTGCAGTCACAGAAAAGATGGTGCAGAGAGAGTGTGAGATGGTTCAAGCAGAGACACAGATAGTGCAGCAGACACAGACATGGTACACACAGAGGATAGATGGTGTAGGGCTGCAGGTAGAGGGATAGATGGTGCAGTCACAGAAAAGATGATGGAGAGAGAGGGTGAGATGGTTCAAGCAGAGACACAGATAGTGTAAGCAGACAGACATGGTACAATCAGAGGATAGATGGTGTAGGGCGGCAGGTAGAGGGACAGATGGTGCAGTCACAGAAAAGATGGTGCAGAGAGAGGGTGAGATGGTTTAAGCAGAGACACAGACAGTGCAAGCAGACAGAGATATGGTACATACAGAGGATAGATTGTGGAGGGCTGCAGGCAGAGGGACAGATGGTGCAGTCACAGAAAAGATGGTGCAGAGAGAGGGTGAGATGGTTCAAGCAGAGACACAGACAGTGTAAGCAGACACAGATATGGTACACACAGAGGATAGATGGGGGAGGGCTGTAGGCAGAGGGACAGATAGTGCAAGCAGATACAGACATGGTACATACAGAGGATAGATGGTGTAGGGCTGCAGGCAGAGAGACAGATTGTGCAGTCACAGAAAAGATGTTGGAGAGGAAGGGTGAGATGGTTCAAGCGGAGACACCAACCTTCTCCCACTGCCTGCACCCTTTCATGTGCATCTGCAGAGGCCTATGATGATATGGCTGCTGGTGTGTGTTAGACAGCGCTTACATGTTAAATCTTTTCCTTCTCTGCCTGTAGTCTCGCACCCTCTGTGTGTACAATTTTGTCTCTGTACTTTGTCTCCCTCTGTGTGCTAAATCACCTAAATCATGAACTGAGTCATGGTTTAGGTGATATAGTTGTAGAAAGTCCTTTGCAGTATGTGTTTCAGGCCTCTTAATTTTCAAATTGTGTTTTTGCTGTGCAATTTAGATGCTGGGTGTGCTGTTGAAATGCTAAAGCAACTGTGTCTGTAGCATGTAGTAATCATTTCAGTGAATTTGATTTGTACATTGTCAGTCCCACCTTAACTCACTACACTGGTTTAAGATCACTTCATTGTCCTAAACCCTGAAACTCCATTCCTAGAAAAATATTCAAAACTCTTGCAACACAACTGCAGTGTTTTGATTAAATGATGGTATAGAAATAGTGCTGTAAATTGGAAAAGATGGTGCAGAGAGAGTGTGAGATGGTTCAAGCAGAGACACAGATAGTGCAGCAGACACAGACATGGTACACACAAAGTATATATGGTGTAGGGCTGCAGGTAGAGGGATAGATGGTGTAGTCACAGAAAAGATGATGGAGAGAGAGGGTGGGATGGTTCAAGCAGAGACACAGATAGTGCAAGCAGACAGACATGGTACAATCAGAGGATAGATGGTGTAGGGCGGCAGGTAGAGGGACAGATGGTGCAGTCACAGAAAAGATGGTGCAGAGAGAGGGTGAGATGGTTTAAGCAGAGACACAGACAGTGCAAGCAGACAGAGATATGGTACATACAGAGGATAGATGGTGGAGGGCTGTAGGCAGAGAGTCAGATAGTGCAAGCAGACACAGACATGGTACACACAGAGGATAGATGGTGTAGGGCTGCAGGCAGAGGGATAGATGGTGCAGTCACAGAAAAGATGGTGCAGAGAGAGGGTGAGATGGTTCAAGCAGAGACACAGACAGTGCTCGCAGACACAGACATGGTACACACAGAGGATAGATGGTGGAGGGCTGTAGGCAGAGACACAGATGGTGCAAGCAGACACAGACATGATACACACAGAGGATAGATGGTGTAGGGCTGCAGGCAGCTGGACAGATGGTGCAGTCACAGTAAAGATGGTGCAGAGAGAGGGTGAGATGGGTCAAGCAGAGACACAGACAGTGTAAGCAGACACAGATATGGTACACACAGAGGATAGATGGTGGAGGGCTGTAGGCAGAGGGACAGATAGTGCAAGCAGATACAGACATGGTACATACAGAGGATAGATGGTGTAGGGCTGCAGGCAGAGAGACAGATTGTGCAGTCACAGAAAAGATGTTGGAGAGGAAGGGTGAGATGGTTCAAGCGGAGACACAGATAGTGCAAGCAGACACAGACTTGGTAGACACAGAGGATAGATGGTGGAGGGCTGTAGGCAGAGGGACAATACACTGCTTTAAGTTCACTTCATTGTCCTAAACCCTGAAACTCCATTCCTAGAAAAATATTCAAAACTCTTGCAACACAACTTCAGTGTTGTAAAGCCTGAAAGAATATTCCCAGCAAGACTCCCTTTGATTGTAGTAATCATTTTACTGAATTGGAAGGGATAGTGTTATGTGTGTAAGATCACAGTGTGAGTCTGTTTTCATTTAGGAGCAAGGTGGCAGAATAATTTGCGTAGTTAGTGTGTTTAAAAATATGGGAATATATGTACTTATAAAATTTATAAAGGTAGTTTTTTATTATCTATTACAGAAAATGATATAATTAAGTGTATTTTTTTTGCAAGGTGCAACAACATTATCATATTGGTGCAATGGAAGAGCATCAGGAGAACTTTGCTTTAAATTTTGACATGTCAGACGAACTAATAGAGGACCTAATAGATGGACCTTTTGCAGAGGAAATTGATAAAGAAAATGCAGATTTCTTTGATGAGACTTTGGACAGTGAATTACTGGAAGCGGTGGAAGATTTTGAATTTAAAGATCAAAATTTTGAATTTGAGGAAAATCAAAATGAAATACCGGACAAAGTGATGTTGGAGGTTTTATTGGAATACGAAATGTTTGATGAATAAATTTATAATTTATAATTAAAAATTATTCGAGTGAGTCTTTTTGTAGGATTGTAATAATTTGGTTTGTTGATGTGTTTAAAAAATATGGGATACATGTTCTGATGAAGTGTGTTAGGGTTTAGGGTATGTAGTACTAGAAACTGCTATGCAGTATGTCTGTCAGGCCTCTTAATTTGGGAATAGTCTCCATGCTGGGTATTGAAGATCCTGGCCGTGCTGTAGAAATGCCATAGCAAGTCTCTCTGTAGCATGTAGTAATCATTTCTCTTCCTCTGTGTATGTGTTTTAAGACATGGGAATACATGTACTCATGGAGTGAGTTAGAGTTTAGGACATGCAGTGCTTTATACTCCTAGCCCTTGCATGATACTATACACTGCCCAAGCACAACTATATTGCTTTAAAGTATGAAATATGAATCTCACCTTGACTTCCTACACTGTCTAAACACCACTGCACTGTTCAGAACCTTGAATCACCATTCTAAGGAAATTCCCCTATAAGGATGAAACACCACTGCACTGCCATAAACTGAGAAACAGCAATGACTGTATGATTTACTACTCTGCTCAGACACTGTTGCTGTACCTTCAACTTACTTATGAAGTGAATCAGTGTTTACATCATGTAGTTGTTGTAATTGCTATGTAGTATGTTAGTAGTGATGTATAACATGTTTTTTTTTCTTCACAATAGATTGTTATTATCTACAGAAAGAAAATCAAGATGCCTACTAAGGATTCTAAAAGAAGAAAATATAAACAGGCTTACTTTTCCAAGACAACACAATTACAAGATGTATCTAAACAACATTATACAGAGAAAAAGAAGAATGCTTCTGGTAAGACAACATAAGGAAATTAACTGAAAGAAAAACAAATGTGGATAATGTGGATAAGATCAAAAAATCATCTGAAAGAACAAAAAAAAGGAGTTAAAAGAAAAAATTGGAAGTGTGTGGCGATCAAATTATCTACAGTAATAGACAAAAAAATATGTTTGTTGAAATTCGCAAGAGAATGATTTATAACAGAATTGTATTAAATTTGTTGAAAAGTGGAAAGACTTCTAAAAGGAAATCAACTTTTTATAAGCAAAAAAAAAGAATTGAAGGTATTGTGGAAGAAGTGTTTGAATTAAAAAATAAATAATTTATTTTAGTAATCAATAGACTTCGTACACTAGACAAGGCACTTAATCTGTTGAAAGCGAAAAGTAAGTGGAAAAGACTAATTAATAGAACTAATTTTTGTAATGTTTTTTCTGGAGAATGGAAGCATAGTTCAAGTTCTGAGCCATTTTTTAATGAAGAGACTTACTTTCAGACTAATGATTTGTTGCATGCAGTTGACACCAGTGGTAGAGCTTGTGAGGTGAAGGACGGTTGTGCGATTGAAAAAGAGAAAATTGTCCCAAGAAATGCAGAAGAGGTGTTATCTGATGAAGTTTTAGGGAGACGTCCTAAGGCTCCAGTGTACACTTGGAATTGTAGTAGTTTTTGTAGTGTACGACAGGATTCAATTGATTTGTTTCGCAATTTCTTACGTAAGTATACTAAGAAAAGTCTTAAACAAAGATGAAGATGTAGCAAGAATTAGATCCTTGCAGACTGAGATAAAAAACAGGTTTGCAAGGGCATTCACTGGCTTGTCTTTCTAGAAAAGTATGCCAGAGTGTTTTTCACCATTTTAGGATGTTAGCAGTGCATCATACTGCAGTGAGGAAATTAGTGAGAAGCAAAAAGTCAAGCACTTAAGCTAAAACAGTTAAACAGTGCTCTTTTGCATGGATCTGTATTAGATGTAAAGAACATTTGTGAAGAAATTGAGGTTAGTTACTTTGGTGAAAAAGAGGACAGTGCAGAAAATGATACAGTAATAGAAGAAAATGTGGAAGAAAATGTACAGAATCTTAGTACATTAAAATTTTGACCAAGAAATTACAAGGTTTAAGGTCATTTCAGGTGAAAGGCCAAACTTTTCTTGTGTGTGTTGTCGACGAACTCATTATAAGAATAAGACTAGGTTAATTGATTTATATGTAAAAAGTGAAAAGGAAAATAATAATGAGTGGAAGGATTTTGCAACTTATTTGTTGGTAGAGAATTGTTTTGATTTGGCTTCTGATCAACGTATTTGTAAATATTGTTATAATAAATTAAATGAAAACAAAATGCCAGCTAGAGCTGTACATAATAATCTGGAGTTGGTAAATATTCCTTCTGAACTGATGGATTTAAATACCTATGAGTCTATTCTGATTCAATGTGTGCATCCATTTCAGGCTATTGTTCGCATGGAGCCTAAGACAGGGAAATTGCCTCCCTCTGATTTACAGAGAGGATTAAGCGAAGAGTTGTCTATTTGCCTCTAGATTTAAAGAAAAATATTGAAACAATTGGTTTAGAAAAAGTGGAAGAGGAACCTCTAGTTATTCTAGTAAATGGCATTCCTACACGGAGTAAGAAAGTCTGCCAAGATTTAGTGGATGTTAGGAAAGTGAAAAAGGCAACGTTGTATTTGGTAAAAAACAATCAATACTACTAAAATGTATATGTAGGAGAAGAGGAAACAACTGTAGAAGAGGACAGTGTTTGTCAGCAGGACAAATTGAAAAAGTGGATGTGTCCAGAAGTGAACTAATTTATGAACATTATAGTGTTCATCCTCTGCATTCCAAAGAAGTAATGGGGAAGGCTATCGAGTTATTCCAAATGAAAGAATCAAAAGGAAGTCCCATTAGTGTATGGGAAGAAAGCTTGGAAGCTCGTGGTTTTCCTCAGTTATTTCCAACAGGTCAAGGTGGACGATATGATGACCGACCTGTGCAGATTCCTGCATCTGAATACCGGACATCAAGATTATATGCAGAAGATCCAAGGTTTCGCCAATGTATTCCATATTTGTTTCATCTTCTGTTTGAGAGTGACTTTTCTGGACTTTCTTATGCAGTGAACCATATACTAAAAAGTGGATTACATTTGCAAAATGTTTCGGCAAGGGACTTTATGGATAAAGTCCAACAGAAAGACACTGTTTTGGAATCTCAGCTAATTAATCTCATGGCATGTCAGCGTGGTACTAACGAGTATTGGTACCGTCGTCATGGGGAATTGAAATATATGCTAAGAAACTTAGGAACTCCTACATGGTTCCTTACTCTTAGCTGTCCTGAGTATGCTTGGGAAGACTTACTTCAATTTCTTCGAGAGGCAAATGCAAACATAGAAAATATAGAATACAAGACACCTGGAGAACTGTGCTCTTTGGATCCAGTTAATGTATGCAGGTATTTTAATCATAGATTTGAAGCTATGATGTCTTTTATCACAAACAAAAAAAATCCTCCTCTTGGAGAGGTTCTGGATTTCTTTTGGAGAAAGGAGTATCAAGCAAGAGGTGCTCCTCACATACATATGCTGCTATGGATCAAAGATGCCCCCAAATTTGGAACAGATTCGGATGACACAGTGATGAGTTTTATTGAACAGTATTCTACATGTGAACAAACCATGGAGGATTCCCTGAGCACAAATGCACGTGTCTGTTAATATTACAGATTTATCCGTTCACAGAAAATTGTCCATATCAGCACATCCAAGGTAAAAAGAGTTCTTGTTTTTATTTCCTTAGTCCATAGTTGATCACGAAGACTTGTAGGTACAAAGGTACAGTCTTGATATAGTATACAACAGCCAAACGCCAACACGTGTTTCGTCAAGGGCAAATTACCCAATGACTTCTTCAGGGCTTGAAACGTTCTCACTCTAAATATCGTATGAAGCAGGATCAAGACAAGGACCCTTATTATTTCGTTCACCTTTAAGTAAAACACAATTTCCAAAAGTTATAGTCTTCCTTTGTATATTTTTACGATTAATATTTTTCAGGCAATGTCAGCCTATGTGTTACGGGACCATCATTCTACATGTGCTGTTCCTAAAAGTACAGAACAAAAGAATTTAAAACATCAAGTCTTGTGGTTTCAAACCCATCGTTGTGGAAAATACTGTCGTCGAAAATACATATCAAAGGACAAGTTCTACACAAAATGTCGTTTTGGATTTCCATGACCAGTAATATCAAAAGGAAGAGTGAAAAATTTTGTGTCATCTTTGCGACATACTGTCACAAGAAAATCACCGAAAAATACCTACAACTTAAGAAGAAATGAAGAGTCAAAATACATAAATGACTATTACCCAGTCATTTTGTCCATGTGGAATGCCAACATGGATATTCAATATGTTGCAGACAACTCCATTGCTGTGGCTCGATATGTAACATCTTACATTACGAAATCTGAAAAGACAGAACTAAAGGAAATGTGGGAGGAAATATCTCTTGAAAAGAGCCTAAGTAAGAAATTGTACAGCTACAGTTTGAAGATGTTGTCTCATCGAGAAATTGGAGCATATGAAAGTCTATATGCCAAATCTAGAACAATCATTTGGGTGAGTTTAGGTCTTGCAAGAACACGAAACCGAGTTTTGAAATCTGTACAAGAAATTGAGTATTTAGCAGAGAGAGAACCAAACAGTACAGATATTTTGAAGACAAATATGTTGGATTCGTACTATCCAAATAGAAGTAATCATCTTGAGAATGTGTGTCTCTATGAAGTACTGCAAAGCTATACTTTTAAGAAGAACATTACAGAAGATATCAATAAAGGAGTATATGCTGTGATTGGATCTGATTGGATCTGAAGGATGTCTGGTGAAACAAAGAAAAGGACATTTGTTTAATCATCGAAAACTGAGTTGCGAAACTCCTGACAAAAGGGAATTTTACTATTTAGCTCTTTTGCAACTCTTTAAGCCATGGCGTACAGAAGAGGAACTACTTGGAGATTTTCTCAGTTACGAAGATTCATTCAACGCAATCAAAAATACTATAGAATGTCCTGTTTTCTTCAAATGTTGAACAAGGAAATACAGCAAGAAGCTACAATTGCAGCAGAGTTTGCTAGAGATAGTTCTCAAGACAGTCAAAGTTCTGCTTCGTTGAGTCAGGATCCACTAGGAGGACCAATTATCCAAAATGAAGCAGCCACTGCCATGGATGAGGTGGAAAGAGCAATGGAACAAGCTCAGGAGAATGTAATAAACTTAGAAGAATTGGAAAAACAACTAAATGTTGAGCAAAAACAAATATACGATGAAGTGTCAGAGCAGATTGAGCATGGTTTATGTCATGAGTAAAAAGAGTGCTCATGTACGTCATTTAAACCTGTCCGACTGTACGTGAGTGGAGAAGCTGGAACTGGAAAAAGTTTTCTAATTAAAGTAATTACAACTTATCTACAGAGAAGAACTGAGTCGTCACTCTCTTGTGTTGTTACCGCTCCAACTGGGTTGGCAGCACATAACATTAAAGGGATTACTTTACATTGTTTATTGATGCTGCTAGTAGAGCACGAAAATAAATTAGAATACTACAAGCTATCTGGAGCAGCTTGTTGTGAAGTTTCCAGAGTCCTGAAAAAAATAAAACTTCTCATTATTGATGAGGTAAGCATGGTATCAAATTTAATGCTTGCCTCTGTGCATTTAAGAATGCAACAAATTCTTAAAACAGAGAATAATGTGTTATTTGGAGGCAAACATATCATCGTTTATGGAGATCTACTACGGCTAACTCCTGTGAAAGGACAACCAGTGTTTAAAACCGTTACACATGAAGATACCAGAAAGTGCCTGGGAAGCATTGGAAATGTTAATATATGGTTATATTTCAAATATACAGAACTAACTCAGAATATGCGACAGGCAAAGGATTATGATTATAAAAGTATTCTTGAAGATTTAAGAATTGGAAAAGTGAGTGAACATGGCAAAGAAACTTTCAAATTTGTTTCCAAAGGAAAATGTTGGTGCAGAGAATATATATAGAAAAATTGCTGAAAATAAATCAGTGATATGCTTAATGCCAACTCTGCAAGAATGTGCAATCTTCAATGAAAAAATGCTGAAGTTAGAAAATGAAGAAATTATCAAATTGGAAGCTATTGATAGAATAGAGCATGAAGGAGCTACTATTATTTAGTCAGAAAAGTTAAAGTCAAAATTGGATTCTTTAGACAAATCAATATCTAAAACAGCTGGTTTAGAAAGGAATGTATATGTATGTTTAAATTGTCGGATAATTTTATGACGTAATTTACATGTGGAAAGAGGCTTAGTAAATGGAGCAATGGGACATGTTGTTGGTTTTGAGAATTACCCAAATAGAGATGACATTGAATTTTTGAAAATCAAATTTGATGATATTGAAGAAGTACAACAATTGAGTCGTTGTTCGACTCGATTTTTGCTAGTAAAAGATTTATATGTCCGCCGAAAACAGTTTCCTGTTTGTTTGGCATATGCGGTGACTATTCATAAATCGCAAGGTTTGAGTGTAGATAGTGCTTTGGTGAATATTGAAAGCACTGTGTTCAAAGAGGGTATGGCATATGTTGCTTTATCTCAAGTCAGAACTTTATCTGGATTATACTTGATTGATTTTGATGAAACAAAGATTAGTGCTGATCAAAATTGTGTGAAAGAGTATAATAGGTTAAGAAGAGAATATGCTCCAAATTTACCTCAATATCCTTTATTTGAAAAGCCCGTGGTACGTTGAAAAAGAAGATATGAGAAAATATGTAGTGAGGTTGTAGAGAAAAGAAGAAAACTAGATGAACCTGTAATTGTAAGCAAAACGAAAAAGGATACTATTGAAGAGGTTGTTGGGTTTCAGTTTGAAAACAGTTCTGGTGTCAACTGCTATGCTAATGTAGTGGTTAATGTTGTTTTCTTTCTTGAAAGTTTACAAGAGCAGATTGTTGAAAATCGGGACCAAAGATTTTGTTGTTTGTTGAATTCTGTCTTTGAGAAATGTAGCAGTGATAAAAGTAAAATAGAAAGTGTCTCTGATATTCAAAATGTTTTAGAGATATGTTCTGGTGTAAATCAATTTTCACAGAATATTCAGCAAGATTGTCAGGAATTTTTAATGTATATACTTGTTATATTGAAAGATGAAGGTGCAGACATTGAAAATCTGTTTGGTCTTTCTTATAAATGGCAACATGACTGTGACAATTGTTCATTTTCAAGCAGTACAGAAATAGACACTGAAAGATTTATATATTTAACGTTACCAGACTGCAAATCAGTGTCTTTTAATAATCTAGTTAGAGAAGCAAATCAAAACATGGTCTGTACCCAATGTAACTCACAAATGTTATCAACATTATTTATATGAAGATATGGACAGTATGTAATTTTAATGCTCCAATGATGTAGACCTGATGGAACAAAATTGACAACTTTTATTAAAAACTTTGTGGCTTCTCAACTATCAATTTCAGGAAGAACTTTTGTAACTGTAGCTATTATTTTCCATGATGGTCCTTCTACAACATCAGGACATTACACAGCTTATTTAAAATCTCCAAAAGGCCGGACACAATGTAATGATACTCAATTGACTTTTAAACAACGTTTGCCTTTTGACTTACCAAATTCTTACCTAGTGTTTTTAAAACCCAAATTTTAGAGGAAATAATTGATGTAGGCAGTTTAGTCCTGTTAAAAAAGGTTAATCTGCGGTTGAGAATATCTTTGTGAGTGAGGGTGATCAAGTTGAAAAAAAACACAGGGATAACCATTGTTGGATGGTACAAAAGATGTTGGTACTTTTTATTCAGATAGTTGGGAAACGGACGGATAAGAGTACTATTAAGTATCTTCCAAACTAAGGATTTCACACATACTATTTGGCCATGAGGAAAGGTATTTGAATGAAAAAGTGACTATCTCCGGTAAATGTTGCTAGCATATATTTGTACATAACTTTATTTAGAGAGTATACATTAGAAATAATAATGTTGTTGTTGATATTGGGTACTTATGAAAGAAATTGCTGATTAAAAGAAAACATTTAAGATATGTTTTTTTCAAATATTTACATTTTTGTAATGTTGTATGGGTTTTTTAAACACAATCTTTTTGATTGTGGTTTTTTTTTGCCCGCTGTCATATGATGAGTAGTATTGGACTCACTGTTTTTAGTGAAATTCAATATATTCAGAGAACAGCAAAATAACATATATAACATATTGTACAAATTATTTTGTATTATGAAATATAGATTATAACTCGATTATTTCTTGTCTTTCACAGATATTATATTTATAAGGTAAGTACGACAAAGATAAAATATTTTTTCATCACTCTCTTTCTTTTTTTCACTCTCTCTTTTACTCCATTACCTTTCCTCAACGTATTCCTCTTCTCTCATTCTCCTTATTACCTCTTTCCTCTGTCTGCCCCTCACTTCTCTTTTCTATCTTCCTCTATCACTACCCTTGTCTTGCTGTATAGCCCTCTTACTCTCTTTCCTTCACATCATCCTTCAGTCACCTTCACTTATTCCACTCCTTTCACTTCCTCACTCCCTTTTGCTAACTCCCTTTCTCCTTTTTTTCCTCCCTCATTTCCCTTTCCTCCATCTTTTTCTAAGTCTATTCCTCTGTCTAAGTCACTATAATTGACTTAGTCCCTCACAGTCCCTCAATCTCCATCTGTTTGTCTATTTTATTGTCTCCCTCTTTCTCTACCAGTCTTCCTTTTATTTTTTTCTCTCTTACCATAAATGCTTCTCTATCACTTACTTCTTTTTACTTTCTCTTAATATGCTTTTTTTCCATCATATCTCTTCTCTCACCATTATATCCCTTCCCTCACTGACACTGTGCTTCATTCAATCTTATTTCTTTTCCATCACTTCATGTTCTCCTCTCTCTGCATCACTCTAATTCCTTTTGTCCTGCTCCCATTCCCTCACTCCCCCTCAATCTCTTTTGCTTTCTCCATTCGTCAATCCACTTCTCTTATTTCCGTTTCCTCGATCTTTTTTTCTTTACTCTAATTCCTTTAGTGTCTCACTCCTTTCACTCCATTTCTCCCTCACTCCCTTTGTCTCACTCAGTCTAACCTATTCATTTCCTGTCAGTCACTTGTTCTCCCTCTCTTTCTCTGTCACTCTCTCCCTCTCTCTTTTTCCCTCACCCTTCCTTTCTTTCACTTTCTGTTTCCTTCACTCCTATTTTCTGTTGTATTGTGAAATATATATTATAACTCCATTTTTTTCTTGTCTTCCACAGATACTATATAATTTGTCATTATTTATAAGGTAAGTATGACAAATAAAAAATATCTTTTCATCACTCTATTATTTCTTTTTCTCTTATTTCCTTTTTTTACTCTCTCACTTACTCACCTTCCTTTTCTTTATGTTAGTCCTCTTCCATCATTCTCTTTACTCCTCTACATTCACCTTTACATTCCTTTTCTCACCATCAGTACTCTTCCTTCACCCCGAAGTACCTTATCCAACTCCCTCTTTCCCCTCTCTGTCCCTCTCTTCTCTTTCCTATCTTCCTCCATCACTACCCTTGTCTTGCTGAATTGATCAGTCTCTTCTCACTCTCCCCTTACTCATCATCCCTCACTCTCTTTCACTCTCTGCATTTCTTTCATTCTCTTTCCCTCACTGCATCCGTCAGTCCCTTTCCCTTACTTCTCTTTCCTCATTTACTTTTGCTAACTCCCATTCCTTTAGTCTCTCACTTCTTTCACTTCATTTCTCTCTCTGTCTCTCCTTTTGTCTCACTCAGTCTAATCACTTCATTTCCTGTAAGTCACTTGCTCTGCCTCTCTTTCTCTCTCACTCTCTCTCTCTCTTTCTCACTCCCTCACCCTCACCCTTCCTCTCTTTCTCTTTCTGTTTCCTTCACTCCTATTTTCTTTTGTATTATGAAATATATATTATAACACATTTTTTTCTTTTCTTCCACAGATAGTATATTTTCTGAAAAAAATATACTATAAAGTTGTCATTATTTATAAGGTAAGTTTAACAAACAAAACATCCTTTTTCATCACTCTCTTACTTTTCTTTCTCTCTTTCACATTCTTTAATCTCTCTCTTACTAACCTTCCTTTACTGTTCTTACTCTCCTTTTCTCGTTGTCATTATTGCCCTTC
This sequence comes from Lissotriton helveticus, assembly GCF_964261635.1. Taxonomy (NCBI): domain Eukaryota; kingdom Metazoa; phylum Chordata; class Amphibia; order Caudata; family Salamandridae; genus Lissotriton; species Lissotriton helveticus. The sequence continues at coordinate 1,329,176,066 of NC_136068.1, read as the reverse complement.
ATTCACCTCTACACTCCTTTTCTCTCCAAAAGTACTCTTCCCTCACCATAACTGACCTTGTATAACTCTCTCTTTCCACTGCCTGTGTCTCACTTCTCTTTCCTATCTTCCTCAATCACTACCTTGTGTTGCTGTATCGCTCAATCTGTTCTCACTCCCTTTACTCTCTTTCTATTACATCATCCCTCACAGACCTTCAGTCACTCCACTTCTCTCACTCTTTCACTCCCTTTTGCTTACTCCCCTTCCTTTATTCTCTCCCTCATTCTCCTTTCCTTCATCCGTCTCTAAGTCTCTTCCTCTGTCTCAGTCAGTATAACTTATTTACTACTTCACACTTCTTCACTCTCCCTGTTTGTCTCTCTCACTGTCTCCCTCTCTCTCCACCACTCTTTCTTTTCTTTCCTCTCTCTTTCCATAAATCCTTCTCTCTCACTCACTACTTTTTCCTCTCTCTTAATATGCTTCTTTTTCCCTGCCTGTCACTGCCCTTCACTCATCTTCTCCTACTTCATGTTCTCATCTCTGTGCATCACTCCTATTCTCTTTAACCTGCTTCTATTCTCTCACTCCCCTTTACTCTTTTTCCCTCACTCCATCCATCAATCCTCTTCACTTACTTCACTTTCCTCATTCACTTTTGCTAACTCCCATTCGTTTAGTCGCCCACCCCCCTTTACTCCATTTTTCTCTCCCTCTCTTCTTCTGTGTCACTCAGTCTAACCGCCTCACTCCCTGTAACTCACTTGCTCTCCTTCTCTTTCTCCCTCATTCTCCTCCCCTCACCCTCATACCCTTTCTCTAACTGTCATTGCCGTTTACTCACCGTCACTCCCCTTCCCCCCCTACATTTCCTCCTGTCTCTATCTCACCCCTGTTGTCTTTTCCACTCTGTTTCCCTCACTCTCCCTCACTCTTCTTCACTCATTTAAATCCTCAGTCCCCTTCCCTCACTACGCTTTCCTAAGTCCCTCCATTCCCTCACTCAATTTCTCTCTCCCTCACTCCCCACTTCTCACTTTCACTTACCTCCCTTTTATCATCCTCATACCCCTTCCCTTACCATCACTCCACTTCTCCTACCTTCACTCACCTTACCCTACTCTATTTCCCTCTCTCCGTCCTTTACTCCCCTTCCCTGTCTCCGCCCCCGCTCCACTTCTCTCCCTCCGCCTCCCTCACTCTCCTTTCCTTACTGCCCTTCCCTTACTTTTTCACTCCCCTTAACTCACTCCCTTACCCTTACTCCCCTTCACTTATTCCTTCCGTCATTTTTTTTCATCCATTTTTTCCCCTGTTTCTCTCTGTGTCACTCAGTCTCACTGGCTCACTCCTTCTCAGTTCTTTGCTCTCCCTCTCCCTGTCTCTCACTCCGTCCTTTCTCTCTCCTTTACCCTTAAAGTCCTATCCTCTCTCTTTCTATAACTCCCTCCTATTCTATTCCTCAGTCACTTTCCCTGTCTCTTAATTTTGTTCCTTCTCCCTCACTCATCTTTCCACTTACTATTTTCCTAACTATCACTGTTCTTTACTCACCATCATTCACTTTCTGCCTCTGCACTTCATCCTGTCTGTGTTTTTCACCACTTTACTTTCCCACTCCTTTTTCCTTACTCCCCCTCACTCTGCCTCTGTCACTCCTGTTCTCTCACTTTTCTTCCTTTACTCCTCTTTCAGCACACCATCACTCCATCTTACTTACTCCCTCACTCACTTTTTTTCATTCATTTTTCTCTCCCTATCTCCCTCTGTCTCACTCACTCTTGGTCTTCTTACTACGTGGCTGCTCTTCAATAAACTGCACATCTGAGTCAGATGATAAGGTTTCTTTACTCTCCCACTCTCTTTCACTCTATTTGTCTCTCCCTCTCTCCCTCTATCTTACTCAGTCTAACTGCCTTACTCCCTCTCAGTCACTCACTTTCCCTCTCTTTCTCTCTCACTCTCTCTCTCTTTTTCTCTCCTTCACTCTTCCTGTCTCTCTCTTTCTTTTTCCTTCACTCCTACTTTATCCCTCAGTCCCCTTTCCTCTCTCTTAATCTCCTTCCTTCTCTCTTTTTCCCCTTCCCTCACCCTCATACACCTTCCCTAAGTGTCAATGTCCTTCACTCACCGTCACTACCCTTCTCCACTCCCCTTCCTCCTGTCTGTATTTTTCACTCTTTCACTTTCCCGTTCCCTTTTCCTCATAACCCCTCGCTCTCCTTCTGTCACTCCATTATTTACTCCCCTTCTCTCACTCCCCTTTTCTAAGTTCCTCCATCCCCTCACTCCACTTCTCTCTCCCTCACTCCCCATGTCTCACTTTCAATTACCCCCTTCCCTCACTCTCATACCCCTTTTCTCTCCGTCACTCAACTTCTCTTACTTTTACTCCCTTCACTCTGCTCTACTTCTCCCTTTCCAACCCTTACTTACCTTCTCTGTCTCTATTCCATGCTCCTCTTTTCTCACTCCTCATCTCTTACTTTTGTTTTTCTTACTGCCCTTCTCTTACTCTTTCTTTCCACTTACCTCACTCCCCTACCCTTAGTCTCCTTGTTGTAGTCACTCTTTCACTCCCCTTTTCTCACTCACCATACTACCTTTCCTCACTCATTCCATTAGTCCTTTCCTCCTTTTCACTCGGTCATTTCAGTCATTCATTTATACTCTACACTTTCATTCAAAAAAAGTGTGACACAGTATATAAAAGATATAGCTCTTCTTTGAGAAGTGAGGTTAGTTCTGAAAAGAACAGTTTTTTTTGTATTTATTTTTTAGTTTTTAAACAATTCTATATATTCTTTTAAACAAAAACAGTAAACAGGTAACAAAAAACGGTATAACGGAAACAAAAATGAAAATAAAAAAGTTTAGCTGCATTTATGTTCTGCAATCCTAATGTCAATTAGGTTGACACTTTGTTCTCTGTAACAAATGATCTCATTGCAATCATTGCACGAAATGTGGACTTTTTAAAAATTGGGATGTAGGTCCAGTTGACTAGAAGTAGGAGATTGAACTCCCGAAGATGTGCTCGGCACAGCAGGTGGAAGCTCCATAGCTTTAGCTCTGGTTGCAGCACGAGCATAGTTGATGGGATGCATGTTCTTGATGTGCCTAATCAATGTGTAGATGCTGAAGCTGTATTTTTTTTTCGGGTCTCCTCTCGACAAAACAGTCCCACAGAGCACACATGTGACTTTGGGGGAATTCACCTTTTTTTGCCCCTCTGGAATGGTGAAGAATTGCCAAATAAAAGAAATTTTCTTTTTGTCTTTTGGTGGCTCCACAAGTAAGGTTTGCACATCACTGTCCGATGAAGAGTCTTCTGCCATGTTAAGAGTTGAAATCAACAGGAAATTTGATGAGGTCCTTCTCCTAACAAAGTGAAAGAGATAGTGAGGGAAATGGGTGGGGTGTTTGAAGATTCTAGTACAGTAACTGCCATGAACCAATCAAAAGTGGTGTTTTCAAGTCACATGACTTTACGTGCGTGCAACGTGCGTGCACGCATGCGCGTACGGTGCACGCACGCCGCTTCAAAATGGCGTTTTGCCCGATTTCCCAAAAAGTTTTGAAACACAAAAAGAAGGCAGGGCAGAGACTTCTTCATCCCATAGGCTTTCTCAGGGAGTCCCTGAAAGACTCCGATGGGCAAAAACCCCAATTTTTTTAATTAAGAAATCGCGTGCAAGCACCCCAAGGAAAAAGTGAGTAAAAAACAATAGTTGAGTATGTAGTAAAAGAGGCAATGAAGACACTCCCTGACCCCCTATGCCTTCTCATGGGGTCCCTGAAGGACCCCTGAAGGCCCCCCAAAAAATTTTGCTTTAAAAAAACAAATTGCGGGTGCGCGCACGCTGAAAAAAATCACAAAAAAAGGTAAACCACAACTATTGTCTACCTTTATTTTGAAAGCAAGCACTTTGCATTCAGAGTTGTGAAGAAGAGAAATTCCTCCGCCTCTGTGATTAATGCGATCATGTCCATGAATTGTATAGCCAGGTTGAGTGGCTATGGCTAAGTCAGGTCCTGCTGAAGCATTTGACCATGTTTATGTTACAAACGCTAGGTCAATATTGTATCGGTCAATGAGGTCTTTAAATTCGTCACAGTTTCTTATTAATGACCTTGTGTTAACGAGGATACACCTGAAGGGGCGGGCTTATGGCTGCTTATTAGAGTTTAATTTTAATGAGGGGTTCTCATATTTTAGGAGATTGGGAGAAAATAGGCAGGAGGGACATACTATATTGTTTACATCCGTCCTGAGGTAGAGGGTGATACAGATTTGGGACTATATCTTCCTGAGGATAGGGTCTGTCTTAAAATAGTGGAGAACGTGGTAAAGGAGGCAGTGAAGAGACTTTCTGACCCCCTAGGCCTTCTCAGACGGTCCCTGAAGGAGCCCTAAAGGCCCAAAAATGTTTTTTTTTTTTTTTTTTTAAACGCGAGGTGCGCGCATGGTGCAAGCACCCCAAGGCAAAAGTGAGTAAAAAACAATAGTGGAGAACGTGGTAAAAGAGGCAGTGAAGACACTCCCTGACCCCTAGGCCTTCTCAGGGGGGCCCTGAAGGACCCCTGAAGGCCCCCAAACATTTTTTGTTTGAAAAATACAAATTGCTGGGGGCGCGCATGGTGCCCGCACGCTGAAAAAAATCACCAAAAAAAGGTAAATAACAACTATGACTGCTATTTGTTGTTTGAAGTTGTAGACTATACTGTTCAATTTTAAGCAAATCATAAAAAGTTGTTGTGTCACTGCATATTACTGGATATAGTCAATCCATTATAATATACAAAGGCGGTTTGTGAAAAATAAATATATATGAAATAAAAAAAATTATACAATAATGAGCATGTTAAAAACTTTTGAAATTCACTGAAAAAACATATGTTTCAGACCAGATATAGTTAGAAATTAGCGTTTAAAAAACCTTGCAAATTCACTGAAAAAACCATAGGTTACACGCACGTTATAGTTAGGAATTAGCATTTAAAAAACACGTGCAAATTCACTGAAAAAACCATAGGTTTCAGGCCTTATATTGTTAGGAATTAGCGTTTAAAAAACCTTTGAAATTCACTGAAAAAAACATAGGTTTCAGGCCTTATATAGTTAGGAATTAGCATTGAAAAAACCCTTTGAAATTCAATCAAAAAACTATAAGTTTTAGGGGTGTTATAGTTAGCTGGACATTTCACTCATACAAAACCATTGAAATTACTCATGTATAGTTAGTTGTACTAACTATATTTCGCGCACCCGCAATCCACTGCTGATGATGTCACATATTACATCATTCAGGACATGGTCAGTGATATCACTGTTGACATCTCAAATTCAACCCAGCGCATGCGAGATTGTATTTTTGAAGTGCGAACAAGCAAAAAAATTGCGAACTTTCGAATTGCGGATTGTTTGGCAATTTCGCGTGATTCGTAATGAGAAAATCCGCAAATTTCGCGAGCAGAACGAATTTTCAGCCCATGCTTAAAAAAAATTACCGCTGCACTATGCTACACGTGTTTGCACTCTGCTACGTGCAATGCAATTCGCGTAGTGCGAAGTTGCGCAAACCTCGCAAACTACGTGAGCGTAGCATAGGGCTTTGCCCAGGCTTAGTGTATATATATATATATATATATATATATATATATATATATATATATATATATATATATATATATATATATATATATATATATACACCTATATATATAACTATAACTACCTACTGGCGGTCGCCAGTAGGTAGTTAAAGTTAAAACCTAGTTTCCATAGGAAATCCGCAGCATTCTATTTGGAATAACTTTGGCGCCGGTGGACGAATCTTGGCAAATTTCTCCAAGAAGATGTCCTGCTCTGCTCGGCTCCTTCCCTGGAAGTTTGGGGGTGATTCGTGTAGCGGGGCCAAGAAAAAAGGGGGGTCCCAAAACGTGTTTTTCCCATGCAATTTCCCATAGGACCTTTAGCCGGGGCTACAGCCGGAACGGCTGAAAGGAATTACACCAAACTTGGCAAAAAGGTAGAGTTCTGTTCGCAGATGGGCATTTTTGTTAAATGGTGTAAATCTGTTCAGTAGTTCCTGAGAAAATCAAAAGTAAAATCATAAGTATATCTAGAGGAGCATACGGTAAGCTTACTGTAAGCTTACTGTACCTTCCCGAGCACGAGCTGAATGCCACTGTCTGTCAACACTCTAAACCGGAAAGTATTGGCAGCCATCTTGTGCCTCGGTAGACTGCGGCACAAGAAAGCAGAAAAACAAACGTGTACAATGCAAAAAGGGGAAAGGGTAGAAATACCCTGACCCCATAGGCCTGCTCAGGGGGTCCCACAAGGACCCCCAAGGCCCCCCCCAAAATTTGTCATTTGAGATGTCATCAGTGATGTCATGAGTGATGTCACTGACCATGTCATGAGTGATGTAATATGTGACGTCATCAGCAGTGCACTGCGGATGCGCAAGTTATAGTTAGCTGAACTAACTATAACGGGGGAATTTCAATGGTTTTGTATGAGTGAAATGTCCAGCTAACTATAACGTGTGTGAAACCTATGTTTTTTTTAAGTGAATATATATATATATATAATATATATATATATATATATATATATATATATATATATATATATATATATATATATATATATATATATATATATATATATATATATATATATATTTCACCAACACTTGGTCACAGATCCACAAAGAACCAATTTCAATAGAGCGCACTCAAAGCCATTTATGATGTCCAAATCGCCGCATTTATTTCGGGGTTTCCGCCTTCGTCAGCAACACTGACGAAGGCGGCAACGCTGAAACATGTTAACTCATTGGCTCTATTGAAATTGGTTCTTCGTGAATCTGTGACCAAGTGTTGGAAGTTCGGAGTTGTGGAATATTTATATATATATATATATATATATATATATATATATATATTTACTGAAAAAACCATAGGTTTTACACACGTTATAGTTAGGAACTAGCATTTACAAAACCTATGAAATTCACTGAAAAAACCATAGGTTTGACACCAGTTATAGTTAGCTGGAAATTTTACTGATATAAAACCAATGAAATTCCACGTTATAGTTAGTTGGACTCACTATAACTTGCGCGTGTAATGCACTGCTGATGACGTCACATATTACATCACTCATGACATCACTGATGACACCATCCAGTGAATGTGTGTCTTTCTGAAAAATAAATATGTGTTATATATGTATATATTATTGAATATCTTAGTGAATACATATATTACTGAGTAATGCTTAAATATTTCAATATATGTATTAGTGTTTCACTTTGTGTATAAGTGCCTGCATGGGTTGGTGAGTTGCTACATGTGTATGTATATAGGTTATTAGATGTTTTTCTTAGTATCAGTATGAGTGTTTGCATGGTTTGGTGGGGGTATAACTTACTACATAGATGCAAGAATGGCTGAGTCTCTGTTTGTATGTGTTTTGAAGACAGCATATGTGCAGGACTGTATGGGTGGATGAGTGTGTATATGTCTGTGTTAGTGAGTGAATGACTGTCTTATTAGTGTCTTTATCAGTAACTACATATGTTTTAATCTAGTATATGTGAATATTGATGTATATAAGTGAGTATATGTGAGAGTGAGGGATTGTAAGAGTTCCTGTTTAAATTAGTATTTTTCTATAAGTGATTTTTTTAGAGAGTAAGTATGTGTACGTTTCCTTAGAAGTAAAGTGGTAGTGTGTGTATAGCTGTTTATGCAAATAAATGGATGTTCATTTGTTTATTTGCATGTGTGATTATGTGTGTGAATAATTTTTGGATGACTTTCGGTGTGTAACAGGATGTGTAGGTGTATCACTACATATGATTAGTGAATATATGTATGAGTGAATATATAGAACTGTTGGTGAATTAGTGCATGTGTATATAGATGGTGGAATTATTGAATTGGTTGTTGTAACTGGTATGGGTATCTTCATTTTTTTGAAAATTTTAGTTTCTATTTTTGAATATGTGTTTCAAGGGTTAGATTACAGTGAAAGGAGGTCTCTCACTGTGTCACAAGGATGGTGTCATCAGTGATGTCATGAGTGATGTAATATGTGACGTCATCAGCAGTGCATTACAATCGCAAGTTATAGTGAGTCCAACTAACTATAACGTGGAATTTCATTGGTTTTATATCAGTAAAATTTCCAGCTAACTATAACTGGTGTCAAACCTATGGTTTTTTCAGTGAATTTCATAGGTTTTGTAAATGCTAGTTCCTAACTATAACGTGTGTAAAACCTATGTTTTTTTCAGTGAATTTCATTGGTTTTTAAAATGCTAATTCAGAAATATCTCGTGTATGCAACCTATACTTTTGTCAATAAAGTTCTGGCAATATTTTTTTCGGAAAAAATCAGTTTTCTTCACTGTTCAAGTTGCATCGAGACTCCTTGTAAAGCGTTACAGAATTAGAAAGTCTGTACCTTGCCTTTTTTTCAACGCATTAAAATTTGTCTATAAATAAAAATAGCCTTTCTAAACTTTCGTGCACGACCCGGTGTGCGCACTCTCGGCAACAGTTCTCAATAAAATGGATAGCGCATTTCCAAGCTTTCGTGCGCGACCGACTGCGCGCACCCGCCTATATATTTCGTGAAAACTTTGCAATCTGAACTTATTGAATCTCTTCATAGACCCATCAAAGAACTTATAATACGTCAAAGAGACTAAACCTAGGCTTCTTTTTTAATATTATGAAAATTTTCATTAAATGGAGCAGAATGTCTTTTTAAACTTTCGTGTGTTACCAAATGTACACACCTTGGTATTTAAAAAAAATATATAAAAGGTTTTATACTTTAACAATTGTATGCTTGAATCGAGCTCAAAAGATATATTAAATCCGAATATGTTTGAATTTACTTCTTTTCACGTTTTGAAACTTCGCTGAATTAGACCGCTACTTTCAAATGGCGTACGTGACTAGATACTATCACCGCGTACACGTCCTGAGACGCGCATGTGAAGTCATGTGACTTGAAAACAACACTTCCAATTGGTTCTTAGTAGTTTCTATTCTGCAATTTACACGGAGTACTCCACCCACTTCTCTCACTATCTTTTCTACTCTCAAAAGAGAACAACGTCAACACCCTTCGGAAGACTTTGCTGAAATGGCTGCCGCCCCGCATTCATCTTCCGAATCTGAAGGAAATGAGCGACTACCTTTAAAAAGAAAAAAGGAATCTTTTATTTGGCAATTTTTCACTTATCCTGAAGAACAAAAGAAAGTTAATGCGCCAAAAGTTACCTGCACGATATGCAATAAGGTTCTCTCAAGAGGAAATCCAAGAAAAAAATATTCCTTTTCCATACATACCATGGTGCGGCATGTCAAACAAGTGCACCCTGTTGAATTTGCAAAGGCATCGACAAGAGCCCTGGCCACGCTATTACCATCAGAGGTGGCCAGCACATCTTCTGGTGGACGACCTGTATCTCCATCGAGTGCTGTGATGGACTTGAGACCATATCTTGCAAAGGTGCACATGAAATGCAACGAGTGTGGAGAAATTCTTCTGTACGGAGAGCAGAGCCTCATTCTTACTAAACAAAAAATTGAGAGTCATAAATGCCCCGAGAAAAGATGAATGTCTTCATTTCATTTCGATCCTGTGTCACACATGAAAATGTTGTTGCAAGTTAAAAAAATCCAACACAACATAACACTTGTTTTAAAAAAAAAAAAAAAAAAAGTTCTTTTCAGAACTAACTCATTGTACCAAAAAGAGCTCCAGGAGCATATTATAAAGGGGGTTTATCTCTGCTTTTTTGGCTTTCGTTGGTGCGCGACTGTGTGCGCGCACTCGCCTATATATTTCGAGAAAACTTTACAATTGCAACTTATTAAATTTCTTCATAGACCCATCAAAGAACTTATACTACGTCAAAGACACTAAACCTAGGCTTCTTTTTTATTATTATGAAAATTTTCATTAAATGGAGCCGAATGTCTTTTTAAACTTTCGTGTGTGACCGAATGTACACACCTTGCTATTTTCAAAAAAATATATAAAAGGTTTTATACTTTAACAATTGTATGCTTGAATCGAGCTCAAAAGATATATTAAATCCGGATATGTTTGAATTTACTCCTTTTCACGTTTTGAAACTTCGTTGAATTAGACCGCTACTTCCAAATGGCGTACGTGACTAGATACTATCACCGCGTACACGTCCTTAGACGTGCATGTGAAGTCATGTGACTTGAAAACAACACTTCCAATTGGTTCTTAGTAGTTTCTATGCTGCGTCAATACCTACGCCTGCTTCAAGCACATGCACAGTTTTGAAACAGCATGGGCCTTAAGGGAAACGACCACTACAACGAGGCCGTTTCAACGAAAACTTTAACCACGCATGCATTACAACGCATGCGTGGTTACAACGACAGCCTTTACCACGCATACTTTTACTACGAGGTACATAGTAAAGGCATGTGTGGTAAAGGGTACATATAAAAAAGGAGGTTTGGGGGGGCTCCCCCCCCCCAAAAAAAAACCACTCACCATTAGACGTGATGTGCAGGCAATCGGCATCTGAGAGGAAGGAAAAGGCCGTTTTTTTTTTTACTAATGACGTCACCACGCTAAAATACGTGGAAAAAGATAGGCGTGTAAATAGCATTCCGTTGTAACGCATGCGTGGTAAAGGCATGCGTTACAACGGAGTTCGTTGAAAAAACATACAACCTGGGCCTGAAAGTCACTGAGTGAAATATCATACATTACAGTCAGCCACTTTCAAGACGCATTCCTTCAGAGGAACACTTACCGTTTATTAGAGGTAGATCGTCCGACTCCACCGGAGGACACCCATAATAAAAAAGACATATATATAAAATGCGGACTAGCCGCTGTATCGTACTAGCAAACTTTAACTTAAAAAATGTTAGAGAAAACAAAAAGAATAGAGCAAAATCAGTAGGCCACTGATAGGATCTCTTTTTGACCTCGCTAAAATAGAAACATTTGGAACAACCCCTCATGTGAAATATGAAACTAGTGAGAGAAACCGAGCTCGACGCCATGATGGCTGCAACATAGCTCGGCGCCGCCGCCCACCCCGCCCAAAATAACGACAAACCCTATGCAAATATTATAAATAAATACAACACACCAGCAAAGTAACAGAGTAAAACGTTTTATTAAATAACTATTTACATGCCAGCCTGCTGCAACATGAAAACAACACTTCCAAAATGATCGACTACCTTTAAGAAGAAAAAAAGAATCTTTCATCTGGCAATTTTTCACTTATCCTGAAGATCAAAAGAAAGTAAATGCACCAAAAGTAACCTGCACGATATGTGACTCGTTTCTCTCAAGAGGAAATCCAACAAAAAGATATTCCTTTTCCATACATACCATGGTGCGGCATGTCAAACAAATGCACCCTGTGCAATTTGCAGAGGCATCGACAAAAGCCCTGGCCACGCTATTACCATTAGAGGTGGCCAGCACATTTTCTGATCGACGACCTGTATCTCCATCGAGTGCACAGAAGGACTTGAGATATTTAACTATATATGGTCTATAACCTATGGTTTTTTCAGTGAATTTGCTCCGCCGCCCACCCCGCCCAAAATAACGAGAAACCCTATGCAAATATTATAAATATATACAACACACCAACAAAGTAACATGTTAAAACGTTTAATTAAATAACTATTTACATGGCAGCCTGCTGCAACATCTCCGCCAGGAGACGGCGTGGGGTGCACTGGAAGGGAGAGGCGGCGCAAACGAGCCTCTCCCACCTCCCCAGGTGGAGGTTTCTCAGCTACACCCCAGCGCTTCACTGATCTCCTTGTCCTCAGTCAAGCATCAATAGTAAGATTTTCATAGGTGAGTGTAGGTTCATAGTTTGCCATCCACAGACTAAAAGCCTGGAGTGGCAGTGAAAAAACCATAACTAGGTAAGAAGGAACGCAGAGGCTGTAGAAAGGACTCTGCATATGCTTGGTCCCTGAGATGCTTCGATGTCACAGCCTTCCACAAATGTCATAAGTCCTGGATGTTGGGTGCCATAGTTGAGGGTTTGACCTAAAGACACGTCCTGCGGTGCCCTGGTCCTACCATCACATATACCTGCGCCAGGAGACGGCGTGGGGTGCACTGGAAGGGAGAGGCGGCGCGAACGAGCCTCCCCCACCTCCCCAGGTGGAGGTTTCTCAGCTACACCCCTAAAGACACGTCCTGCGGTGCCCGGGTCCAACCATCACATATACCTGCGCCAGGAGACGGCGTGGGGTGCACTGGAAGGGAGAGGCGGCGCGAACGAACCTCCCCCACCTCCCCAGGTGGAAGTTTCTCAGCTGCACCCCAGCACTTCACTCGACATAGGCGGCCGGCTCCCGGGGTCCGGCGGAACTTTTAGCCTTTTGGTGACTTTTCCATTCTGGACCTTGTCCCACAATACGTTTGACCTGAAGACACGTCCTGCGGTGCCCTGGTCCAACAATCACATATACCTGCACCAGGAGACGGCGTGGGGTGCACTGGAAGGGAGAGGCGGCGCGAACGAGCCTCCCCCACCTCCCCAGGTGGAGGTTTCTCAGCTGCACCCCAGCGCTTCACTCGACAAGCTGAGTTGCGCCCGCTCCTGCGGCACATTGCCTCGCTCGGCCAGCTCAATTACGCCTGCTCTTGCTATTACAGCGTCTCACCCGCCATCAGGCTGAATTGCACCCACTCTTGCGGTACAGCGACAGGCGGCTGCCACGGAGCTCAGGAAATGGCGGTCGGCTCCACAGACTTGGGCCTGGCCTGCAAGGATGGCTCTGGACAACCCTGGAACTCGAACGCTTCACTGCTACGGCATGGGCCCCATTCCCAAAAGCGTCCCATCAGCCTTGAAGATTCTACAAGAGTCACCGGGGCCCCCGACTCCCTCAGAGTTCCGGTGGGAAGCTTCTGCCATGATTGCTCGCAGAATGGCCACGACGTAGCCACGGGGTGCTCTCATGCTAACGCCAGCTTCAGTCTGAAACTTCCAGAAACACTGTGGACTACCAATTCAATCAGTTCCGGTGGAGCCCCAACGAAGTATCGCGTTGTTGCATAATGCGTCATATGACACGCCGAGTTAGCGCACCCGGAAGTCCTCCGGTGCGCGAGGCGCAGCTTCCCGGAAGCAATCCGGGGCGCGGCGCGGAGCGCGTAACGTAAGCATAACAGGTCATGTGACTTGTTAATAAAGCTTTTCATTGGTTTAGAAATATTTTTATGAGCATATTTGACTATTTTATTAAAGACACTACACATAACCTGTTTTTCAAGTTATGTTTAATTTTAAATGAAACGGTTTACATTTTCACTTTTTATTTCCAGTAAATGTTAAAAATAAATGTTTATAGTTCCATATGCTGAAGCACGTCAGCTTCCCACCCTATGTCATACAATTCTGACAAATCGGCATCCTCATCATGTTCTTCATCATCCTCAGGATTTAAATCATCTAAGGGATCCACTTCCACTGACGTTTCAATGACAAGTTCAACGATAAGATCGAGATCAACGGATTGCTCATTATCACTCATGGTTAATGTTGTCGTTATCTTTAAAGAAAGAGAACAACAATGAGATGTTGCAGAGTAAGAGACAAATCTCAGAGACTATAATAGTAAAATTGTTTAACAAGAGTAACATTTTGCAGCTATTATTTAGCCATGTCCAGCGATGCTGAGGAGGTGAGTCCTATGTCCAAGTTTTCAGTGAACAGGACTCATCTCTTTTTAACCTTGGATAAGCCTCACCAACTCTGTGTCCCCTGCTCATACTTAAATGTAAAGGGGCAGATTTATGTTAACTGGCGCATCCCCAGCGATGCACCAGTTAATGTGCACCGCTGCTCTGCCACCCATGGTGTGCCGCATTTACAATGTGGAGCACCATTGAGCAAAAACAACACAGATGCGTCACGCATCTGTGCCGCAAAAGCAGCACATTGCAGGAATCACGTCGTAAGCGCGACATGTCTACTGCAATGCACAGGAGCAAGCCACACATTGCATGGTGCATCACTCCTTATGCCTGTTTCAAACAGGCGTAAGGATTTGATTCAGCAATGCTATAAAGCTGACTCAGTGAAATCTTCTAAATTTCACTGTGTTAGTTTTACAGGGCTTTCATGCAAATGAATGCCCACCCTGCAACAAAACGCCTATATGAAACCTGACGCAGGTTTCATGTGGTGTAGAAAATGAAAATGTATATGTACATAAGCGGCGTTCATTTGTGTTCACCCTCACCACTGTTGGAGTTAAAGCGAAAGTCACGGCACAGTGGCCCCGCCATCTTGCCCCCTTTTAGGCCCCATCACGAACATAGATAGCCCCACATAGCAAAACGTGATCTTATCGCCTGCCCAACTTCAGATCTGACCCCCCCCCTTTTGCTCTCATGTCCTGTCGGAATGTCCGGCTGTAGATTACAATCACATGTTACATTTGGGAGGGGAAACGACATCAGAGCGACAAATATTAGAAATATACCACACGACAGCAAAATAACAGGTTAAAACGTTTTTATTCTTGAACAAAAATGTATTAAAACAACTATTTACATGACAAACGGCCGCAGCAACAAACCCACAATGCATTTCGCCGTCTACTTGACGCCGTCCCTGTCCCTCCTTCCCCAAAGTAGCAATGTTGGGCTACTTTTGGGCTGCTTTCTAGTAGGGTTTTTGAGCGTCAGAAAGTCTACAAAAGCCGTCGGCAACGGCCTGGGGTGGAGAACCATTACGCGAATAGTCCGGAGGCGACACCACGCGCCAAGGCCTGTCCCCAGGATGAACCAAGGGATCCGTTCCTGGGGCCGTGGCAAAGAGCGGCCGGCCGCCATCGGCCAGAGAAGGCATGGGCCCTACCCGAGATGTAGTTGTCTTCCCATTCTCTTCTTTTTTCAGCGCCTTGCAGGCCACAAGGGGGGATGTCTTGCATATGCCTCCGACCCCCCCCCTCTCTTCATCGCCTGGTCCGGCCATAATAAATGTCAGCAAGACGCCGTGGGGTGCACTGGGAGGGAGAGGCGGCGCGGACGAGCCTCTCCCGCCTCCCCAGGTGGAGGCCCCTCAGCTGCACTCCCAACGATCCACGCACCCGGCAAAGGGTTCGTCCACTGTGGCGATATAGGGACGCTCCACGAGCCCAGCAAAGGGTTTGCATACTGTGGCGGTATAGGGACGCTCCACGAGCCCAGCAAAGGACTCGCCCACTGTTGCGGTACAGCGACGCTCCACTCACCCAGCGGGGTCTCGTCCACTGTGGCGGTGCAACGATGCTTCGCCCGACAGGCTTGAGTCCATCTGCTCCTGCAACCCAGTGACTGCCGGTGGTTGCAGATCTCCTAAAAATGGCGGTCGACTTTGCAGGAATGGGCCTGGCGTGAAAAGTTGGCCTGGTCGCCTATTAACCAGAAAATGGGCCCCTGTCTTTCCTTTCAAAATGCTGCCAACAATATTTTCTGAATGGAAGACACCTGTCCAGAGGCGTTCTCCTCAACTTTGAAGATTCTACGAGAGCTGCAGAGGGCCCTCGGCCTCCGCCGGCCTCCGACCGCCCCCGATGGAAAAGGACTGCCATGATTGCCCGCAGAACGACCAAAGCGTAGCCACGAGACGTTGGCGCTCTCATGCTGACGCCAGCCTCAGTTTGAATGACCAAAAATCCTGCAGACTACTGATTCGATCGGTTCCGGTGGAACATCAGTATGACCCGGTAGGAAAGATTGTTGCCCCTCCCTTTTCTTTGATTGATGGTTCATGTCACCGTTCCCTTCTGTTGCACCTTAACGGAACTTCTGGACTGCCGAAAGAGATTCTGGTCCAACCCCGAGTTGGTGGAGACATTTTGACTATACTTGGGCCCGCCTGACCCCACCCAAAATGGCGCCGATATAAACGAAACTCGCAATTCCCCGTTGTGTTCCGGATGCTCAGACTTCAGATCATGAAATATGGATGCAGTTCTTGAAGCAAATGGCGGGAGGGGATGAGTATTGCTTGAACATTCGGACAATGAATTGATATTAAGTTCTGACGCATCATTAATTACAGTATTATTGAAAGGTTGATTTTTCAACACTGATGGTACTTGCCCACAATGAATTTTCGATATGATTCTATTGCACTTATCGTACCTTGATGAAATAAAATGACCACCGACTCAGTTATGTTTTCCTCAGATAAATATGCCCTCTTGTACAGCCCCAGTCTGCTCCGTGGCTGGCCCACGTAGTTTTAGGCCTGCATTTGTGTGTCAGCACTTACGTGGTTGTATGCCTGCATTTGTACGTCATCATTTTTGAATAAAGATTTTGTGAAAACCAAATATAATAGTAGCTCTTGAATTAGTAAGTTCGAATACATAGCCATTGTTTCCGATCTATGTAAAATACAGGCGAAATAAAGCAAGTCGGTTACTGACAGGTCAAAAAGCAAAGTGCCCAGAAATAGTGAAAATGTAAATGATCCAAGTCTGTTACGTGTATTTTTTTTTTTTGTGCAACATAAGGCAATCGATAAAGGTCCCGGTGTTCTGTTTTACCTTGTATGCCACATATCTCAGGGAAATTGTTTCAGGTGTACACAAAAGAAAAACTCGAATTACTAACAATTTTTGGGGCAGATTTACAAACCCCTATCTCCATGGGAACGTCACTTTTTGCGATATTCCCGTGGCGATATGGGTTTTGCCCTATGTACAAGGCACCGTTGAGCCACTTACTATGGCTTAACGCTGCTTTGCAAATAAGAACCACTTTCATGCAATACTTAACGTGAAAGAGGTGGGCAGTGGGTGTTGCGATGGGCGTTCCACTGCAACAGCCATTGATTTTTTAACGCTGCCTCCTATTTACAAGGGCAGCGTAAATAGGAGACTGCGCCATAATTAAAACCAGGAAACACCTGGACTTAACTTGACGAAACGAGGATAAATGCTTTATTTCTCCTCGATTTTGCTTTTTTCATGTGTGCTGCCTTATGCAGTACACATGGAAAAAGCAAAACGCCTTGGATTTTTTATGTTCAGGAGGGAGGATCTTCCTGTACATAAACAATCTTCCCCTGCACGCAGTCACACTTGCACTATGGTGCAAGGGTGCCTGCATTGCCGCTACCCTGCTAAGTGTAGCGCAAGCGCAGGGGGAAACACAGGGCTGCACCATATTCTTGTAAATATGGCCAAAACCCTCGTTTCCGAAGTGGTGGACCGTGTCATTAAGCCAAGGAGGATAAGGACACGCTCCTCCACTTCTGTGAATTTACAAAAAACTAAATAATTTAATGGGAAGATTGGTGCTGCATACCAGTGACAAACCTTTACATGGCTGGTTTTATTTTGCTGTTCGAGGCTCCTGCTCCTGCAAGGGCCAGTCTGGAAACCAAAAGCAGCCCTAGAAAATGTTTTCAGACCAGTCCCCATACGGTGCATACCAAGTGCAATGAGTGAGCCTGACCACTACAGAGGGTGCTTTGGAATGCTCTCCCCCAAAGGTTTTTGGGAAACAATGGTGCAGTCTACAACACAGTTATCATTACAGATTGAATTTTATTAGCTTTCAAAGAATAGTAAATGAAGACCTTATTATGCACAAGGATACGACAATCTGGGAAGAAAAATAAGTTACTTACAAAAGCAGTAAGTAACCCACTGACCTATGCATATAACATGTTTTTAATTTAAATACATGGTACATATTCTTTGTAGTAACCCTCTGTGCTACATTAGATAAGTTGAAGTTGCCACTGGACAAAACTCTCCTCTCTCCAGCAGGTACATTAATCACTGGTGTTATCTTGACACTTTTATTGTTGCTCCAAAACTGATAATTCTGCAAGGAACTTTGAAGTGCTTTTAAAACTGCTGCCTGCGGACCCCCTGAGAATGGGTCAAGGACCCCTGGGGGTCCGCGGACCACAGTTTTGGAAACACTGGTCTAACCACTAGCATTTTCATGTATCGTTCCTAAACTGAAAGGCCAGAGACCTTCATCCATTTATTAACATATAATGAGCCTTATTTATGTTAAAAGTAACGCACCGGCGGCGCAAGGCCTTCATAAATCTGCCCCAATATACTTCCTCATAAGAGTGTATAATTAATTTTGCTAAACCATATTCATTTTTCATCAACTATACCGTTTGTATTTTATGTACTAGTGGCTATACCGATTACTTTGTTTTTTACACTGTCTGCACTCGTATTAGATAAGAAACTTGCCTTGAAAACAGTGCATTTCTGAATAAACATTTCAAATATACACGTTCTCTCTTTTAATCCATAATCTCAACTAAAATGATTGTATATTGAAACAGTATTCATGAGTTCCACGTAACTTCAGCTGTACTAACTTAATATTTTCTTTTGTCGACCTGATTTACTCATACTAGAACCCACAGGCCTATAACAGCCCGTGAACCCTTTCTTTTACAGTACATGACAAAACAAACAGTTACAGACTTACCTTTACCAATGCTTTGTACGATGTACAACAGTGACAGTCACAAAATAGATATTCGTTTGACGGAAGTCTCAATTATGCTGCTATCACTGCAACCAAAATTCAATGGCACAGATATCCAGTCAATACAGACTCATATATGTCTCTTCAGCCAATCATATTTCCTCCCGCAAAATTTTGTATTCAAATTTACATTTCAGTTGGTTGTCCCTCACAATATTTTCAATGTCACATAAAAGTCACCGATCACCCACTGCCATCTCTGGCTGTTTCCATGGTAACACCTCATTCTGCACCTGGCTGAAGGCACAGGTCATAAGTTCATATCTCAACGTTCTACAGCAAACTAACAACACTGTTTTCCCTCCAGAAACACCTGCCTATCCACAGCTCTGTTACATGTCATTTTTTTCACACCCAATACTACTTTTTCTTTTACATAACATTAACATGCAACGTAGTCTTCAATCTTCACGTATTAGAATCAACCAATCATCTTTTGTTTTTCAACCACACCAAGCCTCATCCATTTTTTTATCCTGAATTTCAGCTTCTAACTGCCATTCCACTTCCACAACCCATCGGAGCACGACTGCATCTGCCTTGAAAATGAAGGTTTGGCTTTTAGGACACAGCTACATTTACTGGAGTGGAAAATATGCAGCAAGCAGACGAATTTCCAACCTTGATTTACCAAATGTGCAGATAACGTGGATTGGGCAAAGAGGATTAAGATGTCACCAATTAATACCATTGGTGAAAACTTTTATGCATCTCCCAGAACCAGACCTTATAATTGTGCACTGTGGTGGGAACGATCTAGGCACATTGACTGGGGTAGGTCTGGAAATGCTTCTAAAAGACACCTTTAGACAATTGATGACACTTTTTCCTCGAACTGCCTTGGTATATTCCAATATATGCCAAAGACAGAAATGGAATTGGTCCAATCAACATTGTGCACAAATTGAGAAAGCAAGGAGACATGTTAATAAATCTGTTTCTGCTTTCCTCAGAGATTATAGCATGGGTTCTATTTACCACAACAACTTGCGTTACCACATGCAAGACATCTATGGGACAGATGGTGTTCATTTCACGGATGAGGGAAACAAAATCTTCCTCTGCAACATCAGACTCTGCATCGGTACTTACTTATAAATGCAGAAACAACTCAATAAACACAAGGGCTCTTTTCAGAGCCACCTTATATCAAAGCACTCAAACTTCTGATTTATCTCCATTTTCACACTCTTGTAAATAGGTGTGCGCGCCCGAGTGCGCGCACCCCGCAACTTTTTTTCGAAAAAAAAATATATATATATTTTCGCCTTTAAGGACCTTACTGCAAACCCTGAGAAAACCTACGCAGCAAAACAATCTCTACCTTCTCCCCTTTCCATGTTCCAATGCTTTGAAATGACAATATATTTACTCGCAGTGACAAAATGGCGGTCAACACTTCCTGATTTCCTTCGAATCGAACGTTAACAGACGTCACGCAGCAAAAAAAATAAAATTCCGCTCGCGCGCAGCCGCTCGAGTGCGCGCACCCGTCCGCGCTTATAGATATATAATTGACTTTAACTTTAATTTTCTCAGCAACTACTGAACGGATTTACACCATTCCACAAAAAGCGTAATCTGGCAGCCGGACTCTACAGTTTTGCCAAATTTCTTATAAATCCATTCAGCCGTTCGACCTGTAGCCGTGTCTAAACGTCCTATGGAAAATAACATGGAGAAAACATGTTTTGGGACCCCCCTTTTATCTCAGCCCCCACTTCACCAATCCCCCCCAAATTTTCAGGGAAGGAGCGCAGTGGACCGAGCCATCTTCTTTGAGAAATTCGCAAAGATTCATCCAACAGGGCAAAAGTTAATCCAAATAGAATGTTGACGATTTCCTATGGAAACTAGGTCCTAGCTATAACTACCTACTGGCGGTCGCCAGTTGGTAATATATATATATATATATATATATATATATATATATATATATATATATATATATATATATATATATATATATATATATATATATATATATATATATATATATATATATATATATATATATATATATATATATATATATATATATATATTACCAACTGGCGACCGCCAGTAGGTAGTTATAGCTAGGACCTAGTTTCCATAGGAAATCCGCAACATTCTATATGGAATAACTTTGGCACCGGTAGACGAATCTTCGCGAAATTCTCCAAGAAGATGGGGTGCTCCACTCCTATCCTGAAAGTTTCGGGGTGATTCGTCAAGTGGGGCCCAAGAAAAAAGGGGGGTCCCAAAACGTGTTTTCCCCATGCAATTTTCCATAGGGACCTTTAGACACAGCTACAGCCCGAACTGCTGAACGGAATTACACCAAATTTGGCAAAAAGGTAGAGTTTGGTTCACAGATCACGCTGTTTGTTAAATTGTGTAGTTCCTGAGAAAATTATAGATATATCTATGGACGAAGTAGGGTACGAGTATCCTCCGAGGATTATGCGCGTACCCTTTAGAGCACGAGCTGCATGCTAATTGGCTGTAAACTGTCTGTCAACACTCCAAACCAGGAAGGCACAAGAAAACTGAAAAATAAGTGCGCAAAAGATGCAAAGGGGACAGGGTAGAAACACCCTGACCCCCTAGGCCTGCTCAGGGGGTCCCACAAGGACCCCCAAGGCCCCAAAAATGTTTGTTTTTTTAAATCACGGGATGAGCGCTGGGTGTGCAGATCCTGCCCATCCAAAACAAAAAACGAAGCTCGGGCTCCCGTGCTTTAATGCTAATTAGCCCCTGGTGGGCCAAATCCTGGGGCTTTGTAAAGATAAAGTGGGGGGCAATCTCCCCCACATTGCCCCGGGGACCTCCACCCCCCGGGGCAAAGTATGTATTATAGCGGGGGGCACACGGCCCCCCCACAGCCCTGGGGACCGCTACCCCCTGGGGATTAAAAGTATAATGATGGGGGGCCTTTATGGCCTCCAGATCCCCGGTGACCGCCACCCCCCGGGGCTTGGTTTTTTTTTTTTTAATCCTGTTTGGGGGTTTGAACCCCCCTAACACGCCCCGAGGATGCCACCTCCCTGGGGTTCTAAAAATGTAAATTGGGGGTCCGTAACGGACCCCCCAGCCCCGGGGTCCACCACCCCCGAGTCTTTAAAAAAGGTGGGAGAGGGACCACGCGGCCCCCCTTCTGGAGCCCTCGAGGGACCTGGGGACCCCCATCCTCCAGGGCCGGCTCCTGCAGTTTCCCGGGGTGCCTACCCCCAGGACACTGTAGTTTGCTATGAGAGGGCGGGAGCCTCGCGGCTCCCACACTGCCATGTATGTATATGTAAATGTATAGGCATTTATATAGCGCACTACTTACCCGTAGGGTCCCAAGGCGCTTCGACCGCTGCGAAACCCTTCCTGGCTTCCCTGAGAGATGGTCCCTTAATGGGTATCTCCAGGGTGAGACCAGGCATCCCCGGCGGTCTGGTGGGGCCGTTAGTGAAGATGAGGCAAGCTAATGCCCAGAGTTGCCGAGTGTGAACGCTGATCAGAGTGGGCACCGAGGCGAGAGAATTATCGAGTCCGCTGACCCTGGTCCAGAAACCTGCCGCGCCGGGAATCGAACCCTGGTCCCGGGCCGTCCTCTGCTCTCGGGTCTGCCGCCTCTAACCAGTGAGCTGCTTTGCTTATTTGAAGCGAGAGCAGGGAAACCTGCTCTCGCTTCAATGAAGCAAAGCTGATTGCTTTTCCACAAGGGGAGCAGCATGTTAGCTGCTCCCCATATGGAAAAGCAATGCCGGCTCCTGCAGGACGCAGGAAGCCGGCTGGGACTGTGGGGGGAGTGAGAACTCCCCCACGGTCCCCAATGAAGAGGGACAGCCCCGGGGATGGGGTCCCCGGAGCTACAAGTGGCCCGGGAGGGGGGCCACGCGGCCCCCCTCCCCAAAAAATAAATAAATAAATAAATTTAAAAAGGGCGGCCCCTGGGGATGGGAAACTGCCGATAAAGCGGCAATAATGGGCTTGAAAATATGCCCTTCTGAATAACCATAGCAGCCCAGATTAACATCAGAATTTGGGCTGCTATGGGAATTTACATGTGTCTATGGTTTTTTATTAATGTTGGTAGGGGTGCCACTCGCAGCAGTGTGGACTTTGCCTACCGGGACTACGAGGACCAGCAGCCCTAACATCAGCCACAGCTGGGTCCTCTTCCCACCCTCCCCCTGCTCAGCGTATTCATAGCAAGCCGATCTCCCGCTCCGTGGGACGCTCGCGGGCGTGCGCCGGGCGAAGCCCGGGCCAAGGCCGGGCCCGTTGTAGCCCGGAAGAGACCGTTCCGGGCCACCCCTCTTTCATCCGGCTTGTCCCATATTGTCATCATCTAAACGCACTGTAAGTACCTGCTTGAATTACGACTTGTGCTAGTAAAATGGCAACACGCGAAAGTAGGAGCAAGGCAGCGATTTCGAGTGGATACATAACAGGGACGCTGGATAACTTTATAATCAGAGCTAACTCAGTCATCGATCATGAGATAATCCTAATGGAGCGCCGCCTCTCTCAAGATCTTGCCTTAGCGAAAAGATACTCCTTGGGTCATTTCGCAAATGCTCGTACACCAGAGCCAACCCTGCGACCAACTATTATTGAAGCTCCTGTGATTCCACATAGTCCAGTTATCTCCCAGGACCAGGTCCATGCTTCACCCGCTGATGAATTCCAACTATCACCAGTAATTGAGTCTACTGCAGAGTCAATAATGGATAGTTCCCCTGAAAGACCAAACACCCGGCAGTTGCGGGGGAGACGTGAGGGGGCGTTAACTAAGAGGAAGTGAGGGGTTGCTGCTGCCGTTGGTGGCAGGAAGCCAAAAATTGCTAAGCGCACCAGCAATAGTGAATCAACTCCAAAGCGCCAGGGCCCAGAGGTTCTGAAACCTATGGATAAAAATGGTTTACCACCCCTGACTGTAAACACTCTAGGAGTGGCTAATCCCACTGGCGCAATAGTTGCAACAGAGGACCCATTCCTTGTAAAACTGGGCGCCTTACTAAAGTCTTCATCCGAACCATTTGAAGACAGACTTGTGCAGATTGAGCAACGGCTGTCCAAGATTGAAAAAGTAACACTGGAGACTGCGGACTGTATAAAGTCTAAAGAGGTGTCTTTGGGTAATGTTCAATTGAATACAGGCCAGGGGGGGATTGCACCACAAAATTCTGTATCATCATTAGCACCTCCTCTTAATGTAGCCATCACAAAGCTAGCTGCACCAGTGGCCTCGCTTGTTAATATACCTACAGGGGTCAATGTTGTAAAGCCAAAGGAGGACTGTCAAGACTTACTCGATGGGGGCTCTCCCAAGGAAATTAGAATTGATCTGCCCCCAGAATCGAGCCCGTATCTGGTAATTTTAACAGGGGTCCCCAAATTAAGTGAGGCTAGCAGGGAATCCTTTATGACTTTAAAAATCAAAGTTTCTGATTGGCTCAACAAAAATAGACCGCTTCCCGGCCATATTACTAGTGAAATCTTGATGGTGCGTAGGTTGTCTAGGGTGGGGCATAGGCCAAAAACCATAAAGGGCGATTGTGTGCTGGTTAACTTTAGGGACCCACGGACTGTGGTGCATATCTGCCATTGGATGCGCCATAATCATGGGTCAATCATCCAACCCCTCCCATTGTCATACTTCCACCCTCCGCCCCACATATCAGACACGGAACGTGAATGGATCCTAGTAGAGCCCGGAGGAGCGGGTAGGGTTGACAGGGGGCAGTTTGTGCAACCACACGTATCCAGTCACATACATACACAAAATAGATACAGTTGCTTGGAAATGGTAGACTGACTGCAGCATACCGGGGTGGGCACAAAGGGGATCTTTCAAAGTATGAGTAATGCACATCATGAGGGAGCTACGGAGCTAGCAAGCAGCCAGCTAACCCGTGATTCCCCAGATCCTCTTTTGTCTAATTTAGGCACTATTGTAGGTAATAGCGATTACCCACCTGGGAGAACTGTGACAGTTCATATATTGGATCCCTTCCTGACAAGTCCGACTGTTGGTGGCCTAATGGGGAGTGGTGACACTAGCGCCAATGGTATTAAACCAAGCTCTGTGACAATATTATCCTGGTATGTTGCAGGTTTACCTAATAAAATGGCCTGCCCAGAGTGGGGATCCTTTGTGGACAAGAACGATATTTATCTCTTTCAAGAGACCTGGGCCCGCGAAGAACAATTCTGTGTAGGCTATGCCGCATTCCATGTACCCACCCGTTGGGGGGTGGAAGGGGCTACCATGAGGAGGTCTCACCATCTGGGTCGGCTCGCATTTGGGCTGCACCGCTGAGACTTTGACCACTCATTCAGACGATGTCCAGTGTGTGGTTCTGGAGTGGCCAAATGCTTTTAAGCTTGCTCTTGTTAATGTTTATTCACGACCTGTAAGCATAGCCAGCGAGTCAAGTACCATTGATGAGTTGTCGCATTTCTTGCACACTCTTACTAGTGACATCCATCTCCTGGTGGGGGGTGATTTAAACTGCCATTTTGAGCCTCTACTGGGGATGAATGAAGCCACCCTTACGGCGGAGGATTATTATTGGGCTATACCTCTGAGCCAGTCTCCTTCGCCAAAGGCATGGTGCCCTCTAGCAATACAGATCACGGCCCTAACTTTAAATCACTCTATTAGGGCCTGTAATGGTCGTATGCCTTCAGACACGCCAGCTAGTTGTACCTTTAATAAAATGGGACAGGAGTCATGCCTCGACTATATTATGGTCGAGACATGGCTGTGGTCCAAGGTCGTCGACTTTAAGGTAAATACTAGAGCCGAGAGCGATCTCAATGCTCTAATCATGGAGATGGTTTTCCCTGGCTCTGGAGAGAATGGCACGACAAATTTGGAGGACCCAGGAGATAGGACCGTATTATCAAATGATAGACGTAGGGTTAAGTGGGGAAAAATAGTGGCAAACCCACAAGATCTATGTAATATATATAATCTAATTGTTTCCTTGTTTGTGGAGGTTGATGTTTTAAACACTCAACCTCCGCCTTCTGATTTTAATGACAAAATGCAGGTTCTTCACATGGATCTAGTATCCAATCTAGCTGAGGTTTTTAATCCCCGGGTGGCTAAAAGGACAAAAAGGGCTCCTGCATCCTCATGGTATAATGCTGCATGCAGAAAGGCCAAGTCCGAGCTAGTTCAGGCCCTAAAGCTCGGTAACAACAAACCCCAAATTCGAGCTATAAGACAACAGTATAAAGAAGTAATGAAATACGCAAAGCAAGAGTGGGATCAAGCAAAGTGGACTGGCCCGACCGTCGCCCTTAATTCAAGGGATGCACGGAGATTTTGGTCAATAGTCAATACAGGTTGTGGAGAACCGAAATCGGCTATCGAACCAAATATAGATGCTAAAGTTTGGGAAGACCACTTTCAGGCCTTATAGTCCACAGAACAAGGCGCAGAAAGTATTTTGGTACCCCCAGCTCCCACCTCCCAGTATTATGAGCTACAGTTTTCCACAGAGGAAGTATGTAATGCAATAGGCAAACTCGCTCTGGGAAAAGCCCCGGGCCTTGATAAACTTCCGGGAGACCTCTTTAGATATGAACCAAAGATCTGGGGCCCATACCTTCAAATACTTTTCAATGCAGTCCTGAGGGGCATGGCGGGTCCCTGTACTTGGCTGGGAGCAGAAATTGTCCCAATATTTAAGAAGGACTCTCCTCTGCTCCCAGCCAACTACAGGCCCATTAGCCTTATTGATGTTCCGCAAAAAATGTTTGCGTGGCTCATCCTAGACCGTCTTCAGGATTGGATTGAGGAGCACGCAAACGTCAGCCCGTTTCAAGCGGGGTTCAGGAGGAACACCTCCACCACGGACCACATTTTTCGCCTAACATTACTATTCTGGAAAACGGTGAAGATAGAGGGTGGCAGCCTCTATATGGTGTTCGTGGACCTGCGCTCTGCTTTTGACTTAGTGCCCCGGGGGAAACTGTCGACTGTGCTCCAAGAATTGGGTATTCCGCCCCAACTTCTAACTATTCTGATGAGGCTACATGAGGAGAATTTTGCGCAGGTCAGATGTGGGAAGAATGGGGTGCTGTCATCTAGGTTCCCCGTTGGCAGGGGGGTAAGGCAGGGGTGCGTATTGGCACCCACCCTGTTTTGCCTCTACGTCAACGGGGTAAACACCCATCTAGATGGTGTTCCCCACAATGATGTGCCAAGGTTGGAAGGAAGCAGAGTGCCGGTGATCATGTTCTCAGACAACACCCTGCTACTATCTAAATCTCCCATGGGGATTCAGCGCATACTGGATGGCTTTGAGGATTTTTGCAGAGGCCGTGATTTGGAGATAAACTCTAATAAAACAAAATACATGATCTTCAACCCACCTGCAATAACCCGCCTGAATCCCAGTTTAGGCCCAGTCAGATTAGAAAGGGTGTTGACTTTTGAATATCTGGGGGAAACATTAATGAAATCCTGTTTTGGGGCCCCCAGCAAATAAAGTCACAAATGAAACTGGCCCAGCTTGCGGGGGGAATACTCAAGCTTTCCAATTCATCTACATTCAAACCCGTTAGTCCCCCCCTGGAGATCTATAAAACTCAGGCGAGGGGCCCAATTCTGTACGGTGGGGAGTTGTGGGGATACTCCTGTAGGCCTGTAATTGCCAAAGCAGAAAACAAATGTATTAGACAGTTGTTGGCACTCCCACAAAGTACCCCGCTACTCCCGCTAAGGTTTGACCTGGGATTGAGACCTATTGAAGATGAACTAGCGCTCAAACTGCTTAGGTTCTGGCGTAGGCTCTGGATAACGCCAGAGCTGCTTAACTATAGGCTAGAACTCAAGGAAATATTAACTCACCATAGCAGAGCTAAATTCCCTTGGCTCATGTTCATAAAGAATGAACTTGTAAGGTTGGGATTGCCCGCCTTATGATATGATCCGGAGAGGAGTTGTAGAGAGGTCTCGCGCAAGTCCCTTACTAGGGTTTTCGCAGACAATAAACTTACTGCTGCTTTGTCTGATCCTCATGCCGGCACCTTAATTAATTCCTTTTTAACAATTAAAGTTTCTTATTTCTTTGAGGATTTCATGGAAGATATTTATCCTATTGTAGCCAGGAAACTTTATCTACAATGGAGATACGGTACTCTACCCTTAAAAGCCTTTACTAGTAAATGGTCTCTTTCTGCAGAAAAGAACTGTCCTGGGTGTAGCTGTGACACAGAAAATGAACTTCGCGTTCTCATCTTTTGTTCAGCTTACAGTAAGTCCAGGAAGTACTGGCTCGTACCTCTATGTAAGAATTTGGGTTTTGTACAGTGTACGCATGCTTTTAGAGTTTTAAAAATTGATACGACCAGGCATTTATTTTATTTTATTTTATAGCATTTATAGAGCGCGAGCGAAGGCCCTTGGGCATCTCGGCGCTGGAATATCTGCCATATTCAGCCAAGGAGGGAAAGTGGGGATCACTGATTAAAAAGCCAGGTCTTGAGTTGTTTTCGGAAAGACCAGAGAGACGGGCTAGTTTTAATGGCATGTGGCAGAGTATTCCAGAGTCTAGGTGCTGACACGAGGAATCTTCTGTCACCCCATGACACCAGTTTGGTGCGAGGTACCACTAACTCGTGTAGGTTGGAAGATCGTAAGGGTCTGAGGGGGCGATAGGGAGTGAGATTTTGGATCAGAAAGGCTGGTCCTTGGTTATGCAATGCCTTATAAACAATGCAAAGGGTCTTAAATTTAATTCTATTTCTGATAGAAAGCCAGTGGAGTTCTCTGATGGTTCCTGACACTGAGTGAAATTTGGGGACACCTCCCAAAAGCCTGGCAGCTGCATTTTGGATGTCTTGCATTTTATTGAGAACTCTTTCTTGAGTGTTCAGAAATAGTGCATTGCAGTAATCCAGGGTGGACAATACCAGGGATGTTATCAGGGTTTTGCCTACTGTAGCCGGAAGGAAAGGGAGAATTTTTTTTATAAGTCATAACTTATGGAAAGCAGAGGAGGTGATCTGATTTGCATGTGGGAGAAATGTGAGACGGTCATCGAACATAACTCCCAGATTCCTCACCCTGCTCACAGGAGTGGGAGGGGGACCCAATGACAATGGCCACCAGCGGGAGGACCATTCCGGCGTCAGATTTCCGAAGATAACTACTTCGGACTTGTCAGAATTCAATTTCAGGCAATTGGAGGCCATCCAATTCCCTATTGCTTGCATGCCCAGATTGAATTCGTCTGCTATTTTTTGGCCGTTATTCCTGATGGCAAGGACCAGCTGGGTATCGTCAGCGTAGGATGTGAGGCTCATCCCATGGGCTCGGATGACATTGGCCAGGTCCGACACATATATATTGAAGAGTGTCGGACTCAGGGATGAGCCTTGAGGTACTCCACATGGCAGCGATAGGGTGGAAGACTGAAAGGATCCTATGGTGACCACCTGGGTCCTGTCTGCCAAGAAGGAGGCCAGGAGAGTCTTAGCCTTTTGCTGAACACCCATGCTTTCGACACGGTCGATCAAGATGGTATGATCGACCGTGTTGAAAGCCGCCGACAGGTCCAGCAATATGAGAACCACTGTTCCCCCGGCATCCCGAATAGTTCTAATGTCCTCCGCGGCCTTAATCAGTGCCGTCTCCGTCCCATGATATTGACGGAAGCCAAACTGGGAGTCGTCCAGTAAGTGGTGTTCCTCTATAAAGGCTGAGAGTTGGAGATTCAGGGCCTTTTCGGCGATCTTGGCCACGGCTGGGAGGCTGGCAATGGTCCGATAGCTCTTAAGTTCGTCCATGTCGAGATTCGGTTTTTTAAGCAATGGTCTTATTAGAGTTTTTTTCAGCGTATGTGGGTAGATACCTGTAGTGATCATGATATTACAAATGGTGGTGATGGCAGGAAGAACCACTTCGATCACCGGAAATAGTACTTTAAGGGGACATGGGTCAAGAGCAGAGCCCGCTTTAATGGAAGACATAATGTCCTTAATCTGAGCTGTGGAGACCTCCGCAAACTGGAAGAGTGAGGGGCTAGTTCTAGTGATACGAGCCGAGTAAGAGGTGGTTTTAGGGGTGGTTTTAACACAGTTGGCAAAGGCTGCATAGATGTCATTGACTTTGCTAAAAAAGAAATTAGCCAGCGCATCGCAAAGCGGCTGGGAGGGGGGAGGATGTAAATTGGGCGAATAGCCTGCTAGCTGTTTGGTGGTTTCATACAAGGCCTTATTAGAGTTTTTAGATAGTTCTATTCTCTCACAATAGAACTTGTTCTTGGCCTCAGTAATCATTGTTTTATATTTAGCCACCATTTCTTTGTATTTGATTTTGGCCTCTTCAGAGTAATCTCTATGCCAATACCTTTCTTTCCTCCTACACAGTTGTTTCTGTGTCCTTAAGACCTCAGAGTACCAGGGGGCTGATGGAACAGATCTGTTGCGGGAGCATTGTTTAGCCTGAACCAATGCAGTAGTCGCGGAACCCACCCACTCATTATATTGAGTAATGGCAATGTTTGGGTCGTGTGAAAAGGGAGGATTGGAGGTGGTCAAGAGTGATTCTAGACTGGCGCTGTCGATATCTTTCCAGGCTAGATACAACTGGCGAGGATTAGCGCTTGTCATGGGGGCTCCAGTATCATAGGTGGTCAATGAAGCCACTACGACATAGTGATCTGATCATGTGAGGGGAAGGATTTGGGTAACATGTAGGTCCTCCAGGTTATTGAAAATACCATCAAGAATATGGCCCCCTTCGTGAGTAGGGGATTTTACCCGCGAGGAAAGACCGTAGGTTGTCATATCTGCTAAGAAAGCAGCTGTGTCATTGTCTTCAGATTTATCAAAATGAAAGTTGAAGTCGCCTAGGATGGTCAAAGAGCTATCGAGGGCTGTTACTTCCAAGACAGAGCTAATGTCGGAGATAAATCCGGACCTATGCCCTGGTGGTCGATAAAGGAGGATGCCTTTAAAATTAACCGAGGGCGTCAGTTTGATTGAGAATTGAAGAGCTTCGCAAGAAAGGAGCGGTATCGCATTGGTTCTGACCGCATATAAGTCGCGAGCAATGATTGCTATCCCGCAACCTCTCTTGCGCTTGCGCATATTGTATTTGCTGTCTCTCAGTTTTGGCATAAGCTTAGGCTTTTGTTTGTTAATGAGTGATAATGATTTATCCTTTCGACAAGGTCAGTCAGATTGAAATCATGTACCACTTTTGTCTGTATGATTTTAACTATACAGTGTGTCTGTATTAACGAATTGAATTATCATCCCTGAATACTGTTTTACTGTTCTGTACTCTTTTATGCCAAACGGCAGAAATAAAGATTTTATGAATGGATGGTAGGGTGGGCTTGATAATACGTCCTTGTTAATTGCCATAGAAGCCTATGTTCTGGTGTTAACATGGGCTTCTATGGGAAATAACAAGGCCGTATTATCATGGTCATTATCGCCAGTTTCTTGCCAATAAAACGGCGATAATTGTAACACCGGTTCTTGATAATATGCACCTAAGTTAACTGGTCAAAAAAAGAGCAATGACCGATATTATCAACAAAAGGCGATACATTATCGTCGCTTTTATCATCAGGAAACTGCCGATAAAGCGGCGATAATGCGCTTGATAATAGGCCCTTGTAACTTCCCATTGCAGCCCATGTTCTGGTGTTAACCTGGGCTCCTATGGTTATTCACATGGGCATATTATCAGGCCCATTTTTGCAGCTTTATCGGCAGTTTCCTGCTCCCGAAACGGCAATAATTTTATCACCGTTCTTGATACTATGCCCCTACAAGTTTTGGTAACTCTACGGTTTTACGTGTGCAGTGTGACTCGTACATTCCAGTTCTGTTGTAGTGCCGCATTCAAGTGGTGTCTATATGGAAGTGCCTACTGCTTTACTGACGCCCGTTATGGCAACTTATTTCTAATGCATTCCTATGAAGGCTTTGTAGATCTAGGCCTCTGTGCTTACCGTTGTATAAACCTTGCGCGTAAACATTTCAGGCAGTTGGTGTCACAACTTATTCTGAACAATTCTTCTACACGTCTACACGTCCAAGACAGCAGTGTCTAAGTTTAAGAGAGAAAGAGAAATTATGTCACAGAGAGTGAGAGAGAGAAAGAGAGAGAAAACAACATTAAAACTGTGTCGCAGAGTCAGGAGTTGAGATTTTTTCTTTGCGTCACTTTACTCATGGTAAAAGTGACTCAAAAGTGGCGTAATAAGGTTGTGGATCTGTTTGTCAGACTGTTGTAACATATCTGTTGTCACTGCTCGGTGGTAATTATAGTTTTTTCAGAGAAGCTGATGTACACTACGCACTCTGGGCCATAATATCAAGCCTGGGCGACAAAATTATCGCCAGTTTATTGGCAGGAAAGTATCGCTAAAGTTGCGAAAATGGGTTTGATATTATGCTCTATGGAATTCCAATTGAAGCTCCTGTTAAATGTCCTTCACATCTAACATGACCTTCGATTGGAATTCCATAGAGCATATTATCAAACCCATTATCGCCACTTTCCTGCCGATAAAGTGGAGATAATTTTGTTGCCAAGGTTTGATAATATGACCCTCTCTCCTTTCATAAATAAAAGTTACACTACAGTTTTACGAGTGCAGTGTACCTGGTACATTTTACTTGTTATAGTGCCGCGTTCAAGTGGTGTCTATATGGAAGTTCCCACTGTGTTACTGACGCTCATATGGCGACTTATTTCTAATGCATTGCTATGAAGGCTTTGTAGATCTAGGTTGCTGTGCTTACCTTGTATAAAGAGTGCGGCCACCGGAGTTCACCACTCGACTTGAACTCTGCTCCTATACGTCAAAGTATATTCAATAAGTTGCAGAGAATTCCATTGCAGTTGCTCGATAGGCCGTGGTTGCTTCTGAACGATGTTTGGGGAAGGAAACAAAAGTAATTTTTGATTAGTCATTGAAACTGAGTTGCGTAACTACTATCAAAAGTGAATTTTAATGTGGGATCTTAATATTTCGAAGTTAAGACTGTTGCAGCTCCAGAAAACAAAGGAAGATCAATAAGTTAATAAAGGCCTGGGACGGCCTTGTGACGAAGAAAAAAAAATACTATCATGGTCGCACAATTAATAATAATAGAGGCCTAAGCACGTGGCGTAGTACAGAAATACGACACAGAAATGTATGCACGCACAATTTTTAAGATTAGAGGTGTGCAGGACCTCTTGACTTATAAAGAAATATTTCAATTATGTAAGTACTATTTAAAACCATTGAGGGGTAGGAAAGCCATATGAAGGATAAAAAAAATGGTATTATGCATATACAATTTACAGTGAAGGCTGATGTTGTGACGTCTTCTCTTACTTTTGATTCTGTCGTCTTTTGTCGTGTCTTGAAAGGCTGTGGTTTCACTGAGTCTGGGGTGTTTTCGACAGTCTGTCTGTCATCGCAGCAGAGGCAGGCAAAAGAGAGCGTGCTCACGTCAGTGCCCGCATTATATGGGAACCGCGGGGGCTGACCAAACCAAGCCCAGGGCCGTCATTGGTAGCGTTTTTATGGTCTATAAAAATGATGGCCCTGGGGGGCATGCCATTGGGTAATGTATTGGTTTTCAGGCTAAATGATAGCAAGCATGCTTGGTGGTGGCATGTTGGTAGTGTGGGTGGGCGTGCACTGCGCATGTGCAAGTATGAGTGTGTGCACCAACAATTAACAACAGAGAGCGATGGGGGCGGTGTTATAATGTACGCAGAGGCAGGCCCAGAATCGGATCTGCAATGAGTCAGCACTTCTAATCATTCTCCTTAACGCGCCCTGAGCTCTGATTTGTCACTAAAAGGTGATCGCACCATAGTTTGTACTGCTTATCATACTAAGCGTGTACCCGCGCATACGGTACGAATATGCTTTGATGTTACGCGTCGCATTAAAGCTTCGGTGTGACGTCATGTATGGCGTTCTGTACGCGAAAGTGGGCAATGTTTCTACTTGGTTTAAAACATGTATGTATTTAATGTACATACTAAGGGTAGACATTTGGGATAACTATGAATTTTTTTAATACTTGTAATAATCATATATTACTTTTAAAAAGAATTACACAAATCGGGGTAGAACATCATGCGTACTCGTATTGAAATAATAATAATAATAATAATAATAATCCACATTTGTAAAGCGCACAATCACCCGTTAGGGTCTCTAGGCGCTGGGGGCCGTCGGGAAGATTAAGCAAGCTATTGCCCAGAGTCACATGGTGCTGGACTAATCTGCCGCCGGTGCCAGGGATCGAACCCGTGATCCCCAGCTTCCGGAGTCAGTCGCCCTGGCCGCGGCGCCACACCTCTTCCTGTTCGCTTATGATGCGCAAGCGCATCATAAGCGTACGCAAAGCCATGTGACTTAAAAAGTAGAGATTTGATTGGTTCGTAACTTTTCCTATTGTGACTGTTGAAAGTTCCGTCCCATTATAATTATTCGACTTTGACTTTCTAAGAAGCAGCATTTGTTCTGAGAATCTTCTCAAATAGAAGGAAGATCACAATAATAAGAGCAATGGAGTCATCTTGCAGCAGTTCTTCAGAGGGAGATTTCATTCCTGAAGAACGTCCAAAGAAGAGGAAAGAAGCTCTAATTTGTCAGAATGAATGTCTAGTTCATAAATGAATGAATGAATATGTTACTAGTGTATGGAGAATGTGAAAGTGCAGAACTATAATGAACTGCTACAGCATAAATCTATAAGGTGTTTATCTATAGTATACTGTAGTATGTCCGAAGCACTTGAATATAACATATGTATATAAATATGTTACAAATCTATGCTTCAATTTGCGCTGCTGGTGAAACGGACTCAGTGAATTTGTATGTGTTAGGGGCGGATTTACAATCCCCTTGTGCCTCTTTTACACAGCCGTTGCGTCACTTTTGTGACACAGCGGTGGTGCAAAAGATGTACCATGGTGTGTGCTAATAACAATGTGACACATCTGGAGGGTGTATTATATTGTAAAGCGCTGCGCCAGAAGAGGCTTTCTTGAGCATAAGGGGGTGCAACAACGCCTCCTAAAAGTGACTGAGTGAAATGTATAACATTTCATTCAGTCACTTTTGAGCTTATGCTGCATCAAAACCTTGCACATGCTTGAAGCAGGTGTAAGGATTGATACAGCATTGTGAGCATAGGGCCCCAAGAGCATTGGTGGAGCTGTGTTATACTTGCAACCGACGTCAAGCAATTATTAATCCCAAAATTCCTTTGCAATTTAGTTTTGTTAATTTTTTATAATAAGAATATGAAATATAATCTAAAAAATAAAATAAATATAAATATGTGTATTAAAAATATAAGAAATTAGTAATAATTAATACATTTATAAATTATCATTTAGAAAACCTTTGAAATTCACTGAAAAACCATAGGTTTCACACACGTTATAGTTAGGAATTAGCATTTAAAAAACCTTAGAAATTCATTGAAAAAACCATAGGTTTCACACGTTATAGTTAGCTGAACATTTCTCTCATACAAAACCTTTGAAATTCCTCCTTTGTAGTTAGCTCAGCTAACTATAACTTGCGCACCCGCAATGCACTGCTGATGATGTCACATATTACATCACTCATGACATGGTCAATCAATCAATCAATCAGAGCATTTATATAGCGCACTACTCACCCGGAGGGTCTCAAGGCGCTGGGGGGGGGGGGTCCGCTACTGCTCAAACAGCCAGGTCTTGAGCTGCTTCCTGAAGGCGAGGTGGTGGTCAGTGACATCACTCATGACATCACTGATGACATCTCAAATGACATCCCTGATGACATCACTGATGATATTATCCTTGTGGCAGACCTCCTCTCACTATAATATAACCTTTGATACACACGATCAAAAATAGAAACTAAAATTTTCAAAAAAATGGAGATACCAATTTCCAGTTAGAATAACTTATTCAGTAATTCCAAAATCTACATACACATCCACTCATTCACCAACAATTCTATGTAGTCACTCATACATGTACTCACTTATCATATGTACTTATCCACCTACAGATCCTTGTCTAATGATAGACAAGGGTGAAACAGTGGCACTGGTGCTCCTAGACCTCAGTGCCGCATTTGACACTGTCTCACATGCGGTACTAATAAAAAATCTTCGTTCAATGGGCATCTGTGGTCCTGCTTTAAATTGGATCACATCCTTACTTGAAAATAGGACTTTTCAAATCTTCTCAAACTCTACGTACTCTGATACCTATACCTTTAAACATGGAGTCCCTCAAGGCTCAATTTTAAGCCCACTGCTTTTTAATTTATATATCAGCCCTCTTGCTAAAATAGCTAAGGATACTGGGCTGATAATGTTCTCTTATGCTGATGACTCTCAGCTTCTCTTTTCCCTTCCACCAACTGGCAATAATGATCCTTCTACCTTGAGAACAGGACTTACAAAAATCGCTGGATGGATGAAAAATAATTTTTTAAAACTGAACGGTGGAAAAAACCGAACTTATAATCCTAGGAAAAAATAAAGAACTCTGGGGACCCCAACATTGGCCCCCAGAAATGGGCTCTCCTCCTATTCCAACTAATCAGGCCCGAAACCTTGGCTTTGTGGTTGATGACACACTCAGTATGCACCAGCAGGCCATTAAAATATCAGCCACCTATTTCGTCATCTTGAGGTGGCTAAAGAAAATCTGCTGGATGCTACCAGATCATACTAAAAGAATTGTCATTAACGCCCTAATTACATCCAGATTGGACTACGCCAATGTACTTTACTTAGGATCCAACAAAGCCACAGTCCGCAAACTACAAACTGTGCAGAATGCTGCTGCAAGACTGCTAGGTAAAATTCCCATCCAAGCACCCACTACCAAACTCATACGTGAATTGCACTGGTTAAAAATTGAGAACAGAATCAAATTCAAATCACTATGCTTTATGCATAAAATATCAGCAAATAAAGCTCCTAAATATCTACGAAGTCTGGTACAACGTTACCATCCATCCAGGACGCTGAGATCTACAACAGCGAACAAATTTGCTGTGCCCAAAATAAGACTATCACGCATGGGTGGTAGATCCTTTGCTTACCTTGGTCCCTCCCTGTGGAACTCCATGCCACAAGCTTTGCGCTCAGAGGTTAATTATTTCAGGTTCAGAAAAGCCATAAAAACCTGGCTGTTCAACATCTAAGTCCGCTGACCAACTCCCCACTGAATCACAAGTGCCGGGAAACCCTTTGTTGGGTAGCTGTTTGCGCTATACAAACTAAACAAATAAAATAAAATAAATACACCGACACTCATCTATAGAGTTACTCACACACATACTCACACATGCAAATAAACTATGAAATATCCATTTCCTTGCATATACAGCTATACACCCACCACTACACTAACTTTTACAGATGCGTACACATACTTACTCTCTTAAACAATCACTTATAGAAACTCATACTTATTTATACAGGAAGTCTTAGAATCTCTCACTCTGACATATACTCACTTATATACATCAATACTCACATATACTAGTTTAAAACATATGTAGTTACTCATAAAGATACTATTGAGACAGTCATTCACTCACTAACACACCCATACACACACTCATCCACCCATACAGTCCTGCACACATGCTGTCTTTAAAACACATACAAACAGTGAGTCAGTCATTCATGCATCTGTGCGCTAAGTGGCACCCTGATTAAGAGGGTGAGTCGCTTTTGGGAACAGTGTGCATTTAATCCTCATTAAAACTGTTGGAGACTATTCAGCCCATTGACTGCAGAATCATTTTAAATATCATAGATCACTGTTTGTATTTTGCACCGTAACATTGATTATATGATTTCTTTTAAAAATAGTTTTGTTCACAATAGTCACTGACTTCACGAGTGATTCATTTGTAACCCTGCCCGACCCCGGTCCGCCGCGGCGTATGCCGTTTGTTGCGGAGGGTCATCTTGGCAGCACACTCACTTCCGCTCACCTAGACGGAAGTAAAGGCAGCGCTCTAGTCGATCTGGCCTCCTCTCCCTACTTAACACCGAGGGAGGCGCGGACGCGCGCAGCGGCACCCTGATTAAGAGGGTGAGTCGTTTTTGGGAACAGCGTGCACTTAATCCTCATTAAACCTGTTGGAGACTATCTTTTAGTTGCCCATTGACAGCAGAATCATTTTAAATATCAAAGATCACTGTTTGTATTTTGCGCCGTAACATTGATTATATAATTTCTTTTAAAAATTGTTTTGTTCACAATAGTCACTGACTTCACGAGTGATTCATTTGTAACCCTGCCCGACCCCGGTCCGCCGCGGCGTATGCCCTTTGTTGCGGAGGGTCATCTTGGCAGCACACTCACTTCCGCTCACCCAGACGGAAGTAAAGGCAGCGCTCTAGTCGATCTGGCCTCCTCTCCCTACTTAACACCGAGAGAGGCGCGGACGCGCGCAGCGGCAACCTGATTAAGAGGGTGAGTCGCTTTTGGGAACAGCGTGCATTTAATCCTCATTAACACTGTTGGAGACTATCTTTTAGTTGCCCATTGACTGCAGAATCATTTTAAATATCATAGATCACTGTTTGTATTTTGCGCCGTAACATTGTTTATATGATTTCTTTTAAAAATTGTTTTGTTCACAATAGTCACTGATTTCACGAGTGATTCATTTGTAACCCTGCCGGACCCCGGTCCGCCGCGGCGTATGCCGTTTTTTGCGGAGGGTCATCTTGGCAGCACACTCACTTCCGCTCACCCAGACGGAAGTAAAGGCAGCGCTCTAGTCGATCTGGCCTCCTCTCCCTACTTAACACCGAGGGAGGCGCGGACGCGCACAGCGGCACCCTGATTAAGAGGGTGAGTCGCTTTTGGGAACAGCGTGCATTTAATCCTCATTAAAACTGTTGGAGACTATCTTTTAGTTGCCCATTGACTGCAGAATCATTTTAAATATCATAGATCACTGTTTGTATTTTGCGCCGTAACATTGATTATATGATTTCTTTTAAAAATTGTTTTGTTCACAATAGTCACTGACTTCACGAGTGATTCATTTGTAACCCTGCCCAACCCCGGTCCGCCGCGGCGTATGCCGTTTGTTGCGGAGGGTCGTTTTGGCAGCACACTCACTTCCGCTCACCCAGACGGAAGTAAAGGCAGCGCTCTAGTCGATCTGGCCTCCTCTCCCTACTTAACACCGAGAGAGGCGCAGACGCGCGCAGCGGCACCCTGATTAAGAGGGTGAGTCTCTTCTGGGAACAGCGTGCATTTAATCCTCATTAAAACTGTTGCAGACTATCTTTTAGTTGCCCATTGACTGCAGAATCATTTTAAATATCATAGATCACTGTTTGTATTTTGCGCCGTAACATTGATTATATGATTTCTTTTAAAAATTGTTTTGTTCACAATAGTCACTGATTTCACGAGTGATTCATTTGTAACCCTGCCCGACCCCGGTCCGCCGCGGCGTATGCCGTTTGTTGCGGAGGGCCATCTTGGCAGCACACTCACTTCCGCTCACCCAGACGGAAGTAAAGGCAGCGCTCTAGTCGATCTGGCCTCCTCTCCCTACTTAACACCGAGGGAGGCGCGGACGCGCGCAGCGGCACCCTGATTAAGAGGGTGAGTCGCTTTTGGGAACAGCGTGCATTTAATCCTCATTAAAACTGTTGGAGACTATCTTTTAGTTGCTGATTGACTGCAGAATCATTTTAAATATCATATATCACTGTTTGTATTTTGCGCTGTAACATTGATTATATGATTTCTTTTAAAAATTGTTTTGTTCACAATAGTCACTGACTTCACGAGTGATTCATTTGTAACCCTGCCCGACCCCGGTCCGCCGCGTCGTATGCCGTTTGTTGCGGAGGGTCATCTTGGCAGCACACTCACTTCCGCTCACCCAGACGGAAGTAAAGGCAGCGCTCTAGTCGATCTGGCCTCCTCTCCCTACAGGGTGAGTCGCTTTTGGGAACAGCGTGCATTTAATCCTCATTAAAAATGTTGGAGACTATCTTTTAGTTGCCCATTGCCTGCAGAATCATTTTAAATATCATAGATCACTGTTTGTATTTTGCGGCGTAACATTGATGATATGATTTCTTTTAAAAAATTTTTGTTCACAATAGTCACTGACTTCACGAGTGATTCATTTGTAACCCTGCCCGATGCCGGTCCGCCGCGGCGTATGCCGTTTGTTGCGGAGGGTCATCTTGGCAGCACACTCACTTCCGCTCACCCAGACGGAAGTAAAGGCAGCGCTCTAGTCGATCTGGCCTCCTCTCCCTACTTAACACCGAGAGAGGCGCAGACGCGCGCAGCGGCACCCTGATTAAGAGGGTGAGTCTCTTTTGGGAACAGCGGGCATTTAATCCTCATTAAAACTGTTGGAGACTATCTTTTAGTTGCCCATTGACTGCAGAATCATTTTAAATATCATAGATCACTGTTTGTATTTTGCGCCGTAACATTGATTATATGATTTCTTTTAAAAATTGTTTTGTTCACTATAGTCACTGACTTCACGAGTGATTCATTTGTAACCCTGCCCGACCCCGGTCCGCCGCGGCGTATGCCGTTTTTTGCGGAGGGTCATCTTGGCAGCACACTCACTTCCGCTCACCCAGACGGAAGTAAAGGCAGCGCTCTAGTCGATCTGGCCTCCTCTCCCTACTTAACACCGAGGGAGGCGCGGACGCGCACAGCGGCACCCTGATTAAGAGGGTGAGTCGCTTTTGGGAACAGCGTGCATTTAATCCTCATTAAAACTGTTGGAGACTATCTTTTAGTTGCCCATTGACTGCAGAATCATTTTAAATATCATAGATCACTGTTTGTATTTTGCGCCGTAACATTGATTATATGATTTCTTTTAAAAATTGTTTTGTTCACAATAGTCACTGACTTCACGAGTGATTCATTTGTAACCCTGCCCAACCCCGGTCCGCCGCGGCGTATGCCGTTTGTTGCGGAGGGTCATCTTGGCAGCACACTCACTTCCGCTCACCCAGACGGAAGTAAAGGCAGCGCTCGAGTCGATCTGGCCTCCTCTCCCTACTTAACACCGAGAGAGGCGCAGACGCGCGCAGCGGCACCCTGATTAAGAGGGTGAGTCTCTTTTGGGAACAGTGTGCATTTAATCCTCATTAAAACTGTTGGAGACTATCTTTTAGTTGCCCATTGACTGCAGAATCATTTTAAATATCATAGATCACTGTTTGTATTTTGCGCCGTAACATTGATTATATGATTTCTTTTAAAATTTGTTTTGTTCACAATAGTCACTGATTTCACGAGTGATTCATTTGTAACCTTGCCCGACCCTGGTCCGCCGCGGCGTATGCCGTTTGTTGCGGAGGGCCATCTTGGCAGCACACTCACTTCCGCTCACCCAGACGGAAGTAAAGGCAGCGCTCTAGTCGATCTGGCCTCCTCTCCCTACTTAACACCAAGGGAGGCGCGGACGCGCGCAGCGGCACCCTGATTAAGAGGGTGAGTCGCTTTTGGGAACAGCGTGCATTTAATCCTCATTAAAACTGTTGGAGACTATCTTTTAGTTGCCCATTGACTGCAGAATCATTTTAAATATCATATATCTCTGTTTGTATTTTGCGCCGTAACATTGATTATATGATTTCTTTTAAAAAATTTTGGTTCACAATAGTCACTGACTTCACGAGTGATTCATTTGTAACCCTGCCCGACCCCGGTCCGCCGCGTCGTATGCCGTTTGTTGCGGAGGGTCATCTTGGCAGCACACTCACTTCCGCTCACCCAGACGGAAGTAAAGGCAGCGCTCTAGTCGATCTGGCCTCCTCTCCCTACAGGGTGAGTCGCTTTTGGGAACAGCGTGCATTTAATCCTCATTAAAACAGTTGGAGACTATCTTTTAGTTGCCCATTGACTGCAGAATCATTTTAAATATCATAGATCACTGTTTGTATTTTGCGCCGTAACATTGATGATATGATTTCTTTTAAAAATTGTTTTGTTCACAATAGTCACTGACTTCACGAGTGATTCATTTGTAACCCTGCCCGACGCCGGTCCGCCGCAGCGTATGCCGTTTGTTGCGGAGGGTCATCTTGGCAGCACACTCACTTCCGCTCACCCAGACGGAAGTAAAGGCAGCGCTCTAGTCGATCTGGCCTCCACTCCCTACTTAACACCGAGAGAGGCGCGGACGCACGCAGCGGCACCCTGATTAAGAGGGTGAGTCACTTTTGGGAACAGCGTGCATTTAATCCTCATTAAAACTGTTGGAGACTATCTTTTAGTTGCCCATTGACTGCAGAATCATTTTAAATATCATAGATCACTGTTTGTATTTTGCGCCGTAACATTGATTATATGATTTCTTTTAAAAATAGTTTTGTTCACAATAGTCACTGACTTTACGAGTGATTCATTTGTAACCCTGCC
This sequence comes from Lissotriton helveticus, assembly GCF_964261635.1. NCBI lineage: Eukaryota > Metazoa > Chordata > Amphibia > Caudata > Salamandridae > Lissotriton > Lissotriton helveticus. Next base: position 1,329,134,076 of record NC_136068.1, on the reverse strand, counting down.
CGACCCCGGTCCGCCGCGGCGTATGCCGTTTGTTGCGGGGGGTCATCTTGGCAACACACTAACTTCCACTCACCCAGACGGAAGTAAAGGCAGCGCTCTAGTCGATCTGGCCTCCTCTCCCTACTTAACACCGAGGGAGGCGCGGACGCGCGCAGCAGCGAGTCGGCGGTGCGCCAAAGGCACGCCAAAGGCAAGCCCGTCTGCGCCCGTCCGGCGCAAGAACACCGCCTGTTGCCTTGCCACCATCTTCTATTCAATCTGCTCCCTCTACTGTATCCGTATCCCTGAGAATGTACACCACCACTCCACTCCTCATCATGTACGAACGAAATGATTAGTTAGATTTAAATCGCCTCCCCTCTAAAATATCAGAAGAATTACTAACTGATATTGAGAAAGCCCCCTGCGCCTGTGTTAAGAGAGATGATGCCCAAACCGAATTCGCCAGCCCCCCACAGGGAAAATACACAGCTATATACTTTAATGCTAGATCCATTCCAAAACATGCTCTCGAGATATGGAGTCTGCTTAATTTTGAAGAACCGGACTTATGTTTTATATCAGAAACATGGCTACATAAGTATGCCATCCCTGATCTTCAAACAGCTTTTCCCCAGCAGTATTCCGTGATTAGGCGTGATAGAACAGAGGGAAAAGGTGGTGGAGTACTCATAGCAGCCAAGGAGAATATAAATGTCCAAATTATAGAAAGCCCTTTGGTAAACGACTCTGAAATCATAATTTTCAAAGCAAATAGACTAGGAAAAGAAGAAATATGGAAAGGTGCATTATTATATCGTCCTCCAGGGAATAAAGGAGATTTTGTCAACATTCTATTAGAAACCATAGCCCCTCATGCACTGACAGCAGACTATTTTTTACTATTAGGTGATTTTAACTATCACGCCGATGACCTGTCCAATACTGATACAGAAAAATTAATTTCTGCTATGAACACCCTTAATCTGACACAAAAGATCACAGGCCCTACCCATCAAGCTTGGCATACGCTTGATCTTTTATTTACCAATTCCCCTAATGTCTCATTACCTACTCCCATTCCATTATTATGGACTGACCACTTTCTTATAAAATCAAAATCAAAAATCATGTAGAAATATGAAAAAAATAACTTTAGCTGCCTTTTCTGAGAATTTTGAGACAGATAAAAAAAAACATAAATGAAAATGTCAATCTTGGAGCCTTGTATCTTGAGTCTGCGGTCCACAAGACACTAGATAAGATAGCCCCATTTCGAAAAGTGCACTGTAGGGAAACATTTTCGCCTTGGTTTACTGACCAACTAAAACATCTTAAAACCTTAACAAGGAATGCCGAAAAAACATGGCGTAAACATAAGGTTCTTAATAATCGTAAAATTTATCAAACCCTACATACTAAGTACACGAGGGAAATAAAATCCGTGAAAAGAACACACATAGCTGAACGAATAAACAAAGCCGAGAACTCGTCCAAAGAACTCTACCACATTCTAAAGGAATTTACCGCCTTTAAAAATTCGCAAGAAATGCCAAAAACTAATGAATGGACGGAAAACCTTTCTACATTTCTAGATGATAAAATTATGATAAATTGTAAATCCTTTGAAACAGAGAATACATCCCTCCAACACCTGGAACAGAAGCTATACGCGACTCAAGCGGTATATACGTATGATTCATCCCCGAGCTGGTCCACATTTGATCAGCTGGATAACGAAAAAACTATATTATTAGGACGTAAAATCAAATCAGGCTCCCCTAGTGATCAGTTGACCTCAAAACTGTTTGCCATTCTTGCACCAGCATTAGTAGCTCCTCTTTCCGGTGTTTTAAACACATCCCTGATAGAAGCGGAATTTCCCAAAATTTGGAAGGCAGCCAGAGTCAAACCTTTATTGAAAAAGCCCGGTGCCGATGCAAACATTTTATCTAATTACCGCCCCATCTCCCTGCTGCCCTACCCAGGGAAAGTATTGGAGGCATTTGTAAACGAACAACTGGTAACATATCTTGAGACAAACAACCTACTCGACTTCTCACAGTCGGGTTTCCGTGCTGCTCACAGCACGGAACAGCTCTAGTCGAGGTTGCCGACAACATCAGACTTGCTCTAGACAGACGTCAATCCTGCATTCTGGTGCTTCTGGATCTGTCCGCTGCCTTTGACACCATCTCCCACCAGATCTTGATTAGAAGACTGTGGGAGTGTGGTGTCAAGGGGCAGGTTTTAAAATGGTTTATCAGTTATCTGTCAAATCGAACAACTACACAACAAATAGGTGAGACTCTGGCCAGTACTCGGCCTGTTACAAGAGGCGTACCGCAAGGCTCTATTCTTAGTCCTTCGCTTTTTAATGTTTACATGGCCCCTTTGGCCAAATTGATCAGGACAGACGGATTTGACGTGTTATCATATGCGGATGACACGCAAATACTGGTTACCCTTGGCCCGGATGTAAATGACACCAAAAAGCGGTTTAAAATGTGCCTGACAGAGGTAAAAAACTGGATGAGTTTAAACCATCTCCAGTTGAATGGCACCAAATCTGAAATCATGACCTTTGGACAAGCAAGCAAACATTGGACTCAGGACTGGTGGCCCCCGGAACTAGGGGAGTGCCCCGTCCCAAAAGAATCAGTCCGTAATCTAAGATTTTGTATGGGCAACAAATTATCTATGAAGGACCATGTAAATCATACTGTAAGCAACTGTTTTGGAATCATGAGGAGTCTACGTAAGGTCTTCAAATGGGTACCAGCAGAAGCACGCAGAACTTTGGTTCAGGGCCTCATAGTAAATAGGCTAGACTATGGTAACTCTCTTCTTCTTGCAATAAATGAATGTCATATTAGGAAATTGCAAGTAGTGCAAAACACGGCTGCTCGCCTGATCCTGGGTTTACCCAGACGATCCCCCTCTATGCAACGCCTAATAAGTCTACATTGGCTCCCTGTTAAAAAAAGAGCCATTTTTAAAACCATGTGCTTGGTACATAAACACATGAATGGCCCAGGACCAAAATACTGGAATCAAAAACTGACATGGTACCAGCCTGGCCGACAACTGAGATCAAGTTCCAAGTCACAACTTACGCCACTGAGAATCCTAACTGCTAGAAATGGCGGACGCGCCTTTTCCTTTATGACGCCATCTCTACGGAACAAACTCCCCCTAGACATTCACACAACTACTGAACTCATGTGCTTTCGAAAAAAAACTGAAAACATGGCTCTTCAGTTAAGAATTCCATTCTAGACCTACCTTTTTCTTCTGGGACTGTCCGCATGCGCCATGAGACTCCCTCGGGAAGTGATATGTTGCGCAATACAAATATCCAGACTAGACTAGACTAGACTAAGTAATACTCCCCACCGAACCATACAGACACTCATTTTGGTACTCAAACAAGCTACTAATAACCCATATACACACTGATGTAGCTATTCACCAACCCAGGCAGCCACTTATATAGAAAGTGAGACACTAATACAGATATTTAAAGATTTAAAGATTACTCACTAATACACCTATGCACTTAAATATACTTAATAAGTCAGTTATACAATAAAAAAAAACATCCATTTAGATACTTATTTACCCATTTATTCTTCCATCGATGTTTAGATATACATATATAAAAAATCTTTATTTTTCAGAAAGACACCTATTTACTGGATGATGTCATCAGTGATGTCATCAGGGATGTCCTTTGAGATGTCATCAGTGATGTCATGCGTGATGTCACTGACCATGTCATGAGTGATGTAATATGTGACGTCATCAGCAGTGCATTGCGGGCGCGCAAGTTGGAGGAATTTCAAAGGTTTTGTATGAGAGAAATGTTCAGCTAACTATAATGTGTGAAATCTATGGTTTTTACAATGAATTTCTAAGGTTTTTTAAATGGTAATTCCTAACTATAACGAGTGTGAAACCAATGAATATATATATATATATATATATATATATATATATATATATATATATATATATATATATATATATATATATATATTACCTACTGGCGGTCGCCAGTAGGTATATATAGTTAGGATTTTTTCTCTATGGGATTTTTGAAAATTCTATGTCTAATAACTTTGGCGTTTGTGGACGGAATTGGCTGAAATTTTCAGGAAAATGGCACATTTTGTTTCTGAGCAGCCCTTGAAAATTTGGGGGGGTTCATCAAGGGGGGGCCAAGAAAAAAGGGGGGTCCCAAAACGTGTTTTTAACATTGAGTTTTCCATAGGGCGGTTGGCCTCACTTTTAGCCCGAACGGCTGAATGGATTTGCACGAAACTTGGCAAAATTGTAGGGACTGGTAGCCCGATGTGTCTTTGCTAGGTCTCAATATATGTGCTCCAGTGGATTTTGAGAAATTAACGTTCAAAAAAAGATATATATCTGTAACAGCGGACCGGGCAGCGCTCCGGTTCGCGGACTTTTCGCGGTACGGAGCTTTGTGAAGCGAAGCTGATTGGTTCTCCGGCGTCTGTGAACATTCCAAACAGTCCGTAGCGGCCGCCATCTTGTCTCTCGGTAGGATCGAGCGACAAGAGGAGGCCAAAGCGAAGGGGCAAATGACCATAAGGGGGCATAGTAGATCCTCGCTGACCCCCTAGGTTTGATGTGGAGGTTTTAAAAGGGTCCCGCGGGGCAAAAAAAAATAATAATAATAATAATCGAACGGCTGAATGGATTTGCACGAAACTTGGTAAAATATTAGGGACTGGTAGCCCGATGTGCCTTTGCTAGGTCTCAATATATGTGCTCCAGTGGATTTTGAGAAATTAACGTTCAAAAAAAGATATATATCTGTAACAGCGCTCCGCTTCGCGTAACGGAGGTTTGCGAAGCTGATTGGTTCTCCGGCGTCTGTAAACATTGCAAACAGTCCGTAGCGGCCGCCATCTTGTCTCTCGGTAGGATCGAGAGACAAGAGGAGGCCAAAGCGAAGGGGCAAATGACCATAAGGGGGCATAGTAGATTCTCCTTGACCTCTTAGGTTTGATGTGGAGGTTTTAAAAGGGCCCCGCGGGGCAAAAAAAAAAATAATAATAATAATCGAACGGCTGAATGGATTTGCACGAAACTTGGCAAAATTGTAGGGACTGGTAGCTCGATGTGCCTTTGCTAGGTCTCAATATATGTGCTTCAGTGGATTTTGAGAAATTAACGTTCAAAAACAAGATATATATCTGTAACAGCGCTCCGCTTCGCGGAGATAAAATTATATCTGTATTACCTAGCTGTTGCTAACACCAGTTAGCGACGGCTAGTAGGAGATAGCGACCATCTTGGGCCCCACTTTGCATGTGAGTGATATTTATCACTAATGACATGCAAAGTGGGCATGCCAAGATGTTAGCGACTGGAAACAGTCGCTAACATCGCTATCTCCTATTATCAACTTTTGGAAATATTCGCGATAAGCGCGAATATCTCCAAAAGCTAGCACCTGCCCTGAGCAGTTCTTAGCCATGTTATCCAATGGGAGGTGGATAACATGGCTAAGAGCATTAGCTCGGTAATGCATGAATATCGCTGAGTTTTCAGCGATATTAATGCATTGCGGTCGTTTTTTATCGTATTTGCGATAAACCTTGATAATAGCAAGGTTTATCTGCGATAATTTCTGACGATGCTTAGCGGTAAAAAAATCGTTGCTAAGCATCGTTAGGGATAAATATCGCTTAACTTTGGTAATATGCCCCAACGTCTGTTAACGTTCGATTCGAAGGAAATCAGGAAGTGTTGAAAAACATTGTCTGCGCCATCTTGTCTTTTTTCAAATGCCACACTTTTGTTGTGCACGGCAGCCATTTTAGATGCCTTGACCAGACCCACTCTGTGCACGCTGTCGATCCTTAGCATGGCTCCCCACCCTCGCAAGCATCTCCCCCAGGCAGTGGTCACCCCCGCTCTCTGTCTTATGCATGGGTAATAAACCTCCCCCCATCTGCGCTGCTCTTCCCTGAGAATCACACCCTGTGCCCGCCCGACACCTTCCTTTCGCCCTATTCACTACCGCACCCTCTGACACTCCTTTTCCTCTGTGTCCGATTGTCCAGGCCGGTCCTAGGGTATCAGCTAGCCCTGCAGATGTAGTTTATGGCCCCAGCTGTAAAGAATCACCCCTCTTCAAAGGAGTTATAGTAGATCAAGGCCCACACTCGATGAGATCCGTCACAGCAGACGCGTTCCTATTATCTGAAAACCATCCTGTATTGTGATTGGGGAGGGGACCGAGCCTGAAGCGGAAGATTCCAGGGATGACTCTTTGTACATCAAAGTTTTTACAATTATGTGTCACATTAAAAATATATAGCACTCCGACAAAGTAGTAAGATTATAAAACTTTAATAACTTATAAATATATACAAGAAAACAAAAACAGTAATAACATATAAACATTTTTAGGGAAAAACAACGAAGTAGCGGTCGGCTGTGCGAATAGTCCCAACGCAGCACAACGTCCAGATTTCCGGCGTGGGGCGTCGCGGGGGGTGGGTCATCAGTAGCAAACTGTTGTGCGAATAGTTCCAAGGCAGCAGAACGATGGCACCAAGGTGATGTCCAGTAAGTTGCCGCACTGGTTTTGGTATCCTACAATGCTGCTCCGAATAACGGCGTGGGCGCCCCGGGGGAGGCGGCGTGAACGGGCCTCTCCAGGTGGAGTGTCATCTGTTGTAGTGGGGTGCCCCTTTACCGTTTCAGTTGCCATTCCGTCCGTTTTTGGTCCACTGTGTCAAAAGCCGCAATTCAGCTGAGTTGCGCCCACTCTTGCGGTGCAGCGATAGGCGGCTGTCACAGGACTCTCAAAATGGCGGCAGGCTGTTTCCTTTTTGGGCCTGGTCCACTGAAATGGCCCTGGGACACCTTGGAAATCGGACGCTTGTCTGCTAGGTTTTCAAAGCTGGTAACAGTTATATTGGAGCGCACTGCGTGTATAAGTGACGTCAATACAAATACCGTATAAATGGTGCTCAAAGTGGAGAAAGTAGGTTACCACTACTTAAAACAGCGTCAAATGACTAAACAATTAACAATTATCCACCAAGCACTCTTGTTGAGTTCAAACAACACAAAATCAGTGTTCATATATCTTTAATTTCATCTGTTCGTCAGATTCTTCATCAGATTTCTTCATCCAATGTGTAACAATATAACAGCCAACACGTGTTTCGTCTAGTCAGTCTATGACATACAGACTTCTTCAGGGCTAACTTCAATCCAGATTGTGCCAAAATAATCATTAGCCTTTAGACAAAAAGTCGTGATCCAAATAATGGTTCCCGTATAAGTCTCAACTCCAATCCAAATATTCGCAATATTCTACCCGAGAACGCGACCACTTTGAACACGAAGGGAGCTGAGATAAGCCTACCAGTAAGATATTACAGAGCCAATACTTACTTAATATATACTCGGATTTGGAGTATTGCGAATATTTGGATTGGAGTTGAGACTTATACGGGAACCATTATTTGGATCACGACTTTTTGTCTAAAGGCTAATGATTATTTTGGCACAATCTGGATTGAAGTTAGCCCTGAAGAAGTCTGTATGTCATAGACTGACTAGACGAAACACGTGTTGGCTGTTATATTGTTACACATTGGATGAAGAAATCTGATGAAGAATCTGACGAACAGATGAAATTAAAGATATATGAACACTGATTTTGTGTTGTTTGAACTCAACAAGAGTGCTTGGTGGATAATTGTTAATTGTTTAGTCATTTGACGCTTGTCTGCTAGGTCTTGGACCCCATTCTCGAAAGCGTCCCCTCCGCCTTGAGGATTCATCAAAAGTTTTGGGGGCCCCCGACTCCTGTAGGCTTCTGGTGGGGAGCGGTTGCCATGATTGCTCGCGGAATGACCACGACGGAGCTACGAGATGGTGGTGCTCTCATGCTGACGCCAGCTTCAGTCTGAAACATCCAGAAACAAGGTGGGGCTTTCATCGTTTGGGGAAAAAAAAAAGTTTTCATCCAATGAAAAGTGTTGTTTTTAGGTCATATGATCAAGCCTTCCATCATTATGAAACCAAAAGTAAAATGAACCAATGAAAAGTTTTATAAACAAGTCACATGACCTGTTATGCGGCATAGGGTATAAAATGCGGAGAAAATATGTTGGCACGTGAGGCGGCGTCAGTAGCGGACCGATGTGCGAATAGGCCGAAGGCAACACAACGCGCCAAGATCCGGATGGCACCGAGGTGGTGTCCAGCAAGTTGCAGCACTGGTGTGGCCATCCTACAATGCTGAAAGTCGGCGTGGGGCGCCCCGTTGGCCTGTGAGTTTGCGTCAGTAGCGGACCGATGTGCGAATAGGCCGAAGGCAGCACAACGCGCCAAGATCCGGATGGCACCGAGGTGGTGTCTAGTAAGTTGCCGCACTGGTGTGGCCATCCTACAATGTTGAAAGTCGGCGTGGGGCGCCCCGTTGGCCTGTGAGATGGCGGCAGTAGCGGACCGATGTGCGAATGGGGCCAAAGGTAGCGCAACAATATTTTCGGAATAGAAGACACCACAAGGCGCTGAGATGCCAAGATCCGGATGGCACCGAGGTGGTGTCTAGCAAGTTGTGGCACTGGTGTGGCCATCCTACAATGGTAAAAGTCGGCGTGGGGCGCCCTGTTGGCCTGTGAGATGGTGTGAGTAGCGGACTGATGTGCGAATGGGGCCAAAGGCAGCGCAACAATATTTTCTGACTGACACCACAAGGCGCTGAGATGCCAAGATCCGGATGGCACCAAGGTGATGTCTAGCAAGTTGCTGTACTGGTGTGGCCATCCTACAATGGTAAAAGTCGGCGTGGGGCGCCCTGTTGGCCTGTGAGATGGTGTCAGTTGCGGACCGATGTGCGAATGGGGCCAAAGGCAGCGCAACACTATTTTCTGTATGGAAGATACCACTAGGCGTTGAGATGCCAAGATCCGGATGGCACCGAGGTGATGTCTAGCAAGTTGCTGTACTGGTGTGGTCATCCTACAATGCTGAAACTCGGCGTGGGGCGCCCCATTAGCCTGTGAGATGGCGTCAGTAGCGGACCGATGTGTGAATAGGCCGGAACCAGCACAAGGCGCCAAGATCCGGATGTCACCGTGGTGGTTTCATAGTTGAGAGGCACTTCATCTGCAGTGGGGCGCCGAGATCCGGATGGCACCGAGGTGATGTCTAGCAAGTTGCTGTACTGGTGTGGTCATCCTACAATGCTGAAACTCGGCGTGGGGCGCCCTATTAGCCTGTGAGATGGCGTCATTAGCGGACCGATGTGTGAATGGGGCAAAGGTAGCGCAAGAATATTTTCTGAATAGAAGACACCACAAGGCGCTGAGATGCCAAGATCCGGATGGCACCGAGGTGGTGTCTAGTAAGGTGCACTGGTGTGGTCATCCTACAATGCTGAAACTCGGCGTGGGGCGCCCCATTAGTCTGTGAGATGGTGTCAGTAGCGGACCGATGTGCGAATAGGCCGAAGGCAGCACAACGCGCCAAGATCCGGATGTCACCGTGGTGGTTTCATAGTTGAGAGGCACTTCATCTGCAGTGGGGCGCCGAGATCCGGATGGCACCGAGGTGATGTCTAGCAAGTTGCTGTACTGGTGTGGTCATCCTACAATGCTGAAACTCGGCGTGGGGCGCCCCATTAGCCTGTGAGATGGCGTCAGTAGCGGACCGATGTGCGAATAGGCCGAAGGCAGCACAACGCGCCAAGATCCGGATGTCACCGTGGTTGTTTCATAGTTGAGAGGCACTTCATCTGCAGTGGTGCGCCGAGATCCGGATGGCACCGAGGTGATGTCTAGCAAGTTGCTGTACTGGTGTGGTCATCCTACAATGCTGAAACTCGGCGTGGGGCGCCCCATTAGCTTGTGAGATGGCGTCAGTAGCGGACCGATGTGCGAATAGGCCGAAGGCAGCACAACGCGCCAAGATCCGGATGTCACCGTGGTGGTTTCATAGTTGAGAGGCACTTCATCTGCAGTGGGGCGCCGAGATCCGGATGGCACCGAGGTGATGTCTAGCAAGTTGCTGTACTGGTGAGGTCATCCTACAATGCTGAAACTCGGCGTGGGGCGCCCCATTAGCCTGTGAGATGGCGTCAGTAGCGGACCGATGTGCGAATGGGGCCAAAGGCAGCGCAACAATATTTTCTGAAGAGAAGACACCAAAAGGCGCTGAGATTCCAAGATCCGGATGGCACCGAGGTGGTGTCTAGCAAGCTATGCAGTTGAGTTGTGTGCGCACTTGCGGCGAATAGGTCGAAGGCAGCATAACAATGTTTTCTGAATAGAAGACACCACAAGGCGTTGAGATTCGGTTACCACCGAGGTGATGTCTAGCAAGTTGCCGCACTGGTGTGGCCATCCTACAATACTGCTCCGAATAACGGCGTGGGGTGCCCGAAGGGGGGGGGGGAGGCGGCGTGAACGGGCCTTCCTAGGTGGAGGCTCGTCTGCTGTAGTGGGGCGCCCCTTTACCGTTTCAGTTGCCATTCAGTTGAGTTTCGGCTGCTCTTGATGCTACAGCGACAGGCGGCTGCAACAGGACTCTCAAAATGAAGGCCTGTTCTTTGGATTTGGGCCTGGTCCACTAAAATGGCCCTGGGACACCTTAGAACTCGGACGCTCGATTTTTTTTTCCTTTCCTGTACATGCAAAAAAAGGTAAATGCCCGGTACGTTACACGCTTCATCTGCCACGATGAACTCTCCAGAGGAACCGAAAAAAAATATAGTTATGGTAACTATACCATGCATCGTCATATGGAGAGGTGGCACCAATTAATTATAGTGCTGCATAAAAGAGAGATTTGGAGGAGAACCCCTGACCTGCTAGTACATTCATCAAAGAAGTGGCACTGACAGCATCAGAGGCAAGGGAAACGGTCCCAAATATTTAGAAGAACTTTGGAAAGATTAAAATGACATGTTTAGATTGTGGCAAATTAATTTCATGTGGACAGATGAGTGTTAGTCTAATAAATACAGCATATGAACATCATCATAGTCGATGGTTGGTAGAGACATTTTGACTATATCCTGGACCTGCCCGTCCTCGCCCAAAATGGCGCCGGAATAAATGGGACTCATAACTCCTTGTTGTGTACTGGTTGCAGAACCTTGAAATCACGAGATACGTATGCAGTTTTGAAGCACATGGCGGGCGGGGACGAGAATTGATTGAATATTTTGACATCCCTATTGATATTAAGTTCTGATGTGTTATTGATTACTGTACTATTGAAAGTTCGAATTAACGTCACCCATGGTACTTGCCCACAAATGTATATCTAGATAATTTTATTGTAACTGGCCCTGTCGTATTTTAATTATAAAATGTACGTCCACCGATTCCGTAACTGTTAGACACCTTAGTTCTTGCAACCTAATGGCCCGCCCGTTACGTTCCTCTACAGTGTAAATGTCTACTCATCATATACGATTACAGTTTGCTCCGTGGCCGGACCACGTGGTTATAGGCTCGTATTTGTATAATGAAATTTTCACAATAAAGGTTTTTAAAAGAAAACATGGTAGTAGTATATACATTGGTAAAGTTTTTAATAATAGTCACTGTTTTAGAATCATTAAAAGGCAAGTGAAATAAAGCAGACCAATTACATGAAGGGTAAAAGGTATAATACGAAGGAACGCAGTAAAGATAAATGGTCAAGGGCTGTTGTGTTTTCTATTCCTGCAACATAAAGTGATCGATAAGAATCTCATATTCAGGCGTATCGGCGACTAAGACAGCAGGTCGACCCTCTTTTGCTCAACGGCTCCGTCATGGGACGAAGAAACGCTCTTTTTCTCGAAAAAAGAATATATTTTACTTGCAGGACAGTTGTAAATTTTCCAGGAAAGTACATTAGCCTGGAACATTATAACATATATTTAAGAAAAAATAATGTTCGGAAGTAATAAAAAGCGTAATTTTTAGGTCATATGACCAAGCCTTTCATCATTAGAATAAGAAAAGTAAAATGAACCAATGAAAAGTTTTATTAACAAGTCACATGACTTGTTATGCTTACGTTACGCGCTGCGCGCCCCGGATGACTTCCGGATGCGCTAACGCGGCGCGTCATATGACGCATTACGCGACAACGCAGGTCCAGAATATAGTCAAAATGTCTCCACCAACCAGCGGTCGGAACACAACCCCTTTCAGCAGGCTAAATAGTTCTGTTAAATGACAACAGAAGGGACAGGCAACAAGAACCATCAGTCAAAGAGGGGAGGGCTAGTTCTTCTCTACCGGGTTACATTGGGGCGCTACCGGAACTGATCGAATTGGTAGTCTACAGTGTTTCTGGATGTTTCAGACTGAAGCTGGGGTTAGCATGAGAGCAGTACCATTTCGTAGCTCCGTCGTGGCCATTCCGCAACCAATCATGGCAGCCGCTCTTTATCGTTATTTTGGGCGGGGTGGGTGGCGGAGCCGAGCTGTTTTGCAGCCATCATTGTGTGGAGTTCAGTTCATTTCACTAGTTTTGTATTTGTCATGAGGGGTTGTTCCTAATGTTTCTATTTTAGCGAGGTCAAAAAGAGATCCCATTAGTGGCCTACTGATTTTGCTCGATTCCTTTTCTTTTTTTTTTACACGATTTTTCGTTATCTGCAAAGACTAAACAGAGTATTGCGACTCTGTGTTTGTTTGTAAATAGAGAATGAACCAAAGAGAACCAATTCTAAAACAGTAAATACTTGGATAACAATCAATCAAATGGAGAGAGAAGCAGGCACGACGTATTACAACGGGGGCAAAGGCCTGCGTTAACTACCCTTCACTATGTGCAAAGAGAGAGTACTCCTAATAGAAATGAGGGGGGGGGGGCACCATTCAAAGCAGATCAGTGTGCATAAACACGAAAATGTTTTCACTTACCACGTACTTGACATTCGACAGCTTATGATATTTGCTATTAAAAAACCATTGAAATTCACTGAAAAAACCATAGGTTATAGACCATATATAGTTAGGAATTAGCATTTACAAAACCTTGAAAATTCACTGAAAAAACCATAGGTTATAGACCATATATAGTTAGGAATTAGCATTTAAAAAACCTTATTTTACTCACACAAAACCATTAAAATTCCATATATAGTTAGTTGCACTAACTATATATCGCGCACCCGCAATCCACTGCTGATGATGTCACATATTACATCATTCATGACATGGTCAGTGACATCACTGATGACATCACTGATGACATCTCAAATGACATCCCTGATGACATCACTGATGACATCTCATTTGACATCAATGACCACATCACTGATGATATCATTCATGTGACAATACAATGCATCTCCTCACATTTTAATATAACCTCTGTTTCACCCAGTGTTAAATACAGAGTATAATTTTTGAAAACATTGACACACCAATAGTAGTTACTACATATGTACTCACTGATTCCTACGTCTACACACACATTCACTCATTCACCCATACAATCATTCATACATACAATCACTCATCTTTACAACACTATCATATGCACTCATACACCTATACAGACACTCACACTCTGCCACTCATCCATGGAGTTACTCACACACCTAGTCAGTCCTGTAAAGAATCAATCACACTTCCATTTTCTTGTCTATACAGTTAAACATAGAGCACCTTACATTTTCAAACATATACTAACACATACTTACCTTGTTATACAATCATTGATATAAGTACACATTGATCTGCACAGAGTCACACACCTCCCAGCCAGCCACACACACACTCAGTCTCCCATACAAATACTTGGACAATCAATCAATAACCCATATAGTTACTCATATAGCTACTGATCAACACATGCAGCAGTTTACAGAACAACTGACATAATGATGCACAAATTAAGACAGTTTAGTCACTAACCCATGCACTCAGTGAGACACATTTAATCACTCACTCATACAGTCAGTCATGCACCTACTAAATCCTTCGTCCAGACACTTATACATCCACTCATTCTTCAATATGTAAGACATATTTAAACTTTACAGAAACATAAAATCACTGGATGTTGTTATCAGTGATGTCATCAGTGATGTCATTTGAGATGTCATCAGTGATGTCATCAGTGATGTCACTGACCATGTCATGAATGATGTAATATGTGACATCATCAGCAGTGGATTGCGGGTACGCGATATATAGTTAGTGCAACTAACTATATATGGAATTTCAATGGTTTTGTGTGAGTAAAATAAGGTTTTTTAAATGCTAATTCCTAACTATATATGGTCTATAACCTATGGTTTTTTCAGTGAATATATATATATATATATATATATATATATATATATATATATATATATATATATATATATATATATATATATATTGCTACTTTGCTTGGAGACTCTTGGGAAAATGTTTAATCTGGAGCAAGACCCACTCGCCACCGTGACCCTTATTAAGGAAGGCTATTCTGCTCAAACACGGCGGCTGCAGGAAGGGATTCAGAGAGAGGGGGACTCTCTCACTCTGATCGTGCCGGAGCGGAGGCATTTTTTCAAGCAATCAAGGATTGTAAGCACCATGCAAACTTACAAATACTAACGTGACAATGTGAGTTATTACCCCACTATTATTGAAACTTGCACTGAATATAAATGGACACTTGAAGAACAAAATGAAAAAACGATCTATTAAGATGTGATGTGATTTTTGACTACCAGTGCAATGCATCATAGGTCTTGTATTTTATATGCCTGTCACGTGACTTTGAATATTTTAAAAGCGCGCTCTAAGCACTTTGCAAATGACACTCTTACCCTGTGAGCAAGGCTGACGCCGAAACGCGTAAGGAAAGGAGACATTTTGCGCTGCTGAGCTTGTCAATAAATGCCTTTCAATCCGGTATTGGGCCTCATGTGGTGCTTCGTTGGATGTGAAATGGTCAGGCTGCTCCGTGCCTGATGTTCTGAGGCCGCCCTGTAGGGTGTATTGCTCCTTTGCTCGGAGACTCTTGGGAAAATGTTTAATCTGGAGCAAGACCCACTCGCCACCGTGACCCTTATTAAGGAAAGCTATTCTGCTCAAACACGGCGGCTGCAGGAAGGGATTCAGAGAGAGGGGGACTCTCTCACTCTGATCGTGCCGGAGCGGAGGCATTTTTTCAAGCAATCAAGGATTGTAAGCACCATGCAAACTTACAAATACTAACGTGACAATGTGAGTTATTACCCCACTATTATTGAAACTTGCACTGAATATAAATGGACACTTGAAGAACAAAATGAAAAAACGATCTATTAAGATGTGATGTGATTTTTGACTACCAGTGCAATGCATCATGGGTCTTGTATTTTATATGCCTGTCACGTGACTTCGAATATTTTAAAAGCGTGCTCTAAGCACTTTGCAAATGACACTCTTACCCTGTGAGCAAGGCTGACGCCGAAACGCGTAAGGAAAGGAGACATTTTGCGCTGCTGAGCTTGTCAATAAATGCCTTTCAATCCGGTATTGGGCCTCATGTGGTGCTTCGTTGGATGTGAAATGGTCAGGCTGCTCCGTGCCTGATGTTCTGAGGCCACCCTGTAGGGTGTATTGCTCCTTTGCTCGGAGACTCTCGGGAAAATATATATATATATATATATATATATGTATGTATATATATATATATATATATATATATATATATATGTTATATATATATAAAAACCAAGTTTGACTTCTCTCAGGCCCGAATAGACTTTTTTCAATTCGTAAGAGAATTAAAACTCCCCAAAATTGTTTTCAACATGTCCAACAAAGACAATGAAGAGTGGAGAAACCAATAGTGGTCTCAATGTAGCAGACATGTCTTTTCTACAGGATTTGATTCAAATGGAATGCGACGAACCAATTAGCCTAGAAACATCAATGTAGTGAACAACAGATATCGGACTAGGCACCTACGGAAGACCAAAGTCAGTATTCACCCCAATGATGCCAAAAGATGGGGTCGACATTTTCACAGAGGATGTGATAAAAGATCTAAAAAATGTAGCTCTAACAAGCAGCAAAGAATTCAGCAAGGCGCACAATAAGAACACGACTGATTACAACAATGTAATCAATAAAATCAAGGAACTCCAAGACACAGTTGTCCGATAGTCAGACAAGGGCGGCAATGTGGTCTTCTGGCAATTGGAAAAGTACAACGCCGACGCACATAAACAGTTGAACGATAGAGAATGTTACAGTCACATAGCCCCAACCAGCATCATGGGTATGAAAGAGACATGCCATAGAGCACTCTGTGAATGGAGAGGAACTGGGCTTATCACAAAACCTGAATTTGAATATCTTAAAACAGATTACCCGACAACCCCACAACTGTACTTAATTCCAAAAATACATACAAATACCACTGAGCCACCAGGGAGACTCATCATCGCTGCAATTGGTGGCCTATTTGAAAATACTTCATGATTTATTGACTATTTTCTACAATTGTCAGTATGTGAATTACCATCGCACATAAGAGACACAGGTAACTTTTTGACAAAAATGTATGATGTAACTAGGAATATTGACTGGTCTAATGACACTTGATGTTAACACATTATATACAAGCATTAGACATAGAGATGGACTAAATGCATTGAAGTATTATCTTGGTAAGAGACCAATACACCTACATAGGCATATGTTGATGCTTCTACAAATGGCCGAGTGGTGCTTGGAAAATAACAACTTCGTTTTTAATAAACTGTATTACAAACATCTACAGGGCATGGCCATGGGTACTTGCTTCACCCCCAGCTATGCCAATTTGCATATGGGCTGGTTTGAGGAGCAAGTACTCATGAAGACACAGAAAAAAGCTATGACTGAAAATGTAGTACAAAAGGGGGTGGCACTTTATGTCAGGTACATTGACGATATATTTGTCTTATGGCATGGTGCACAGGAAAGTGCGGAATCTTTTGCACGTGAGCTTAACAACAACAACTTGTCATTCACCAGCCACACTAGTAGAGATTGCATACTGTTTCTGGATTTAGAGATATATGCAGAAGATAACAGCTTACAATCCAGAACATACAGAAAGCCTATAGCAGGAAATGCTATTTTGCATGCTAACAGTTTTCATCACAATAGTGTAAAGGAAGCCAACCCCTATGCAGAGTGCCTACGCATGAAGCGCAACTGTAGCACGGAAGAGGGTTTACAAAAATCTATTGATGACCTCTTCTCCAGACTACAAAGGGGATATGCGACAGAAACCCCTAGCGAAAGCAAAAGCAAGGAGTGAGAAACTCACCAGAGAAGATCTGCTATTTAACAACTAGAGCAAGACGCAAACCCCGATAACCAAACCCAATCACTGACTTTAATGCTTACCATGCTTCCCTGCATAAAATAATATACAAACACTGGGGCATGGTAGGTAATTACCCGATTTTGGGCCCCACTTGTGCAAAAATTCCCTCAATCAGCTTCAGAAGAGCTAAATCCATGTGCCAGAAATTAGTGCATAACGCACCAGCAATTGTCAGAACAACTAACTGGTTACAATCTCCAAAGGGACTTACCAAATGCAGTAGATGCAAAGCGTGTAAACATGGAGCCAATAAGAAAACAGTTGTAATGCCATTCAGACAAATACCCTATGAAATATGTGGCAGGTAAAACTGCATAACAGACTTTGCTGTGTATGTCCTGCAATGCAATTGCAACAGAAACTATGTAGGGAGCACCATCCACCCTGTACATGTCCGCATTCTGCAACCTTATGAGGGTCATCTCTAATAATGACCAAACTTACCAGGTTGCTAGGCATATCAACTCATGCATGCAGGTAAAGCCCAAGACCTCTCCTATTTTGCCATCGACACTGTTCCTAAAAATCCGAGGGGAGGTAGCAGACAATTGGCATTAAGGAGATTGGAGTCAAGTTAGATTATCCTCCTCAACTCCAAAATCCCGCACGAAATGAATGCCGTTGAAGGGCTAAATGTACATTTATAAATGAATGCCTAGAATGCCACGCAACTGATCCATTCTTCACAGCGTGAGGTTCTCTCTTCGTTTTAATTATGTTTGTAATTTTGCACTTTTCTCCTACTTCGGATTGGCACTGCTCCTGTTCTGTGTGAGACCCTAGAACCACTAGTACAGACAATATATATTTTTTATTTTGTTAGTTTATTATTTTTTATTTCCTATTTTTGACAAGGAGTACTCATACACCCTTTGTTATGCCCACTGGGGCCTGATAGATCTGCAGTGCACGATACTCTCTGCCACATGTACAACAGTGCATGTCAACCGCCACAGCACCTAAGCCATTGCATATTATGGCTATAACAAACGCTCTCTATTTAGGAAGCGCTGTTCAAATTTGACGAGTAAACAGGAGAGTACATTAGTTTTGGGTGTCTACATTTACTAGAGAGACATTACATTGATAGATTTCTTATTTACTAACCCGATAGCTACCGAACCTGCAGGGCCCAATCTTGAGCATCTCATTATATACGCCCAAATCCACAAACATGAAAGGTGACAACTTCTATGTCTATTAGGTACTGTTGAACAATATGCACGTAACTGTCATTCAATGGTGACCAGGTTGCAAGTTTTGTAACATACACACTTTTATGTACATTTATGTTAATTGCTAGTGTGATAATTCTTAACCGTAGCAATTCTTTGTTTCTAATTAATTTTTCACTTGGTTTCATTTATTTTTTGCATTGTCATGCAAACTCAGCCGTAACTCATCGTCTATGTCTATTGATGACGTTTGGTTCCTGTGACAACCATGGGAAAGTGACAAACATATATATATGAAAAAATGGCAGAGCACTTCTGGGTCCCTGTTGGAATAAATAGCTTCTATGCCAATTACTCACGGAGTCGGTGCCTGTTTGTGTATGCTGTCAGGATGGAAACATATATATTATCAACTGGCGGTCGCCAGTAGATAGTTAAAGTTAGGTCCTATTTTCCATAGGAAATCCGCAACATTCTATTTGGAATAACTTTAGCGTCGGTTGACGAATCTTCACGAAATTATCAAAACTGGTGAGGCGCTCCGGTCCGCTCCTATCCTGGAAGTCTTGGGGTGATTCGTCAAGCGGGCCGAGAAAAAAGGGGAGTCCCAAAACATATTTTCCTCATGCAATGTTCCATAGGACCCGTTAATCGCGGCTACAGCCTGAACTGCTGAACGGAATTAAACCAAATTTGGCAAAGAGGTAGTCCTTAGTTCAGACTCATGCCTTTTGCTTAAATGATGTAAATCCGTTCAGTAGTTCCTGAGAAAATCACATTTAAAAGTACATATATATCTATGTCCGCACAGGATACGCGCATCCTAAGCGCACCCTGCCGTGCACGAGCTGTATTATAATTGGCAGTCAACACTCCAAATCAGGAAGTGTTGGAAACCATCTTGTGCCTCAGTAGAACCAAGGCACTAGAAGCCTAGAAAAAAAGGCGCAAAACGCAAAAAGGGGGCAGGATAGAAGCACTCTGACCCCCTAGGCCTGTTCAGGGGGTCCAAACGGATCCCCAAGGCCCCCAAAACATTTTTTTTGTAAAAATTTTGCAAAATCAGAACAGGATGCGCAGATCTTGCTGCTAAAAAAAAAAACGAAGCGTGGGCTCCCGTGCTTCTTTGGTAATTGGCCCCCGGGAGGGCCAAATCCTGGGGACAATAGTATGTTCTGCCACCCCCGGGGCTTTTTGTAATTATGTATGGGGGGCTCTCAGGCCCCCCAAGTCCCAAGGATCACTAACCCCCGTGTTCTTTCAATAGTGTGGGGGGGCTCCCAGGCCCCTCCAGCCCTGGGGACCGCCACCCCCGGAGCTTATTGAAATTAGTGGGGGGCTCTCGGGCCCCCGGCACCCCCGGTGACCGCCACCAAAGGGGCTTTTTAAAAAAAAAATACCCTGTGTGGGGGGGCTCAAGCCCCACAGATGCCCCGAGGACCGGCCCCTCCCCGGGGCTCTAAATATGTAAATTGGGGGTCCGTGACGGACCCCCCTCCTGGAGCCTTGTCGAGGCTCTGGGGACCGCCACCCTCCAGGGCCGGCTCCTGCAGTGTCCTGGGGTGGGAACCCCAGGACACTGCCGTTTGCAATGACAGGGTGGGAGCCTCGCGGCTCCCACCCTGTCATTGCAAACTGCTTTGCTATTTGGAAGAGAGAGCAGGGAAACCTGCTCTCTCTTCCGAATAGCAAAGCAGATTGCTTTTTCCACACGGGAGCTCCATCTTAGAAGCTCCCCCGTGTGGAAAAGCAATGCCGGCTCTCGCAAGACGCGGGGAGCCGGTGGGACCATGAAGGGATTGGGGACCCCCCACAGTCCCCAACGGAGAGGGACAGCCCCAGGGGATGGGGTCCATGGAGCTATTAGCGGCCCGGGAGGGAGGCAAGGCAGCTCCACTCCTATATGGAAAGCAAAAAAAAGGAGGGCCATGCCCTGGGGGTTGGGGTCCCTGGGGCCGATTATGGCCTCGGGCGGGGGGTACCCTTCCCGAATGTATAATTTAAAAAAATTAATCAGGGGGCAGGCCCTGGGGGATGGGGTCCCCAGGGCCAAAATATTAGGAAAAGAAGGGGGCCACACAGCCCCCCTTCTTAAAAAAAAGACCGACATTGCGCCTGAAGCCACGCCCCCTCCTTTCAGCACTCGGCAAACGCGCCCCCTGGCGCGTTTGCAGAGGGGGAACGAATTCCCCTTGAATGCTGGGGGTCCCTGGGGGCCAACTAGTCCACCAGAAACCTCCATATGCGCTAGGGGGCTGCGTTGCAGAGACTGGTTCTGAGGCCACGCACCTTTTTACACCTCTCTGCAACGCAGTTCTGTGGCGCTTACTGGAGGTAGCTCTGAGCTAGTTGCACCCCAGGAACCCTCAATATTTAAGGGGAGTTAATTCCCCAACTTAAAACGCGCCACAGGATGCGTTTGCACAGTGGTGAAGGGAGGGGGTGGGGCCTGAGTTCACATGTGTGCAGACACTTCCTGTGGCGCGGTTTAAGTTGGGGAATTAATTCCTTGTCAATACTGAGGGTCAATGGGGCCAACTAGCCCACAAGGTACCTTCAGTAAGTGCCACGGAGCTGCGTTGCAGAATGTTGTGAAATGGGGGTGGCCTCTGAATACCTCTCTGCAACGCAGCACCCTGGTGCATACTGGAGGTATCAGGTGGGCTAGTTGGCCCCCAGGGACCCACAGGATTGAGGAGGAATTAATTCTCTAACTTAAAATGCGCCAAAGGGCGTGTTTGCAGACATGTCACCTCAGGCCACGCCCCTTCCTTCACCACTGTGCAAACACGCCCTGTGACATCTCACTTTTTACACCTCTCTGCAACACAGCTCTGTGGCACCAATTGGAGGAACATAGTGGGCTAGTTTGACCCTAGAGACCCTTAGGATTCAAGGGGACTTAATCTCTGAACTTAGAACGGTCACAGGGTACATTTACACAGTGGTCAAGAGAGGGGACGGGGCCTGAGGTGATGTGTAGTTCGGCTAATTTTACTTCGGTCCAGTATATATAGAGCCATTTTCCTACACCATCCCCTCCCTTCACCAGTGTGCAAACTCGCCCTGTGGCGCGTTTTAAGTTAGGGAAAAAAATTTCCTTCAATCCTGAGAGGCCATGGGGGCCAAGTAACCCACTAGGTGCATCCAGGAAGCTCCACTGTGCTGTGTTGCAGAGAGGTGGTGTAGGCTGTGGCCCTTTTTACCTCTGTCTGCTACGCAGCTCTGTGGCACTTACTGGATGTACCTAGTCGGCTAGTTGGACTCCAGGGAGCCTCAGTATTGAAGGGGAATAATTTCCTCAACTTAAAACGTGGCATGGGGCGTGTTTGCACAGTGGTGAAGGGAGGGGATGGTGTAGGAAGGTGGCTCTATATATACTGGACTGAAGTGAAATCAGCCGAACTACGAATTCCTATTTACTGACTTGTTATCAGGAGAGACCTCAGTGCTGCATCTTTGAGCCCAGTACTGACCCTGAAAAGTAATTCTAACAGTACTTACCAGTAACTTTAATTCCCTTCCATAGGAATCCATTGTCTGGTTTTCACTAGAAAAGTTTCTGAGTGTCCATTTTCACAAACTACAAATATTCCTTAAAAATCGCCTGTATGACTTAAACGCATTCTTTCAACTGTTTACAGGAGATGCACCAGTGTTGGATCCAGGATCCACCACTGAGTAAGAAAAAGTAACGATAACACTACTTACCTGCTAAGTGTCAACTTTTAAAATACAATAATATTCCTTAAAAATCACTACTGTAACCAGTGATGTCACTGACCATGTCATGAATGATGTAATATGTGACATCATCATAGGTGGATTGCGGGCTCACAAATTATAGTTAGTAGAACTAACTACAACGGAAGAATTTCAATGGTTTTGTACGAGTGCAATTACCAGCTAACTATAACACCCCTGAAACCTATATTTTTTCAGTGAAATATTTATATACATTACCTACTGGGGGTCGCCAGTAGGTATATATAGTTAGGATTTTTTGAATAGGGATTTCTGAAAATTCTATGTTGAATAACTTTGGCGTTGATGGACGGAATTGGCTGAAATTTTCAGGAAAATGGCACATTTCGTTTCTGAGCGTCCCCTAAAAGTTTGGAGGGGTTTCGTCAAGCGGGGGCCGAGAAAAAAGGGGGGTCCTAAAACTTGTTTTTAACATTGAGTTTTCCATAGGGCGGTTGGACTCACTTTTAGCTCGAATGGCTGAATGGATTTCCACAAAACTTGGCAAAATTGTAGGGACTGGTAGCCCGATGTGCCTTTGCTATGTCTCAAGATATATGCTCCAGTGGTTTTTACGAAAATTAACTTTGAAAAATATATATTGGGCTACATTGGGCTATATATATGTTAGAGCCCAAATGTAGCCCAATGTAGCCCAAGGTAGCCAATGTAGCCCAATGTAGCCCAAAGATGGCCACCAGAGACAAAAAAACAAATGTAGCCCAAATATCAGCCAGATGTAGCCCAACTATAGCCCAATGACAGAATGTCCCAGAGTGTTCTAAAGAACAACTAGAGCGCTAACAGTCTTACTTATGACAAAAGTATGGCACACCTGAAGTCATCTTGATTGGAATAAAGTGTTAACACTTAAAACATTTAATTTGCAAAGGAACAAAATGAGGGGTTTCATTTTGCCATAGAAATGTTATATATTACCTACTGGCAGTCGCCAGTAGGTATATATAGTTAGGATTTTTTTGAATAGGGATTTCTGAAAATTTTATGTTGAATAACTTTGGCGTTGATGGATGGAATTGGCTGAAATTTTCAGGAAAATGGCACATTTTGTTTCTGAGCGTCCCCTAAAAGTTTGGGGGGGTTTCGTCAAGTGGGGGCCGAGAAAAAAGGGGGGTCCCAAAACGTGTTTTTAACATTGAGTTTTCCATAGGGCGGTTGGACTCACTTTTAGCTCGAACGGCTGAATGGATTTCTATGAAACTTGGCAAAATTGTAGAGACTGTTGGCCCGATGTGCCTTTGCTAGGTCTCAAGATATGTGCTCCAATGGATTTTGAGAAATTAACGTTCAAAAAAATATATATATCTGTGATAGCGTCCCGGTTAGTGCCACGGTTCGCGTACCAGACGCGTAACGGAACTTCGCGAGGAGAAGCGGATTGGCTCTCCGGTGACTCTCAACATTCTAAACAGTCCGGAGCGGCCGCCATCTTGTCTCTCGGTAGGATCGAGAGACAAGAGGTGGAAATAAACGAAGGGGGAAATGAATGAAAGGGGCAAGGTAGACCCCTCCTGACCCCCTAGGATTGATGTGGGGGCTATTAAAGGGCCCCGCGGGGCAAAAAAATAAAATAAATTTTTTTCGATTTTTCGCGGTGGAAGCGCTACCCGGTACGCGAACCGGGTAGCTCACCGGTAGCGTAACGGGAGTCCGCCATCTTGTGTTTCGGACGAATTTAGTCACAAGATGGAGGATAAAGAATGTTGGGAATGGGTATAAGGGGGCACGGGAGACATATCCTGACCCCCTAGGTTTTCTGAGGGTGGCTGAGGAGGCCCATATATGTAAAAAAAAAAAACTTTTTTTTCAAATTTTCGCGCGGTTAGCGCCCGGTCCGCGCACCGGGTAGCGTTCCGGAAAGCGTAACAAGGGGAAAACCAAGGGAAATAGTAAAATAATATTTTAGAGTGCTTTGAGGTAGGGTAGCTCTGAATAGAGCTGTTGTGTTGTGTGGGTGATGTAAGTACCAACATGTAGGTACCAATGAAGAGTCTAAAATTCAATGTACACCGTCTCCTCTGTAGATATTTTGTATGTTCTAATATGGGTTATTTAAATGTAAATGTGTGGAAAAGCACTTCATGCTTTAAAGCAATTGTATTTTTGAACTGATTGTTCTTTCCTCTTAGTCCTCCTCTTTGTTTTTTTTTCCCCACACTCTTCTTCAGCATGATAGTTGATAAATTCGTTCCCTCAAAAAATGTATATACATAAAAAAATTATATTAAATACATATAAAATATATTTTTCCTTTAAAAGAAGAATACATTTTACAGCTTTTGATATTTGCTATTAAAATACCATTGAAATTCACTTAAAAAACCATAGGTTATAGACCATATATAGTTAGGAATTAGCATTTACAAAACCTTGAAAATTCACTGAAAAAACCATAGGTTATAGACCATATATAGTTAGGAATTAGCATTTACAAAACCTTATTTTACTCACACAAAACCATTGAAATTCGCATATATAGTTAGTTGCACTAACTATATATCGCGCACCCGCAATCCACTGCTGATCATGTCACATATTACATCATTCATGACATGGTCAGTGACATCACTGATGACATCACTGATGACATCTCAAATGACATCACTGATGACATCACTGATGACAACATCCAGTGACTGTATGTTTCTGTAAAGTTAAAATTTGTCTTACATATTGAAGAATGAGTGGATGTATAAGTGTCTGGATGAAGGATTTAGTAGGTGCATGACTGACTGTATGAGTGAGTGATTAAATGTGTCTCACTGAGTGCATGGGTTAGTGACTAAACTGTCTTAATTTGTGCATCATTATGTCTGTTGTTCTGTAAACTGCTGCATGTGTTGATCAGTAGCTATATGAGTAACTATATGGGTTATTGATTGGTTGCCCAAGTATTTGTATGGGAGACTGAGTGTGTGTGTGGCTGGCTGGGAGGTGTGTGACTCTGTGCAGATCAATGTGTACTTATATCAATGATTGTATAACAAGGTAAGTATGTGTTAGTATATGTTTGAAAATGTAAGGTGCTCTATGTTTAACTGTATAGACAAGAAAATGGAAGTGTGATTGATTCTTTACAGGACTGACTAGGTGTGTGAGTAACTCCATGGATGAGTGTGTGTGTGGGTGGCTGGGAGGTGTATGACTCTGTGCATAGATGTATGAGCAGTTGATTCACTAGATGTATGGGTTCAAAAGTGCATGTGGAAACAGCTGTATGGGCGGTTGACCGTGTGCTTGAGTGTATTGGTGAGTGAATGGATATCTCAGTGCTACATGTCAAAGTAAGTACATATGTAAAACACAGTACATGTGAGAGTTGACATATATAAATAACTGTGCATAATAGCCAGTGAATGTGTGAGTGGCTGTATGGATCATTGTGAACTTGTATCAGGGATTGTATAAGAGAGTAAATATGTGCTAGTATATGTTTGAATAAGTAAGGTGTGTATAACTGTATAGTTGAGGAAATGGAGGTGTGATTGATTCTTTGCATGACTGATTAGGTGTGTGAGTAACTCCATGGATGAGTGACAGTCTGTGAGTGTCTGTTTACACTGAGTGTATCTAAGGTTATATTAGAGTCTGAAGAGGTTCATCGTATTATCACATGAATGATGTCATCAGTGATGTGATCAGTAATGTCAAATGAGATGTCATCAGTGATGTCATCAGTGATGTCATTTGAGATGTCATCAGTGATGTCATCAGTGATGTCATTTGAGATGTCATCAGTGATGTCATCAGTGATATCATTTGAGATGTCATCAGTGATGTCATCAGTGATGTCACTGACCATGTCATGAATGATGTAATATGTGACATGATCAGCAGTGGATTGCGGGTGCGCGATATATAGTTAGTGCAACTAACTATATATGCGAATTTCAATGGTTTTGTGTGAGTAAAATAACGTTTTGTAAATGCTAATTCCTAACTATATATGGTCTATAACCTATGGTTTTTTCAGTGAATATATATATATATATATATCACGCTTCTGCTTGCATCAGAAGACGGGGCACTTAAGAAGACGGGTGCCGGTGGCATAAATATTCTTGCTCTATTTCTTTCAATCCAGGAAAGAAGTACACAGCACTCGCGGGATCAGTTGCAGTAGCAGCGGTTTATTTACACAGACGCGTTTCGGTGAATTACCTTCGTCAGTGTGTATTTACAAAATCAAGAAGAATTAACTGTTCATCTAGGTGAATAAGCTGATGATATTTATTTATACAAGACTGTAACAGTCATAATATTGTGAAGGGTTTTTGAAAGTTGTTTTGCATCTTGTATATTTTTTCTTATGTTTTCTTTCTTTTGGAAGAACCTCTGATACAGCGATACACGGCACAATTCATGATATGAGGAGATTTCGCCAGCAATCGGCGTTGTAGGTTGCCTAAGCCGATCCACAGCGAGATTATTATAACATCTGGTACATGCCATGCATATCGTTATTGAAAATATATTCTCAGAGGTTTTCGATATGTATGAAGCTTTGTTTGTACATAAGGTTAACAAATGCGGGCATGTTTTGTTTACTCTAATTTTCATATTTAAAGATGGCGCATGTTTTGAATTGCACAGTGGCGCCAGTCCTCTCTTGATCTCATTGAATGTTCCTCTAAAAATGGCGTCTGTCAGCGCGCATTTTGTAAATACACACTGATGAAGGTAATTCACCGAAACGCGTCTATGTAAATAAACCGCTGCTACTGCAACTGATCCCGCGAGTGCTGTGTACTTCTATTCTGGATTAAAAGAAATGGATCAGGAATATATATATATATATATATATATATATATATATATATATATATATATATATATATATATATATATATATATATATATATATATATATATATATATATATATATATATATAGATCCAGGGAAACAAAGTTCGTAATGCGCTCTCAGGAAAAAAGGCAAAGAAACCCGGTAGTAGGATTTGCATTTTTAATTACACAACGCGTTTCAGCTAAACAGCCTTGTTCACGTGTAACCCAACATAAACACAAACCGGCATTTAAGTAAAGTTCAAGGTTGAAAAAAACACACACATCAAAACTGAGATAGGACTAGTGCATGAAATTGGCATACATCTTGGAATGGTGAATAATAGCACAAAAGTGATTCAAAATAAAAGACATGTTGAATTCATGTAAAATACATCCTATTCATTGCCACTTCTGTGACACGGAATCTGATATCACAGTGGAAAGTGCCTCCAGTGAAGAAGTGGTCCCCAGAAAGAATTTTTTAGACGAATTCCGGGTGATGCAAAAGAGCCGTCACAAAGAAAAACAGAATCAAATGGAATATGCTTCACCGAAACCGAGAGGACGAGGACGCGGAAAGGGCAGAGGCCGGGGAAGAGGAGAAATCGGAAACAGAGACTCAGACAACGTTGGGAATACCGACAAAGCAAAGGGCGCAGTGGGAACCAGAAAGACACGCTCGAACAAGAACTACTAATGGATATACATACGGTAAACAAAACTGTTGTTAATTTATCTAAGAGAGTATTTTCTGATTTCGAGAAAAAAACATTATGCCTGGGTCTTTCCTTCTGCCCCACTGCTAACTTTAATTTCACTGACACCAGAATTGATGTCTTTAAATTTGTGCGCAAATTAAAACTGAAAAAATGGCACAAATTAAAAAGATTAGGTCAAAATACTTGTATTTCCAATAACACCAGATCTAGTTCCTCAAACTTAATAATTGGAGATGTTGACACACTTCTAGCTATATCTGACCTTAATGACAATATCAACATTGCAGACAATAGTACTATTTCTACCACTCAATGTTTGGATGACATGAATCTGACACAGGATGCACCTGCTAAAACTCATTTCAGGGCTAAATCTACATTCATGCCCATACTCCCACATGATTGTATAGATACCTTTCATGACTGTATCATCAAGGGGTTGGTTGATTTAAGAAAGAAAAATACCCGAGGACATAGTAGGCTCAGAAATAATCTCTCATCTACTCAAAGAAAAGCACTGAAAACACTACATGATGATACCAATATAGTGATACGTCCTGCCGACAAGGGCGGCAACATTGTTATACTTGACCGAGAGGCCTACATTACTGAGGGACAACAACAACTCAATGACACCAACTTCTATATACCAGTAAACATTGAGGTTTACAATCAGAGTATCACAGACATTTGGGACAAATTACAGATGTGGAAAGACAAGGGGCTCCTTGTTTGGGAGGAGTGTTGCTATCTGAAAAGAGACTTTCCAAGGCTCCCCATTTTATGCTTATTACCGAAACTCCTCAAACATGCTACCAACCCTCCAGGACGTCCCATAATCTCCTCAATTGGCAGTATTAGTGAAGTATGTGGACCATTTTCTTCGAGACTTTGTTAAACACTGCCCAGTTACATCAGAGACACTAAGGATTTTCTTTGTCAGATTGAAACTATTAATTGGGATCCTGAATTCATTTTTATTGTTTTGGATGTACACTCACTGTATACCATAATCAACCATCAACATGGGTTACAGGCATGTGATCATTTTTTGAGTAAAAGACCTATGTGCTATCGGGAACATTCCAAAATGGTAATGGAAATGATGCAATTTTGCCTGACTAACAACATTTTTTCCTTTAATGGCGCCCTCTACAGGCAAACCAATGGAACTGCTATGGGTTCTTGCTTTGCCCCAAGCTTTGCTAATTTGTTCATGGGATATTGGGAGCAGGAAATCCGTAGCAGCCACACTTTAGCGAAGGACTTTGAGAAGGTCATCGTGTGGCTTCGCTACATTGATGACCTTTTCATCATATGGAGAGGCACCAAAAGTGATGCTGAGAACTTTATTACCAAGCTTAACTGTAACAAGTACAACATTCTCTTGTCTGGTAATATCAGTGGTATTCATACTGAATTTCTGGATGTGAGACTGGACATAAAAGATCTCAAGATATGCACCTCTTTGCATCGTAAGGCTACGGCAGGTAACAGTGTTCTCCATGCCCTCAGCGGCCATCCAGAGGCACTCAAATGGAGTATTCCTTACGGTGAGCTGCTGAGGGCTAAGAGAAACTGTAATACCTCAGATTCCTATTTAAAGGAGCAGGACATCATAGTGACTAGATTTGTAAGCAGGGGCTATCCTAGTTGGGTACTCAAAAAGGCCATACAGAGAGCTAATGGAATTGAGAGATCGCGAACCCTAGAGGACCATCAGGGTAGTGATACTGAAGAGAATGATGAGGCAACCAGATTAATATTGACCTTCAACTCTGAGACAGACAAAGTCAAAAAAATCCTGACAAAGAATTGGGATATTTTGAAAACAGACTCCATTCTGGGTAGTGGCATGCCAGACAGACCCTCCATCACCTACAAGAGGAATAGGAATATACGAGATCTAGTGGTCAAAAATGACATTACTCTATATCCTAAAATCTCAGAACATGGGTTGGTGGGTTTCTACCCCTGTGGCCACTGTAAGGCCTGTAAATGCAGTAAATACAGGGGATCCGTTGAATATGGTGGCATTACTAAAAATCTGACACAATTTCTTACATGCAGTACAACTTTTGTTGTCTACGCCATTGAGTGTACCTGTAAACTCTGGTATATTGGCAGCACTAGTTGTGCTGCCAAAAAAAGAATCCTCGAACACCTGAGGGCCATCACTAACCGGGACCCTAA
Source organism: Lissotriton helveticus (assembly GCF_964261635.1). Taxonomy (NCBI): domain Eukaryota; kingdom Metazoa; phylum Chordata; class Amphibia; order Caudata; family Salamandridae; genus Lissotriton; species Lissotriton helveticus. The sequence goes on along the minus strand of NC_136068.1, from coordinate 1,329,104,092 downwards.
GTACCCTGGCGCATGCCATTTTGAACAACAACATTTTTCCAATACTGCTGATTTGAATTTCTTCATATTGGAACATGTTCCCAGGCATCCCAGAGGAGGCGATAGGGTGCTTAGTCTAAGACAGAGAGAATCCCGGCTCATAATTGAGTTCCAAACGAGATTCCCTGGGGGTCTCAACATGGACGAGGGACTTGCCAGTCATTTGAGAGAATAAGATGCTCGTGAGCTCCTTTCAATCTTAGCTCTATACAATTTCCATGTACTCTTCTACTCCTCCTCTGTACATGTAACGTATTCTGTATATCCATTGATTTTAATTGTATTTGTCATGTTTTTCATTCCAGAGGAGGAAAGGAAGGGGCCCATCACTGGAACTCACCTGCACGGGCACACCTACCCTTTGCACTCTGGGAATCACTGCTCTCTACTAAGTCACATTTTGATTACCGGCGTGTAAGGTCTGATAATTGAAATTAATCATTATTTACAGCGGGACTGTCTTTACATACAGTAATTTCTTCTGAGTATTTTTTGTGAATTTTCACTGAGGATTTTATGACTCTACCCATTCATGAGGAACAATGAATGCTGTGGTGATTACAAGAAATAGAACTTGAACATTGTGTTAACCATGTGCTGATATCACCATATTTGTGACTGAGTTAATACCTCGCTTAATGAGAAAATCAAGGGTTGGGCTGTGTATTTTACACATATTTCTTACGCATGGAGTAAAATTTATACTTCCATAATGATACTGTATGCCAGTATGTATGAGTGGGAATCAAATACTGCCTCGCTGGATATGAAACACTAGACTGGTGAATTTTCTCTAACTCTGAATATGCATTTAATATAGAACAGAAGTGGCAATGAATAGGATGTATTTTACATGAATTCAACATGTCTTTTATTTTGAATCACTTTTGTGCTATTATTCACCATTCCAAGATGTCTGCCAATTTCATGCACTAGTCCTATCTCAGTTTTGATGTGTGTGTTTTTTTCAACCTTGAACTTTACTTAAATGCCGGTTTGTGTTTATGTTGGGTTACACGTGAACAAGGCTGTTTAGCTGAAACGCGTTGTGTAATTAAAACTGCAAATCCTACTACCGGGTTCCTTTGCCTTTTTTCCTGAGAGCGCATTACGAACTTTGTTTCCCTGGATCAATTGATTAACCGGATTGCTTCGCCGGTATTTGCGCCACCTTTCTCGGGGCCCAGCACTCCGGAAGAAGCGTTTCTTGTTTGTGGAGATATATATATATATGTATATATATATCCAACTTGTTGTCGGCGCGAAGCATAGATGGCCGCTTGCAGCGGCGGGCCAGGACGGGAGCGCCACTCCCTACGAATTCCACCACACTCGTTCACCCTTTCTTTCAAGAACGATGTCCAGGCCAGCAAGCAAGTTCAAAACGGGTGTTTTATTTCACAGCCCACTCAACGCATTTCGGGAACCACTTCCCTTGCTCACGAGTAATTGTGTCTGTTAACACCCAGTGTTTTAAAGGTTTGTCATGTGATTTTAGTGCATAATAAACATAATAAACAGACTACCACTTCATTTATCATCTGAAGCTGCGAAGACAGATTTGTAAAGCTTGTCAGCAGTGCGTGGCATAATTCATAATATGTCTTATTCATTTCACAATATATGTTAAATGCATTTATAAATTATTTACATCAGAGTAGAGCAACAAAATTGTATATTTAAGGCAATACTCGCGCCAGAGCCTAGGATTAAGTCCAAAAGTCATGGTTGTGCCAGCGTCTCTGTGCCTCTGCATATTCGCCGCTATATCACGGTAATTCATCATATGCTTACGTGTAGTTAAGCCCAAGTGGGCTACAGTCAATCAATTGCATTCCTTGCGGTAATTATGCATCAAATTTCTACACAATGTGCTCTTGCCAGCCAACATAAACAAAGTCATACTTTGATTATCGGGTCATAGCTCCTTTCATAAATTGCCACTTGATACAATGTGTCACACACTTTCTGTCTTGCATGAGCTGTCTCACATTCTCCCAAGATTAACGATATCGGTACCTGTAAAAAATATAATAAATACAGTGATTATCAATCATACTGCTATGTGCTCTCTACATTCATACCATTAAAACCAAAGATACTTAGAAGCAGCACAGGTTCATTACTTTCAATTCAACATCATCTATTATCCCAGGTGTACACTTAGTGCTTCATCACAATGCGAACCTGGCTCCGGTACATTGATGACATTTTCATCATCTGGGACGGCACCGTGAAGGAAGCTGAAGAGTTTGTTGACATTCTTAATGTGAATGACTTCAACCTCTCCTTCACCAGCCGCATAAACAATGTAACTGTTGACTTCTTAGATCTCAAGGTCACAATAGAGAATGAGCGCCTGGTGACAGCCCTTTATAGGAAAGAGACGGCTGGAAACAGCCTTCTCCACGCACAGAGTTGCCACCCGAGGAACTTGATTAACTCCATCCCCTATGGTGAACTCCTTAGAGCTAAAAGAAACTGCACTAAGTTGGAGGATTTTGAAAAAGAAAAAACTACCATGTGCGAAAGATTTAAAGCCAGGGGGTACAGCAAGAAATGTATTGCAGAAGCTATTCGCAAAGTAAAGGACAAAGACAGCAATCCCACACCTACTGAAGACAAAAACATTGAGTGCGAGGGTGTCAGGTTTATAACAGACTATAGCTCCCAAGCTAAAGAAGTTAGAGGAGCTATTAATAAATACTGGAGTGCTCTCAGAACTGACAAGGATATCAAAACAGGCATTCAGGAGTTTGCACAAATAACGTACAGGAGACCACTGTCTATAAAAGACAAAGTCTGCCAAACACTTGTAGCGAACAAAAAAAGAAAAGACAACCCGGCTCAAGGGTTCTTTGTCTGTGGCCGTTGCAAAGCATGCAAATTCAGCCACAGTACCAAAGAGATTAAGTTGTCTGTGTTGTGTGAACCCTATAAAATCATCAAACATGTTTCGTGTCATACAGAATATGTGGTGTACGCGTTAAAATGTCCCTGTAATAAGTTCTATGTGGGGAGCACCATTAAACCAGCCAAAGAAAGGGTGTTACAGCACCTAAGAGCCATAAAAAACCACGACAAACAATACCCTGTGGCAAGGCACTTTGCCGCCCACCATCAAAGCAACTGTAACCTTCTCTCATTCGTGGTATTAGACCAAATACCCACGAGAGAGAGGGGGGGCAACAGATTGCAAGAACTCAGAAGGCTGGAGTCTAGGTTCATAATTAAATACCATACTATGCAACCGCAAGGACATAACTGTGATGAAGCACTTAGTGTACACCTAGGATAATAGATGATGTTGAATTGAAAGTAATTAACCTGTGCTGCTTCTAACTATCTTTGGTTTTAATGGTATGAATGTAGAGAGCACATAGCAGTATGATTGATAATCACTGTATTTATTATATTTTTTACAGGTACCGATACCGTTAATCTTGGGAGAATGTGAGACAGCTCATGCAAGACAGAAAGTGTGTGGCACATTGTATCAAGTGGCAATTTATGAAAGGAGCGATGACCCGATAATCAAAGTATGACTTTGTTTATGTTGGCTGGCAAGAGCACATTGTGTAGAAATTTGATGCATAATTACCGCAAGGAATGCAATTGATTGACTGTAGCCCACTTGGGCTTAACTACACGTAAGCATATGATGAATTACCGTGATATAGTGGCGAATATGCAGAGGCACAGAGACCCTGGCACAACCATGACTTTTGGACTTAATCCTAGGCTCTGGCGCGAGTATTGCCTTAAATATTTAATTTTGTTGCTCTACTCTGATGTAAATAATTTATAAATACATTTAACATATATTGTGAAATGAATAAGACATATTATGAATTATGCCACGCACTGCTGACAATCTTTACAAATCTGTCTTCGCAGCTTCAGATGATAAATGAAGTGGTAGTCTGTTTATTATGTTTATTATGCACTAAAATCACATGACAAACCTTTAAAACACTGGGTGTAAACAGACACAATTACTCGTGAGCAAGGGAAGTGGTTCCCGAAACGCGGTGAGTGGGCTGTGAAATAAAACACCCGTTTTGAACTTGCTTGCTGGCCTGGACATCGTTCTTGAAAGCAAGGGTGAACGAGTGTGGTGGAATATATATATATATATATATATATATATATTCACTGAAAAAACCATAGGTTATAGACCATATATAGTTAGGAATTAGCATTTACAAAACCTTGAAAATTCACTGAAAAAACCATAGGTTATAGACCATATATAGTTAGGAATTAGCATTTAAAAAACCTTATTTTACTCACACAAAACCATTGAAATTCCATATATAGTTAGTTGCACTAACTATATATCGCGCACCCGCAATCCACTGCTGATCATGTCACATATTACATCATTCATGACATGGTCAGTGACATCACTGATGACATCACTGATGACATCTCAAATGACATCACTGATGACATCACTGATGACAACATCCAGTGACTATGTTTCTGTAAAGTTAAAATATGTCTTACATATTGAAGAATGAGTGGATGTATAAGTGTCTGGATGAAGGATTTAGTAGGTGCATGCCTGACTGTATGAGTGAGTGATTAAATGTGTCTCACTGAGTACATGGGTTAGTGACTAAACTGTCTTAATTTGTGCATCATTATGTCTGTTGTTCTGTAAACTGCTGCATGTGTTGATCAGTAGCTATATGAGTAACTATATGGGTTATTGATTGGTTGCCCAAGTATTTGTATGGGAGACTGAGTGTGTGTGTGGGTGGCTGGGAGGTGTATGACTCTGTGCATAGATGTGTGAGCAGTTGATTCACTAGATGTATGGGTTCAAAAGTGCATGTGGAAACAGCTGTATGGGCGGTTGACTGTGTGCATGAGTGTATTGGTGAGTGAATGGATATCTCAGTGCTGCATGTCAAAGTAAGTACATATGTAAAACACAGTACATGTGAGAGTTGACATATATAAATAACTGTGCATAAGAGCCAGTGAATGTGTGAGTGGCTGTATGGATCACTGTGAACTTGTATCAGGGATTGTATAATAGAGTAAATATGTGTTAGTATATGTTTGAATAAGTAAGGTGTGTATAACTGTATAGTTGAGGAAATGGAGGTGTGATTGATTCTTTGCATGACTGACTAGGTGTGTGAGTAACTCCATGGATGAGTGACAGTCTGTGAGTGTCTGTTTACACTGAGTGTATCTAAGGTTATATTAGAGTCTGAAGAGGTTCATCGTATTATCACATGAATGATGTCATCAGTGATGTGATCAGTAATGTCAAATGAGATGTCATCAGTGATGTCATCAGTGATGTCATTTGAGATGTCATCAGTGATGTCATCAGTGATGTCATTTGAGATGTCATCAGTGATGTCATCAGTGATGTCATTTGAGATGTCATCAGTGATGTCATCAGTGATGTCACTGACCATGTCATGAATGATGTAATATGTGACATGATCAGCAGTGGATTGCGGGTGCGCGATATATAGTTAGTGCAACTAACTATATATGGAATTTCAATGGTTTTGTGTGAGTAAAATAAGGTTTTGTAAATGCTAATTCCTAACTATATATGGTCTATAACCTATGGTTTTTTCAGTGAATTTCAATGGTTTTTTAATAGCAAATATCATAAGCTGTCGAATGTCAAGTACGTGGTAAGTGAAAACATTTTCGTGTTTATGCACACTGATCTGCTTTAAATGGTGCCCCCCCCCCCTCATTTCTATTAGGAGTACTCTCTCTTTGCAGATAGTGAAAGGTAGTTAACGCAGGCCTTTGCCCCCGTTGTAATCCGTCGTGCCTGCTTCTCTCTCCATTTGATTGATTGTTATCCAAGTATTTACTGTTTTAGAATTAGTTCTCTTTGGTTCATTCTCTATTTACAAACAAACACAGAGTCGCAATACTCTGTTTAGTCTTTGCAGATAACGAAAAATTGTGTAAAAAAAAAGAAAAGGAATCGAGTAAAATCAGTAGGCCACTAATGGGATCTCTTTTTGACCTCGCTAAAATAGAAACATTAGGAACAACCCCTCATGACAAATACAAAACTAGTGAGATGAACTGAACTCCACACAATGATGGCTGCAAAACAGCTCGGCTCCGCCACCCACCCCGCCCAAAATAACGATAAAGAGCGGCTGCCATGATTGGTTGCGGAATGGCCACAACGGAGCTACGAAATGGTGCTGCTCTCATGCTAACCCCAGCTTCAGTCTGAAACATCCAGAAACACTGTAGACTACCAATTCGATCAGTTCCGGTAGCGCCCCAATGTAACCCGGTAGAGAAGAACTAGCCCTCCCCTCTTTGACTGATGGTTCTTGTTGCCTGTCCCTTCTGTTGTCATTTAACAGAACTATTTAGCCTGCTGAAAGGGGTTGTGTTCCGACCGCTGGTTGGTGGAGACATTTTGACTATATTCTGGACCTGCGTTGTCGCGTAATGCGTCATATGACGCGCCGCGTTAGCGCATCCGGAAGCCATCCGGGGCGCGCAGCGCGTAACGTAAGCATAACAAGTCATGTGACTTGTTAATAAAACTTTTCATTGGTTCATTTTACTTTTCTTATTGTAATGATGAAAGGCTTGGTCATATCACCTAAAAATTACGCTTTTCATTACTTCCGAACATTATTTTTTCTTAAATATATGTTATAATGTTCCAGGCTAATGTACTTTCCCGGAAATTTTACAACTGTCCTGCAAGTAAAATATATTCTTTTTTCGAGAAAAAGAGCGTTTCTTCGTCCCATGACGGAGCCGTTGAGCAAAAGAGGGTCGACCTGCTGTCTTAGTCGCCGATACGCCTGAATATGAGATTCTTATCGATCACTTTATGTTGCAGGAATAGAAAACACAACAGCCCTTGACCATTTATCTTTACTGCGTTCCTTCGTATTATACCTTTTACCCTTCATGTAATTGGTCTGCTTTATTTCACTTGCCTTTTAATGATTCTAAAACAGTGACTATTATTAAAAACTTTACCAATGTATATACTACTACCATGTTTTCTTTTAAAAACCTTTATTGTGAAAATTTCATTATACAAATACGAGCCTATAACCACGTGGGCCTGCCACGGAGCAAACTGTAATCGTATATGATGAATAGACATTTACACTGTAGAGGAACGTAACGGGCGGGCCATTAGGTTGCAAGAACTAAGGTGTCTAACAGTTACAGAATCGGTGGACGTACATTTTATAATTAAAATACGACAGGGCCAGTTACAATAAAATTATCTAGATATACATTTGCGGGCAAGTACCATGGGTGACGTTAATTCAAACTTTCAACAGTACAGTAATCAATAACACATCAGAACTTAATATCAATAGGGATGTCGAAATATTCAATCAATTCTCGTCCCCGCCCGCCATGTGCTTCAAAACTGCATACGTATCTCGTGATTTCAAGATTCTGCAACCAGTACACAACAAGGAGTTACGAGTCCCATTTATTCCGGCGCCATTTTGGGCGAGGACGGGCAGGTCCAGGATATAGTCAAAATGTCTCTACCAACCATCGACTATGATGATGTTCATATGCTGTATTTATTAGAGTAACACTCATCTGTCCACATGAAATTAATTTACCACAATCTAAACATGTCATTTTAATCTTTCCAAAGTTCTTCTAAATATTTGGGACCGTTTCCCTTGCCTCTGAAGCTCTCAGTGCCACTTCTTTGATGAATGTACTAGCAGGTCAGGGGTTCTCCTCCAAATCTCTCTTTTATGCAGCACTATAATTAATTGGTGCCACCTCTCCATATGACGATGCATGGTATAGTTACCACAACTATATATTTTTTCGGTTCCTCTGGAGAGTTCATCGTGGCAGATGAAGCGTGTAACGTACCGGGCATTTACATTTTTTTGCATGTACAGGAAAGGAAAAAAAAATCGAGCGTCCGAGTTCTAAGGTGTCCCAGGGCCATTTTAGTTGACCAGGCCCAAATCCAAAGAACAGGCCGCCATTTTGAGAGTCCTCTTGCAGCCGCCTGTCGCTGTAGCATCAACAGCAGCCGAAACTCAGCTGAATGGCAACTGAAACGGTAAAGGGGCGCCCCACTACAGCAGACGAGCCTCCACCTAGGAAGGCCCATTCACGCCGGCTCCCCCCCCCCCTTCGGGCACCCCACGCCGTTATTCGGAGCAGTATTGTAGGATGGCCACACCAGTGCGGCAACTTGCTAGACATCACCCCGGTGGTAACCGAATCTCAACGCCTTGTGGTGTCTTCTATTCAGAAAACATTGTTATGCTGCCTTCGACCTATTCGCCGCAAGTGCGCACACAACTCAACTGCATAGCTTGCTAGACACCACCTCGGTGCCATCCGGATCTTGGAATGTCAGCGCCTTTTGGTGTCTTCTCTTCAGAAAATATTGTTGCGCTGCCTTTGGCCCCATTCGCACATCGGTCCGCAACTTAGACATCACCTCGGTGCCATCCGGATCTTGGCATCTCAGCGCCTTGTGGTGTCAGTCAGAAAATATTGTTGCGCTGCCTTTGGCCCCATTCGCACATCAGTCTGCTACTGACACCATCTCACAGGCCAACAGGGCGCCCCACGCCGACTTTTACCATTGTAGGATGGCCACACCAGTGCCACAACTTGCTAGACAGCACCTCGGTGCCATCTGGAACTTGGCATCTCAGCGCCTTGTGGTGTCTTCAATTCAGAATATATTGTTGCGCTGCCTTTGGCCCCATTCGCACATCGGTCCGCTACTGACGCCATCTCACAGGCCAACGGGGCGCCCCACGCCGACTATCAGCATTGTAGGATAGCCACACCAGTACAGCAACTTGCTAGACATCACCTCGGTGCCATCCGGATCTCGGCGCCCCACTGCAGATGAAGTGCCTCTCAACTATGAAACCACCACGGTGACATCTGGATCTTGGCGCGTTGTGCTGCCTTCGGCCTATTCGCACATCGGTCCGCTACTGACGCCATCTCACAGGCTAATGGGGCGACCCACGCCGAGTTTCAGCATTGTAGGATGGCCACACCAGTGCGGCAACTTACTAGACACCACCTCGGTGCCATCCGGATCTTGGCGCGTTGTGCTGCCTTCGGCCTATTCGCACATCGGTCCGCTACTGACGCAAACTCACAGGCCAACGGGGCGCCCCACGCCGACTTTCAGCATTGTTGGATGGCCACACCAGTGCGGCAACTTACTAGACACCACCTCGGTGCCATCCGGATCTTGGCGCGTTGTGCTGCCTTCAGCCTATTCGCACATCGGTCCGCTACTGACGCAAACTCACAGGCCAACGGGGCGCCCCACGCCGACTTTCAGCATTGTAGGATGGCCACACCAGTGCACCTTACTAGACACCACCTCGGTGCCATCCGGATCTTGGCGCGTAGTGAAGCTGCAGCAGCTGCAAATAAGCTTCAGACAGTGTTACAACCGCTGCTCAGAACTCTCAACTATGACACCACCTCGGTGCCATCCGGATCTTGGCGCGTTGTATTGCCTTCGGCCTATTCGCACATCGGTCCGCTACTGACGCCGCCTCACGTGCCAACGTATTTTCTCCGCATTTTATACCCTATGCCGCATAACAGGTCATGTGACTTGTTTATAAAACTTTTCATTGGTTCATTTTACTTTTGGTTTCCTAATGATGGAAGGCTTGATCATATGACCTAAAAACAACACTTTTCATTGGATGAAAACTTTTTTTTTTTCCCAAACGATGAAAGCCCCACCTTGTTTCTGGATGTTTCAGACTGAAGCTGGCGTCAGCATGAGAGCACCACCATCTCGTAGCTCAGTCGTGGTCATTCCGCGAGCAATCATGGCAGCCGCTCCCCACCAGAAGCCTGCAGGAGTCGGGGCCCCCAAAACTTTTGATGAATTCTCAAGGCGGAGGGGACGCTTTCGAGAATGGGGTCCAAGACCTAGCAGACAAGCGTCCGATTTCCAAGGTGTCCCAGGGCCATTTCAGTGAACCAGGCCCAAAAAGGAAACAGCCTGCCGCCATTTTGAGAGTCCTGTGACAGCCGCCTATCGCTGCACCGCAAGAGTGGGCGCAACTCAGCTGAATTGCGGCTTTTGACACAGTGGACCAAAAACGGACGGAATGGCAACTGAAACGGTAAAGGGGCGCCCCACTACAACAGATGACACTCCACCTGGAGAGGCCCGTTCACGCCGCCTCCCCCGGGGCGCCCCACGCCGTTATTCGGAGCAGCATTGTAGGATACCAAAACCAGTGCGGCAACTTACTGGACATCACCTTGGTGCCATCGTTCTGCTGCCTTGGAACTATTCGCACAACAGTTTGCTACTGATGACCCACCCCCCGCGACGCCCCACGCCGTTATTTGCTGGGTGGCAACTTACTAGACATCACTTTCGTGTCATCTAGATTTCAGCGCGTTCTGCTGCCTTGGAACTATTCGCACAACAGTTTGCTACTGATGACCCACCCCCCGCGACACCCCATGCCGGAAATCTGGACGTTGTGCTGCGTTGGGACTATTCGCACAGCCGACCGCTACTTCGTTGTTTTTCCCTAAAAATGTTTATATGTTATTACTATTTTTGTTTTCTTGTATATATTTATAAATTATTAAAGTTTTATAATCTTACTACTTTGTCGGAGTGCTATATATTTTTAATGTGACACATAATTGTAAAAACTTTGATGTACAAAGAGTCATCCCTGGAATCTTCCGCTTCAGGCTCGGTCCCCTCCCCAATCACAATACAGGATGGTTTTCAGATAATAGCAACGCTTCTGCTGTGACGGATCTCATCGAGTGTGGGCCTTGATCTACTATAACTCCTTTGAAGAGGGGTGATTCTTTACAGCTGTGGCCATAAACTACATCTGCAGGGCTAGCTGATACCCTAGGACCAGCCTGGACAATCGGACACAGAGGAAAAGGAGTGTCAGAGGGTGCGGTAGTGAATAGGGCGAAAGGGAGGTGTCGGGCGGGCACAGGGTGTGATTCTCAGGGAAGAGCAGCGCAGATGGGGGGAGGTTTATTACCCATGCATAAGACAGAGAGCGTGGGTGACCACTGCCTGGGGGAGATGCTTGCGAGGGTGGGGAGCCATGCTAAGGATCGACAGCGTGCACAGAGTGGGTCTGGTCAAGGCATCTAAAATGGCTGCCGTGCAGGACAAAAGTGTGGCATTTGAAAAAAGACAAGATGGCGCAGACAATGTTTTTCAACACTTCCTGATTTCCTTCGAATCGAACGTTAACAGACGTTGGGGCATATTACCAAAGTTAAGCGATATTTATCCCTAACGATGCTTAGCAACGATTTTTTTACCGTCAGAAATTATCGCAGATAAACCTTGCTATTATCAAGGTTTATCGCAAATACGATAAAAAACGACCGCAATGCATTAATATCGCTGAAAACTCAGCGATATTCATGCATTACCGAGCTAATGCTCTTAGCCATGTTATCCACCTCCCATTGGATAACATGGCTAAGAACTGCTCAGGGCAGGTGGTAGCTTTTGGAGATATTCGCGCTTATCTCGAATATTTCCAAAAGTTGATAATAGGAGATAGCGATGTTAGCGACTGTTTCCAGTCGCTAACATCTTGGCATGCCCACTTTGCATGTCATTAGTGATAAATATCACTCACATGCAAAGTGGGGCCCAAGATGGTCGCTATCTTCTACTAGCCGTCGCTAACTGGTGTTAGCAACAGCTAGGTAATACACATATAATTTTATCTCCGCGAAGCGGAGCGCTGTTACAGATATATATCTTGTTTTTCAACGTTAATTTCTCAAAATGCACTGAAGCACATATATTGAGACTTAGCAAAGGCACATCGGGCTACCAGTCCCTACAATTTTGCCAAGTTTCGTGCAAATCCATTCAGCTGTTCGATCCTACCGAGAGACAAGATGGCGGCCGCTACGGACTGTTTGGAATGTTTACAGACACCGGAGAGCCAATCAGCTTCGCTTCGCAAAGCTCCGTAACGCGAAAAGTACGCGAAGCGGTGCGCTGTTACAGATATATATCTTTTTTTGAACGTTAATTTCTCAAAATCCACTGGAGCACATATATTGAGATCTAGCAAAGGCACATCGGGCTACCAGTCCCTACAATTTTGCCACGTTTCGTGCAAATCCATTCAGCTGTTCGATTATTATTATTTTTATTTTTTTTTTGCCCCGCGGGGCCCTTTTAAAACCACCACATCAAACCTAAACGGTCAGGGAGGATCTACTATGCCCCCTTATGGTCATTTGCCCCTTCGGTTTGGCCTCCGCTTGTCTCTCGATCCTACCGAGAGACAAGATGGCGGCCGCTACGGACTGTTTGGAATGTTTACAGACGCCGGAGAACCAATCAGCTTCGCTTCACAAAGCTCCGTTGCGCGAAAAGTACGCGTCCTGGAGCGCTACCCGGTCCGCTGTTACAGATATATATCTTTTTTTAAACGTTAATTTCTCAAAATCCACTGTAGCACATATATTGAGACCTACAAAAGGCACATCGGGCTACCAGTCCCTACAATTTTGCCAAGTTTCGTGCAAATCCATTCAGCCGTTCGGGCTAAAAGTGAGGCCAACCGCCCTATGGAAAACTCAATGTTAAAAACACGTTTTGGGACCCCCCTTTTTTCTCGGCCCCCCCTTGACGAACCCCCCCAAATTTTCAAGGGCTTCTCAGAAACAAAAGGTGCCATTTTCCTGAAAATTTCAGCCAATTCCGTCCACAAACGCCAAAGTTATTAGACATAGAATTTTCAAAAATCCCATAGAGAAAAAATCCTAACTATATATACCTACTGGCGACCGCCAGTAGGTAATATATATATATATATATATATATATATATATATGCACACACGCTCACTGGTAATTGCAGAAAGCAGACGGCACTCCAAGCTGAGATGTTGTCAAAAATTTAATAGCAGACCCCCTGCCCCAGGAAAAAGACAAACGCGTTTCGCCGAGAAACGGCTTCCTCAGTGTCAACATATTAAAGTTACCACGCCATTAAAAAAAAAAAAAAAAAAAAAAAAAAAAAAAAAATATATATATATATATATATATATATATTCACTGAAAAAAACATAGGTTATAGACCATATATAGTTAGGAATTAGCATTTAAAAAACCTTTATTTTACTCACACAAAACCATTGAAATTCCATATATAGTTAGTTGTACTAACTATATATCGCGCACCCGCAATCCACTGCTGATCATGTCACATATTACATCATTCATGACATGGTCAGTGACATCACTGATGACATCTCAAATGACATCACTGATGACATCACTGATGACATCTCAAATGACATCACTGATGACATCACTGATGACAACATCCAGTGACTGTGTGTTTCTGTAAAGTTTAAATATGTTTTACATATTGAAGAATGAGTAGATGTAGAAGTGTCTGGATGAAGGATTTAGTAGGTGCGTGACTGACTGTATGAGTGAGTGATTAAATGTGTCTCACTGAATGCATGGGTTAGTGACTAAACTGTCTTAATTTGTGCATCATTATGTCTGTTGTTCGGTAAACTGCTGCATGTGTTGATCAGTAGCTATATGAGTAACTATATGGGTTATTGATTGGTTGCCCAAGCATTTGTATGGGAGACTGAGTGTGTGTGTGGGTGGCTGGGAGGTGTATGACTCTGTGCATATATGTGTGAGCAGTTGATTCACTAGATGTATGGGTTCAAAAGTGCATGTGGAAACAGCTGTATGGGCAGTTGACTGTGTGCATGAGTGTATTGGTGAGTGAATGGATATCTCAGTGCTACATGTCAAAGTAAGTACATATGTAAAATACAGTACATGTGAGAGTTGACATATATAAATAACTGTGCATAGGAGCCAGTGAATGTGTGAGTGGCTGTATGCATCATTGTGAACTTGTATCCAGGATTGTATAAGAGAGTAAATATGTTTTAGTATATGTTTGAATAAGTAAGGTGTGTATAACTGTATAGTTGAGAAAATGGAGGTGTGATTGATTCTTTGCATGACTGACTAGGTGTCTGAGTAACTCCATGGATGAGTGACAGTCTGTGAGTGTATGTTTACACTGAGTGTATCTAAGGTTATATTAGAGTCTGAAGAGGTTCATCGTATTATCACATGAATGATGTCATCAGTGATGTGATCAGTAATGTCAAATGAGATGTCATCAGTGATGTCATCATTGATGTCATTTGAGATGTCATCAGTGATGTCATCAGTGATGTCATTTGAGATGTCATCAGTGATGTCATCAGTGATGTCACTGACCATGTCATGAATGATGTATTATGTGACATGATCAGCAGTGGATTGCGGGTGCGCGATATATAGTTAGTACAACTAACTATATATGGAATTTCAATGGTTTTGTGTGAGTAAAATAAAGGTTTTTTAAATGCTAATTCCTAACTATATATGGTCTATAACCTATGGTTTTTTCAGTGAATTTTCAAGGTTTTGTAAATGCTAATTCCTAACTATATATGGTCTATAACCTATGGTTTTTTCAGTGAATTTCATTGTTTTTTTAAAAGCTAATATCTATAGCTGTAAATTGTATTCTTCTTTAAATCCAAAAATATATTTTATATGTTTATTAATAATTTTTTTAAAATATTTTTTTTGTTTCGCTCCCGGTCCGCGAACCGGGAAGCTTCCCGTTAGCTCAATTTAATTCCGCGACCCGGTCCGCGAACCGGTAAGAAATCAACATAGTGACGGTATCGCGTTGCCGCGTAATGCGTCTTATGACGTACTGCGTTAGCGCACCCGGAAGTGCCCCGGGGCGCGGACCGAGGCGCAAAACGCAGCTCCCCGGAAGCGATCCGCGGCGCGAAAGCGCGACGTATCGCGTTGCCGCGAAATGCGTCTTGTGACGTATCGCGTTAGCGCACCCGGAAGTGTCCCGGGGCGCGGACCGGGGCGCGAAGCTTAGCGACCCGGAAGCTAACCGGGGAGCGTTCCGCAGCGCGTAACATGAGCGTGAGAGGTCATGTGACTTGTTAATAAAACTTTTCATTGGTTCATTTCACTTTTGGTTTCATAATGATGGAAGGCTAGGTCAGGTGACTTAAAAATAACACTTTTCATTGGTTGAGAAGTATTGATTTTCCCAAATGATGAAAACCCCTCCTTCTTTCCTCACTCTGACTTTCATCATTGTGAGAGGAAGACCTATTTTGCTTGTTGGAAGACCTATTTTGCTTGTGTGAAAATGGCTTCATTGGTTGCTTCAGCTGGTGCACCCCCACCACCACCACCACCTCCTCATGGGAAGAGAGGACCACCTCCCCAGGTCCTTATCAACACTGAGGAGGAAGAGGAAGAAATGGATGAGGAGGGAGAAGAACCACAATTTTTAGAAGAGTTGCCCCGGGTTTCCAGAAAGAAAGCCAGTTTCATCTGGCAGTTTTTTTCAATGCCTCGTGGCCAAAAAAAGGTCAACGCAAGGTATGTCACCTGCCTGATATGCAAGGAACAATTGTCCAGAGGGACGGACAAAAAATATAGCTTTGGAAATCACACAATGCACAGGCACATGACGAGGAAACATCCCCTAAATTACAGCCGGGCAGAATTAAGGGATATGCACGACAATCCAAGACCAACTCCTGTGGCCAGACCAACAATACCGGTTTCTCTAACACCAGAAGAGGCACGGGAAACTGTGCCAAATATTCAAGAAAATTTTGGGCACATGATTCAC
The DNA here is from genome assembly GCF_964261635.1 of Lissotriton helveticus. Classification (NCBI taxonomy): domain Eukaryota; kingdom Metazoa; phylum Chordata; class Amphibia; order Caudata; family Salamandridae; genus Lissotriton; species Lissotriton helveticus. Next base: position 1,329,088,323 of record NC_136068.1, on the reverse strand, counting down.
TTATGTATGCACTGTCGTGCATTATTAGCTTGTGGCAACATGAGCATCAATGCACTCAACCTGGCATATGAACACCATGATTGCCCTAACCGCCCCCAGTAATTTTTTTTTGCTCCTGTTGAGCCATTTTCAACGCCTGTTTTTTGTTGTTTCCCCCCCCCCAAAAAAAACCAAAAAAAATATAAAATCGTTCAAAAAATACAAAAAAAACCAAATATTTTTCAAAAAATACAAAAAAAAATATAAAACAACAAAAATATTAAAAAAAAAGTTCTTTTCAGAACTACCTTCCCTTTCCAAAAAAATTGCTAGAATGTTTAGCACTCTTGCAAGCTCTATTTCTTTTGGTTCGCTTCCGGGTTAGCTTCCCGGTACGCGGACCGGGAGCTAACCAAAAAATTAAAAAAAAACAAAAAAGTGTAAGTATAAGGAAAGGAAACAGAGAGTGATGTTAAAAGAAAGACAGCTATAGGGAGTAAAGAAGAGATACTGTTTAATAGATCTATTTACCGAAGAAAAGACAGAAGAGGGTATAATTGTGAAAAACAAAATAGATAAGGAAGTGAAAGAAAAAAAAAGAAAGTATAACATTAACAAAGAAGAGTTTCTTGGAGAATGTGAGTGAATGTTCAAAATAAGATTAAAACATGAGGAATAACAGAGAGAAAAAATAGAAAACAGAAAACAAAAAATAACAGAAAAAGATTAATTGAAACAGCAAAGAAATGTAATTAACATAGAGCCATATCATCAACATAGGCAATAAAAGTTTTGCAGCTTTTATTGGCAGAAATGTGTCGCTAAAGCTGCTTTTGTGGCAGAAAACTGCCACTAAAACCACTTTTGCACCAGTTTTCTGCCAATAAAAAGAGCAATAATTTTATTGGCTGTGTTCATAATATTCCCCTTAGTGTGCTTCAACTACACAGAGAAAGCATTATGAACAAGTAGTGATAGACTGATCAGTCAAAGACAGTAAGAGTAATAGAGACGCAGTGAGTGAACAAGAGTGAGGAACTATGAGAAGAGAGGGACTGAGAAAAAGAGTGGAAGGAGTTGAGTAAGTAGTTAATAGAGAAAGGAATGAGGGAAGTAGCAAAGGCAGGAAACTGAGGGTTAAAGAAATGAAGCAGTGGAACTAATAGTAGTTAAATGTGATATAAATGTAACGAAAACAGTACAAAATATTTACCTTATAATTGTCGTTAAATTACTCACTTTTTCTTTTTATACTTTCAATCTGTGAAAGAGAGAACAAACATTTGAAAAATATTAAAACATGTATTTAAAAATTTGAAAAGACAAGGGAAAAGATTGAAGGACAAACAGTTTTTCAAAAACTTTGACACTTACAGAAGCTTCTGCTTCTCCAGGCCCCCTACACAGTCCTAAAGATATACATTTTAAACTAACAGTATCTTGATGCAGATGAAGTGAGGCCTATCTTAAAACATGGTGCATCTTTTGCATTGCTGTTGTTTCAGAAAAGTGTCGCAACACACTAAAATTTTAAATAATTGCTTCAGGATGCCAATAAGATGTCTACTATCCAGAGGTTTGTTTCAGGTGAGGCCTACTCAGGGTTGCAGATGAAATTTCGAGTTGTTGAAGAGAATAGAGGACATAATACATGTGAAGGTCTACCAATGAAGTGAGTCATGTCCACTGCACTCTTCAACAAAGTCCAAAACTCCTATGTTTCCCTGGACAGACCTAAACTTGATCTGCACAATGTGATTCGTAATGATAGGAAACACAGGTGATGTAATTGAAATACATGCAATTTATTTTGCTCATTTCACAATCACATCACTTGTGTTTCCTTTGCTTAGGTATCTCATTGTGCAGATGTAGTCTAGCATATGAAAGAATACGCAGAAGTGCAGCACTGCATGCAACAACTTTGACACTTACAGAAGCCTCACCTTCTCCATGCCTCCTACACAGTTCTACATATACATCATAAATGCAAACAGTACAGAATTAATTATACATGTTAAATGGTTTATTTTTGCTGTTCTCAGAATGTATCAAAATTCACTAAAAACAGTGACTTGAAGGTATTCATCATGTAACAGCGGGGAAAAAAAAACACAATCAAAATGATTGTGTTTAAAAAACCCATACAACATCAGAAATCAAAATTCAGAACTCCTTAAAGTTAACTTACTTTCCATGACGTCCAAGGATGTCCTATGAACAGCTTACACTCTTTTGTGCTGTTATTACTTTCAGCCCGCCACTTTCTGAAAGAAAATCTCCATCGTTTTTAAAAACACGTTACATGCAATAAATGACTTCTTGCTCTCTACCACAATTTTCCACAAGGCCAAATCTGGTCAGAGCCATTTATAACTCTTGGATTTCTTGTAAGCCAATCCCGTCATTTGGCATTTCCGCAACTTTCAGAATTAAAATGTTGAAGATCATTTTCACAATCCTGGAATAGTAATATCTTCCCCTTCTTGCTCAGTCATGTTCTACTTTTCCTATGACACTGATACAAGCAGACTTACACTACCTCTATGACTACTACAATTATTTAATTCTCTACATCACTTTTAATCACAAAGCAATGTAAAACAGTAGACAGCATTGCAGACTTACATTCCCTCTACTCCATGTTTTGATTGGCTGCTTCAATTAGCTTATAAAAAGAAACAGTTTTTCTGAACTCATTCAAAGTGCACGTATTTCTGGTAAACAACATTTACAACGCAACTTTTACAACGCACTACCATTACAACGCATTTTTTACAACGCAAAAACTTTTACAACGCATACCATTACAACGCATGTTTTTACAACGCAAGTACTTTTACAACGCATGCCATTACAACGTAAGTATTGGTAAGTATATAATTATATTTAATATTTTATATGTTTGGTTTTTTTTTACGTTTTCAGCTTTTGGGTAAAGGGGTATTTTTAGGGTTTAGGGTCAGTTTTCAGTTTTTAGGTAAAGGGGTATTTTTAGGGTTTAGGGTCAGTTTTCAGTTTTTGGGTAAAGGGGTATTTTTAGGGTTCAGGGTCAGTTTTCATTTTTTGGGTAAAGGGGTATTTTTAGGGTTCAGGGTCAGTTTTCAGTTTTTGGGTAAAGGGGTATTTTTAGGGTTCAGGGTCAGTTTTCAGTTTTTGGGTAAAGGGGTATTTTTAGGGTTCAGGGTCAGTTTTCAGTTTTTGGGTAAAGGGGTATTTTTAGGGTTCAGGGTCAGTTTTCAGTTTTTGGGTAAAGGGGTATTTTTAGGGTTCAGGGTCAGTTTTCAGTTTTTGGGTAAAGGGGTATTTTTAGGGTTCAGGGTCAGTTTTCAGTTTTTGGGTAAAAGGGTATTTTTAGGGTTCAGGGTCAGTTTTCAGTTTTTGGGTAAAAGGGTATTTTTAGGGTTCAGGGTCAGTTTTCAGTTTTTGGGTAAAGGGGTATTTTTAGGGTTCAGGGTCAGTTTTCAGTTTTTGGGTAAAAGGGTATTTTTAGGGTTCAGGGTCAGTTTTCAGTTTTTGGGTAAAAGGGTATTTTTAGGGTTCAGGGTCAGTTTTCAGTTTTTGGGTAAAGGGGTATTTTTAGGGTTCAGGGTCAGTTTTCAGTTTTTGGGTAAAGGGGTATTTTTAGGGTTCAGGGTCAGTTTTCAGTTTTTGGGTACAGGGGTATTTTTAGGGTTCAGGGTTAGTTTTCAGTTTTTGGGTACAGGGGTATTTTTAGGGTTCAGGGACAGTTTTGGGTTTTTGGGGTACAGGGGTATTTTTAGGTTTCTGGGTTAATTTGGGTTTTGGGGGTACAGGGGTACAGGGTAAAAAAATTAAATTAAATAAATTAAATTAAATTAAATTATATTAATTACAATTAATTTAAAAAAAATATATTATATACTTACCAATACTTACGTTGTAATGGCATGCGTTGTAAAAGTACTTGCGTTGTAAAAACATGCGTTGTAATGGTATGCGTTGTAAAAGTTTTTGCGTTGTAAAAAATGCGTTGTAACGGTATGCGTTGTAAAAGTATGCGTTGTAACATCATACATCCCGTATTTCTCCATAATGTCCAGTCCTATGGTTAGAAGTTATGTCTCTGAACTACACTTATCCTCAAGGCCAAATTGTGTAGGAGCCATTAGAACTTCTTGAAATTCCACAGAGCACATCCCGAGATTATTTCCCTAAAATTTTGGTTTTAAAAACACCAGGTAAGAGTTTTTAAGGTCATACGGCAATTTTTTTTTTGAAAATTAAAACAGAATCATTGCAGAATGACCAGCCATTTCTAGACTTTAAATAAGCTGTGTAATGTCCTGATGTTATTGAAGGGCCGTCATGATATATAATTGCTGCAGTTACAAAAGTCCTTCCTGATATTGACAACTGCGAAGCTACAACATTTTTAATTAAAGTTGTCAATTTTGTTCCATCAGGCCTACATCGTTGGAACATTAAAATGACATACTGGCCATATGTTCGTATAAATAATGTGGACATCATTTCAGATTTACATTGGCTACACTCCATGTTGTGATCAGCTGCTTTTACTAGCTTATTAAAGGAGACTGATTTACTGTCTGGCAAAGTTAAATATATAAATCTTTCTGAGTCTACACTAGTAGTACTTGATACCATACAGTTCTCGCAGTCATGCTGCCATTGATAAGAAAGCCAAAACAGCTGATCTACATCTACACCTTCAGCATGCAATACATCAAGCATATACATTAAAAACTCCTGACAATCTTGCTGAATATTTTGAGAGAATTGTGTTTGGCCTGAACATCTGTCTAACAGATTTCGAATTTCAGACACACTTTCTATGTTTCTTCTATCAGTGGTACATTTCTCTAACACAGAATTTAACAAACTGCAAAATCTTTGATCAGAATTGACCACAATCTCTTCTTTTACATTTTTTAGAGAAAACAAAACATTAACCACTACATTAGCATAGCAGTTGACACCAGAACTGTTTTCAAACTGAAAACCAACAACATCTTCAACAGAATCCTTTTTGTTTCTGCTTGTAATTTTAGGTTCATTGACTTTTTGTCTTTTTGCTACAACCTCCCCAGTATTGTTCTCATTTCTTCGTTTCCGGCCTACCACACGTTTCTCAAACAAAGGATACTGAGGCAAATGTGGCGCATACTCTCTTCTTAACCTATTGTATTCCTTAACACAATCTAGATCTGCACAAATGTTTGTGACATCACACTCAATCAAGTACAATCCCGATAAAGTTCTAACTCGTGACAATGCCACATATGCCATACCCTCCTTGAACACAGAACTGCCAATATTCACCAATGCACTGTCTACACTTAAACCTTGCGATTTATGAATTGTCACCGCATATGCCAAGCAAACAGGAAACTGCTTACGGCGAACATATAAGTCTTTTACAAGCAAAAATCTAGCAGAACAACGAGCAATTAGCTGTACTTCCTCAATGCCATCAAATTTAATTTTTAAAAATTCAATTCCATCTCTATTTCTGTATTTCACAAAATCAACAACATTACCCATTGATCCATTTACCAGACCTCTTTCAACATGTAAATTCCTTCTTAAAATTATACGGCAGTTCAAGCACACATTCAGAGTCTTTTCAAAACCTGCAGTTTTAGATATACTCTTCTCTAATGAATCCAATTTTGTTTTCAGATTCTCAGACAAAATAATTGTTGATCCCATATGCTCTACTCTATCAATAGCTTCCAGTTTCACAATCTCTTGCTTTTCTAAATGCAACATTTTGTTGTTAAATTTGGCACATTCTGCAAGAGTTGGCATCAAACATATTCCAGATTTCTTCTCAGTAATTTTCTGAAAAATATTCTCAGGCACAACATCTTGTTCTGGATATAAATTTGACAGTAATCGTGCATGTAAAGCTTCTTTCCCATGCTCGGTCACTTTTCCAATTCTAACATCTTGTAGAATAGTCTTGTAAACTTCATCCTTCGCCTGACGCATATTTTAATGCAGTTCAGCATAATTGAAGTTTAACCATATATTGACGTTGCCAATGCTGCCTAGGCACTTCCTGGTATCTTCATGCGTGAGCATTTTGAACACAGGTTGCCCTTTCACTGGTGTCAGCTGCAGAAGATCTCCGAAAACAATGATGTGTTTGCCACCAAATAACACATCATACTCTGTTTTGAGAACTTCTTGCATCCTCAAATGCACAAAGGCAAGCATGACATTGGAAACCATGCTTACTTCGTCAATGATAAGAAGTTTCATTTTCCTCAAGATTCTTGAAACTTCAAAACAAGCATCTCCAGATAGCTTGTGATATTGTAATTTGTTGTCATGCTCCACTGGCAGCATCAGTAAACGATGTAAAGTAATCCCTTTAATATTATGTGCTGCCAGTCCAGTTGGAGCAGTGACAACACAAGACAGCGATGACGTTACGTTAAAAACGTTACGTTACGTTAAAAATTATTTATAAAGCGCACTTTCACCAGCGGTTTCATGGCGCTCAATGACAATAGCGGTGACCCGGGCGGAGGAATTATTTATTGGTACGCAGATTGGAAGAGCAGAGTTTTCAGTAGTCTGCGGAAAGTGTCATAGTGGGGGCATAGGCGAAGTGAGGGTGGCAGAGAGTTCCAAGTAGAAGGGGCCAGAACCGAGAAGCTCAAACCACCATGCTTTTTCCGTTTGAATCTGGGGGCCACAAGGAGGTTGAGAGATGCTGAGCGGAGAGCTCTAGAGGGAATATGACGAGTCAAGACGGAGGAAATGAACGCGGGGGCTGTGTCCGAAAGGGCCTTGAAGGCTGAACATGCCAGCTTGAAGGTGCAGCGTTTGGAGACAGGAAGCCAATGCAAACTACGGAGGAGGGGGGTGACGTGCTGATGTTTAGGCTGGCGGAAGATCAGGCGAGCAGCCTGATTCTGCACCAGCTGCAGTCGGTGGAGGTGGCAAGCCGGAATCCCCGCGTACAGCATGTTGGCATAATCGAGCCTGGAGGTGATAAGTGCAATGATGACTTGAATCAGGGCTTCTCTAGTGAGAAACCTGCTGATTTTGCGGATCCGCCTGAGGTGGAAAAAACAGGCTGAGGTGACAGAGTTAATTTGCGGTCTCATTGAAAGATCTTCCGAGATGATCACCCCCAGACTTTTCACTGTACTCACAGGGGTAGGTGCCGTCCCCAGAGTTGTTGGCCAGAAGGTGGAATTCCATGGGTGAGTAGGACCCCCCACCAGAACGAGCTCAGTTTTAGTGGGATTCAACTTTAATTGGCTGTGGTACATCCACTCTGCGATGGTCAGCATGATGGACTGAAAATTGAGGCGGGAGGAAGGGAGGGAGTCAATAGGAAAAATTAATTGGAGGTCGTCCGCGTAGTTGAAGATGGTGACCGGAGATTTACGGAGGGAGACTAAAAGGGGTTGAAGATACAAGTTGAAGAGGAGGGGGGAAAGAGCAGAGCCCTGAGGGACACCACAGGTAAGGGATGTGTTGGGTGCAGAGAACGTGGAGAGGTGAACAGATTGTGATCGCTGGTTCAGAAATGATTTGAGCCAGTCAAGGGCCACTCCCTGTATGCCAGCATTATGGACACGGTCGATCAGGATGGTGTGATCGACCGTGTCGAATGCAGCAGAGAGGTCTAATAGGACAAGGGCCTGAGAAAGGTTTTTATCAGCACCTTTCCTGAGGGTGTCCATGACTGCTACTATGACCGCCTCGGTGGAATGGAGGGGTCTGAAACCTGCTTGTTGGGGGTCCAGGAAAGAAGATTTTTCAATAAAGGAGCTCATGCAGCGGGTGACGTGGGTCTCCAAAATTTTTCCTAGGTAGGGAAGGAGGGAGATGGGTCTGTAATTGCTCAGTATTGTGGGATCCGCGTTGGTTTTTTTTAAGATAGGGAGCACGGCAGCTTGCTTGAAAGAGCAGGGGACCTCCCCTGTGGCAAGAGAGTTATTTAGTAATGCTAGTGGGGGACCAGGATATGCAAGGAAGGCTTCTCTCAGAATCTGCGGGGGGCAACAGTCATTTGGGGACCCCGAGCTGACTTTATGAAGAAGAGAAGAAAAGTCTTGTAGGGAGATGGGAGGAAACTCCATCAGGATACTAGTGTTCCTGGGGGGAAGAGGAGGAGGGGAGGGGGACGCGGGGGTTGGGATGTTGGTTTTTATGGTTGCTACTTTCTCAATCTCTGTCTTTCTCAATCTCTGTCAATCTCAAGACTCTGTCCTTTCCTGCAAATAGCATGAAATTGCTTTAATGAGGAAACTTTTTCCAGTTCCCGCTTCTCCACTCACGTACAGTCGGACAGGCTTCAACGACGTACATGAGCACTCTTTCTTATCATGACTTAATCCATGATCAATTTGCATGGTAACTTCGTCATATATTTTCCTCTGCTCAACGTTGAGTTGTCTTTCCAACTCTTCTAAGTTAACCGCATCCTCTTGAGCATGTGCCATGGCTCTTTCCACTTCATTCATAGCAGTGGCAGCTTCATTTTCGATAACAGGTCCTCCTAGTGGATCCTGACTCAATGAAGCAGAACTCTGACTGTCCTGAGAACTGTCTCTGGCAATCTCGGCTGCAATCGTTGCTTCCTGCTCAATTTCCGCATTCAACATTTCTACATATTTGGGAAAAGCAGGACATTCTATGGTCTCCTTGGCGGCATTGAAAGAGTCTTCGTAACAGAGGAAATCTCCAAGCAGTTCCTCTTCTGCACGCCAAGGCTTGAAAAGTTGCAAAAGTGCTAAATAGAAAAACTCCTTTTTTTCAGGAGATTCACCACTCAATTTTCGATGGTTTACCAAGTGGCATTTTCTTTGCTTGACCAGACATCCCTCACTTCCTATTACAGCATACACTCCTTTCTCAGTATCTTCTTTGATGTTCCTCTTGAATATGTAATTTTGCAGAACCTCATACAGACAAACATTCTCGAGGTGACTGCTTCGATTTGGATAATATGTATCCAACCTGTTTGTCTTCAAAATGTCGGTACTGTTTGGCTCCTTTTCCGCCAAATACTCAATTTCCCGCACAGGTTTGAGAACTCGATTACGCGTTGCTGCAAGACCAAGACTCGCCCAAACGATACTCCTGGACTTGGCATAGAGACTTGCTGAAGACAACCGGTCAGAACATTCGTACGCTCCAATTTCTCGATGCGACAACATCTTCAGACTGAAACTGTACAACTTCTTGCTGAGGCTCTTTTCATGGGAAATGTCCTCCCACATATCCTTCAATTCTGTCTTCTCTTTTTTGGTGATGTAAGACGTCACATACCGAGCCACAGCCATACAGTTATCAGCCACAAACTGTATATCCATGTTAGCATTCCACATGGACAAAATCACCAGGTTGTAGTCGTTGATGTACTTGGACTCTTGGTTCCTCTTCAAATTGTAAGTGTTTTTAGGTGATTTCTTCATGACATTGTGTCGCAGCGAAGACATCAAACTGTTTACTCTTCCTTTAGAAATCACCGGTCGTGGAAAGCCGAAACGACATTTAGTGTAGAACTTGTCCTTGTTTCGGAATTTACGACGGCAGTACTTTCCACATCGATGGCTTTGGAAACGCAGAACTTTTTCTCTTAGGCTTTTCTTCTCCTTTGCGTTTGGAACAGCACACGTAGAATACTGTTGGATGAAACTCATCACTGAGTCTTCTGGATCCGTTCCAAATTTAGGTGCATCCTTGATCCACAGCAACATATGTTGCACCTCTTGCTTGGTACTCCTTTCTCCTTGAATTCGATGTTATCTACGTTAGCATTTGCCTCTCGTAGAAATTCAAATAAGTCTTCCCAGCCATACTCGGCACAGCTCAGAGTGAGGAACCATGTGGGAGTACCTAAGTTCCTCAGCATACATTTTAAATCACCATGACGACGGTACCAGTACTCATTAGTACCACGCTGACACACCATGAGATTAATCAGGTGAGAATCCAAAATGCTGTCTTGGACATTGACTTTATCCATAAAGTCACTTGCCGAGATGTTTTGCATGTGTATACCACTTTTCAAGATGTGGTTCACTGCATATGACAGTCCAGACAGATCGCTTTCAAAGAGGAGATGAAACAAATAGGGAATGCATTGTCGAAACCTAGCATCTCCTGCATACAATCGCAAAGTCCGGTATTCAGAAGCAGGAATTTGATGAGGTCGCTCATCATATCTTCCTCCCTGACCTGTTGGAAAAAGCTGTGGGAAACACCGAGCTTCCAAACTTTCCTCCCAAACACTAATGGGACTCCCTTTGGCTTGTTTCATTTGAAACAACTCAATAGCATTCCCCATGACTTCCTTGGAATGCAAAGGATGAACACTATAATGTTCATATATTTCTTCACTAGTAGAGGGTTCTACTTTCTCAATTTGACCAGCACACAAATCGCTATCCTCTTCCTCACTTACTTCCTCTTCTGCAACATATACATTCTTATAGTATTTATTATTTTTTTCAAATACAATGTTGCCTTTTTAACTTTCCTAACATCTACTAAATCTTGCCATATTTTCTTATTCTTTGTCGGAACCCCATTAACTAAGATAACCAGAGGTTCCTCTTCCACTTTTTCTACTCCAATTGTGTTAATGTTTTTCTTCAAATCTAGAGGCAAATAAACAACTCTTCCCTTTAATCCTCTCTGTAAATCTGATGGAGGCAATTTCCCTGTCTTTGGCTCCATTCTTACAATAGCCTGAAAGGGATGGATACTTTGAATCAAAATAGATTCATAAGTATTTAAATCCTTCAATTCAGAAGGAATCTCAACCAATTCCAGATTATTATGAACTGCTCTAGCAGGCATCTGGTTTTGATTTAATTTGCAACAACAATAAGTACACACACGTTGATCCAATCCCAAATCAAAACAATTTTCTACCATCAAGTATGTTGCGAAATCCTTCCATTCACTATTATTTTCCCTTTCACTTTTTGCATATAAATCCACTAACTTAGTCTGATTCTTATAATAAGTGCGTCGACAACACACACAAGTGAAATTAGGCCTCTCACTTGATTTCACCTCAAATGTCGCAATTTCCCTCTGGAAATTATCTGTACTGGAAACCTGTACACTATCTTCCACATGACCCTCTTCTTCTTGCTCAATTTCAACATTCTCCTCTTTACTTCCAAAGTAACAAAACTCAATTTCTTCACATATATTCTTCACATCTATTTCTGAACCATGCAAAAGAGCAGCGCATAATTTTTTAAGCATAATTGCTGGACTCTTAGCATAATACAACATTCTAACTAATTTCCTCACTTTATTATGATGCACTGCTAGCATCCTGAAATGATGAAAAACACTCTGGCATACTCTCCTGGAAAGACAAGCCAGTGAATGACCATGCAAACCTGTCACTTCTCTCACTCTGCAAGGATCTAATTCTTGCAACAACCTTATTTTCTGCTTCAAACTTTTCTTATTAAATGACCGTACAAAATCACAAAGCAAATTGATGGAATCCTGTCGCACACTGCAAATACTACTACACTTCCAGGTGTACACAGGACCCTTAGCACGTCTTCCTAAAACCTCATTACCTAACACCTCTTCTGCCTCTGTTGTCACAAGTTTTTCTTTTTCAACTGGACAACCATCTTTCACTTCATAAGCACGACCACTGGTGTCAACTGCATGCACCAAATCATTATCCTGGAAATAACTCTCCTCATTAAAAAATGCCTCACAGCTTGAACTATGCATCCATTCTCCAGAAAAAACTTCACAAAAATTACTACGATTAACTATTCTCTTCCATCTACTATTTCTTTTGAAATCATAAATTGCCTTGTTTAGCTTCCTAATTCTATTGATTATCAAAATAAATAACTTACGTTTAATTTCAAATGCCTGATCAATAACTTTCTCAACTTTTTTTTTCTCTTATAAAAAACCAGTTTCTGTTGACGTTTCTTAATATTTTTTAACAAATTGCCAATTATCCTGTTGCGGAACATTCGTTTACGAATCTCCCTAAACTGTTTCCTTCTACTATCATGCACAGAGTTATCTCTTGCTCTAGCAGTAACATTTTTCATTGGCCTTTCCTTTCCATTTGATTTCCTTCTCGTTTTATGGACTGAAACATTTTCTGTAGTAATATTTTTTTTACTACACATATTTCTTATGAATTGTTTTGTGCTCTTACCCGGTGCTTTCTTCGTGACTTGACAAATCTTTTTGTTAGAGGACTGCTGCATATTTTTTTTCACCTGCTGTCTTTGACGTTTTGCAGCCTTTCTCTGTCTTTCTATTGTAGGCATGGTGAAATCTTGAAATGATCTGCAGTTGAATCTGTGGTAAAATATAATAAAAAATGTTATTAACCATTATTACCAAACAGTAAAACAATAACAGTGATCAAAAACTTAACACACTACTTGACATTTTGAATAGAAGATTTTTTAGTCCTTGCAAATTTACAATACAGAAATACCAGAAAAGAAATGACATTTATATTTATGTTACCTATGCTATTTTATATGTGAATCTGATCTAATTTTATGAGCATATTTTAATATTTTATTGAAGACACTACACATAACCTGCTTTTGAAGGTGTCTTTATTTTTAAATTAAACGGTTTACCTTTTTACTTTTTATTAATTATAAATTTTAAAAATAAATGTTTATATTTCCATAGGCTCAAGCAGGTCAGCTTCCCATCCTATTTCATATAATTCCGACAAATCTGCATCCTCATCACGCTCTTCTTCATCCTCAGGATTTAAATCATCCAAGGGATCAACATCCACTGATGTTTCAATTACAAGTTCAATGATGAGGTCAAAATCAACTGATTGCAGATTGTCGCTCATGTTGAGGTTGTCTTTATCTTTAAAGAAAGATAACAACAATGAGATGTTGCAGAGTAAGAGACAAATCTCAGAGATTATAATAGTAAAATTGTTTAACAAGAGTAAAATTTTGCAGCTATTATTTAGCCATGTCCAGCGATGCTGAGCAGGTGAAGCCTATGTCTAATTTTTCACTGAACAGGACTCATCTCTTCTTAACCTTGGATAAGCCTCACCGACTCTGTGTCCCCTGCACATACTTAAATGTAAAGGGGCAGATTTATGTTAAATGGCACATCCCCAGGCATGCACCAGTTAACGTGCACCACTGCTCTGCCACCCATGGTGTGCCGCATTTACAATCAGATAGGAGAAACCTGCGTCAAAACCCTGCGCCTGCTTTAAGCAGGCATAGGTCTTGACGCAACATTGTGGAGATGGTGCACCCTTGAGCGTTGCTGGAGCTGCATCGCACTTGCGATACAACTCCAGCAATGCGCCACCTTAACGGCACAGATGCGTCACGCATCTGTGCCGTTTTTGCCCCATGCTGCGCCGCATTGTAAATGCAGCACACCATGGGTGGCGGAACAGCAGCGCAGGATGACTGGCACATCCCTGGTGATGCGCCAGTCATCATAAATCTATCCCTAAGCTTCTTATCTTGTTAGAGATGAACTGCCATATGTATCATCAAAATATTTTGCATTTCCTAAATAGCGAATTTTAAGGAATAAATAGCGATTCTTTACCATTCCTAATTTGCGATGAGCAAATTGCTAATTGCAAGTTACCCATTCATTTCCATGGGCTAGGAGGCTCATAGGAATGAAGGTTGCAATTTGCGATTAGCAATTAGCTCATCACAAAATAGGAATTTTTTCAAGCGTGCAGGGGTATCTCAAGAACACCCTGCTGCACCCCTGAAAAAGAAATTTGGGGGCATATGGCACACATACATGCCCTAAGGACATGTAAGGGCGTCATATGGGACCTTTTGTTTTTTAGAAAAAAATGCTTTTTGAAAAGAATTCGCAAATTACCACAAACTAGAAGTTGGTGGTAGTTTCCAAATCCTTAATATCATTTTTTACATATTTTTTGTTTGATACATTGCATTTAAGGAATCGTAAAATTTGCAAATCCTTCAGTGCAATCGCAAAATAAGGAATAGCAAATTTTGAATTAAGGACATTTTAAGTCATTTCCATATGTGCAGTGTTTTGAAATTATGATTTGAAAATCGTTTTTGGGGAAAAGTAATGGTTTGCAAATTTATGACAAGGACATAATGGTGTATGCTTCTCTATAAGGCATTTCAGTGTCTCTGATGTCATTTTTCCCATATTACATTATAAGACCTTTCCCCATGGAGCACATTCCTTGTAAATATGCTCCCACCTGAGCATGGCGAATTTAGATTTTGACTGTTTGAGTCACATAACCATGTTAAAAGTGACCCAAAAAAATTGCAAACGTTTTAAAAAAACACATTCATGTGTCTTAAGGACATTTTAAGTCATTTCCCCATGGACAGTGTTTTCTAAGTGGCGCAAAAGAGGCATACACCTATCATAAATCTGTCCCTAGCATTTTAAATGATTAATTCAGGATGACAATAAGATGTGGCCTATCCAGAGGTTTGTTTAAGGTGAGGCCTACTCAGGATTGCAGATTAAAGTTACGCTTGATGAAGAATACAGAGGACATAATACATGTAAAGCTCTACCAATGAAGTAAGTGATGTCAACTTCATTGCGCCAGTCATCATAAATGTATCCCTAAGCTTCTTATCTTCTTAGACATCAACCGCCATATGTATCATATAACTATTTTGCATTTCCAAAATAGCGAATTTTAAGGAATAAATAGCGATTCTTTACCATTCCAAATTTGCGATGAGCAAATTGCTAATTGCAAATTACCCATTCATTTCCATGGGCTAGGAGGCTCATATAAATGAAGGTGCAATTTGCGATTAACAATTTGCTCATCGCAAATTCGGAATTATTCCAAAGCTGCAGGGGTGTCTCAATAACACCCTGCTGCACCCCTGAAAAAGAAATTTGGGGGCATATGGCGCACATAAATTTTAACAACATTCCTTTACCTCAAAAACGATTTTCAAATCATAATTTCAAAACACTGCACATGGGAAAATTACTTAAAATGTCCTTAAGACACATAAAAGCGTTTTTTGATTGCCTTTGCAGCATGTTTGTATCACTTTTAACATGGCTATGTAACACAAACATTCAAAATCTAAATTTGCCATGCACAGGTGGGAGTATATTTACAAGCAATTTGCGCCACAGACAAAGGTCTTACACTAAAATGGGAAAAATAACATCAGGGACAGTCAATTGCCTTATAAAGAAGCATACACCATTATGTCCTTGTCATAAATTTAAAAACAATTCCTTTTCCCCAAAAACGATTTTCAAATCATAATTTCAAAACACTGCACATGGGAAAATGACTTAAAATGTCCTTAAGACACATGAAAGCGTTTTTTGATTGCCTTTCCAGCATGGTTGGGTCACTTTTAACATGGCTATGTAACACAAACATTTAAAATCTAAATTTACCATGCACAGGTGGGAGCATATTTACAAGCAATTTGCGCCACAGAGAAAAGTCTTACATTAAAATGGGAAAAATAACATCAGGGACAGTCAATTGCCTTATAAAGAAGCATACACCATTATGTCCTTGTCATAAATTTAAAAACAATTCCTTTACCTCAAAAACGATTTTCAAATCATAATTTCAAAACACTGCACATGGGAAAATTACTTAAAATGTCCTTAAGACACATAAAAGCGTTTTTTGATTGCCTTTCCTGCATGGTTGGGTCACTTTTAACATGGCTATGTAACACAAACATTCAAAATCTAAATTTTCCATGCACAGGTGGGAGCATATTTACAAGCAATTTGCGCCACATAATTCATAATTTTCTCCTTAAAGCACACTATTCTCTATCTAAATTAAAGAAATATTTTCTCACCTTAGCAAATACTTTGAGTTTGAAAACAGTCTCAGAAACACACCAATTTGTCTTCAGCAGAGCAAAAGGTATGCACTCCAGAGTCTGCAGCTATCAAAAGCACAGAAATGCTGTAATTCTTCACACATATTTCTCATGTCACCCAATCAAAACTCTTCCCTCACTTTTTTTCAAATGAAAACCCTTCCCCCCTCTGCCCTTTCTGTCTTTTCTGCATGGCAACCACCTCTTGGAAGACTTCTGGTGTTTGCAAGTTCACACAACTTTGTTGCAATTGAACTCTGAACTCTCAGTGCACCTGCATATCCAGTGCATTCTTTCATTTAATGATTTTTTATTGACCATTCAAAATACATCTTTCAAAGAACACATCCGTGCACCCTAACTTTCTGTTTTCAGCAATCAAAATCCACCAATCACTGTTACTGCTTCATGAACACAGAAACTCCACAGTTTTTTTCATTTTAAACTCTCATTTTTTCAACTGCCATTTCATTGCCACACTTCATCTGACTGCAGGAGAACCTTCTCTCACCATGTTTTCTGTCTGGATTGTTGGACATAGTTATATTCACTGGGCTCAAAGGTACGTTGAAAACAGGAAATTACCTAACCTCAATTTACAAGATGTGGAAATTAAGTGGTTTGGCCACAGAGGATTAAAATGTCACCAATTGATACCATTGGTGAAAACCTTTATGCATTTGCCCAAACCTGACCTGTTAATTGTGCACTGTGGAGGTAATGACTTGGGCACTTTGACTGGTGTAGGTCTGGAAATGCTTTTAAAGGACACCTTTGAGCAATTAATGGCACTTTTTCCTCAGACTGCCTTGGTATATTCAAATATATGCCAAAGACAGAAATGGAGGTGGTCAAACCAATTTTGTCCACAAATTGAGAAGTCGAGGAAGCATGTAAACAAATCTGTTTCAGCTTACATGAGAGACCATGGAATGGGCTCCCTGTACAACAATAACTTGCGTTACTACATGCAAGATATCTACAGAGGAGATGGAGTTCACTTCTCAGATGAGGGCAACAGAGTTTTCACTCTGAATTTAAGAATGTGCATTGGTACCTACTTATAAGCACCTAAATGTACCATAAACCCAAAAGCTCTTCTCAGAGCTACCCTACATCTGATCACTCACAATTATTATTTTACTCTAACATTTTTCACTATTTTCCAACAAAGTACGCTCCCTGGGGCGCTACCCGGTACGCGAACCGGGAGCTAACCTCGCGAAATTTTTTTTAAAAATGTTTTTTTTTCGCACATATAAGCCTCCTCAGCCACCCTCAGAAAACCTAGGGGGTCAAGATAACTCTACCGTGCCCCCTTCTACCCATTCTGAACATTATTTGCCCTCCATCTTGTATCTTAATTCGACCGAAACACAAAATGGTGGACTCCCGGAACGCTTAAGGTTCGCGAACCGGGGCGCTTAACGGTTCGCGTACCGGGTCGCTCTCTGGGAAGCGCACCATCAAAAAAGGTGGGAAAGTAGTTCACAGAAAAGCCACTGGAGACAATTTCACCAAATATAGATTAGCTCATACTACATACCAATCCCTACCATTTTCACAAATTTGATTGGAATTCCATTTAGTCATTTAGCCTGTAGACCTCTCTAAATACCCTGAGGTAAATTACTTCACAAAACACATCTGAAGTGTTGGAATTGACAACCAATGAAAATGTTACTTTCATTTTCTATTTTTTTTACCTGACATTTCATTGGTTATATACCTGAATATATATAAAGGAAGAGAAGAAAACACAGCCATTTTGACTACTACTTCTTTCTGTACATTTCAATAGTATTTTCACTAATTCCTTCAACTTCTTTCTAAAGGTAAGTTTTTATTTTTAAAACTGAAGTATATTGTGCACTATAAGTTAATATGGTAAACTTTTTCTGATAGATATATACTATCCCTCTGTAGTAGTTATAGATTTAGAGAGACTTCTCTGTTATAGTTATGAATGGAGTTAGGCTTCTCTTGTATAATTATGAATTTACTTACGTTAAATCACATACACTTTTTTATATTCCTACTTCCACTCTGATACTATACACTGCCCAAAGATAAATTCACTGATAAAAAATGCCTATCTAAAATTATTCCCAACATTGTCCTATCGCTACTAATATATATTTTTTTAATCCAAATTTCAGGCAAAATGGAAGGCGAAAACCAAGTTTCTTTTGAAATGGACCTGCAAGAGAGCAGCCAAGAATTGATTGATACAATTGATCAAATTGACATTGAATTTTTCGATGAAACTTGGGACAATGAACTACTGCAATGTGTACAAGCAGTAGATAACCTCCTTGCAAATGGGGACATTTTACACCCTCAGAGACTACAATGTATATTCCATGATAATTATGAAATTTCTGACAATGAAATGTTAGAAAGTTTAATAAATTATGAAACACAATCACATTAAAAAAATGCTTAAAAAATAAAGAAAATAAAAAATAATCAACAAAAACAACAATCAATTAACATACAGCATTTGAAAAGTCTATCATTCATTTTTCATTGCAGTACGCTGCCCAGAACGCTTCCCGGTTCGCGGACCGGGCGCTCCCCACGCAAAAAAAACAAAAAAATGTTTTTGTTTTTTTTGCCCCGCGGGGCCCTTTTAAAACCTCCACATTAAACCTAGGGGGTCAGGGAGGATCTAGTATGCCCCCTTATGGTCATTTTTGCCTTTGTTTTGGCCTCCTCTTGTCTCTCAATCCTACCGAGAGACAAGATGGCGGCCGCTCCGGACTGTTTAGAATGTTGACAGACACCGGAGAGCCAATCAGCTTAGCTACGCGAAGTTCCGGTACGCTTAAGGTCCGCGGACCGGAGCGCTGCCCGGAGCGCGCTTACAGATATATATCTTTTTTTAAACGTTAATTTCTCAAAATCCACTGGAGCACATATATTGAGACCTAGAAAAGGCACATCGGGCTACCAGTCCCTACAATTTTGCCAAGTTTCATGGAAATCCATTCAGCCGTTCGGGCTAAAAGTGAGGCCAACCGCCCTATGGAAAACTCAATGTTAAAAACACGTTTTGGGACCCCCCTTTTTTCTCGGCCCCCCCTTGACGAAACCCCCCCAAATTTCCAAGGGCTGCTCAGAAACAAAATGTTCCATTTTCCAGACAATTTCAGCCAATTCCGTCCACAAACGCCAAAGTTATTAGACATAGAATTTTCAAAAATCCCATAGGGAAAAAATCCTAACTATATATACCTACTGGCGACCGCCAGTAGGTAATATATATATATATATATATGTATATATGTATATATTTCACTGAAAAAAAACATAGGTTTCAGGACCTGACTGGGGCTGGCCACTAGTTTTGAAACCTTTGCGAAGATTTGTCAACCCTCGCAAAAGATATTGAGAAAACAAAAAATTATGTTTTTCCTATAGAGACTAGGTCCTAACCATAACTACCTACTGGCAAATGCCAGTAGGATATATATATATATATATATATATATATATATATATATATATATATATATATATATATATATATATATATATATATATATATATATATATATATATATATATATATATATCCATACAGCAAGAGCAACTCCTTCTGGATCTCCGCGACCCGTGAAAGGTGGCGTGCACGTCGGCGGAGTAAAGCCGACCAATTTGAATCTTCTGATAACCAAAACGAATTTGTAAAGCACGCTCTCAGGACAAATGAAGAGGTAAACACCGGAATTCACAAAGTGCTGTTTATTCCACAACGCGTTTCACCGTAAAACGGCTTGATCACGTGATCAAGCCGTTTTACGGTGAAACGCGTTGTGGAATAAACAGCACTTTGTGAATTCCGGTGTTTACCTCTTCATTTGTCCTGAGAGCGTGCTTTACAAATTCGTTTTGGTTATCAGAAGATATATATATATATATATATATATATATATATATATATATATATATATATATATATATATATATATATATATTACCTACTGGCGGTCGCCAGTAGGTATATATAGTTAGGATTTTTTCCCTATGGGATTTTTGAAAATTCTATGTCTAATAACTTTGGCGTTTGTGGACGGAATTGGCTGAAATTTTCTGGAAAATGGAACATTTTGTTTCTGAGCAGCCCCTGGAAATTTGGGGGGGGTTCGTCCAGGGGGGGCCGAGAAAAAAGGGGGGTCCCAAAACGTGTTTTTAACATTGAGTTTTCCATAGGGCGGTTGGCCTCACTTTTAGCCCGAACGGCTGAATGGATTTCCATGAAACTTGGCAAAATTGTAGGGACTGGTAGCCCGATGTGCCTTTTCTAGGTCTCAATATATGTGCTCCAGTGGATTTTGAGAAATTAACGTTTAAAAAAAGATATATATCTGTAAGCGCGCTCTGGGCAGCGCTCCGGTCCGCGGACCTTAAGTGTACCGGAACTTCGAACTTCGCGTAGCTAAGCTGATTGGCTCTCCGGTGTCTGTCAACATTCTAAACAGTCCGGAGTGGCCGCCATCTTGTCTCTCGGTAGGATTGAGAGACAAGAGGAGGCCAAAACAAAGGCGAAAATGACCATAAGGGGGCATACTAGATCCTCCCTGACCCCCTAGGTTTAATGTGGAGGTTTTAAAAGGGCCCCGCGGGGCAAAAAAAACAAAAAAATTTTTTTTTTTTTTTTGCGTGGGGAGCGCCCGGTCCGCGAACCGGGAAGCGTTCTGGGCAGCGTACTGCAATGAAAAATGAATGATAAACTTTTCAAATGCTGTATGTTAATTGATTGTTGTTTTTGTTGATTATTTTTTATTTTCTTTATTTTTTAAGCATTTTTTTTTAATGTGATTGTGTTTCATAATTTATTAAACTTTCTAACATTTCATTGTCAGAAATTTCATAATTATCATGGAATATACATTGTAGTCTCTGAGGGTGTAAAATGTCCTCATTTGCAAGGAGGTTATCTACTGCTTGTACACATTGCAGTAGTTCATTGTCCCAAGTTTCATCGAAAAATTCAATGTCAATTTGATCAATTGTATCAATCAATTCTTGGCTGCTGTCTTGCAGGTCCATTTCAAAAGAAACTTGGTTTTCGCCTTCCATTTTGCCTGAAATTTGAATTAAAAAAATATATATTAGTAGAGATAGGGCAATGTTGGGAATAATTTTAGATAGGCATTTTTTTTCAGTGAATTTATCTTTGGGCAGTGTATAGTATCAGAGTGGAAGTAGGAATATAAAAATGTGTATGTGATTTAACGTAAGTAAATTCATAATTATACAAGAGAAGCCTAACTCCATCCTTAACTATAACAGAGAAGTCTCTCTAAATCTATAACTACTACAGAGGGATAGTATATATCTATCAGAAAAAGTTTACCATATTAACTTATAGTGCACAATATACTTCAGTTTTAAAAATAAAAACTTACCTTTAGAAAGAAGTTGAAGGAATTAGTGAAAATACTATTGAAATGTACAGCAAGAAGTAGTAGTCAAAATGGCTGTGTTTTCTTCTCTTCCTTTATATATATTCAGGTATATAACCAATGAAATGTCAGGTAAAAAAAATAGAAAATGAAAGTAACATTTTCATTGGTTGTCAATTCCAACACTTCAGATGTGTTTTGTGAAGTAATTTACCTCAGGGTAGTTAGAGAGGTCTACAGGCTAAATGACTAAATGGAATTCCAATCAAATTTGTGAAAATGGTAGGGATTGGTATGTAGTATGAGCTAATCTATATTTGGTGAAATTGTCTCCAGTGGCTTTTCTGTGAACTACTTTCCCACCTTTTTTGATGGTGCGCTTCCCAGGGAGCGACCCGGTACGCGAACCGTTGAGCGCCCCGGTTCGCGAACTTTAAGCGTTCCGGGAGTCCACCATTTTGTGTTTCGGTCGATTTTAGATACAAGATGGAGGGCAAATAATGTTCAGAATGGGTAGAAGGGGGCACGGTAGACTTATCTTGACCCCCTAGGTTTTGTGAGGGTGGCTGAGGAGGCCCATATGTGCGAAAAAAAACATTTTTTTAAAAAATTGCGCGAGGTTAGCTCCCGGTTCGCGTACCGGGTAGCGCCCCGGGGAGCGTACTTTGTTGAAAATTAGTGAAAATGTTAGAGTAAAATAATAATTGTGAGTGATTAGATGTAGGGTAGCTCTGAGAAGAGCTTTTGGTTTTATGGTACATTTAGGTACTTATAAGTAGGTACCAATGCACATTCTTAAATTCAGAGTGAAAACTCTGTTGCCCTCATCTGAGAAGTGAACTCCATCTCCTCTGTAGATATCTTGCATGTAGTATCGCAAGTTATTGTTGTACAGGGAGCCCATTCCATGGTCTCTCATGTAAGCTGAAACAGATTTGTTTACATGCTTCCTCGACTTCTCAATTTGTGGACAAAATTGGTTTGACCACCTCCATTTCTGTCTTTGGCATATATTTGAATATACCAAGGCAGTCTGAGGAAAAAGTGCCATTAATTGCTCAAAGGTGTCCTTTAAAAGCATTTCCAGACCTACACCAGTCAAAGTGCCCAAGTCATTACCTCCACAGTGCACAATTAACAGGTCAGGTTTGGGCAAATGCATAAAGGTTTTCACCAATGGTATCAATTGGTGACATTTTAATCCTCTGTGGCCAAACCACTTAATTTCCACATCTTGTAAATTGAGGTTAGGTAATTTCCTGTTTTCAACGTACCTTTGAGCCCAGTGAATATAACTATGTCCAACAATCCAGACAGAAAACATGGTGAGAGAAGGTTCTCCTGCAGTCAGATGAAGTGTGGCAATGAAATGGCAGTTGAAAAAATGAGAGTTTAAAATGAAAAAAACTGTGGAGTTTCTGTGTTCATGAAGCAGTAACAGTGATTGGTGGATTTTGATTGCTGAAAACAGAAAGTTAGGGTGCACGGATGTGTTCTTTGAAAGATGTATTTTGAATGGTCAATAAAAAATCATTAAATGAAAGAATGCACTGGATATGCAGGTGCACTGAGAGTTCAGAGTTCAATTGCAACAAAGTTGTGTGAACTTGCAAACACCAGAAGTCTTCCAATGAGGTGGTTGCCATGCAGAAAAGACAGAAAGGGCAGAGGGGGGAAGGGTTTTCATTTGAAAAAAAGTGAGGGAAGAGTTTTGATTGGGTGACATGAGAAATATGTGTGAAGAATTACAGCATTTCTGTGCTTTTGATAGCTGCAGACTCTGGAGTGCATACCTTTTGCTCTGCTGAAGACAAATTGGTGTGTTTCTGAGACTGTTTTCAAACTCAAAGTATTTGCTAAGGTGAGAAAATATTTCTTTAAGTTAGATAGAGAATAGTGTGCTTTAAGGAGAAAATTATGAATTATGTGGCGCAAATTGCTTGTAAATATGCTCCCACCTGTGCATGGAAAATTTAGATTTTGAATGTTTGTGTTACATAGCCATGTTAAAAGTGACCCAACCATGCAGGAAAGGCAATCAAAAAACGCTGTTATGTGTCTTAAGGACATTTTAAGTAATTTTCCCATGTGCAGTGTTTTGAAATTATGAATTGAAAATCGTTTTTGAGGTAAAGGAATTGTTTTTAAATTTATGACAAGGACATAATGGTGTATGCTTCTTTATAAGGCAATTGACTGTCCCTGATGTTATTTTTCCCATTTTAATGTAAGACTTTTCTCTGTGGCGCAAATTGCTTGTAAATATGCTCCCACCTGTGCATGGTAATTTTAAATTCTAAATGTTTGTGTTACATAGCCATGTTAAAAGTGACCCAACCATGCTGGAAAGGCAATCAAAAAACGCTTTCATGTGTCTTAATGACATTTTAAGTCATTTTCCCATGTGCAGTGTTTTGAAATTATGATTTGAAAATCGTTTTTGGGGTAAAGGAATTGTTTTTAAATTCATGACAAGGACATAATGGTGTATGCTTCTTTATAAGGCAATTGACTGTCCCTGATGTTATTTTTCTCATTTTAGTGTAAGACCTTTCTCTGTGGCGCGAATTGCTTGTAAACATGCTCCCACATGTGAATGGAAAATTTAGATTTTGAATGTTTGTGTTACATAGCCATGTTAAAGGTGACCCAACCATGCAGGAAAGGCAATCAAAAAACGCTTTTATGTGTCTTAAGGACATTTTAAGTAATTTTCCCATGTGTAGTGTTTTGAAATTATGATTTGAAAATCGTTTTTGAGGTAAAGGAATGTTGTTAAAATTTATGTGCGCCATATGCCCCCAAATTTCTTTTTCAGGGGTGCAGCAGGGTGTTATTGAGACACCCCTGCAGCTTTGGAAAAATTCCTAATTTGTGATGAGCACATTGTTAATCGCAAATTGCACCTTCATTTATATGAGCCTCCTAGCCCATGGAAATGAATGGGTAATTTGCAATTAGCAATTTTCTCATCGCAAATTTGGAATGGTAAAGAATCGCTATTTATTCCTTAAAATTCGCTTTTTTGGAAATGCAATATAGTTATATGATACATATGGCGGTTGATGTCTAACAAGATAAGAAGCTTAGGCATACATTTATGATGACTGGCGCAATGAAGTAGAAATCACTTACTTCATTGGTAGAGCTTTACATGTATTATCTCCTCTTTATTCTTCATCAAGCGTAACTTTAATCTGCAATCCTGAGTAGGCCTCACTTTAAACAAACCTCTGGATAGGCCACATCTTGTTGTTATCTTGATTTAATCATTTAAAATGCTAGGGACAGATTTATGATAGGTGTATGCCTCTTTTGCGCCACTTAGAAAACATTGTCCATGGGGAAATGACTTAAAATGTCCTTAAGACACATGAATGTGTTTTTTTAAAACGTTTGCAATTTTTTTGGGTCACTTTTAACATGGCTATGTGACTCAAACAGTCAAAATCTAAATTCGCCATGCACAGGTGGGAGCATATTTACAAGGAATGTGCTCCATGGGGAAAGGTCTTATAATGTAATATGGGAAAAATGACATCAGAGACACTGAAATGCCTTATAGAGAAGCATACACCATTATGTCCTTGTCATAAATTTGCAAACCATTACTTTTCCCCAAAAACGATTTTCAAATCATAATTTGAAAACACTGCACATGTGGAATTGACTTAAAATGTCCTTAATTCAAAATGTGCGATTCCTTAAATGCAATGTATCAAACAAAAAATATGTAAAAAATGATATTAAGGATTTGGAAACTACCACCAACTTCTAGTTTGTGGTAATTTGCGAATTCTTTTCAAAAAGCATTTTTTTCCAAAAAACAAAAGGTCCCATATGACGCCCATACATGCCCTTAGGGCATGTAGGTGTGCCATATGCCCCCAAATTTATTTTTCAGGGGTGCAGCAGGGTGTTCTTGAGATACCCCTGCACGCTTGAAAAAATTCCTATTTTGTGATGAGCTAATTGCTAATCGCAAATTGCAACCTTCATTCCTATGAGCCTCCTAGCCCATGGAAATGAATGGGTAATTTGCAATTAGCAATTTGCTCATTGCAAATTAGGAATAGTAAAGAATTCCTATTTATTCCTTAAAATTTGCTATTTAGGAAATGCAAAATAGTTTGATGGTAGATATGGTGGTTGATCTGTAACAAGATAAGAAGCTTAGGGATACATTTATGATGACTGGCGCAATAAAGTGCACATTACTTACTTCATTGGTAGGCCTTTACATGTATTATCTCCTCTGTATTCTTCATCAAGCGTAACTTTAATCTGCAATCCTGAGTAGGCCTCACCTTAAACAAACCTCTGGATAGGCCACACTTTATCGTCATCCTGGATTAATCATTTAAAATGCTAGGGACAGATTTATGATAGGTTTATGCCTCTTTTGTGCCACTGTGCGTCACTTTTATGATGCAGCGGTGGTGCAAAAGATTTGCTATGAGGCGACAACATTACAAATTGATGCATTTAGGCAGATATGTCATGGTGTAAAAAAAACGTACCACATGAAACCGATGCAGCAGTGATGCAAAAGATGCACCATGTCGTAAGACAGGCCTCACTTGGGGCCATATGTATCAAGCTAATTAGCATTCGCAAAGATCAAAATTCTACGAATTTTGGCCTTTGCGAATGTTAATTAGACAAATGGTATGTATCAAACAAGTTTGATGCAAAATAAGGAGTAGCAAAATTTGCTATTCCTTATTTTGCAATTGCACTGAAGGATTTGCAAATTTTGTGACTACTTAAATGCAATGTATCAAACAAAAAGTATGTAAAAAATGACATTAAGGATTTGGAAACTATTGTGGTAAATTGGTGGTAATTTGTGAATTCTTTTCAAAAAGCTTTTTTTTAAAAAAACAAAAGGTCCCATATGACGCCAACACATGCCCTTAGGGCATGTATGTGTGCCATATGCCCCCAAATTTCTTTTTCAGGGGTGCAGCAGGGTGTTCTTGAGACACCCCTGCACCCTTGGAAAAATTCCTAATTTGTGATGAGCAAATTGCTAATCGCAAATTAAACCTTCATTCCTATGAGCCTCCTAGCCCATGGAAATGAATGGGTAACTTGCAATTAGCAATTTGCTCATCGCAAATTAGGAATGGTAAAGAATCCCTATTTATTCCTTAAAATTCGCTATTTAGGAAATGCAAAATATTTTGATGATACATATGGCAGTTCATATCTAACAAGATAAGAAGCTTAGGGATAGATTTATGATGACTGGTGCATCACCAGGGATGTGCCAGTCATCTTGCGCCGCTGTTCCGCCACCCATGGTGTGCTGCATTTACAATGCGGCGCAGCATGGGGCAAAAACGGCACAGATGCTTGACGCATCTGTGCCGTTAAGGTGGCGCATTGCTGGAGTTGTATCGCAAGTGCGATGCAGCTCCAGCAAGGCTCAGGGGTGCACCATCTCCACAATGTTGCGTCAAGACCTATGCCTGCTTCAAGCAGGTGCAGGGTTTTGACACAGTTTTCTCCTATCTGATTGTAAATGCGGCACACCATGGGTGGCAGAGCAGTGGTGCACGTTAACTGGTGCATGCCTGGGGATGTGCCATTTAACATAAATCTGCCCCTTTACATTTAAGTATGTGCAGGGGACACAGAGTTGGTGAGGCTTATCCAAGGTTAAGAACAGATGAGTCCTGTTCAGTGAAAAATTAGACATAGGCTTCACCTGCTCAGCATCGCTGGACATGGCTAAATAATAGCTGCAAAATGTTACTCTTGTTAAACAATTTTACTATTATAATCTGTGAGATTTGTCTCTTACTCTGCAACATCTCATTGTTGTTATCTTTCTTTAAAGATAAAGACAACCTCAACATGAGCGACAATCTGCAATCAGTTGATTTTGACCTCATCATTGAACTTGTAATTGAAACATCAGTGGATGTTGATCCATTGGATGATTTAAATCCTGAGGATGAAGAAGAGCGTGATGAGGATGCAGATTTGTCCGAATTATATGATATAGGATGGGAAGCTGAACTGCTTGAGCCTTTGGAAATATAAACATTTATTTTAAAAATTTATAATTAATAAAAAGTAAAAAGGAAACCGTTTAATTTAAAAATAAAGACACCTTCAAAAGCAGGTTATGTGTAGTGTCTTCAATAAAATATTAAAATATGCTCATAAAATTAGATCAGATTCACATATAAAATAGCATAGGTAACATAAATATAAATGTCATTTCTTTTCTGGTATTTCTGTATTGTAAATTTGCCAACGACTAAAAAATCTTCTAATTAAAATGTCAAGTAGTGTGTTAAGTTTTTTATCACTGTTACTGATTTACTGTTTGGTAATAATGGTTAATAACATTATTTATTATATTTTTCCACAGATTCAACTGCAGATCATTTCAAGATTTCACCATGCCTACAATAGAAAGACAGAGAAAGGCTGCAAAACGTCAAAGACAGCAGGTGAAAAATAATACGCAGCAGTCCTCTAACAAAAAGATTTGTCAAGTCACGAAGAAAGCACCGGGTAAGAGCACAAAACACTTTATAAGAAATATGTGTAATAAAAAAAATATTACTACAGAAAATGTTTCAGTCCATAAAACGAGAAGGAAATCAAATGGAAAAGAAAGGCCAATGAAAAATGTTACTGCTAGAGCAAGAGATAACTCTGTGCATGATAGTAGAAGGAAACAACAGTTTAGGGAGATTCGTAAACGAATGTTCCGGAACAGGATAATTGGCAATTTGTTAAAAAATATTAAGAAAGGTCAACATAAACTAGTTTTTTATAAGACAAAAAAAAAAGTTGAGAAAGTTATTGATCAGGCATTTGAAATTAAACGTAAGTTATTTATTTTGATAATCAATAGAATTAGGAAGCTAAACAAGGCAATTTTTGATTTCAAAAGAAATAGTAGATGGAAGAGAATAGTTAATCGTAGTAATTTTTGTGAAGTTTTTTCTGGAGAATGGATGCATAGTTCAAGCTGTGAGGCATTTTTTAATGAGGAGAGTTATTTCCAGGATAATGATTTGTTGCATGCAGTTGACACCAGTGGTCGTGCTTATGAAGTGAAAGATGGTTGTCCAGTTGAAAAAGAAAAACTTGTGACAACAGAGGCAGAAGAGGTGTTAGGTAATGAGGTTTTAGGAAGACGTGCTAAGGGTCCTGTGTACACCTGGAAGTGTAGTAGTATTTGCAGTGTGCGACAGGATTCCATCAATTTGCTTTGTGATTTTGTACGGTCATTTAATAAGAAAAGTTTGAAGCAGAAAATGATGTTGTTGCAAGAATTAGATCCTTGCAGAGTAAGAGAAGTGACAGGTTTGCATGGACATTCACTGGCTTGTCTTTCCAGGAGAGTATGCCAGAGTGTTTTTCATCATTTCAGGATGCTAGCAGTGCATCATAACAAAGTGAGGAAATTAGTTAGAATGTTGTATTATGCTAAGAGTCCAGCAATCATGCTTAAACAATTATGCGCTGCTCTTTTGCATGGTTCTGAAATAGATGTGAAGAATATATGTGAAGAAATTGAGTTTTGTTACTTTGGAAGTAAAGAGGAGAATGTTGAAATTGACTAAGAAGAAGAGGGTCTTGTGGAAGATAGTGTACATGTTTCCAGTACAGATAATTTCCAGAGGGAAATTGCGACGTTTGAGGTGAAATCAAGTGAGAGGCCGAATTTCACTTGTGTGTGTTGTCGACGCACTTATTATAAGAATCAGACTAAGTTAGTGGATTTATATGCAAAAAGTGAAAGGGAAAATAATAGTGAATGGAAGGATTTTGCAACATACTTGATGGTAGAAAATTGTTTTGATTTGGGGTTGGATCAACGTGTGTGTACTTATTGTTCTTGCAAATTAAATCAAAACCAGATGCCTGCTAGAGCAGTTCATAATAATCTGGAATTGGTTGAGATTCCTTCTGAATTGAAGGATTTAAATACTTATGAATCTATTTTGATTCAAAGTATCCATCCCTTTCAGGCTATTGTAAGAATGGAGCCAAAGACAGGGAAATTGCCTCCATCAGATTTACAGAGAGGATTAAAGGGAAGAGTTGTTTATTTGCCTCTAGATTTGAAGAAAAACATTAACACAATTGGAGTAGAAAAAGTGGAAGAGGAACCTCTGGTTATCTTAGTTAATGGGGTTCCGACAAAGAATAAGAAAATATGGCAAGATTTAGTAGATGTTAGGAAAGTTAAAAAGGCAACATTGTATTTGAAAAAAAAATAATAAATACTATAAGAATGTATATGTTGCAGAAGAGGAAGTAAGTGAGGAAGAGGATAGCGATTTGTGTGCTGGTCAAATTGAGAAAGTAGAACCCTCTACTAGTGAAGAAATATATGAACATTATAGTGTTCATCCTTTGCATTCCAAGGAAGTCATGGGGAATGCTATTGAGTTGTTTCAAATGAAACAAGCCAAAGGGAGTCCCATTAGTGTTTGGGAGGAAAGTTTGGAAGCTCGGTGTTTCCCACAGCTTTTTCCAACAGGTCAGGGAGGAAGATATGATGAGCGACCTCATCAAATTCCTGCTTCTGAATACCGGACTTTGCGATTGTATGCAGGAGATGCTAGGTTTCGACAATGCATTCCTTATTTGTTTCATCTCCTGTTTGAAAGCGATCTGTCTGGACTGTCATATGCAGTGAACCACATCTTGAAAAGTGGTATACACATGCAAAACATCTCGGCAAGTGACTTTATGGATAAAGTCAATGTCCAAGACAGTATTTTGGATTCTCACCTGATTAATCTCATGGCGTGTCAGCGTGGTACTAATGAGTACTGGTACCGTCGTCATGGTGATTTAAAATGTATGCTGAGGAACTTAGGTACTCCCACATGGTTCCTCACTCTGAGCTGTGCCGAGTATGGCTGGGAAGACTTACTTGAATTTCTACGAGAGGCAAATGCTAACGTAGATAACATCGAATTCAAGACACCCGGAGAACTGTGCTCTTTGGATCCAGTCAATGTATGTAGGTACTTCAATCATAGATTTGAAGCTATGATGTCTTTCATCATGAATAAGAAGAATCCACCTCTTGGAGAGGTGTTGGATTTCTTCTGGAGAAAAGAGTACCAAGCAAGAGGTGCTCCTCATATACATATGTTGCTGTGGATCAAGGATGCACCTAAATTTGGAACGGATCCAGAAGACTCAGTGATGAGTTTCATCCAACAGTATTCTACGTGTGCTGTTCCAAATGCAAAGGAGAAGAAAAGCCTAAGAGAAAAAGTTCTGCGTTTCCAAAGCCATCGATGTGGAAAGTACTGCCGTCGTAAATTCCGAAACAAGGACAAGTTCTACACTAAATGTCGTTTCGGCTTTCCACGACCGGTGATTTATAAAGGAAGAGTAAACAGTTTGATGTCTTCGCTGCGACACAATGTCATGAAGAAATCACCTAAAAACACTTACAATTTGAAGAGGAACGAAGAGTCCAAGTACATCAACGACTACAACCCGGTGATTTTGTCCATGTGGAATGCTAACATGGATATACAGTTTGTGGCTGATAACTGTATGGCTGTGGCTCGGTATGTGACGTCTTACATCACCAAAAAAGAGAAGACAGAATTGAAGGATATGTGGGAGGACATTTCCCATGAAAAGAGCCTCAGCAAGAAGTTGTACAGTTTCAGTCTGAAGATGTTGTCGCATCGAGAAATCGGAGCGTACGAATGTTCTGACCGGTTGTCTTCAGCAAGTCTCTATGCCAAGTCCAGGAGTATCGTTTGGGCGAGTCTTGGTCTTGCTGCAACGCGTAATCGAGTTCTCAAACCTGTGCGGGAAATTGAGTATTTGGCGGAAAAGGAGCCAAACAGTACCGACATTTTGAAGACAAACATGTTGGATACATATTATCCAAATCGAAGCAGTCACCTCGAGAATGTTTGTCTGTATGAGGTTCTGCAAAATTACATATTCAAGAGGAACATCAAAGAAGATACTGAGAAAGGAGTGTATGCTGTAATAGGAAGTGAGGGATGTCTGGTCAAGCAAAGAAAATGCCACTTGGTAAACCATCGAAAATTGAGTGGCGAATCTCCTGAAAAAAAGGAGTTTTTCTATTTAGCACTTTTGCAACTTTTCAAGCCTTGGCGTGCAGAAGAGGAACTGCTTGGAGATTTCCTCTGTTACGAAGAGTCTTTCAATGCCGCCAAGGAGACCATAGAATGTCCTGCTTTTCCCAAATATGTAGAAATGTTGAATGCGGAAATTGAGCAGGAAGCAACGATTGCAGCCGAGATTGCCAGAGACAGTTCTCAGGACAGTCAGAGTTCTGCTTCATTGAGTCAGGATCCACTAGGAGGACCTGTTATTGAAAATGAAGCTGCCACTGCTATGAATGAAGTGGAAAGAGCCATGGCACATGCTCAGGAGGATGCGGTTAACTTAGAAGAGTTGGAAAGACAACTTAACGTTGAGCAGAGGAAAATATATGACGAAGTTACCATGCAAATTGATCATGGATTAAGTCATGATAAGAAAGAGTGCTCATGTACGTCGCTGAAGCCTGTCCGACTGTACGTGAGTGGAGAAGCGGGAACTGGAAAAAGTTTCCTCATTAAAGCAATTTCATGCTATTTGCAGGAAAGGACAGAGTCATCGCTGTCTTGTGTTGTCACTGCTCCAACTGGACTGGCAGCACATAATATTAAAGGGATTACTTTACATCGTTTACTGATGCTGCCAGTGGAGCATGACAACAAATTACAATATCACAAGCTATCTGGAGATGCTTGTTTTGAAGTTTCAAGAATCTTGAGGAAAATGAAACTTCTTATCATTGACGAAGTAAGCATGGTTTCCAATGTCATGCTTGCTTTTGTGCATTTGAGGATGCAAGAAGTT
Organism: Lissotriton helveticus; assembly: GCF_964261635.1. Classification (NCBI taxonomy): domain Eukaryota; kingdom Metazoa; phylum Chordata; class Amphibia; order Caudata; family Salamandridae; genus Lissotriton; species Lissotriton helveticus. The sequence goes on along the minus strand of NC_136068.1, from coordinate 1,329,056,198 downwards.
CTCAAAACAGAGTATGATGTGTTATTTGGTGGCAAACACATCATTGTTTTCGGAGATCTTTTGCAGCTGACACCAGTGAAAGGGCAACCTGTGTTCAAAATGCTCACGCATGAAGATACCAGGAAGTGCCTAGGCAGCATTGGCAACGTCAATATATGGTTAAACTTCAATTATGCTGAACTGCATGAAAATATGCGTCAGGCGAAGGATGAAGTTTACAAGACTATTCTACAAGATGTTAGAATTGGAAAAGTGACCGAGCATGGGAAAGAAGCTTTACATGCACGATTACTGTCAAATTTATATCCAGAACAAGATGTTGTGCCTGAGAATATTTTTCAGAAAATTACTGAGAAGAAATCTGGAATATGTTTGATGCCAACTCTTGCAGAATGTGCCAAATTTAACAACAAAATGTTGCATTTAGAAAAGCAAGAGATTGTGAAACTGGAAGCTATTGATAGAGTAGAGCATATGGGATCAACAATTATTTTGTCTGAGAATCTGAAAACAAAATTGGATTCATTAGAGAAGAGTATATCTAAAACTGCAGGTTTTGAAAAGACTCTGAATGTGTGCTTGAACTGCCGTATAATTTTAAGAAGGAATTTACATGTTGAAAGAGGTCTGGTAAATGGATCAATGGGTAATGTTGTTGATTTTGTGAAATACAGAAATAGAGATGGAATTGAATTTTTAAAAATTAAATTTGATGGCATTGAGGAAGTACAGCTAATTGCTCGTTGTTCTGCTAGATTTTTGCTTGTAAAAGACTTATATGTTCGCCGTAAGCAGTTTCCTGTTTGCTTGGCATATGCGGTGACAATTCATAAATCGCAAGGTTTAAGCGTAGACAGTGCATTGGTGAATATTGGCAGTTCTGTGTTCAAGGAGGGTATGGCATATGTGGCATTGTCACGAGTTAGAACTTTATCGGGATTGTACTTGATTGAGTGTGATGTCACAAACATTTGTGCGGATCTAGATTGTGTTAAGGAATACAATAGGTTAAGAAGAGAGTATGCGCCACATTTGCCTCAGTATCCTTTGTTTGAGAAACGTGTGGTAGGCCGGAAACGAAGAAATGAGAACAATACTGGGGAGGTTGTAGCAAAAAGACAAAAAGTCAATGAACCTAAAATTACAAGCAGAAACAAAAAGGATTCTGTTGAAGATGTTGTTGGTTTTCAGTTTGAAAACAGTTCTGGTGTCAACTGCTATGCTAATGTAGTGGTAAATGTTTTATTTTCTCTAAAAAATGTAAAAGAAGAGATTGTGGTCAATTCTGATCAAAGATTTTGCAGTTTGTTAAATTCTGTGTTAGAGAAATGTACCACTGATAGAAGAAACATAGAAAGTGTGTCTGAAATTCGAAATCTGTTAGACAGATGTTCAGGCCAAACACAATTCTCTCAAAATATTCAGCAAGATTGTCAGGAGTTTTTAATGTATATGCTTGATGTATTACATGCTGAAGGTGTAGATGTAGATCAGCTGTTTGGGCTTTCTTATCAATGGCAGCATGACTGCGAGAACTGTATGGTATCAAGTACTACTAGTGTAGACTCAGAAAGATTTATATATTTAACTTTGCCAGACAGTAAATCAGTCTCTTTTAATAAGCTAGTAAAAGCAGCTGATCACAACATGGAGTGTAGCCAATGTAAATCTGAAATGATGTCCACATTATTTATACGAACATATGGCCAGTATGTCATTTTAATGTTCCAACGATGTAGGCCTGATGGAACAAAATTGACAACTTTAATTAAAAATTTTGTGGCTTCACAGTTGTCAATATCAGGAAGGACTTTTGTAACTGCAGCAATTATATATCATGACGGTCCTTCAACAACATCAGGACATTACACAGCTTATTTAAAGTCTAGAAATGGCTGGTCATTTTGCAATGATTCTGTTTTAATTTTCAAAAAAAAATTGCCGTATGACCTTAAAAACTCTTACCTGGTGTTTTTAAAACCAAAATTTTAGGGAAAGAATCTCGGGATGTGCTCTGTGGAGTTTCAAGAAGTTCTAATGGCTCCTACACAATTTGGCCTTGAGGATAAGTGTAGTTCAGAGACATAACTTCTAACCATAGGACTGGACATTATGGAGAAATACGTGCACTTTGAATGAGTTCAGAAAAACTGTTTCTTTTTATAAACTAATTGAAGCAGCCAATCAAAACATGGAGTAGAGGGAATGTAAGTCTACAATGCTGTCTACTGTTTTACATTGCTTTGTGATTAAAAGTGATGTAGAGAATTAAATAATTGTAGTAGTCATAGGGGTAGTGTAAGTCTGCTTGTATCAGTGTCATAGGAAAAGTAGAACATGACTGAGCAAGAAGGGGAAGATATTACTATTCCAGGATTGTGAAAATGATCTTCAACATTTTAATTCTGAAAGTTGCGGAAATGCCAAATGACGGGATTGGCTTACAAGAAATCCAAGAGTTATCAATGGCTCTGACAAGATTTGGCCTTGTGGAAAATTGTGGTAGAGAGCAAGAAGTCATTTATTGCATGTAACGTGTTTTTAAAAACGATGGAGATTTTCTTTCAGAAAGTGGCGGGCTGAAAGTAATAACAGCACAAAAGAGTGTAAGCTGTTCATAGGACATCCTTGGACGTCATGGAAAGTAAGTTAACTTTAAGGAGTTCTGAATTTTGATTTCTGATGTTGTATGGGTTTTTTAAACACAATCATTTTGATTGTGTTTTTTTTTCCCCGCTGTTACATGATGAATACCTTCAAGTCACTGTATTTAGTGAATTTTGATACATTCTGAGAACAGCAAAAATAAACCATTTAACATGTATAATTAATTCTGTACTGTTTGCATTTATGATGTATATGTAGAACTGAGTAGGAGGCATGGAGAAGGTGAGGCTTCTGTAAGTGTCAAAGTTGTTGCATTCAGTGCTGCACTTCTGCGTATTCTTTCATATGCTAGACTACATCTGCACAATGAGATACCTAAGCAAAGGAAACGCAAGTGATGTGATTGAGAAATGAGCAAAATAAATTGCACGTATTTCAATTACATCACCTGTGTTTCCTATCATTACGAATCACATTGTGCAGATCAAGTTTAGGTCTGTCCAGGGAAACATAGGAGGTTTCTACTTTGTTGAAGAGTGCAGTGGACATGACTCACTTCATTGGTAGACTTTCACAGATATTATCTCCTCTGTACACTTCAACAAGTGTAAATCTCATCTTGAACTCTGAGTAGGCCTCACCTCAAACAAACCTCTGGATAGGAGACATGTTATTGGAATCCTGAAGCGACACTTTTCTGAAACAAGAGCAATGAAAAAGATGCACCATGTTTTAAGATAGGCCTCACTTCATCTGTATCAAGATACTGTTAGTTTAAAATGTATATCTTTAGGACTGTGTAGGGGACCTGGAGAAGCAGAAGCTTCTGTCAGTGTCAAAGTTGTTGAAAAACTATTTGTCCTTCAATCTTTTCCCTTGTCTTTTGTAATTTTTAAATACATGTTTTAATATTTTTCAAATGTTGGTTCTCTCTTTCACAGATTGAAAGTATAAAAATAAAAAGTGAGTAATTTAACAGCAATTATAAGGTAAATAGTTGTACTCTTTTCGTTACATTTCTATCACATTCACCTACTATTAGATCCACTGCTTCACTTCTTTAACCCTCAGTTTCCTGCCTTTGCTACTTTCCTCATTCCTTTCTCTATTACCTACTTACTCAACTCCTTCCACTCTTTTTCTCAGTCCCTCTGTTCTCATAGTTCCTCAGTCTTGTTCACTCACTCCGTCTCTATTACTCTTAGTGTCTGTGAATTACTTTCCCACCTTTTTTTTTGGACCGCTTCCCGGGAAGTGGCCCGGTTCGCAAACCAGCAGCGTTACGGGAGTCCACCATTTTGTGTTTCGGTCGAATTAAGATACAAGATGGAGGACAAATAATGTTCAGAATGGGTAGAAGGGGGCACGGTAGATGTATCTTGACCCCCTTGGTTTTCTGAGGGTGGCTGAGGAGGACCATAGTTCTTCACTCTTGTTCACTCTCTCTGTTTCTATTAATGTCACTGTTTCTGACTGATCAAAAAAATTTTTTTAAAAAAAGAACAGTAACTATAAGGGAAGGAAACAGACAGTTATGTTAAAAGAAAGACAGCTATAGGGAGTAAACTAAGGATACTGTTACCCGCAATCCACTGCTGATGATGTTACTGACCATGTCATGAATGATGTAATATGTGACATCATCAGCAGTGGATTGTAGGCAACAGTATCTCTTGTTTACTCCCTAGAGCTGTCTTTCTTTTCACATAACTGTCTGTTTGCTTACCTTATACTTACTGTTCTTTTTTTTTTTAAATATTTTTTTTGGTTAGCTTCCGGTACGCGTACCGGGTAGCGCTCCGGGGAGCGAACTAAGAGAAATAGAGGTTGGCAGAGTTCCAAATATTCTACCAATTTTTTTATAACGGGGAGGTAGTTCTGAAAAGAACTTTTTTTTTTATGTTTTTGTTGTTTTATATTTTTTTTAGTATTTTTGGAACATTTTTTTACTTTTTTTGTATTTTCTGAACGTTTTTATATTTTTTTTGGTTTTTTTGGGGGGGGGGAAACAAAAACGATCCATTGTAAAGGGCTCAACAGGAGCAACAAAAAAAAAAGAATTTATTTTTTGGGGCGTCTCGGACAAACATTAACATGATTCTGAATAGCTCTCATAATCAAAATGATGCTACTTTCCCTGTAGCAGATGAAATCGCCGCAGTGCACGCACACTTGCTTCACGTGCCCAAACAACATTTGAATGTTTGGGATCATCTCCCTCGCCTCTGGTCCCGACACCTCTGGAACAACCGATCTTCTTGCCATTGGGAGGGGATTTTGTTGCTCATCACGTAGCTGGGCAGCACTATAATTATTTGGGTGCCACCTACTCATATGCCGATGCATAGTGTGATTGCCGTAACTGTATTTTTTTTCAGTTCCCCTTGACAATCTATCACCGCATATATGGCAAAACACGTAGCGTGCATTCACTTTTTTTGCCCCTCAGGAAATCTATAGAATTGCCAAATGTAATTCTCTTTTCGATTGTACCTCCTGGGCTCCTCTGGCAAAAACCTTGGCTCTTCCTCCTCTTCCTCCTCTTCCTGTTCTTCCTCTTCTTGCAAAATTACTTCAGCAGGTGGTCCTCTCTTATTTGGATTTGGTGGAGGTGGTGGGTTAGAACCAGCTGAAGCTACTAATGAAGCCATGTCAAAGTGTAAATAAAGGGTCTTTCTCTCACCAAGATGAAAGTCAGAGTGAGGAAAGAAGGAGGGGTTTTCATCATTTGGGAAAAGCAAAAGTTCTAAACCAATGAAAAGTGTTCATTTTAGATCACATGACCTAGTATTACATCATTAGGAAACCAAAAGTGAAATGAACCAATGAAAAGTGTTATTACCGAGTCACATGACCTGCTGTGTTTACGTTACGCGGTCGGCGCCGCGCCTCGGATCGCTTCCGGTTCGCGTACCGCTGCGCTTCCGGGTACGCGAACGTAGCACGTCATATGACGTATCACGCGAGAACGCGAAACGTCATGCTGACGCGACGCGTCACAATGTTGTTTTCTAACGCGAGAGGTGCGCAAACGGAACGTTTACCGGTTCGCGGACCGGGTCGCGGCTCCGAATTGAGCTAACGGGAAGCTAACCGGTTCGCGTACCGGGAGCGAAACAATAAAAATAATTAAAAAAAATTGTATTAAAAACATGTAAAAAATATTTTTCGATTTAAAGAAGAATACATTGTAAAGGTTTTGATATTTGCTATTAAAAAACCATTGAAATTCACTGAAAAAACCATAGGTTATAGACCATATATAGTTAGGAATTAGCATTTACAAAACCTTGAAAATTCACTGAAAAAACCATAGGTTATAGACCATATATAGTTAGGGATTAGCATTTACAAAACCTTATTTTACTCACACAAAACCATTGAAATTCCATATATAGTTAGTTGTACTAACTATATATCGCGCACCCGCAATCCACTGCTGATCATGTCACATATTACATCATTCATGACATGGTCAGTGACATCACTGATGACATCACTGATGACATCTCAAATGACATCACTGATGACATCACTGATGACATCTCAATGACATGACTGATGACATCACTGATGACATCTCAAATGACATCACTGATGACATCACTGATGACATCTCATTTGACATTACTGATGACATCACTGATGACATCATTCATGTGATAATACGATGAACTTCTTCAGACTCTAAAATAACCTTAGATACACTCAGTGTAAACAGACACTCACAGACTGTCACTCATCCATGGAGTTACTCACACACCTACTCAGTCATGCAAAGAATCAATTACACCTCCATTTCCTCAACTATACAGTTATACATACCTTACTTATTCAAACATATACTAACACATATTTACTCTCTTTTACAATCCCTGATACAAGTTCACAATGATCAATACAGCCACTCACACATTCACGGACTCTTATGCACAGTTATTTATATATGTCAACTCTCACATGTACTGTGTTTTACATATGTTCTTACTTTGACATGTAGCACTCAGATATCCATTCACTCACCAATGCACTCAGTCAACCGCCCATACACCTGTTTCCACATGCACTTTTGAATCCATATATCTAGTGAATCAACTGCTTACACATCTATGCACAGAGTCATACACCTCCCAGCCACCCACACACACACTCAGTCTCCCATACAAATACTTGGGCAACCAATCAATAACCCATATACTTACTCATATAGCTACTGATCAACACATGCAGCAGTTTACAGAACAACAGACATAATGATGCACAAATTAAGACAGTTTACTGACTAACCCATGCACTCAGTGACACACATTTAATCACTCACTCATACAGTCAGTCACACACCTACTAAATCCTTCATCCAGACACTTATACATCCACTCATTCTTCAATATGTAAGACATTTGAGATGTCATCAGTGATGTCATTTGAGATGTCATCAGTGATGTCATCAGTCATGTCATTTGAGATGTCATCAGTGATGTCATCAGTGATGTCACTGACCATGTCATGAATGATGTAATATGTGACATGATCAGCAGTGGATTGCGGGTGCGCGATATATAGTTAGTACAACTAACTATATATGGAATTTCAATGGTTTTGTGTGAGTAAAATAAGGTTTTGTAAATGCTAATCCCTAACTATATATGGTCTATAACCTATGGTTTTTTCAGTGAATTTATATATATATATATATATATGGTTAAATGGTGTAAATCCCTCCAGTAGTTCCTGTGAAAATCAAATGTGAATAAAATTATATATCTTGGCGGAGCCTAACCACACATCTCATCGTGAGATCTGATTGGCTGTCAGCACTTCATCCAAGAAGTATTGGCAGCCATCTTGGGACCAATATACCTGATAGCACCTCATTAAAAAGCATTGCAGTTAATAGAAGGTTTTAGGACTTTAGTTACATTATAAATCATTTGTTGATGGTACCATACTCATTTTAGGAATTGTGGTGTGTTCTAAGGTGATTTTACCATGTGAAAAAGCATTCTGCTGGGATATCATGAGTCATGTTTGAAAGAAAACTATAATCTCATGCTTTTCCCACAGTGGTAAGCTAAACTGAAAGCATATTTTCTGTAAATTCACATTATCTTTCTCAATCATGTGAGAATGAAGTCTGACATTCTCAGTAAAACATGTACATCCAACAAGGACAGAGACTGTCAGTTGATTCCTTTGTTTTCTACTGCAGCTTCCCAGAGTGTTCTAAAGAACAACTAGAGCGCTAACAGTCCTACCTATTAAAAAGGTATGGCACACCTGAAGCCATCTTGATTGGAATAAAGTGGTAACTCTTAAAACATTTAATTTAAAAAGGAACAAAAGGAGGTGGTATATTTTGCCATCGAAAGTATGATTAGTGCTGCAGAAAAAAAAATTAGGACACATTTTGAGTGACTTCTCAAATCCTCTTCTATTTCATTAAAAAATTCTGACTTGCAGTCTCCCAAGATGGCCACCAGAGACAAAAGAGCCCAAATGTATCCTAAATATCAACCAGATGTAGCCCAAGTATAGCCCAATGACAGAATGTCCCAGAGTGTTCTAAAGAACAACTAGAGCGCTAACAGTCTTACTTATGACAAAAGTATGGCACACCAGAAGCCATCTTGATTGGAATGAAGTGGTAAGTCTGAAAACATTTAATTTAAAAATGAACAAAATGAGGGGGTTCATTCTGCCATAGAAAGTATGATTAGTGCTTCAGAAAGAAAAATTAGGGCACATTTTGAGTGACTTCTCAAATCCTCTTCTATTTCATTAAAAGATTCTGACATGCAGACTGAAACATGCACTTTCAATACCAGCAGCAGACTTCCCTGGTGCGCAGTAGCTTTACTACAGTGATCTAATAAGCAACGTGCGTGCTAACATTCTGAATTTATGGCAAATGTGTGACACATCTGAATGCCTTCTTGATGGAATCAAAGTAGAAAACAGAAAGTATTTCCTACTGAGGAGACTGTAGTAAATGAGGAAATTAGGAAGCTTCATAACAAATAAGTCTCCCAAGATGGCCACCAGAGACAAAAGAGCCCAAATGTAGCACAAATATCCCCCAGATATAGCCCAATGACAGAATGTCCCAGAGGGTACTAAAGAACAACTAGAGCGCTAACAGTCTTACTTATGACAAACGTATGGCACACCTGAAGTCATCTTGATTGGAATAAAGTGGTAACACTTAAAACATTTAATTTGCAAAGGAACAAAATGAGGGGGTTCATTTTGCCATAGAAATTATGATTAGTGCTGAAGAAAGAAAAATGAGGGCACATTTTGACTTCTCAAATCCTCTCCTATTTCATTAAAAAAATTCTGACATGCAGACTGAAACATGCACTTTGAATACCAGCAGCAGACTTCCCTGGTGAGTGCTAACATTCAGAATTCATGGCAAATGTGTGACACATCTGAATGCCTTCTTGATGGAACCAAAGTAAACAAGCATTGAAAATGCAATAGATCTCGCCCTCGTTTAAGTTAAAGCCATTCTGATTGTAATGAGGTGGCTTTTTAACTTTGCTTTTATTAGTGTTTTTCAAACTTTCATGTAAATAACATGCATATGTATGCATATATGTATATGTATGCATGCATTTATATTTGTATTTATATAGATATGCAGATTATATATGTTTATATATGTATGTATATATATATATATATAAATACACATACATATATATAAATGCATATGCATATATATGCATATATATAGGTATATGTGTGCGTGTAGAGAGAGGTAGAGAGGTAGAGAGGTAGAGGTAGAGAGGTAGAGACTAGTAGAGAGAGAAGTAGAGAGAAGTAGAGAGGTAGAGAGTAGAGAGTGAGTAATAGAGAGTAGAGAGTGAGTAGTAGAGAGTAGTAGAGAGCAGTAGAGAGAGTAGCAGAGAGTGAGTAGTAGAGAGTAGTAGAGTGAATAGTAGAGTGAGTAGTAGAGAGTGAGTAGTAGAGAGTGAGTAGTAGAGAGTAGTAGAGAGTAAGTAGTAGAGTGAGTAGTAGAGAGCAGTAGAGAGTGAGTAGTAGAGAGTAGTAAAGAGTGAGTAGTAGAGAGTAGTAGAGAGTGAGTAGTAGAGCGTAAGTAGTAGAGAGTGCGTAGCAGAGAGAGAGAATAGTAGAGAGTGAGTAGTAGAGTGAGTAGTAGAGCATAGTAGAGAGAGAGTAGTAGAGAGTGAGTAGTAGAGAGTGAGTAGTAGAGAGTGAGTAGTAGAGTGAGTAGTAGAGAGATAGTAGAGAGTGAGTAGTAGAGAGTAGTAGAGAGTGAGAAGTAGAGAGAAGTAGAGAGTGAGAAGTAGAGAGTGAGTAGTAGAGAGTGAGTAGTAAAGAGTGAGTAGTAGAGAGAGAGTAGTAGAGAGTGAGTAGTAGAGAGTAGTAGAGTGTGAGTAGTAGAGAGTAGTAGATAGTGAGTAGTAGGGAATGAGTAGTAGAGAGATAGTAGTAGAGTAGTAGAGAATGAGTAGTAGAGAGTGAGTATTAGAGAGTAGTGGAGTAGTAGAGAGTGAGTAGTAGAGAGTAGTGGAGAATATTCCAAAGTTTGGCACAGCACCACTCACACAACAAGTCCAATCAAGTCATATCACTTAGAGTCCTTATTGAAGCGTTGAATTTTGGTGTATATTCAAATGCTTTTATTTTCCTTAAGTTTATGTACCACAGCCAGCCGACGCGTTTCGTTCTGTACAACAGAACTTCTTCAGGGCGTTCTTATTTCCTTCAAGTTATGTCGGTATCCTGTTGTCATATAACTAGATATTTCTTCCAAATGTTAGACGAGTCGTAAGTACATTCTTATTCAAAGTGACTAGGTATCAATTTTACCCACACAATTCGGGCAGACATAAGTAATTTATAGCATCCTCAAAGTCAGTCTTTCAAAAATTCCAAAGTATAGGACATGATAATCCAAATCCAAATGTTTCTCAAGAAAAGTCATTTTCAATCGTTCGGAATATCGGCGTTTGGGCAGATATGACCCACGGACATGGTTTATGACTTTTCTTGAGAAACATTTGGATTTGGATTATCATGTAAATGTAGTATACTTGTCCCCTCAGCTCTTCTGGTAACAAGCCAAACGCTGATAGGCTAGGCGTGTTGTGACAAGGATGCAAAATGAGAGACTGAGTATCTCAAACGATGTGCTGATGCAGTGCAAGGATAAAAGTGAAGGTGTGAGTGAGTTAAAAAAGATACAGCAGTGGTCCAAAACACATTTATTGATGACCACTGGCGGACTTGTTAAGAAAACACAGTGTCAGTTTTGAATTCATCTACTAGTTTCAGACGTAGTGGGTTACGGTACCCCGGCTTTCCTCAGGACCCAGTTGTTATAGCTACTGCATTTAGGTGCAATTTTGGAAAACAGTGAAAACCAAAAAGCATAAAACTATCACAATGTTATTACATGTGACCAATCACAATACCTCTATACAGGATGGATGATTATTCATACCTATCCTGTATGAGGTAACAAGCCTCACCTAACCTGGCACTGACTCAGGAAAAAGGAGGCACCACCATAACCGTCGATACCCCAGGTAGTCTCCTGAGGCGGGGGAAGATGGACACCAGTTATAATTAGCTGGACATTTTACTCATACAAAACCATTGAAATTCCCCTGTTATAGTTAGTTGTACTCACTATAACTCGCGCGCCCGCAATCCACTGCTAATGATGTCACATATTACATCATTCATGACATGGTCAGTGACATCACTGATAACATCACTGATGACATCTCAAATGACATCACTGATGACATCACTGATGACATCATCCAGTGAATGTGGTTTGCTTTGATATTTAAATATGTATTATAAATACACTACTTTGTATTGAAGAATGAGTGGATATATAAATATAAATGTGTGAATGATGGATTTAGTAACAGTGTCATTGATTGTTTCCTTGACTAATTTGTAGAGTCTCACTATATATAATATGTAGTTATTTAACTGTGTTAAATTCTTTATTGCTTTGACTTAATTGGTATATAAAAGACTATATTTGTTATTGGTTTCTTAACTGAGTATTTGTATGGGTTAATGAATGTCTATGTGGTTTGGTGGGGGTATGCAATTGCCTAAAAATGTGTGAATAGTTCATTCAGTAGGTAAATGAGGTTAAGACTACATGTTATAACACTTGTTTCAGTGAGTGTATATGTTTATGGGTGTGGTGGTGATTAAATACGTCTCTCAATAGTATATCGCCATTAAATTTGCATAAAAAAGCAGTGTATGTTACAGTTATATCTAATTAAGTGAGCCTAAGACTTAGTGATTGTATTTTAAACACTGTATGGAGAACTGAATATTTCTAATAGTCATTTTATAACACACTAAGGGAACTATTAGGATTGCGGATGTAAATGTGTTACGGCCACCATGGTCGCGGCAAAACCACTACCGACCGCACCGCGGATAATCGCGGCTGCGATTAGGATAATATTGTCCAGAAACTCCGACCGCGGCGGACGGATCACATCAAACACCGTCCGCGGCGGACGGAGCACACCAAAGACCGCCGAAAGCGGACGGTACTAAAGAAACCCCCTCCGCCGCGGACGAACATGACCGCGGGAACAGGCACATCCGCCGCCATACCTGCGGAGGCTCCGGCCTTGCGATTAGGATAACGCCGCCAGTCCAACGGAATCCACCACCTTCCTCGACCGCTGCGGAAACAATGCATCGACAAACGGAGCATGATTGCGGAAGGACCACACAAACACCATCCCTTCCGTCAAACCGATTACAAAATGGCTGACGGAAGTAAATACAAAACACAATAAACAGGACACCTACCCACCTTAACCACCCACCCCCAGCAACTACAAGCCCCAATGACACCCCCCAAGCACTGAAAAATGCACCCAAGTCAACACACCCACAGAACACCTGACTGACAATAACCATTGGGACAGAACCACCACACAGAGTATAAAATGGCTCCCTCCCACAACCACAATCCTTTGCATCACAGCATAGCTGCAAGCAAGCGGCTGAATACCACGAACAGCAGACACACAAAACACACACATACAACCTGCACACAAACACACCCACCACACAAACACCCACCACACCATCCCTACACACCACACACCTGCACATCTCACCCCACCCCACCAACACCTTGCACATCACACACCATGGCACCAAAGAAAATTCCCAAGTTCACAGACAGTGAGTTGAACTTCATGGTGGATGAAATCATCCATGTGGATCCACATCTCTTTGGTACCCTAGTCCAGCAGACCACCGTGGCAACCAAAAACAACATGTGGGACATGTGGGACAGGATAGTGACCAGGGTGAATGCGTCAGGAACCGTGCCACGCACCAAACACGAGATCCAGAGGCGGTGGCACGACCTCAAGACAAGGGTGAAAGGCATCAGGGCAAAGAACCACCTGCGGGCACACCACACCGGCGGCAGCACTCCCCCGGAGCCCATACCATATTCAGAATGGGAGGAGAAGGTGCTGGGCATACTGTACCCTGAGAGTCTGGAAGGAATCGAAGAGGGACTAGAGGCTGGTAAGTACAAACCAAAGACCACTATCACACTGGCATGGTCTGCCTTGCACAACTGCCAAGACACATCTCCCGGGCTCCAATCCATGCATGTGGGCCACATAGTCACCCAAATGTGAAGTCCTGGGCTCAAATGCACCCACCATGACCAAACACAAATGTTGCCACCTACATTCCCAGCCATGCATGTTGTCAAAGCAATGTCCACAGGGAGGGTGGTGGTGGGTGGGGTGCGTGAGAGTCCAGCACTACAACTCCCAACAGGCCCCCATCTCCACAGGGAGGGTGGTGGTGGGTGGGGTGCGTGAGCGACCAGCACTACAACTCCCTGCAGGCCCCCATGTCCACAGGGAGGGTGGTGGGGTGTGTATGAGAGGTGGGTGGGGTATGTGAGAGACCAGCACTACAACTCCCAACAGGCCCCCATGTCCACAGGGAGGGTGGTGGTGGGTGGGGTGTGTGAGAGACCAGCACTACAACTCCCAACAGGCCCCCATGTCCACAGGGAGGGTGGTGGGGTGTGTATGAGAGGTGGGTGGGGTGTGTGAGAGACCAGCACTACAACTCCCAACAGGCCCCCATGTCCACAGGGAGGGTGGTGGTGGGTGGGGTGTGTGAGAGACCAGCACTACAACTCCCAACAGGCCCCCATGTCCACAGGGAGAGTGGTGGGGTGTGTATGAGAGGTGGGTGGGGTGTGTGAGAGACCAGCACTACAACTCCCAACAGGCCCCCATGTCCACAGGGAGGGTGGTGGTGGGTGGGGTGCATGAGAGACCAGCATTACATCTCCCAACAGGCCCCCATGTCCACAGGGAGGGTGGTGGTGGGTGGGGTGTGTGAGAGACCAGCACTACAACTCCCAGCAGGCCCCCATGTCCACAGGGAGGGTGGTGGTGGGTGGGGTGTGTGAGAGACCAGCACTACAACTCCCAACATGCCCCCATGTCCACAGGGAGGGTGGTGGTGGGTGGGATGCGTGAGAGACCAGCACTACAACTCCCAACAGGCCCCCATGTCCACAGGGAGGGTGGTGGAGTGTGTATGAGAGGTGGGTGGGGTGTGTGAGAGACCAGCACTACAACTCCCAACAGGCCCCCATGTCCACAAGGAGGGTGGTGGTGGGTGGGGTGCGTGAGAGTCCAGCACTACAACGCCCAACAGGCCCCCATGTCCACAGGGAAGGTGGTGGTGGGTGGGGTGCATGAGAGACCAGCACTACAACTCCCAACAGGCCCCCATGTCCACAGTGAGGGTGGTGGTGGGTGGTGTGCGTGAGAGACCAGCACTACAACTCCCAACAGGCCCCCATGTCCACAGGGAGGGTGGTGGGGTGTGTACGAGAGGTGGGTGGGGTGTGTGAGAGACCAGCACTACAACTCCCAACAGGCCCCCATGCCCACAGGGAGGGTGGTGGTGGGTGGGGTGTGTGAGAGACCAGCACTACAACTCCCAACAGGCCCCCATGTCCACAGGGAGGGTGGTGGTGGGTGGGGTGCGTGAGAGACCAGCACTACAACTCCCAACAGGCCCCCATGTCTCATCCCAGAGCAAGATTGAGTCATCACACCATTTGCTGACCACTGCATCTCCTCCTGCAAACTGACAGGTAGATACACATCTTCACAGGGGGAACATCCAATAGCAGGACAGGACCACACATATCCAAGTATTGCCTTCCCAACTCCACGCCACCATATAGGCCTGTACTGTCAACCACAACATGATTACAACAACAACCATGTCCTGATTCCATGATAATTTGTAATTTTGTTAACAAAAACATGTCATGTCCACAACATTGATCATGAAATCTTGTCCCTCAGGTGATTGCAACTTGACCGGCGAAAGCACCAACCGCCAGCATCAGTCGCCCCCCTCCCAGCACGGACTCTCTGGGGACGATCCTATTGCCAACTCGGGTGCAGAGGACGATGCGGGCCCAAGCAGACTCCCAGGGCCATCAGGCTCTAGGACATCCCTGCCTCCACCACCTTGGCCTGTGTCACTACTCCCACACATGCCATTGTGAGCTGTGCAGCCACCACCACCACCACCTCCACCACCACCACCATCACCACTCCTGCCTGTGCCACCCTGCCTGACCCATTGGCCGATGATGAGCTATCGACATCCCAGGCAAGCAGGGAGAGTGGACGTGAGAGGACACAGGTGAGGGCACAGCTCACAACCAGGAGTGCAGTTGTCAGGCGAGGTGGGGAAGGACACCCACCCCATCCTGGCGCCGAAACCCTGGAAGCCATCACAAGAGTCCATGCCTCCTATGAGCGGTCGCAAGCACAGTCCGATCGTGCCCACCAAGACTCGCAAGAGAACAGCCAACTGTTCCGCTCCATTGATACACGCATAGGCCAAATTGTGGACCTCATGGGCCAGCAAACTGCTCTGTGGAGGGATTGGTTATGCCGCGCCACACCACCACCCCCTCACCCAAGTGCCCAGCTGGACCGGTCACCAACACCACCGCCACCCACACCTGAGCCCACGGACAGGGAGGAGGCCACTACCCAACCTGTCCCCACAGCTGTCTCTGCTCCGGCTCCAAGACGGAGGGACCATCCGAGGCTGGATCCTGGTGAGAGCAGTGGAAATGGCCCATATACCCGCTCCAAGAGGGGGCGCCAATGACTTCACCCTTGCTTGAGCCTGCCATTTACTCTGCCAACTATCCTGCCCCACAATGCCAAGCATTGTCTCACGTCTGTTGGACTAGGTGGACATCACACAATGTGGTGTCCCCACGGTGTTTTCATCTGCCATGACCTTCAACTCTCACTTCCCCCCCAACACTTACTTGTAAATATGCACCAACATCAATCCTCAACTTGTTAATAAACCTCACGTAAACACTCAATGATGTGTGACCTCCATGTTTTAATCACATGATTGTCTTAGAATTTGTTGTTACCAGGTGCAGGGATCAATGTTATTGAGAATCATGCCTCTGTGGGAGTGACCTAGGGATAATGAGAGAACACCAAACACAAGTCAGGACAGTGATTCACACCCATCAGAACAGACTGTACTGCAGCATCCAACAAACCACACTCATCACCAATTAAGTGGATCAAAGGACACATATCAGGGAGCTTTGCATGTACACCATCTACCAAACACATTTGCAAACAGAACATACCATAACAGGCAGCATAGAAACACCACATCCACACTCCACCAGCAAACATACATCATGCATTGTCTAGCTGCACAAGAGGTAGTTACTCACATTCAAGGAAAATAAGGATCAATGAGCTGACCCTCTGGTCCACACCTTCCTCCTCACCACTATCCTCATCAGTCGACATAGGTGGGATGGGAGGCCGAGCAACCTGTTGGTCTTCAGGGTCCATGATCAGTTCAATGTTATTGCGCAAGGCCAGGTTGTGGAGCAGGCAGCAGGCAATCACGATTTGGCATACTTTGCCTGGTGAGTATGGCAGGGCCCCTCTGGTTTTATCCAGGCAGCGAAACCTAGACTTCAGCAGTCCAAAAGTACGTTCCGCCACTCGACGTGTCCTCCCATGGGCATCATTATAACGCATTTCACCAGGGGTAGTAGGATTCCGTATGGGGCTCAGCAGCCATGGCCGGTTTGGGTACGCAGAGTCGCCTAGGTGGGGGATGACAGACACAAATATCATTACTAGGATTGGTGGGAACACCATGCCACACATACAACACAATTGTCCTCACAGAACACTCACCTACAAGCCACGCACGTTCTGGACGCAGATTAGCCATCAGTTGGGGGACAATGCTGCTCCGCAGGATGTGTGAGTCATGTGCGGAGCCTGGAAATCTGGCACACACATGGGAGATGATGTTGTCAGCCAGGCACACCACTTGCACGTTGATCGAATGGTAGTGCTTTCGATTGTGATACACAGATTCACGTGCCTGGGGTGGAATGAGACCGATATGTGTGCCATCAATGGAACCCACTACATGTGGTATCTGGGCCAGGGCATAGAAGTCCCCTTTGACTGCTGGCAACTCAGCCGGCCATGGAAAATGAATATAATCATCCTTGTAAAGCATCATGGCATTCAGAACATCCCGCAGTACCATGCTGAACATGGATTGTGACATCCCCCCGGCATGTCCAACTGTGTACTGGAAGGTGCCAGTTGCAAAGAAGTAAAGTGCCGCCATCACCTTTGCTGTGGGTGTAATAGCTCCAGGATATGTTCTGCGTGGCTGCAGATGAGGTAACAATTGGGCTACAAGCACCAGCACCCGGTGGTGGGTGACCAGCCAGCACCTGGCAGTTGGTGACCGGCCAGCACCCCGCGGTGGGTGATCGGCCAGCACCAGGCAGTGGGTGACCGGCCAGGACCGGCGGTGGGTGACCGGCCAGCACCCGGCGGTGGGTGACCTGCCTGGACCAGCGGTGGGTGACCGGCCAGGCCCATCCATGCCATGCTAACCTCAATGCACTGGCCGATCACCCACCGCCAGCACCCGGCGGTGGGTGACCGGCCTGGGCCGGCAGTGGGTGACCAGCCAGGCCCATCAATGCCATGGTAACCTCAATGCACTGGCCGATCACCCCGACGGTGGGTGACCGGCCAGCACCCGGCGGTGGGTGACCGGCCTGGACCGGCGGTCTGCAGTGGGTGCTGCAATGTGACTGTAAGGGTGGGTATCAACTGCCATTTCTAATTGCATATTCTAAAGTATCTGTTAGCATGCACCGCCCACGCGGAATGCGTGCACCGCCATAGCGACGCCAGGGTTCATCTCACAGGGATAGCCAGGACGGGTTCCCCAGCGGTCTACAGCGCCACGACGCCTCAGGGCAGCAGTGCGCTTTACAAGACACAAACATTTACAAGACACATACATTTGGTTCAAATGATGCACCGTCGTGGAAGCGCACATGCGGTTGCAGATCGGTGACCGTGATAGTCCGTGCACATGTAGCCAATGGAAAGAGGTAACGCGGGGCGCGTGTGCGCATTCAAATATAGCAGAAGCCGTGCACCGCCACACCAGGGCCAGTCATTGGCTCTTTTTGAATGAGGCATCCAGGGCAAAACCAATTGCTGCAGACGTGTGCCACCGATATGAGCTCAGGGCCCTATATATGTGTGAATTTCTGCAGCACACATTCACTGCTTTCAGCCACTGCTGCCTGGGACCATCACCTCGACCTGCTGCTGCTGAGCTATCCAACAACTGCTGCCTGCGACCATCACCTCGACCTGCTGCTGCTGAGCTATCCAACAACTACTGCCTGCGACCATCACCTCGACCTGCTGCTGCTGAGCTATCCAACAACTGCTGCTGTACTGCCACAGTCTTGAACCTTGCCATGCAGAGAGTGCGAGAGACCCGGTCTCTTCCCTTCACCGCAGCGGAGCTGGATGTCCTTGTGGACGGTGTGCTCGGCCACTATGAACGGCTCTACGGTGCCCCCGGACAGGTGGTAAGTGCAGTGGGGAACATGTTGGTGGGCATGAGGTTGTCACTGACTCCTGGCTTCTGCAAGCTTTGCGGTGTGCTGTGGGAACTTCACATGTGTTGTACTGAGCATTGCTGCATGTTGATACGTGTTCCTACGATGTTTGTGAATGTGAAACTGTACACTGACATTTCCCTCTCCATCATCGTAGGTCAATTTGCACCTTCGCAAGGCTGTGTGGAGGGCCATAGCACGTGATGTACGGGCAGTGGGGCTGTGCAATAGACAACACACACACTGCCACAAGCGCTGGGACGACATATCCAGGCTAAGCAAGAATGTTGCCGAGATGACACTGGGGATGATTCCAAGATCAACCCGTCTGGCCCGACGCACCATGACCCCTCTAATGCACCGTATCATTGCTGTGACCCATCCTGACCAGTCCGCCTGGCTGAGAGGGGATCAATAGCAAACTAGCGGTAAGCAGACTGTATGTGTGTGAGACTTGTGAATGCATGCATGTATTGGTGCTCAGACACACTAGTGACCACCGTGGTGCGTTTGTTTTGCTGCAATTGCATGTTGATGCCATTAGCGGAGTGAGCGGTAGCCTCCATGTCCGCCAGGTGGACATACCACTTGCTTTGTATTTGAGGGTTCCAGGACATGCCCTTGAGGTCTGTGGTCCCATGGCATGACATGTGTGCTGGTCTGCATGCAGTTGCCCTGTTTGGATTATGTACATGTTTCACAGCCAACACCGGTTCTTTGATATGAGGATGTCTGGTAGGGGTGGGTCGTATGCAGGATTGGTGCTACATGTTTTTCGACTGTATGGAAATTTGTGATTTTGTAACCTTCTGTACGTGAGTGTGGCACTTAGGTAAAACTCTTTTCTCTCTCTTTCAGCTTTGGCAGAGGGCACTGACCCACAGACGACGAAGTTGAGTGGTGGCAATGCATCCGGATCCGAAATCACACACACGCAGACTGACACTGAAGAGGGCAGCCCCGGAGAGGGGGACAGAACCGTCCCTGAGGACTCACATGTGGAGACACCATCGTCCTCATCCTCAGACAGTGGAGGTGAGTCAGCACTGTTGTCGCAGACAGAGAGTGGGCAATCAACACCTTCAGTCGGGACACAGCACACAGGGCCCACACTGCCACGCACTGCAACAAGTACTGCTCGTGCTCGCCAGAGTAGGGGGAGCAGAGTTGCCTTCGGTGCAGGCACCGCAGAGCCTGCCCCTGTGACACAAAGTGCACTTTGTGCTGAGGCAGTAGATCTGCTGCGACAGCTGTGTGTAGGGCAGACCAACATGATCAATGCATTCCAAGACCACGATAGGAAGTTGGGGCAGGTGATGGCATTCATGGAGGGTATGCATGGCGATGTTGCTGGTCTCCACAGAACAGTTCAGTCCTTAGCAAACACTGTGTCTTCAGCCATTGTACAGTCGCATAGACAGGGTGCTACTTCTGTTCCCCCATCCACACCACTTGATGTCTCAGGGGAGCGTGAATTTTCAGACCAGGCCTCATTTTCAGGTTATTGCACTAGAAGCAGCCACAGGCAGCAAGGCAGGGCACGTAGGGCACAGACACCATCCCCTAGGACTGGGCAATCTTTCACCGGAGACGGCGTGAGCTACAGTGGAGTTGACACACAGGATCCTCAAGAGTTGTTGGGGGAAATGGCTTCACATGCTACACAGGCATCACCCACAAAAGGTACTCCCAAAGCAAGGGCACGTCCCAAGTCCAGGGACACTCCCAAGGACAAAGACAATACAAAGGAAAGGGCAACTCCCAAGAGCAGGGACACTCCGAAGGACAAGGACACTACAAAGGAAAGGGCACCTCCCAAGAGCAGGGACACTCCCAAGGACAAAGACAATACAAAGGAAAGGGCAACTCCCAAGAGCAGGGACACTCCGAAGGACAAGGACACTACAAAGGAAAGGGCACCTCCCAAGAGCAGGGACACTCCCAAGGACAAGGACACTGCAAAGGAAAGGGCACCTCTCAAGAGCAGGGACACTCCAAAGGACAAGGACACTACAAAGGAAAGGGCACCTCCCAAGAGCAGGGACACTCCCAAGGACAAGGACACTACAAAGGAAAGGGCAACTCCCAAGAGAATGGACACTCCCAAGGACAAGGACACTACAAAGGAAAGGGCACCTCCCAAGAGCAAGGACACTCCCAAGGACAAGGACACTACAAAGGAAAGGGCTCCTTCCCAAGAGCAGGGACACTCCCAAGGACAGGGTCGCTTCAAAGGACAGGTACACTACAATGGACAAATCTGCACCCAGGGACAGGGCACCGCCCAGGGATCTGGGACATTCCAGAGACAGGACACCTCCTACGGCCAAGGCACATCCCAGGGCCAAGGGTTCTCCCATAGATACGAGCTCCATCAAGGACAGGCATGCATCACCGCTGGCTGCACTGAGGCTGATGTTGTTGAAGGAACGTAAAACCCATGTGTCAGCGGTGGAGTCCCCCCATACCTCTACTCCCATCCACACCCCACTGAAGCAGAGGAAGGAGTACACTGTTGTTGCATCCCCCATTACACATGATGCAGAGGGCAGAAGTCAGGGCCAGAGCAAGCGTCAAGCAGGGTCCAGCACGTCCCCAGAGAGCAGACCCCCACCAGCACATGATCCACCTTTGATGGGTGATGTTTCTGATGAGCCCGCACCACTTACCAGTCCAGTCATGTCCAGGGTGCCCCTACATTTCACAAAGAAACGGAGAAACACACCAGTGAGACCTGACCACCCCAATGTCGTTCCAGTACAGCTGTCCCCAGCTCCCATGCCACCCTGCCTCCTAGCCCATACAGCCCTGTGGCTCATCATTTCAGTGATCCTAGTGGGTCAGCTGCAGTTCACTCTCATGTGTCAGATAGTGGCAGTGTGTCTGTTGTTCGCTGTCATGCATCATGTAGTAGCACTGTATCAGTTGTGCCCTCTCCTGTTTCAGGTACTGGCACAGTGTGTGTCCGCCGCTCTCATGTGTCAGATGCAGGCATGGTATTTGTTGGACACTGTACAGGGACATGTCCTGGCAGTGTGTCTGGGCCTATGGCTCATGTGTCAGTCAGTAGATCTGTGGCTGTGTCTCACACTCCTGTTTCTGGTGCTGGCAGTGTGTCTGGGTCTATGGCTCATGTGTGAGTCAGTAGATCTGTGGCTGTGTCTCACAATCCTGTTTCTGGTGCTCAGTGTGTCGGGGACTATGGCTCATGTTTCAGTCAGTAGATCTGTGGCTGTGTCTCACACTCCTGTTTCTGGTGCTGGCAGTGTGTCTGGGTCTATGGCTCATGTGTCAGTCATTACAGCGGTGGCTGTGTCTCACACTCCTGTTTCTGGTGCTGGCAGTGTGTCTAGGTCTATGGCTCATGTGTCAGTCACTAGAGCTGTGGCTGTGTCTCACACTCCTGTTTCTGGTGCTGGCAGTGTGTCTGGGTCTATGGCTCATGTGTCAGTCAGTAGATCTGTGGCTGTGTCTCACACTCCTGTTTCTGGTGCTGGAAGTGTGTCCGAGGTGAGTAGTTGCAGCAGTACACCAGATTCTGTGGTGTTGCTATTGATTTACCTGTTCTGTGCCATGGACTGTTGATGCACTTAACACCTCTCACGTGCTGCCTCTAATGTACCTGTGCCTTGCCATGGACTGCTGATGCACTTAGCCCCTCTCCTGTGCTGCCAGTGATGTACCTGCTCTGTTGGGCACATTGCCCTGTTGCTGTTCTGATCCTGCATTCTGCCCTCTCATGTGCTGCCAGTGATGTACCTGCTCTGTTGGGCACAATGCCCTGTTGCTGTTCTGATACTGCATTCAGCCCTCTCATGTGCTGCCAGTGATGTACCTGCTCTGTTGGGCACATTGCCCTGTTGCTGTTCTGATACTGCATTCTGCCCTCTCATGTGCTGCCTCTGATGTACCTGTTCTGTGCTATGGACTGTTGATGCACTTAGCCCCTCTCACGTGCTGCCTCTAATGTACCTGTGCCTTGCCATGGACTGCTGATGCACATAGCCCCTCTCATGTGCTGCTTCAGACGTACCTGCTCTGTTATGGACATTGCCCTGTTATTGTTCTGATACTACATTGTGCCCCCTCACATGCTGCCTCTGATGTACCTGCTCTGTGCTATGGACTGCTGATGCACATAGCCCCTCTCATGTGCTGCCTCTGATGTACCTGTTCTATGCTATGGACTGTTGATGCACTTAGCCCCTCTCACTTGCTGCCTCTAATGTACCTGTGCCTTTACAGGGACTGCTGATGCACATAGCCCCTCTCATGTGCTGCTTCAGATGTACCTGCTCTGTTATGGATACTGCCCTGTTGCTGTTTTGATACTGCATTCTGCCCCCTCACGTGCTGCCTCTGATGTACCTGCTCTGTGCTATGGACTGCTGATGCACATAGCCCCTCTCATGTGCTGCCTCTGATGTACCTGTTCTGTGCTATGGACTGTTGATGCACTTAGCCCCTCTCACGTGCTGCCTCTGATGTACCTGTTCTGTGCTATGGACTGTTGATGCACTTAGCCCCTCTCACGTGCTGCCTCTGATGTACCTGTTCTGTGCTATGGACTGTTGATGCACTTAGCCCCTCTCACGTGCTGCCTCTGATGTACCTGTTCTGTGCTATGGACTGTTGATGCACTTAGTCCCTCTCATTTGCTGCTTCAGATGTACCTGCTCTGTTATGGACACTGCCCTGTTATTGTTCTGATACTGCATTGTGCCCTCTCATATGCTGCCTCTAATGTACCTGTGCCTTGACATGGATTGTTGATGCTCATAGACCCTCTCATGTGCTGCCTCTGATGTACCTGCTCTGTTGTACCCAGTGCCCATGCTCTTGGCTACTGTAAGATTATACCCCTATTATGTTTAATAAAGCAAGTCAATCATGTGTACTGCTTTGTCGTTGTCATTCCTGGTTGTGTACTTGAATTGTGGATATATTGGTGCGATCATAAATGAAGTTTCTCAAACATGACACTCCCCCTTCCAACGTCACAGACCTGGCAGGTACTCCCCTTCCGACAGCAAATGGTGTGTTGCGTACCTGCGTCGTCGTCGATGATGGTCCATGACTTGCTGGTGGTGGAGCACGAAGACTATCGGAAATGCGTGTAGCGCTGGCTCCATGACGGTGATCTGCTTGTGGTGGGTATCTCTGCAATGTGTTGTATCTTCGCTGTGGTGAATCCGCCGTGTTCAGGCAGGTTGTTTTTCCGCAGCAATTTGATGTGTGTTTTCCGCCATTGTCGGTCGGTCGGAGACGTCATTCCGTACGGCGGTGTCTCTGGATTGGTTACGTCCGCCGCGGTGTCGGGTGTAGTTCCACGGCGGTGCGTGCTCTTCCGTCACGCACGGACTTTTGACAATGTTTCCCATCCCAATATGGCGGACGGCCTGACCGCGGCAGGCGGACAGGAAAAAGGAATTTTCCGCCTACTCCAGGCCGGCGGTCGACCTTCCGTCTGCCATCATAATCGACCCCTAAGTGTATAGATGAATAGATGAAGTGGTGTTCGTAGAAGTGTGTAGGTGAGTAAATGTAAGTGTTATCTATTGTTTGCGTAAAATGTCTTTATAAGTGAATACAATGTGTGCTGGTGTGTAATGTTGAAATAGGCGTATAAGTATATTTGTTAGTGTTTTTGTTAATTATTCACTGCATATAACACTGAATCTATAGGTAAGTGATTAGATGTGTGGATAGATCTATGATTTACTGAGTGGATGTTTAGAAAATACTATTGATGTGTCAATGGTTTGAAATAGGGCACTTTCTATTTTACAGTGAGTGAAAAATATTATACTAGTGTGTTATGAGGTGTATTTCATTGTCACATGGATGATGTCATCAGTGATGTCATTTGAGATGTCATCAGTGATGTCATCAGTGATGTCACTGACCATGTCATGAATGATGTAATATGTGACATCATCAGCAGTGGATTGCGGGCGCGCGAGTTATATTGAGTATAACTAACTATAACGGGGGAATTTCAATGGTTTTGTATGAGTAAAATCACCAGCTAACTATAACTGGTGTAAAACCTATGGTTTTTTCAGGGAATTTCTAAGGTTTTTTAAATGCTAATTCCTAACATCTGACATCTCAAATGACATCACTGAATACATCATCCATGTGACAATGAAATACACCTCATCACATACTAGTATAATATTTCATTACTCACTGTAAAATAGAAAGTGTCATATTTCAAATCATAGACACACCAATAGTAATTTCTAAACACTCACTCAGTGATTTATAGATCTATACACACATCTAATCACTTACCTATAGATTAACCCCTCCCATGCTGATGACGGAGCCGCTCCGTCATCAGCCGCGGTCGCGCTGTGCTGATGACGGAGCGGTTCCGTCATGGCCCGCCCAGCTCGATAGAACGCTCATGCGTGGCGCGAATTCCGCGCCTGCGCTGAGCGTTCTATTGAGCGGGGCGGGCCGTGACGGAACCGCTCCATCACGAGCACAGCTCAACCGACGCTGGTGACGGAGCGGTTCCGTCACCAGCATGCGGCCGCCGCGTGGCCGCCCCGCCTCCTTAGCACTGCGGCGGAATAGCCGCCGCAGTGAAGGGTTTAAGAGTTATATGCAGTGAATAATTAACGGAAAATATCAAATATACTTATACACCTATTTCAACATTACACCAGCACACATTGTATTCACTTACAAAGACATCCTTCTGACTTATGCAAACAATTGGTTATACTTACATTTGCTCATCTACACACTTATACAAACACCACTTCATCTATTTATATAGATAGTAACTCACATTTAGTGTGTTATAAAATCACTATTATAAGTATACAGCTGTCCATATAGTGACTCATACAATCACTAAGTCTTAGGCACACTTAATTAGATATAACTGTCACATACACTCCCTATTTTTTTCAAGTTTAATGGAGATGTACCATTGAGAGAAATATTTCATCACCACCGCACCCATAAACATATACACTCACTGAAACAACTGTTATAGCATGTAGTCTTAACCTCATATACCTACTGAATGAACTATTCACACATTTTTTGGCAATCGCACACCCCCCACCAAACCACATAGACATTTATTTACCCATACAAATACTTAGTTAAGAAACCAATAACAAATATAGTCTTTAACATTGCAATAAAGACTTTCACACTGTTTAGTAACTACACATTATATATAGTGAGACTCTACAAATTAGTCAAGGAAACAATCAATGACACTGTTACTAAATCCACCATCCACCCATTTATATTTATATATCCACTCATTCTTCAATGCAAAGTAGTGTATTTATAATACA
The DNA here is from genome assembly GCF_964261635.1 of Lissotriton helveticus. Taxonomy (NCBI): domain Eukaryota; kingdom Metazoa; phylum Chordata; class Amphibia; order Caudata; family Salamandridae; genus Lissotriton; species Lissotriton helveticus. The sequence continues at coordinate 1,329,030,227 of NC_136068.1, read as the reverse complement.
TATTTAAATATCAAAGCAAACCACATTCACTGGATGATGTAATCAGTGATGTCATTTGAGATGTCATCAGTGATGTCACTGACCATGTCATGAATGATGTAATATGTGACATCATCAGCAGTGGATTGCGGGCGCGCGAGGTATAGTGAGTACAACTAACTATAACGGGGGAATTTCAATGGTTTTGTATGAGTAAAATCACCAGCTAACTATAACTGGTGTAAAACCTATGTTTTTTTCAGTGAATTTTTAAGTTTTATTTAATGCTAATTCCTAACTATAACGTGTGTGAAACCTATGTTTTTTTCAGTCAATTTCTAAGGTTTTTTAAATGCTAATTTCTAACTATAACGTGTGTCAAACCTATGGTTTTTTCAGTGAATTTGCAAGGTTTTTTAAATGTTAATTTCTAACTTTAACATGTGTCAAACCTATGTTTTTTTCAGTGAATTTCTAAGGTTTTTTAAATGCTAATTTCTAACTGTAACATGTGTCAAACCTATTGTTTTTTCAGTGAATTTGCAAGGTTTTTTAAATGCTAATTTGTAACTATAACGTATGTTAAACCTGTTTTTTTCAGTGAATTTGCAAGGTTTTTTAAATAATAATTTCTAACTATATCAGGTCTGAAACATATGTTTTTTTCAGTGACATTGCAAAGTTTTTAACGAGCTAATTTCTGTATCATTTTTTATATTTTTATATATTTATTTTTCACAAACTGCCTTTGTATATTATAATAAATTGACTGTATCCAGTAATATGCAATGGCACATCTAATTTATATGATTTGGCTCAAGTTGAACAGTATAGTCTACATCTTTAATCAACAATAAACACTCAAATTTGTTATTTTCCTTTTTTTTAAAAAATGTTTTGGCTTTTGCGGTCCTTCAGGGACCCCATGAGAAGGCCTAGGGGGTCAGGGAGTCTCTACCCTGCCTCCTTTTCACGTTCTCCACTATTGTTTTTGAGTGACTTCTGCTTCGAGGGTGCGCGCAACGTACGTGCTCCTCGCGATTAAAAAAAAAAAAAAAAATGGTTTATTTTGCCTGAAGGAACCCCTGAGAAGGCCAAGGGGGTTAGGGACTCTTCTCTGTCTCCTTTTCACGTTTATATTTTTTATATATTTATTTTTCACAAACTGCCTTTGTATATTATAATAGATTGACTGTATCCAGTAATATGCAATGGCACAGCTAATTTTTATGATTTGGTTATAGTTGAACAGTATAGTCTACATCTTTATCAACAATAAACACTCAAATTTGTTATTTTCCTTTTTTTGGGGATTTTTTTCACCGTGCGCGCACCTTGCATATTTTTTTAATTTTTGGGGGGCTTTTGAGGTCCTTCAGGGACGCCATGAGAAGGCCTAGGGGGTCAGGGAGTCTCTACCTTACCCCCTTTTCACGATCTCCACTTTTATTTTTAACTCACTTCAGCCTCGAGGGTGCGCGCATCGTGCGCGCACCTCGCGATCTAAAAAAAATACAAAAAATTGTTTTCTGGGCTTTTGGGGTCCTTCAGGGACCCAATGAGTAGGCCTAGGGGGTCTCTACCCTGCCTCCTTTTCACGTTCTCCGCTATTGTTTTTGAGTGGCATCTGCTTCGAGGGTGCGCGCAACGTGCGTGCACCTCGCGATTTAAAAAAAAAAAACACAAAATGTTTTTTTTGCCCTTCGGGGTCCTTCAAGGACCCCTTGAGAATACCAAGGAGGTTAGGGACTCTTCTCTGTCTCCTTTTCACGTTTTTAAAAGCATTTTCGAAAATCGGGTAAAATGTCATATCTGCGCCGTGCGCGCCATGTGCGCGCATGCGTGCGCACAACGTGCGCACACGTAAAGTCATGTGACATGAAAACAACACTTTTGATTGGTTTATAGTAGTTTCTGTTCCAGAATCTTCAAAAACTCCACCCACTTCCCTCACTATCTCTTTTGCTTTCCAGAGAGAAGGATCTTTCCTTTGGAACAGCTACTTAAAAACGGCAGCACAGCACCCTGAGAGCTCATCTGATTCAGATACTGTCGTGGTGGAACAGGACCAATGTTCCAGGAAGCAGAAGGACTCCTTCATTTGGGAGCTTTTTACTTTTCCGGAGGGTGAAAAGAAGGTAAATGCTCCGAAGGTAACGTGTACCATCTGTGGGAGTGTATTATCAAGAGGAGACCCCACCAAGAAGTACTCCTTCAGCATTTATACAATGCTACGGCATGTGAAAAACCTGCATCCACATCATTATGCACGTGCAAGCACTAGAGCCCTGGCCAGGGATCTTCTACCTGCTGTGCCCTCCACCTCTTCGGCAGCACAAACACCAACTTCAAGAGTGCTGGACCTCCGTCCTAATTTTTCAAAGGTTCATATTTGTTGCAATGTTTGCAAAAAATGTTATGCTATGGTGAGCAGAGTGTGGGTTTGATAGACATTAGGATCTCACAGCACGTATGCCACAGCAGTTAATTGTTTTCATTTATTATTTGTGTTCCAGTTGAACAATTTTTTGTTACCTGTTTACTTTTTCTTAAAAACAAAAAAAACAAAAAAAAATTGTTTACAAACTAAAAAAAATACAAAAAAAAGTTCTTGTCAGAACTAACCTCACTTCTCAAAGAAGAGCTATATCTTTTATATACTGTGTCATACTTTTTTGAATGAATGTGTAGTGTATAAATGAATGACTGAAATGACTGAGTGAAAAGGAGGAAAGGATTGATGGAATGAGTGAGGAAAGGGTAGTATGGTGAGTGAGGAAAGGGGAGTCAAAGAGTGACTGAAACAAGGGTACTAAGGGTAGGGGAGTGAGGTAAGTGGAGAGAAAGAGTAAGGGAAGGGCAGTAAGAAAAGAAAAGTGAGAGAGAAGGAGTGAGAAAAGGGGAGCATGGAACAGAGACAGAGAAGGGGAGTAAGAAATGAAAAGGGAGAAGTAGAGCAGAGTGAAGGGAGTGAAGGTAAGAGAAGTGGACTGACAGTGAGGGAAGGGGTATGAGGGTGAGTGAAGTGGGGTAATGGAAAGTGAGAGAGAGAGAAATGGAGTGAGGGGATGGAGGAACTTGGAAAAGGGGAGTAAAGAATGGAGTGAGAGAAGGAGAGCGAGGGGGAGTGAGGAAAAGGGAACGGGAAAGTGAAAGGGTGAAAAATACAGACAGGAGAAAGTGGAGTGGGGAAGGTTACTGACGGTGAGTGAAGGGCAGTGACACTTAGGGAAGGTGTATGAGGGTGAGAGAAGGAAATGAGAGAGAAGGAAGGAGATTAAGAGAGAGGAAAGATGAGTGAGGGATAAAGTAGGAGTGAAGGAAACAGAAAGAGAACTACAGGAAAGGTGAGGGAGAGAAAGAGAGAAAGAGAGGGAGAGAGAAAGAGAGGGAGAGCAAGTGATTGAGAGAGAGTAAGGCGGTTAGACTGAGTGAGATAGAGGGAGAGAGGGAGAGAGAAATGGAGTGAAGGGGAGTGTGGGACTAAAGGAATGGGAGTTAGCAAAAGTGAATGAGGAAAGAGGAGTAAGGGAAAGGGACTGACGGATGGAGTGACGGAAAGAAAGTGAGAGGGATTGAGAGAAATAGAGTGAGTGAAAGAGAGTGAGGGATGATATGAAGGAAAAAGAGTAAGGGGAAGTGAGAAGAGACTGAGCAATACAGCAAGACACGGGTAATGATGGAGGAAGATAGAAAAGAGAAGTGAGGGAAAGAGAGAGAAAAGACAAAGTTGGACAAGGTGAGTGAGGATGAAGGAAGAGTACTGATAGTGAGAAAAGGAGTGTAAAGGTGAATGAAGAGGAGTAAGGATAATGAGGAAAGGAGAGTAAGATGAAGAAAAGGAAGGTGAGTACAAGAGAGAGTGAAGAAAGGGAGTGAGAGATAGAGAAATAATAGAGTGATGAAAAGGTATTTTTTGTTTGTCATACTTACCTTATAAATAAAGTAATTAGTACTTTTTATTATAAATATAGTATCTGTGGAAAAGAAGAAAAAAATGAGTTATAATATATAATTCACAATACAAAAGAAAGTAGAAGTGAAAGAAACAGAAAGGGAAAGAAAGGAAGGGTGAGGGAGAGAGAGAAAGGGAAAGAGTGAGTCAGAAAGAGAGGGAGAGCAAGTGAGTGACAGAGAGTGAAGTGGTTAGACTGAGTGAGACAGAGGGAGAGAGAAAAGGAGTGAAGGGGATTGAGAGACTAAAGGAATGAGAGTTAGCAAAAGGGAATGAGGAAAGGGGAATAAGGGAAGGGTATTGGCGGATGGAGTAAGTGTAAGAGAGTGAGGGTGAGTGAGGGAATACAAGCAAGAGAAAGGGAATAGGACTGATGCACAGTGAGGAGAATATGAAGTGGGGGAAGAGGACTCAGATTGAATGAAGGGCAGTGCCAGTGAGGGAAGGGATATAAGATTGAGGGAAATGGAGTGATTGAAAAAGAAGCATCTTTATAGAAAGAGAGAGAAAATAAAAGAAAGATTAGTGAAGAGAGAAGGAGACAGTGAAAGAGTCAAACAAGGAGAGTGAGGGAGTGTGAAGGAATAAATCAGTTATAGTGACAGAGACAGAGGAAGATATTTAGAGACAGATGGAGGAAAGGAGAGTGAGGCAGGGAATAAAGGAAGGGAACTGAGCGAAACAGAGTGAGTGAGTGAGAGAAGTGGAGTGTGTGAAGGTGAATGAGAGATGAAGTTATGGAAAGAGAGTAAGGGGGGAGTGAGAAGAGACTAAACGATACAGCAATTCAAGGGTAGTGATGGAGGAAGATAGGAAAGAGAAGTGAGAGACAAACAGGGGAAAGAGTGAGTTGGACTACAGATAGTGACAGAAAGACTGTAAAAGGGAATGAAGGGCAGTAATGAGAATGAGAAAAGGAGACTAAGATGAGTAGAGGAAGGGGAGTAAGAGAGAGATTAAAGAATGGGAAAGAGAGAAAGAGAAGTAAGAGAGTGAAGTAAAAGTATTTTCTGTTTGTGATATTTACCTTATAAATAATGACAACTTAATAGAATATTTTTATATAAATATAGTATCTGTGGAAGACAAGAAAAAAATGAGTTATAATATATATTTCATAATAAAAAAGAAAGTAGAATTGGAAAAAAAACAGAAAGGGAAAGAAAGAAAGGGTGAGGGAGAAACACAGCAGGAGAGAGTGAGAGAGAAAGAGAGAGAGCGCGAGTGACTAACAGGAAATGAAGTGGTTAGACTGAGTGAGCCAGAGGGAGAGAGTAACAGAGAAATTGAGTGAAAGGAGTGAGAGACTAAAGGAATGAGAGTTACCAAAAGGGATTGAGGTATGGGGAATAAGGGAAGGGGATTGACGGATGGAGTGAGTGAAAGAGTATGAGGGAGAGTGAGGGAATGGGTGCAGGAGAAATAGAATGAGATTGATGCAGAGACAAGAGAACATGAAGTGGAGGAAGAAGACTCAGATTGAATGAAGGGCAGTGACAGTGAGGGAAAGTATATAAGGGTGAGGGAAGGGGAGTGATGGAAAAAGAAGCATATTAAGAGAAAGGAAAAAGAAGTAAGTGAGAGAGAAGCATTTATAGAAAGAGAGACAAAAGAAAAGGAAGCCTGGTAGAGAGAGAGGGAGGCAGTAAAAGAGAGAAACAGAGGGAGAGTGACGGACTGTGAGGGAGTAAATCAGTTATAGTGACTGACACAAAGGAACAGACTTATAGACGGATGGAGGAAAGGGGAGTGAACGAAAGGGACTGAGGAAGTGAAAGAAGTGAAGTGAGTGAAGGTCACTGAGGGATGATGTGAAGGAAAGAGAGTAAGGGGGCAGTGAGAAGAGACTTATCGATACAGCAAGACAAGGGTAGTGATGGAGGAAGATAGGAAAGACAAGTGAGGGACAGACAGGGGAAACAGCGAGTTGGACAATATGAGTGAGGGTGAAGGAAGAGTACTGATGGTGAGAGAAGGAGTGTAAAGGTGAATGAAGGGGAGTAAGTATAAGGAGGAAAGAGGAGTAAGATGAGGAAAGGTAAAGAAATAAGAGAGAGAGTGAAGAAAGGATAGAGAGAAACAGAAGTAAGAAAGTGATGAAAAAGTATGTTTTGTTTGCCGTACTTACCTTATAAATATTATATCTGTGGAAGAGCATAAACAATTGAGGTGTAATATATATTTTACAATACAAAATGCAAAATAATTTGTACAATATGTTATATGTTTTATTTTGCTGTTCTCAGAATATATTGAATTTCACTAAAAACAGTGAGTTCAATACTACTCATCATATGACAGCGGGCAAAAAAAAAACACAATAAAAAAGAAGGTGTTTAAAAAACCCATACAACGTTTCATTAAATAGTGTAAAAATTAGAAAAAAACATATCTTAAATGTTTTCTTCCAAACACTAATTTTTTACATAAATATCAACAATCACAAAGTAATAAAACATTATTACTTCTTTTTTATATTCTCAAAGTAAACTTATGTACAAACATATATTAACAACATTTACCCGAAATACTAATTTTTGATTGATATACTTTTCCACAAGGCCAAATAGTATATGGAAAGTCCTTTGTTTGGAAGACATGTGGTATGCTGATGACACTCTGCTCATCGTTTATCTTAGCAAGGAGCTGTATACCATTAAAAGAAAATTCTTTAAGAAAATCAAAAATGTGAAGAACATCTGCAACAACTATAACTAGTCTAAAACACCTCTGCCTCACTCATGATCAACATTTCCTGTAATACTCATATCACTCACTATGTGATACACTTAAACTACCTCTATGACAAGTACAAGTTTTTTTTTATCTTGATCACCCTCACTCACAAAGTAATTCTCAACAGCAGACTAACCTTTTTAACAGCTCTAATCTTCCTAGGCCAATTATTTTCCCTAATATTTGGGTTGTAAAAACACTAGGTAAGAATTTGGTAGGTCAAAAGGCAAACGTTGTTTAAAAGTCAATTGAGTATCATTATAATGAGTTCAGCCTTTTGGACATTTTAAATAAGCTGTGTAATGTCCTGATGTTGTAGAAGGACCATCATGGAAAATAATTGCTACAGTTACAAAAGTTCTTCCTGAAATTGATAATTGAGAAGCTACAAAAATTTTAATTAAAGTTGTCAATTTTGTTCCATCAGGTCTACATCTTTGGAGAATTTAAATTACATACTATCCATATCTTTGTATAAATAATGTTGATAACATTTGAGAGTTACATTGGATACAGACCATGTTTTGATTTGCTTCTCTAACTAGATTATTAAAAGACACTGATTTGCAGTCTGGTAACGTCAAATATATAAATCTTTCACGGTCTATTTCAGTACTACTTGAAAACGAACAATTGTCACAGTCATGTTGCCATTCATAAGAAAGGCCAAAAACATTTTCAATATCTATACCTTCATCTTGCAATACAACAAGCATATACATTAGAAATTCCTGACAATCTTACTGAATATTCTGTAAAAATTGATTTAGACCAGAACATATGTCTAAAATATTTTGAATATCAGAAACACTTTCTATTTTTGTTTTATCACTGCTACATTTCTCAAAGACAGAATTAAAAAAACAACAAAATCTTTGATCTCGAGTTTCAACAATCTGTTGTTGTAAAGTTTGAAGAAAAAAAACATTAACCACTACATTAGCATAGCAGTTGACACCAGAACTGTTTTCAAACTGAAATCCAATAACATCTTCAATACTATCCTTTTTCTTTTTGCTTACAATTACTGGGTCATCTAGTTTTTTTCTTTTCTCTACAACCTTGCTATAATTTTTCTCATATCTTCTTTTTCGACCTACCACAAGCTTATCAAATAAAGGATATTGAGGTAAATTTGGAGCATATTCTCTTCTTAACCTATTATACTCTTTCACACAATTTAGATCTGCACTAATCTTTGTCTCATCAAAATCAATCAAGTATAATCCAGATAAAGATCTGACTCGAGATAAAGCAACATATGCCATTCCCTCCTTGAACACAGTACTTCCAATATTCACCAAAGCACTATCTACACTTAAACCTTGAGATTTATGAATAGTCACTGCATATGCCAAACAAACAGGAAACTGTTTTCGGCGGACATATAAATCTTTTACAAGCAAAAATCGAGTCGAACAACGACTCAATTGTTGTACTTCTTCAATTTCATCAAATTGGATTTTCAAAAATTCAATGTCATATCTATTTGGATAATTCACAAAATCAACAACATGACCCATTGCTGCATTTACTAACCCTCTTTCCACATGTAAATTACGTCGAAAATTATCTGAAAATTTAAACATGCATATAGATTCTTTTCTAAACCAGCCGTTTTAGATATTGATTTGTCCAATTCTGACTTCAACTTTTCTGACAAAATAATAGTAGCTCCTTCATGCTCTGTTCTATCAATGGTTACAGCGACAGGCGACTGCTGATTAAAACGGAGCACCTTCTCTGGCAGCTCACTGTAGAGCTGGGAATAATATTATTTAAATAAGCAGCAAGAACTGAGTTGAATTGTACGAACCCCACTGGAGGGGTATAATTGACACTGCAACTACCAGCATGCAGCTCACTGGGGAGCACATGGGCGATGGGTTATAAATGGCTGCAGCTACTCGTCAATTCATATACTGCTACCCCATGATGAAGAAGCTTGAAGCTTCGAAACGCGTCGGGACACTCATTATCAGCGAAGGTGTAAAGTTTGCTAATAAAGAAGGTGTTAAACCTACCACTTATGTGGAGTGCCTTTCTACGATCCGAGGCACCTTGGGAATCATGTTTATCGCGGCAGCCTCACGCCGCGGGAGATGCACTGCCCGCGTTAAAGGACACAGCGGGTCTGTATGGCTGCTATCAAAACAGCCTGGTTACAGCGACAGGCGGCTGCTGATTAAAACGGAGCACCTTCTCTGGCAGCTCACTGTAGAGCTGGGAACAATATTATTTAAATAAGCAGCAAGAACTGAGTTGAATTGTAAGAACCCCACTGGAGGGGTATAATTGACACTGCAACTACCAGCATGCAGCTCACTGGGGAGCACATGGGTGATGGGTTATAAATGGCTGCAGCTACTCGTCAATTCATATACTGCTACCCCATGAAGAAGAAGCTTGAAGCTTCGAAACGCGTCGGGACACTCATTATCAGCGAAGGTGTAAAGTTTGCTAATAAAGAAGGTGTTAAACCTACCACTTATGTGGAGTGCATTTCTTCGATCCGAGGCACCTTGGGAATCATGTTTATCGCGGCAGCCTCACGCCGCGGGGATGCACCGCCCGCGTTAAAGGAAACAGCTGGTCTGTATGGCTGCTATCAAAACAGCCTGGTTACAGCGACAGGCGGCTGATGATTAAAACGGAGCACCTTCTCTGGCAGCTCACTGGAGAGCTGGGAACAATATTATTTATATAAGCAGCAAGAACTGAGTTGAATTGTAAGAACCCCACTGGAGGGGTATAATTGACACTGCAACTACCAGCATCCAGCTCACTGGGGAGCACATGCGCGATGGGTTATAAGTGGCTAGCTACTCGTCAATTCATATACTGCTACCCCATAAAGAAGAAGCTTGAAGCTTCGAAACGCGTCGGGACACTCATTATCAGCGAAGGTGTAAAGTTTGCTAATAAAGAAGGTGTTAAACCTATCGCTTAAGTGGAGTGCATTTCTACGATCCGAGGCACCTTGGGAATCATATTTATCGTGGCAGAATCAGCCGCGGGAGATGCACTGCCCGCGTTAAAGGACACAGCGGGTCTGTATGGCTGCTATCAAAACAGCCTGGTTAGGGCGACAGGCGGCTGCTGATTAAAACGGAGCACCTTCTCTGGCAGCTCACTGTAGAGCTGGGAACAATATTATTTAAATAAGCAGCAAGAACTGAGTTGAATTGTAAGAACCCCACTGGAGGGGTATAATTGACACTGCAACTACCAGCATGCAGCTCACTGGGGAGCACATGGGCGATGGGTTATAAATGGCTACAGTTAAAGGCTACAGTTAAAGGAAACAGCGGGTCAGTATGGCTGCTATCAAAACAGCCTGGTTACAGCAACAGGCAGCTGCTGATTAAAATGGAGCTTTTTTTCTGGCAGCTCACTGTAGAGCTGGGAACAATATTATTTAAATAAGCAGCAAGAACTGAGTTGAATTGTAAGAACCCCACTGGAGGGGTATAATTTGCACTGCAACTATCAGCATGCAGCTCACTGGGGAGCACATGGGCGATGGGTTATAAATGGCTGCAGCTACTCGACAATTCATATACTGCTACCCCATGATGAAGAAGCTTGAAGCTTCGAAACGCGTCGGGACACTCATTATCGTGGAGAAGCGTGGCTTAGTGGTTAGAGGCGGCAGACCCGGAAGCTGAGATCGGCCGTGGACCAGGGTTCGATTCCCCACCTCGGCGGGTCTCGGGCTCAAAAATTCCACGGACTCGACAATTCTCGCTCTGGTGCCTACTCGACTCACGGGGTCACACTCTGCGACTCTGGGCAATAGCTTGCTTAATCTCCACTACAGCCCCTCGCGGCGGGATGCCTGGCTTTCACCTTGTGGATACCCTGCCGGGGTATCTCACAGGGGAATACCAGGATGGGTTCCCTAAGCAAGCGCCTTGATGCCTTCGGGTGATACGTGCGCTATATAAGTCGCAATACATTTACATACATTTACATTATCAGCGAAGGTGTAAAGTTTGCTAATAAAGAAGGAGTTAAACCTACCACTTATGTGGAGTGCATTTCTACGATCCGAGGCACCTTGGGATTCATGTTTATCGCGGCAGCCTCACGCCGCGGGAGATGCACTGCCCGCGTTAAAGGACACAGCGGGTCTGTATGGCTGCTATCAAAACAGCCTGGTTACAGCGACAGGTGGCTGCTGATTAAAACGGAGCACATTCTCTGGCAGCTCACTGTAGAGCTGGGAACAATATTATTTAAATAAGCAGCAAGAATTGAGTTGAATTGTAAGAACCCCACTGGAGGGGTATAATTGACACTGCAACTACCAGCATGCAGCTCACTGGGGAGCACATGGGCGATGGGTTATAAATGGCTGCAGCTACTCGTCAATTCATATACTGCTACCCCATGAAGAAGAAGCTTGAAGCTTCGAAACGCGCCAGGACACTCATTATCAGCGAAGGTGTAAAGTTTGCTAATAAAGAAGGTGTTAAACCTACCACTTATGTGGAGTGCATTTCTACGATCCGAAGCACCTTGGGAATCATGTTTATCACGGCAGCCTCAGCCGCGGGAGATGCACCGCCCGCGTTGAAGGAAACAGCGGGTCTGTATGGCTGCTATCAAAACAGCCTGGTTACAGCGACAGGCGGCTGCTGATTAAAACGGAGCACCTTCTCTGGCAGCTCACTGGAGAGCCGGGAACAATATTTTTTAAATAAGCAGCAAGAACTGAGTTGAATTGTACGAAACCCACTGGAGGGGTATAATTGACACTGCAACTACTAGCATGCAGCTCACTGGGGAGCACATGCGCGATGGGTTATAAATGGCTGCAGCTACTCGTTAATTCATATACTGCTACCCCATGAAGAAGAAGCTTGAAGCTTCGAAACGGGTTGGGACACTCATTATCAGGGAAGGTGTAAAGTTTGCTAATAAAGAAGGTGTTAAACCTACCGCTTATGGGGAGTGCATTTCTACGATCCGAGGCACCTTGGGAATCATGTTTATCGCCGCAGCCTCAGCCGCGGGAGATGCACCGCCTGCGTTAAAGGAAACAGCGGGTCTGTATGGCTGCTATCAAAACAGCCTGGTTACAGCGACAGGCGGCTGCTGATTAAAACTGAGCACCTTCTCTGGCAGCTCACTGGAGAGCTGGGAACAATATTATTTATATAAGCAGCAAGAACTGAGTTGAATTGTACGAAACCCACTGGAGGGGTATAATTGACACTGCAACTACCAGCATCCAGCTCACTGGGGAGCACATGCGCGATGAGTTATAAATGGCTGCAGCTCCTCGTCAATTCATATACTGCTACCCCATGAAGAAGAAGCTTGAAGCTTCGAAACGCGTCGGGAAACTCATTATCAGCGAAGGTGTACAGTTTGCTAATAAAGAAGGTGTTAAACCTACCACTTATGTGGAGTGCATTTCTACGATCCGAGTCACCTTGGGAATCATGTTTATCGCGGCAGCCTCACGCCGCGGGAGATGCACTGCCCGCGTTAAAGGACACAGCGGGTCTGTATGGCTGCTATCAAAACAGCCTGGTTACAGCGACAGGCGGCTGCTGATTAAAACGGAGCACATTCTCTGGCAGCTCACTGTAGAGCTGGGAACAATATTATTTAAATAAGCAGCAAGAACTGAGTTGAATTGTAAGAACCCCACTGGAGGGGTATAATTGACACTGCAACTACCAGCATGCAGCTCACTGGGGAGCACATGGGCGATGGGTTATAAATGGCTGCAGCTACTCGTCAATTCATATACTGCTACCCCATGAAGAAGAAGCTTGAAGCTTCAAAACGCACCAGGACACTCATTATCAGCGAAGGTGTAAAGTTTGCTAATAAAGAAGGTGTTAAACCTACCACTTATGTGGAGTGCATTTCTACGATCCGAAGCACCTTGGGAATCATGTTTATCACGGCAGCCTCAGCCGCGGGAGATGCACCGCCCGCGTTGAAGGAAACAGCGGGTCTGTATGGCTGCTATCAACACAGCCTGGTTACAGCGACAGGCGGCTGCTGATTAAAACGGAGCACCTTCTCTGGCAGCTCACTGGAGATCTGGGAACAATATTTTTTCAATAAGCAGCAAGAACTGAGTTGAATTGTACGAACCCCACTGGAGGGGTATAATTGACACTGCAACTACTAGCATGCAGCTCACTGGGGAGCACATGCGCGATGGGTTATAAATGGCTGCACCTACTCGTTAATTCATATACTGCTACCCCATGAAGAAGAAGCTTGAAGCTTTGAAACGGGTCGGGACACTCATTATCAGGGAAGGTGTAAAGTTTGCTAATAAAGAAGGTGTTAAACCTACCGCTTATGGGGAGTGCATTTCTACGATCCGAGGCACCTTGGGAATCATGTTTATCGCGGCAGCCTCACGCCGCGGGAGATGCACTGCCCGCGTTAAAGGACACAGCGGGTCTGTATGGCTGCTATCAAAACAGCCTGGTTAGGGCGACAGGCGGCTGCTGATTAAAACGGAGCACCTTCTCTGGCAGCTCACTGTAGAGCTGGGAACAATATTATTTAAATAAGCAGCAAGAACTGAGTTGAATTGTAAGAACCCCACTGGAGGGGTATAATTGACACTGCAACTACCAGCATGCAGCTCACTGGGGAGCACATGGGCGATGGGTTATAAATGGCTACAGTTAAAGGCTACAGTTAAAGGAAACAGCGGGTCAGTATGGCTGCTATCAAAACAGCCTGGTTACAGCAACAGGCGGCTGCTGATTAAAATGGAGCTTTTTTTCTGGCAGCTCACTGTAGAGCTGGGAACAATATTATTTAAATAAGCATCAAGAACTGAGTTGAATTGTAAGAACCCCACTGGAGGGGTATAATTGACACTGCAACTATCAGCATGCAGCTCACTGGGGAGCACATGGGCGATGGGTTATAAATGGCTGCAGCTACTCGACAATTCATATACTGCTACCCCATGATGAAGAAGCTTGAAGCTTCGAAACGCGTCGGGACACTCATTATCGTGGAGAAGCGTGGCTTAGTGGTTAGAGGCGGCAGACCCGGAAGCTGAGATCGGCCGTGGACCAGGGTTCGATTCCCCACCTCGGCGGGTCTCGGGCTCAAAAATTCCACTGACTCGACAATTCTCGCTCTGGTGCCTACTCGACTCACGGGGTCACACTCTGCGACTCTGGGCAATAGCTTGCTTAATCTCCACTACAGCCCCTAGCGGCGGGATGCCTGGCTTTCACCTTGTGGATACCCTGCCGGGGTATCTCACAGGGGAATACCAGGATGGGTTCCCTAAGCAAGCGCCTTGATGCCTTCGGGTGATACGTGCGCTATATAAGTCGCAATACATTTACATACATTTACATTATCAGCGAAGGTGTAAAGTTTGCTAATAAAGAAGGTGTTAAACCTACCACTTATGTGGAGTGCATTTCTACGATCCGAGGCACCTTGGGAATCATGTTTATCGCGGCAGCCTCACGCCGCGGGAGATGCACTGCCCGCGTTAAAGGACACAGCGGGTCTGTATGGCTGCTATCAAAACAGCCTGGTTACAGCGACAGGTGGCTGCTGATTAAAACGGAGCACATTCTCTGGCAGCTCACTGTAGAGCTGGGAAGAATATTATTTAAATAAGCAGCAAGAACTGAGTTGAATTGTAAGAACCCCACTGGAGGGGTATAATTGACACTGCAACTACCAGCATGCAGCTCACTGGGGAGCACATGGGCGATGGGTTATAAATGGCTGCAGCTACTCGTCAATTCATATACTGCTACCCCATGAAGAAGAAGCTTGAAGCTTCGAAACGCGCCAGGACACTCATTATCAGCGAAGGTGTAAAGTTTGCTAATAAAGAAGGTGTTAAACCTACCACTTATGTGGAGTGCATTTCTACGATCCGAAGCACCTTGGGAATCATGTTTATCACGGCAGCCTCAGCCGCGGGAGATGCACCGCCCGCGTTGAAGGAAACAGCGGGTCTGTATGGCTGCTATCAAAACAGCCTGGTTACAGCGACAGGCGGCTGCTGATTAAAACGGAGCACCTTCTCTGGCAGCTCACTGGAGAGCTGGGAACAATATTTTTTAAATAAGCAGCAAGAACTGAGTTGAATTGTACGAAACCCACTGGAGGGGTATAATTGACACTGCAACTACTAGCATGCAGCTCACTGGGGAGCACATGCGCGATGGGTTATAAATGGCTGCAGCTACTCGTTAATTCATATACTGCTACCCCATGAAGAAGAAGCTTGAAGCTTCGAAACGGGTCGGGACACTCATTATCAGGGAAGGTGTAAAGTTTGCTAATAAAGAAGGTGTTAAACCTACCGCTTATGGGGAGTGCATTTCTACGATCCGAGGCACCTTGGGAATCATGTTTATCGCCGCAGCCTCAGCCGCGGGAGATGCACCGCCTGCGTTAAAGGAAACAGCGGGTCTGTATGGCTGCTATCAAAACAGCCTGGTTACAGCGACAGGCGGCTGCTGATTAAAACTGAGCACCTTCTCTGGCAGCTCACTGGAGAGCTGGGAACAATATTATTTATATAAGCAGCAAGAACTGAGTTGAATTGTACGAAACCCACTGGAGGGGTATAATTGACACTGCAACTACCAGCATCCAGCTCACTGGGGAGCACATGCGCGATGAGTTATAAATGGCTGCAGCTCCTCGTCAATTCATATACTGCTACCCCATGAAGAAGAAGCTTGAAGCTTCGAAACGCGTCGGGAAACTCATTATCAGCGAAGGTGTACAGTTTGCTAATAAAGAAGGTGTTAAACCTACCACTTATGTGGAGTGCATTTCTACGATCCGAGGCACCTTGGGAATCATGTTTATCGCGGCAGCCTCACGCCGCGGGAGATGCACTGCCCGCGTTAAAGGACACAGCGGGTCTGTATGGCTGCTATCAAAACAGCCTGGTTACAGCGACAGGCGGCTGCTGATTAAAACGGAGCACATTCTCTGGCAGCTCACTGTAGAGCTGGGAACAATATTATTTAAATAAGCAGCAAGAACTGAGTTGAATTGTAAGAACCCCACTGGAGGGGTATAATTGACACTGCAACTACCAGCATGCAGCTCACTGGGGAGCACATGGGCGATGGGTTATAAATGGCTGCAGCTACTCGTCAATTCATATACTGCTACCCCATGAAGAAGAAGCTTGAAGCTTCAAAACGCACCAGGACACTCATTATCAGCGAAGGTGTAAAGTTTGCTAATAAAGAAGGTGTTAAACCTACCACTTATGTGGAGTGCATTTCTACGATCCGAAGCACCTTGGGAATCATGTTTATCACGGCAGCCTCAGCCGCGGGAGATGCACCGCCCGCGTTGAAGGAAACAGCGGGTCTGTATGGCTGCTATCAAAACAGCCTGGTTACAGCGACAGGCGGCTGCTGATTAAAACGGAGCACCTTCTCTGGCAGCTCACTGGAGATCTGGGAACAATATTTTTTCAATAAGCAGCAAGAACTGAGTTGAATTGTACGAACCCCACTGGAGGGGTATAATTGACACTGCAACTACTAGCATGCAGCTCACTGGGGAGCACATGCGCGATGGGTTATAAATGGCTGCAGCTACTCGTTAATTCATATACTGCTACCCCATGAAGAAGAAGCTTGAAGCTTTGAAACGGGTCGGGACACTCATTATCAGGGAAGGTGTAAAGTTTGCTAATAAAGAAGGTGTTAAACCTACCGCTTATGGGGAGTGCATTTCTACGATCGGAGGAACCTTGGGAATCATGTTTATCGCGGCAGCCTCACGCCGCGGGAGATGCACTGCCCACGTTAAAGGACACAGCGGGTCTGTATGGCTGCTATCAAAACAGCCTGGTTAGGGCGACAGGTGGCTGCTGATTAAAACGGAGCACCTTCTCTGGCAGCTCACTGTAGAGCTGGGAACAATATTATTTAAATAAGCAGCAAGAACTGAGTTGAATTGTAAGAACCCCACTGGAGGGGTATAATTGACACTGCAACTACCAGCATGCAGCTCACTGGGGAGCACATGGGCGATGGGTTATAAATGGCTACAGTTAAAGGCTACAGTTAAAGGAAACAGCGGGTCAGTATGGCTGCTATCAAAACAGCCTGGTTACAGCAACAGGCGGCTGCTGATTAAAATGGAGCTTTTCTTCTGGCAGCTCACTGTAGAGCTGGGAACAATATTATTTAAAGAAGCAGCAAGAACTGAGTTGAATTGTAAGAACCCCACTGGAGGGGTATAATTGACACTGCAACTATCAGCATGCAGCTCACTGGGGAGCACATGGGCGATGGGTTATAAATGGCTGCAGCTACTCGACAATTCATATACTGCTACCCCATGATGAAGAAGCTTGAAGCTTCGAAACGCGTCGGGACACTCATTATCGTGGAGAAGCGTGGCTTAGTGGTTAGAGGCGGCAGACCCGGAAGCTGAGATCGGCCGTGGACCAGGGTTCGATTCCCCACCTCGGCGGGTCTCGGGCTCAAAAATTCCACGGACTCGACAATTCTCGCTCTGGTGCCTACTCGACTCACGGGGTCACACTCTGCGACTCTGGGCAATAGCTTGCTTAATCTCCACTACAGCCCCTCGCGGCGGGATGCCTGGCTTTCACCTTGTGGATACCCTGCCGGGGTATCTCACAGGGGAATACCAGGATGGGTTCCCTAAGCAAGCGCCTTGATGCCTTCGGGTGATACGTGCGCTATATAAGTCGCAATACATTTACATACATTTACATTATCAGCGAAGGTGTAAAGTTTGCTAATAAAGAAGGTGTTAAACCTACCACTTATGTGGAGTGCATTTCTACGATCCGAGGCACCTTGGGAATCATGTTTATCGCGGCAGCCTCACGCCGCGGGAGATGCACTGCCCGCGTTAAAGGACACAGCGGGTCTGTATGGCTGCTATCAAAACAGCCTGGTTACAGCGACAGGTGGCTGCTATTTAAAACGGAGCACATTCTCTGGCAGCTCACTGTAGAGCTGGGAAGAATATTATTTAAATAAGCAGCAAGAACTGAGTTGAATTGTAAGAACCCCACTGGAGGGGTATAATTGACACTGCAACTACCAGCATGCAGCTCACTGGGGAGCACCTGGGCGATGGGTTATAAATGGCTGCAGCTACTCGTCAATTCATATACTGCTACCCCATGAAGAAGAAGCTTGAAGCTTCGAAACGCGCCAGGACACTCATTATCAGCGAAGGTGTAAAGTTTGCTAATAAAGAAGGTGTTAAACCTACCACTTATGTGGAGTGCATTTCTACGATCCGAAGCACCTTGGGAATCATGTTTATCACGGCAGCCTCAGCCGCGGGAGATGCACCGCCCGCGTTGAAGGAAACAGCGGGTCTGTATGGCTGCTATCAAAACAGCCTGGTTACAGCGACAGGCGGCTGCTGATTAAAACGGAGCACCTTCTCTGGCAGCTCACTGGAGAGCTGGGAACAATATTTTTTAAATAAGCAGCAAGAACTGAGTTGAATTGTACGAACCCCACTGGAGGGGTATAATTGACACTGCAACTACTAGCATGCAGCTCACTGGGGAGCACATGCGCGATGGGTTATAAATGGCTGCAGCTACTCGTTAATTCATATACTGCTACCCCATGAAGAAGAAGCTTGAAGCTTCGAAACGGGTCGGGACACTCATTATCAGGGAAGGTGTAAAGTTTGCTAATAAAGAAGGTGTTAAACCTACCGCTTATGGGGAGTGCATTTCTACGATCCGAGGCACCTTGGGAATCATGTTTATCGCCGCAGCCTCAGCCGCGGGAGATGCACCGCCTGCGTTAAAGGAAACAGCGGGTCTGTATGGCTGCTATCAAAACAGCCTGGTTACAGCGACAGGCGGCTGCTGATTAAAACTGAGCACCTTCTCTGGCAGCTCACTGGAGAGCTGGGAACAATATTATTTATATAAGCAGCAAGAACTGAGTTGAATTGTACGAAACCCACTGGAGGGGTATAATTGACACTGCAACTACCAGCATCCAGCTCACTGGGGAGCACATGCGCGATGAGTTATAAATGGCTGCAGCTCCTCGTCAATTCATATACTGCTACCCCATGAAGAAGAAGCTTGAAGCTTCGAAACGCGTCGGGAAACTCATTATCAGTGAAGGTGTACAGTTTGCTAATAAAGAAGGTGTTAAACCTACCACTTATGTGGAGTGCATTTCTACGATCCGAGGCACCTTGGGAATCATGTTTATCGCGGCAGCCTCACGCCGCGGGAGATGCACTGCCCGCGTTAAAGGACACAGCGGGTCTGTATGGCTGCTATCAAAACAGCCTGGTTACAGCGACAGGCGGCTGCTGATTAAAACGGAGCACATTCTCTGGCAGCTCACTGTAGAGCTGGGAACAATATTATTTAAATAAGCAGCAAGAACTGAGTTGAATTGTAAGAACCCCACTGGAGGGGTATAATTGACACTGCAACTACCAGCATGCAGCTCACTGGGGAGCACATGGGCGATGGGTTATAAATGGCTGCAGCTACTCGTCAATTCATATACTGCTACCCCATGAAGAAGAAGCTTGAAGCTTCAAAACGCACCAGGACACTCATTATCAGCGAAGGTGTAAAGTTTGCTAATAAAGAAGGTGTTAAACCTACCACTTATGTGGAGTGCATTTCTACGATCCGAAGCACCTTGGGAATCATGTTTATCACGGCAGCCTCAGCCGCGGGAGATGCACCGCCCGCGTTGAAGGAAACAGCGGGTCTGTATGGCTGCTATCAAAACAGCCTGGTTACAGCGACAGGCGGCTGCTGATTAAAACGGAGCACCTTCTCTGGCAGCTCACTGGAGATCTGGGAACAATATTTTTTCAATAAGCAGCAAGAACTGAGTTGAATTGTACGAACCCCACTGGAGGGGTATAATTGACACTGCAACTACTAGCATGCAGCTCACTGGGGAGCACATGCGCGATGGGTTATAAATGGCTGCAGCTACTCGTTAATTCATATACTGCTACCCCATGAAGAAGAAGCTTGAAGCTTTGAAACGGGTCGGGACACTCATTATCAGGGAAGGTGTAAAGTTTGCTAATAAAGAAGGTGTTAAACCTACCGCTTATGGGGAGTGCATTTCTACGATCCGAGGAACCTTGGGAATCATGTTTATCGCGGCAGCCTCACGCCGCGGGAGATGCACTGCCCGCGTTAAAGGACACAGCGGGTCTGTATGGCTGCTATCAAAACAGCCTGGTTAGGGCGACAGGCGGCTGCTGATTAAAACGGAGCACCTTCTCTGGCAGCTCACTGTAGAGCTGGGAACAATATTATTTAAATAAGCAGCAAGAACTGAGTTGAATTGTAAGAACCCCACTGGAGGGGTATAATTGACACTGCAACTACCAGCATGCAGCTCACTGGGGAGCACATGGGCGATGGGTTATAAATGGCTACAGTTAAAGGCTACAGTTAAAGGAAACAGCGGGTCAGTATGGCTGCTATCAAAACAGCCTGGTTACAGCAACAGGCGGCTGCTGATTAAAATGGAGCTTTTTTTCTGGCAGCTCACTGTAGAGCTGGGAACAATATTATTTAAATAAGCAGCAAGAACTGAGTTGAATTGTAAGAACCCCACTGGAGGGGTATAATTGACACTGCAACTATCAGCATGCAGCTCACTGGGGAGCACATGGGCGATGGGTTATAAATGGCTGCAGCTACTCGACAATTCATATACTGCTACCCCATGATGAAGAAGCTTGAAGCTTCGAAACGCGTCGGGACACTCATTATCGTGGAGAAGCGTGGCTTAGTGGTTAGAGGCGGCAGACCCGGAAGCTGAGATCGGCCGTGGACCAGGGTTCGATTCCCCACCTCGGCGGGTCTCGGGCTCAAAAATTCCACGGACTCGACAATTCTCGCTCTGGTGCCTACTCGACTCACGGGGTCACACTCTGCGACTCTGGGCAATAGCTTGCTTAATCTCCACTACAGCCCCTCGCGGCGGGATGCCTGGCTTTCACCTTGTGGATACCCTGCCGGGGTATCTCACAGGGGAATACCAGGATGGGTTCCCTAAGCAAGCGCCTTGATGCCTTCGGGTGATACGTGCGCTATATAAGTCGCAATACATTTACATACATTTACATTATCAGCGAAGGTGTAAAGTTTGCTAATAAAGAAGGTGTTAAACCTACCACTTATGTGGAGTGCATTTCTATGATCCGAGGCACCTTGGGAATCATGTTTATCGCGGCAGCCTCACGCCGCGGGAGATGCACTGCCCGCGTTAAAGGACACAGCGGGTCTGTATGGCTGCTATCAAAACAGCCTGGTTACAGCGACAGGTGGCTGCTGATTAAAACGGAGCACATTCTCTGGCAGCTCACTGTAGAGCTGGGAACAATATTATTTAAATAAGCAGCAAGAACTGAGTTGAATTGTAAGAACCCCACTGGAGGGGTATAATTGACACTGCAACTACCAGCATGCAGCTCACTGGGGAGCACATGGGCGATGGGTTATAAATGGCTGCAGCTACTCGTCAATTCATATACTGCTACCCCATGAAGAAGAAGCTTGAAGCTTCGAAACGCGCCAGGACACTCATTATCAGCGAAGGTGTAAAGTTTGCTAATAAAGAAGGTGTTAAACCTACCACTTATGTGGAGTGCATTTCTACGATCCGAAGCACCTTGGGAATCATGTTTATCACGGCAGCCTCAGTCGCGGGAGATGCACCGCCCGCGTTGAAGGAAACAGCGGGTCTATATGGCTGCTATCAAAACAGACTGGTTACAGCGACAGGCGGCTGCTGATTAAAACGGAGCACCTTCTCTGGCAGCTCACTGGAGAGCTGGGAACAATATTTTTTAAATAAGCAGCAAGAACTGAGTTGAATTGTACGAAACCCACTGGAGGGGTATATTTGACACTGCAACTACTAGCATGCAGCTCACTGGGGAGCACATGCGCGATGGGTTATAAATGGCTGCAGCTACTCGTTAATTCATATACTGCTACCCCATGAAGAAGAAGCTTGAAGCTTCGAAACGGGTCGGGACACTCATTATCAGGGAAGGTGTAAAGTTTGCTAATAAAGAAGGTGTTAAACCTACCGCTTATGGGGAGTGCATTTCTACGATCCGAGGCACCTTGGGAATCATGTTTATCGCCGCAGCCTCAGCCGCGGGAGATGCACCGCCTGCGTTAAAGGAAACAGCGGGTCTGTATGGCTGCTATCAAAACAGCCTGGTTACAGCGACAGGCGGCTGCTGATTAAAACTGAGCACCTTCTCTGGCAGCTCACTGGAGAGCTGGGAACAATATTATTTATATAAGCAGCAAGAACTGAGTTGAATTGTACGAAACCCACTGGAGGGGTATAATTGACACTGCAACTACCAGCATCCAGCTCACTGGGGAGCACATGCGCGATGAGTTATAAATGGCTGCAGCTCCTCGTCAATTCATATACTGCTACCCCATGAAGAAGAAGCTTGAAGCTTCGAAACGCGTCGGGAAACTCATTATCAGAGAAGGTGTACAGTTTGCTAATAAAGAAGGTGTTAAACCTACCACTTATGGGGAGTGCATTTCTACGATCCGAGGAACCTTGGGAATCATGTTTATCGCGGCAGCCTCACGCCGCGGGAGATGCACTGCCCGCGTTAAAGGACACAGCGGGTCTGTATGGCTGCTATCAAAACAGCCTGGTTAGGGCGACAGGCGGCTGCTGATTAAAATGGAGCACCTTCTCTGGCAGCTCACTGTAGAGCTGGGAACAATATTATTTAAATAAGCAGCAAGAACTGAGTTGAATTGTAAGAACCCCACTGGAGGGGTATAATTGACACTGCAACTATCAGCATGCAGCTCACTGGGGAGCACATGGGCGATGGGTTATAAATGGCTGCAGCTACTCGACAATTCATATACTGCTACCCCATGATGAAGAAGCTTGAAGCTTCGAAACGCGTCAGGACACTCATTATCGTGGAGAAGCGTGGCTTAGTGGTTAGAGGCGGCAGACCCGGAAGCTGAGATCGGCCGTGGACCATGTTTATTGCGGCAGCCTCACCCGCGGAAGATGCACCGCCCGCGTTAAAGGAAACAGCGGGTCTGTATGGCTGCTATCAAAACAGCCTGGTTACAGCGACAGGCGGCTGCTGATTAAAACGGAGCACCTTCTCTGGCAGCTCACTGGAGAGCTGGGAACAATATTTTTTAAATAAGCAGCAAGAACTGAGTTGAATTGTACTAACACCACTGGAGGGGTATAATTGACACTGCAACTACTAGCATGCAGCTCTCTGGGGAGCACATGCGCGATGGGTTATAAATGGCTGCAGCTACTCGTTAATTCATATACTGCTACCCCATGAAGAAGAAGCTTGAAGCTTCAAAACGGGTCAGGACACTCATTATCAGGGAAGGTGTAAAGTTTGCTAATAAAGAAGGTGTTAAACCTACCGCTTATGGGGAGTGCATTTCTACGATCCGAGGCACCTTGGGAATCATGTTTATCGCGGCAGCCTCAGCCTCGGGAGATGCACCGCCTGCGTTAAAGGAAACAGCGGGTCTGTATGGCTGCTATCAAAACAGCCTGGTTACAGCGACAGGCGGCTGCTGATTAAAACTGAGCACCTTCTCTGGCAGCTCACTGGAGAGCTGGGAACAATATTATTTATATAAGCAGCAAGAACTGAGTTGAATTGTACGAAACCCACTGGAGGGGTATAATTGACACTGCAACTACCAGCATCCAGCTCACTGGGGAGCACATGCGCGATGGGTTATAAATGGCTGCAGCTACTCGTCAATTCATATACTGCTACCCCATGAAGAAGAAGCTTGAAGCTTCAAAACGGGTCAGGACACTCATTATCAGGGAAGGTGTAAAGTTTGCTAATAAAGAAGGTGTTAAACCTACCACTTATGTGGAGTGCATTTCTACGATCCGAGGCACCTTGGAAATCATGTTTATCGCGGCAGCCTCTCGCCGCGGGAGATGCACCGCCCACGTTAAAGGAAACAGCGGGTCTGTATGGCTGCTATCAAAACAGCCTGGTTACAGCGACAGGCGGCTGCTGATTAAAACGAAGCACCTTCTCTGGCAGCTCACTGGAGAGCTGGGAACAATATTATTTATATAAGCAGCAAGAACTGAGTTGAATTGTATGAAACCCACTGGAGGGGTATAATTGACACTGCAACTACCAGCATCCAGCTCACTGGGGAGCACATGCGCGATGGGTTATAAATGGCTGCAGCTACTCGTCAATTCATATACTGATACCCCATGAAGAAGAAGCTTGAAGCTTCGAAACACGTCGGGACACTCATTATCAGCGAAGGTGTAAAGTTTGCTAATAAAGAAGCTGTTAAACCTATCGCTTAAGTGGAGTGCATTTCTACGATCCGAGGCACCTTGGGAAACATATTTATCGCGGCAGAATCAGCCGCGGGAGATGCACCGCCCGCGTTAAAGGAAACAGCGGGTCAGTATGGCTGCTATCAAAACAGCCTGGTTACAGCAACAGGCGGCTGCTGATTAAAATGGAGCACCTTCTCTGGCAGCTCACTGTAGAGCTGGGAACAATATTATTTAAATAAGCAGCAAGAACTGAGTTGAATTGTAAGAACCCCACTGGAGGGGTATAATTGACACTGCAACTACCAGCATGCAGCTCACTGGGGAGCACATGGGCGATGGGTTATAAATGGCTGCAGCTAATCGACAATTCATATACTGCTACCCCATGAAGAAGAACCTCGAAGCTTCGAAACGCGTCGGGACACTCATTATCAGCAAAGGTGTAAAGTTTGCTAATAAAGAAGGTGTTAAACCTACCACTTATGTGGAGTGCATTTCTACGATCCGAGGCACCTTGGGAATCATGTTTATCGCAGCAGCCTCACGCCGCGGGAGATGCATTGCCCGCGTTAAAGGAAACAGCGGGTCTGTATGGCTGCTATCAAAACAGCCTGGTTACAGCGACAGGCGGCTGCTGATTAAAACGGAGCACCTTCTCTGGCAGCTCACTGTAGAGCTGGGAACAATATTATTTAAATAAGCAGCAAGAACTGAGTTGAATTGTAAGAACTCCACTTGAGGGGTATAATTGACACTGCAACTACCAGCATGCAGCTCACTGGTGAGCAAATGGGCAATGGGTTATAAATGGCTGCAGCTACTCGTCAATTCATTTACTGCTACTCCATGAAGAAGAAGCTTGAATGTTCGAAACGCGCCAGGACACTCATTATCAGCAAAGGTGTAAAGTTTGCTAATAAAGAAGGTGTTAAACCTACCACTTATGTGGAGTGCATTTCTACGATCCGAAGCACCTTGGGAATCATGTTTATTGCGGCAGCCTCACCCGCGGAAGATGCACCGCCCGCGTTAAAGGAAACAGCGGGTCTGTATGGCTGCTATCAAAACAGCCTGGTTACAGCGACAGGCGGCTGCTGATTAAAACGGAGCACCTTCTCTGGCAGCTCACTGGAGAGCTGGGAACAATATTTTTTAAATAAGCAGCAAGAACTGAGTTGAATTGTACTAACACCACTGGAGGGGTATAATTGACACTGCAACTACTAGCATGCAGCTCTCTGGGGAGCACATGCGCGATGGGTTATAAATGGCTGCAGCTACTCGTTAATTCATATACTGCTACCCCATGAAGAAGAAGCTTGAAGCTTCAAAACGGGTCAGGACACTCATTATCAGGGAAGGTGTAAAGTTTGCTAATAAAGAAGGTGTTAAACCTACCGCTTATGGGGAGTGCATTTCTACGATCCGAGGCACCTTGGGAATCATGTTTATCGCGGCAGCCTCAGCCTCGGGAGATGCACCGCCTGCGTTAAAGGAAACAGCGGGTCTGTATGGCTGCTATCAAAACAGCCTGGTTACAGCGACAGGCGGCTGCTGATTAAAACTGAGCACCTTCTCTGGCAGCTCACTGGAGAGCTGGGAACAATATTATTTATATAAGCAGCAAGAACTGAGTTGAATTGTACGAAACCCACTGGAGGGGTATAATTGACACTGCAACTACCAGCATCCAGCTCACTGGGGAGCACATGCGCGATGGGTTATAAATGGCTGCAGCTACTCGTCAATTCATATACTGCTACCCCATGAAGAAGAAGCTTGAAGCTTCAAAACGGGTCAGGACACTCATTATCAGGGAAGGTGTAAAGTTTGCTAATAAAGAAGGTGTTAAACCTACCACTTATGTGGAGTGCATTTCTACGATCCGAGGCACCTTGGAAATCATGTTTATCGCGGCAGCCTCTCGCCGCGGGAGATGCACCGCCCGCGTTAAAGGAAACAGCGGGTCTGTATGGCTGCTATCAAAACAGCCTGGTTACAGCGACAGGCGGCTGCTGATTAAAACGAAGCACCTTCTCTGGCAGCTCACTGGAGAGCTGGGAACAATATTATTTATATAAGCAGCAAGAACTGAGTTGAATTGTATGAAACCCACTGGAGGGGTATAATTGACACTGCAACTACCAGCATCCAGCTCACTGGGGAGCACATGCGCGATGGGTTATAAATGGCTGCAGCTACTCGTCAATTCATATACTGATACCCCATGAAGAAGAAGCTTGAAGCTTCGAAACACGTCGGGACACTCATTATCAGCGAAGGTGTAAAGTTTGCTAATAAAGAAGCTGTTAAACCTATCGCTTAAGTGGAGTGCATTTCTACGATCCGAGGCACCTTGGGAAACATATTTATCGCGGCAGAATCAGCCGCGGGAGATGCACCGCCCGCGTTAAAGGAAACAGCGGGTCAGTATGGCTGCTATCAAAACAGCCTGGTTACAGCAACAGGCGGCTGCTGATTAAAATGGAGCACCTTCTCTGGCAGCTCACTGTAGAGCTGGGAACAATATTATTTAAATAAGCAGCAAGAACTCAGTTGAATTGTAAGAACCCCACTGGAGGGGTATAATTGACACTGCAACTACCAGCATGCAGCTCACTGGGGAGCACATGGGCGATGGGTTATAAATGGCTGCAGCTAATCGACAATTCATATACTGCTACCCCATGAAGAAGAACCTCGAAGCTTCGAAACGCGTCGGGACACTCATTATCAGCAAAGGTGTAAAGTTTGCTAATAAAGAAGGTGTTAAACCTACCACTTATGTGGAGTGCATTTCTACGATCCGAAGCACCTTGGGAATCATGTTTATTGCGGCAGCCTCAGCCGCGGAAGATGCACCGCCCGCGTTAAAGGAAACAGCGGGTCTGTATGGCTGCTATCAAAACAGCCTGGTTACAGCGACAGGCGGCTGCTGATTAAAACGGAGCACCTTCTCTGGCAGCTCACTGGAGAGCTGGGAACAATATTTTTTAAATAAGCAGCAAGAACTGAGTTGAATTGTACTAACACCACTGGAGGGGTATAATTGACACTGCAACTACTAGCATGCAGCTCTCTGGGGAGCACATGCGCGATGGGTTATAAATGGCTGCAGCTACTCGTTAATTCATATACTGCTACCCCATGAAGAAGAAGCTTGAAGCTTCAAAACGGGTCAGGACACTCATTATCAGGGAAGGTGTAAAGTTTGCTAATAAAGAAGGTGTTAAACCTACCGTTTATGGGGAGTGCATTTCTACGATCCGAGGCACCTTGGGAATCATGTTTATCGCGGCAGCCTCAGCCGCGGGAGATGCACCGCCTGCGTTAAAGGAAACAGCGGGTCTGTATGGCTGCTATCAAAACAGCCTGGTTACAGCGACAGGCGGCTGCTGATTAAAACTGAGCACCTTCTCTGGCAGCTCACTGGAGAGCTGGGAACAATATTATTTATATAAGCAGCAAGAACTGAGTTGAATTGTACTAAACCCACTGGAGGGGTATAATTGACACTGCAACTACCAGCATCCTGCTCACTGGGGAGCACATGCGCGATGGGTTATAAATGGCTGCAGCTACTCGTCAATTCATATACTGCTACCCCATGAAGAAGAAGCTTGAAGCTTCAAAACGGGTCAGGACACTCATTATCAGGGAAGGTGTAAAGTTTGCTAATAAAGAAGGTGTTAAACCTACCACTTATGTGGAGTGCATTTCTACGATCCGAGGCACCTTGGAAATCATGTTTATCGCGGCAGCCTCACGCCGCGGGAGATGCACCGCCCGCGTTAAAGGAAACAGCGGGTCTGTATGGCTGCTATCAAAACAGCCTGGTTACAGCGACAGGCGGCTGCTGATTAAAACGGAGCACCTTCTCTGGCAGCTCACTGGAGAGCTGGGAACAAAATTATTTATATAAGCAGCAAGAACTGAGTTGAATTGTATGAACCCCACTGCAGGGGTATAATTGACACTGCAACTACCAGCATCCAGCTCAATGGGGAGCACTTGCGCGATGGGTTATAAATGGCTGCAGCTACTCGTCAATTCATATACTGCTACCCCATGAAGAAGAAGCTTGAAGCTTCGAAACACGTCGGGACACTCATTATCAGCGAAGGTGTAAAGTTTGCTAATAAAGAAGGTGTTAAACCTATCGCTTAAGTGGAGTGCATTTCTACGATCCGAGGCACCTTGGGAATCATATTTATCGCGGCAGAATCAGCCGCGGGAGATGCACCGTCCGCGTTAAAGGAAACAGCGGGTCAGTATGGCTGCTATCAAAACAGCCTGGTTACAGCAACAGGCGGCTGCTGATTAAAATGGAGCACCTTCTCTGGCAGCTCACTGTAGAGCTGGGAACAATATTATTTAAATAAGCAGCAAGAACTGAGTTGAATGGTAAGAACCCCACTGGAGGGGTATAATTGACACTGCAACTACCAGCATGCAGCTCAATGGGGAGCATATGGGCGATGGGTTATAAATGGCTGCAGCTAATCGACAATTCATATACTGCTACCCCATGAAGAAGAACCTCGAAGCTTCGAAACGCGTCGGGACACTCATTATCAGCAAAGGTGTAAAGTTTGCTAATAAAGAAGGTGTTAAACCTACTACTTATGTGGAGTGCATTTCTACGATCCGAGGCACCTTGGGAATCATGTTTATCGCAGCAGCCTCACGCCGCGGGAGATGCATTGCCCGCGTTAAAGGAAACAGCGGGTCTGTATGGCTGCTATCAAAACAGCCTGGTTACAGCGACAGGCGGCTGCTGATTAAAAAGGAGCACCTTCTCTGGCAGCTCACTGTAGAGCTGGGAACAATATTATTTAAATAAGCAGCAAGAACTGAGTTGAATTGTAAGAACTCCACTTGAGGGGTATAATTGACACTGCAACTACCAGCATGCAGCTCACTGGTGAGCAAATGGGCAATGGGTTATAAATGGCTGCAGCTACTCGTCAATTCGTTTACTGCTACTCCATGAAGAAGAAGCTTGAATGTTCGAAACGCGCCAGGACACTCATTATCAGCAAAGGTGTAAAGTGTGCTAATAAAGAAGGTGTTAAACCTACCACTTATGTGGAGTGCATTTCTACGATCCGAAGCACCTTGGGAATCATGTTTATTGCGGCAGCCTCAGCCGCGGAAGATGCACCGCCCGCGTTAAAGGAAACAGCGGGTCTGTATGGCTGCTATCAAAACAGCCTGGTTACAGCGACAGGCGGCTGCTGATTAAAACGGAGCACCTTCTCTGGCAGCTCACTGGAGAGCTGGGAACAATATTTTTTAAATAAGCAGCAAGAACTGAGTTGAATTGTACTAACACCACTGGAGGGGTATAATTGACACTGCAACTACTAGCATGCAGCTCTCTGGGGAGCACATGCGCGATGGGTTATAAATGGCTGCAGCTACTCGTTAATTCATATACTGCTACCCCATGAAGAAGAAGCTTGAAGCTTCAAAACGGGTCAGGACACTCATTATCAGGGAAGGTGTAAAGTTTGCTAATAAAGAAGGTGTTAAACCTACCGCTTATGGGGAGTGCATTTCTACGATCCGAGGCACCTTGGGAATCATGTTTATCGCGGCAGCCTCAGCCGCGGGAGATGCACCGCCTGCGTTAAAGGAAACAGCGGGTCTGTATGGCTGCTATCAAAACAGCCTGGTTACAGCGACAGGCGGCTGCTGATTAAAACTGAGCACCTTCTCTGGCAGCTCACTGGAGAGCTGGGAACAATATTATTTATATAAGCAGCAAGAACTGAGTTGAATTGTACGAAACCCACTGGAGGGGTATAATTGACACTGCAACTACCAGCATCCAGCTCACTGGGGAGTACATGCGCGATGGGTTATAAATGGCTGCAGCTACTCGTCAATTCATATACTGCTACCCCATAAAGAAGAAGCTTGAAGCTTCGAAACGCGTCGGGACACTCATTATCAGCGAAGGTGTAAAGTTTGCTAATAAAGAAGGTGTTAAACCTACCACTTATGTGGAGTGCATTTCTACGATCCGAGGCACCTTGGGAATCATGTTTATCGCGGCAGCCTCACGCCGCGGGAGATGCACTGCCCGCGTTAAAGGAAACAGCGGGTCTGTATGGCTGCTATCAAAACAGCTTGGTTACAGCGACAGGCGGCTGCGGATTAAAACGGAGCACCTTCTCTGGCAGCTCACTGTAGAGCTGGGAACAATATTATTTAAATAAGCAGCAAGAACTGAGTTGAATAGTAAGAACCCCACTGGAGGGGTATAATTGACACTGCAACTACCGGCATTCAGCTCACTGGGGAGCACATGGGCGATGGGTTATAAATAGCTGCAGCTACTCGTCAATTCATATACTGCTACCCCATGAAGAAGAAGCTTGAAGCTTCGAAAACGCGCCAGGACACTCAATATCAGCGAAGGTGTAAAGTTTGCTAATAGAGAAGGTGTTAAACCTACCACTTATGTGGAGTGCATTTCTACGATCCGAAGCACCTTGGGAATCATGTTTATCGCGGCAGCCTCAGCCGCGGGAGATGCACCGCCCGCGTTAAAGGAAACAGCGGGTCTGGATGGCTGCTATCAAAACAGCCTGGTTACAGCGACAGGCGGCTGCTGATTAAAATGGAGCACCTTCTCTGGTAGCTCACTGGAGAGCTGGGAACAATATTATTTAAATAAGCAGCAAGAACTGAGTTGAATTGTACGAACCCCACTGGAGGGGTATAATTGACACTGCAACTACTAGCATGCAGCTCACTGGGGAGCACATGCGCGATGGGTCATAAATGGCCGCAGCTACTCGTTAATTCATATACTGCTACCCCATGAAGAAGAAGCTTGAAGCTTCGAAACGGGTCGGGACACTCATTATCAGGGAAGGTGTAAAGTTTGCTAATAAAGAAGGTGTTAAACCTACCGCTTATGGGGAGTGCATTTCTACGATCCGAGGCACCTTGGGAATCATGTTTATCGCGGCAGCCTCAGCCGCGGGAGATGCCCCGCCCGCGTTAAAGGAAACAGCGGGTCTGTAAGGCTGCTATCAAAACAGCCTAGTTACAGCGACAGGCGGCTGCTGATTAAAATAGAGCGCCTTCTCTGGCAGCTCACTGGAGAGCTGGGAACAATATTATTTAAATAAGCAGCAAGAACTGAGTTGAATTGTACGAACCCCACTGGAGGGGTATAATTGACACTGCAACTACCAGCATGCAGCTCACTGGGGAGCATATGCGGGATGGGTTATAAATGGCTGCCGCTACTCATCAATTCATATACCGCTACCCCATGAAGAAGAAGCTTGAACCTTCGAAATGCGTCGGGACACTCATTATCAGCGAAGGTGTAAAGTTTGCTAATAAAGAAGGCGTTAAACCTTCCTCTTATGTGGAGTGCATTTCTACCATCCGAGGCACCTTGGCAATCATGTTTATCGTGGCAGTCTCAGCCGCGGGAGATGCACCACCCGAGTTAAAGGAAACAGCGGGTCTGTATGGCTGCTATCAAAACAGCCTGGTTGCAGCGACAGGCGGCTGCTGATTAAAACGGAGCACCTTCTCTGCAGCTCACTGGAGAGCTGGGAACAATAATATTTAAATAAGCAGCAAGAACTGAGTAGAATTGTACGTACACCACTGGAGGGGTATAATTGACACTGCAACTACCAGCATGCAGCTCACTGGGGAGCACATGCGCGATGGGTTATAAATGGCTGCAGCTACTCGTCAATTCATATACTGCTACCCCATGAAGAAGAAGATTGAAGCTTCGAAAGGCGTCGGGACACTCATTATCAGCGAAGGTGTAAAGTTTGCTAATAAAGAAGGTGTTAAACCTACCGCTTAAGTGGAGTGCATTTCTACGATCCGAGGCACCTTGGGAATCATATTTATCGTGGCAGAATCAGCCACGGGAGATACGCAGCCCGCGTTAAAGGAAACAGCGGGTCAGTATGGCTGCTATCAAAACAGCCTGGTTACAGCGACAGGCGGCTGCTGATTAAAATGGAGCACCTTCTCTAGCAGCTCACTGTAGAGCTGGGAACAATAATATTTAAATAAGCAGCAAGAACTGAGTTGAATTGTAAGAACCCCACTGGAGGGGTATAATTGACACTGCAACTACCAGCATTCAGCTCACTGGGGAGCACATGGGCGATGGGTTATAAATGGCTGCAGCTACTCGACAATTCATATACTGCTACCCCATGAAGAAGAAGCTTGATGCTTCGAAACGCGTCGGGACACTCATTATCAGCGAAGGTGTAAAGTTTGCTAATAAAGAAGGTGTTAAACCTACCACTTATGTGGAGTGCATTTCTACGATCCGAGGCACCTTGGAAATCATGTTTATCGCGGCAGCCTCACGCCGCGGGAGATGCACCGCCCGCGTTAAAGAAAACAGCGGGTCTGTATGGCTGCTATCAAAACAGCCTGGTTACAGCGACAGGCGGCTGCTGATTAAAACGAAGCACCTTCTCTGGCAGCTCACTGGAGAGCTGGGAACAATATTATTTATATAAGCAGCAAGAACTGAGTTGAATTGTATGAACCCCACTGGAGGGGTATAATTGACACTGCAACTACCAGCATCCAGCTCACTGGGGAGCACATGCGCGATGGGTTATAAATGGCTGCAGCTACTCGTCAATTCATATACTGATACCCCATGAAGAAGAAGCTTGAAGCTTCGAAACACGTCGGGACACTCATTATCAGCAAAGGTGTAAAGTTTGCTAATAAAGAAGCTGTTAAACCTATCGCTTAAGTGGAGTGCATTTCTACGATCCGAGGCACCTTGGGAAACATATTTATCGCGGCAGAATCAGCCACGGGAGATGCACCGCCCGCGTTAAAGGAAACAGCGGGTCAGTATGGCTGCTATCAAAACAGCCTGGTTACAGCAACAGGCGGCTGCTGATTAAAATGGAGCACCTTCTCTGGCAGCTCACTGTAGAGCTGGGAACAATATTATTTAAATAAGCAGCAAGAACTCAGTTGAATTGTAAGAACCCCACTGGAGGGGTATAATTGACACTGCAACTACCAGCATGCAGCTCACTGGGGAGCACATGGGCGATGGGTTATAAATGGCTGCAGCTAATCGACAATTCATATACTGCTACCCCATGAAGAAGAACCTCGAAGCTTCGAAACGCGTCGGGACACTCATTATCAGCAAAGGTGTAAAGTTTGCTAATAAAGAAGGTGTTAAACCTACCACTTATGTGGAGTGCATTTCTACGATCCGAAGCACCTTGGGAATCATGTTTATTGCGGCAGCCTCAGCCGCGGAAGATGCACCGCCCGCGTTAAAGGAAACAGCGGGTCTGTATGGCTGCTATCAAAACAGCCTGGTTACAGCGACAGGCGGCTGCTGATTAAAACGGAGCACCTTCTCTGGCAGCTCACTGGAGAGCTGGGAACAATATTTTTTAAATAAGCAGCAAGAACTGAGTTGAATTGTACTAACACCACTGGAGGGGTATAATTGACACTGCAACTACTAGCATGCAGCTCTCTGGGGAGCACATGCGCGATGGGTTATAAATGGCTGCAGCTACTCGTTAATTCATATACTGCTACCCCATGAAGAAGAAGCTTGAAGCTTCAAAACGGGTCAGGACACTCATTATCAGGGAAGGTGTAAAGTTTGCTAATAAAGAAGGTGTTAAACCTACCGTTTATGGGGAGTGCATTTCTACGATCCGAGGCACCTTGGGAATCATGTTTATCGCGGCAGCCTCAGCCGCGGGAGATGCACCGCCTGCGTTAAAGGAAACAGCGGGTCTGTATGGCTGCTATCAAAACAGCCTGGTTACAGCGACAGGCGGCTGCTGATTAAAACTGAGCACCTTCTCTGGCAGCTCACTGGAGAGCTGGGAACAATATTATTTATATAAGCAGCAAGAACTGAGTTGAATTGTACTAAACCCACTGGAGGGGTATAATTGACACTGCAACTACCAGCATCCTGCTCACTGGGGAGCACATGCGCGATGGGTTATAAATGGCTGCAGCTACTCGTCAATTCATATACTGCTACCCCATGAAGAAGAAGCTTGAAGCTTCAAAACGGGTCAGGACACTCATTATCAGGGAAGGTGTAAAGTTTGCTAATAAAGAAGGTGTTAAACCTACCACTTATGTGGAGTGCATTTCTACGATCCGAGGCACCTTGGAAATCATGTTTATCGCGGCAGCCTCACGCCGCGGGAGATACACCGCCCGCGTTAAAGGAAACAGCGGGTCTGTATGGCTGCTATCAAAACAGCCTGGTTACAGCGACAGGCGGCTGCTGATTAAAACGGAGCACCTTCTCTGGCAGCTCACTGGAGAGCTGGGAACAAAATTATTTATATAAGCAGCAAGAACTGAGTTGAATTGTATGAACCCCACTGCAGGGGTATAATTGACACTGCAACTACCAGCATCCAGCTCACTGGGGAGCACTTGCGCGATGGGTTATAAATGGCTGCAGCTACTCGTCAATTCATATACTGCTACCCCATGAAGAAGAAGCTTGAAGCTTCGAAACACGTCGGGACACTCATTATCAGCGAAGGTGTAAAGTTTGCTAATAAAGAAGGTGTTAAACCTATCGCTTAAGTGGAGTGCATTTCTACGATCCGAGGCACCTTGGGAATCATATTTATCGCGGCAGAATCAGCCGCGGGAGATGCACCGTCCGCGTTAAAGGAAACAGCGGGTCAGTATGGCTGCTATCAAAACAGCCTGGTTACAGCAACAGGCGGCTGCTGATTAAAATGGAGCACCTTCTCTGGCAGCTCACTGTAGAGCTGGGAACAATATTATTTAAATAAGCAGCAAGAACTGAGTTGAATGGTAAGAACCCCACTGGAGGGGTATAATTGACACTGCAACTACCAGCATGCAGCTCAATGGGGAGCATATGGGCGATGGGTTATAAATGGCTGCAGCTAATCGACAATTCATATACTGCTACCCCATGAAGAAGAACCTCGAAGCTTCGAAACGCGTCGGGACACTCATTATCAGCAAAGGTGTAAAGTTTGCTAATAAAGAAGGTGTTAAACCTACTACTTATGTGGAGTGCATTTCTACGATCCGAGGCACCTTGGGAATCATGTTTATCGCAGCAGCCTCACGCCGCGGGAGATGCATTGCCCGCGTTAAAGGAAACAGCGGGTCTGTATGGCTGCTATCAAAACAGCCTGGTTACAGCGACAGGCGGCTGCTGATTAAAACGGAGCACCTTCTCTGGCAGCTCACTGTAGAGCTGGGAACAATATTATTTAAATAAGCAGCAAGAACTGAGTTGAATTGTAAGAACTCCACTTGAGGGGTATAATTGACACTGCAACTACCAGCATGCAGCTCACTGGTGAGCAAATGGGCAATGGGTTATAAATGGCTGCAGCTACTCGTCAATTCGTTTACTGCTACTCCATGAAGAAGAAGCTTGAATGTTCGAAACGCGCCAGGACACTCATTATCAGCAAAGGTGTAAAGTGTGCTAATAAAGAAGGTGTTAAACCTACCACTTATGTGGAGTGCATTTCTACGATCCGAAGCACCTTGGGAATCATGTTTATTGCGGCAGCCTCAGCCGCGGAAGATGCACCGCCCACGTTAAAGGAAACAGCGGGTCTGTATGGCTGCTATCAAAACAGCCTGGTTACAGCGACAGGCGGCTGCTGATTAAAACGGAGCACCTTCTCTGGCAGCTCACTGGAGAGCTGGGAACAATATTTTTTAAATAAGCAGCAAGAACTGAGTTGAATTGTACTAACACCACTGGAGGGGTATAATTGACACTGCAACTACTAGCATGCAGCTCTCTGGGGAGCACATGCGCGATGGGTTATAAATGGCTGCAGCTACTCGTTAATTCATATACTGCTACCCCATGAAGAAGAAGCTTGAAGCTTCAAAACGGGTCAGGACACTCATTATCAGGGAAGGTGTAAAGTTTGCTAATAAAGAAGGTGTTAAACCTACCGCTTATGGGGAGTGCATTTCTACGATCCGAGGCACCTTGGGAATCATGTTTATCGCGGCAGCCTCAGCCGCGGGAGATGCACCGCCTGCGTTAAAGGAAACAGCGGGTCTGTATGGCTGCTATCAAAACAGCCTGGTTACAGCGACAGGCGGCTGCTGATTAAAACTGAGCACCTTCTCTGGCAGCTCACTGGAGAGCTGGGAACAATATTATTTATATAAGCAGCAAGAACTGAGTTGAATTGTACGAAACCCACTGGAGGGGTATAATTGACACTGCAACTACCAGCATCCAGCTCACTGGGGAGTACATGCGCGATGGGTTATAAATGGCTGCAGCTACTCGTCAATTCATATACTGCTACCCCATAAAGAAGAAGCTTGAAGCTTCGAAACGCGTCGGGACACTCATTATCAGCGAAGGTGTAAAGTTTGCTAATAAAGAAGGTGTTAAACCTACCACTTATGTGGAGTGCATTTCTACGATCCGAGGCACCTTGGGAATCATGTTTATCGCGGCAGCCTCACGCCGCGGGAGATGCACTGCCCGCGTTAAAGGAAACAGCGGGTCTGTATGGCTGCTATCAAAACAGCTTGGTTACAGCGACAGGCGGCTGCGGATTAAAACGGAGCACCTTCTCTGGCAGCTCACTGTAGAGCTGGGAACAATATTATTTAAATAAGCAGCAAGAACTGAGTTGAATAGTAAGAACCCCACTGGAGGGGTATAATTGACACTGCAACTACCGGCATTCAGCTCACTGGGGAGCACATGGGCGATGGGTTATAAATAGCTGCAGCTACTCGTCAATTCATATACTGCTACCCCATGAAGAAGAAGCTTGAAGCTTCGAAACGCGCCAGGACACTCAATATCAGCGAAGGTGTAAAGTTTGCTAATAGAGAAGGTGTTAAACCTACCACTTATGTGGAGTGCATTTCTACGATCCGAAGCACCTTGGGAATCATGTTTATCGCGGCAGCCTCAGCCGCGGGAGATGCACCGCCCGCGTTAAAGGAAACAGCGGGTCTGGATGGCTGCTATCAAAACAGCCTGGTTACAGCGACAGGCGGCTGCTGATTAAAATGGAGCACCTTCTCTGGTAGCTCACTGGAGAGCTGGGAACAATATTATTTAAATAAGCAGCAAGAACTGAGTTGAATTGTACGAACCCCACTGGAGGGGTATAATTGACACTGCAACTACTAGCATGCAGCTCACTGGGGAGCACATGCGCGATGGGTCATAAATGGCCGCAGCTACTCGTTAATTCATATACTGCTACCCCATGAAGAAGAAGCTTGAAGCTTCGAAACGGGTCGGGACACTCATTATCAGGGAAGGTGTAAAGTTTGCTAATAAAGAAGGTGTTAAACCTACCGCTTATGGGGAGTGCATTTCTACGATCCGAGGCACCTTGGGAATCATGTTTATCGCGGCAGCCTCAGCCGCGGGAGATGCCCCGCCCGCGTTAAAGGAAACAGCGGGTCTGTAAGGCTGCTATCAAAACAGCCTAGTTACAGCGACAGGCGGCTGCTGATTAAAATAGAGCGCCTTCTCTGGCAGCTCACTGGAGAGCTGGGAACAATATTATTTAAATAAGCAGCAAGAACTGAGTTGAATTGTACGAACCCCACTGGAGGGGTATAATTGACACTGCAACTACCAGCATGCAGCTCACTGGGGAGCATATGCGGGATGGGTTATAAATGGCTGCCGCTACTCATCAATTCATATACCGCTACCCCATGAAGAAGAAGCTTGAACCTTCGAAATGCGTCGGGACACTCATTATCAGCTAAGGTGTAAAGTTTGCTAATAAAGAAGGCGTTAAACCTTCCTCTTATGTGGAGTGCATTTCTACCATCCGAGGCACCTTGGCAATCATGTTTATCGTGGCAGTCTCAGCCGCGGGAGATGCACCACCCGAGTTAAAGGAAACAGCGGGTCTGTATGGCTGCTATCAAAACAGCCTGGTTGCAGCGACAGGCGGCTGCTGATTAAAACGGAGCACCTTCTCTGCAGCTCACTGGAGAGCTGGGAACAATAATATTTAAATAAGCAGCAAGAACTGAGTAGAATTGTACGTACACCACTGGAGGGGTATAATTGACACTGCAACTACCAGCATGCAGCTCACTGGGGAGCACATGCGCGATGGGTTATAAATGGCTGCAGCTACTCGTCAATTCATATACTGCTACCCCATGAAGAAGAAGATTGAAGCTTCGAAAGGCGTCGGGACACTCATTATCAGCGAAGGTGTAAAGTTTGCTAATAAAGAAGGTGTTAAACCTACCGCTTAAGTGGAGTGCATTTCTACGATCCGAGGCACCTTGGGAATCATATTTATCATGGCAGAATCAGCCACGGGAGATACGCAGCCCGCGTTAAAGGAAACAGCGGGTCAGTATGGCTGCTATCAAAACAGCCTGGTTACAGCGACAGGCGGCTGCTGATTAAAATGGAGCACCTTCTCTAGCAGCTCACTGTAGAGCTGGGAACAATAATATTTAAATAAGCAGCAAGAACTGAGTTGAATTGTAAGAACCCCACTGGAGGGGTATAATTGACACTGCAACTACCAGCATTCAGCTCACTGGGGAGCACATGGGCGATGGGTTATAAATGGCTGCAGCTACTCGACAATTCATATACTGCTACCCCATGAAGAAGAAGCTTGATGCTTCGAAACGCGTCGGGACACTCATTATCAGCGAAGGTGTAAAGTTTGCTAATAAAGAAGGTGTTAAACCTACCACTTATGTGGAGTGCATTTCTACGATCCGAGGCACCTTGGAAATCATGTTTATCGCGGCAGCCTCACGCCGCGGGAGATGCACCGCCCGCGTTAAAGAAAACAGCGGGTCTGTATGGCTGCTATCAAAACAGCCTGGTTACAGCGACAGGCGGCTGCTGATTAAAACGAAGCACCTTCTCTGGCAGCTCACTGGAGAGCTGGGAACAATATTATTTATATAAGCAGCAAGAACTGAGTTGAATTGTATGAACCCCACTGGAGGGGTATAATTGACACTGCAACTACCAGCATCCAGCTCACTGGGGAGCACATGCGCGATGGGTTATAAATGGCTGCAGCTACTCGTCAATTCATATACTGATACCCCATGAAGAAGAAGCTTGAAGCTTCGAAACACGTCGGGACACTCATTATCAGCGAAGGTGTAAAGTTTGCTAATAAAGAAGCTGTTAAACCTATCGCTTAAGTGGAGTGCATTTCTACGATCCGAGGCACCGTGGGAAACATATTTATCGCGGCAGAATCAGCCGCGGGAGATGCACCGCCCGCGTTAAAGGAAACAGCGGGTCAGTATGGCTGCTATCAAAACAGCCTGGTTACAGCAACAGGCGGCTGCTGATTAAAATGGAGCACCTTCTCTGGCAGCTCACTGTAGAGCTGGGAACAATATTATTTAAATAAGCAGCAAGAACTGAGTTGAATTGTAAGAACCCCACTGGAGGGGTATAATTGACACTGCAACTACCAGCATGCAGCTCACTGGGGAGCACATGGGCGATGGGTTATAAATGGCTGCAGCTAATCGACAATTCATATACTGCTACCCCATGAAGAAGAACCTCGAAGCTTCGAAACGCGTCGGGACACTCATTATCAGCAAAGGTGTAAAGTTTGCTAATAAAGAAGGTGTTAAACCTACCACTTATGTGGAGTGCATTTCTACGATCCGAGGCACCTTGGGAATCATGTTTACCGCAGCAGCCTCACGCCGCGGGAGATGCATTGCCCGCGTTAAAGGAAACAGCGGGTCTGTATGGCTGCTATCAAAACAGCCTGGTTACAGCGACAGGCGGCTGCTGATTAAAACGGAGCACCTTCTCTGGCAGCTCACTGGAGAGCTGGGAACAATATTTTTTAAATAAGCAGCAAGAACTGAGTTGAATTGTACTAACACCACTGGAGGGGTATAATTGACACTGCAACTACTAGCATGCAGCTCTCTGGGGAGCACATGCGCGATGGGTTATAAATGGCTGCAGCTACTCGTTAATTCATATACTGCTACCCCATGAAGAAGAAGCTTGAAGCTTCAAAACGGGTCAGGACACTCATTATCAGGGAAGGTGTAAAGTTTGCTAATAAAGAAGGTGTTAAACCTACCGTTTATGGGGAGTGCATTTCTACGATCCGAGGCACCTTGGGAATCATGTTTATCGCGGCAGCCTCAGCCGCGGGAGATGCACCACCTGCGTTAAAGGAAACAGCGGGTCTGTATGGCTGCTATCAAAACAGCCTGGTTACAGCGACAGGCGGCTGCTGATTAAAACTGAGCACCTTCTCTGGCAGCTCACTGGAGAGCTGGGAACAATATTATTTATATAAGCAGCAAGAACTGAGTTGAATTGTACTAAACCCACTGGAGGGGTATAATTGACACTGCAACTACCAGCATCCTGCTCGCTGGGGAGCACATGCGCGATGGGTTATAAATGGCTGCAGCTACTCGTCAATTCATATACTGCTACCCCATGAAGAAGAAGCTTGAAGCTTCAAAACGGGTCAGGACACTCATTATCAGGGAAGGTGTAAAGTTTGCTAATAAAGAAGGTGTTAAACCTACCACTTATGTGGAGTGCATTTCTACGATCCGAGGCACCTTGGAAATCATGTTTATCGCGGCAGCCTCACGCCGCGGGAGATGCACCGCCCGCGTTAAAGGAAACAGCGGGTCTGTATGGCTGCTATCAAAACAGCCTGGTTACAGCGACAGGCGGCTGCTGATTAAAACGGAGCACCTTCTCTGGCAGCTCACTGGAGAGCTGGGAACAAAATTATTTATATAAGCAGCAAGAACTGAGTTGAATTGTATGAACCCCACTGGAGGGGTATAATTGACACTGCAACTACCAGCATCCAGCTCACTGGGGAGCACTTGCGCGATGGGTTATAAATGGCTGCAGCTACTCGTCAATTCATATACTGCTACCCCATGAAGAAGAAGCTTGAAGCTTCGAAACACGTCGGGACACTCATTATCAGCGAAGGTGTAAAGTTTGCTAATAAAGAAGGTGTTAAACCTATCGCTTAAGTGGAGTGCATTTCTACGATCCGAGGCACCTTGGGAATCATATTTATCGCGGCAGAATCAGCCGCGGGAGATGCACCGTCCGCGTTAAAGGAAACAGCGGGTCAGTATGGCTGCTATCAAAACAGCCTGGTTACAGCAACAGGCGGCTGCTGATTAAAATGGAGCACCTTCTCTGGCAGCTCACTGTAGAGCTGGGAACAATATTATTTAAATAAGCAGCAAGAACTGAGTTGAATTGTAAGAACCCCACTGGAGGGGTATAATTGACACTGCAACTACCAGCATGCAGCTCAATGGGGAGCATATGGGCGATTGGTTATAAATGGCTGCAGCTAATCGACAATTCATATACTGCTACCCCATGAAGAAGAACCTCGAAGCTTCGAAACGCGTCGGGACACTCATTATCAGCAAAGGTGTAAAGTTTGCTAATAAAGAAGGTGTTAAACCTACTACTTATGTGGAGTGCATTTCTACGATCCGAGGCACCTTGGGAATCATGTTTATCGCAGCAGCCTCACGCCGCGGGAGATGCATTGCCCGCGTTAAAGGAAACAGCGGGTCTGTATGGCTGCTATCAAAACAGCCTGGTTACAGCGACAGGCGGCTGCTGATTAAAACGGAGGACCTTCTCTGGCAGCTCACTGTAGAGCTGGGAACAATATTATTTAAATAAGCAGCAAGAACTGAGTTGAATTGTAAGAACTCCACTTGAGGGGTATAATTGACACTGCAACTACCAGCATGCAGCTCACTGGTGAGCAAATGGGCAATGGGTTATAAATGGCTGCAGCTACTCGTCAATTCATTTACTGCTACTCCATGAAGAAGAAGCTTGAATGTTCGAAACGCGCCAGGACACTCATTATCAGCAAAGGTGTAAAGTGTGCTAATAAAGAAGGTGTTAAACCTACCACTTATGTGGAGTGCATTTCTACGATCCGAAGCACCTTGGGAATCATGTTTATTGCGGCAGCCTCAGCCGCGGAAGATGCACCGCCCGCGTTAAAGGAAACAGCGGGTCTGTATGGCTGCTATCAAAACAGCCTGGTTACAGCGACAGGCGGCTGCTGATTAAAACGGAGCACCTTCTCTGGCAGCTCACTGGAGAGCTGGGAACAATATTTTTTAAATAAGCAGCAAGAACTGAGTTGAATTGTACTAACACCACTGGAGGGGTATAATTGACACTGCAACTACTAGCATGCAGCTCTCTGGGGAGCACATGCGCGATGGGTTATAAATGGCTGCAGCTACTCGTTAATTCATATACTGCTACCCCATGAAGAAGAAGCTTGAAGCTTCAAAACGGGTCAGGACACTCATTATCAGGGAAGGTGTAAAGTTTGCTAATAAAGAAGGTGTTAAACCTACCGCTTATGGGGAGTGCATTTCTACGATCCGAGGCACCTTGGGAATCATGTTTATCGCGGCAGCCTCAGCCGCGGGAGATGCACCGCCTGCGTTAAAGGAAACAGCGGGTCTGTATGGCTGCTATCAAAACAGCCTGGTTACAGCGACAGGCGGCTGCTGATTAAAACTGAGCACCTTCTCTGGCAGCTCACTGGAGAGCTGGGAACAATATTATTTATATAAGCAGCAAGAACTGAGTTGAATTGTACGAAACCCACTGGAGGGGTATAATTGACACTGCAACTACCAGCATCCAGCTCACTGGGGAGCACATGCGCGATGGGTTATAAATGGCTGCAGCTACTCGTCAATTCATATACTGCTACCCCATAAAGAAGAAGCTTGAAGCTTCGAAACGCGTCGGGACACTCATTATCAGCGAAGGTGTAAAGTTTGCTAATAAAGAAGGTGTTAAACCTACCACTTATGTGGAGTGCATTTCTACGATCCGAGGCACCTTGGGAATCATGTTTATCGCGGCAGCCTCACGACGCAGGAGATGCACTGCCCGCGTTAAAGGAAACAGCGGGTCTGTATGGCTGCTATCAAAACAGCCTGGTTACAGCGACAGGCGGCTGCTGATTAAAACGGAGCACCTTCTCTGGCAGCTCACTGTACAGCTGGGAACAATATTATTTAAATAAGCAGCAAGAACTGAGTTGAATTGTAAGAACCCCACTGGAGGGGTATAATTGACACTGCAACTACCGGCATGCAGCTCACTGGGGAGCACATGGGCGATGGGTTATAAATGGCTGCAGCTACTCGTCAATTCATATACTGCTACCCCATGA
Source organism: Lissotriton helveticus (assembly GCF_964261635.1). Taxonomy (NCBI): domain Eukaryota; kingdom Metazoa; phylum Chordata; class Amphibia; order Caudata; family Salamandridae; genus Lissotriton; species Lissotriton helveticus. Next base: position 1,328,986,944 of record NC_136068.1, on the reverse strand, counting down.
AGAAGAAGCTTGAAGCTTCGAAACTCGCCAGGACACTCAATATCAGCGAAGGTGTAAAGTTTGCTAATAGAGAAGGTGTTAAACCTACCACTTATGTGGAGTGCATTTCTATGATCCGAAGCACCTTGGGAATCATGTTTATTGCGGCAGCCTCAGCCGCGGGAGATGCACCGCCCGCGTTAAAGGAAACAGCGGGTCTGTATGGCTGCTATCAAAACAGCCTGATTACAGCGACAGGGGGCTGCTGATTAAAACGGAGCACCTTCTCTGGTAGCTCACTGGAGAGCTGGGAACAATATTATTTAAATAAGCAGCAAGAACTGAGTTGAATTGTACAAACCCCACTGGAGGGGTATAATTGACACTGCAACTACTAGCATGCACCTCACTGGGGAGCACATGCGCGATGGGTCATAAATGGCTGCAGCTACTCGTTAATTCATATACTGCTACCCCATGAAGAAGAAGCTTGAAGCTTCGAAACGGGTCGGGACACTTATTATCAGGGAAGGTGTAAAGTTTGCTAATAAAGAAGGTGTTAAACCTACCGCTTATGGGGAGTACATTTCTACGATCCGAGGCACCTTGGGAATCATGTTTATCGCGGCAGCCTCAGCCGCGGGAGATGCACCGCCTGCGTTAAAGGAAACAGCGGGTCTGTATGGCTGCTATCAAAACAGCCTAGTTACAGCGACAGGCGGCTGCTGATTAAAATAGAGCGCCTTCTCTGGCAGCTCACTGGAGAGCTGGGAACAATATTATTTATATAAGCAGCAAGAACTGAGTTGAATTGTACGAACCCCACTGGAGGGGTATAATTGACACTGCAACTACCAGCATCCAGCTCACTGGGGAGCACATGCGCGATGGGTTATAAATGGCTGCAGCTACTCGTCAATTCATATACTGCTACCCCATGAAGAAGAAGATTGAAGCTTCGAAACGCGTCGGGACACTCATTATCAGCGAAGGTGTAAAGTTTGCTAATAAAGAAGGTGTTAAACCTACCGCTTAAGTGGAGTGCATTTCTACGATCCGAGGCACCTTGGGAATCATATTTATCGCGGCAGAATCAGCCACAGGAGATACACAGCCCGCGTTAAAGGAAACAGCGGGTCAGTATGGCTGCTATCAAAACAGCCTGGTTACAGCGACAGGCGGCTGCTGATTAAAATGGATCACCTTCTCTAGCAGCTCACTGTAGAGCTGGGAACAATATTATTTAAATAAGCAGCAAGAACTGAGTTGAATTGTAAGAACCCCACTGGAGGGGTATAATTGACACTGCAACTACCAGCATTCAGCTCACTGGGGAGCACATGGGCGATGGGTTATAAATGGCTGCAGCTACTCGACAATTCATATACTGCTACCCCATGAAGAAGAAGCTTGATGCTTCGAAACGCGTCGGGACACTCATTATCAGCGAAGGTGTAAAGTTTGCTAATAAAGAAGGTGTTAAACCTACCACTTATGTGGAGTGCATTTCTACGATCCGAGGCACCTTGGAAATCATGTTTATCGCGGCAGCCTCACGCCGCGGGAGATGCACCGCCCGCGTTAAAGAAAACAGCGGGTCTGTATGGCTGCTATCAAAACAGCCTGGTTACAGCGACAGGCGGCTGCTGATTAAAACGAAGCACCTTCTCTGGCAGCTCACTGGAGAGCTGGGAACAATATTATTTATATAAGCAGCAAGAACTGAGTTGAATTGTATGAACCCCACTGGAGGGGTATAATTGACACTGCAACTACCAGCATCCAGCTCACTGGGGAGCACATGCGCGATGGGTTATAAATGGCTGCAGCTACTCGTCAATTCATATACTGATACCCCATGAAGAAGAAGCTTGAAGCTTCGAAACACGTCGGGACACTCATTATCAGCGAAGGTGTAAAGTTTGCTAATAAAGAAGCTGTTAAACCTATCGCTTAAGTGGAGTGCATTTCTACGATCCGAGGCACCTTGGGAAACATATTTATCGCGGCAGAATCAGCCGCGGGAGATGCACCGCCCGCGTTAAAGGAAACAGCGGGTCAGTATGGCTGCTATCAAAACAGCCTGGTTACAGCAACAGGCGGCTGCTGATTAAAATGGAGCACCTTCTCTGGCAGCTCACTGTAGAGCTGGGAACAATATTATTTAAATAAGCAGCAAGAACTCAGTTGAATTGTAAGAACCCCACTGGAGGGGTATAATTGACACTGCAACTACCAGCATGCAGCTCACTGGGGAGCACATGGGCGATGGGTTATAAATGGCTGCAGCTAATCGACAATTCATATACTGCTACCCCATGAAGAAGAACCTCGAAGCTTCGAAACGCGTCGGGACACTCATTATCAGCAAAGGTGTAAAGTTTGCTAATAAAGAAGGTGTTAAACCTACCACTTATGTGGAGTGCATTTCTACGATCCGAAGCACCTTGGGAATCATGTTTATTGCGGCAGCCTCAGCCGCGGAAGATGCACCGCCCGCGTTAAAGGAAACAGCGGGTCTGTATGGCTGCTATCAAAACAGCCTGGTTACAGCGACAGGCGGCTGCTGATTAAAACGGAGCACCTTCTCTGGCAGCTCACTGGAGAGCTGGGAACAATATTTTTTAAATAAGCAGCAAGAACTGAGTTGAATTGTACTAACACCACTGGAGGGGTATAATTGACACTGCAACTACTAGCATGCAGCTCTCTGGGGAGCACATGCGCGATGGGTTATAAATGGCTGCAGCTACTCGTTAATTCATATACTGCTACCCCATGAAGAAGAAGCTTGAAGCTTCAAAACGGGTCAGGACACTCATTATCAGGGAAGGTGTAAAGTTTGCTAATAAAGAAGGTGTTAAACCTACCGTTTATGGGGAGTGCATTTCTACGATCCGAGGCACCTTGGGAATCATGTTTATCGCGGCAGCCTCAGCCGCGGGAGATGCACCGCCTGCGTTAAAGGAAACAGCGGGTCTGTATGGCTGCTATCAAAACAGCCTGGTTACAGCGACAGGCGGCTGCTGATTAAAACTGAGCACCTTCTCTGGCAGCTCACTGGAGAGCTGGGAACAATATTATTTATATAAGCAGCAAGAACTGAGTTGAATTGTACTAAACCCACTGGAGGGGTATAATTGACACTGCAACTACCAGCATCCTGCTCACTGGGGAGCACATGCGCGATGGGTTATAAATGGCTGCAGCTACTCGTCAATTCATATACTGCTACCCCATGAAGAAGAAGCTTGAAGCTTCAAAACGGGTCAGGACACTCATTATCAGGGAAGGTGTAAAGTTTGCTAATAAAGAAGGTGTTAAACCTACCACTTATGTGGAGTGCATTTCTACGATCCGAGGCACCTTGGAAATCATGTTTATCGCGGCAGCCTCACGCCGCGGGAGATACACCGCCCGCGTTAAAGGAAACAGCGGGTCTGTATGGCTGCTATCAAAACAGCCTGGTTACAGCGACAGGCGGCTGCTGATTAAAACGGAGCACCTTCTCTGGCAGCTCACTGGAGAGCTGGGAACAAAATTATTTATATAAGCAGCAAGAACTGAGTTGAATTGTATGAACCCCACTGCAGGGGTATAATTGACACTGCAACTACCAGCATCCAGCTCACTGGGGAGCACTTGCGCGATGGGTTATAAATGGCTGCAGCTACTCGTCAATTCATATACTGCTACCCCATGAAGAAGAAGCTTGAAGCTTCGAAACACGTCGGGACACTCATTATCAGCGAAGGTGTAAAGTTTGCTAATAAAGAAGGTGTTAAACCTATCGCTTAAGTGGAGTGCATTTCTACGATCCGAGGCACCTTGGGAATCATATTTATCGCGGCAGAATCAGCCGCGGGAGATGCACCGTCCGCGTTAAAGGAAACAGCGGGTCAGTATGGCTGCTATCAAAACAGCCTGGTTACAGCAACAGGCGGCTGCTGATTAAAATGGAGCACCTTCTCTGGCAGCTCACTGTAGAGCTGGGAACAATATTATTTAAATAAGCAGCAAGAACTGAGTTGAATGGTAAGAACCCCACTGGAGGGGTATAATTGACACTGCAACTACCAGCATGCAGCTCAATGGGGAGCATATGGGCGATGGGTTATAAATGGCTGCAGCTAATCGACAATTCATATACTGCTACCCCATGAAGAAGAACCTCGAAGCTTCGAAACGCGTCGGGACACTCATTATCAGCAAAGGTGTAAAGTTTGCTAATAAAGAAGGTGTTAAACCTACTACTTATGTGGAGTGCATTTCTACGATCCGAGGCACCTTGGGAATCATGTTTATCGCAGCAGCCTCACGCCGCGGGAGATGCATTGCCCGCGTTAAAGGAAACAGCGGGTCTGTATGGCTGCTATCAAAACAGCCTGGTTACAGCGACAGGCGGCTGCTGATTAAAACGGAGCACCTTCTCCGTCAGCTCACTGTAGAGCTGGGAACAAAATTATTTAAATAAGCAGCAAGAACTGAGTTGAATTGTAAGAACTCCACTTGAGGGGTATAATTGACACTGCAACTACCAGCATGCAGCTCACTGGTGAGCAAATGGGCAATGGGTTATAAATGGCTGCAGCTACTCGTCAATTCGTTTACTGCTACTCCATGAAGAAGAAGCTTGAATGTTCGAAACGCGCCAGGACACTCATTATCAGCAAAGGTGTAAAGTGTGCTAATAAAGAAGGTGTTAAACCTACCACTTATGTGGAGTGCATTTCTACGATCCGAAGCACCTTGGGAATCATGTTTATTGCGGCAGCCTCAGCCGCGGAAGATGCACCGCCCACGTTAAAGGAAACAGCGGGTCTGTATGGCTGCTATCAAAACAGCCTGGTTACAGCGACAGGCGGCTGCTGATTAAAACGGAGCACCTTCTCTGGCAGCTCACTGGAGAGCTGGGAACAATATTTTTTAAATAAGCAGCAAGAACTGAGTTGAATTGTACTAACACCACTGGAGGGGTATAATTGACACTGCAACTACTAGCATGCAGCTCTCTGGGGAGCACATGCGCGATGGGTTATAAATGGCTGCAGCTACTCGTTAATTCATATACTGCTACCCCATGAAGAAGAAGCTTGAAGCTTCAAAACGGGTCAGGACACTCATTATCAGGGAAGGTGTAAAGTTTGCTAATAAAGAAGGTGTTAAACCTACCGCTTATGGGGAGTGCATTTCTACGATCCGAGGCACCTTGGGAATCATGTTTATCGCGGCAGCCTCAGCCGCGGGAGATGCACCGCCTGCGTTAAAGGAAACAGCGGGTCTGTATGGCTGCTATCAAAACAGCCTGGTTACAGCGACAGGCGGCTGCTGATTAAAACTGAGCACCTTCTCTGGCAGCTCACTGGAGAGCTGGGAACAATATTATTTATATAAGCAGCAAGAACTGAGTTGAATTGTACGAAACCCACTGGAGGGGTATAATTGACACTGCAACTACCAGCATCCAGCTCACTGGGGAGTACATGCGCGATGGGTTATAAATGGCTGCAGCTACTCGTCAATTCATATACTGCTACCCCATAAAGAAGAAGCTTGAAGCTTCGAAACGCGTCGGGACACTCATTATCAGCGAAGGTGTAAAGTTTGCTAATAAAGAAGGTGTTAAACCTACCACTTATGTGGAGTGCATTTCTACGATCCGAGGCACCTTGGGAATCATGTTTATCGCGGCAGCCTCACGCCGCGGGAGATGCACTGCCCGCGTTAAAGGAAACAGCGGGTCTGTATGGCTGCTATCAAAACAGCTTGGTTACAGCGACAGGCGGCTGCGGATTAAAACGGAGCACCTTCTCTGGCAGCTCACTGTAGAGCTGGGAACAATATTATTTAAATAAGCAGCAAGAACTGAGTTGAATAGTAAGAACCCCACTGGAGGGGTATAATTGACACTGCAACTACCGGCATTCAGCTCACTGGGGAGCACATGGGCGATGGGTTATAAATAGCTGCAGCTACTCGTCAATTCATATACTGCTACCCCATGAAGAAGAAGCTTGAAGCTTCGAAACGCGCCAGGACACTCAATATCAGCGAAGGTGTAAAGTTTGCTAATAGAGAAGGTGTTAAACCTACCACTTATGTGGAGTGCATTTCTACGATCCGAAGCACCTTGGGAATCATGTTTATCGCGGCAGCCTCAGCCGCGGGAGATGCACCGCCCGCGTTAAAGGAAACAGCGGGTCTGGATGGCTGCTATCAAAACAGCCTGGTTACAGCGACAGGCGGCTGCTGATTAAAATGGAGCACCTTCTCTGGTAGCTCACTGGAGAGCTGGGAACAATATTATTTAAATAAGCAGCAAGAACTGAGTTGAATTGTACGAACCCCACTGGAGGGGTATAATTGACACTGCAACTACTAGCATGCAGCTCACTGGGGAGCACATGCGCGATGGGTCATAAATGGCCGCAGCTACTCGTTAATTCATATACTGCTACCCCATGAAGAAGAAGCTTGAAGCTTCGAAACGGGTCGGGACACTCATTATCAGGGAAGGTGTAAAGTTTGCTAATAAAGAAGGTGTTAAACCTACCGCTTATGGGGAGTGCATTTCTACGATCCGAGGCACCTTGGGAATCATGTTTATCGCGGCAGCCTCAGCCGCGGGAGATGCCCCGCCCGCGTTAAAGGAAACAGCGGGTCTGTAAGGCTGCTATCAAAACAGCCTAGTTACAGCGACAGGCGGCTGCTGATTAAAATAGAGCGCCTTCTCTGGCAGCTCACTGGAGAGCTGGGAACAATATTATTTAAATAAGCAGCAAGAACTGAGTTGAATTGTACGAACCCCACTGGAGGGGTATAATTGACACTGCAACTACCAGCATGCAGCTCACTGGGGAGCATATGCGGGATGGGTTATAAATGGCTGCCGCTACTCATCAATTCATATACCGCTACCCCATGAAGAAGAAGCTTGAACCTTCGAAATGCGTCGGGACACTCATTATCAGCGAAGGTGTAAAGTTTGCTAATAAAGAAGGCGTTAAACCTTCCTCTTATGTGGAGTGCATTTCTACCATCCGAGGCACCTTGGCAATCATGTTTATCGTGGCAGTCTCAGCCGCGGGAGATGCACCACCCGAGTTAAAGGAAACAGCGGGTCTGTATGGCTGCTATCAAAACAGCCTGGTTGCAGCGACAGGCGGCTGCTGATTAAAACGGAGCACCTTCTCTGCAGCTCACTGGAGAGCTGGGAACAATAATATTTAAATAAGCAGCAAGAACTGAGTAGAATTGTACGTACACCACTGGAGGGGTATAATTGACACTGCAACTACCAGCATGCAGCTCACTGGGGAGCACATGCGCGATGGGTTATAAATGGCTGCAGCTACTCGTCAATTCATATACTGCTACCCCATGAAGAAGAAGATTGAAGCTTCGAAAGGCGTCGGGAAACTCATTATCAGCGAAGGTGTAAAGTTTGCTAATAAAGAAGGTGTTAAACCTACCGCTTAAGTGGAGTGCATTTCTACGATCCGAGGCACCTTGGGAATCATATTTATCGTGGCAGAATCAGCCACGGGAGATACGCAGCCCGCGTTAAAGGAAACAGCGGGTCAGTATGGCTGCTATCAAAACAGCCTGGTTACAGCGACAGGCGGCTGCTGATTAAAATGGAGCACCTTCTCTAGCAGCTCACTGTAGAGCTGGGAACAATAATATTTAAATAAGCAGCAAGAACTGAGTTGAATTGTAAGAACCCCACTGGAGGGGTATAATTGACACTGCAACTACCAGCATTCAGCTCACTGGGGAGCACATGGGCGATGGGTTATAAATGGCTGCAGCTACTCGACAATTCATATACTGCTACCCCATGAAGAAGAAGCTTGATGCTTCGAAACGCGTCGGGACACTCATTATCAGCGAAGGTGTAAAGTTTGCTAATAAAGAAGGTGTTAAACCTACCACTTATGTGGAGTGCATTTCTACGATCCGAGGCACCTTGGAAATCATGTTTATCGCGGCAGCCTCACGCCGCGGGAGATGCACCGCCCGCGTTAAAGAAAACAGCGGGTCTGTATGGCTGCTATCAAAACAGCCTGGTTACAGCGACAGGCGGCTGCTGATTAAAACGAAGCACCTTCTCTGGCAGCTCACTGGAGAGCTGGGAACAATATTATTTATATAAGTAGCAAGAACTGAGTTGAATTGTATGAACCCCACTGGAGGGGTATAATTGACACTGCAACTACCAGCATCCAGCTCACTGGGGAGCACATGCGCGATGGGTTATAAATGGCTGCAGCTACTCGTCAATTCATATACTGATACCCCATGAAGAAGAAGCTTGAAGCTTCGAAACACGTCGGGACACTCATTATCAGCGAAGGTGTAAAGTTTGCTAATAAAGAAGCTGTTAAACCTATCGCTTAAGTGGAGTGCATTTCTACGATCCGAGGCACCGTGGGAAACATATTTATCGCGGCAGAATCAGCCGCGGGAGATGCACCGCCCGCGTTAAAGGAAACAGCGGGTCAGTATGGCTGCTATCAAAACAGCCTGGTTACAGCAACAGGCGGCTGCTGATTAAAATGGAGCACCTTCTCTGGCAGCTCACTGTAGAGCTGGGAACAATATTATTTAAATAAGCAGCAAGAACTGAGTTGAATTGTAAGAACCCCACTGGAGGGGTATAATTGACACTGCAACTACCAGCATGCAGCTCACTGGGGAGCACATGGGCGATGGGTTATAAATGGCTGCAGCTAATCGACAATTCATATACTGCTACCCCATGAAGAAGAACCTCGAAGCTTCGAAACGCGTCGGGACACTCATTATCAGCAAAGGTGTAAAGTTTGCTAATAAAGAAGGTGTTAAACCTACCACTTATGTGGAGTGCATTTCTACGATCCGAGGCACCTTGGGAATCATGTTTATCGCAGCAGCCTCACGCCGCGGGAGATGCATTGCCCGCGTTAAAGGAAACAGCGGGTCTGTATGGCTGCTATCAAAACAGCCTGGTTACAGCGACAGGCGGCTGCTGATTAAAACGGAGCACCTTCTCTGGCAGCTCACTGGAGAGCTGGGAACAATATTTTTTAAATAAGCAGCAAGAACTGAGTTGAATTGTACTAACACCACTGGAGGGGTATAATTGACACTGCAACTACTAGCATGCAGCTCTCTGGGGAGCACATGCGCGATGGGTTATAAATGGCTGCAGCTACTCGTTAATTCATATACTGCTACCCCATGAAGAAGAAGCTTGAAGCTTCAAAACGGGTCAGGACACTCATTATCAGGGAAGGTGTAAAGTTTGCTAATAAAGAAGGTGTTAAACCTACCGTTTATGGGGAGTGCATTTCTACGATCCGAGGCACCTTGGGAATCATGTTTATCGCGGCAGCCTCAGCCGCGGGAGATGCACCACCTGCGTTAAAGGAAACAGCGGGTCTGTATGGCTGCTATCAAAACAGCCTGGTTACAGCGACAGGCGGCTGCTGATTAAAACTGAGCACCTTCTCTGGCAGCTCACTGGAGAGCTGGGAACAATATTATTTATATAAGCAGCAAGAACTGAGTTGAATTGTACTAAACCCACTGGAGGGGTATAATTGACACTGCAACTACCAGCATCCTGCTCACTGGGGAGCACATGCGCGATGGGTTATAAATGGCTGCAGCTACTCGTCAATTCATATACTGCTACCCCATGAAGAAGAAGCTTGAAGCTTCAAAACGGGTCAGGACACTCATTATCAGGGAAGGTGTAAAGTTTGCTAATAAAGAAGGTGTTAAACCTACCACTTATGTGGAGTGCATTTCTACGATCCGAGGCACCTTGGAAATCATGTTTATCGCGGCAGCCTCACGCCGCGGGAGATGCACCGCCCGCGTTAAAGGAAACAGCGGGTCTGTATGGCTGCTATCAAAACAGCCTGGTTACAGCGACAGGCGGCTGCTGATTAAAACGGAGCACCTTCTCTGGCAGCTCACTGGAGAGCTGGGAACAAAATTATTTATATAAGCAGCAAGAACTGAGTTGAATTGTATGAACCCCACTGGAGGGGTATAATTGACACTGCAACTACCAGCATCCAGCTCACTGGGGAGCACTTGCGCGATGGGTTATAAATGGCTGCAGCTACTCGTCAATTCATATACTGCTACCCCATGAAGAAGAAGCTTGAAGCTTCGAAACACGTCGGGACACTCATTATCAGCGAAGGTGTAAAGTTTGCTAATAAAGAAGGTGTTAAACCTGTCGCTTAAGTGGAGTGCATTTCTACGATCCGAGGCACCTTGGGAATCATATTTATCGCGGCAGAATCAGCCGCGGGAGATGCACCGTCCGCGTTAAAGGAAACAGCGGGTCAGTATGGCTGCTATCAAAACAGCCTGGTTACAGCAACAGGCGGCTGCTGATTAAAATGGAGCACCTTCTCTGGCAGCTCACTGTAGAGCTGGGAACAATATTATTTAAATAAGCAGCAAGAACTGAGTTGAATTGTAAGAACCCCACTGGAGGGGTATAATTGACACTGCAACTACCAGCATGCAGCTCAATGGGGAGCATATGGGCGATGGGTTATAAATGGCTGCAGCTAATCGACAATTCATATACTGCTACCCCATGAAGAAGAACCTCGAAGCTTCGAAACGCGTCGGGACACTCATTATCAGCAAAGGTGTAAAGTTTGCTAATAAAGAAGGTGTTAAACCTACTACTTATGTGGAGTGCATTTCTACGATCCGAGGCACCTTGGGAATCATGTTTATCGCAGCAGCCTCACGCCGCGGGAGATGCATTGCCCGCGTTAAAGGAAACAGCGGGTCTGTATGGCTGCTATCAAAACAGCCTGGTTACAGCGACAGGCGGCTGCTGATTAAAACGGAGGACCTTCTCTGGCAGCTCACTGTAGAGCTGGGAACAATATTATTTAAATAAGCAGCAAGAACTGAGTTGAATTGTAAGAACTCCACTTGAGGGGTATAATTGACACTGCAACTACCAGCATGCAGCTCACTGGTGAGCAAATGGGCAATGGGTTATAAATGGCTGCAGCTACTCGTCAATTCATTTACTGCTACTCCATGAAGAAGAAGCTTGAATGTTCGAAACGCGCCAGGACACTCATTATCAGCAAAGGTGTAAAGTGTGCTAATAAAGAAGGTGTTAAACCTACCACTTATGTGGAGTGCATTTCTACGATCCGAAGCACCTTGGGAATCATGTTTATTGCGGCAGCCTCAGCCGCGGAAGATGCACCGCCCGCGTTAAAGGAAACAGCGGGTCTGTATGGCTGCTATCAAAACAGCCTGGTTACAGCGACAGGCGGCTGCTGATTAAAACGGAGCACCTTCTCTGGCAGCTCACTGGAGAGCTGGGAACAATATTTTTTAAATAAGCAGCAAGAACTGAGTTGAATTGTACTAACACCACTGGAGGGGTATAATTGACACTGCAACTACTAGCATGCAGCTCTCTGGGGAGCACATGCGCGATGGGTTATAAATGGCTGCAGCTACTCGTTAATTCATATACTGCTACCCCATGAAGAAGAAGCTTGAAGCTTCAAAACGGGTCAGGACACTCATTATCAGGGAAGGTGTAAAGTTTGCTAATAAAGAAGGTGTTAAACCTACCGCTTATGGGGAGTGCATTTCTACGATCCGAGGCACCTTGGAAATCATGTTTATCGCGGCAGCCTCAGCCGCGGGAGATGCACCGCCTGCGTTAAAGGAAACAGCGGGTCTGTATGGCTGCTATCAAAACAGCCTGGTTACAGCGACAGGCGGCTGCTGATTAAAACTGAGCACCTTCTCTGGCAGCTCACTGGAGAGCTGGGAACAATATTATTTATATAAGCAGCAAGAACTGAGTTGAATTGTACGAAACCCACTGGAGGGGTATAATTGACACTGCAACTACCAGCATCCAGCTCACTGGGGAGCACATGCGCAATGGGTTATAAATGGCTGCAGCTACTCGTCAATTCATATACTGCTACCCCATAAAGAAGAAGCTTGAAGCTTCGAAACGCGTCGGGACACTCATTATCAGCGAAGGTGTAAAGTTTGCTAATAAAGAAGGTGTTAAACCTACCACTTATGTGGAGTGCATTTCTACGATCCGAGGCACCTTGGGAATCATGTTTATCGCGGCAGCCTCACGACGCAGGAGATGCACTGCCCGCGTTAAAGGAAACAGCGGGTCTGTATGGCTGCTATCAAAACAGCCTGGTTACAGCGACAGGCGGCTGCTGATTAAAACGGAGCACCTTCTCTGGCAGCTCACTGTACAGCTGGGAACAATATTATTTAAATAAGCAGCAAGAACTGAGTTGAATTGTAAGAACCCCACTGGAGGGGTATAATTGACACTGCAACTACCGGCATGCAGCTCACTGGGGAGCACATGGGCGATGGGTTATAAATGGCTGCAGCTACTCGTCAATTCATATACTGCTACCCCATGAAGAAGAAGCTTGAAGCTTCGAAACTCGCCAGGACACTCAATATCAGCGAAGGTGTAAAGTTTGCTAATAGAGAAGGTGTTAAACCTACCACTTATGTGGAGTGCATTTCTATGATCCGAAGCACCTTGGGAATCATGTTTATTGCGGCAGCCTCAGCCGCGGGAGATGCACCGCCCGCGTTAAAGGAAACAGCGGGTCTGTATGGCTGCTATCAAAACAGCCTGATTACAGCGACAGGGGGCTGCTGATTAAAACGGAGCACCTTCTCTGGTAGCTCACTGGAGAGCTGGGAACAATATTATTTAAATAAGCAGCAAGAACTGAGTTGAATTGTACAAACCCCACTGGAGGGGTATAATTGACACTGCAACTACTAGCATGCACCTCACTGGGGAGCACATGCGCGATGGGTCATAAATGGCTGCAGCTACTCGTTAATTCATATACTGCTACCCCATGAAGAAGAAGCTTGAAGCTTCGAAACGGGTCGGGACACTTATTATCAGGGAAGGTGTAAAGTTTGCTAATAAAGAAGGTGTTAAACCTACCGCTTATGGGGAGTACATTTCTACGATCCGAGGCACCTTGGGAATCATGTTTATCGCGGCAGCCTCAGCCGCGGGAGATGCACCGCCTGCGTTAAAGGAAACAGCGGGTCTGTATGGCTGCTATCAAAACAGCCTAGTTACAGCGACAGGCGGCTGCTGATTAAAATAGAGCGCCTTCTCTGGCAGCTCACTGGAGAGCTGGGAACAATATTATTTATATAAGCAGTAAGAACTGAGTTGAATTGTACGAACCCCACTGGAGGGGTATAATTGACACTGCAACTACCAGCATCCAGCTCACTGGGGAGCACATGCGCGATGGGTTATAAATGGCTGCAGCTACTCGTCAATTCATATACTGCTACCCCATGAAGAAGAAGATTGAAGCTTCGAAACGCGTCGGGACACTCATTATCAGCGAAGGTGTAAAGTTTGCTAATAAAGAAGGTGTTAAACCTACCGCTTAAGTGGAGTGCATTTCTACGATCCGAGGCACCTTGGGAATCATATTTATCGCGGCAGAATCAGCCACAGGAGATACACAGCCCGCGTTAAAGGAAACAGCGGGTCAGTATGGCTGCTATCAAAACAGCCTGGTTACAGCGACAGGCGGCTGCTGATTAAAATGGATCACCTTCTCTAGCAGCTCACTGTAGAGCTGGGAACAATATTATTTAAATAAGCAGCAAGAACTGAGTTGAATTGTAAGAACCCCACTGGAGGGGTATACTTGACACTGCAACTACCAGCATCCAGCTCACTGGGGAACACATGCGCGATGGGTTATAAATGGCTGCAGCTACTCGTCAATTCATATACTGCTACCCCATGAAGAAGAAGATTGAAGCTTCGAAACGCGTCGGGACACTCATTATCAGCAAAGGTGTAAAGTTTGCTAATAAAGAAGGTGTTAAACCTACCACTTATGTGGAGTGCATTTCTACGATCCGAAGCACCTTGGGAATCATGTTTATTGCGGAAGCCTCAGCCGCGGAAGATGCACCGCCCGCGTTAAAGGAAACAGCGGGTCTGTATGGCTGCTATCAAAACAGCCTGGTTACAGCGACAGGCGACTGCTGATTAAAACGGAGCACCTTCTCTGGCAGCTCACTGGAGAGCTGGGAACAATATTTTTTAAATAAGCAGCAAGAACTGAGTTGAATTGTACTACCACCACTGGAGGGGTATAATTGACACTGCAACTACTAGCATGCAGCTCTCTGGGGAGCACATGCGCGATGGGTTATAAATGGCTGCAGCTACTCGTTAATTCATATACTGCTACCCCATGAAGAAGAAGCTTGAAGCTTCAAAACGGGTCAGGACACTCATTATCAGGGAAGGTGTAAAGTTTGCTAATAAAGAAGGTGTTAAACCTACCGCTTATGGGGAGTGCATTTCTACGATCCGAGGCACCTTGGGAATCATGTTTATCGCGGCAGCCTCAGCCGCGGGAGATGCACCGCCTGCGTTAAAGGAAACAGCGGGTCTGTATGGCTGCTATCAAAACAGCCTGGTTACAGCGACAGGCGGCTGCTGATTAAAACTGAGCACCTTCTCTGGCAGCTCACTGGAGAGCTGGGAACAATATTATTTATATAAGCAGCAAGAACTGAGTTGAATTGTACGAAACCCACTGGAGGGGTATAATTGACACTGCAACTACCAGCATCCAGCTCACTGGGGAGCACATGCGCGATGGGTTATAAATGGCTGCAGCTACTCGTCAATTCATATACTGCTACCCCATAAAGAAGAAGCTTGAAGCTTCGAAACGCGTCGGGACACTCATTATCAGCGAAGGTGTAAAGTTTGCTAATAAAGAAGGTGTTAAACCTACCACTTATGTGGAGTGCATTTCTACGATCCGAGGCACCTTGGGAATCATGTTTATCGCGGCAGCCTCACGACGCAGGAGATGCACTGCCCGCGTTTAAGGAAACAGCGGGTCTGTATGACTGCTATCAAAACAGCCTGGTTACAGCGACAGGCGGCTGCTGATTAAAACGGAGCACCTTCTCTGGCAGCTCACTGTACAGCTGGGAACAATATTATTTAAATAAGCAGCAAGAACTGAGTTGAATTGTAAGAACCCCACTGGAGGGGTATAATTGACACTACAACTACCGGCATGCAGCTCACTGGGGAGCACATGGGCGATGGGTTATAAATGGCTGCAGCTACTCGTCAATTCATATACTGCTACCCCATGAAGAAGAAGCTTGAAGCTTCGAAACTCGCCAGGACACTCAATATCAGCGAAGGTGTAAAGTTTGCTAATAGAGAAGGTGTTAAACCTACCACTTATGTGGAGTGCATTTCTATGATCCGAAGCACCTTGGGAATCATGTTTATTGCGGCAGCCTCAGCCGCGGGAGATGCACCGCCCGCGTTAAAGAAAACAGCGGGTCTGTATGGCTGCTATCAAAACAGCCTGATTACAGCGACAGGCGGCTGCTGATTAAAACGGAGCACCTTCTCTGGTAGCTCACTGGAGAGCTGGGAACAATATTATTTAAATAAGCAGCAAGAACTGAGTTGAATTGTACGAACCCCACTGGAGGGGTATAATTGACACTGCAACTACTAGCATGCACCTCACTGGGGAGCACATGCGCGATGGGTCATAAATGGCTGCAGCTACTCGTTAATTCATATACTGCTACCCCATGAAGAAGAAGCTTGAAGCTTCGAAACGGGTCGGGACACTCATTATCAGGGAAGGTGTAAAGTTTGCTAATAAAGAAGGTGTTAAACCTACCGCTTATGGGGAGTACATTTCTACGATCCGAGGCACCTTGGGAATCATGTTTATCGCGGCAGCCTCAGCCGCGGGAGATGCACCGCCTGCGTTAAAGGAAACAGCGCGTCTGTATGGCTGCTATCAAAACAGCCTAGTTAAAGCGACAGGCGGCTGCTGATTAAAATAGAGCGCCTTCTCTGGCAGCTCACTGGAGAGCTGGGAACAATATTATTTATATAAGCAGCAAGAACTGAGTTGAATTGTATGAACCCCACTGGAGGGGTATAATTGACACTGCAACTACCAGCATCCAGCTCACTGGGGAGCACATGCGCGATGGGTTATAAATGGCTGCAGCTACTCGTCAATTCATATACTGCTACCCCATGAAGAAGAAGATTGAAGCTTCGAAACGCGTCGGGACACTCATTATCAGCGAAGGTGTAAAGTTTGCTAATAAAGAAGGTGTTAAACCTACCGCTTAAGTGGAGTGCATTTCTACGATCCGAGGCACCTTGGGAATCATATTTATCGCGGCAGAATCAGCCACAGGAGATACACAGCCCGCGTTAAAGGAAACAGCGGGTCAGTATGGCAGCTATCAAAACAGCCTGGTTACAGCGACAGGCGGCTGCTGATTAAAATGGAGCACCTTCTCTAGCAGCTCACTGTAGAGCTGGGAACAATATTATTTAAATAAGCAGCAAGAACTGAGTTGAATTGTAAGAACCCCACTGGAGGGGTATACTTGACACTGCAACTACCAGCATCCAGCTCACTGGGGAACACATGCGCGATGGGTTATAAATGGCTGCAGCTACTCGTCAATTCATATACTGCTACCCCATGAAGAAGAAGATTGAAGCTTCGAAACGCGTCGGGACACTCATTATCAGCGAAGGTGTAAAGTTTGCTAATAAAGAAGGTGTTAAACCTACCACTTATGTGGAGTGCATTTCTACGATCCGAGGCACCTTGGGAATCATGTTTATCGCGGCAGCCTCACGCCGCGGGAGATGCACCGCCCGCGTTAAAAGAAACAGCGGGTCTGTATGGCTGCTATCAAAACAGCCTGGTTAGAGCAACAGGCGGCTGCTGATTAAAACGGAGCACCTTCTCTGGCAGCTCACTGGAGAGTTGGGAACAATATTATTTATATAAGCAGCAAGAACTGAGTTGAATTGTACGAACCCCACTGGAGGGGTATAATTGACACTGCAACTACCAGCATCCAGCTCACTGGGGAGCACATGCCCGATGGGTTATAAATTGCTGCAGCTACTCGTCAATTCATATACTGCTACCCCATGAAGAAGAAGCTTGAAGCTTCGAAACTCGTCGGGACACTCATTATCAGCGCAGGTGTAAAGTTTGCTAATAAAGAAGGTGTTAAACCTATCGCTTAAGTGGAGTGCATTTCTACGATCCGAGGCACCTTGGGAATCATATTTATCGCGGCAGAATCAGCCGTGGTAGATGCACCGCCCGCGTTAAAGGAAACAGCGGGTCAGTATGGCTGCTATCAAAACAGCCTGGTTACAGCAACAGGCAGCTGCTGATTAAAATGGAGCACCTTCTCTGGCAGCTCACTGTAGAGCTGGGAACAATATTATTTAAATAAGTAGCAAGAACTGAGTTGAATTGTAAGAACCCCACTGGAGGGGTATAATTGACACTGCAACTACCAGCATGCAGCTCACTGGGGAGCACATGGGCGATGGGTTATAAATGGCTGCAGCTACTCGACAATTCATATACTGCTACCCCATGAAGAAGAAGCTTGAAGCTTCGAAACGCGTCGGGACACTCATTATCAGCAAAGGTGTAAAGTTTGCTAATAAAGAAGGTGTTAAACCTACCACTTATGTGGAGTGCATTTCTACGAGCCGAGGCACCTTGGGAATCATGTTTATCGCGGCAGCCTCACGCCGCGGGAGATGCACTGCCCGCGTTAAAGGAAACAGCGGGTCTGTATGGCTGCTATCAAAACAGCCTGGTTACAGCGACAGGCGGCTGCTGATTAAAACGGAGCACCTTCTCTGGCAGCTCACTGGTGAGCTGGGAACAATATTTTTTAAATAAGCAGCAAGAACTGAGTTGAATTGTACTAACACCACTGGAGGGGTATAATTGACACTGCAACTACCGGCATGCAGCTCACTGGGGAGCACATGGGCGATGGGTTATAAATGGCTGCAGCTACTCGTCAATTCATATACTGCTACCCCATGAAGAAGAAGCTTGAAGCTTCGAAACGCGCCAGGACACACAATATCAGCGAAGGTGTAAAGTTTGCTAATAGAGAAGGTGTTAAACCTACCACTTATGTGGAGTGCATTTCTATGATCCGAAGCACCTTGGGAATCATGTTTATCGCGGCAGCCTCAGCCGCGGGAGATGCACCGCCCGCGTTAAAGGAAACAGCGGGTCTGTATGGCTGCTATCAAAACAGCCTGGTTACAGCGACAGGCGGCTGTTGATTAAAACGGAGCACCTTCTCTGGTAGCTCACTGGAGAGCTGGGAACAATATTATTTAAATAAGCAGCAAGAACTGAGTTGAATTGTACGAACCCCACTGGAGGGGTATGATTGACACTGCAACTACTAGCATGCAGCTCACTGGGGAGCACATGCGCGATGGGTCATAAATGGCTGCAGCTACTCGTTAATTCATATACTGCTACCCCATGAAGAAGAAGCTTAAAGCTTCGAAACGGGTCGGGACACTCATTATCAGGGAAGGTGTAAAGTTTGCTAATAAAGAAGGTGTTAAACCTACCGCTTATGGGGAGTGCATTTCTACGATCCGAGGCACCTTGGGAATCATGTTTATCGCGGCAGCCTCAGCCGCGGGAGATGCACCGCCCGCGTTAAAGGAAACAGCGGGTCTGTATGGCTGCTATCAATACAGCCTAGTTACAGCGACAGGCGGCTGCTGATTAAAATAGAGCGCCTTCTCTGGCAGCTCACTGGAGAGCTGGGAACAATATTATTTAAATAAGCAGCAAGAACTGAGTTGAATTGTACGAACCCCACTGGAGGGGTATAATTGACACTGCAACTACCAGCATGCAGCTCACTGGGGAGCACATGCGGGATGGGTTATAAATGGCTGCCGCTACTCATCAATTCATATACTGCTACCCCATGAAGAAGAAGCTTGAAGCTTCGAAATGCGTCGGGACACTCATTATCAGCGAAGGTGTAAAGTTTGCTAATAAAGAAGGTGTTAAACCTACCGCTTATGAGGAGTGCATTTCTACGATCCGAGGCACCTTGGGAATCATGTTTATCGCGGCAGCCCCAGCCGCGGGAGATGCACCGCCCGCGTTAAAGGAAACAGCGGGTCTGTATGGCTGCTATCAAAACAGCCTAGTTACAGCGACAGGCGGCTGCCGATTAAAATAGAGCACCTTCTCTGGCAGCTCACTGGAGAGCTGGGACCAATATTATTTAAATAAGCAGCAAGAACTGAGTTGAATTGTACGAACCCCACTGGAGGGGTATAATTGACACTGCAACTAACAGCATGCAGCTCACTGGGGAGCACATGCGGGATGGGTTATAAATGGCTGCAGCTACTCGTCAATTTATATACTGCTACCCCATGAAGAAGAAGCTTGAAGCTTCTAAATGCGTCGGGACACTCATTATCAGCGAAGGTGTAAAGTTTGCTAATAAAGAAGGCGTTAAACCTACCGCTTATGTGGAGTGCATTTCTACGATCCGAGGCACCTTGGCAATCATTTTTATCACGGCAGCCTCAGCCGCGGGAGACGCACCGCCCGAGTTAAAGGAAACAGCGGGTCTGTATGGCTGCTATCAAAACAGCCTGGTTGTAGCGAAAGGCGGCTGCTGATTAAAACGGAGCACCTTCTCTGGCAGCTCACTGGAGAGCTGGAAACAATATTATTTAAATAATCAGCAAGAACTGAGTTGAATTGTACGAACCCCACTGGAGGGGTATAATTGACACTGCAACTACTAGCTTGAAGCTCACTGGAGAGCACATGCGCGATGGGTTATAAATGACTGCAGCTACTCGTCAATTCATATACTGCTACCCAGTAGCGGTCGGCAGAAGGAGTTTTGGCAGGGCGATGATGTGGGCAGATGGAGGGGCAGGGTGGGGGGTAGTAATGTATGGATTACGGAGTTTTACAGGTAAGTAAACATTTAAATAAATAAAACGGATTTCGTTGCGTGCACTGCATCACCAAATGTGATGCAGTGCGCGCAACAAATTCGGAGAGGGAGAAGACAAAGGATCCCAAGAAAAAGTGGGAGCACAGACACGAAGCATGAGAAAAAAACTTTAGAAAATATCGCAGAGGAAAGTGAATTGGAAGATTTGAATGTGATAAATCTTTCAAGAAGAGAGATAACAAAAAAAGAAATGACTCTCCTGCAACGGGGTCTGAACTTTTGCCCAAAAAGCCATATGGATTTAGCCCAAACCAGAATAGACCTATACAAATACGTCAGAAAAATAAAATTAGCCAAAGTATTTAAAGAAAATTATCAGATGCGTCGCTATGCTGAAAGAACGCAAAAACCAACGGAACAAGTTACTGGACCAACAGTGGGAGAAACATCTATGTACTTAACACTGCTAAACTTGGACACACCGAATGAAGAAGATCATATCGAGCTGGAAACAGTTCACGAACAAATAGGCTCAGGTCTTAGTGGTTTGAAAGCTAAATCACGGTTTTTACCACACCTCCCACCAGGAAATAAAATAGACATTTTTAGTGAAAATGTGATTCAAGATTTGTATAAAATCAAGCTAAAAAAATATAAGGACAATTTTAACGGAAACGGAAAGACAGGCACTCAAGAACCTAATGGAAGACAATCAAATAGTTCTAAAAATAGCGGATAAAGGAGGAAACGTTGTGGTGTGGGAGAAATCTGAATATGAAAAGGAAGCTCAAAGACAACTTAACAATATGGAATACTACATCAAACTAAAAGACAACCCCACAGAAATGTAAAAGAAAGAACTGGATACACAATTAGAGAAATGGAAAAACATGAATCTGCTAAATGATGATGAAGTAAAATATCTAAAAAGGGAAAATCTGGTAATGGCAACTATATACTTTCTACCCAAAGTCCATAAACATCAGACAAAACCACCAGGGAGACCCATTGTCTCGGCGAAGGGTTCTTTGTATGAGCCAGTGGCAAACTACGTTGATCATTTCCTAATGCCCTTTGTTCTCAATTTAACATCATACATAAAGGATACCAGCGATCTATTACGACATCTGGCAAATCTACCATGGCAGGATTCATATTGTCTAATAACGATTGATGTTGTCGCATTGTATACAAACATCAAAAACAATGTTGGAATTAAAGCCTGTGAGTACTTCCTGCAAAAGCGTAACATCAAGTACACAAAACATAATGAAATGATCCTAAAAATGATTGAACTGTGCCTTAACCACAACATATTTTTTTTTGGAGAAGAAATATACAATCAAACAAATAGAACTGCTATGGGCTTTTCTTCAAGTCCCAGTTACGCGTGCCTAGCGATGGGCTGGTGGGAGCAGCACTTCGCTTGGCACCCAAATAATGACAGATACAACGAGAAAACCATTATGTGGTTACGATTTATAGATGATTTATTCATCATCTGGGACGGGAAAGAACAAGAATTCAAAGATTGCTTTTCATGTCTAAATGCAACAGAAGCCGGTTTCGAATTTACATATACACTGAGCAAAGACCGTGTAACCTTCTTAGACACAGAGATTTACATCAATGAAGGAAAAATCCAGACGACCCTACACCAAAAGATAACTGCTACCAACTCGGTGTTACACGCGAATAGTTTCCATAAAAATTCATTAATCCGTAGTATCCCCTATGGGGAATTCCTCAGAATTTGAAGAATTTGTTCAGAAGAGCAGGAATGGCACAAACACGGCGAACGTACAGCAATAAAAACTTTGAACGTAGAGGATACCAATGATTGGTAATTGAAAAGGGCCTGGAAAAATCAAAAGAAAAAACAAGGGATGAAATCCTGAAAGAAAAAATAATTACCCCTGAAGAAGGAAAGATAAGGTTCATAACAACTTACTCAGAAGAGTCTAAGGAAATAACAAACTTTCTGAGAAGGAATTAGAAATTCCTAACAATGGACAAAACAGTGGCAGAAATAGTAGGGAATCACCCGAAAGTAACATACAAACGAGCAGGCAACCTAAAGGACAAACTAGTAGTTCAAGTTCAATCTTTATTATGTTTTGGAACTCCGTGGAGGTCCACATAAGAAAAAGAACAAAATACAAAATACCATTCATAATATAAAAAAGACAAATTATAGCACTTACTGCAATACACAGTGTCACATTGATGCGCATATCATTCATCAAAAAATATCTAAAAAACATTTGAAAAAATTAAAAATGCAGAAACAAAATCTCTCATTAGGAGGGTTATGAAGGACGAACATAAAAGAATTAGCATTTGCAATACCCATTTGCAAACATATTTGTCTTAACCATTTGCAGCGATAAGGGCGCAGCACTGGGCATATAAAAAGTACATGCGCTCGATCTTGAATAGATTGATGACAAAAATTGCAATTAGCAGAGTCTCCATACCATTTAAATAAAAGATTGTTTAGAGGTAACAAGTCCTGTCTCAATAAAAACCAAAATCTCCGAATACCATGTGGTAAGTTCCAAGTAGCGTAAGGTTGCACAAATGTTCTTGCGAATGAATCAGTGAGAAGATTAATACCCTTCTTATCAAGAATTGAAGTACTGTCTAGTCTAAAGCTAAGATCCCAAGTGGCCTCTTTCAAGACAGACTTTAGTTGGGGTGCGGATAAAGAAAAGAGAGAATTCTCTTCCAGCTGCAAGAGCGATACAGCCTTTCTAAAGTTATTAACAATTAAGGAGTGTTCTCTTAAGCTTCCTAATAGTTCCGTCTTTAAGAGGAACCTCATAGTCCCCTCTTCTCCTCTGGCTATGCTTGCGACTCAACGTACTACAGCTGCCAGGCCCTGGACCCAACTGCTGCGCAACCCAAACTCAAGTCTGCAAGCAGCCACAGAGCAGGCAGAACTAATAGAGGCTACGCTTCAGATTCATTTTCCTAAGAAGACATAAGTCTTTACTACCTCAAGTTTGTCATCTCCCAACAACCAGGTAAAGTTCGTAAATTTTTGCTTTTTCCGGCCTGAGATGCACATAATTTTGCTCTTAGATGCATTAATTTTTAGAAAATGGGAATCTACATACTGATGTAGAGCTAGGAGGCGTTTGGCGAGGCCTTTAGGCATAAGATCCATTATTATGATATCATCCGCGTATAACATACATGAAATGTGCTTTCCGCCCAATATAGGTGCTATACCATCACAGGAAGAGAGTGAAGCAGGTAAGTCTGCAATATATAAAGAAAAAAGTAACGGGGCAAGGAGACAGCCCTGCTTAAGGCCATTACATGAAGGGATGATCTCGGAAAGGCCCCTATCTCCTCCTTGCAAGACCTGACACCACGTGTCTGTATGTAACACCTGGATCATGTCCAACAATTGAGGGGGCATTCCCAAAGCGCAGAGCTTTCTCCACAGCAACGGGCGATCAACCTTATCGAAGGCTGTGGAGAAATCTATGAAGGCCACGTAGACTCTTCCGCCGCGTACCCTTATATATTTATCTGTAATAGTCTGAAGAGCGGAAAGATTATCCAGAGTTCCATGGCCTTTACGGAAGCCTACTTGTTCTAGTGGTAAGATTTGTTTTAGTACCACCCAATCGTTGATTAGAGATAAAAGGCATTTAGAAAAAACCTTCCCAATTGTGTCCAAGAGGGCTATTTGACGATAGTTAATGGGTGAATTTCTATCGCCCTTTTTAAACATGGGGACCAGAATACTCCCCTTCCAAGATGGTGGAATGGTTTTTTTGATGTAGCAAAACCTGAAGAGAGGAAATACAATTTTACTCCAGGTCGCAGGATCTTGTTTCAAAACTGAAATCGGGAGTTCATCAGGTCCCATAGCTCCTGATGGGCGCATCTCCCTAATAGCCGATTCTATGGATAATTCTGAGGGGCATTCAATTGTGGAGTTACTATCTTCCCCAATTCCCCTAAGGTCCACTTGCAGATCATTCTTAGCATACAGACTTAAAATGAAGTTGACCCAGGTTTGTTCTGGAATAGGGATTGGAAAAGGGCGCACTCTTGAGCCGCACCCCTCCCCAATAAGGGTCCAGAATTGCCTAGCGTTCCCTTGAACAGCGGCTTCCCGCAAATCAATCCATAATAAGTCCTCTTTTTCCTTTTTCCTTTTTTTCTTTATCCTGCTTCTCCTTCTCTTGAGGAGAGATATTTTCTGAGATCTTTCTACTGCTGTACTTATGTATTGTTCCCTCACCAATTTATTTATCTCCTTATTAAGGGAAGCAACTGCTTTAGGGATTTTTTTTCTTAATCAAATTCGATTTTTTTACAGCCGAGATGATCTCCTTCATAAAAGCCTCAAAGGAGGACTGTTCTACCCCCTGCCAATTGTTTAAATTGGATAAGGTTTTCACAAGGATAGGTTCCAGGCCCTTCATAGCTTTATAATCCCAGAAACATCTCCCTGTTTTTTGAAAGGAGACCACATCCCTATCAAGCACCCAGGTGTCTGAGTTAGGGGGATCTACTAGGAGAGTTAACAAAATAACATTATGGTCACTAAGGGTAGATTCTATAACGACCAAATCCCTTAAAAGAGAAAAAGTAGCGTGGTCAACAATTATGTAATCCAAAATAGATTTACTATTGGGGGAACTATGTGTGTAGTTTGCGGGAATGTCGGATGGCAGCCTACCATTCACTATAAGCCCCTCCGCAGTATATAATTCCTCCAACAGAATTTTACCCCGTTTATTTGTTTTTATATTGTCTGGGAAGAGGGCTTGGGGAATCAACATAACCTCCTCTTTTACTTTATTCCTAAAAAGCTCCAAGCTGTAGTTCGAAACTTTACAATTTAAGTCACCTACTAACAGAAAATTAGAGAGGGGGGCTATTTCTTTAATTTGCCTAATAAAGAGAAAAACTTGTTTGAGCAAGTTATTAAAAGAATCGCCTGGCGGAATATAGGAATTTATTATCACTAAGGGGTATCTCTCTCCTGTTTTATCTAGATTGCAGAGAGTCACTGCCTGGAAAAGGTTACTGGGGTCTATATGGTGGGAAAAATTCCATTTTATTTAATTGGACAACAAGCAGGCAATTCCCCCTTTAGCATGACCTCTTTTAGAGGGGGTTGCTGCCACCTCTAATACATAATAATCTTTCCCTACAATCAATTTATCAATACACCAAGTTTCCTGGATGCAGATTATATTGGCATTCAAAGAAAAAAGATACAGTAATTTTTCAGGATTGTTATTGATGCCAGCTGCATTACAGGAGATAACAGAAAAGGCACTGCTAAAGGTGAGAAAACAATTTTGGGTTGTCTGTCACCTTGGATGACAAAGCACCAGGTAACCAGTTCCATTGCTGATCATTCTCGGTTATACCCCTATTTATTGTTAATGGGGGGGGGATAACATGAGTAACTATCCTTTTAGTTTTTGAGACACGAATCTTTAAGTCATCGAAAGATTGAGAAGAGCCAACTTGACCCGGGCCCCTATAGTAGCCATTCTCATTATGTTTATCAGCACATGCTGCTGTAAAGGCAACCACATCAATCCCCCGACTCTGAAAAATTTCTGCTTTATTTAATATAAGATTCACTATCAAGTTTGAGTAGAACCTTACCCTGATAAATGACGTAGACCCTGTACCTAATATTGTTACTAAATCAATATCACTTGATTTGATTAAATTTAAGCCATCAATGTCTTTACAACATTTCAGCAAAAAAGATCTATTCAGTACCAAATCAAGGTCAAATAGTGGGACAAAGTCCAAGATCAATGAGTCAGTACGGGATTCCAACATCTTATAAGCAGAGTTTTGACCAGGGACTACCCTTTCTGCCCGTATATGGAAAGAAGGGGCAGTAGGGTTAAGGGAGGGGGATGCCACAGGGACAGAAATTCTTGCGTCCACCACTGGGGAGTGGACCATGAGCCTTTCTTTTTCTGCACCCTGTTCTCTCAAATTTAGGTTAGAACAACTAATAATAGTTTCATCTGTATTAGTGGAAGGCCCCAAGGATTCAGATGGCAACCTAATAGAATCATGCCTCAGAGATCCAGTATCTATCTCAGCCTTAGCGGGGGAGGAATATAAGGAAACTTTGGAATTCTCAAATAGAATTTGTCTCTGCCTCCTCTTTTTAAATCTACGGAGAGACTTCCTCTTTTTTTTTCCTTTATGCCTTCCTTGTTTTTCCACTTTTTCCTCCAATTCCGGCCCCTTGAAATCTGGATCAAAGATAGGGAATAGTGCCTTCTCGGCAGTGGCATCATCTAATACGACACTATTTTCCTCTAAACCAATACCTGGAACTAAATCACTTATACAGTTTTAAGCAGACGTTTTAAGTGTAGGACATAGATCCTTCAGTACAGGTGCAGCACGTATATTCTCAGTTAACAAACAAGGTGGATTAGCCGAAATTGTTTGAGGCAGTGTTGTGGTGGGGGGGTCTAAACCACAACTCCTTTCAGTGGTTTTTGACAATAAAGCCTTTAAAATGTGGGTAACAGAATCCAGTACGCAATCTGAGCTACCCACAAATTTGTTCAATAGCGTTAGAATTGAGGACAGCAAATGTTCCATGGAAATCAAGAATTCAGATATAGGTTTCTCTGATAATCTTAGACTAGGATCATTATTAACCTCAATCCCCGTTATATTAAGCATTGGACTTTTTGACATGCTTGTCTGGAAGGAAAGGTCTTGGGAATTAGGAGAGGGGGTACTACTATAGAGATGGAGTCCAGAAGGGGTAACACCTATTGGGGTATTTACCAGATCTAGCAGTGCCCTAGGTTCATCAACCAGATAACGTTCACATAACACTGGATCAATATCCAGGGGCTGAGAGTCTTCATTAGTATCCTCCCTTGACTTAGAGAGGTATGGAGTGCCATTATGCAAGGCATTTACAGATGTTAAAAGAGCCTTGGTATATTGGAAATTATCTGGCTTAGGGGCTGAACAATTGTCATTCACAGCAGATATCAAAGGAGTAGATAAGACACCCACAGTAGAGTGAGGGCTTAAATTAAACTTTCCCAAATCCTCCTCCTTCGAAGATTGAATGGGCGATGGGGTACGTGATGGTACTAAGGAGACCCCCTTATGGGCGACCGTATTTTCCAGTGGTGCCTTATCCCCCAATTTCTCCCAAAGCTGAAAAATCTGATTTTGGCCCTTCAACTGGATTGTTGAAACATTCTTATTGCGAAGCGGGTTGGATCTGGTCTTAGCTGTTGATCTCCCCCCCAACAATCTCCCAGATCTAAGCTTTTTTGCGGTCATATTACAGGCAATATCAAATTGTGAAGATAAAACTATATACCGTGTCAGTGAACAGGATTAAAAATATATGCGACAAATACTAGCAAATCGCTAAGCCAATGAGGCGAGTATACTGTGTCACTAAAAAAGCAGCAGCAGCCAAGGTCTATACAGGATGAATGGGTTACAGAGTGGAATAGTAACAAATCACCAGTTATCAATAAGTGGGGCCAGCCCAGCCTACTTCAGCCACTGAGGGCCACAGAGGGCCCGCTCTTTGTCCGGTCTTCGTCCGCGCTTCTGTCCGCGCGCGTCCCGCGTTCGCGTTAGATAGCAAGGCTAAGTAGGAGGAGGAGGGGGTGGGAAGAGGCACCAGGTGCGCGCAATCAGCAAGCGCTAGCACCTCTGGGCCTCGCAGTCCCGCTCCTGCAGATGTATTCAAATGCCTCTCTCCCTCCGCAGACAGTCAAAATCCGGTATGGAGCACACGAGCTCCCAGGTCCCAATAGAGCGCCTCGAAGCGGAACAGCCTTCAGCCTCTGAACACAGAGCGCAGATCCTTCGTAAGAAGCTGAGAGTCAGTCAAGCAATGCGAGCGGCTCCCGCGGAGCGGGGGCCGCGAGAAGTAAAGAAGCCTTCAGGGAGGGGGCGGGAAGAGGCACCAGGTGCGCGCAATCAGCAAGCGCTAGAACCTCTGGGCCTCGCAGTCCCGCTCCCGCAGATGTATTCAAACGCCTCTCTCCCTCCGCAGACAGTCAAAATCCGGTATGGAGCACACGAGCTCCCAGGTCCCAATAGAGCGCCTCGAGGCGGAACAGCCTTCAGCCTCTGAACACAGAGCGCAGATCCTTCGTAAGAAGCTGAGAGTCAGTCAAGCAATGCGAGCGACAAACTAGTACAAAGTCATTACTGGAAAAATCAAAGTAAAAAGAAGGATTGGCTAAAAACAACTGGCTTTGTAAAATGCTCAAGCTGTAAAGCGTGTCAGATTGCAAAAAATACAAAAACATTCACAGGCTTCAATAACAGAAAATGGAACATTCGGCAACTCATAAACTGTAAAACACCATACGTAGTCTACATCATTGAATGCCCTTGCCCCCTTAAATATGTGGGGAGTACGAAGAAAGAAACAAAACTCTGAATTTTGGAACATGTGAGAGGCACCGCAAACAAAGACAGAAGGAAAGACCTGAAATTCTATGGTATTGAAAGCGTGAATAAACACGTAAGAGATGGGGACAGAGAAACAAGACTCCGTCAATGTGAATCGCGCTGGATTCTTTCATTGAGAACATTCACCCCATTTGTGCTTAATCAAGATGAGGAGATGTATGTACACCTCCTATAACCAGCACATGTAAATAGCCTCTCAAATTTAAAGAACCCAAACCCCCCTCCCCCTTATTTTATAAAAAAACTCAGTTTTTTCCCAGATTGCTTGTCTTCTGGGGGAATACAATGTATACAATATGACTTCCCATGAAATGTATTAGTGTGGAATGACTGAATTCCAAGAATGAATAGGTTAATTAACTTTTCCTTTAACATTCCCATCCCCTAGGCTTAAAACCTTCCCTATCCCTCCCCTTCCCCTTCCCCTGAACCCTAATTCATTTCCCTTACCCGTTTTTTTGCCTTGTGATCGATATAAAGATATTTAAAAGAGGAATTAATTTCTGAGAACAAACTTCACCCAATCTAATCTCATCTAATTAATAAGTTAATTATGTAAAATGTATAAAAAAGTATATGCAATGCCCACTAGAGGGCATAATGAGAAATTTCAAGTGTAATTATAATTTATTTGATAAAATTATTTAGGGTATCTTCTTCAAAATGTATTGCCACAAATGAACCTTTATTTGTTTCTTAAATACTGTGGATTGGAAACGAACTCGGAAAATTGATTGGAATGCAGTATGCCATGAACAAACTACATTTACCAGAATTCCATATGTAATGAAACAGGAAGTCATGTGATCAACAAACTTGTAAAAAAAATGTATATATGTTTTGAACAGAGAAAGTACATCCAACCGTGATCAAGGTGTCAGTAGACACTGAAACGCGTTGGTTGTGCAAATCTGAAAATTGGAATAAAAAAGATAACATCTTAAAAAGTACCCGTGAGTGCGAATCTTTCTTCGTAAGGAGAGTGGGAAGAATATATATATATATATGTCAAGAATGATGTAATATGTGACATCATCAGCAGTGCATTGTGGGTGCGCAAGTTATAGTTAGCAGAACTAACTATTACGGAGGAATTTCTACGGTTTTGTACGAGTGAAATGTCCAGCTAACTATAACACCCCTGAAACCTATGGTTTTTTCTGTGAATTTCTAAGGTTTTTTAAATGTTAATTTCTAAATATAACGTCTCGAAACCTATGTTTTTTTCAGTAAATATCAAAGCTTTTTTAAATGCTAATTTCTAACTACAACGTCTCTGAAACCTATGTTTTTTTCAGTGAATTTCAAAGCTTTTTAAATGCAAATTTTTAAGTGTAATAGTAGTTATACCTATTTTTTGTACTCATTTTCTACAGTTTTTTAACTGGTTGTTTATAAATATTTTATTCATTAAATAACATTATATATTTTTCTGCAAAAAAAAACTTTTTAAAAATTCAAACTGAAATATTGTGTCTTTTTTTTGTTTTACTCTTTTATTTTAATATATTTATATTATTTTCTTTTTGTGGCATTGCTTCTATGTACAAGCATCTCCGGCCCACATATCCTCTCAATCTTGCTCAGGAGAAAATGAGGCAAGCTGCTTTGAAACCCTCACCTGCTGTGGCAAGTACGTCTGGAGCGTCCTCAGGAACACCTGCAATGGACATTAGGCCAGAATTCGCCTTTCTCAAGGAACACTGCGTGAACTGTAAGAAACTTATATGCTTTAGTGAGCAGTCGGTGGATGCAGTTTGTGCAGCGCAATGCAACCATCGTAATTTTTTATTTTTTCTTTTTTTTTGAATGATAAGTAATTCCAAAGCTATCCTGTTTTATTCGTTCCTTTTTTGATCATTTTTTGATAAAACATCAAATAAAATACAAAATTGTTCAAAAAGATAAAGATATACAAAAGAAAAAAGAAGAAAAAAAAGTTCTAATCAGAACTACCTTATCTGGTTAAAGAAAGAAAGAACTATAATTGCAAGGTGATGTGTGAAAGTTTGGTTGAATATATGTATACAGCATGATTGACTGAACGAATGCATTAGTAGTGTATGGTGAATTTATAGGTGAAGATTTATGAGGAAGTACTGCAGCGTGACACTGCAAGCTCTTTGCTGCACTGCACTGTGGCACTTCCGAAGCACAGGGATGTGACATATGTACATGAATATGTTGCAATTCTGTGCTTCCCTCTGCACTGCTGCACAAACTGCAGCCATGCGGTGACACAGGCACCCATGCACCATGGTGCAAGGATGTCTGTGTCAGGCGAAGATTGTTTTTGTGCAGGAAGGGACACCTTCCTGCACAAAAACAATTAGTAAAGGCATTTTCCTCTTTCAATGTATGCTGTGGAATGCAGCATGCATTTAAAGAGGAATAATTAAGGAGAAATGAAAACTCTAGGATGGCTCAGCATTCTCACACATCTCCAGATTTACGATTTCTCATAAATCTGGAGATGTGTCTTGTTCTATGGGTGTTGTGTGGGAACACCCACAGCAACACCTATGGAACGCCCCTTCAATGCAAAGTTCTGTGTATGAAGGGGTCGTATTTACAAGGAGAGGAAACCCCATGCAGGGTGGCTTTTCCTCTCCTTATGAAGGAGTGCCTGGTGCCATCACTACATTACAAAAAGTCCTGTACTGGTGGCGCAGGGTGCTTGTAAATCTGCCCCATAAGTGCTTTGGTATTGGCAGACTGATACAATAAGAACATAGTGCTGGATGGCTGATTGAAGAATTGCATGAGACTGACAGGAGGTATCCTACGCTGCATGGATACTACTTCAGTATGTAATGGAGTGGGCCAATAGTATGTATCTGCTTAGAGATGTGTAGGGATTATGCACAGAATCTTTTATGTGTACTTGTGTTGGTGCCTAGGTCATTTTTTATAAGAATACCACATGTAAAAATACGTATTGGTGGAGTGATAGGATAAGTAGATAGTGGTAGATAAGTGATTAAAGAAGTGCCTGGGACAGACTGGACGATTCCTACACTGCATGGGTATTAACTGGGTATTTAGAAGAGTGTATCAATAGTGTATAGCTAGTTAGAGGTCAACTTGGATAGTGAACAAAATAATATAGCTGTACTTGTGTTAGTAGCTAGGCCATTCCATAAGTTCATGACTAGTAACTAGAGTAATTACAGTATTACAAACAGAGTGTATAGTGAATTTATAAGTGCTTAGGAATTGGTGGAGTACTAGAGTAAGTAGATAGTGCTGGATGGGTAAATGGAGAAGTGCATTGGACAGACTTAAGGATTCCTAGACTGCATAGGTACTAACTGGCTATTTAGAAGAGCGTATCAACAGTATGTAGCTGGTTAGAAGTCTGCATGCATAGTACACAGAATATTGTAGCTGTACTAGTATTGGTGTGTCTATGGTTTTGAGAATGATAGTCTGTATTTTAGGGTGTGAGGAGGTGCATCAGATGATCACGTGGATGATGTCATCAGTGATGTAATTTGAGATGTAATCAGTGATGTCATCAATGATGTCACTAACCATGTCATCAGGGATGTAATATGGGACGTTATCTGCAGTGCCTTGCGGGGCGCGAGTTATAGTTAGCACAAAATGTGGAATGTCCAACTAACTATGACGTCCATGAAACCTGTTGTCTTAATTCATGGACTAGCCTCCTCCCTCCTGCCATGCATGGTCTGATGTGCTTCCACTGCCCTCCATTTAGCATGATGTACCAGTCCACTCCTCATGCCCTCCATTGCCCAATTCTATGCCCCATCATTGACCTTCTGCTTAGCCTCTGTGCTTAGCTTGCTGCTCCTATTCTCCTTCCCCCTGCCCACCTTTGTCTGTGTGCATGCCCCTGCTCCATCCTTTTTGCCTACCATGTTCCATGGACCTGCCACTCCTATCTACTCTGAGTGTGCTGTTGAGCTACCATTCCCCTCCCACCTGCCTAGCATTGTCAGATGATGGTAACCTGTCCCTGCCACCTCTACCCTGCCTGTCCACATTCCATGCCCCTATCCCCTTCCTCCAGTCCTCCATGGTCCATTTTACTGCCACACCCTTCTGCCCTCCCTGGTCTGTTGTACTGCAACTGCTCCTCCTGCCTGCCTCGCGTGGTCTGTTGTGAGGCCCCTTCCTCTGAACTCTATTGTTTGTGCCCAGGTCCTGACCCTCCCTTCTATCCTCCATGGTCCTTAGTGCATGCCCCTGCACCCTCCTTCTTGCCCATCACAGCCATTGCGCTGCCACTAACCCTCCCGCTTGCCAAGCATGGTCTTCTGTGCTGCCACAGCCGCTACCACCTTCACTGTGTGGTCAGCTAGCTACCCTTGACTCCCGCCTGACTTTACTCCATGGTCTATGTGTATGCCATTATAATCTCACTGTTGCTCTCCGTGGTGTGTCTTGCTTCTAGTGCCCATCCTGCCTGACCTCCATGGTCATCTTGCTGCTCCTGCCCTGCCCCCTTGCCCCCAGCCCTCTGTTTCCATGTGCAGACCCCTATTCCCTCCCTCCTGGCTTGTCTTTTTCATTGTAATGCCCCTAATCCGTCCCTCCTGCCCTTTATGGTCCGTTATGCTGCAGCTTTCTCTCCTGTCTGTCCATTATGGTCAGCTAGCTATCACTGCTTCTTTCGCTTCTGTTCTCTGTTGTCTATGTGCATGGTCCTGTCCCCTCCCTATTGCTTTCTATGGATTGTTGTGCTGCAATCCCGTCCCACATGCCCTGTGTGGTGTATTGTGCCGCTGCAAACCCTGATGCCAGCCCTTTAGGGTCAGTTTGGTGCACCTCTCCATGTCCCTTCTATCCTCTGTTATCCGAGTCCATATTCCTACCCCAATTCCTCCTGCCTTCCATGATCCAATGTGCCATACTTGCTAACATTTTGAAATTGGTAAGAGGGAGATTTTGAAAAAAAACTGGGGTATTGATTTTCCCCTTTGACTTACATTGAAAAAGAGTAGATTGTAGACAGGAGACAGATCAAATAAAGCCCATTTGGACTTAAAAACATTGGACGTTTCCTGGCTGAATCGGGTCTGTAGGCATGTATGGTTGTACTACCACTGCCTCTTCCTTCTGCCCACAATGGTCTATTATATTGCCACATCATCTCTTGCCAGTCCTGTATTGTTGGTTTATTGCTTATGTACCCCTTTCCACTGCCCTCCATAATTTGTTGTGCTGCCACTGCACTTCCTGCCTGCCCAGTGTGGTCAAATAGTTGCCTCTGCACCTTCCTACCTACCTTCAATTTTTAGAGTCCGTGCCTCTAGCCTCTGCCTCTCAACAGTATCCTAACGAACAACTAGATTGCTAACATTCTATATTTATTAGAAACGTGTGGAATGCCTGACGTCATCTTGATGTAATCAAAACTGTAATACCTAGAGCATTTCCTTTAGAAATTACATATATGAGAAGGTCTTATTTGCATCAAAATTATGGTTAGTACTCTAAAAAACTAAAATGAGGACATATTTTCTGAGTTTTTAAATAGCGACACAGTACTTTGAAATTATTCATTATCTTTATATTTTTTTATCCAGTTGACCACTTGATTAAATGTTGCATGGAGAGGATGTGGTGTTACTTCCAGAGCTGCAGACTTTGCATCTGGGGAACCAAGTTGGAGTTTCTGCTTCAGCTCAATATTCTGTGATTCTGGTCAAATCACTTAATCTCCCCATGTCAAAAAACAAAATGTATTTGTTCTTGTGTGATGTAACCAATGCTCATGTAAAGCACTCCGATACCTGACAAGTCTGCACAATATTAAACTGCAAAAACACAAAAAATATAAAGGGTTTTGTACACTTCTATCATTGGGCTACATGTGGGCTACATCTGGGTGATACTTGTGCTACATTTTGGCTCTTTTGTCTTTGGTGGCCATCTTGGGAGATTTATTTGTTATGAAGTTTCCCAATTTCCTCATTTACTGACGTCTCCTCAGTTGGAAATGCTTTCAGTGTTTTACTTTGATTCCATCAAGAAGGTATTTACATATGTCACACATTTGCCATAAATTCTGAATGTTAGCACTCTAGTTGCTCATTAGATCACTGTAGTAAAGCTACTGCTCACCACGGACGTCTGCTGCTGGTATTAAGAGTGCATGTTTCAGTCAGCATGTCAGAATATTTTCATGAAATAAAAGAGGATTTGAGAAGTCACTCAAAATGTGCCCTCATTTTTCTTTCTTCGACACAAATCATAACTTCTATGGCAAAATGAACCCCCTTATTTTGTTCCTTTTTAAATTGAATGTTTTAAGAGTTACCTCTTTATTCCAATCAAGATGGCTTCAGGTGTGCAATACTTTTATCATAAGTAAGACTGTTAGGGCTCTAGTTGTTCTTTAGAACACTCTGGGAAGCTGCAGTGGAAGACAAAGAAATCAACTGACAGTCTGCTCTTGTTGGATGTACATGTTTTACTAATAATGACAGACTTCATTCTGACATGGCTGAGAAAGATAATGTGAATTTACAGAAAATATGTTCTCATTTTAGCTTCTGGATCACCTTCCAAACCTCTGTAGAAAAAGTATGAGAAAATAGTTTTCTCTCAAACAAGATTCATGATATCCCAGCAGAAAGCTTTTTCACAGGGTAAAATCACCTTACAACACACCACAATTTCTAAAATTAGTATGGTAACATCAACAAATGATTTATAATGTAACTAAAGTCTTATCACCCTTTATATGTTCTCCTTTTGGTGACCCTCAAAGCCTTCCATTCACTGCAATACTTTTTAATGAGGTGCTATCATGTATATTGGCCCCAAGATGGCTGCCAACACTTCTTGGATGAAGTGGTGACAGCCAATCAGATCTCACGATGAGATGTGTGGTTAGGCTCCGCCCAGATATATGAAGATATTTTTCCTTTAATATTTAAAAAACTACTGAACAGATTTACACCATTTAACAAAAAGGGCCCTTTCTGAACCAAGACCTACCTTTTTGCCAAATTTCGTGTAATTCCATTCAGCAGTTCGGACTATAGCTGTGTCTAAAGTTTCCTATGGAAAATTACATGGGGAAAACATGTTTTGGCACCCCCCTTTTTTCTCAGCCCCTGCTTGTTGAATCAACCTGAAACTTTTAAGACAGGACCTGACCGGGGCTGGCCACTAGTTTTGAAACTTTTGCGAAGATTTGTCAACCGGCGCAAAAGATATTGAGAAAACAAAAAGTGATGTTTTTCCTATAGAAACTAGGTCATAACTATAACTACCTACTGGCGAATGCCAGTAGGATATAAATAAATAAATAAATAAAAATATATCTATATATATCTATATATATATATATATATATATATATATATATATATATATATATATATATATATATATATATATCAGCGCAAACTCCAAAAACAGCCACTACTGGTTCTCGTGAGAATCAGAACCCTCCAGGCAATAAGGAGACGGACCACGAACTGGATACACAGCTGTTTAATGTGCAGGGGGTTGAAAATAGCGAGGGCAAGACGCGTTTCGGGCTGCCAAAGCCCTTGTTCACATGCATAGATTCAACGTCTTTTTTTCTTTTTTATAATGCAGTGCTAGCCCGCCATTTCTCTTTCAGGTCACATGGTCATAGACATAAACAAAATAGTTTGTATATACTTAATTTACGATATACTGGCATAATCACAATATAAAAATAATAAATTATTTTTAACATTGATTAATTAGATCCATATATTTCTGAATATAAAAATAACATCGATTAATTTTAATTTTCCTGGATAAATCCATAAAACACTGGCTGTCAAGCAAGATCACGCAATGAATATCAAGGCATTGTAACCATATATAGTGTCCATTCCTTAATGATTTGGGATAAATCCCTGTGCAGATTTTAACTAATGCCTATACAAGCAATAATAATTACACAATAAGGCTGGAAACTGTGGGATAAATCCCCGTGCAAATCTTAGCAAAAGGCCTGTGCAAATATAGCAAATGTGCAAAATTACGCAATTTATATGGAACATATAAAGCAATGCCAGTTTCTTCTATTTGTAACCATTATCAGAGTTTGTACAGAATATTGCGACCTTTGAATGATAGATAAACGGGACAAGTGGTGAAAGTGCACAATCTAATATAATATAACATTGAATCACAGTCTGCAATAAATAAAGTGCATAAATGCAAAAAATGGAGGAAAATTAAACCAGAAACAAAAAAGGAGGGATACAAAGTACTAAGAGTGTATGATGATAAAAAGCCTGTGTATATGGTGCCTGTATGTATATCAGGACATAAGGGGATTTTAAATATATCTCCGTTTTCTTAGTCCTAGTAAAAACCATACAAAAAAGCATATTAATACCAGTATAAATGTATCATCATATTAAAAGAGATATAGAAAAGGACACCACATGTATAAACAAGTGTTAAAACCAGTTCTCACATCTATGGTACATAAATAAATACCTAAAACACAGTGAAAAAATATATATATTTATATACATATATACAAAGAAGAAGCAGAGCAATGTATGGGAAAGTGGCTGACAA
Source organism: Lissotriton helveticus (assembly GCF_964261635.1). Classification (NCBI taxonomy): domain Eukaryota; kingdom Metazoa; phylum Chordata; class Amphibia; order Caudata; family Salamandridae; genus Lissotriton; species Lissotriton helveticus. The sequence goes on along the minus strand of NC_136068.1, from coordinate 1,328,950,056 downwards.
GGAACTTGAACAGCCACTTTAATTTCATATATGAACATTGTATTTTTTACAAGATGATGCTTGGAAACCAGATAGCCACCCTAGATCACAGGGAACCTGACATATCTAGGGGGTAGTGAGGCGCTAACAGGAAGCCCAAATTGTTTTTGAATAATAGTTGCAGATGGCAGATTTTTAGATCGAGTGATTATAGAAAGTGACGTAGATCCTCAGTATTATTAAGGCCATTCGGCCATTTGCTGTCGAATTCAAGGATCAAACTCGACTCTAATCGCCTCAACTTAAGCTCCCTGTTGCCACCTCTTCTAGATTTTGGGATAGAAGCTATCACATAATAAGAGAGACAATTAAGGTCCTTATCATGTGTGCTCTCAAAATGGCGAGCCACCGGATATGCCTGGTCGCTATGAAGGATAGCTCTGATATGCTGCAATATCCTGACGTGCACCTGCTGTTTTGTGCTGCCTATATAATTTAGGCCGCAGGTGCACGTCAGGACATATACAGCATATTCAGTTTTACAAGTGTGGCTACCCTTAATTGGAATATCAACAGCAGAGAATGGCGTTTTATAATGGGTCTTGTTAATCCCAAATTTACACGCCCGATATATATATATATATATATTACCTACTGGCGGTCGCCAGTAGGTAGTTATAGTTAGGACCTAGTTTCCATAGGAAATCCGCAACATTCTATTGGGAATAACTTCGGCGCCGGTTGATGAATCTTCGTGAATTTCTCAAAGAAGATGGCCCGCTCCTTCCCTGAAAGTTTTGGGGGGATTTATCAAGTGGGGGCTGAGGAAAAAGGGGGGTCCCAAAACGTGTTTTCCCCCATGTTATTTTCCATAGGACGATTAGATACAGCTACAGCCCGAACGGCTGAACGGAATTACATGAAATTTGGCAAAATGGTAGAGTCTGATTCGCAGATCGCCCTTTTGTTTAAATGGTGTAAATCCCTCCAGTAGTTGTTGGGAAAATCAAATTTGAAAAAATGTATATATCTATAAGCGTGCACCTTGCGCGCACCCGTGCGGCACGGTGCGCGCAGCTAGCATGCGTGAGCGGAATTCTGATTTGCTGTTAGACGTCTGTGAACATTCTATTCGGTGGTAACCAGGAAGTGTTGGCCGCCATTTTGTCAGTGTGAGGCTGAAAAGAGGGCAAAATAAAAGTGAAGAACATGAAATGGGGGCAGGGTAGAGAGTCCCTGACCCCCTAGGCTTTCTCAGGGGGTCCCTGAAGGACCCCAAAGTCCAAAGGATTTTTTTTTTTAAGCGCGAGGTGCGCGCACGTTGCGCGCACCCTTCAGCCGCCATTTTGTGTAGTTTCAGAAGAAAGTGAAAAGCGAAAGTGGAAAATTTGAAAAGGGGGCAGTGTAGAGTCTTCCTGACCCCCTAGGCCTTCTCAGGGGGTCCCTGAAGGTCCCCAATGGGCAAAAAAAAGTTTGTTTTTTAAAAGAAATTGCGAGTTTGAGTGTTTAGATGTTGGTTGGCTCTAAAAAGAGCCGTTGTGTTCATTGAGTGTTTTTTGTACCTACAAATAAGTACCGATGCAGAGTCTAAAGTTTAAAAGGAAGATTCTGGTCCCCTCATCTTGTGGAAAAAGTGACATCAATTGCCCAAAGGTGTCCTTTAAAGGCATTTCCAGACCTACCCCAGTCAAAGTGCACAGGTCATTTCCACCACAGTGCACAATTATGAGGTCAGGGTGTGGGAGATGCAATGGCATCAATTGGTGACATCTCAATAATCCTCTCTGGCCAATCCACATAATATCCACATTTGGTAAATCAAGGTTGAGCAAGCATCTATTTGCTGCATACCTTTCACTCCAGAATATCAAACTGTGTCCTACAATCCACACTCTAAGCATCTTGAAGGCAGATCTGGTTGTACTCAGATGGTCTCTGGAAATGAAATGGCAGTTTGAAAACTTGGAGTTTAGAAAATAATGTGGATGAGATTCAGTGCACTTGAAAAACAAAGAAATGATTGGTGGTTTCTGATAATTTAACATTGAAAACTAGGGTGCATACTACTGGTTTTTAAAAGGAATAATACTATTGGTTTAGAAAAAGTCATTGAAAAGAACATTGCACAGGATAAGCTGGAATATTGAGAAGTCAAACACACTTGCTGCTTTGGTTTGCAACATTGAGAGATGAACTTTTCACCTTTTGAGTTCAGTTAGGTGTTCTATGGAGAGTTACCATGGTAACAGGCAAAGAGAGCAGTGGGGGAAGGTTTATAGTGTTGAAATGTACAACCAATTAAAATGTTAGTTTGGTTTTGAATGTGTGTGGGAAGAAATGTATTTGGTTATGTACAGGGATATGTGTGAAAAATGAGAGGGAATCAGGGCCATTTTGTGGTTGCAGTGTCTGAGGTAAATTTCAGAGATTCTGCTTAAGAAAATCTGGTGTGTGATTGACACTGTTCTAAATCTTCACAAGCATTTTTAAAGGTGAGTTATTAATTTGTAAGGGGATATATGTTGTGCACTGTAAGTTAATAATAAAAAATGTGTTCTAATGTGGAAGGTACTCACTTTCCCTCTCTTTCACTCTCTCTCACTGTCTTGCTTTCTCTCCACCACTGTTCTTTTTCCTTCCTCTCTTTTTCTATAAATCCTTCTGTTTCACTTACTCCTTTATCCTTTTTTTAATATGTTTTTTTTCTCTCACTCTCTTTTCCTTACCCTCATATCTCTTTCCTCACTGTCATTATCCATTTCCTTTACTCTTCTTTTCTAACTCCCTCTCTCCATCTGATGTATTCCCTCTTTCTCTCTCCCTCACCCTTGCTCTCTTTATACAACACTACTAATAAGACCCCCGCTTCACTGTAGTAATCATTTGACTGAATTGCAAGGCTTTCTGTTATGTGTCTAAGATCACAATGTGAGTCAGTATTCTTTTTAGAAGATTCTGGCATAATAATTATTTTTTTTCTTTCTGTCTGTAGCTTTTCACCCTCTTTCTGTACCATTTTCTCTCTGTATGTATTATCTCCCTCTCTGTGTGTTTCATCTCCCCTCTGCATGTAACATTTCTTTCACTGTTTGCAGAATTTATTTCTTGCTGTACTATGTTATCCCTTTGTGTGCATTATCTCTGTGTCTGTGTGCAACATTTGTCTCTCTGTGTGAACCATATTACCCTGTCTCTGTTTTATCTGCCCTCTGTCTGCAGCAACTGCCTGCAGCCCTGCATAATGTATTGTTTTTGGTTGTAATGTATGGTTTTACATTTTTGGTCCAGGATCACACTGAGTGTCTGTCTACATGAAAGAATTACATTTTGATATTTTTCTACAATTTCCCCTGTCTGTCCTCATAGTCTACCTCTCTCTGCTTATAATGTCCTTTGTTTTCTGAAATTTGCACTCTTTCCTTATTTTTTTTGTCTTTCTTGAGAGTGCTATTTTTTAACAGTTTTTTGTGTTCTCTCTGTTGTGGTTGTCTTTACTGTCCACTAATGTTTCCCTTTCTTTTTGTACTCTCTCCTCTGCTTTCTTCATAATACTCTCTGTTTTATTAGACCTCCTCTTAGCAATGACCCACTTAATATAGATAGAGTGCTGTATACACTGTTGGGCAGATTAACAAGCATATTGGGCCTCTTTCATTTTGCACTGTGTCTCATGTTTAGATGTAATGCTGGGGAAAAACTAATGGTGCATATTGGAAATGTATTTTGGAAATGAATCTGGTTTCTGCACTGTAATGCAGTGCTCATTTACATGGGTCTGTGTTCTGTCTCTTAAATGATTTACTATGGTATATGTGTTTTGGTAAAATGTATGGTTTTAACATTTTTGACTAGGATCACACTGAGTGTCTGTGTAAATTAAAGAATTATATTTGCACCTTTTTCTCTAATGTCACCTGTGTCTCCTCACAGTTTGCATCTCCCTGTTTATAGGGTACTCTTTATTTTGATATTGTGTCTCATGTTTTGATTAAATGCTCGTATAGACATAGTGCTGTAATTTGGAAATGTATTTTCTGTCTGAACCAACCCTCTCCCTTTGCCTGCACCCTTTGCCTGCACTCTCTCATGTACATCTGCAGAGGCCTATTATGATATGGCTGCTGGTGTGTATTAGACATTGCTACCATGTTAAATCTTTTCCTTGTCTGTCTGTTGTCCCGTACCTTCTGTGTGTACCATTTTATCTCTGTCTTTACTATCTCCCCCTCTGTGTGCTCCAATTTGCCTCTGCATGTAACATTTCTCTCACTGTTTCCAGCATTTCTTCTCTTTTGTACCATTTTATCTTCAGCGTGTACCATGCCTGTGTCTGTTTCCACTATCTGTGTTTCGGTTTGAACCATCTTACCCTCTGTCTGCGCCATCTTTTCTCTGACTGCACCGTATATTTCTCTGCATACAGCTCTGCACCATCTATCCTCTGCCTGTACCAGTTTAGTCTCTGCCTACATTATCTAATTTTCTGTCTGACCACCCCTCTCCCTCTGCCTGCAACCTCTGCTTGCACCCTCTCATGTGCTTTCTTCATAATAGTCTCTGTTTTATTAGACCCCCTCTTAGCAATGATCCACTTAATATAGATAGAGTGTTATATACACTCTTGGGCAGATTTACAAGCATATTGGGCCTCTTTCTTCTTGCATTGTGTCTCATGTTTGGATGTAATGAGTCAGGTTTCTGCACTGCAATGTAGTGCTCATTTACATGGGCTGTGCTCTGTCTCTTTAACGGTTTACTGTGGTATATGTGTTTTGGTAAAATGCATGGTATTAACATTTTTGACTAGGATCACACTGAGTGTCTGTGTAAATTAAAGATTTATATTTGCACCTTTTTCTCTAATGTCACCTGTGTCTCCTCACAGTTTGCATCTCCTTGTTTATAGGGTACTCTTTATTTTGATATTGTGTCTCATGTTTTGATTAAATGCTGGTATAGACATAGTGCTGTAATTTGGAAATGTATTTTCTGTCTGCACCAACCCTCTCCCTTTGCCTGCACCCTTTGCCTGCACTCTCTCATGTACATCTGCAGAGGCCTATTATGATATGGCTGCTGGTGTGTATTATACAGTGCTACCATGTTAAATCTTTTCCTTGTCTGTCTGTTGTCTCGTACCTTCTGTGTGTACCATTTTATCTCTGTCTTTACTATCTCCCCCTCTGTGTGCTCCAATTTGCCTCTGCATGTAACATTTCTCTCACTGTTTCCAGCATTTCTTCTCTTTTGTACCATTTTATCTTCAGTGTGTACCATGCCTGTGTCTGTTTCCACTATCTTTGTTTCGGTTTGAACCATCTTACCCTCTGTCTGCGCCATCTTTTCTCTGACTGCACCATATATTTCTCTGCATACAGCTCTGCACCATCTATCCTCTGCCTGTACCAGTTTAGTCTCTGCCTACATTATCTAATTTTCTGTCTGCACCACCCCTCTCCCTCTGCCTGCAACCTCTGCTTGCACCCTCTCATGTGCTTTCTTCATAATAGTCTCTGTTTTATTAGACCTCCTCTTAGCAATGATCCACTTAATATAGATAGAGTGTTATATATACACTCTTGGGCAGATTTACAAGCATATTGGGCCTCTTTCTTCTTGCATTGTGTCTCATGTTTGGATGTAATGCTGGGGAAAAACTAATGGTGCATATTGGAAATGTATTTTGGAAATGAATCTGGTTTCTGCACTGTAATGCAGTGCTCATTTACATGGGTCTGTGTTCTGTCTCTTAAATGATTTACTATGGTATATGTGTTTTGGTAAAATGTATGGTTTTAACATTTTTGACTAGGATCACACTGAGTGTCTGTGTAAATTAAAGAATTATATTTGCACCTTTTTCTCTAGAGATAGTGCTGTAATTTGGAAATGTATTTTCTGTCTGCACTATCCCTCTCCCTCTGCTTGCACCTTCTGTCTGCACCCTCTCATGTTTATCATGTTTATCTGCAGAGGGCTATTATGATATGGTTGCTGGTGTGTATTAGACAGCGCTACCATGTTAAATCTTTTCCTTCTCTGCCTGCAGTCTTGCACCCTCTGTTGTACCATTTTATCCTCTGTGAGTACCATGTCTATGTCTGCTTGCACTATCTGTGTCTCTGCTTGAACCATCTCACCCTCTCTCTGCATCATCTTTTCTCTGACTGCACCATCTGCCTTCCACCTGCAGCCCTGCACCATCTATCCTCTGCCTGTACCTTTAGTCTCTGCCTGCATTATCTCATTTTCTATATGCACCAACCCTCTCCCTTTGCCTCCACCCTCTGCCTGCACTCTCTCATGTACATCTGCACAGGCTTATTATGAGATAGCTGCTGGTGTTTATTACACAGCGCTACCATGTTAAATCTTTTCCTTCTCTGACTATAGTCTCACACCTTCTGCGTGTACCATTATATCTCTGTCTTCACTATATCCCCCTTTGTGTGCTCCAATTAGCCTCTGCATGTAACATTTCTCTCACTGTTTAAAGCATTTCTTCTCTGTTGTACCATTTTATTCTCTCTGTGTACCATGTCTGTGTCTGCTTCCACTATCTGTGTCTCTGGTTCAACCATTTCACCCTCTCTCTGCATCATGTTTTTCTGACTGCACCATCTGTCCCTCTGCATGAAGCCCTGCACCATCTATCCTCTGCCTGTACCAGTTTAGTCTCTGCCTGCATTATCTCATTTTCTGTCTGCACCAACCCTCTCCCTTTGCCTACACCCTCTGCCTGCACTCTCCCATGTACATCTGCAGACGCCTATTATGATATGGCTGCTGGTGTCTATTAGACAGCGCTACCATGTTAAATCTTTTCCTTCTCTGATTGTAGTTTCGCACCCTGTACTTGTACCATTTTATCTCTGTCTTCACTATCTCCCCCTTTGCATACTCTAATTTTCCTCTGTATGTAGCATTTGTCTCACTGTTTCCAGCACTTCTTTTCTGTTGTACCATGTTATCCTCTGTGTGTACCATGTCTGTGTCTGCTTGCACTATCTGTGGCTCTGTTTGAACCATCTCACCCTCTCTCTGCATCATCTTTTCTCTGACTGCACCATCTGTCCCTCTACCTGCATCCCGCCACCATCTATCTTCTGCTTGTACCAGTTTAGTCTCTGCCTGCATTATCTCATTTTCTGTCTGCACCAACCCTCTCCCTTTGCCTGCACCCTTTGCCTGCACTCTCTCTTATGTACATCTGCAGAGGCCTATTATGATATGGCTGCTGGTGTGTATTAGACAGTGCTACCATGTTACATCTTTTCCTTGTCTGATTATAGTTCTCGCACCCTCTACTTGTACCATGTTATCTCTGTCTTCACTATCTCCCCCTCTGTGTACTCTAATTTGCCTCAGCATGTAGCATTTGTCTTACTGTTTCCAGCACTTCTTCTCTGTTGTAGCATTTTATCCTCTGTATGTACCATGTCTGTGTCTGCTTGCACTATCTGTGTCTCTGCTTGAACCATCTCACTCTCTGTGTGCAACATCTTTTCTCTGACTGCATCATCTGTCCCTCTGCCTGCAGCCCTGCACCATCTATCCTCTGCCTGTACCAGGTTAGTCTCTTCCTGCATTATCCCATTTTCTGTCTGCTTCAACCCTCTCCCTCTGCCTGCACCGTCTGATGTGCATTTGCAGAGGCCTATTATGATATGGCTGCTGGTGTTTTAGACAGTAGTAATACATACTAACAATGTGTAGTGTAAACCAACATACAAAATCACATGAAAGCACATGGGAAACTGCGTTGAATTATTGCATGAAAGAACTAAGCCACATTTAGATTGCACTTTGAAGGAAACCAGAAATAATGGATGACTAGGCTGCATCTGGCATGCGCATTGGTATCCATTTTTCTCAGAAAGTTTTGTGAAACTTTGTAATAGAATTCATGAACAGCATCCCAAGGTTTCTTTTTGCAAAAATGCGGCTCCATCAATGCTTACCTCCAAGTCACTAAAAACCAGTTCATTTCTGGCCAGATGAGAACCGGATTCCTCAGGATGACAATGAATGGCCAACAGAACCGATGTATGTGGCATGGGCTGAGTTGGAGAAACACCACAGTCTCCAGGGCACTGTCTGAGGGGCAAATGGGGCCACTCAGACAAATCCTAACATGAGGGAAGAGCTGAGATTCCCATCTGGGAGCCTGTGCAGTGTGCAGCAGGAGTCGAACATCGGGAGAGAAGAGCAAGGCAGCGGCAGTTGGAGTGGCAGGTAAGTGTAATTTTAATACATTTAATTATGTGTTTAATTTTGATTGTTTTAGTGCCCCCGCCCACCACTAAGCAATAATAGCAGCCGCAACTGGTATGCAGATGAATTGGGACACCTGAAGTCCGTATGTTTCTCTCTCAAGGCCACCTGTTTGAGTCTGGCAGTGTGACCTGTAGACTAGCTGATGGTAAAATGAGGGACTTTTGATGGCCTGTTGGAAGTGTTTGAGAGCATGTCATGGGTCTCTAAGTTCTGATAGTGAGTGGATAAGGACAAGTAGAGGGCAAGTAACTGAGCTTTCTAAGACTAAAGGTCACAGCGGGGAGTGGGGAGTCATATAAATACATCAAACACCATGGATATGTATTATATCTGTTTGTATATGCTTTTCCTAAGAACAAAGGTATTGTTATGGCACAATCACTACAATAATAAAATATCAACTCAATTACATAAATGTATACATTTGATAACATAGATTTACACAAATTAAAGCACTGTAGTTGTCAAAACATGGTAGCAGTAGTTGCTAACACGTGTTTCGCAATCATCCTTCTCCGCTTCTTCAGGACAAACTCAAAATCAAAACAAAAACCAAATATGACATCAGAGTCGGAATCCATATATTGCAACCATACACTGTGGTAGCATCAAAACTACTTTGGTATAGATATAGTCCCAAGCTTAAAGTGACAAAGTCATTATTTTTTTTGTCCTCATTTATAAATGAGGGGATGCCTGTTAAGAAGATAAAGGTCCCCTTCTAGTTCCCATAGAGGGAGGTAATGATACCGTCTGATAACTTGAGCACCTCTAGCGACTGACCGGAGACCAACTGCAAGGTTCCTAGCGAAGGTATTTTGGAGGGAAGTATAACCACCTCCTCAGGGTCGTTCTCCTTTCCCTGGTCTCACTTATTTCATAATCATTGGACTCTTATAGGTATTGTGATTTTTAGGATATTGTACTATCAAGATTATTTACCTACCTATCCCAGGCCCCCCAGAATCTAGTTCTTTTTCTGGAGGGACCAGCAAGATCCAAATTGTGAATTCTTTTAACTGAGGCAACCCAATCTAATATTACAGGGGGTTGCGAGAAGATCTATTTTAAGCAAATTTCCCTCCTTGCTAAAGTGATTAACATAAATAGCAGTGAGGCTTGAAGTTTAGAATACTTATAGCAGGAATTCTCCTCTGGAAGGACCTCACAAATTACCAAAATCTAGCTTACCTTAATCTCTTGCCCTGAGACCTTCGAAACAACCTTACCAATATTGTGCCAGAAGCCCTGGATATGAGAACACTGCCAAAAACTATGCAAATCGTCTGCATCTCCCAAGGCGCACTTCAAGAAGACCTTCAAGCTTTCACCGCTCAATTTTGAAAGTTTCTTCGGGGTCCAATATGCTCTGTGGATTGCAAACAGATGATCTTTCCTAAGAGGGACAGCTTTCACCACATTCCATAAAGTGCACATCAATACTTGCCATATGGATGTTCTGTCGCACAAAGGCAAGTCTCTTCTCCCGGACTCCTCCATTAGTGTAAATGGTGGCTCCCCCTTAATCAATAGCCCGTACCATTTGGAGATTTCTTTACGTTGATGGAAGAAACCTAATAAGATGCTCTCATGCTCCTCATTTACCGCTCCCTCCTTATCCAAATTAGTGGCCCAGCTGGATAGTTGGTAAGACTTAACTCTAAACAATCTTTGATTCATGGCATTACTGAGTACATCCTATGGAAGGAGTTTATTGTTTCTGTAGCAGTTGGCCCCATTTCTCAATACCTTCTTCCAATAAGGGGGTTCCAGGAGAATTCCAAACGGGGCACCGGAACTATAATATGGAATCTTGAAAATCTTCCTAACATGGTGCCAAAGTTCACAAGCGGCTCTTAGGAACTTTAGTTTGATTTTTTTTTATATTTGCGGTGGCCAAATTTAAACAGAACACCATCGCCGCCCTGAGGGGTATTTTTGGATATTGCTTGGAACAAAGGAGGAAAACAAGTAGAATTAAACATGAGGGGTCTTACATTCTTTAATTGAAAGGCATAGCAACAGAAGCAAAAGTCAGGACTAGCTATGCCCCCCTCCAGCTTTGTGCATCATAACTTCCTCCATGCGATCCTCACCCCCTTTTTGGACCAGGGAAAACTGTCCCCTTGTAAAGCTTTCAAAGCAGCATGATCGAAAGTTAAAGGGATTGAATCCAAAATGAAAGTGAATTTTGGCAAGATTGACATTTTAAGTAAATTGGAGCAGCCCAGGATAGAGAGTTGGAAACTGCCCAATGATCTTAATGGAGGCTGCGACCTCTTGCCTTTTAAAGTCAAAATTTACTTGGGCTAATTTATGATATTGTGTATAATTGGAATCCCTGGATATCTAATTTGCTGTTTAACCAATGAATTGCTTGATTGTGCGTTCCAGGACATGATTTCAGTTTTTTGGGCATTAATCAGATAACCAGAAACCCTCCGAAAACTCATCAAAATCTGCTCAAGTCTGGGCAGGATCGACAGGCTGTCCCTTGTAAAAATCATCAAGTATAGCGCAACTTTTTTTTCCCATCCATCCCATTCAAATGTTGCAAAGATGCCACTAGCCCTAATACAACTAGCAAGGGTTTGTATATATATAAATCAATATTTAAAGGAGAAAGGGGGCACCCCTGTCTCGTTCCCCGCTCTAATTTAATTGTATTAGCCAGATTACCATTGGCAATAATCCTAGCTGTAGGAGTTTTGTAGATATTATTAATAGCCCTAACAAAGTAATCCCCTAATCTGGAAACGTGGGCCATAGCGTTTACAAAAGACCAATTACCTCTGTTGAACACCTTGGCCACATCAAATGCATATATCATAAGGGGTAGACTGTTGGCTGAGGCGATATCAAAAGCACCAATCAATTCAGAGGTTAATTCATGAAGTTGGTAACCCTTCTGATCAGGATGGACCAAGATGCTCATTACAGGGTTCAACCTCCCTGTTAGGATCTGAGCATAGATTTTATAGTCACAGTTTAGCAGGGAGATAGGCCTATATGACTCACATTTTCTTGAATCTTTATTTGGCTTTAAAATCAAGGAAACAGCAGCCTCATCCCAGGACTTAGGAATTGGAGTATTATTCAGACAAAATGCTGTCGAGCAAGACCACAAAAACAGGGTCAATCTCTTCAATCAGAGCCACATAAAATTCATTCGGAATACCATCTGACTACCTCTTTTTAGATGTTTCATGACGGTCTTAAGTTCTTGCAGAGAAATATTCAGATTCAGCTGACTAGCTTGATCTTCCGCCTGAGACCGTAGGGCAATTCCATCAATGTAACTTTTAATTTGACTATCGTAGACTACTTGGTCCTCTGTATATAAATCTTGAAAAAAGGATTTGAAAGCCTGTTCTATTTTGGTGTTATCCGAGGAAATCTCCCCTGAGTCTACATTCACCTCCTTGATTATAGTTCTAGTGAAAGTTATGAGAGACTTCCAGGCAAGGAGCTTCCCGCATCCTTCTCCATACTCGTAGTTGGCTAGTTTACTAACTTCCCATTTTTTCCTAGCAATGTCATCTAGGTGATCTATTAGTGCCTTTCTCTTAGCTATAACCTCCCTACTGTCCGCCCCGTGCAAATGCTTACCTTGATAGAGTTTATTATCACTCCGTTCCCTAGAAATATAATCTTCCAGTTTATTGATTTTCATTTTACTCTCCTTATGTTTCTTAGCCACAACACTCATTACTCTGCCTCTAATGAATGTTTATAGACATCCCATATTACCTGTAAGGGAGCGGTAGACTTACTAATTTCAAAGAAAGATAATGTTTGTCCCTTTAATTGCGCAACCACTGAAGCCTCCGAGAGTAGAGTGCTATCAAGTCCACCTTTTAGCTGAGGCAACTCCCACCATTTGTAGATCCAATACTGCAGCGGAGTGATCAGAGAGATACTCCGGGATATGCCTCACTGATTTAATATTGTTTAACAACCTGCCGTTTACCAGGAAGAAGTTGAATCTGGAAAAATGCCCATGTTTTTGGTCATGGAATGTAAAATTCGAGGAGCCACACATTCCCTAGTTTTAATTCTCCAAATATCTAACAGGCCTAGGTCTTTCATCAACACTTTGATAAAAGAACCCATGTTTGTGGACACTAACCCTCCCCTTCAGAACTATCCAGAGCGGGGTTCAAAAGAATATTGAAATCACCCATGATAATAGGGAAGTCCGATTGAATCAGGTGGCTATAAATAACGTTTAGAAGCCCTTCTTCATCTAAGTTCGGACCATAGTATCCCACCAAGGTGAACCACTCATTTTGGATTTTAACATCAGTGATTATCCACCACCCCTAATATCTGCGTTAACAATGACTAGCATTACTTTATCCGTGTGTTAAAGATAAAGGCCACACCTTTCATGCAACACATTTGGGGTGTATGAGTGGAGCTTTTAATCCATCTCTGCTTAGATCGGACGGTCTCCCATTCATCCAAGGTTAATTGTGTATCCTGGAGGATAATAATATCATAATCCAATTGACTTAGATATTTTAAAAATCTCCTTTGTCTATCCACTACCCTAAGCCCATTCACATTACATGTTAAGATTTTAATTGGGGTTAAATCAGGCATTGAAATTTTATCCAATTTACCAATCCAACAACTATCTTGATCGAAGTCTGCTCTATTTATAATTACAATATTCTTAAAAATAGACATTACAATTGACAAATGAGGACTTTTTTTCTTTTTTCCCTTAATATGCTCCCCACCCAGTGCAAACCTAAAGTAACTTTCTTCTCCTGTGCCCTCCCCATCCAAGGGACCCTCCCTAGTAATACCCTGGGCACGATGACAAATCACCCAATGGAGCTCACTTACTCCTCCGGAAAGACATAAACAAAACAAAACTCCATAATATACATTTATCCCTGAGCCTTAATTTGATCAATGAAAATCCCTACCTCCTTGGGGTCTTTAAAGTTGAACATTTTGTTTTTCCATGTCACTCTAAGTAGAGCTGGGAACCTCAGTTGAACTGTTGCGCCTAGAGATCTTAATATTGGGATACACTTTCCCAGTTCCCATTGTCTATCCTGCATACTTCTGGAAAAATCTGACCTGATATGGAATGTTCATCCCCTTTAGTGAAACTACCTGCTTTTAATGCCTCAGACAATACTCACTTCTTTAATAGGTATGTTTTAAAGTAGACCAAGATTCTCCTAGGGGTTTTCCTGTTCAGATTTTTTTTAAGTCTCTCTATGAATTCTGTGGATATCAGCCGCTAACTCTAGGGGATCAACAGTGGGCACAAATTCCTTTAATAGGTCTCTAAAACAACTTTTAATGTTGTCAACCTCCAGGCCTTCTGGGATATTAAGAATCTTAGGGGGTCATAAGGATGACGGGCGGACTTTGTCCACCCGTCATCCTGACAGGGTTTGGGACCGCCCGCCATAAGGGCGGGGGTCCCAGGGGTGGCATTTGGATGTGCCCGCCACTGTGGCAGGCACATCCTGCATTTCTAGGATTGTGGCGGGCGGTGCTCTCTGCACCGCCCGCCACAATGCTAGAAATGCTTTTCAGCATTTGCATAAACATAGCGGCAGGCATCGTGCGATGCCTGCCGCTTTGTTCATGCAAATGAAGGGGGGTACCACAGATACCCCCCCATGTGCAATTCCCACCCCTCCTTCACTGCGGGCCCCCAGAGTGAAGACCGCATGCCTTTCCGAAAGGCATCTACCAAAGCCCATTGTAATATGGCTGGCGGTGTCTAATAGACACCGCCACCATATTAAACATTTTCCGCCCCGGCCGCAAGGCGACCGGGGTGGAAAAGTGGCGGGCGGTGTTTTTCTCCACTGCAGTCCCCCCCGCCATTGTAATATGGTGGGGAGGAATTCAGGGAAGGATGTCGGGCGGATTGCCCCCGCCAGGCTGGCGGTGGCTACCGCCAGCCTGGCGGGGGCAATCCGCCCGACATCCTAATGGGCCCCTAAATGTTATTTGCCTGCAGTTGTTCTCAAGAGAATCAATTTTGTCCAGCATAGTTTTCTCACCATCTTTTAATGCCTAAATCTCATTATGATTGTCCTCTACTTCCTTGTTTAGAGCATTGACTGAGGCCTCCATCACACAAATTATCTACGTAATTGCTGAGATTTTCACCTCTACTGCTTCACAATTGTCTTGTATTTTTGTCTGATTTTTTTATGAGATGGTAAACTTATTCCTGATCTCTAAGGATAGTTCCTCTAACATATTTATCAACTCCGATTGGTTAGGATTATTCAAATTCGGAGAGTCCCCAGGAACCGGTCGTATGGGAGCCTGGTTGGTCTCATCAGGGGCGATGACCACATCGCTATCGCAGTCCCCTAACACCTGAAACCTATTTGTAGTCTGCAGAATCAAATGAGCTGCCCATGCAACAGAAGCATCATCACTATTAGGGTCAATTTCTACTTCCAAAGGCTTATCAGGGGATCGCACAGCTTGATATAACTCTCCTGTTTCCAATCGGTATGAGCCAGCCTGATGGATTTTGGCATAAACCTTAAAATATGACCTAATGGATGGGGATATCCTCGTCAGGGACACTTCCTTTTGTTGTCGTGCAGAAGGGGTTGGAAAGGATAATTGATGGTTGTGGGGGTTATGCGGTAACTGCCCCACTAGATATTTTGGACACCGTTCTACCAAAGACAGGGGGTGGTGGAGTAGTAATGGGGTTACCTAAGGGGCCCGGAGTACTAAAGGTTTTATTTCTTATGGTGTATCCACTAAGGACATCCATCCCCTTCACGTTAGCTCTACTACCTAAGCTCTCGACTTGTGGCAACAGAACTGTAGCATCTGTAATAGTGTCAGTATTGTCCATGCTTGTGGCTAGGCTAGGTAAGTCAAATATCTTCCCCTGTCTCACTTGCTTGTTTTTTTTCCCTCTCTCTTCCGAGGAGTCTGTTGTGCTGCATGCCCAGATCCTACTTCGCTGCAAATCAATCCTTTGAGGCGTCTAGGGCTCATGAGCAAGACAGAGAAGGAAACTACAGATAAATATCGGGGCTGTTAGTTGATATCACTCAATACTTCTGAGTGACACAGCAAAATTCCCTTCTGGACAGTCTCAACTCCCTCAAGGCCACCAGCATTTAATTTGAAAAAAGGGGGCACCCGGCAGGGACTGACTCTGCCCGGAGTACCCCAAAACAACATTTTTGTGGCAGCCTCCCTCTCCACTCGGACTGTGTCCACAGCCTGGAGCAGCCGACCTCCAAAGGAACACGGGGGGCAGCCTGTAAATGCTACAAAGTCATTATTGAGACTCTGTATATCTAGGAATGCAAAAAGGTAAAATGTAAGTCAAAACGTAGACCAGTATTTATTGTGGGCCAGTTGCATATATCCGGTGTGACCTGCTGAAAAGGATACTTAATAGCATTGCAATCGAAAAATAAACTCAAACTAGCGCATGTTAGCCTCAAAGTATCAAATAGAAATGAACAGCGTATTCTCACCTGCACCAAAATCTCCTGAGAGTGGCAGCTCCTTTGCTAAGGCGGAGGAGCGCGCCCCACTTCTTCACAGCAGTGAAGTAAAGGAAACATAAAATGATAATACCTCACGTTGTTATCATTTTATGTTTCAATCAGCTGCAGCTTTTGATTTGGGGCAGGGCTGCTCTGGCAACAGAGGAGCAGGAAAGGAGTGGTTTGCCCACTCCTAAGTGCACATGATTTTTTGCCGGCCCTCTCGGGCTGGCCAAACATTCATGAGCAGTTCGCATTTTTGCCCCATTCCCTTTTTTGCTTTGTTATTCCCATGCTGAGTGCCGATTCACGATGCTAAGATCAATCACACTGCTGCATTCCAGCGTTGTGATTGACAATCAGGAGTCTGGGAGCTGGGTACTTCCTGCTGCTTCCAGCATCCTGTTGCGGATCAGAGTCAGGAAGAAGAGGACAAAGTAGAGGCGTTGGCCAACCGTCACAGGTAAGATTTTCTTTTTTTTACTTTTTATTCCCTCACCCCCTTACCCCTGTCTCACCTCCCAGTTCAGTAGCAGCCGCTATTGGTTTTGTTCCAAAATCAAACAAGTGCATATCAGCTTCTAAGTGTAAAATAGGATTATGCGGAGCGTTCCCGCCTGAACCCCATCAACGCTGAGCAAACCATTTACATTTAGGCCAATGGGATTTCTGTCACCATTTTGACGGAGCAACCCGTCCGCCGAAAACTATATCAGGCCCATACACATATTTTGACAGAAAGGACCAAAAATATGCATGAAAGACTGAATAATGATACCAGCAAGAAGCGCAGAACCAAAGACAGAGTTGCTGATAAGGAAGAGAAACAGAAAATACAAACTACCAAGTTAATTACACGGGTGATTTCAGTGGTAGTTTACATTATGGGCTATCAAGAAGCTCTTTTTCCTCAGCAGAACCCACTTTTTATTTTATGAACAAATCCATTACTTAGCTACTCTGAAAAGACCAATCATATGAGTGGGGGTTTTGTACTATTTGTGAGAATATAGCAATCAACTTAACCTATGACATCAGAGTAACATCCAGCGAGGCAAGTATTTTCAGCCTGATGACCTAGCCTGCTGGGAACTGTGGGGCATATTATCAAGGGCCGGTGTTAAAATTATCGCCGTTTTATCGGCAGGAAACTGCCGATAAAACTGCAATAATGGGCTTGATAATACGCCCTTGTTAATTCCCATAGAAGTACATGTTCTGATGTTAACATGGGCTTCTATGGAAATTAACAAGGGCGTATTATCAAGCCCATTATCGCCGTTTTATCGGCAGTGTCCTGCCGATAAAACGGCGATAATTTTAACACCGGTCCTTGATAATATGCCCCTGTATGTTTTGTTGTGCAGTGTTGTGTTGTGTTATGTGATGTTATGTCATGTTATGTTGATTTCCAAAGCACTCTAATGACCTAAAAGTGTATCAAGGCGCTTGGTCATGTCTGTAGGTGTGTGGTCCCCAAGATGCTTACATGAAGAGCCAGGCCACTGAGAAGTGGGGATAGTGTCCTTTATTATATTATATACCAGCTTTCTAAGAAATTTTGTTAATATAACTTTTACAATATGTAGCAGAACTAACTCTTGTATTTCACTTCCTTGTCATCTCTCACGTCTTCTTTCTCTCTCTCTCTCTCTCTCTCGGTTTCAGTTTTCTTTCTCTCACCCTCTCTCTCACTTTCTGTCTTTTTCTTTGTCTGTGATTGCATGTTAAAGAAGTGTTAATTAAAGGTAGTAATGACTTAAGCTACTCGAATATAAAGTGCATAGTGCAGGGGTTATCAAACTTATCCTGCTCTTAATTATAGGCTGTGGCTAGTAATTATATCCCTATACCATGCAATTACAAGTTCGTTTTCCAGGAATGGGGAATATCAAGCGGAACCCGTTTTGCTATGTTAAAACCTGCGTATTGATTCCTATTTTGGGACAATAACAGGCCCTATTTCACTCCTGCGTAGTGGCGTAGCAGGAGGGGTGGGTGGCTGTCCTCCATGAGCGGCACAAGTTTTGAGGACGGCAGCCTCCCCCACCCTGATCTGTGGCATTGCGGGGTGGCACACACAGAAATCGATTGTCCGCACCTCCCACCTGCTCTTGCGCCCATTGCGGGCAGCAATGGCTGGGTCCGCCACGGGCGGCAAAAGGCCTAGCTAGGCCACTGCTCTGAGTACCACCTTCATGCAACAGGACCGTCATAGGTGGGGTTCAAAGGGGTTTAAAGGGCATTATTTCCCATGCCCCACACTTTCTAGGGCCTCACTCTCATTTTGCAACTTTTTCTATATATTTTTAATTGTAAACCGGCCTCCTGTCTTCATTAATAACGATGCAGCTTGTGTGGCCAGATCACTAGATAATATTGCTAGACACCATGGGCCAGGTATACTAAATTTTTTTACGGTCTTAAACAGTCCAAATCACCGATTGCAACTGAATACAATGTACTAATGGTGTTTTAGAAGTTGGCCAATTTTCACCAAATTCCTAAAAGTACTTTGCCAATGGATACCGATTAGCAGTTTGGAAGAGACATGTTGTAGTGCATCCCTTCCAAACTGCCACTCGATATGCTATGAATCAGTGTTTTGCGACCACATTTTGGTTTCAAAACATTGAAAATATATAGTGTCCTGAGTTGGCTTAGTAACTGATATGTGCAGAGTGAGTGGACGCTTCGCGACACCATTCCCTTTGAAAATGTAAAAAAAAGGAGACCACTCCTACCTCTCTAAATCAAAGCAAAATCAAAAACATCTTTATTCGGTTTCAGCTTTAAAAAACCATAAAAGTACAATTTCATGTTCAGCTCATTTGAAACAACCCGTTATAAATATAAAAAAACATTAAAAGACCAATATAATGATGTATAAACTTCGTGGTACATTCGCCAATTGATGCATCAGGATTGCCGCAAGGAGTGCGCAGTAAAAAGTGACGCATCACTGTTTTCACGCAGCGATGCGTCACTTTTCATAAATGAGGCCCCAAGTCCTTCGTGGCCTCAGGGCAAATTCAATGTAGGAGCCACTAACCACACCATCCACGGGCCCTTCGGAGCTCGCTCAATGCAAGATGATGACATCGTTGTGCTGTCATCAACATCTGAAGGACAACTAAATCAACTCCAAATAAAGTAATTGCGTCCTGGCAAAAAAATGCACACCACATTACATGCATCTTGTGCAAACAGGTGCTGCATGGGGATACAGCTGGCCAGTACACCATGAGAATAAATGGGATGTGAAATAATCTGTGGGTTATACATTCCAATCACATAACTTGTGCAAAGAGTAAGCATGCACAACAGGGAGCAGAAGGAGAAGAAACTGCATCCCTGAAAGTTCAGTGGCAACAGCAAGAGGAGGAGCATATGTCGTATTTTGCAAGCACTGTCTATAAGTGGTAGCTACTGAAGAGACAACTGAAATAAAAACAAACTACGCCATAGGATCACCCTACAAAGAAGGAATATAAAGAGTTATACACAAAACATAAGAAATAAGTTTTAAAGATATCTTAGTTGAACAATGTAAAAAATAAGAGTGAAGAAAACTTTTAAAGAATGTTTTTTTTAAAAATACAAAGAATCAAATTGTCTAGAGGCAGATGTCTGTATCCAGCGGTTGTGTGCCCTGGGGGTCAGGATGTATACTTCCAGAGGGTTGTGTGAAAAGCCTGGTCTGAGTCCACCTACTGTGAACAACCAAAGGCATTGTTTGAAAATTAGTCTCTAGTGTGCAGAGGTACGTACCCTGCTCAAGTAGGGACCACAATCCTAGTCAGGGTAAGCCAGATACACAGCCTAAATTAACCAGTGCACTTTGGTAGCTTGGCGCAGAGTAGTCAGACTTAACTTAAGAGGCAATGTGTAAATTATTTGTTCAACACTTAAAGAACAGTAAAACAACGTAAACATTAAAACATTACAAAAAATTATCCACACGAGGTTAGAAAAATAGAGCCTAATTTGATGAACAAAACAAGACCAAAATGGCAAACGTCCAATAGGTAGGACTGGAGTTATGAATTTTAAAACAAATATCTGCAAATATTATGCTTAAAAGCATATTGCACAAACCGGGCTACCTGGTCGCACTTCCAAAAGTTCAGGCCGACTGCGAC
The DNA here is from genome assembly GCF_964261635.1 of Lissotriton helveticus. NCBI lineage: Eukaryota > Metazoa > Chordata > Amphibia > Caudata > Salamandridae > Lissotriton > Lissotriton helveticus. The sequence goes on along the minus strand of NC_136068.1, from coordinate 1,328,930,150 downwards.
GGAGTGCAGGTCAGTTACAGGGACAACCTTGTCCCACTGAAAAAGTACCCTGTTATGCTGTCAATGGGGCCCGATGCGTGGGGTATATGGGGCGATGCGTCCCCATCGATCTCTCTTGATGAAGGCTATGCATCAGTTCTGCACTGTGCAAATCGAGATGAATAGACTGCGGCTCATTCCAATATAGGCAGTGCGTCATTGTCGAACCATGCAGCCAGCGATAGGACGTCCTCAAAGCAGGTAATGTATCAGCCCCAAAGGGGAGGTGTCAGTTGGACAGGCGCAACAACAGTCATGCATGGCTATTGTTACATGCAGCACAGAAAACCCACCTCCGTGGGACCAGGACTAGACTGGCCCCACTTGGCAGGGCAAGACTCACAGTTGGCAGACTCCAGGTGCTATAGCAGGGTTTTTGGAAGTCTTTGATGTCCCTGAGTCAGTCCTTCTCACTCCCAGTCAAGGAGGGCAGCAGGCAGCAAGGTACACACAGAAGAGCAGAGCATCCGTCCACCAAGTTCCAGCAGAGTACAGCAGAGTGACAGTCCTTTCAGCAGACAAGCAGTTGTTCTTCCTGGCAGAGTAACCTCAGGTCCAGAACTGTCCTAAAGTGTTGCTACCTGATGACCAATATTTATACCCAGTTGTGCCCTTGGAGTGTGGGAGACTTCAAGAGAGGCCTTTGAAGTGCACAGGGTCCCTGCCCTTCCTGACCTGGCTCCAGAATCACTACACAGGGGTTTGCAGCCCTTTGTGTGAGGACAGGCACAACATATTCAGGTGGAAGTGTCAGCTCCCCTCTCCCATCCTCTCCCATCCTGCCCAGGATGGCACATCAGGATATGGATGGCCCATCAGTAATACCTAGGATTCCTTTGCGTGTGCCTGTACGGAGGGAATGCACAAAGCCCCGCTATCATCTACCCCAGACATGTATTTAGAGACAGGCAGAAGTTCATTTTCAGACTTGCAACTGAAAATCAAACTTTATGATAGGTGGTGATTTTAAATTGTGAGTCCAAAGACACTAAACAGTGAAATGCAATCTTTTCCCAATGGAAATTGCACTTATAAATTGTAACATGATAATCGCAATGTTAACGTATGAGAGGGATAGGCCTTGCAGTTGGGAAAAACAAATGTAAATGTTTTTCATTCCCGGGGCATGCAAAAATTAAAGGTACATCTCCAACCTTTTAAAACATGGCACCCTGCCCTTGGGGCTGTCCAGGGCCTACCTTAAGGGTGTCTTGTATGTATCAAAGAAGAAGATTTGGGCCTGGCAAGAGGGTTAACTTGCCAGGTCAACATGTCAGTTTAAAACTGTCCCTACAGGTCCCGCAGTGTCAGGCCTGTGACATGTTTAAAGGCCTACTGAAGTGGTTGCACAATCTGTGCTGTAGGCCACTAGTACCATTTAATTGACAGGCCCTGGGCACATGTAGTGCACTTTAATAGAAACTTATAGCTAAATTCAATATGCTGAATCCGGATAAGCACATGTTCCCATGTTTTAAATTAAGAGAGCGCATGCACTTTAGCACTGGTTAGCAGTGGTAAAGTGCCCAGAATCCTAAAGCCAGCAAAAATTATGTCAGCAAAACAGGAGGTCAGAAGGCAAAAAGTCCAGGGAAACCACGCCAAGGATGCGAGGTCAAACAGCAAGGCATACTTGTGTTGTCCATCTGAAGACAGTCTTACACATGCTACATTTAGAACACGGTCACAAAAACCCACAAATTCACAACAACAAAAAAAAGGCTAAAGTGATGACATATTTATGCATGATAATAAGCTCATAGCTTACATTACAAAAAGGTAAATTCACAGAAAAAACATGAATGTTAAAGTAAAGTTATAGTTAGTTGACAGAATGAGACAGGATTTAATGTTAGAAAGCCAAAAATCACAGAAATGTGCCAGTTATAATTTAGTCAACGAAGTATAACTTGTGCCCTGTCATCCATTGCTTATAACTTTATATACTGAATCACTCACGTCTGATCTTGCTAATCACTTCTCTGACTTGATGCATTAAGTCATGCATCAAGAAGGTACCTGTGAAGACAATACTTGCAGATTACACAGCAAACTATTGAATGGAGGCATGGAATGCAACAATAGGTTGCACAGTGAATGGACCTAAACTCTCTGGAAGGTCTTGCTGCTGGGACAGATTCTAGTTTCACAACTGTTTGTTTGATTCAGTACCATGAATATACTATACAATATAAAATAGAAGTAGCAAGTCTGCATTATCGAGATCTGACGTCTTGCAGAAAGAAAGGGATAATGAGTTGGTTTCAAGCCCTGCTGCTTAAATAGTAGAGATCCTGGGAACATGCATTTTCTCTGTAAGTTTAAAGGTATCAGGATTCCATAAATCTTGACTTTCCCAAAGAATAGCTTTGCCTTTGGAGATTTCAAGAATTATAATATTATTAAGATACCTGCTCTAACTCATATTAGTGCGGTATTATCTTTGTCAGTGTCCACTTTGACTGTGTCATGCTTGTATTGATAAAAGGAACACACCTTGAAGGTTGTGATCACCTTCAAAGGGTAAGCTGCTGGCTTGCTTGTCACAGTCTCCAGAGACAGTGACACGCAAGCCAGCAGCTCGTCCTACAATGAGTTGGAAAGAAACTTCACGGAGACCGCAGTTCACTGGATGTTCAGGGAAGGTGGCATTTAATGAGAAGCTCCTTTCTACCCGGTGTCCCTCGTAACCAGCCCCTGCAACAGGCTCTGATTCACTGCAACATGATCACAACCTTCCAGGGGTGCTCTCCATTTCAATCCCGACCTTGCATCACTGTGCCTCAAGCTAATCAATCTCGCTACCAGAGGCATCCCCAATTACCATTTGAAGGTGATCACAACCTTCAAGGTGTGTTCCTCTTTTCTTTACAAGCATGACAAGACCGTGCATTCCTGTGCATCAGGCTAATTAATTTCGCAACCAGAGGCATCCCCAATTGCCATTTGAAGGTGGCTGTCTTTTACTGTTTCCTTGTCCTGAAGAAGACTCCCCATGACGCTTTCCTAATTACACATGCTTTAGGGTCGAAACATCGACGTCTTTACTGGTCAAAGTCCATTAGGTCTTCTAATCTGAATACTAATTAAGCTCTTTTGATTTTACCAGAGACACTAGATTGCTAGCAGAGTTGGTCGGACCCCATCATTACTTTCTGTATATCTTTTTGTATTATCGTTTCACTAATGTGTAAAGAACACTGATTCACTTATGTCACTTGGTCACTTTAGTCACTTCATTCTATGTCACTTATGTTTTTCAAATCTTTGACAGCCGAATAAGAATATATGATCTACAGAGAAAAAGTAAAAACTTACCTCTCTGTCAAAATCTTTTGTCTTTTGTGTTCCAATTTCAATTTGTAAAGAAATGTATTTCATGTATTTAAATGTTTTCCTCATGATTAAGTTCTCCTGCGTGTAAAAGCAATTGTAATACCCGACAGAATCATTTGTAGCTTTTTTTTCATGCTCGAAAGAAAGTAGAGAAATGGCAACAGTGTGCCTTTCTTTTAGTTTGGGTGACTCACCCAACTGTACTTTTTTCTTTTTGCAACAGTTTGTTCCTCCGTACTAAGAAACATTATAACTTTATCTCCAACCTCGTGACTTTAAAAAATGCATTCACTTTAAAAGCCTTGGGCCTCATTTATGAGGCTGTGCGTCACTTTTACGCCGCTGGTGCATCACTTTTTGTGACGCACCAGTGGCGTAAAAAATGCGCCTTGTTGCGCCATATTTACTAAGTGATGCATCTAGGTAGATGCGTCACTTTGTAAACCCCTGCGCCACATTATACCTGCGCCAGGTATAATGTATGCAAGGGGGGCGTATTGACGCAAGAACGGGTCGTAGAAGTGACGCAGTGAAATCTATGAGATTTCAGTGCGCCACTTCTAGGACACAAATGCGTCAATTTCTTACGCCTGCCTCACAGCAGGCGTAAGACTGACGCAGGCCTTTCACATGGGGCTTGCCCCATGTGAAAGCATACATTGCTGGAGTTGCGTCCTTTTTGTGACACACTCCATCAATGCGTCACTTTTGCGCCATACAGATACGTCAGAAATACTGACGTATCTGTAACTCCTTGCGCAATGATGCGTCCTTGCGTAAATATGACGCATCATTGGTGTCGCAAGGAGGGCGCAGTGAAAAGTGACGCATCGCTGTTTTCACGCAGCAATGCGTCACTTTTCATAAATGAGGCCCCTTGCTCCTACTTGGTACTGCAAAGCTTACTGTCACATACCATATTGTGTTTCTACTACCACCTTTACAAACATATGCCTTCGCTCCTAGAAATTAATAACACCCATATAAATACTGCCCTATCCTTTAATGATTACAAAGTAACCTAACAGTTAAGAGACCAACCTTTCCCTCGTCTAAAGCCCAAACATACCGTGATTATCGTGTTGCCGCACCTCACATTTACATTTCAATGCACAAAGTATTCAACTGCTCAGCTGTTTATGAATTCTATTACAAAGTTTCACAAAACAATCCCAGCTAACTGCTGAGTTTCAAAGTTTTCATTCCACAGCTACTGTTAAATTCCAAGTCGGATTATCTCTCATTCGCATATGGATCAAAATGATTTCCAAGTTCAATTATTTTTCATTATACACTCCAGCACTTTGCATAAAGTAAATTCTGCAAAACCAAAGGGGATGATGGATTCTCAGGTAAAAGGAACACCACAAAATAAGTACATTTTCGAAACTGTGTACTTAAAAAAAATAATTAAAGGCTTTCATTCAACATTAGTAATCACAGGGGACTGCACCCCACGTGTTATGCGGTTTAATACACCATAACAAAACCATTCTGCTAGACCTCCAGACAATGCTACTAGCTGGCTATTACATTTCTAATTTCCCTAACCATGTTGCATTGTGCAGCACATTTTATGGCCAAAAGAGGTTCCAAGGGACACCCAGTGACAGCCTGCGGTACTGCACCCTTTCCCTGCTCAGTGCACAGTAGAACAGCAAACATTGCTGTACCCACAATAATGTGCTTCATAGATAAATATTTATAAGTTCCCAAAGGCGAGACAGATTGCATTGCAAAAGCTTGTATTTACTTACGATTTGTTTCTGCTCACTTTTCCCCAAACCATCCTTTGCAACTTCTTCTTTTCTAGGTCATGTAATACAATGGAACTCGACTATTGCAAATGGGATTTTGCCTCTGAACATACGGTTGTTTCATATAAATTATTAGATTTTCATAGAAATTGTATTGCATCAGGTTGGTGTGTCTCCAAAATGGCGATTCATCAAGCTGTAGTCATCACTTTGGAAATTTGAAGAACTTTGGAAGGTGATAGTACTTTCACTACATGGAGAGAGAGGAATGCTGTGAACATAGACAATGTGCAGTAGTCTTGGACATATAAATAGGCTGTATGATGCCAGGTGGAGAGACTCTGTGAGACACATTTGGCACACTGGTCTCCAGTGCCTTTACTCTGTGACCATTCACTAGTTGTCAAATATATTCTATTACTTGAAAATTTAAACAACAGAGCACAGCACAAACAGTTCCGACTGAATATGTTGTCAGTAACAATTTAATTTCAAGATTTGCAGTAATAGAACAAACAGTATAACAAAGTCTATATCATAGGTGGATCAGTTCTTGATGTGTTGACACATAGATGAGGCCCTGGCTGGCAATTTAAAAGCAGCCCTGAGTGGAGAGTGTCCCTCCCCTGATAACTACTCGACTGAAAGTAACCTGCTGCTTTATCCGCCCATCAAAGCTCAACAGAACCACTTCAGGAAACAAATACCGGTTAACTATTTCTCTTTCACTCTCAAAATGTCAACCAGCTAATGAACCTTCCTATAAATATTACCAATTTCAAAGAAATGCAGGTGAGCTAATCCGGAATTCGGAGCCAAATGCAAGGCAGTTCACTTCGGGGAAACTGTCACAGAATTAATAATGGTGTTGGTTTGCCTGCTTTTACAACTAATCTCTAAAGTAAAACTTTCTATTGTTCTTCGAGAATTGAAATTAGAAAATAAACTTTAGTTGTTGATGTCCCTTAACAACAATATCACACCAGTAGGCGTTCTAGGCCTTCATTCTTTTGTACTTGCAGTGAGACTGAACTGCATCATGGGAAATGAACAAACAAATAAACAAACAATGCCTGCCAGCAGCGGTAACTGCTCTATCTACTTATTTGATAAATAATGTTCCCTTCAGCTCTGAAGCCGCAGGAGTTAATGGAAGCAAGTTTCTAGTTGATTTCCTAGTCTTTATCTTGTGGGACACCCCCGCGCCGCACGGCCACCAGCTGCTGCGTGTGCCCCCAGCCGCCTCTGCCTCGCTGCTGCCTCGTTGCCGGCTCCCGCCGCTGCGAGTGGTTTTTTGTATTATTTTGACAGTGATTTGTGCTTGTCTGTGTTAACTTGTTTTTCCTTGTTTTTCCCCGCTTTTGCGTGCATTTGTGCCTGTTTTTCTTCATTGTTCTCTCCTCCGTGTTGCCCTCCTTCCTTGTTGTCCGCCTACCGCCTTCCTCGACGCCCCCCGCCCTCCCTTCCCGCCACCGCCGCTTAGCCACGCCCCTTTTTGCCTTCTGTAACCCTCCCCGCTCCCGCCTCCCAGCTGCTCCGCCCACCCGCGCACTTCGCCTTAAATGGCGACCGTGCGAACGCGCAGCGGTCACGCGCAGCGGGCGCGCCGATTGTGCGCCGAAGGCGCGCCAAAGGTAAGCCCGTCTGCGCCCGTCCGCGACCGGATTGCGACCAGCGCCAGGACCCCTGGACCTCGAAGATCCAGACCGACCCGCAGGACGTACTCCGCCGCTACCCTCATCGCACTCAACACCGGCCGACTTCCAGACTGCCACCAGGCCACTCCACGACGTACCCACGGACCTTTCAGCTGCCACGCCTGCAAGTTCACCTGCAGCCGGACCTGCCTCGCACCAGCACCCGCAAAGTCGAACACCAGCAGCACCCACCTCAAGTGCATCCTGCTCAACACCCGCTCCGTCCACAGACACGCCATCGAACTCTGGAGCCTCCTAGACGCCACAGCCCCTGACGTTGCCTTCCTCACGGAGACCTGGATGAACGCCTCTTCAGCTCCCGACATCGCCATCGCCATCCCGGAGGGCTACAAGATCGTCCGGAGGGACCGCAATGCCAACCAGATGGGAGGAGGCATCGCCATCATCCACAAGAGCACCATCCGTCTCACGACCAGCACCGACAACACTCCGACCAGCGCCGAACACCTGCATTTCCAGATCCACACCAACCCGAACACCACCCTCAGAGGCACCCTGATCTACCGACCCCCTGGACCACGCACGCAATTCAGCGAGGACATCGCCGACTTCGTCAGCCCGCATGCCCTCCCATCCGCCGACTACATCCTCCTGGGAGACCTCAACTTCCATCTGGAGAACAACAACGACCGCAACACCAGCACCCTGCTCGACAACCTCGCCAACCTGGGACTCAAGCAACTGGTGTCCACCCCCACCCACCTCGCCGGACACACGCTCGACGCCGTCTTCTCATCCAGCAAAGACGTCACCTTCAGCCACACCACAGAGCTTCAATGGACGGACCACAGCTGCGTCCACTTCACCTTCAAGAGAACAACGACCCACCAACACCAGCAACAGGCCGCCCGCAGAAGCTGGAACAAGATCACGGCAGACCAGCTCACCGCCTCTCTGGGCCAGCACCCTCCTGCCAGCTCAGCGAACCCCAGCCAGGCCGCCGACAACCTCACGAAGTGGATCAGCAACTGCGCCGACGAACTCGCCCCACTGAGGACCCCGCCTAGCAGACCCGGCAGCAAGAAGGCCCCATGGTTCACCGACGAACTCAAGAGCTCCAAGAAGAACTGCCGAGCCCTCGAGAAAGTTTGGAGAAGGGAACCGACACCAGACAACAGGACCTCCTTCAAACTCGCCACCCGGAAACACCACCAGCTGATCCGCGCCGCCAAGAAAACAGCATTCAAGGACCGGTTGGACAACAACGCACACAACTGCAAGGAACTCTTCAACATCGTAAAAGAGCTTTCCAACCCCAGCGCTGGTAACAACGACATCACCCCATCGCAAGACCTCTGCAACTCCCTCGCTTCATACTTCCACAACAAGATCGCGGACATACACAACAGCTTCAACAACCAACCCACGCACACCAGGACCGAACAACCACCCCCCACCACCACCCTCCACGCCTGGACCCCGATCAGCACCGAAGACACCATCCGCACGATGAACTCCATCCACTCCGGATCACCGACAGACCCCTGCCCTCACCACGTCTTCAACAAGGCCGACGCTGTCATCGCACCCCACCTGCGAGACATCATCAACACATCCTTCGACACCACCATCTTCCCGGAGAGCTGGAAACACGCCGAACTCAGCGCTCTACTCAAGAAACCAACAGCGGACCCCACCGACCTCAAGAATTACCGACCCATCTCGCTCCTCCCGTTTCCAGCCAAGGTCATCGAGAAGACCGTCAACAAGCAGATGGCCGCCTTCCTCGAGACGAACGGATCCCTCGACCCCTCACAGTCCGGCTTCCGGGCCAATCACAGCACCGAGACCGCCCTCATCGCCGCCACCGATGACATCCGAGCCCTGATGGACAAGGGAGAAACAGCGGCCCTCATCCTCCTAGACCTCTCCGCGGCTTTCGACACGGTCTGCCACCGCACCCTAGTACAGCGGCTCAACAACGCCGGAATCCAGGGGAAGGCACTGGAATGGATCATCTCCTTCCTCGACGGAAGAACACAGAGAGTTCGCCTACCACCGTACAAGTCAGAGGCCTCCGAAGTCATCTGCGGCGTCCCCCAAGGTTCATCTCTGAGCCCCACCCTCTTCAACGTCTACATGAGCCCCCTCGCGGCCATCGTACGCAAACACAACCTCAGCATAATCTCCTACGCCGACGATACCCAGCTGATCCTCTCCCTGACCAACGACCCCGCCGCCGCCAGAACCAACCTGCACGAAGGGATGAAAGAGGTAGCCGAGTGGATGACGACCAGCCGCCTGAAACTGAACTCGGACAAGACGGAGGTCCTCATCCTGGGCTCCTCGCCCTCCGCCTGGGACAACTCCTGGTGGCCCCCCGCCCTGGGCACCGCACCCAAACCGACAGACCATGCGCGCAACCTGGGCTTCATCCTGGACACCTCCCTCTCCATGACCAGGCAAGTCAACAGCGTCTCCTCGGCGTGCTTCAACATCCTACGCATGCTACGGAAGATCTTCTGGTGGATCCCCACCGAGACCAGGAAGACCGTCACCCAGGCCCTCGTCACCAGCCGCCTGGACTACGGCAACGCCCTCTACGCCGGTACCACCGCCAAGCTCCAGAAGAGACTCCAGCGGATCCAGAACGCCTCAGCCAGACTCATCCTCGACATCCCACGAACCAGCCACATCTCCGGACACCTGAGAGACCTTCACTGGCTCCCCGTCAACAAAAGAATCACCTTCCGCCTCCTCACCCACGCACACAAAGCCCTACACGACCAAGGCCCGAGCTACCTCAACAGCCGAGTCAACTTCTACGCTCCCAATCGCCACCTCCGATCAGCCAACCACGCCCTCGCCGCCGTCCCCCGCATCCGAAGAGCGACTACAGGAGGAAGGTCCTTCTCCTACCTGGCCGCCAAGACCTGGAACTCCCTCCCGACCGACCTGCGCCTGACCCAAGACCACCTCTCCTTCAGGAAGAAGCTGAAGACCTGGCTGTTCGAGCAGTAGCGGCACCCCCCCCCCCCCCCAGCGCCTTGAGACCCTACGGGTAGGTAGCGCGCTTTACAAGTGGCAATGATTGATTGATTGATACCTGCTGGACCTTGTTACCCCCGATAAGCAAGTGCCCAAATGGAGTAGCTTGGTTACCAACTGATGTGCAATATTGTTAGTGGTATATGGGCACCAGGGATAAATCACAATATCCAAAGAGTTGACGATATCAGCTCTCATTACGAGTGGCAACTGAAGTCTGCTAGCGCAGTAACAGAGGTTATTAGCCTAATGGGAATTTGACATGTTTACCGTCACCTTGAGTTTTCAGCTTAAGTCTAAGCCAAAGTCTGAGCCAAAATCAGGAATTCCTGGAGGAATCAGCCATAGAGCTCTGGTAATTCTGAATTTCTTACTGCCATTCAGGGTCCTACTTGTAATGGACCAGCTTAACCCCCATTATGGATATCTCCAGGGGTGAGGAAATACCTTTCCACTGCTCGGCCCACTTGTAATGATGCCTTCGGTAGCAACTGACAGCATCAGAAGAACCAACAAGAAACGTCCCAAACAACTTGACTGAATGCTAGTTAGTGCAACAGAGTGGTGGAATTTGTCAGTAGGTTGAATGTAGGCACTGTGAATAGATTAATGTACTCAAGAGACCCACAAACAGTGAGACATGAGAAGCACAACAGCAGTCAGTAATCGCTGTCATTGTCAGTCACAAGCCTGCAGTCTGTCATTACATTTGTAGCATTTTTAGAATCTCTGCTCTCAAATAAATTGGCATTTAGGTACAGGTCAGTGGCTGGTGACATTTGAAAGTGATGAGTTGTACAAAATGGAGTTGATTTTTATATAGCGAGCGAAGTGAACAAGCCTAATGGACACACATGGGTCCTGGGGGGGTTCTCCGACCCCAGGAAAAAAGGAAAACAGATTGGCAAATGGCACATTTTAAAGCAAACTATTTAGTCTGAAAGCAAGGTTTATAAAGCAGTGGGAACATATAGGGGCCAATTACGAGGTTGGTGGTCCAACCTCCGATCACTGCGGTCTCTCGAAGACGGCAGTGGCGATGGTTTCCCACAACCGGATTACAAGATGTACAGTCCTGAAACGCTGACTGCGTCAAAATTGCGGTTCCCGCCTGGGCTACGGTGGTCTGCAATGTTGGCAATGTGTACCCTGATGCCATCAGGGCTGCGGTTTCCCACCAAGCCTATTACGACAACACAGTTGCACTGGCGGTCTCCTAGCGGCGGTTACCCGACAGTGGTCAAACACCGCAGTCCACTTGCAGCAAAGCACCACAACATTGACCATTGGATGAATTGAAAACTTTCACAGCTGATGCCCTTTTGCCAAGTTAAAATGCCTGCAAATCACACTATAAAATACACCCCATCCCGGGCCAGGATCCTTTGCTTCTCACTTGCAGCACACAAGACAGAAAACACGTTTACACCATTGTGAGCTAAGGCAGTCTTTTTTCATCCTCTATCATCTCATTTAGCCTACTCCACACCCTTTAAATGTTCTTTTTCTCTATTTCACCATTATGCTTTATTTTGTTGCCTTTCATTTTGTCACTCACTTTTTTATAGCAATGCTTTGTCCCAAAAACTCACTTTTCACTAAGACTGATCTGACAGGCATGGTGGATGAAATCATTAGAGTTGGGCCACACATTTTTGGATCGGAAGTCCAACATACTCCTCTCAGTAGGAAAACAGAATTGTGGGACAGGATAGTCTACAAAGTGAATGATGTTGGTACCGCCCAGAAGGAAATTAGGAGAAGATGCCATGACTTGACATTGAAGGTGCGTACCCTGGTCTCCAAGCACCACCTGGAGGCCCAGAGGACTTGTGGTGGCCCTCGCAGCAGCCCTGAGAGAAGAAGGTCTTGTCCATCCTGCATACTTTGGGCATGACAGGAACACCTGGGGGAGTGGATTTTGGTAAGTTACACTTCAATTACTGTAACAATACCTTAATGTCCTGTTGCCTCTGCTATTGTCTTGTCTCTGTATTTTCAAGACATGCAATCCACAAAGTAGCTGTGATGTTAGTTTGTCAGTGTTAATGTGGAGTGTTGCATATAAGATCACATGTATCAATCTCCATTACATACCTCATGTTGGAATGCTGTTTGTAAGTGCATAAATAGAAACATATCATCCGAGGACCCATCATATGTGTAAAAAAGTAAATATATGGTCGATCCCTAATGAATGTTGACAGGTATGTAACACTAACCAGTTGTCAAGTGTTGGTGATTCAACACAGAAATCACTACAACTACCATGAGGCCCTGCAACTGCAACTCTAACCAAGATGTCATACTCGTTTTGCCCCTTTTATCTTATCAAATCCATCTCACAACTGATGTTCACTTATCATACAGGTTACCATTTGTAAAGTGATGGGAAGTTAAGATAGAAAATGTACTACTACTAGGCCCTGTGACTGTAACTCTAACCAAGATGCTATTCTCCTTTTGCTCCTTCTCACTTGTCTGCCATGTCCAGTGGCGGCTGGTGGATTTTGCAAGTGGTGAGGCGAAAAATGTAGTACCCTAATGTAATAAGCAAGCGAGCAAAGTGAGCGAGCCCGAACTTCAAAAGGAGGGTGCGGGGGGATTCCCCCCGCAAGCAAATTTTGAAAAAAATGGATTCAAATGTTGGGTTTTACACCACATATTTACTGCAAATTTTTGAAAAAATAGGGATCCAAATATAGCATTTTGAAGCTACAGAAGATGGTAAACAGGGAAATGGTTGTTTTAAGAGCACTGTTTTTAAGTGTTTCCTAGACCGAATAAAATTACCTACGTGGGGCAAGTCATCTGGGAGAGAGTTCCATAGGACAGGAACTTTTACCGAGAAGCTACTGGCTCCCTTACTTGTCTTTACCAATAAGATTAGGGATATATTTCTCGACTCTCCTGTCCACAAAGCAAGGAGCCATGCCATTCAGGACCTTAATGCGGATACAGCAGGTCTTAAAATGGATCCTGTGTCTGGCTGGTGGCCAATGCAGGGACATCAATAAGGCAGTGACACATGTGATCAGTGAGTTTAGATATCAGACATACACTTATAGACAACAGAGTCACAAAGTCCTGATGTACATGCAAAAGCTCAGCTTTACAGCTATTTAAGCTTCACACTTGGTATAGTTTTCTGCGAGAAATTTCGAAGTTGCAAGTAGAAATGTTTGGCAATTCTCAAATCTATAAAAAAATCACTAGACCCCATGTAGCACAACAACCCAGAACGTAGCACCCAGCAAAGCATATGAACATATCACAGTTCAATACAATATCACAACTCAAGGCATACCACTGCATCACATCATAGCTCACTGCAACCCATCACAACATCAGAGCTCAAGGCAACTTGTTACATCATAAGACAAATCACACCACCACAGAGCAGCTTGTCACAGTATCAGGATGTACTGTTTCAGGCTCCATTCTGTTTTTATAAGAATCACAATCATAGTAAGTACTGTACAACAAAACTCACTAGTAAATCAGCATGTCATGGTAATGCAAAGCAAAACTCAGAATGAATAGTAACATCAAAATATTATTATTCATTATTATTTAGTGCATGAAAGTATATATTTGGAACGCTTCCACACTACTAAAAACGTAGCGTAACAGCTCATCAAACTTGAAAGCCATTCTCACAAAGGTTGACTGGTAACCCTTCAGCTGATTATTGCCCTATTTGTGTGTAATCTGGTACTAATGTGGTCAAACCTCTGCCCAGTATTAACATGTGCAAAATATGACAACAGTATGAAGTAATACTATCAGACAATGTGCCACATTAAGTCGCATAGTTTGCCTTTTCTTGGCACATAGTTAGTCAACCCAGCCGCATTATTTAGCCCTCCCCTGTCGCATAATTCCAGGGCACTTGAATATAGCCGATTAAGGTGGGAATACCATGCTCTCTGTCCCAAAAAAAATTGCTCATTGTGTGCAGTTGTTACCTCCTAGTCCTTTCTTATGCACACTGTTGAAGGAAATTGTACACATGTTAATACAATTCATGTTCAATTTTCCTTCATAGTTTTATCCTGGATCAGTTCGCAGAGAAAGCAGATGGCAGGCTGTTCAAACAGAAATCACCAGCTGAGACAGCAGCATTTGACATCAAACCCCCTAGCTCCATGGGCAATAACTCAACAAGGGATCAATCAGAAAAGTAGCATCAGAAATCTTTCTCATAATCTCATTGACATAACCTCGATGTATGGTTTGATATTGCATTGGATTCTTGTTCTGCAGAGACAGCCTTGCAGGTGGCAGGTTTTCTTCTGATTTATTTCATGTCTTGATGGATGGCCACATGCCTTTGTGGGCTAAGAGGTTATTGCGTTCATGAGGCTGTCACGTTTGATTGATCCATTCGAATGTGGGCCAAACCAGGGGTTAAAAGTGGGTGGCGGCCGCCTTAGAACCATTTTGGGCACCGACACCTATGTGTGTTCCAAATTAATAACTGCTCTTTGCTCTTCTAGGTCTCAGTAAGAAAACAAAAGTGAGATTACGGAAATCTCACATACAAAGGAGATCAGTGCCAGCGTGTGCAGTGACTGTCGGAAGCAAACAGCATGCGTCATTACTTTATTCACCTTCACACCACATGTCAGGGAAACAAACTTTCAGAGTCTCGTTGTGGTCATGTAATTAACAACACGGGGGTTCACTCGAGCTGATAATGCAATGCGATGCAGTGGTTGCTTAACCTACAGATTTAATTTTCCCTATTTCTCTTAATACTGCATTACAACATTCAGCATTTAAAATAGACTTAAGGTCAAACTTCACATCTCTGGTTGCAAACTGCAGGCCCAATATCTGGATTATCTGAGTGGAAAACTTTGCCTTTCATCTGTCAAAAGTGGATAAAACATTATAACAGGGCGGAGGACCGCAGTAGATATTCGGCCAGTGACCTCCTCACAGAACTAATACGTTCTGTCCACGAGGCTAACCTCTCCCCGCCCTATGAGGTTTCACAATACCATAATACGAGTATTTTGATTTTTCACGCAAACCCAACTGGGTTTTAGCGTTTACCACAGACATCTACTTTTTTGTCACTCATTGTGGTCCCAGAGAGTAGGACTGGGCGCGCCTTTTAGGGGACGCACACCATCCGCTCTCAGGGCAACGGTCCTGAAGAAAACCTGGTGAACCTGCACCTTCATGGTTGAAACATGTAGACCTGACAACACATAGAGATACATGGGCTCATAATTACCCACACTCTATCTCGCACTTTTGTTTTTAATATTGTCCAGTTGCTTATAAATAAAACTTTAATTTCTTAAGTTAAACCAGGACAATTTTTAACACACATACTTTTTTTCCTTTTCACGCATCCTCACTCACAACCAGCTCCACTGTAATCAGGTGTTGTAGCACACCCTGATGACGCTAGGTCATTAGGGTGGACCCCGATGACGAAGCATGTCACCACTAGGTGGTGAGTGAGGGGTTTTTAACAAAAGGAGAGTTTTTTCCCCCCCTTTTGTTTCAGCCTGCACCCCATTAGGAACTGTGAATTCCACTGGGTGGTACTCCTTCTTTTGTTCTCTACTAAAACATTATAGACCCATCTGAATTAAGTAGCAATCACTGAAGTTCTAAGAGACAATTTTTTAAAGAATAACATTGAGAGTCACAATGAAGGATGGTAGGAGCACTGTATGCTCTGTAAGCTAACACATTACACATATAAAACCTAAAATAAGACAACAGGCCATATTGAAAACAGTAAAAGCATAATAACCATATTACTGATCCTAGACAGATGAACGCTGAAAGCCACTCATCCTCATCACCACTCCCAGAATTGGGTTGCATAATGTTGTAAATCTGATCCCTACTGTACCTTTAAAAAATCTGATTGCTGTGTCTTCACCTATGCCTCATTTCTATTAAAGTAACTATTTTCTGTGTAAAGCACTCTATCACTGAGCGATGGGTTTCAATGGTGCTATATAAAAACCATGTCAATGATTGCTAAACATCTGAGTTGGAAAAATAAATAAGTAAACCTGCATATTTTTTAAATCATGCATGCGATTCAATGAGCTTTACCTCAAAGAACTTGTGTTTTATTGTGCTGTGACTTATTCTTGGTTTTCTATTTCTAAGAAACACTAAAGAAAAAAGTGCTTTGTTTAGCTGTAGCACAACATTGCAAACCAGCGCCTATGGGGCCTACAAACGCGAAACCACAGTTAGTTGCACAGATCTAAGGGGACTTTAACCCAGGCTGGAAATGTGTACAGTACAGGGCAAGTACACATGGAATGCGAGGATAAAAAGGCATCAGACCCATTATTTAGGCTTTGGCCTATTGTAGCTCGTACTAAGTCTCCACCCCTAACCCTGTGTGCTTCTTTGTGTGCTTATGCAATAAAAAATGTCACAACATCGCAAGGATTCTCTGGCCAGTAAAGGAAAGCAACTATTACTTGTTGCTTTACAGGTTTTTGTTTAGTTTTTTTGCAGTTTTATATGGCGTGATATCAACCTGAAAGTATTGTCGCTTTACATGAACATCAGCTATTACAGAACAACACATTCATTTTTGTAGCCACAGGGAGATTAAGTAATGTGCCCAGACTCGCACGATCTTGATATTGCGCCTAAAATAAACGTGTGAAAAGCAGGTCTACTGTATGGGATTACAACTCCAAATGTGTGAAAATTACCCCCGTTCAAGTTGAATCAGATATGACCTGCAGATGAAACTCCTCCTTTCTGAAAATCAAACAGGCATGGGCCATTAGAACAGGTCCTGAGCCCTCGCCAACCCTACAACAACTCGGGCAATGTGTGAACCTCAACCTGATCCCACACACCAGAGTTAATAAAAATCGATTCCTTGAGCATTGTTGTGAAGGGCAACCTTCTGCCAATAAAACTGAAGCTTGAAGCCAGTAAAACTGAATCTTGGTAAACCACAGGCGGCACTGCAGTAGCCCTGCTTCCCACTCTTCCTGGGGCATGTGGTTCGATAGCAAGGCTCAGAAATGTGGTATGTTAATTAGCAGCAGGCCCTGAAGTAAGTGAAAGAGAGCAAGAAAGGTGTGTTGATGAAAGGAAACACATCGAGGCACACAGGAGAAGAAGATTAAAAGAAGGTTTATGCTGATGTCCTGTACCAAGAGAGGTGTAGGAGGAGGGACCCAATTACATATGCCTATAGTTAAGGCAGGTTTGTGCAGGCATAAGTTAACCCCCGTAGTCTGCCTACCTATGGTTTCTGCAGCCCAACTGTAAAGGGTGACTGTGGCTCGGAGGAAGGCATGTGGAGGCTCCAATACCCGAGCTGAATGGAGTTTTTGAACATGAACCCCTTCCCCCCCCCCCCGCTCTGACAGGAATATGCATCCAGACATCACGTGCGTCCTGGGCATTGTAACGTAACTGGTTCTAATCTATTGTACAGCACTCTGACACATTCGGGTAATGTCAGGCTTTATAAAAATGCACTAAATAAATAACAATTGCGGGACACGAGGCTTTGACGTTTTACTCCATGCCAAAGGCACGCAACTGATTTGAGCCGTACAAGCTGCTAATAATGACCAACCTACTGCAAAGTCTTGCTTTTCATTCGTAACCTGCCCTCGACCAGCAGCATTCTATCAACCCTCATTATTTGCGTGTTCTAGTTTTGTAAACTGGGAGAGGTTCGTCCATGCTCACAACAGACAAACCTCTCCAGCCCGAGTGAGGTGGTTGCTCCCGGGCCTGGAAGCCCCTAGCGCCATGGCAGTCAACCTGCCATGGGCTGCTGCATTCCTTTTCAGTGCGCCCCTCATTTACTTCAATCTCTTCGCCTCAAACGTTTAAACCCACTCACCACGAAGAAGCTCTCGCTGCATCTAATGGCAGAAAGGAGCTCCAGTTTCGGGAATACTTCCCCTCACCGTCCCACAAGTACATGGCAAGGAGAGACACAGCAGATCTCACTGGTGCCATTCTTTTTCCTCAGCAGCGGCAGTAGCCACAGTGATTCCACCAACGAACCACCTCCTGTGAGCCTAGGTGGTTGGTGTACATTACAACGGACGCAAAATCTGCACGGCGCCACTTTGAGGTACAGGCACCATCTAAGCACAACTTTCACAGTGCACAGCCAGCAGCAATATCTTGAAATGTGCTCTGGCCCGCGCTCCCACAGGCAGTAGGAGGGAACTGACAGACACCGTAATTTGATTGGTCACAGTCAGGGCAGGGTGGGGTTAACACTACAGTGAGGCTTGCTCAGCTATGATTGATGTGTAGCCCTGGCTCTGCGGAGCTGAAGCCGACAGCGCCCAGGGCTAGCTTTATTGACGGGGAAGGTCCTTCAGCAAAGACTTCAATGGCTTTGACGAGCAGGTGACGTCACAACCGTCGGGCTGTGAGCTCCTCAGCCGGCAAATCTGTGTCGCTGGCGCATGCTCAGAGTGCATGATTTGTGCCTGCCATAAACTTGACTTGCGAACGCTGCCTGAAGTCATCAGACAGCCCGAGTCAGTTTACTGCCACTTTGGCACAAAGTTGTTTTCACTCGTAAATGTAGTAACAATTGTGCAATAAAATAAAAGCACAAATTAGGGGGCAGAAAAAGGACGAGGGCGTAGCCCCTCCACCCATATAAAGGAACCGCCACAACTGATGTTAAAACATCATGCAGGTTACTATTTAAGTGTTGGTAAGTTGAGATAGAAAAGCTACCACTACTACCAGGAGGCCTTATGACTGTAACTCTAACGAAGATGCCGTACTCCTTTTGCCCCTTCTCACTTGTCTGCATGTTACAACTGATGTTCACTTATCATGCAGGTTACCGTTTTTTAAGCGATGGCAAATATACATAAAAATCACTACAACTACCATGAGGCCATGTGGCTGTAACTCTAACCACGATGCCATCCTCCTTTTGCCCCTTCTCTCTTATCTGCCATGTCAAAACTGCTGTTAACTAATCACGGACTGTGCAATGTACATACAATGCATTATTCAGATACATGTCTGACTACTTTGCTTGACGGTGTCCTGGTCTCCTCAACAGAAACTATTAATGGCATGAGGGACTCCATACAACTGTGTACCTCTGATATATGTAATCCATGAAGACAACTTAGATGATTAGCAGTGCCAGGTAACCATGGACTCTGCACTCCTCACATGATGAATAATGCAAGGCGTGTGCTTGCCTTTATTATACACAACTATGCCTTGGAATGGTCAAATGCAAGGTACGACTACACTGTGTTTGTTGAAATGTTTTGGAGATGTCATGTTTATCCCTAAAGCCAAAATGCAACACATCAGCAAATCTAATGAGATGATCAACTCTACTACATTTATTGAATGTCTCCAAATATCTAGCAACCAACTTCATCACCATGCAATTAGATTACAATACTCACCTCTACTTATTTTGTTTCATCCTATGTCTCTATGTACTGTGACACAAACAATGTGGATCTAGATACCACACTTTCATCGATAACAATATTCTCTTTTTCTCAACAGGTCAATCGGGCACAGCACATGGCCAGAGCTTAGCCACCGAACAGACTCCCGCTCCACCCAAGGATGAAGCCCTTAGTGATGACAGCACTCCTGGAGAGGTGGACATGGATGACTGTACTGGCCCATCTGGTCAGCCTGGGTAGACAGCAAAAGTGAGGCTCACTGTGTCCACAACTGCCAACCCCAGCTGCCATAGGACAGACAACCCCTGCATCCCTAACCTGTGTACCTAGCACTGTCAGTACCATCTTGTACCCCTCAGTCCTGGATTCTGAGGTGGCTATCACTACCTCAGTCACTGAGGAACCTGGAACCAGTGGAAGGGTGCAGTCTTTGCCAAGGACACAGGCCTGTGTCGATAGGGGTTAATTGAAGGGTAACTGTGGGCTCGCAGGGTGAGCCCACTGGTGCCACTGATAACCAGACTGCCATCACCCTAGTCCTGGGAGTCTACCTGGACTCCAAACGGGTGATGGGCCAGGTGCTTATCAAAATTCCCAAAATGAAGCAACAACTGCCGAGGAATGCATATCAGAAGGTGGCCGGCATCAACACCAACCTGGCCTCTGATTTGGGGGGTTATAGGACATAAACACCATCCTCTGCAGGGCTTTTCCACCTGTATCTCTTCCTTCATGGGGTCAAAGTACATCCAGGCCATTAACATACAACGCAGTCACAGGAAGGGAGGCCCTGTCAGAGGAAGACATGTCTGCAGACAACCCTGTCTTAGCAGAGGCGGATCCCTCTACCTGCAAAAACAAGGGACGTCAACCGAAAAATCCACAAGGTGGGGATGTCTAGACACCCAACACTGCCAGTAAGAAACCTCAACCCTAATGTCCTCCTGTGTGCAACACATTCACTTGGTGGACTATTCCTGGACATGTTTCCATATCTGATGTGAGTAGTATGTTCTACTCTGGACTCCAAACCATTTTGGACTCTACAACAATGGTTTCATCCACTACTGACTACTTCACTTTTGGTTTTCCCTCTTTACATTTTTGTACTTTTTTTGAGATTATCCTTGTTCACTTCAATAAATAACCAAGTCAGCAATGTAGCAATGTATTATCTCATGTTGTAACTCCCATGTGAACTTTACAATACCAAAACTAGGGACTTCTGGAAGCATGGATATGTTGTATGTAAACAATGCTCAACTCTGGATCACTACCATGTCACAACAACACATACATACAAGTGTCTGGTCTGATAACATCTTTATTCCATTGTTGAAATCATAGGCTGACATGTTGTCGGAAACTTAGCAAATTAGACATGACTCAATTCATCTGTGTAAGTGATCACATATTCAGTTGCAGACCTACACAAGTGATGCATATGACAATGCCCTCTATAATAGGCAACATTAAAATAGATGTACATAATCAGTTGGAGTCATATTGCCAACATAAAAGTGATTACTTATGTTTGGTAGAATGTCACAAATGTCATTGATGTACAACAAGCACTTTGGCTGACAATGAGGAGACACAGCAACAGCTACAGACAATTAATACACATTGACGATTTAGTCAATGTAAAGGCAGATTTGCATGAGTTGGGCCCAACACAACATTTTGTTGGAACAAATAATGATACACATATTGTATTAGAACTAACACAGCACAAGGAACAAGTCAAATGGAATCCGTAACTTCCATCCTATCATGGTGCAAGGTGTCTTGGTACAGGCTTTATACACCCAAACCCTGTGACAGACATTCTAGGATCATTCCATGTCCACTTTGTACATCTGAACAGCATACCTTCTAATGTCACAACTCTGAAATATCCAAATGAAGATGCCATTGTGAAGGAATATAAAACAGACCAGCACAGAGAGATTACCTAAGAAACTGTACATGTGGCACAAATCACATAGTCAACTTCTAGAGAACATAGTCCAACAAAAAATTGAAAGCGAAACAGAGCTACACTAATAAAACACCCTTCACCAGAAATTACCAGAGCCATATATTCCTAGTATGTAGCATTAACATCGTCCTCACATCATAACAATAAGAGTTGTATTAAGAGTCATTTTGTAACATCTTATACTATATTTACACTTCGGAGAAGAGGTTTTGGATGACATCTTTTCTCAAGTCCATTCCTTCCTCTTTACCACTATCATTATCATGTGGCATTTCAGGTTCCTCACCCGATGACTCTTCATGGCCTGGGTCATCTGTGATGTAAGGGATGTTCTGTTGCAGGTCAATGTTATGGAGCAGGCCAAGTTGATCTTACACACCTTCCAGGGTGAGTAAAGTAGGTCATCTCCAGTGTTGTCCTGACATCTGAATCTGGCTTTCAGAAGCCCATAAGCCTGCTCCATTGGTCACCATGTTCTTCCGTTGGCCTCATTGAAGTGGACTTCCCCATGCGTATTAGTATTCATCAGCGGTGCCAAGAGCCATTGGCATTTGGGAAATGTTGAGGCACCTAGATGGAAGGCAGACAGAAGTGCAACAACGAGTTACACACTTTTAGATCATACTACCTGACAATACCCACACAAAGTTAGGACAGATAACACTTACTTATTGCCAGGCCCTCTCTGATAGTAGTTGTGACATCAGCTGGGGTATGGTGCTTTTCCGCAGTATGACGGAATCATGCGCAGATCCGGGGAACCGGGCACAGACGTTTGAGATATAAAAATTTGGTAAGCAGACAACTTGTACGTTTATAGAATGAAAGTGTTTCCAGTTGTGGTGCAATTGATCCCTGGCTTACAGTGGTACTAAGGTAATTTGGCGGCCATAAATGGATCCAATCACTTGTGGGATGCAACCAAATCTATAGAAATCCCAATTCACAGTCGCTAAATCATCCCATCTGGGGAATTGGATGTAGCTGTCCATGTGTCTCAACATTGCTCTCATCTCCTATTGGAGTACTGAACATTGGTTGTGACATACCACCAGAAATGGCAATAATGAGTTGAAAGTCAGCCTCCAACTAATGACATAAATCCAGTATTGTTATGACGATTCAAATGAAATTTCTGGATCACTTGTCTTTCTTCCATGATCTAAAGGTTTGAAATTGGGCGCTACACTGGAGGCTAGAGCCTCCTCCTTCTCCCAGGGTACCTATGTGAGGAGTAAATATAACATTGTGTATTTCTCACAGTGTCCAGAGTAACATATATACACAGTAAGGCAAAAGTCATGTGACAAAACATAACAACTTCATGAAGCATTCCACATACTTCACATCATCATTGTCTACTGTTAAACATCCACCAATGATCCTCAATGTGGCCACCTCATGTACGTAACAGAACTGTGCACATCATCAATTCATAAAAGTTACATTTGCACTATATGATGGTCTTCATGACATTTTCTGTGTAATACCGCTAACCGTGGTGTCCAGTGCCTCATGCACATTTTGCCTATATGCACAGCAATGCATTACACAGATGATGTTTTGTACTGGACATGACATGTGAAGGGGATTTTCCAAATGTAACATGTTATGCCTCCTTTGTCGTGTTGGTGACACACTTAACAGTCACAACTACTGTCTTTCCTAATGCTAAAATGGCAGATGCCTGACATTGCATATAGGTCATTTGGGACGCAGATTCCTGAACTTTCCCAGCTAACTTTCCACCACAGAAATTCGAGGAAAATGTGTTTTTTATTTTTTTTTACAAATTTTGAGGATTAAAGGGATTCTAGGGAACAGAACCTGGTCAGAACAAGACAAGTCATCCCATCCTGGATTCTCCTTGTTGTCTAGTTTTAAAACATTCATAGGTGTGCTAGGTTTCCTTAGGTGCCGGCAGAGCTAGGGTTCAAAATCTACAGCTAGGCACTTTGCAAAAAAAGGGTCAGTTTTCACTGTGGAAATGTGGTGTGTCCACATTGGGTTTTGGGCCGTTTCTTGTAGCGGGCACCAGGCCTACCCCACAAGTGAGGTACAGTTTTTCTCGGAAGACTTTGGGGAATGCGGGGTGGGTGGTATTTTGTGTATCTACGCAAATTCCAGAACTTTCCGCAACAGAAATTTAAGGAAAATGTGGTTGTTTTTGACAAAGTTTGAGGTTTGCAAGGGATTCTGGATAACAGAACCTGGTGAGAGCCAGACAAGTCACCCTATCGTGGATTTTCCAGGGTGTCTACTTTTTAAAAATGTATAGGTTGGCTGCATTTCCGTAGGTGCCGACAGAGCTAGGGTACAAAATCTACATCTAGGCACTTTGAAAAAAAAGGGGTCAGTTTTCATTGTGCAAATGTGGTGTGTCCAAGTTGCGTTTTGGGCCGTTTCCTGTCTCCGGCAGAAGGCCTACCCACACAAGTAAGGTACCATATTTATCGGAAGACTTTGGGGAATGCGGGGTGGGTGGAATTGTGTGTATCCATGCAGATTCCAGAACTTCCATTCACAGAAATGTGAGGAAAATGTGTTTTTATAAACTAAGTTTGAGGTTTGCAAGGGATTCTGGGTAATAGAACCTAGTGAGAGGCACACAAGTCACCCCATCCTGCATTCCCCTTAGGGGCTAGTATTAAAAAATATATACAGGTTAGCTAAGTTTCCCTATGTGGGCACATTGCTAAGAACAAGTCTGTGCATAGTGGGCTTTCTGCCACCCGGGGGAAGGGAGGAACTGTGGGCGCGGGATTTGCCCTAAAATGCCCCCAAGGGGGGCAGAACAACTGTGGCTATTTTCTGGGTGGATGGGCCATTGGTATGCCCATTCTGGGCAGCCCTACCCCACACATAAAAAGCCAGCGTAATAGCTGGTGCCTAGTGGGCTTTCTGCCCCACCCCCGGGGTCAGATCAGGGACCACTGCCCCCATCCACCCCTGGGGGGCAGAACGACTGTAGAAAGTCTGACATTTTTCTGGGGGGGTGGGGGCATTGCCATGACCTTTTTGGGCAGCCCCCACCCCAACATCAATAAAAAAAGTCCCTACGTTCTAGTGGGCTTTCTTCATCCCTGGGGGGAGGGGGGGCAGAAATACTGTTATGCCCAAATAGTTATGGGGGAAGCGAATGCCCTTGCCAAAGGGGCAGTTCCCCCTCCCTGGTGTCTGGTAGGTGGATCCCTGTTTGGGGATCACTCTCCTGGGGCGATCTCAAAGCAGGGATACCCCTTTCCAATGATACCCCTTCCATCTTTCTACGTGCTCGGGGGCTGAGATAGCCCCCTGAGCACGTGGCAAGTGAAACTGAAATGAGCCTCTTGGCTCATTTCAGTTTCGGTTTCACTGAAAGGACGTCAGCTTGACGTGCGAACTGGTCGTAATTTCAGGGAAACCATGCAGGCAGCCTCGGGAGCTGGGGAAGCTCTTCCCCAGCTTCCGAGGCTGTTGGGGGGTAAAGGGAATCCCAGGGGTGCCCGCACCAGAGGAATTCCCTGTGCCATGTGTAAAGAAGGCCGGGGGCCGTCCAACGCACATGAGCACTGGTGCCATCCGACTCACTCAAAGGATTATTGTAATTTTGGGGTTCAGCACCCTCTAAGGATATATGTAATGTGAAATAAGGGTGTCAACAAAAGTATTTGCATCTACCTGAATGTATAAATGTGCAATGTAATGCTTAGTATCTAGTAGTGTGTGTGTAATAAATGTACAACTCTACTTCTTCATAAAAGAAAAATCATTGACTAGACAATAATTTAGTGAGTGTTGTTGTTGCATGCCTGCATGCCTTGTATTCCTCTGCTTTCCTACTCTGAGAGAGACAAATGGTACATTGGAGTACTTGATTCCCAGTAATAAGATCATTATGGATGTAAAATCACTAACCCTGGGCGTAGTTCACGAAGTAGCGCTACGCGAAGCTACGCGAAGTGCACTTCGCACTACACAAACTTCACGTAGCACTACGCGAGCTGCGTAGTAGCATGTTCGCACTTTGCAAGATGCGTTTTCAATGATTGCACAGTGCGGACAAGCATCCGGCACTGTGCAAGCATTGAAAACGGCATCTTGCACAGTGCGAGCTGTAGTTTTCTGCTGCTCGAGTAGATTATTACTCGAACGGCAGCTTTCTCAACGCGAACAGGTAGTTTCTCATTTAGAGCGGTCACGAGCATGCGCAACCACTCAGAATGAGAAACCTGACCTCCTCGCGTTGAGAATCTCGCCGGGATGTCATTTTGCTTGCTCGCGGTCGCGAACATGACGTTCAGGATCGCGAAAAAGCAAAAAATGACCGCTGCACTACGCAACGCTGCACTACGCATGTTCGCAGCTCGCGTAGTGCGAAGTTGCGAAAACTTTGCAAACTCCGCGGACGTAGCGTAGTGCTTCGCCCAGGGTTAAAAATCACCCAATTCCTTACGGCCACTTTTAACCTTGGTCCTCTTTGCAGAGGCACTCCCAAACATTTTGCCTTTACCCTCTACATTCTAGCTGAATTTACTTTTGCTATTTACAGTGCTAAAGTGCTTGTGCTCTCGCATTAAAACATGGTAGAACAGGTGCATATCAAATTGCCATGTTTCATTTACTTGTAAGTTGCTAGTAAAATGGCACTGCCTATGCCCAGGGCCTGTAAATGAAATACAACTAGTGACCCCCAAGGCACTGATGGTGCCACTCACTGATGCTGCCCTTTAAACATGTCTCAGGCCTGCCCTTACAGCCTGAGTGTGCAGTTTTAAACTGCCATTTTGATCTGGCAAAATAAACCTTTTGCCAAGCGCCAAGTTTTCCTTTTTAATACATATAAGTCACGCCTAGGATAGGCCCTGGACAGCCCAGAGAGTACGGTGAAGTGTGTTAAAAAAGTTTGACATGCACATTAAAGATTTACGCCTCCTAGTAGAGAAAGACTCTTACATTTATTTTTCACTATTGCAAGGCCTACCTCACCCATAGACTAACTTTGTAGTTACCTTATTGCAGTTAATAGGCTATAATCTCAGAATGGGAAAGAGTAATCAGTTCATGTTTGGTGTCTTTGAAATTCTAATGAAAAATCATAATTCATGGTGAAATGGGATTTTAAATTATATTGTTGAAAATGCAGTATTGCAAAGTTGACATTTTACTGCCTCAGCCATTTAGTGCCTGTAGAATGTCTTTGGGTCGCATGACTGGGTGAGGTTAACAGTTGGGCTTTGTGTATTCCCCGCAAACAGACACACACACTAGAGAGCTTAGGTGTGCTTAGATATGCCATCACTGACAGGATGTGACGATCTGTAAACAGCCCAGCTTACACTTGAATGGGCTCTGTCTTTGCTTCACACAAAGAGCTGCATGTCTCCTGTAGTTAGTCTGCAGCCAAGACAGGAAAGGTAGAATGCCTGGGGCCTTAAAGGGAAACCTCTACAAGCTTCTCCCACCTTCCAGAGGGAGGGCACCAGATATAAATATTCCACTTCAGACACAAACTCTTCAGTATACTTCTGGGCTTGTGGATACTCTGCCAGAAAGAAGGACTGTTGTGCTGCTGAAAAGACTGCCGATCTGCGAGATTGCTACTTAGCTTGACTTCTTCCTTGCTGCTGTACTGCTGCCTTGTTGTGCTGACCTGATGACCTCTTGCCTGAGTGAGAAGGACTGGACCTGCATCTGTCGATCCCAGGACCCCAGAGTGACTCCAAAGTCTAGTTGTCTGGCCTCTTGAACGCAGCCTCAGGGTCAAAAGGCACCTGAACTCTGCTATCTGTGAGTCTTACCCTGTCAAGTGGTGCCGCCTCAGTCCTGTACCCTTGGAAGTGGGCCTGAATGTGCTCTTTCATCCCATATGTAGACCTAGCATAATCGATTCATCTCCTCTGCTGTGAGGGTTCTCACGACGCAAATGACTCTTCATAGAACAGCAGCAGCATTTGAACTGGTGCCAGTGAGAAGCTTTCCTGATGAAGACCCTTGCATCCCCAGTCGAGGGTAGCCGGAACCATTATGCCGGTCCTCTCTACGCAGCCTCACAGCTCCTCGGAAATGATGCAGTGCTGGACTGTGCAATGCTTCTTCAGCCCTGGATTTTGCATCGGAAGCCCTCATTGATGAGATCCTTGACAATGATGCAGGACCTTACAAACACAGTTCTGCAGCACCTCAGTAGCTGCACAACACACCCTCGATGCGTAACCTAACAATTCTCCGCAAGACGTAAGGTACTTTGTTCAATGGGCCTAACTGGGTCCCTATAGCTGGCCTGAACACCATCGTGGTTGGATTGACCTCGTAATTTTTTCCTGGTCCGGCACAGAGCTCTGCAGTAGGCAATTTGTGCTTTTTGGCATTATTTTCACAGAAAATTTTTAACTTGCATATTTCCAGTTCTACTGACTGGATTTTTGTTGTTTTGGCCTTATTTAATTTATTAACAATGGCTATATTTTCCTTAACTGGTTGCTGAACAAATACTTTCCACATTGCTTCTGAGTTAAGCCTGACTGCTCTGTTCCAAGCCACCCAAGGGTTGAGCACAGGTTAATTTACAGTTATCTGGGCCTCACCCTGAGAAGAATTGAGGTTGATACTTGAGAAAGGTTTCACCCCTTCCCAACCAGTACCCAATTTTTCAGTCACCCTGCCCTGGGAAATGAAGGTTACTATGGATGTTCATTCTTGAAGCTAGTCAGCCAGGAGGAGGAACCCCAGAGGCCTCCTCATTCTGACACCCTACAATGGATAGGGATCCAGATGACCAAGGCTGACCACCGACCAGAATGCACAGGTACATGGGAGTAACAAACCAGAGTGCCCATGCACTGAGTGGACAGTGGTCAGAACTCCTACTCCATGAGCCCACCTCTCAAGCCAACAACTTGCTTCCTGAAACCTCTGTTGGTTCCTGCTTACCCAAACTGGTTGTCTTGCTGACCTACAAGAAGGGGTGCCCCTAACTATGGTACAGGATAGTGGAGAGGCCCACATACCCCACACCACATGGAGACAGCTCAGCTCGGGTCCAGTGCCCGTCTCACTTACCAGCAACAGCAGAGGGACACTGACATGTAGGTCATTGATGGAAACAAGAGCTTGTCTCAGCTTGTCTGTCACACCATATCTGAGGCTTTTGTTGGTTGCCAAAGATTGGGGAGCCAGATGACCCAGGCTGCAGAGTTTCCCCTCAAAAGGGGTAGGCCTCTATCACACAAGGGTGACCAGTGACCACCCTTTCCCAAAACAAAGGTCGGTACACAGCTGGCAACAGAAGAGTCAGGCACCCAAGGGTGGTATGTGCAAACAACAGTGGGACACAACAGGCAGTCCAATGCAGCACATACCTAGGTACCCAGGAGGTTTCACACCTCCGAGCAGTCCAGACACCTGCCTTCCCTGGGGAGGCCGGGCTTACTGATAGCATAGCTCCTCTCTAAGCCCAGGGTACGGATCCAGCAAGAGGCTATCAAGGAGAGCCCTTGAGGATGTGAAGGGAGCAGAGCTTCTTTTGACAGCCCCAGGGCACGTG
Source organism: Lissotriton helveticus (assembly GCF_964261635.1). Taxonomy (NCBI): domain Eukaryota; kingdom Metazoa; phylum Chordata; class Amphibia; order Caudata; family Salamandridae; genus Lissotriton; species Lissotriton helveticus. The sequence continues at coordinate 1,328,901,375 of NC_136068.1, read as the reverse complement.
ATCTTGAATGAACCCTAAGACAGGTATAGCCCCTGGAGGAACCCAGGGCCACAAGGTGCATTTGAACTGTTGATGATCAATGTGTCCTGCAAGAAACGCTAATTATTTTGGCTAGCTGCAGTCTACATTCACATATGAACTGATCCACCGCCAAGAGTCACATCCAACTTTTTTGACATCCACCCATCTGCAGACGCATAGGCAGGAGAAGGACGCACTGCCTGTCTACTGCTGGTGCAGCAAGAAGGAACAGTGCTCCATCAAGCTTCCCTTTTTGAGATTCAGACTCAATAATTAGAAAGAGTGATCAGTTACTTGGCCTGGTTGCTCAACCGCATAGCATAAGGGGGGAATGGGTGAGTGGCTCCCACAGCAGGGGAGGCAACCAGCTTCACCATTAACCCCACTCAGGCATTCTGGCAGGTCCACACAAGTCTTCAAACCCTAGCCCAGTCATATGGGCACAAGGCAACAAGGGAGGGTCAGCCCATCTACACATCAGCCAACCACTACTCCACCTGGAAGCAAAGGCTTGACTCCTGAGCATCAAGAGTCCCCTACTTAGGTGGCGACCCTGATCCATGCCACCAGGCTGGGCCCTCCAATGCCCCATGGGAAGGCGCCAGTGGAGAAATTGCCTTTTATTGTTAGCCCTTGCTGTCAAAACAATTCACACTACCAACACTGGAAAAGTGCAGGGAAGCCAAGGTAGCCACGCCAGCTCCCCTCCCGCCCTCTTATTTATTTATTTTTTATTTTATTGAACTTGTATTGCGCACAGCTACCCGCAATGGGTTTCCCGGCGCCAACTTAAAGTGACAACTGTGAAAGACCACTAGTGTTTGTGGCCAAGGCATTTCTGAGAAGCACAAAGTCTCCACCAAGAAGAGCCAGAGGTTCACTATGGCCCCAACTTCTTCCCTTTCCTGGCTATCTTATTGCTCAGGGACGACTACTCTCCGGTCGCTTGAATCCCAGATGGACCAATATCCGGGACGGGAAGGCCCACGCATCAGGGGATTTCCCTTGGGCCCAGCCTAAGGAATCCCTGCAATTTTGTTCCCCTGGTTTGTGTTAAGTGAACGTGGGTTCTCACTGGGGAGAGCTTTCTGTCACATTAGCCCCCTCGCTCACCCACTAGGCATGGGTCCCAGGCTCTCACAAGTATTAATTGGATCCTCCTTAGTGGTGAAAGGAATCCCCCACATCGGATTCCCAACTAAGCGGTCAGAACACAAGGGGAGGCACTAGTTCTGTCCTTGGGTTCCGTCTTGGTGGCGGCTGAGTAACAGATGAAGTAATCAAAGGAACACTTACTGGTTTGATGAACCATTGTCAGTTTCGCTGTGTCGGCAGTGTGTACTTACAGATGCATTGTTAATCTATGAGACAAGCATATTCTACTGGCAGGATCATCCTGGTAATGTGAGATTAATCAAGAGAGATAGCCTGAAAGAACTGTGTGCACTGCAGGTGATAGTTAATCTAACTTCACAACGTTTATTGCGAACACATTTCAAGCTTTCATAGAAAATGTAACACAAACAAAAGTATTCGAATAGAGTCTGTTAGTAATGGGTTCTCTGGTTGGCTACGGCTTGCGCTAAAGCCAGGCAGAGGCCATCACTCTAGTCAGGGCAAGGGAGTTACACGCCAAAGATAAACCCTGCTCACCCACTTGGTAGCTTGGCACGAGCAGTCAGGATTATCCCGGAGGCCATGTGTAAAGCGTTTGCCTACGCACACAGCAACAACATACCAGCCACACCACAAAAGGAACTTCATACAAGGTTATATCAAAATAGCCTTTGTATTCTCATAACACATTAGAATAGTACTCACATAACATACATTGTGCCACTTGGCACTAGGTAATATCTACAAAGGATTATATACACCTGACAGGGCTAACTGGACCACTGTCAAAACCATCACAATGTGAACTTAAAAGTAGGTCATCACATAAACGTACAACCAGTAATCACAGGTAACCACTGTACTCAGCATCATCCTGTAACATAAACCATATTATGCACAGTATCACGTTTAGACGTGAATTAAAAACTGCGCCAACCTCACCAGCATAAACATATTATGCAATCATCTCATTAGTCTAAACCCATTAGACCCTAGCCTCCTAAGGATAACTCACATTAGGGGTAAAACTCACAGTAGGAAATAACTTCACCAGCATAATCACATTACGCACATAATCTCATCCCTACATGCATTTAGAGGCATGAATCACAGTAGAGAATCACATTTCCTAACATCACATAAACCACTGACCCACCTGGCCTACTGACCTTTGCGAGGGCTCAAATGCCCTATGTCCAAAGTGTCAGGGCATGCTGCCAATGAAGCATGAGCCAAAGGGTGCCATCGCGCCGGGGCTAAGGAGTGCATTTCACTCCTACCTCTCAAAACCTCCCCCCAAAGTACTATGGCCTAAACGAAGCAGTTGGCACTAAGTGCTGCACAGCTGTGAGATATAAGGCCTGGCACCGCTGTGCCTTCCTCTCCTGTCCCCCCTCAGGGAATTCTGAATCAATTATGCCCAACTCACTGTAGCTGCCTGCGCTGGTGCGGCGCAGCTGTGGCACTTTTCAGAAAGGGGGCCCGGCACCTCTGTGCCCTCTGGACCCCCACGTGGCTCTAAACACATGCCTCCATCATTGGGGCAGACCACTCTCTTGCAGGACCTCTCAGGCACCGACAGTGTGCCTCGAAATGCCCCCAAACAATAAATGCCTCATTGGAGCGGCCTGCTGCGAGACGGGGCAGCTCAGAATCTGACCCTCCTCCCTGTGCCTCTACTCACCGGGCTCTCCATGCGGCTGGACTCTCACTCTGCTCCTTCGCACTGGAGTCGCTTCTCCTCTCCGCGGGGCTTCCGTCTACTCTTGGGAGCCCCGCTCTGCCATCGGTGGCATTGGCCGCCTCTCCACTTCACCAGGGCCTCCTCCTGGGACCCGGGACTTCTCTGGACATATTTGGGCTCCCTCAGCTCACGTGAGCCCCATGAGGGATGAACGGTCTTCCGCGTTGCCTTCTCCCGGCCGGGAGAAAGGCGGAAATGACGTCCGCAAGGCCCCGCCCACAGTCAGGAAGACACACCTGACTTCCATTCATGGCTCTGGCTGCGGCAGTGAGTTCTCCTCGGTAATACAGGGTAGGCTCCCGTTTTAGGCACAGACAGTGGCAGGGTGGGCACCCACCATTTAAAACAATCATGAAGCGGAGTGGGCTCCTGCTAAATCGGCCAAATGCGGGGTGGGCTCCCGCCTCTCTCCCCTCCATTAGGGGGAATCCCAACATTGGGATTCCCTCTGGGAAGAAGCAGCTCAGCACTGCGGAGCCCTTGTGCTCCTTTTTACTAAAATCAAGCGCTCGCAAGGCGCTAGAAGCAGACAAAGCTCCGGCAGCAAAAAGAATAAGTCCTTAGAGATGAAGGGGCAATGCAGGGCCCAGGGAGGCAAACCCTCATGGCAGCACCCCCTTGATCCCCAGCAGCAGCAAGCCCCACCAGTATTCAGGAACCAGAACTGAACAACATCATGGGGTCACAGCCCCCATGTTTCTACCCATAATTCCATTGTCTGTATTGCAGGGCATGGGGGAACCAGATGCAACTGATTCAGGGGGTATTTGGAGCACTTTGTTTTCCAAGCTCCTCTTCCCCTTTGTCAGACGGGGGCTAGGTGATCAGACACACCACAGGGGATCTAGCCAGCATTGTACAAAGCAAGCACCATCCTTTTCAGAGTCAGGGGACTCTTAGCCCAGATGTCCTATTCTGCCCAGCGCTGACTCACCCTGCCCCTCCTGGAGCCACACACACCTCCCAGCCCCTGTCACACACAAGCTAGACATGCAATTCACATCAGGCAGGCAGACACATAGCACACAGAAATGGCAACTTCTAAAAGTGGCATTTCTCCACCAGTCATCATAAATCTGCACACGCCATTGTGCAGCATTTATTCTCACGAATGTATACATGCTAAACTCGACCCGGCTGCTCCTCTCATATCAGGAATTACCAAGGACACACTTATCCCCAATGTATTCCTATGGGAGGGCAGGCCAACTTCACCAAGTGTGCACAGAGATCGCACACACTTTACACTGGATCACAGGGCTAAAGTGCTCAGAGGCCTGAAACCACCAACACCAGGTCACAGAGAAGGCAAAAAGTTTAGGGGTGAACCTGCCAAAAAGGGCCAAGTCCAACAGAGTGTCTCAATCATTATTCATTCTAATCTTTGAACATTGAGGTTATCAACAAATCATTCAATCAATATTGTATCATGATTTCTGAAACACAAATAACAAATTGCAAATCAAAGGCATCATTACAATGGTGAACAACCTTTACAACGCAACTTTTACAACGCACTACCATTACAATGAAACTTTTACAACACAACATCCATTACAACGCATGCCATTACAACGCAACCATTACAATGCATGTCACTGCAACGCATACCACTACAACGCATGTCATTACAACGCAGTCATTACAACGCATACCATTACAACGCATAGTACCCTTAAACTATCCAACACTTACCCTACTGTTGCACCCCCTTGAGTTAGAATAGCAATTTTTACCCCTACACTACCCAACATTTACCCTACTATTGCACCCCCTGGAGTTAGAATAGTATTTTTTACCCCTACACCATTCAACACTTACCCTACTGTTGCACCCCCCTGGAGTTAGAATAGTAATTTTTACCCCTACACTATCCAATACTTACCATACATGCAAAGTAATGTTATGCGTTGTAATGGTATGCATTGTAAAGGTAGTATGCGTTGTAATGGAATGCATTGTAAAGATAGTTTTTAAAAATTCGTTGTAATGGCATGTGTTGTAATGGAATGCGTTGTAATGGATTTTGCTTTGTAAAAAATGTGTTCTAAAGGTATGCGTTGTAAAAGTATGCGTTGTAACGTCATACATCCATTACAATCATCATAATTAACGTTGCGCTTGGTCACACCATTCCCAGTGCATTTCGGGACCTTATGTCCCTTCTTCAGGGGCCATGGCAACCTTCATACATGTAATTTCAAGTTCACGAACGGCTGCAAGATCCTGAATGCCGATCCAATGAATAAAGGCAAACAAACTGAATCAGGGTGGAGTGTACTGAAACTCAAGCCAAACTGTTACTTTCAACCGTTTTGGTGTGCAGTTCTCAAGTAATTTCTACCTATCTAAGCATCATCCTTGTAGCCAAACCTTTTGGAAGATGAGTTGCGTGTCAATCCCACATGATTTTTAAACCACTTGGGAGACTGCATGGGTGGGGAAAACCTTGTGCCTGCAGCGGTTGAGTGGACAGGGCAATCCCATGGACACCGGCGGTCCTGCCTACTCTGCGATGATAGACTTGAGAGGCAGGACCATACCCCCCAGAACAATCATTCCGAGCTGCGTCATAAATGCATTGGGTGGAGAAAGTGCAATGGTGTGACACACTGGCCCTGAGCTACCAGGCCGCATCAAGGTTGAGCACCATTCAACCCCCCATAGAATCTGGCCAGACCACTAGGGGTTAACCTGCCAGGCAGCTTGGCCTTCAATTTGTCGGGTGCGGAGGACTTTTCCGAGAGACACACACACTCAAGTCAGATGGTCCTATGCAGGGTGAAAGCAGACCACCGATAAATAGATAAGTATGCCTAATCATCATAGTATGACTAGACCAATAACGAGCAGGTTGCTCGGTCCAGAAAGATTTTCTTCAGAACTCACACCTGTTCTCTGGGAAGACAGGCTCATTAGGAAGGGGTGGAAAGCAGCTAAGGGCCCGGCCCCTGCGGTCCCACGGTGAACAAGCCAGGGCTCTTGCAGCACCCATGAGAATGACCAGATGACTAATAGGTTCCAGGCACCTTGGCCTTACCAGGAAGGCTACTAGCAATTCTTGTAATCTGTGCATGCCAAGTGACAGAGTGGGATATTTGAGCAAATATATCTGACCTTCTGGAGCCCTGACAGAGTTTAAAGCTTTAACTGAGCCCTCATCTGGACATCTTGTCACACAATTCACTCCGACTGGGCATGTCACCAGATGGCTGGGCATGTAGGGCTGCAATCTAGTTACTGTATGCCTTCTGGAAAGTATTTCTGCTTAGATTAGAGGAGCATTGAGAGACACCACAGACCGAAACTCAGAACCCGATCCCAGCTTGATGCACAGGCAGGTAGGCCAGATGGACGCACTAAGAGCTTTTCACCTCAGCAAAGTATGGAAGCATTCCCTTGCCTGTGGATGTCTGCCCTGGCCACTTTGAGGAAGGCGGCCAGGTGTTTTGATTCCAGAGGCCCTCTCTCGAGGCCATCTAGAGCTTTGACTTGTGGCCCAATCATATCTTTTTAACTCAGTGAAGCAAGAGAGCCCTCCCTCAGTCTGTGGTAGCCTGTCATGGACCCTCTGAGACACTGCTACTCAGCACATGGAGTCCAGTGTCCAGGTCCTCTCTAATCAGATATGCTAGATATCAGACCCAGGGTCAACTCAAGAATGTAACCCTGGTGAAGCAGAAAGCTCTCTACTGAGGCCCAGTCATGAAGGCAAGGAGGCCCTCAAGGAGCATCCCGCTGGGCCTCACTCAGACCTTTTCACACCATCAAAGTGGGGAGCCTTCCCTGGCTCTGCAGAAACCCTTCCTGTGCAAACTGAAGCATGGTGGCATAGAGTATGGACCCCAGTTCCCGTGGTCCCTCTCCCGGTGCTCACCAGAGATCTGACCTGGGGTCCAGTCAGGACGTTTTACCTATGCGAAACAGGTGAGTCCTGCCCTAGCCTTCAGAAGCTCATCCTGGCCACTTTGAGACATGGCTGCTCAGTCCATGGACCCTAGTTCCCAGGGCCCTCTCATGGGGCCCACCAGAGCTCTGAGCCAGGACCTTGTCAGGTCTTTTATCACTGGTGAAGCAGGGGCACCATCCCTGGGCCTGTAGAAACCTATCCTGAGCACTCTTAGGCACAGAAGCCAGGCGCATGGACACCAGTTTCTGGGGGCCCTCATGCTGGGCCAGCCAGAGCTCTGACCTGAGGATGGGTCAGAGCGTCTTCACTCAATGAAGAAAGAGAGCCATCCACAGGCCGGCATGTTGCACCATGGCAGGCCAGGGAACAGAACCCAGGACCAAGGGCCAGTTGGAGCTCTAACCTGGGACACAATCAGAACTTCTTATCCAGTAAATGCAAGGAAGCTCTCCCTGTGCTTGGGAGACCCAATCCCAGGCGCTTTGCTACATAACAGGCTAATGAATGGAGCCCAGAGCTGGGGTCTTACACCCTTGGGCTAGCTGGAGGTCTGACCCTGGGCCCGAGCTGAGCTTCTTAACCAGGCAAAGCAGGGCAGCCTTTCCCATGCCAAGGGACCCTGTTATGCACTTATTGTAATGCATCAAGTTGGAGAATGGAGCCTAGAGGTGGGGGATTTCTCGTCTGTATCAACTGGAGCTCTGACCCATGGCCTGTCAGAGCATCTTAACCTGGAAAGACAGGGCAATCTTCCTTAAGCCTGAGGGTCCTCATTCCTGGCACTATTTGACAGGGCAGGCCAGTGAATAGAGCCTAGAGCCATGGGCTTTCACCACTGGGTGAGCTAGAGCTCTGATTTGGGGCCTGATCAGAGCTTCTTACCCAGGCAAAGCAGGGGAGCCCTCCCTGGGCCCTAAGGACCCCTACCAGGTGCATTGGGACATGGTGGGCCTCAGGCAGGGACTTGCACTGCCGGGCAAGCTGTAACCATGACCTGGGGCTGGTCAGAGCTACTTATACCAAGAAAGTGGGAGAGCCCTCCCTGTGTCTGCAGACGCCCGTCCTGGGCACTCTGAGACATGGCAACATAGCTCATGGGCCGCAGTACCCAGAGGCCCTCTCCTAGGGCCCACCTGATCTGGGGTCAGTTCAGAGAGTCTTAACCCTGAAAAATGAGGGAGCCCTCATTGGGCCTTCGGGACTCCGTACCTGGCATGTTGCAAATGATGGGCCAGAGAGTAGAAACCAAAAATGGGAGCTTACACCCGCTATGTGAGCCAGATTCTGACCTCTGGCCCGTTCAGAGCTTCTTAACCTGGGCAAGAAAGGGTGCCCACCCTGGGCCATAGGACCACATCCTGGGCACTTTGCAAAATGGCAAGTTGTTAATGAAGTCCAAGGCCATGGTCTTGCACCCTAGTCCAACCCAGACCTAAGGACCAGTCACAGCTTCTCAACCCAGAGAAGCAGGGGGGGTCCTCTCTCTGCCTACAGGTCCCCCATTCCAGCCAAGATACAACATGGCAGGGCAGAGAAGGGAGCCCAGGGACAGGGGCTTGCATCCTTGTGACAACCGAACTTCTGACCTGAGGCCCAATCAGAGCTTCTTAACCCAGTAAAGCGAGGGATGTAAATGTAAATGTAATTGAGCTTATATAGCGCACAGCTACCCGCAGTGGGTTTCCCGGCGCTTGCTTAGGGAACCCTTCAGGGTATTCCCCTGTGAGATAGCAGGGTATCCACAAGGTGAAAGTCAGGCATCCCGCCGCGAGGGGCCGTTGTGGAGATTAAGCAAGCTATTGCCCAGAGTCGCAGAGTGTGAACCCGTGAGTCGAGGAGGCACCGGGGCGAGAATTATCGAGTCCGTGGAATTTTTAGCCCAAGACCCCGCCGAGGAATTGAACCCTGGTCCAGGACCGATCTCAGCTTCCGGGTCTGCTGCCTCTAACCCCTGAGCCACACTTCTCCACAATGGGTCTGTAAGACCCCGTCCCAGGCAATTTCTGACACAGTGGGCCTAAGGATGGGGCACAGGGCCGGAGGCTCTGACCCGGGGCCCATCAAAGCTTTGACTCAGGGCACGGCCAGATCTTTTCAGTCTAGCGAATCAGGAGAGCCCTCCTTGGGCACTCGCGCCGGGCCAATTCATGGACCCAAGGCAGACTCCACCGGAGTTCTGACCTGCTGGGCCATACCAGAGCTTTCCACCCCCCGGAGAGCAAAGACTAGTCACCTGGGGGCATATTATCAAGAACCAGCGTTAACATTATCGCTGCTTTAGCGTCAGAAAACTGCCGCTAAAGCGGCGCTAATGGGCTTGATAATATGCCCTTGTGAATTCCCATAGAAGCCCATGTTCTGGTGTGAACATGGGTGTCTATGGGAATTCTCTACGGCGTATTATCAAGCCCATTATCGCCGCTTTAGCAGCAGTTTTCTGCCACCAAAGCAGCGATAATGTTAACCCTGTGCTTGATAATATGCCCCCCGGTTCCTTCTATGGGGGTTGCACCATCTGGGGAGAGCAACCAGATGGACAGCAGGTCACCCAAACACTTGCCCTACTAATCGGGAGCAAGGCATGGTAAATGTCTTACAGGCGTACTTTTCCACATCCTAATTGAAACTTAGAAAATACACATATCATTTAAAATAATTACATTTTGGGAACGCAGGGGCATATTATCAAGAACCAGCGTTAACATTATCGCCGCATTAGCGGCATAAAACTGCCGCTAAAGGGGCGATAATGGGCTTGATAATACGCCCTTATGAATTCCTATAGAAGCCCATGTTATGGTGTGAACACAGGCTTCTATGGGAATTCTCTACGGAGTATTATCAAGCCCATTATCGCCGCTTTAGCAGCAGTATTCTGCCGCTAAAGCGGCGATAATTTTAACGCTGTGCTTGATAATGTGCCCCCAGGTTTCTGGCAATTCGTATGTATTTTTTAGGTGGGGGAGTGGGTCGAGAAAGAATTTGCACTTTTTAATAAAATAAACATTTTTTTGGGCTTGTTTCCTTGACAATATTTTGACGATATATTAACACTGGTATCCCCAAATAAATATCATGAACTGGTGAAAGGCGCTGTTCAGAAAGGGGTCGTCATAGTTTTGTATGCAAGATATGCCTATGTGCTGTAGCATTGCCAGTGTGTCATGGGCCCTAGCGAAAGGAAAGAACTGGGCCCTCTGGCTGCTGTTTGAATTGTGAAGTACAGCAGGAATTAGGATTTGTGAGCCCCTAGGTCTTTGGGCGCCCAACGACATTGCACCATTTCCCCAGATAGCAGCTACGCCCATGCCTATGCGAAACAATACGCTTTTCATATCACACTATCTGAGGTTATCAGGCAAGCCGTGGGACTTCCGGGAAATTCACAGTCTGGTCCAGCACTAAATAAAACACGAGTGTTCTTGAAATGGGACTCTGCTGCTCTCTACTGGTTAGAATGTGTAAAGACAGCACATTTCATTTTTCTCTCTGTTCATTGTCCTTGTCTCAAGCACAATAGAAAATTCAACTTCCAGGTCCCTCCCTTAAACGCTGACAGGATCAGGGGGTATATTCACGAAGGTAATTTCGGTTATAAACGTAAATTAAGCCCGAAAAAAAACTTTTTTGCGCTTGCAAGAAATTCGCCATACGTCTAAAGAAAATGGGAGGAATGCACCTCAGCTACAAGATACAGCACATTCCTGTCCTTTCCCCCTGTAATGGCACACAGAGGGCTGCCGTGCACCACCGCATGGTGCAAGGGTGTCTGGGCTGTTTGGGGGGGATTGTTTTGGTGCAGGAAGAGAGACCTTCCTGCACCAAAACTATCAGAAAAGGTGTTTTCCTCTTTCTGTGTGTGCTGTAGACTGCTGCACACATAGAAAAAAGAAAAACGCGGAGAAATAAAGGTATTTCTCCTCGTTACACCTCCCATACACCTTCCCTGTGGTGGCATAGGATTCTGAAGCGTTCCTACGTTTACAAAACCTTGTAAATCTGAGAATGCGTCATGTTCCACGGATGTTGTGTGGGAACACCCACAGCAACACCCATGGAACACCCCTTTCTCACAGACTAATGTGTGAAAGGAGGCCATATTTACAAGGCCATGAAAAGCCACGCAGGATGGTTTATTCACCCTCATAAATATGGAAAGGCAAACTGCACTGCGGTTCGTCCAAAAATGTGACACACCACCAGCGGCGCAATGGGCTTGTAAATAATCCTGTAGTATTAAATCCTATTCACAGGGTAGAAACTGAGGGGCATATTTACAAGGAACCTGCACTACTGCTTCATCACTTTTTTTAATACAGCAGAGGTGCAGAGTGCAGACCCTTATTTACGAGGCCACACAAAGCCACTTTATGTGGCTTTTCATGGCCTCCTATATATGAAGTAAGGCACAGCAGCACAAGTAGATGTGTTTCCTTACTCTGCATCAAAGTAGGCATTCCATGGGTGTTTCGATGGGTGTTCCCACGCCACAAAAGCCTACACCTCCCCAGGGAAAGCATAACAAGAAGAAATATCCATATTTCTCGTAATTGTTTCCTCTTTCTATGTATGCCGCATTCCAAGGCACACATTTGTGCAGGAAGGTATGCCTTACTTCACAAAAAAATAATTCCTACAATGCAGGCACCCTTGCATCATGGTGCAATGGTGCCTACATTGGTGCTAGGCAGCCAATTGTGTGTCAGCACAAAGAAAAGGGCAGGGATCCATCGTATTGTAAATATGATGCATCCCTGCACTTTCCTTTTGGCGCGGTGCAGCAAGTTTGTAGTAAATATGCCCCTGAGTGTTCTAGATTATGGTGTGCCTTGGACATTTGGGAAAACCCACAAGCGAATGACATTTGTTGACATTCCCAAACTCCCTTCTATGTGACCCCTTTCCATGATAGGTATGGTTGATGATTTACTACAGACTTGAGTAAGTCTCCTTCCAGAATAGGAAAGAGAAGGAAACCTCTCGATATTTGCTATAATGTAGGGGAGGAGGCTTCTGCACTGGAAAATGTTATGTTCTGCTATGCTGTGTTATGTTATGCTGTATACCAAACTCTCAAAATGGGAAGATCTTTCTATGTAAATGGGCAACAACCACCACATCGAATGTCAGAACTTCGATTCATAGTTGGGCAAAAAAATGAAGCCTTGTGTCAAGTTTAGTGCAGATGGAACACGTTGTGCTCCTAAGTCCTTCTTGCTATCAAGACCTATGATTTATCCAGGTTAAGTTTCTGGCAGCGCCTATCTATGCACTCCCTGAGTAAATGCAGACAACTACTCAGTAATGATTCATTGCTAGCAGTGGGGGCTCACAGATGCAGTACGGCGGGCATTGGGGCGGGGCAGAGGAGGGGCAGGGTGGGGGGTAGTGGACTCGGACATACGACAGACAGGAGTAAAGTAAGTAAATAAATAAATAAAACTATCACTTGCTGCATCGCCAAGTTGGCTTACATACACATTAAAGAGGTTGGGAGATAGAGGAGGACATGTGGAAAACCACAACTTGTGATGGAAGCAGTGGGGTAAAAAAAGGACAGCTCATTGGGTGTGATTATCCTTGAACGACATAAACCAATTTGGATCTGCCCTCTTCGGGCCAATAGCTTTAAGATTGAACATAGAAATGCCATGATCCGCAGTGCCAAATGTAGCTGACAGATCTGAGAAATATTACTGTAATATCAGTGCATTGGCACTGTCGACTTCAGCAGCCATGCACAGATTCTCCAGTGCAGCCACCAAGATTGAACCCAGCCTGGGCTTTATCCATAATCATGTTGCTTTAAAGGCAGGTGCAAATGGGTGTTGCTACATATTATTCAAGACCTTAAGCTATTCCAGGCATTAACATAATATAGTGGTAGATAGCTAAGACTATCGGACCCAGTCACATATTTTTCAGAAGTGGTATATAATCATGACGATTTTGACATCATCTAGTAATATGCCTGAACCAAGATAGGAATTCAGGATTGTAGGAAAAAGTAGTGAAATAATATCACAAAAGTGAAATTAAACTCAAACTGGAACATGAACTCTTGGTAGTGTGAGTGGGGTGAATATGCACTATGAAACTAGATCAGTTAGAGTAGACTGAGAAGCTGACTAATATAAGGATTCACTCACTGAAGATTTACGAGAGGGTTTAATTGATGTGGATGAAAGGGCAAGAGTACCAGTAAAAAGAGCAAAATTGCCCCAAATTAGGGAGGCCTTGTCAGCAGGCCCATAGGGGCATATTATCAAGCAGGGCGTTAATATTATCACCGTTTTAGCTGCAGAAAACTGCCGCTAAAGCGTCGATAATGGGCTTGATAATATGCCTTTGCGAATTCCCATAGAAGTCCATGTTCACACCAGAACATGGGTTTCTATTGGAATTCACAGGGCCATATTATCAAGCCCATTATCTCCGCTTTAGCGGCAGTTTTCTGCCGCTAAAACTGCGATAATTTTTAAAGCCCTGCTTGATAATATGCCCCACAGTTTTCAGAAAGTTTGAGAAGGATAAGCATTAAAAGGAAGATTGTCTTTTGTAGTAATCTTGTTTAGGACTATAAAGACATTGGGGCATATTATCAAGAAACAGAGTGAAAATTATCGCCGGTTTAGAGGCAGGAAACTGCCGCTAAAGCGGTGATAATGGGCTTGATAATATGCCGTAGAGAATTACCATAGAAGCCCATGTTCACACCAGAAAATGGGCTTCTATGGGAATTCACAACTAAAGCGGCGATAATTTTAACTCCGTTTCTTGATATTATGCCCCATTATTTTTATATTATCAGCTAATGCTATTCTGGTAAATAGTACTTGCCACAGATACCGTCCAGGGAGGTCTGGGAGGCCATTGCTTGGGCCACTGACGGACACCGGGTTACCTGCTGACTTTTTGCCTCCTGTTGCCTGCCGCCTCCCGGCCACCGCGGCGAGGCGGCGGTTTCGGGGACTACATCCCCCAGCATCACTTGCGCCAAGGAGGGCGCGTATCCTGTCCCGCCCCCGGAGGTGCGCATAAGGCCAGCGCGAGCCCCCGCGTCGCGGGATCGCGCGTGGGTCAGCGCCCGGGGCTAAGCCCGGGCAAAGGGCAGGCCCTCTGTGGCCCTCAGAGGACCTGAGGAGGACGGGGCGGGCCACCCCACTTGGCCCCATCAAAAGAGGAGGTACAGATACACTTCACCCTTTTCATTATCGTGTTCGAACTGCCCATTGTCGTTATCGGGCCTTTGTAGTCCAATCATCATGTCTATTTGGGAAGAGCTTAATACCGTGTGTGGCACAAACTATGCCCCTGATATATCAACTCCCCCTACTGTGGGGAGAGACACTGACCTCATAAACTGTACTACCCAGGATGTACCCTTATCCCCTGAAATATTCATGTCCCGGGAGTCACCCAGCAATAGGAACAACGAGGAGATTCCATTAAATGTCGATCAAACGTGCTGTAGCTCCTCATCTATCCCCGCCAATCCAATTGTATCAACGCCATATAATGCGGGGTCTACATTAAATGCCTCTGATCTCCCCCTCCAATCGACCCTACTGGCCCAAATTGAGCAATTGTTGAATGCAGCTCTATTACCCCTGGTCACTAAAATTAACGACCTGGGAGACAGGTTGACCAGTGTTGAAAAAATAGTAAAAAGGATTCACCCATCTTCTGTAAATACTGCTGTTTTCTCACGTTCCACGCTCTCTACCAACCCTGACAAGCCTAAATCCATTGAACACAGGAAAGTACGAACAATTGATTCTTCTCTGAGAACACCCATTCCAAGGGTCCGTAATATCACTTCTAAGCCCACTCGTGCCCCTTTCAAAGCTCCTAGGTTTCCTCAAGAAAGAAGGCATCTAATTAATTTACCCCCTGAAGCTGCCCCCTACGTGACTGTTCTCTCAGGGGTCCCTGAACTTAGTCAGGGCAAACTCGAAACAAGCGAGGATCTGCTGAATAAAGTCATCTTTTGGCTTAACAACAACAGACCGCTGCCACCTGTCCTAGATGGCGGAATCCTGAGCGTCAGGAGGGTGGGGTGGCTAGGCATGTCGCCCAAAGACATTTCGGGAGACCTGATATTAATCAGATTTAAACACAGGAACATTGTCCCCTATTTAAGATTTTCTCAGCCAAAACCTGGAGACGGCCCTATTTCTACCTGGGACTTATTTGATTTTTACCCTGGCCCCAGAGTATTGAACAATAACACTTGGTGAAAGAGGACTCTGTCTACCATGAGTTATTACTCCGCACCAGATTGTTTTTATTTTGTTTTAAACCATTGTTGAGGCTTATACACATGTATGCAAAAAGGAAAAGCATAATATGTTCTTAATAATTGTAATTATGTATCTTGTCGTACATGATATGGTATTTCTGTGTATTTTACGTATGAATTCATTCTTGTTGTAGCTTTTATGATTTTTTAAATCTCAAAAATCGAAATAAAGCTTTTCAATTCAATTCATTACTTGTTTTGTATGGAACTAAAGGAAGATTAATAGATAATGCCATCTGTTTTATATTAGGGTGGGTGATAAACTCCGCTCTGTCTCAGAATTCGCAGGGTTTTGCCCACTCTACGTTGTACTTGTAGCGCAAAGGTCTGACAATCTCCACCAACTCCCGCATGGTGTAGTTATTTCTCAAATGCGGCTTCCCAACATTTGCATTCCTTAGCATGATTTTCAGAACGTCACCCAGAGAGATTTTCTCAATACGCGCGGTTGCAACACATCGCAACCGTTCGCATTGAGAAATCTGGCAACTGAGTAGAAAATCTACTTGAGTGACAGAAAGAAGTTGTGCCATCTGGCATGTTGCATTGTGCTGTGCGTGCTGATTTTACAGCGTGGAACGAGCTCCTGGCGCTAAAATCAGTGCGAGCAGCAGAACGTGACAAATGCCGAGTTTTTATGTTACTCTGTGGAATTCCAAGGAGTTCCACCCACCCCTATTTGTTAGGCTAGTTTCTCTGCAGAGTCCGAAGAAAATAGGCCCTGACAACAAAATGAAAGAGGCCCCCATTTGTGAATTAGATAGTTTAAAAATTGTCCCACATTTGCAAACGGTCGCAGTGTTGAACTTCTAAAGACATGCTGTATTGATGTTTGTAAGGTCTGGAATTCTAAATGCATTTGTGCTTGCAACAGTTAATGTTTGTTTTAATATCAGGGTAAATCATTAGTAAATACCGACCTAATAGACCATAAATTAGTCTCCCAAGCATCCAAAAAATAAGCACCGACACTGACCTGGCAGACCAGACCATCAGGCAGTGCCTGATTGCCCTAAAGCCTAGTCTGACCCTGTTTCTCTGCTTCAATTAGGTGGCAACTTCAAGGGCACTCCACCGCACTCCACCCTCCTTATTCAATTTTTTTAAGAGCTTTGAAGTCATCATTGTGTTATGGTACACCTTTGGTATGCAACACTTTATCTTGTAGTTTCCTATTTTGTTCTACATTTAAATTAGTGCCAGCACCAGTGTTTACAGATCCAGGGGCATATTTACTAGGAGCTTGCACCACCGAAGCATAATTTTTTTGACGCAGCAGTGACGCTTTCTTTCCTCCATATTTAGAGGGTGGAGCATCTAGGCAGCTGTGTCACTGTTCGTCAGCCTGCGTTAGTTTTTCCCTTTGTTGGAATCGAATGCGTTGTGTCGTGTTAGATTTAGTGTTCCCATCTAAAACCCCCCGTTAAAATGACACAGTGATATTTATGACATTTTGCAAAAGTGACACATCTTCAGGAAGGGGGCCGCTGAGCTTGAGATGCGTCAAATTTCCTTCACCTCTAAAACTCAGACATCGGAATGATGCATTGACTGTGACATAGGTATCTGACCAGCGGAAGAGACTTGAAACAGTGTAATCTGCAATCATGTCACATTCCCTCAACAGATAAGCTCACACATAATGTAGGTAACACAGCAAATATCCATCACCATCACAGACTTGTATACGCTGACATTGTACTTTCACAGAATATGTCACGCATACCTAGCCATAGTGGTACACATAGGTACACAATACCCAATCAATCAATCATGCCATTTGTATAGCGCACTACTCACCCGGGAGGGTCTCAAGGCGCTTGGGGGGAGGGGTATGCTACTGCTCGAACAGCCAGGTCTTGAGTTGTTTCCTGAAGGCGAGATGGTCCTGGGTCAGCCGAAAGTGGATGGGGAGGGAGTTCCAAGTCTTGGCAGCCATTTAAGAGAAGGATCTTCCTCCGGCGGTGGCTCTTCGGATGCGTGGTACGGCTGCGAGGGCAAGGCTGGTGGACCGTAGCTGGCGGGTGGGCGTGTAGAAGGTCAGGCGTTCGTTGAGGTACTTGGGGCCCAGGTAGTGGAGAGACTTGTGTGCGTGGGTGAGGAGCCGGAACGTGATCCTCTTGTCGACGGGGAGCCAGTGCAGGTTCCTCAGGTGGCTGGAGATGTGGCTGCGTCGGGGGACATCCAGGATGAGTCGGGCGGAGGCGTTCTGGATGCGCTGGAGTCTTTTCTGTAGCTTGGCTGTGGTTCCGGCGTAGAGGGCGTTTCCGTAGTCCAGTCGGCTGGTGACGAGTGCCTGGGTGACAGTCTTCCTGGTCTCGGTCGGGATCCAGCGGAAGATCTTGCGAAGCATACGCAGGGTGTTGAAGCACGATGAGGAGACAGCGTTAACTTGTCTGGTCATCGAGAGGGAGGGGTCCAGGATGAAGCCCAGGTTGCGTGCGTGGTCGGTTGGCTTGGGTGCGGTGGCCAGGGCTGGGGGCCACCAGGAGTCGTCCCAGGCGGAGGGCGAAGATCCCAGGATGAGGACTTCCGTCTTGTCCGATTTCAGTTTCAGGCGGCTGTCCTTCATCCACTCGGCGACGTCTTTCATCCCTTTGTGTAGGCAGGTTCTGGCGGTGTCAGGGTCTCTGGTGAGAGAGAGGATCAGCTGGGTGTCGTCGGCGTAAGAGATGATGTTGAGGTTGTGCTGGCGTGCGATGGCTGCGAGAGGTTTCATGTAGATGTTGAAGAGGGTGGGGCTGAGTGAAGATCCTTGCGGGACGCCGCAGATGACTTTGGTGGCCTCGGAGCGAAACGGGGGGAGGCGGACTCTTTGTTTTCTTCCGACGAGGAACGAGATGATCCACTCCAGTGCCTTCTCTTGGATACTGATGTTGCTGAGGCGCTGGACTAGGGTGCGGTGGCAGACCGTGTCGAACGCAGCGGAGAGGTCAAGGAGGATGAGGGCCACTGTTTCCCCCTTGTCGAGCAGGGTCCGGATGTCGTCGGTGGCTGCGATGAGGGCGGTCTCGGTGCTGTGGTTGGCTCTGAAGCCGGACTGCGAGGGGTCGAGGGATCCGTTCGTCTCGAGGAAGGCGGTCAGCTGTCTGTTGACGATCTTCTCGATGACTTTAGCAGGAAAAGGGAGGAGCGAGATGGGGCGGAAGTTTTTGAGATCGGTGGGGTCCGCTGTAGGTTTCTTCAGGAGGGCGCTGATCTCGGCGTGCTTCCAGCTCTCCGGGAAGGTGGCGGTGTTGAAGGAGGCGTTGATGATGTTCCGGAGTTGGGGTGCGATGGTGGAGTCGGCCTTGTTGAAGACGTGGTGTGGGCAGGGGTTGGTCGGTGATCCGGAGTGGATGGTGTTCATCGTGCAGGCTGTGTCTTCGGTGGTCACCGTGGTCCAGGTGCGAAGGGTGGCGGTGGGGGGCGTTGGTTCGACGGTTGGGTGCGTGGGTGGGGCGCTGAAGCTGTTGTGGATGTCGGCGATCTTGCGGTGGAAGAACGAGGCGAGGGAGTCGCAGAGGTCTTGTGACGGAGTGATGTCGTTGGTGCCGGTGCTGGGGTTGGAGAACTCCTTGACGATAGTGAAGAGCTCTTTGCTGTCGTGGGCGTTGTTGTCCAGTCGTTCCTTCAGGGATTTCTTCTTGGTGGTGCGGATGAGCTGGTGGTGCTTGCGGATAGCGTGTTTGAGGGCGGTCATGTTGTAGGTGGTCCGGTCGAGGAGCCAGGCTTTCTCGAGGGTGCGGCAGGTCTTCTTGGAGTCCTTGAGGTCGTCGGTGAACCAGGATGCCTTCTTGCTTCTGGGTCTGCTGGGAGGGTTCTTTAGTGGCGCAAGGTCGTCGGCGCAGGTGGTCAGCCACTGTGTGAAGTTGCGGGCTGCTTCGTTGGGGTCCGTTGTGTTGGCCGGTGGGCTCTGGCTGAGGGAGGTGGTGAGCTGGTCTGCGGTGATCTTGCTCCAATTCCTGTGAGGTACCTGTTGCGGGTGGTGGTGAGTAGTGGATCTTTTGAAGCTGAAGTGGACGCAGCTGTGGTCGGTCCAGTGGCGTGGCTGAAGGTGATGTACTTGTTGGAAGAGAAGACGGGATCAAGCGTGTGGCCGGCGTAGTGGGTGGGGGTGTTGACCAGTTGCTTAAGTCCGAGGTTGGCGAGGTTTTCCAGCAGGGCGGTGGTGTTGCGGTCCTTGTTGTTCTCCAGGTGGAAGTTGAGGTCCCCGAGGAGGATGTAGTCAGTGGAGGGGAGGGCGTGCGGGCTGATGAAGTCTGTGATGTCTTCGCTGAATTGTGTGCGTGGTCCCGGGGGTCTGTAGACGAGGGTGCCTCTGAGGGTCGTCTTCGGGTCGGTGTGAATCTGGAAGTGGAGATGTTCGGCTGCGGCGAAGGAGTCGTTGGCGTCGGTCGTGATGCGGATGGTGTTCCTGTGGACGAAGGCGATGCCACCTCCGGTCTGGTTGATGCGGTCCCTCCTGATGATCTTGTACCCGTCCGGGATGGCGATGGCGATGTCGGGTGCAGAGGAGGCGTTCATCCAGGTTTCCGCGAGGACGGCGACGTCCGGTGATGTAGCGTCGAGGAGGTTCCAGAGTTCCACGGCGTGTCTGTGGACGGAGCGGGTGTTGATCAGGATGCACTTCAGGTGGTTGCTGCTGGTGTTTGTCTTGGCAGGTGCGGGGCAGGTTCGGAGGCAGGTGAACTTGCAGGTGCAGCAGGTGATGGGTCCGTGGGTGCGTCTCGGGGTGGCTCGGCAGCAGGCGTGGGTCCGGCCGGCATTGAGTGCGTTGAGAGTGGCGGCATCGTAGGTCAGTCGGGTCATCTTGCCTCGGCGGGGAGGGCCAGGGGTCCTGGCGCTGGGCGTGGGCCAGGCGCAGACGGGCGCAGACGGGCTTACCTTTGGCGCACCTTCGGCGCTCCCGCTGCGCATGTCCGCTGCGCGGTCGCTCTGGGGGCGTCATAAGTAAGGAGCCGGGAGGGAGGAGCAGCTGGGTGGCGGGAGCGGGGCGGCGAATGGAATCACAGGGGGGCGGGGCCACAGGGAGGCAGCGGCGGGAATTCCAAGAAGCAGCGGGCAGCGGGAAATTCCCAGGAGCAGCGGGAAATTCCCAGGAGCAGCGGGCAGCGAGCGAAGGAATCTGCAGGCAGGAGGCGGCAAAGGCAGGCAGGGGCGGCAGCAGTGAGTGGGGCGACCAAGCCCTTGCATGCATGAGATCCAGAACCAATGTAATAAAGTGCAAGATGAGCTTTTCACCTTTTTACATTCTATTACATTGGTCACCAAATATGAGGCTACTAGTGTCAGTCAAAACTGACACATGCCTCTGATTTCTGACACATTGCTGTAGTTGCGTCAGTCTTATGACCATCTACAACAATGTGTCACTTTTGGGCTGGATACCTTGTGGCATCCTTGGGATCTTGTGCCATGGAGCCTTGTATTATAAATACGGTGCACTCATGGTGTCATAAAGTTTTTTGACGCAGGATCAATACATTTTGACACATCGCTGCCTTGGCGCAGCTATGTGTCATTTCTTGTAAATAAGGCCCCCAGGGCCTTATTTATGAAAAGTGACGCATCGCTGCGTGAAAACAGCGATGCATCACTTTTCACTGCGCACTCCTTGCGACACCAATGATGCGTCATATTTAATGTATGACGCATCATGTCGCAAGGAATTACAGATACTTCTGTATTTCTGACGTATCTGTAAGCGCAAAAGTGACGTATTGCTGGAGTGTGTCACAAAAGTGACACAACTCCAGCAATGCGCCCTGTGAAAGGGTCTGCGTCAGTCTTACGCCTGCTGTGAGGCAGGCGCAAGATTTTGATGCAACGGTGTCCTAAAAGTGACGCAGTGAAATCTCATACATTTCACTGCGTCACTTCTACGAACCTTCCTTGCGTCAAAACGCCCCCCCTTGCATACATTATACCTGGTGCAGGTCTAATGTGGCGCAGGGGTTTACAAAGTGACGCATCGACCTAGATGCGTCACTTTGTAAATATGGTGCAACAAGGCACATTATTTACGCTGCTGGTGTGTCACAAAAAGTGACGCACCGGCGGCGTAAAAGTGACGCACGGCCTCATAAATGAGGCCCCCAGTTTGTAAGCACAAGGAAATAGAGATTGATTTTCAGTGTTGTCTATAGAAATCATACTTAACTGTGACAAACAGTGGCCACACAACTGTAGCAGACAGCACAAAGAGGCCCACATATTCAAACTAATGCACAGACACACACACATGCCAATAATTATCATGAGTGCCATTTCATGAAAATTATCACCCCCAAATCACTGAACATGTCCTTCCTTTGTAAGGAAGAGATTGAGAGCTGGGGCATTGGTACATTTCTCCACAAGATAATTTCAGGAAGGGGGGCATTTGAAAGCACTGACAAGTATCACCAAGACTGGTGGATATCGTAAAATTCACAGCAACAGCATGCCAGGAGGGAAACTAAAATGTTCAGGAACAAGACAAGATGTCATCAAATATCTGGAATGCCATCAATAGCTAAATGTGTCAAGTTTCACCTATCCTACTCTTCCAAAAGGAACTGAATACGTATCTTCAAAGTAACATCTCATCCTTGAGCAACTCCTTCTGTCATTGAAGTCCTTCGAAAAAGTCAGCTGTCAGTAACAAGCAATGGAGGTGTGGGAGCAGAATTCCATACCCCAACATCCAGGACACCCCAAAATTCAAATTACCCAAAGTTTAGCTCTGGTGGTTCTGCTCCAGGGTGTTCTTGCACTAAAAGGTACCCTCCCCAACATCTGTTTAGCAGAGTAGCAATTAAGTAATTGTGACCACTCAATAACTGAGTTCTAGAACAGGGGAAAAGTAAAAGGATGTTATTACAAAATCTCATAATCAAGATGAACAGAATAAGTGAAAAGTGCCATAAGGGCTCAAATACCAAGAACATAGTAAGAGATCAGAAATACTCTACTGCCCAAATGAACAGCAATATCAATAAGAAGAATGGACACAGGCTCTAATGGAACAGGAAAGTATTCTCTGAAATAAAATGCACAGAGTCTCTGGTAGACCAAAGAAAGTCATCGGGCTTACCCCAAAACATAGGGGTTCTTATACACACTTTTTACATAAATAATGAGAAGGAAAGACAGCCATGGCATGACATGTTCAAAGATTGCATATATTTGACAAATCACAGTCAGAAGTGCCATCATAATGTTCATAACACTCACCCACTTTTACCTAAATGTCAAGCAGATTCTGAACTGTTGCTATTTAAAAATGTGCACATTTTATAGAAACATTACAGGTGGATATTGCTTTGCCTCACCAATGGAACCACAGAGGAAGGACGTTAAAAGCATGTTACATTGGGAACAGAAGGAGGTTTGTTCACAATATATGCACACTAGGAAAAATCCATTACTTCATTTTGTTCACTCTGCAGAACCTGTGGGGAGAGATCTTATGCTGAAATCGGGGGGGGGGGGACGGGGGGGTAGCGAGCAAGAGCTAGATGTACAACATCAGAAAATCATCCAGGTGGGCTAATATAGCATTTTTAGAAAATGCGACACAGTTAAACTACATTAATGAACACACTTTTAAAAGACATAATAAACACATTTCAGCTGGAATCTTATTAATTGAGCATTTGCATATCATATTCAACATAAAAATAATTAATACTCAATATTAATTGTCACCCAAAATGATGAATCTAAATCAACTTTTACTAATCCCCCTTTCATTATTTTATAATCAATAAAAACACATTAATAAAAATGTTATTAACCAGAAAATCATTTAATAGATATCATTGTCATCACTTTAATCTCCTTTCTGGAATCCTCCTTTCTCATCTTAGTCTGGTTTTAGGCTTGATCCTTAATACTTTCCACGCACATTTCCATGGATATTTTCCTTTTCGTCATCCTATTTATATCTTTACCCTTGTCTTTACAATCATATAAAAGAAACATAACAATTGCACAGACCCTTATAATTATTACAGGTGTTAATATTAATTTCAAAGTACTACCACCCAAATTACCCAATTATTTACTGACCTTCCTAAAACCTTACTAAAACTCTTTACTAACTCACTAAACCAACAAGCCAGGTTGTTAAATAAACTGAATAGCATGTTAGAGATTAGTAATATGAACAATATATGAGCTGATAACCCTTCTGTCATCCAGGACAGAGCTCTTTTCCTTAATTAATTTACAACCCCCTTCCTGTGCCGGAAGAACATCTAATGCTAACCAGTTCAAACTAACCATAGCTCTAATAGCAATTGTCTATCCATTCACTTGTTTCAATGGTCCAGCTGTATCTACTGCCAGTTTGTCTAGTAAAGTAAAATAATTTTCACGTAATTAATTTCCACTTCTATAGAAAGAATCGAATGACCTAGTATTATTAAGATAACTTTTCAAGAGCTCCCTTTCATTCTCCTCAGGTCCACTGCATCATTCATTTCATTCCGATGATAAATTCTAGGAAACACGAAAGTGCGATAGCAGGAACCAATCCAATTTCTCTGCAAATTGAATTAAGCATTCTTCCTACAAAGATAATAAATTCCTCTTTACATTGGTTCACCACCCTTCAAATAATCTCCAATCAACTCATAACTTCTTTCGCACTCTCTCTCTCCCACATTTTCAGCCTTAACATTTTTCAAAGACCTTCATACCATACACCACTCACCTTTCGGTTCCTGCTCCATACATAACCTAAAATGCTTTTTCAGAAATCTAAATATTTCCTCTTCTTGTTCCTCCTCTACAGCCTTTCCTTCTTCCAAACTTCTCTCAATCTTGACTCATCTCTCATTGTATTCTCTAATGAACTCATTTGCTTCTTATCCAAACCACACACATACTCTTGATTTGTGGTTTTGAGGAACGTGCTTTGTTTGTACAATTGTTCTCCAATATTTATCACATTTCAAATGTGAAATGAATTTTATCAGAAGATTTTCTAAAGACGCATTAAAATCAATCAGGTAAGGAAAACGGAAAATCATTATTACTAAATATAGCAAAATACACATTGTAGGATAAAAAGTAAGATAATGGAAGTTGAGAACACGGTATGCCACCACCAAAAGAAATAGTAAGTAAAGTAAAAACATAACAGCTATTAACTTGCATATTTCTTTGCATACTCTATGTCATTCTGCTATATATGTTATCATGAACACATTATTACAACTGTCTGTGTGTTCTAAAATACTATGATCGAAATCATTTCTAACAGTAGTTAACTCAATATTATTAGAAATATACCCCACCATATATAGTAAGCACACCAACAGCCCAACTAAAACTAATAGCATTGTTAATAATGTCATTGGGTCATATTATCAAGGACAGGCGATACATTATCGCCTCTTTTATCGGCAGGAAACTGCCGATAAAGCGGCGATAATGGCCTTGATAATATGCTCTATGAATTCCAATCGAAGCCCATGTTAGATGTGAACAGTTTCCTGCCGATAAAAGCAACGATAATATATCGCCTGTCCTTGATAATATGCCCCTTTATCCCTACAATTTCCAAGCATTTGCTATACTCCATTTTCTAACGGAGAAAAACAAATCTATTGTAGAACTCAAAACTCAAAAACAAAACAATAATATGTTTTTTCTTTTTTTCCTATTTCATTAGAGTGATAACTAAAATAAACAACTAGACCTCTCTTTCTTGGGATTTTCCCCAAATTCATTTTAGTCATTAAGGGGCATATGTAGGTAATTTCCAGTTTGCGATTCTCAAATAGCGATTTATAAGTAATCGCTATGTGAGAATTGCAAAATGGAATGTAGGAAATACATTGCAATTTTTTAGCGAATCTCTAAAATTCCTTAATTGCGATTAGCAAATTGCGAATCGCAATTAAGGAATGAGTGTCCAATTCATTCCTATGGGTCAAGAGGCCCATAGAAATGAATGGGGATACATTTTCAAATTGTGATTTTCTATGAGAAAATCACAATTTGAGAATCGCAATTCCAAGGGTGCCAGAGTGTCCATAGGACACCTGTTGCACCCCTGGAATGTGCCTGTAAGTACATGTGGCGCACATACATGCCCTAAGGGCATGTCTATGCGCCACATGGCTCTTTGAATAAAAAAAAAAGCATTTTTACAGGAATCGCAAAATACCATCTCCTTGGGGTAGGTGGTATTTTGCGATTCCTTAAGCCAAAGTCACAATTTGCTAGGCACCCCTCCATAGCATTTAAGGAATAGCAAAATTGTGATTCCTTAAATGCTTGAGCAAAATAAGGAATCGCAATTTTTGCAATTCCTTATTTTGCTATGTGGCCCATACATACCAAAACGCCGTTTGCGAATTCCGGCGTTTGCGAATCGCAAACGGCTTCCTACATATGCCCCGATGTCTCTTAAAATATATCACCTTGTTCAGTAATTGTCTTTATTTTCAACTTTACCTAACAGTCTCTTTATTCTTTCAAGGTGGTTCTTCTTTTTTTTCTTCAAACTCAGAGTCAGTTCTAAATTCATATTGGCAATGATTCTCTTACTGAGTTGTAACACTCTGATTCCGATTCTTCTTTTTCTTCTTCAGATTCTGGAGCTAAGTATACACATTCAGGAGAAGCATACTTTCTATGTGTTACTCTCCTTCTCTTTGATCTATTTGCCACTAGTGATTTACTTTCACTAGTTTTAGCATCTAGCTGTCTCTCAGGACTTTTTTCTGTTTCACAGTGCTTTATTTTTCAAGTTCTTTTCCTTGGGGTACCATCTTTATCCACTCTCTGTTCAGCAACAGATTTCATTGGGAAACAGCGTTTACAACGCTGTTGTTACCACGCAGGTAAGTAACAACACGGTCATTACAAAAACCGCGTTGTTACCACGCGTGGCTTTATATCGCAAGTCGTTTCTATGACTTGCGCTAGGTGGCGTGCAATACCAGGGAATGTGTTGGATTTGAAATCCAACACATTTTCTGCTGTTGCCCTAACTGGAGTATGAATAGTAATTTATACTATTCCTAAGTCCATCTAGCGCAAGTCATAGTAACGGCTTGCGATGTAAAGCCACACGCGGTAACAAGGCAGTCTTTGTAACGGCCGCATTGTAATCTACTGCGTGGTAAACTGAATTTGACTTCATGCCTTTCTTTGCACTTGACTCTGTGGACTTAAATCTCGTTCCTCAGCTGATTCTTTCACTGCTTCTGCTGCTCTCAGTCTTTTCTTTGTGTGAGCAGTATGGATCCACTGGGGCAATTCAGTGCACTTGACTGCAGTGTTTCTCATCAACATTTCTTGGGAGGGTCCACCGCCACCTCTCCTCGAGGCAACTTTTTCTAAGATGCTTTCTTTTCTCTATCCAATCTCCTGGATTCAAGTTGTGGTAGGGAATGTCCTTTATTTCTTCTGTTGCTTCATTCACCAGATAAGAGATAGATATCACCATATCAGCGGGATCTTTGCAGTCATCAAACACAATGTCATCACCTGAATGTACATATGCAAGTCTCATTGCTCCTCGCATAAGGATTTCATGGGGCGATAAATCAGTCGTTTCGTCATGACTACTTCCAGTGGCGGACGGTGACATTGGAAAGTGGTAAGGCGTAAACCAATTGTCGTACTTCACTGAGGTGAGCGAGCATAGCAAGCAAGCCTGAACCACCTACGTGGGTGCGAGGGGGTTTTACCCCTGAGAAAACGTTGAAAAAAGAGTGGGCAAATGGTGCCCCAAAATAACCGGTTGACTGTTCACATGCGCTGTACGGAGCAGGTGGAATTTAAGATTTAGAGAGTAGAGGCTCTGACTCATTCCTCGCTCGCACTCAAAACAGTGACTTCCTGTTACAAAAAGCAATTTGCAAGAGCAGAGCATGAAAAGTTATTAAACGTTTACCTAAATCTCTCCTTATAGCCTCTTTTCTAGTCTGCATCTCTCCCAGCCTGTATTTCTCCTTGTACACATGACATCTCTCCCTGATGCCTCTCTTCCAGTCTGCGTCTTTCGCTGAACACATCTCTCCATGTCTGCATCTCCCCCAGTCTGCACCTCTCCCTGTACATCTCTCTCCCTATATGCATCTCTCCCAATCTGCACCTCTCCCTGTATACATCTCTCCATGTACAAATCCAGAATTCATTCTAATGTTTGAAAGATTGTAAGAAAATGAACATTGCATACACTTTTCACAGAGCAGGTCCAGCGACTGAGTGAGTCCATGTGTAGACTATGTAAAAGGGTGAGACATGACCTGGCACGCGCCCTCATTGCAGTCTACGAAAGCTGAGCCTCCCGCTCATAACTGGGTAATACAAAACTTCCTTTCAAGCATGCCCCATTCAACACACAAGCTTTGAAAGAGGAATTTATGAAGGCAAACATTTCATTTTTATAATAAAGTCTATTAAAGCAGCATAGCGTTACACCTGTTTCCAAACAATACCCGGAATAGAAGAAATAACGCGTTCAGGTGTTGTTACCTCTGTGTTCCTTGTATGGTCAAATTCATGCAGGTGGTGCTGACATTCGCGAATCTCCTACGTGTTTTCTGCCTTGCAAGTGGATAAACAGTGGCACCGCAGCAGGCATACGAGAAAAGCAGCATCTTGTCTTGTTCAAGTTTCTCCTTAAAGCAGACATGAGTTCCCCTAGCACTGAGTCATACAAAAACTATCAGATAGACCGGATAGGCTACTGACTCTCCATTTCACCTGGGATTGCTGGCAAAACCTAATAATTTGGAACAGTACTTTGATGAAGGATTGTACTTGCCTGCCATAGTTCTTCACCAAACTCCCTTTGCAATATGTGGTACAAAGAGGGCCAGATCACATGGAATGATCGCTGGGGTTTTACTGCAACAGGACACTTTCACTCAATATTTTGAGGATAGCGCTATGTTTTGGGTTATGGCATTGCCATATATTTGACTGAATCCTGTTTCTTAATGGGTAGCAAATGTTGACTTACACAGGTAGTTATTAACTTATGAAGAACTATTTAATGCTAGCAGGGTCTCTTCTCTCAATAGTGATGAAGTCGAATGTGGATTAAAAATGTGTATTATGTGATAGTAAAATCATGTTTTGTTTGAGGGCTTGCTGGGGCAGTATCAACTAACCAGGTACGGGCAAAATGTAACTTTGAAACTACGTCTATTGGGATATTTGATGAGCGAGGATCTAGCCAAAATATGTTGGCGTACTTACGATGAACGGGCAGAGACACACATAAATAAATGCTAAGCAGAAGGAGGTAATATGATAAATACCAGTCGCGGCTCGCAATGGTCGCATGGGGTCGCTCGGGTGTGGGCTGGAGGGGGGTTTAACAAGAAAGTAAAAAAAAAACTTAAACTTACCTGATCGGGTGGGTCCGCACCGCCTCTGCTGTCTGCTCCTGGGCCGGGGTCCGGTGCGTTGTCATCTTCTCAACGTCTTGCGTGAGTGGCTGGCAACCCCTGGCTCTCAGCCATTCCAGATGCTGCTCCAGCAGCGCCAGGATTGGCTGAGGGCAGGGATACTCCCTTCCCATTGGGAGGCAGGGGGCAGCGCATGAAGCAACCCTCGTCTCTTATGGGGAAGGCTAGTGTGCATGTTCGGGCTGATCGTAAAAATGATCAGCCCAAAAACGAACATGCACACTATTGCGCTGTCCACTGTCATTCAATCTGGAGAGTGCTGCCGCAGCCCCACCCCCTTCATCGTCAATGTTCTACTTCTGACGCTAATTCCAATCAGGAGTCCTGATTGCTGCAATTAGCGGCAGAAGTAGAACGATGGGGCCGTGGCATTAGTGGGGCAATGCCCCCAATGGACACATCTCCACTGAGTCTACTTCTCATCCTCATCAAACAAGAGGAAAGGCATCAGGTCATTTCAAACCAGATGAAGCACAAACGTCTGCCAGTTTAATCTTGAAGAGTTCTATTTGCTCTCTTTACAACTCCTGAAGAATGTAGTTGTTAACTACAATTAACAACAACTACATATCTGGTTGATGTGTCCCATGATCTGTCTCAATAAATGTCAGAAGACTGAAATGTGGAATTAACTCTCTCAACAACAATTTAGCAACTGTAAGACCAATTCTGCCATGTAGTGATATTTGACAGAAAAGATGCTTCCAAGGTCTCAGAAATGGAGCATACTGCATAGGCAGATCTCAATGATCCATATTGGTTTCTTAAACAAGAACCATCAACAAATGTCAGATCAGCCATTTTCAAACGTTTCTCTTTTTTTAATACATATTTCTTGTTATTAGTATTTGTTAATGACTCTCAAACAACTAAAAAGCAACATCGTTAGTACAATAGAGGAATTGTGGGGGGAGGGGGAAAGGGAACAGCATAGGGAGCAATGTAGGAGGCATCATCGCGAAGGACATACCAGAACATAGTCATGGAAAATATCACACACACAACATATCACAGCCTTTACCAAACTGCAACCCCAGGCACAAAAAGGACATTATAGAGTAGTTATAACTTTATGAACTATAGTCTTGAAAATGGAGAGTGCTGAGTGTGACTTTTCCCAATGAGCCACATAGGTGATGGGGTTGGATCTGTACCTATATGGACAGTGGTGATGTCTGAAACAGGTCGGGGGTGTCCGAGTTTCTGTGCCGGAGAGGAGTTGAATGGTTCCATATATTCTTAGGTCTGGAATGAGGAGGAATAAGTTCCTAGTATATGGATAGTTGTTGTAATATTGTGTAAACATTTTAAATGAATTAACCTCAAAATATAGTTTGGGGAAAGGAGTTTCAATTGCCCACAGCAATAATCCCATTGTGTGTCTGTAATAGGTGAGGAATTGCCCCTATGGATAAAGGTCGGAGAACACCCTGAAATAGCAATTATGTGCATGCAACACAGCCCCTTTTTCAATAGTGGCATTATGTGCGGGTTGCAGGCCAAAGGGATAGAGGGGGAATAAAGGTGTAGCAGTTTAGCTCTTTTCATCAAGCATACCCATGCCCAGCAAACACATTCAACAGTGTTAACCTCTTTTCTGGGATGTCTGTAGGGTCGATACAGTGCTACGGAAAGTGCATCTGGGGCAGTATGGTCTAATTTCACAGCTACATGTGGTTGCAACGGGGTTGAGTACAGCCAGAAATGGAGCAATTGGGCTAGAGTACAGTAAGCATATACTGCTAAATCCGGTACACCCGTAACTCCTTGGGTGAGTGGGAGGGTGAGAAGATCCCAGGAGACCCTAGGCTGTTTGCCTGCCCATATTAATGTAACCATGTTTGACTTCAATTGACTTCAATTGACCAAAGAATTTAACTGTAGGTAGGAGTGGCATGTTGTTTGTATTATGCCACCCTAAGAGACCCACACAAAACTGATATCCAAAATGCCATTGCAGGCCACACAAAAAAGTGCAAACCATTGTGAAAACATGACATGTCACACTCCCTGTGTGCCATGCCAATATACACTGAATATACTATATGTAAGTGTTAGACCTGGGATCATTGGCGTGAGTCTCCCTTCCATTTTGTCAGATTGCCTCCTCTGTTTTTGATATGTTTTTGCTGGTTATATGCTTTGGGCACTGTGCCACTGCTATTCAGTGCCACAGTGCAAGTGCTCCCTGTGTTAAATTGATGTGCCAATTAGTGATTCCATGATTGGGTATTTGATTTACTTATCAGACCCTAGTACAGTGCACCATGTGTGCCCAGGGCTTGTAAATCAAATGCTACTGGTGAGCTTGCAGCACTGGTTGTGCCACCCACAGAAGCAGCTTGTAAAGTGTGTCTCAGGCTTGCCAGTGCAAGGCCTGTGTGCAGTCTGTGACGGCCATGTCGACTTGGCCAGTACACTCACTTGCCAGTCCTTAAACCTTCCGTTTGCTTCATATCAGACACCCCTATGGTAGACCCAAGGGCAGGGTGCATTGTAAGTATAAGGTAGGACATGCCATGGTGTGTGTAGCATGTCCTAATAGTGAATTACAGTCATTTTCATTTTTCACTATTGCAAGGCTACCTGTTCTCCATAGGCCAGAATGGGCAGTTAGATTATTACATTTTATAATCCTAACTGACTCAGTGTACATGGTAGAGATTCGAATTTAGTATGCATTAACTTGGAATGATAAAAATACATCTTAGTAAAGTTGGTTTTAACATTCTGTCTTTGAAAATACCACTTTTAGAAAGTAGGTATTTTCTTGCCTAACTATCCATAGCCTGTCTCTGCTAGGTTGTGTATTCCTTGTCTGGAGTTTGAGTGACAGGGCTGGGGGATTCCAAGAGACAGAATGAGTCAGCCCAGTGGTGAATAGGGAGATCTGCATCTAGATGGGAGGGAGGAGTTGCACCTGGGACCTGAATAGGGCTGGGCCTTCCCTCTACAATGCTGGCTCCACCCTCTGGAGTGCGGCTGATGTCTCTGCCCTGCACTGTGAAAGAAGAGAAGCAATCATGTCAACAAAGAGCTTCAGGGCTGTGCTTTCCCTCCACAATGCTGGCTCCGACATCCTGCGGGGCATCTGATGTTTCTGCCCTGCACTGTGAAAGGAAATAAGGAGTCCTGTAAACAAAGTGCTCAAAAACTGGTTTGGACTAGGCAGAGATCAAAGAGAAAAGCAGTATAAATATTGGGACTCAGACCCAAGGACTTTAGATCACTTCTGGGAACAAGACAAACCTTTTGCCAAGAAAAAGAACCAAGGAAGTGGCAGGAGTTTGGACTGCCCCTCTGCCAGTGTGCTGTTTGCTGGGTTGGCCTGCAGTGGTTTCTTTATTGCCAACGAAAAGGAGAAGGAACTTTTTAAGGACTTTCATCATTTACAGAATATTCTCCAAGGGCTTGGATTTGTGTTTGCCTCCTGCTGAAGTCTCAGGAAAAATAGACTTCACCTCCAGCTCCCCTCTGAATTTCCTTGCTGGGAATTCTAACTGCAGAAGCTTGCGTGTCGCAGGGAGCTGGAAGTGCAATGCAATGAGAAGAAGCGTGATGCCGCCGCAGCTGAGATCGTCGCATCGCCGGAGAAGCGTACTGGCGACGCATCTCCCAGAAAGTGTGTCTTCATCGAAGCTGTCTGCGGTCCGATCACCGGAGAAGCATGACTCCATCGCCGGAGAAGCTTGTCGCAGGGCCTGTCGGGCTCCAAAATACAGAGTTGTCTCAAGCTTGACAGGGCGTCTATGTATCATTGTGGCATCGTCGCATCAAGGGCACCATCTTCTCGCATCGCACCAGGATTGTCTCATCGCATCGAGGCGCCATCTTGGGCATTGCAACCGGCCTCAGGCCGAGAACCTAAGTATCACCCCCGCAACGGTAAGGATCACGACGCATCCCCTACTCTGCACAAGCATTGAGGCGCGACACATCATTTCCCCCACAGCACGGAACCACGCATCTCCCTTTCCGAGCCTTTTGTTTATTTTGCGTTATGCATCCAGGTACTTTGTTGAGAACTTTGTCGCATTTGTCATCAACTTGGACTAAGCAACTTTTACCATCTTTGAGTCAATCTTAAGTACAGTATTGTGGATTTTTGTCATTTGTGGTCTTGTGTTAAGTCTGTATATTTTCACAAATTCTTAACACATTGCCTCTGAGATAAGTCTGTCTGCTCGTGCCAAGCTACCAAGGGGGTGAGCAGGGGTTATCTAGGAGTGTAATCCCCTTGTCCTGACTTAGAAGCAAGAATCCCTATTTGGTCAAAGGTGACTACCATTGCCAACTAGAGACCCCCAGATCTAACAGTATGTCACCCCTACTGCAAGTTTTGGAGCCCTAAGTCAGGGTGCATTATATTATATTTGAGGACATATTTGCATGAGCAGATATGCTCCTGTGATGTCTAGTTCAATTGCTAGATATTGCAAGTGATCAGACAGCCATCATATGTATATGAACTGGGCACTGGTCATCACACTTTACCCAGCTACATGATGGCTGCATTAAAACTAATGGTGTTTGGTATCAAACACCTCATCTTAATCTTTCTGTACTGATGCCAGTACTAGATTTATTGTTATGACCTGCACCCAAATGCCTTAGAGGTACACTCTGAAACCTACTAGTCCTCTAGTGTCCTGGCTGACTGGCATTTACTAGCCTTCAACCACAGATACGTTTCTCACCCCATGCTGGTGTGAGCTCATGCTCTCAGATGTCATGAAAACTGCCTTATTTGGAGGAAGGTGATCACACCTTCTCTAGCAGGATAGCTAGTAAATTAGCATGTCAAGGTCAGAGGCATTAAAGTCTCTGTTGCCTTGGATACACAGCCCTGGCTTTCCCCGAGACCTGAGAATGTCACCCTCTGACCAGGGGCCCATTTGGTACAAGAGCAGGTGGGAAAATTAGGCGTGTTCCAATACCAGGCTAGTCACACCCCTAATGTGGGCTACCTGAAAGGCTTTCACCATCTTGGATTTGGAGAAACTAGGAACTCTGGATCATTGTTTGGCCCATTCTCCACAGGAAGTAGTCATGTAGGGGGTGTAGTCACCCCTAAGGTAAGTAGTCCATTGGCTGGTACCCTACACTCCCCTTAATGCCCCTAAATTCAGTATTTAGGGGTTCCTTCAACACCAGACCAACACATTCATCTACCTGGGAACTGAAGATGGTCAAAGAAGAGCCGACATCGCAAGAACAGAGGACCTGCTCCAAAACTGGTGCCAAGCCCTGCCTGGATGCTGGCACCTCAACAAAATAATTGCAAAGACCTGACTCATTCAAAACCTTGGGGTAAAGGAGTAATTCCCCTGCAGATGCCCACACTGACCTCACTTGTATAGTGCATCACACCTGGAAGATGTTACCATGGTTTTAGGAGGCCAGCTCCGTCTCCCTGCCAAGTTTGGAGATGCCAGGCCCTCCAGGAACCACCCAGTTTCAATACCCTGGGTACCATAGTATTTGCAGCATCCAAGGCTTGTTGAGTATACAGTGTGGGAACCACTGATGCCAACCAATGACCTGCTGACAAGGGATTTCAGGACTGACAAGAGCGGCCCATCAGTCTTGTTTTCCTCTCCTCTCCAGGTCAACCCAAGAAGTGGGAACCTCTAACTCAAGAGACCCATATGCCAGAACACCTCTTTACCCGAACCCCACAGCCCCAGTTCAAGTAAACCCATGGCCTTCCCTTGCTCCAGAGAACCTCAGAAGCCAAGCCCACCTTTAGGTTCTGACAGATTTCCTCCCCAAGTCCCCACTTGCAGCCATTCTTTTGCAGGTACTTTTCCTATTGACTTGAACAGCTAGCTCTCGTGGCTACCGAATCGACAGCACCTCTGCACCCAGACACACCAGGGTAGGTACATCCAAACTGCTAGTGGTTTCTTGGACCTTGGATTCTATTCACTTTAAGTCCCATGAGGCACCCTAAAGTACCACTCGCGAGAGTACATGTATGCAGTGTATGTTTCTGCCATAGGAGAGCATTACCACATTCGAGGCTCATATATCGAAAACCGTTATTCGAGTATCTTATTGTTAATTACAAAAAGCTATATCTTGGAAAGTACTTACTTGAGTCCTATGAATTTGGTGTCTAAAATTTTATACAAAACTGTGTTATTTTTCTATATTGTCTCTGATTTCTTATTGAGGGTTTGGATCATTTATTGATACTGTGTGTACAACAAATGCTTAGCACTCCAATATGATAAGCCTAAGCTGTTCGAGCACACTACCACAAATAGAGAACTTGGGATTATTAAAGTAAGCCTTGTAAACTAAATAAGGGTCATCTTGACTACTTGCATGGTGTACCCCTACATGTGTACACTACATAAATAGCCAGCGTTCTACATATTGCCAGTCTACTAGTTAGCAGTGGTCAAGTGCACAGATTCCTCAGGCCAGTATAAACAAATTCAATAAAAAGGTGGAGGGTAAAGACAAAATGTTTGGGAGTGACCCCGTAGAGAGGGCTAGGTCCAACATAACATAACCCACTACACAGATGCATTCCAGTAGGTGGACAGTACCAACATGCCCAACAAAGTGATGTGGCCCACTCCCCCCCTTGGATCAGTCTTCTATCTCCAACCCAAGGAAAACTGCCAATAAGGACAGTAAGCAATAGAGGTCACTGATAGCGGTCAGTGTCAGAAGCCAGGCCGGAAGTCCTGCACTGCCAGGTGGAAGCTCTAAGTGGGCACAATGAGTAAGCTTCTCTTCCATCCTTTGGGCTGGCAAGGAGTTCCCTAAGGATTCTTGAGGGGGTCTCTGACCTCTGAGGTTTCTCAGAATGAGTGTCAGAAGCTACAGGTGAGGGGCACCCTACTTCGACTCTGCCTTCCTCCTGTGCAGGGGAGGTAACCTGAAACTTGTCATCCAGCCAAGGAACTCTACCTTGAAGCTGAACAGGGGATGGGGTGAGTCCTCCCTTACCCTACCCATATATCTGGGCTCCTGCTTCCTCTGTTTGGGAATTGTATCTTCAGAAAACTGGCTGCCAGGGTGCCCTGGGCAGCCACCCCTCTCAGTTCTCCTGACACTGATGGCAACTCTGTGGGCTGTGGGCTTTTGGGAGACTAACTATCACCTTCCTCTGGGCCACCTCCCCACACCATTCCAGATACCAGAGCCATAGGGTGGAAAAGGTCCTGCCAATGTGTGCCAATCACCCTACACACCTGGCCGGTGTACGGCTCTGGAGAAACTGGGCTTTCTACTAACATGGTCTGGCTAGCCTCAAAACAGTGACAGTGGTCCCATTCACTTTCACCTGTTGAAAGTGATGACTCACACCCACATGGATCACAAGTTCACACTCTGAGGCTATCTTCCAGCTAAGGAAGATCATGGCATGATATACAACCTGATCCTGGGGACTCCTTAGCCCTTAGGCCATATTATATCCCCCATATATGTTCCACTAGTTGGTTACTTTGGACAGAGTCCCCCTGCTTCTGTCCTAACGGTGAGCATGCAGCAGGTTTGGAAATGGAACACCCTGGGCCACCACCCACGTGAACCACCCCCTGTTGCTCAGATGGGTATGGGAACCCTTTCCTTCCCCCTTACTCTAGGACTTCTCCGGGTCATATTTAACCTTACCCTCACACTGCCAGGGGAGACCTGAAACCACTAATAGGTCCCTTCGTAGACACTCTGGTGTTAGCCCAGTCCCTCCTCCTCAGCAAGCTTCCAATGGCAGTTAGCTTACTGTCTATTATGTGCAGGCAGTGCTCTGGAAAGCAAATACTGACCATGTACTCCCTCAGAATTAGATGGTACAACCCACTGTAGTCATCAACAGTCCTGCCCCTCACCCAGCCATGCAGTGCCTTCCTAGAATAGTCCACAAAATCTACCCAGGTCTGGTGGGGAGCTTCTGACTGCCCCTTCACCTTTGGTTATACTTTTCAGGGGTCATTCCAAATTTAGCAGTCAAGATTGCTTTTATAGGAGAGGACCTGATTTGGTTTCCAACCTCTTAAGTAAAAGTGTGTCCTGACCCATTTTAGGAATGTGCTTCCCAACCCCCACTACCCAGTGCTCTTATGGGGTTCTTGTTAACCCTCAGGGCTAATTCGTAGGCAGAAGACCATTTGCTGATTACATCTCCCACCACATAACCATACCCTTGTAGATATGGGCCTCTTTGCTTTGTCTTCTTCAAACACTGCAGTAATGCTGCTACCATCACTGCTGGACTCGATATCCAGCTCTTTAAGACTCAGTGCGGGAGCTAACAGATTTTCTTTTTTCCCATGGCCAGTTCCTTTTCCTCCATGGCCCTCTTAGCCTCAGCCTTCACCAGCAGAGGTTTCCTGGGTGTGGGCGAAGGGGCTACCGTCATCAACTTAAAAGTGATATGGATGGTAATTGCAAAAAGCAATTACCATCCTTTTTAAATGATCCTTAAAGCATTCACTTCCTTGGTCTGCCTTGTCCATTCTCCAAAATGGACGTCAGGCAGCCAGGCAGTTTTAATTTAGACACATGTACATGTGTCTATTCGGAGCAGTGGAAGTTAAGCAGCATGGTCTGCCATGCTGCCAGCCCAATCCTACAAAATTGGGGTCCTCTGGGACTGCCAACAAATGACACTTAAAAGCGTCACATTCTGAAGCAGCCCTGGGCGTGTACTCCTGGGGCTGCTTGTCTATCATCAGCTGTCTTTTACCACACCTTCCTTCGAAATTCGTCACAGGGTAACAACTTGCAAAGGGAAGTGTTTCAGCATGGCTTTGTGAGGGTCACGTACTCTAAACAGAATACACTGTTCATGTTTCTGCACCTTGTGTATTCTGTTTACAGCTTTCCAGCAGATAGGCAATTTCAGGAGCTAGGCCCAATTGAAAGGAAGCGCCGTGGACTGCAGGAGTTTAGTGCAGGAGTTTAGTGCCTTACTGCAAGACTACTGGGATGAGTAGTCTTATCTCTCCTTAGATGTAGTGTTGGTTTCACTTTCCCTCCCTTTATCTCTTCCCTTCTTCCTTTTCCCCACTGTCCTTGGACTGTTGCTCTCTCTCTTTACTGCTATTTCCTCTCCAGAGGCCTTTTCCTTCTCTTAGCAGCAGCAGTGACAATGTTGGTTGGCTAATTCCAATAATTCACATTAAATGCTTCAGATGAGGTGTAATTCTGTGAATCTCCTGTGCTGTGAAACTGAAGCCTGGAAGACAGCTAAACAAGCCTTACTGCTAGGGTTCATGTTTGCCTGAAAGAAATGCAAATCTGCGCAATGAGTTAATTTACAAATGTAAAGAATGGCTCTAATCGATCTAATCACTGGAAGGTTTGTGATAGCAAAGATTTATTCTTTTTAATTGGCAGTGGAAAGTGTCAACAACTGAGCTGTGAAGTTGTGAATGTTGAAGGGACATTATATTTTGGAAGCATCATTTTCTCTTAAAACCTTTTTGAGCTTTTTGTAGCAGTCCATTTTATACTGTATACAAGGCAAGTTCAAAAAATGACTTAAATATTTACACTGCTAGCTGTCACAAGCTGTGACCTTGTAGCAGTAAAAATACACAAGTCACTATTCTACACTGCACTATTCTACCTGTGGTTCGCTAGTTACTCACAGTTCTCTGCAGTGTATTAACTGATAGACTTTCACAATGTACTATAGTGCATTTGCCACTGAATACCAACTTTCTTATTCTTCATTTAATGTATGCGTTATTTTATATGTAGTTATCTGATTGTGACATTTACAGAACTATGCTGCCCTATTGATGTGAATTACCACCATCTAGGACCGTACTTCAGTCACTCCTCTGTGAGTCCTACCTACGGTGGACCACCCACTGAAGACCTTTCTTTCATTAATTCTGGCTACCCCTTGTATCACCTTGTCCTGAGGAAAACATGCCATGCCTATTAGTCAATCACGCAAACCACTGGGTCAAAAGGTCAACATGCTCCTGATAATTCTGACCCTACTCTCTCCGCCCTTTGTGAAATGTAAATGTAAATCCCAAGTGATGTGGAGCTTTATGTACCAAGGGATGGATGTCCTTTGAATGACCAGTTTCAGCAAACTCATACAGGACTATCTATATTTTGTTCACATTTAGCACTTTTTTTGCACCTTTTTTCACCATATCACTTGTGCCGTTGCAGCAAATTGTGTGTTCATAAACTTTGACAGCCTCCTAAATGTTATCTTGACCCCACAAAGTACAAAGGAATTAATTGACTTATCCTCAAATACAGACTTTGATTGATTTATTTTTGGTGTGGTTTTTGTTGTTGGATTCATGGTGTTTGTATTTTCTTCTCCCCCCTTTTCATTGGTTATTACTGAAAGGTTTGAGTATTGTTACTTATTGTTGTTAGTTTTTTGGTTATTATTCAGTATTATTTAGTAAACCAAATAATAATTCAGACAACAGCATGTGGGAGCACACCGCTGACCTCTCAGGCAAGGTTCGCCCCTGGTATTCTGGGAAATGCACTCTCTTGTGGCTCACTCCAATATTTTCGAGTATTTCGCCAAGGTTGGCGCAGATAGTGCTGATCTCTAGAAACCAAATAATAATTCTGTACCCAACAGAACCAAGGTCTTAAACATTCTTGTACATCCAGTTTCTGAGGGGTACTGTGCCACCCCATTATACTAGATGAGAATTAAGCATGCTGCCCAAGTTGGCAGCTATGGCTATAACATCACATCCTGGGTAGAGGGAGGGTCGCAGGCTTGAAGCCAGTATAAGAACTCAAACTTTTCTTCAGTTATTGCAGACAATGTCACCAAACAGAGCAACTTTTAAAACTTTCCTGTAGGAAAAACCCTCCAAACCTTCCCCCCATAAACATCAGCTTCACTCCCTCTACATACAATTCATTCGCTAGTTTTAGGGCCCCACCACTTTCAAATTCCACCACCTGCCACTGGCCTTCACCCTTGGCTGCCTCCATGGTCAGTTTCCTTTCCTCCATCCTGAGCTTGGCTAGTCTGAACTCTTCTCCCGCCTTTCCATCAGCTCCTCTGGGGACAAACTACAGGAGTATACACTACTATCTGCTCTGACACGGAGCTCCAAATTAGGGGTCATGTTATCCCTACAGCAGGCTGTTGCCTTTCAAGACTGAGATTCAAACTCTCTCCTTGCCTGTCCATCTCCAAATGTCCTTCAGTTGCTGTAGCAAGTGACTGGCGGGCTTCCACCCAGGCCTTCAGGGCTTTTGCAGTTCCACCTTCCTGCTGGTACTCCTGGCTGGAAGTCCCCTCTCAGTACAGACCCCATGAGCTGGGCCACAGTATTGAACTCCATGTTTGCCAGCTCAAGCGTCATTGTTGTAGAGGTAGTTTCAGACACAACAGACAGAGAGAAAATCTTGAAATTCTTGAAAAATCAAAAAGGCCAATGAGGGAGAATTTAAACTGGAACTGGCCTTAGATCTGGGATAGTAGTGTACACAAAATAACTGTCTGGCACTGCACAAACACAATTCCAATCCTCACCGCTGTGCACCATTGTAAGCAATTGGGTTAATGGTTGACTGTGATGTGTGCTCTGCTCAAGCAACAACAACAATCCTTACCAGGGTAAGACACAAGCAAACTCCAAATTAGTCTGTGCTCAACCCCATGGTAGTTTGTCACAGTGCAGGTGGCTTAACTAAGATGCAATGTGTAAAGTATTTGTACAACACCTAGGGCTAGATGTAGGAAGCCCTTTACCGGTCGGTAACGGCCGATTTCGGCCGTTACCGACCGGTAAACGGGTATTTGGTATGTAGGGGGCCATTTTTACAGATTCAGTAAATTTACCGAATCGGTAAATTTACCGATTCTGTAAAATGCCGAATCGGTATTTTTACCGATTCGGAAAAGGCCCGATGTAGGTGGGACTCTTCAGAGTCCCTAAGGCCTTACAGATTCGGTATTTTACCACCCAATCCAATTGGGTGGTAAAATACCGAATCCAGGTGTGCATGCACATGTGACGGTCAGAGACGAGCAAGAAATCAACAGAGGGACACACTTCTTGATGTAACTCCCAGGATCAGAAACACAGAAGTTCCACTCACCTGTGTAACTATATATAATTCACTGTCTAATGCGGTCGGCAGGAGCATTTCCAAACACTGGAAAATATTAACCAGCAACAGACACAAGTGCGATAAACCACTTTTTTCGTATAAAAGAGCCACCAGTCTAAAAGATTCCTTGGTCCATACTCGCCCCAGGGACTTGACATTGACGAAACCGGGTGCCACAGTGCTTAATGCCTGGGGCTTACCAGCTGTCACTGGTCATTTCCCCTGCGGGAATTGCAACATATGCCACCTCACCACTCACACGAAAACATTAAATCTATCGAATGGTCAACTCTGGGAACAACGTGGCCATACGAATTGCAACACAGCCAATGTGATTTATCTAATATCTTGCCCATGTGGCCTACAGTACATTGGCATGACGTCCAGACGCATTAAACTAAGAATAGGTGAGCATCGCAGCAATATCCGTTGCCGAAAATCAACAACTAAGATGACTGCCCATTTTTTGGAGAAACAGCATACTCCTAACGATATGCGCTGGACTATTCTAGAACAGGTGATGTTGGGATCTGAAGCGAAGTTGTTTGAAAAAGAACAACGATGGATTTACCGTCTGTCCACAAATAAGTCTGGACTCAATGACGAGATCCCGTGGGGATCAGTGTTGCGACAAAACGGACTCATTTATCATCAATTTTCCCTGTCTCTTCCTCGTCATGGTAACCACTGTTATGCGGCGGGAGGTCTCTCCATAACAAGTATTTATACTTTGTTGGCACATATAACAAGACCTATTGACTATTGTTCTTGCTTGTGATCAACATGGGTTCAAATGATGCTAATCCTGTTATTCTGACAAGTTCATCTCGACAACAATGATTTACACTATTTTGGCACAGGCAGTAAGACTTACTCATTTGTTGGCTGATAAGTTCATTGTTTTTTAATTTTTCCCTCCCATGATATTCAATTCTAAACCTCTGAACTATCTCCGAGAAGCCACGGGGTCTCGAACCCTGAATCCTCGTATTTTTGACTTGGCCCCTTTAAATCTTTTCATAGCGCCCAAGGCAGGTCCACGTCATCGACGTCCGGTCACGTTGGTCACGTGACCGGCTTGACACAGAATATGTAAACAGCCCGGCTCCGTTTCCTACCCACTTTCGGGCAGACGGCAGTCCTTGAATATAGGTGCTGGGCGGGGAGTCGCGAGCGTAGAAGTAAGTATGGATCCAGCGTTTCGACCTGTCGGCTCGTTTCTGTTGGTGAGTCAACAGTTTCACGGAGGAGTTTCTAACGTTACACCTTCCTCCTGACTCATTTAGAGAGGACCCCGCGTGAACATTTCCCATACCGCTCTGACCCAGGAAGTCATTGTTCTTCCTCAAATCTGTAAGTGCGCCCCTCCTCATGCTCGGCACAGTTAATCCTGCTGTATTTATACAGTTTGCCACGGGTGTTTTCCCTTACTGAGGTCTTTAGTAATTTTTCGTAAGTCTCTTAATTTTGTAAAACGATTTCCTTGCCCTACCCAGCTTTAATACAGGTTGGGTACCAGCAATGAGTTTCCAAACCACTTAATTAGTATAAGCTTGGATACGCTGGTATAATAACGTTAGTTGCATCCTTGGGAACTCATGTCACAATAGTCCTTGCTTTGTAACTAATCTAAACAGGGCACTATTTACTAATCCCTCAAAAGGTACAATAACCTGACTACTACACGAGGGGGTTAAGGACACAGAGGCATTTCCATGCCTTGTTTGCTGTCTCACTACATGTGACTCATATGGATTACATGTTTATTGTTGTGTGTGTTTTAAGTGTCAGTTTGTTCTCTTTCTTTCGTCTACAGGTATCTTTGGCTACTGTACTCCACAGTGTGCCGGCACGGGTAATATCCGTGAGTAACTATTTTTTCACTCTTAAAATTTTACATTTTTCACATTAAGTGCCTCACGGGAGGGTGTACCTTAGCGCGTACATACCACCAGAGTGCCATTTAGGTGTGGTCCTGACGAATGCTGTGCGATCCCGCTTTTTGACAGCAGAAACATGTTGACCAGATATTGTAATTAAGGACACAGGTCTCCTAATAAAGAACCTTTGGTTGTCCGGCTTTCACGCTTTTAACCCTAATACGGGTTGGCCCGCATTAAATATTTTGTTTGGGTTCCAACCTTGTATTTTTTAATCTTGCACTCACATATTTTGCACATTCTTTTGAGTTTAATCACTATTACACTCACCATCAACCCGCTCCGCTGTAACTCAGGCGTTGTAGCACGGTGGGGCGGCATTCGGCCACCCCAGCGGGGACCCAATGATGAAGCATGTCACCAACTAGTGGTGAGTGAGGGTCCTTCTAAACAAGAGGTTACTTGCCTTTCCCTGTGGGATGCAGTCATTCTTGCCAACAGGGTTGTTGCGTCCTGATTGTTAGGATTGGACATGCCAAATCCTAGTTTTGCCTGAATCAGGTAGGGGTCCTGGAACAACCTGTCACTTTGTTTTTGTTTTTGTTTTTGCTTTTTCACGTAGGTTACGTTTCACATAATCACTCCTCAGTTGATTCTCATGCACACCTAGCCATGTGACAGACAGACATGCCCTTAGGGCATGTCTGTGTGCCACATGGCACACATGCCCGTCTTTGGGGTGCTAGAGGGTGTCAAAGTGACACCCCCTGCACCCTTGCAAAAATCGGTATTTACCGATTCTGTAAATACCGATTCGGTATTGCCCATTGATTCCTATGGGCTTCAGGGCCCATAGAAATCAATGGGCATTACCGAATCGGTATTTACAGAATCGGTAAATACCGAATCTTAACGATTCGGTATTTACCGATTCTGTAATACCTACATCCCCCCCCCTCTATTTTACCACTTCTTAAATACAGAATCGGTAAAATTCGG
This sequence comes from Lissotriton helveticus, assembly GCF_964261635.1. NCBI lineage: Eukaryota > Metazoa > Chordata > Amphibia > Caudata > Salamandridae > Lissotriton > Lissotriton helveticus. The sequence goes on along the minus strand of NC_136068.1, from coordinate 1,328,857,922 downwards.
TATTTAAGAAGTGGTAAATAAGATTTACCTACATCTAGCCCTTAAAGCAGTAAACCAGTGAAAACACCACCCAAAAAGATCCCACACCACATTAGTAAACTAGGGCTGAATTTAAATAAATAACACTAGATTTAAAAAAAACTCTAATCAGTAGAACTGGATTCATGAGTTTTTAAAGAATAAAGTGAAAAATAACACCTAATAGCATTAAGGGTCAACCGCAACTATCTGGTTGCAGTGGACTGGGTCAAAGTCGAAACTTCAGGCCGACCATGATGAAGTGCAGGTTGAATACATCCCACTGAAGGTTTACCCTCTCAAATTTGTGCCAAGAGTCCACTTCATGTTGTAGATGGCCTTGAGGAGCAGCGAGAGCCCCACTCGATTCTGTCTGCGAAGCGCAAGGAACTGGCAATTCGCGGGGGCTTCGCTGGAGCTTAGCATGAGTGGTCAATGCTGCAGTGTGAAGAGTCGAGCAGACAGAGCTTCATGCTGTTTTGCAGTGCAAGCAATGTAGTATTGGTGTACATCGGCCCGTTTGTGGTCACAAAGAGCCCAACAGCTTGATTTCAGTACCAGTAAGCCATTCCAAGAGAGGCACCACTCGGGGGTCAGGAAATCACTGCAGCTGGGTCCAGGAGCTGTTTGGAGAGCCTATTATGTCCTTTAGGCCCAGATCAGGAGGCCAGCAGATTACCACTAGGAGTCACTTTGGGTTCCTGGGTTCAAAATGAAGTTTCAAGTCCAGGTATTCTTCCCTAGGCATGAGTGCAGCAGGTCAGCACAGCAGGCCAGCAGTTTCTTCAGAGTAGCCGCCCAGCAGAGGGACAATTCTTGTAGCAGCACACCAGACCTTTACAAACTTAGGGGTCTAAATGGGGATTCAACCGTAATCCCCCTTAGTGGCTGAAACATGTTGGTCTCCTCGCAGCTATTTGTTTGGACTGCGATGACGATATTATACTGTTCTTGTTTTTATTAAGGAAGGGGCCAACAATTATTAAAGCTTTCTGGGTTGAGTTCCCTATCCTTTTTTAAGATCACCACTTATATTTTTTGTTTACACTGCACTTCCCATCACATCAACACCATGTGGTAGTACCGAGTGATTGTGGGTCGCTACCCCGTATCTGGTTATCGGGGTAGGCTGGTCTCAATGATCTAGAGACACAATACCCGATAAGGACTACCAAATGATAATATTGATCATTACAAGACTGTTGATGGGAATCCTACACCAGGGGTGACTCACGTTACTGGTTCTTCACATCTTGTGATCTGGTTTGTTAGTATTATTATTGTGTTCGTACCCTTGTACTATTGATAAGGTGATGACGAGCAGAGGATTACGGTTGAATCCCCATTTAGACCCCTAAGTTTGTAGTTGTTTGTTGATTCCTATGGGGGATAATACTTAGGCTTGGTCTATAAACATCCCTCTAGCCCTGCAATAGATTGTGTTTTTCAGAGTATCCACAGCACCAGAAGTGAAGGGAAGAATTGGTATCTGAGGTCCAGTATTTAAACCTATCTGTGCCTTTGAAGTGGAAGTTATCTTTCAGAAGTTTCTGTTTCAAGTCTCCAGGCAACGTGTCTTCCTTGTCCTGGCTCTAGACTAAGTACATGCGGTATGCACTCCTTTGTGTGGAGGCAGGACACTGTCTATTCAGGTGTAAGTGGGGCTCTGCTCAGCTCCCCTCTCCCATCCAGCAGTGATGGCACATCCAGGCATACCTAAGTTCCCTACTGTGTGTGACTATCTAAGAGGAATACACAAAGCCCAACTGTCAACTCCATCCAGACATGTGACCATAGACGGGCTACCGGCATAAAAAGGCAACTGTAGGAAAATGCAAACTTTCTAAAATTCAGTTTCAAAATTGTAGTTTAAAATCCGACTTAATCATAAGTTAAGATTTTAAATTAGGATCTCATACATACCAAATATTAACTGGTTACTTATTCCCATTTGGAAATTCCACTTATAAAATGTGATAAGGCAGGTCCAATGTTAACCTAAGGGAGAAGTAAGCCTTACTCGTAGTGAAAAACACATTTAGGAGTTTTCCAATACCAGGGCATGTAAAATGCAAAAGTACATGTCATACCTTTTACGTACACTGCCCCCTGCCCCCTAGACTGTCTAGGGCCTACTGTAGGGATTGGTGACATGTGTATAAAAAGTGAAAGATTAGGTCTGGCAAAAGGTTTAATTTGCCAGGTCAAACTGGCAGTTTAAAACAGCACATACAGTCTGTAGCAGCAGGACTGCGACCTGTTTTAAGGCTGCCTACTTAAGCAGGTGTCACAATCAATGCTGCAGGCCAACTTGTAGCATTTAATGTACAGGTCCTGGGCACATGTAGTGCTAGTTTACTAGGGACTTACAAGTAAACTAAAAATGACAGTTAAGTATAGGTCAATTCCACCATGTTTTACGCAGAGCACAAACACTTTAGCACTGGTTAGCAGTGGTAAAGTGCACAGAATCCTAAGGCCAGCAAAAACAAATTCAGCAAAAAGGTGGAGGGTAAAGACAAACAGTTTGGTGGTGATCCTTAGAGAGGGCTCGGTCCCACATGACCCCACTCTTTCCTAAAGTGAGTGTAGACTAATCACTAACTTTATGGGGGTCCCTGCTTATGTGGTAAAACACAGACAAAGGCCCTCTTGTCTGGAGGCACCTGTCAGATCTATGCCTCTCTGAACTCAGTTGGATCTCTTTGTCGACACTCACTTGAGCCACTGGACTGACTCATGGAAAACCCTTCTCCTCAACTCTGGACCCTATTTGCACAGCGCCTAACTTTAACTTGCTCACATTTTTTATCCCAGTAGGTAAACAGTACCACCATGGCCAGCAAGGTGCTAGGGACCACTCCACTCGTTGGATCAAACTTCTGCCCCCAACCCAAGGAGAACTCTGTCCATTCAGACAGTAACCAACAGATGCTACTGGTGGCTGTCAGTGTCAGGAGCTAGGCCTTGAGCCATCCACTGCCAGGTGGAATCTATAAGTTGGGACATTGGATACACTTTTCTTCCAGCCTTTGGCTAGCAAGTAGCTCCCTATTGGCTCCTGAGGGGTCACTGACCTCTGAGGTTTCTCAGAGTGGGCGGCAACACACATGGGTCCTCCCTCACAATGCCACTTCATCTGAGCTCTATACCCTCCGCTTGGGAGTGGTACCCTAGAAAACCGAACTGTTAAGGCAGCCACTCCTCTCAGTTCTCCTGACACTGGTGGCAACTCATTCCACAGATTGCAGTCAATGGGCATCCCGGGACCAGCTATGACCCTCCTACATCATTTTAGCAGGCTTAATTTGTAAAAACATAAGTGCAGGGCCCCTCGTGAAGAGTACACTGCAGCTTGCACAACACAATTACTAATCATTACACTCCTACAAGTGTGACAATTCAATCTGTTCCAGGTATCCAAAGTTATAAGAATGGTGCTTGGGAAGCACTCAATAGTCCTTTTGTGTCTATTGAATAAATAAACAACTGTTGTTGTGCTCATCTTTATATTAGACAGACAGTGCCACACTGTGGCAGACTGTAACAAGCCCCAGTGTTGACATTTGAGTACTGATGCAGAGCGCTGGAAACCACTGGCTCAAATTAAGCACTGTATTCCAGAGATACCGGAGCCATGGGTCAGAAAAAGTCCTGCCCATGGGTGTGAGCTGCCCTACTCACCTTTTCGGTATACTGCTCTGGAGAAACTAGCCTTTCCACTATCACGGTCTGGCTAACCCCGGTATCCCTCAGAGAAGTGACAAAGGTCCCATTCACTTTTACCATGAGGAAGTATCGACTCCCACCCTCAGGGATCACAAGCTCACCCACTGAGTCTATTTCCCTACTGATGAAGATCATGAATTGGTCTATGACACACCCTTGGGCACTACTTACTCCTAAGGCCATATTGGCAACCCCCATAGAAGTCCCATCGTAAGAGTCCTAACTGTGGGCACTCAAAGCAGTGGGGCTGGAAATGGAGATGCCTGGGTCACCGCCCACCAGAACCACCCCGTTTCTCAGATGGACTGTGGGGACCCTTTCCTCCCCCCTTACTCTGGAACTTGTCTGGGTCCTCATTAGCCTCTCCCTCACTCTGCTGAGGGGAACCTGCACCACCATTCTTGAGGTTACTACCAGGTACATTCTTGAACACTCTGGTGCTCTCCCAGAGGTCCAGCTCCTAAGAAAGCTTATTGGGGTCAGTTAGCTTAATGTTTACTCAGAATTAGATTGTATAATGCATTGTATGCATTACCTTTCCTGCCCCACACCCAACCTTTCAGTGACTTGTGAGCGTAGTTCACAAAATCTACCCAGGAATGGGTGGGGAGCTTCTGACTGCCATTGACCCTCTGTTGTACTTTTCACGGGTCAGCAAACTTAGCAATCAGGATTTCTTGGGGGACTATCTGGTTTGGTTTACAACCTCTAAAGTAAGAAGTGTTTTCTGCCCCACTATAGGCATTTGTTTCCTCAAAGCACCCCCATGCTTTTCTGAGATCTTGTGAACCCTGAGGGCTACCTTCTCAATGTCATTTCCCACCACATAACTGGGCACAATATCCTTGGGGATGCAGAGCTTGCTGTTCCTTCAAACACTGCAGGTATGCTGCCACCATCACTGCTGGACTTTGCCTGTCTGGCCTTGATTCCAGCTCCTTAAGACTCAGTGCATGACCCAACAGATTTTCTTTTCTTCCATGACCAGTTTCCTTTCCTCCATGGCACTCTAAGCATCAGCCTGCACCTTGGCTGCCTCCATGGACAGTTTATTTTTGTCCATCCTGAGCTTGGCCATCGCCAGCCTGAAATCGTCTCCCTCCTTTCCACCAGCTCCTCTGGGGACAAACTGCAGGAAGATACACTGCTCCCTGCTCTGTCCAAATCAGGAGTCAAGCCATTCCCTTCAGCAGGCTGCTGCCTCTCAGGGATGAGATCCAAATCCTCTCCTTGCCTGCCCATCTCATCATCTCCTTCAGATGCCTGATCAAGTGACTGGTAGATTTCCGCCAAGGCCCTCTGGGCCTTTTGTAGTTCCATTTTCCTGGTGGTTGCTCTTGGCTGGAAATCCACTCTCCTTACAGCACTCCTTGAGCTGGGTCACAGTATAGGACTCCATGTTTGCCAGCACAAACTGCATACTTGTAGCGGTGGATTCATGCACAACAGACAGAACACTTTGAAAAATCGAAAGGACCAGTCAGGGACAATTTAAACTTGAATTTGGTCTTAGATATGGGATGGTAGTGTACATGAAATGACTGTATGGCACTGCACAAAAACATGTCCAATCCTTGTCGCTGTCGTTTGCATTAGACTGGATCAAGCCCAAAACTTTAGGACAACCGCGATGGAGTTTAGGTCAGATACAATCCCTGATTAGGCCAGCTGAAGATTTACCTGTTCAAGTTTGTGCCAAGAGTCCCGTCCAAGTTGCAGAGGGTCACAGGGAGCAAGGAAAGTGCTGCAGGTCGCTGTTGGCGCAATGTGAGGACCTGGTCAGCATCGTGGGTGGGCATTGCTGGAGCTTCACAGTGCGACTTCGTGTGAGCGTGCCCGTTCACAATTGCAAAGTGCCCAAACGCTTGATTTCCAGGACCTGAGAGGACCACTTGGGGTCAGGCAGTCACTGCAGATGTGTCCAGGAGTTGTTTGGTGTGCCTTTTATGTCCCTGGTGCTCAGTTTAGGAGGGCAGTAGACTATCCCTAAGAGTCGCTTTGGGGTCCTGGGTTCAAGATGAATTTGCAGGTCCACTTCTTCTTCCCTCAGGAAGAGGTAAGCAGGCAGCAGGTCTGCACATCAGGGCAACAGTTCCTTTAGAGCAGCATACAGCTTAGTGGCAATCCTTGTAGCAACACGGCAGTCCTTCTTACTGGCAAAGTATCCCAGGTCCTGAATATTAGTTAGGAGTTTGTGTCTGAGGTCTAGTATTTATACTCAGTTGTGCCTTTGAAGGTGAGAAGGAGCTTCTAGAGGTGTTCCTTTGAAGTAGCTCCAGCATCCTGTCTTCCTTTTCCCGCATCAAGACTAAGTAGTTAGTCTTGATCTGGGAAAGGGAAGACAGGATGCCTGAGCTACTTCAAAGGTTGCAGATCTTTTTGTGGAGGCAGGACACAGCCTATTTAGGTGTCAGTGGGGCTGTGCCTATCTCCTCCTTCCCATCCTGCAACTCATGGCCCATCCAGATACACCTAAGCTCCCTTTTTGGATGTTTCTGTCTAGCAGGAATATGCAAAGCCCATCTGTCAGCTACACCCAGACAGGTGACCAGAGTCAGGCTACAGGCACTAAATGTTTAAGGAAGAAAAATGACAACTATCTAAATGTTGCACTTTCAGAATTGTATTTCGAATCTGACTTCACCAATAATTAGGATTTAAAATTAAGATTCCAGAGACACCAAACATGAACTGATCACCTATTCTCATTAGGAAATTACACTTACAAAATATAATAAGGTAACTTCAATGCTATTCTAAAGGAGAGGTAGGCCTTGCAGTGATGAAAAACGGGTTTAAAAGTGTTTTACTACCACAACATGTAAAAATACATGTCCTACATTTTAAATACACTGCACCCTGCCCCCTGGCTGTCTAGGGCCTACCATAGGCGTGACTTATATGTATAAAAATTAAAAAGGCAGTTTTGGGTCTGTTAAAAGGTTTACCTTGCCAGGTTGAAATGGCAGTTTAAAACTGCACACACAGGCTCACTGGCAGGCTTGAGACATGTTTAAAGGGCTACTTATGTGGGTGGCACAATCAGTGTTGCCTGCCCACTATTAGCATTTAATTTACAGGCCCTGGGCACATGTACTGCTACTGTACTAGGGACTTATAAGTAAATTACATTTGGGTGTAAGCCAATTCCATCCTGTTTTAAGGAAAGGACACAAGCACTTTAGCACTGGTTAGCAGAGGTAAAGTGCACAGAGTCCTATGGTCAGCAAAAACAAATTCATCAAAAAGGTGTAGTGTAAAGGTGAACTATTTGGTGGTGACCCTGCAGAGAGGGCCATGTCCAACACGACCCCCCTCCAGCGTAAAGCCAGTGTAGACTAACCAGTACTTTGATGGGCTTCCCTGCTTAAGTGGTAGAACATGGACAACGGCCCTGTTATCCAGAGGCACTTGTCAGTTCCAGAGGTTTGCCCACTCCACGACCTGCGTAAAGCACGCAGTTCCTAAAAACTGCATGAAGTGGCACAGCTGAGTTTTTTGTCAGCGAGGAAAATCATATGCTAAACGACCTCCTGGCTAGATTTCTCAACACAGGCCGCTCGCGTTGAGAAAACTACTGCTCGCATTGAAGAAGCTGCAGCCCGAGTAGAACATCTACTTGAGTGGAAGAAAGAAGTGGCGCCCTCTTGCGCTGTGCATGGTGCCATTTGTGCTGATTTTACAGTATGGGACAAACTCCTAGCTCTAAAAACCAGTGCGAGCAACACAGCTTACCACACTCTGCCGTTTGAGGAGTATGGAGAGTTTTTTGTGGCACTTCGCAGAGTTTTGCATACCAGAACTCCGCAAACTCCACCTACCCCATCTGTGCATCACCTAATACTAACTTGCTCACAGATGCATCCTAGTAGGCAGACAGCACCACCATTCCCGATAAAGAAATGTGGCCCACCCCATCCCTTCTGTCCACAACCCAAGGAAAACTGCCCAAAAGGACAATACCCATCAGAGACCACTGACAGCTGCCAGTGTCAGCAAGGTGCCCCCTAAAGCCGTTGACGGACAGCACCAGTGGTTTGCTACTGTAAGCCCTGCCCCCCTGTCAGTAATGTCACCTCAACGTAATGCTCACTCGAGGCCAGTAAACTCAGTCTAAAACAACACTATAAAAAGAATTATCTCCTGACCCCTCTCGGTTCCCAGTGCTGCCAGTAGAAACACAAACAACAGAACAGGATATGGCTTGGGTGGACCTCCTCTTCTTGGGCCCGCTTTTTAGAGAGTGGCCAGAGAGTTACCTCGGAGTAGGGTGCTGGTGTGGTTTATCTTTTACGAGTCCACTTGGAGTCTTCGGAAAGTGAACATATCTGGATTAAGTTCAGGAAAGGGCCGAGTTGTGGTTGAGGAGGCAATTTGAGAATAACACGCAGGTCAGAGGCTCACAGTCTTTGTGGTCACTCTTAGGCATATTACATGATTAGTATTCAGTTAGATAAATACAAAAATCTGTTGCCATCGACTAAGGTGAAACCACTGGTTGAAATGCACCATATAAGCAGAGTAAATGATAAATATACAGCGCGAAACAGTCTAGAAGCTGTAAAAGACACCTTTTACTATTGCTCAGTTGTGTAGCACTTAATGTGCTGACGCCAGAGAGGTGAAAAGCTGGGCGGCGGCGGGTGCTGCCACAGTTCAGAGTCTTGACCTGCAGGTCTGGTCACCAACAGATGTTCAATTCACTAAAGCATGTAACCAGCATTAACAAAGCGATTTTATAATCTTGAACCTATATAAGCACAGCGGTGAAGAGGAAGTCTGGAGGAGGGAAGGGGTGGGATGGTGGGGGCTGGTTTCACTCGTCGGTCTCAGCAGTGCACGTGAGGAAGGGCGCAGAGCGATGTTCACATCTGGCCTAGACATGTTGCTGTTTCAAGACTGCTCGCGGTTGCTGTGTTTCTGGTTTCTGCTCCTGTGCAGCTGCTCTCAGACGGGTATGTACTGTACAATTCGCCTAATCTTTTCGTTTTGAGACCAAAGAAGGGGTGCAACAGGTGCAGTGGCACCTAGACCGGGCATCTGAGGTGTACACTTCACCTCATCTATTTTACTATCCAACAAGGGCGGAAAAACAATTTTCTCCATTTCCTAGCAGTAAGCCATGTGGCATGTATGTATACATCTAAAGTGGGTCTGATGATTCAGTTAACTGATACATTTACTCAAGGGATCTGTGTTTAAACGCTAGCACAAGCTCATATCCTGGTGGGTCCATCCCGTCTTTTATCCTCCTGAACCTGATAAAAAATCTACCACAGAACTGAGCAGCAATTAACAGCCATTATCTGTGAATAGCGCCAAGAGATGTTCTTGTGGGCGGATATGAGTTTTACAGAGAAGACTAATAGGATCTGTATGCAGAGGGTTATGATAGTGCTGAAGCTACTAACTTTATGGTATTAAAAAACAGTGTAAAAGACATTCAGTCCTGCATACCTATTAATGCACTCACCCCTCGCTGTGTAGGGGGCCCCATTCCCCCAGTTATGGGTGGCTGTATTTAACTACTCATTCAAGGGGGGTGGGGGTACATTTTCCTTGCTGGTATTAGGTCTCATGGCACCCTTACTGTGCCAATGGGGCCTTCCTAGCAGATTATCATGACGTGTGCTCTTTGTACAAAATCTGATGGTAAGTGATTGCATTAAATTTAAGGCACGAAGAAGGCAACCATCGTTAAATAAACACGAGAAATGTATCTTTCTTTTCTAACACAGGCTGATCTCCTCTGTGCTTATTGTTGAGCGTTCAGTCACAGTCAAAGCACTGGCGTTGTTACCAATGCTACCATCACAATGTTTTTTTTTTATATATGAAGACATCGGCTTATCATATATAGTAAGAGCTTTAAACAAGTCACTCTAGCACGCAGTTTTTGGGCATCTGATGTTCTAAATAGTCGAAGAGCTGGACCTGCGCCAAACAGTAATAAAAGGTTGTCGAATCTAGAAATACATTTTCAAGGCATGTGTTGCTTTTGGCTGCAAATGCGCATACAAAATATTGTGTAACTCTTTTAAATACTCGAGAGTTTGGTCCAGAACAATTGAATATTAACGAAAAAGGCAATTTAAGGGGTCTATGTTATGCAAACCACAATAACTGACTCATAAGTCACGGATTATCAAATATACATGCGTAAATCGATATCTATGAACAGGGCAAGAAGAAATAGCGAATCTGCATGCATCCTTAACACGTATAATAGTTCAATTAATTCATGTTAGCCCTTTGGCTTGAATTACATCAGCTCATAGTGTTACAACCAGCGTTCAAACATGCACTAAAGTGTCAATGTCCTGCTTAGTGCATCAACTTGACAGAAGTAAATTAGGCGCATAAACAAAAATTACTGTTGGAAATTGGGTTACTGGCTGACGGAGGTGAAACGCTATTCAAGCAGCAACCACAATCTCTGTCAGGCTGAAATACAAGCAAACCTCAGATTAACCTGTGCTTATCTCTCTGGTAGACTGGCATGTAAGCAGCCAGGCTTAACTTAGAGGCAATGTGTAAAGTATTCACTTCAATCAGTATTAAAGTGACAACAGAACACAAGAAAAAGCCCACACCCATTTAGGAACATGGAGTAAAATCTAATAAATTGAGACCAAAACAAAAAAAAATCCAATGAGCACATTTGCATTTTCAAAGTTTTCAGAAAACACAGTACTTAGAAGCACAACGTGTCAACTGTGGATATCTGGTCACACTGGACTGGGACAAAGTCACCAGTTGAGGCTGACCATGTTGGAGCGCGGGCCGGGTACAGGGACCCAGTTAAGCCAGTTGTACAAAATTCCTTTAAACCTTATTTTGCCAAGCATTATTAGATGCTGCATCAAGGATGAGTTGTGCAGAGGTGGTTCTGGGGAGCTCCTTGACTGTGATGCAAATTCTTCCATCGACGAGAATGCAGTCAACGAGGGGCATGTGATCCGAAATCCTGATTTGAAGATGCACTGCGCACCGGTACGGAATCCTGCGCCATAACTGAGGAGGCCATCAATGAAGGGCTTGCGATGCGAAGACATCCGTTAAGGAATCATCAGCCAGGGGCAGTTCCAAATAGACTGTGGGCTGCAAAGCAAGATCCAGCATCGAAGATGCGCCAAGTTGCAGCTCTTCTATGCTGCATTGGTTCTACTCGCATGATTACAGCTGGGCTGGCAGAGCATCTTCAGGCCCACTTTCAAGGGTCCAGGACTGAGATGTGACCACTTGGGGGGTACGAAACACAGCAGACAGAACCCAGGTGTTGGAGCCTTTTCTGTCTCTGAGGCTCTGATCAGGAGACCAGCCAAATAGACTTTGAAGTTACTCCAGGGGTCCTCGGTTCAAGATGCAGGTCCAGTCCTTCACTCAGGCACTAAGGCAGCAAGCAGCAGGGTAGCAGGGCAATAGCTTAGCAGACCCTCTTGCAGAACAGTACAGCAGTCCTTCTGACTAGTCCACAGGTCAAAAGGTGTATTGAATAGTTGGGTCTGATTCTCCAATATTTATGACTGGTTCCCACTTTGAAGCATAGAATACCCTTTGATGTCCTTGAAGTTCCCTGCCTACCCTTTGCTGGCTCGCAGCTGGCTGCATGTACATTTAAATGGTAACAAGTCCTTTGTGTGAAGGCAGGGCACAGCCTATGCAGTTGCAAGTGGGGCTGTTCCTAGCTAGGCGATTGATCGTGCCAGGTAATGGCCCATCCAGGGACACCTAATCAATCTACTGTGTGGCTGTATGGCATAAATAAACCAAGTTCAGCTACACCCAGCCATGTGACCCAGGAACAGGCTACAGGCACCAAATAGAGCAGGAAAATGCCAGCTTTCTGAAAGTGCCATTTTCTAAATTGTAACCTACAATCTTACTTTACTATTAAATTACATCTTCTCAGTCACTAAACACGGCATTCTTATCCGAGTCCAATTGAAAGTTAGCCCTAAATAAATGGAATTCGTTTAGCCAATGTTATTGTATGGGAGAGGTAGATCTCCTAGTAGTGAAAAACAAATTAAAGAGTTTTTCACTACAAGGATATGTAAAAGTTAAAAGTGCATCACAAACTTTTTAAATACAGTGAAGCCTGACCTATGGGCTATTCAGGGTCTAGCCTACGGGTGACTTAGATGTATTAAAAAGGAAGGTTTGAGTCTGGCAAAAGGTTTATTTTGCCTAGTCGAAATGGCAGTTTAAAGTTGCACTCACATGCTGAAATGGCAGGCTTGTTTAAAAGGCTACTTAAGTGGGTGACATAAAAAGTGCTGCATGCCTACTACTAGCATTAATTTACTGGGCTTGGGTACATATAGTACCACTTTACTTGGGACTTACAAGTAAATTTCATGCAGCAAATGGCTGCAAGCCAATGTTACCATGCTTTCGATTGGGAGCATAAGCACTTTAGCACTGGCAAGCATTGGTAAAGTGTGCAGAGTCATAAAAGTCAACAAAAATGGGTTCAGAAAACAGGAGGGTGAAGGCAAAAAGTTTGGAGATGACCCTAAAGAAAGGCCCAAGTCCAACAACTTCTATAAGAAAAAACATATTTTAATGTATATTTCAAAAGTCAGTCTTTCAGTTTCCAATGTCCAAACTACCTTACAGACAGTAAGGAAAATGATAATGTTGCTCATTTGTAAAGTTCTCAGTAGTTGCGAGTTTGGGTTTTTTCCAGGACTACAAGGACTACAAGGAGGCAATCTATTGGTGTTCAAATATTAGTCCTTGTCCATGTTCATTTGGCCAAAAATATAGCAGCATTTGTCAACACCTCCAAATTAAGTACATAGTAAAACAGAGCACAACACAATAACATAATACAGAGCAAAATAACAACACATCATTACCTTAAAGTGACATGACACAACAAAACAGTCAACACAGAACGCAAGCCAGGAACCAAAGTTTGACATGACAATAACACAATCAATTCATACAGCACACAAACCCAACCACATAAAAAACAAGCCAATAACACAACAAAATGCAACACCACAAATATGTGACCCAAGAGAGAGAAAACACAAAAGTGAGAAAGAAAGAGGAAGAGAACAACTTAAAATCAATGACAAACGGAAGCAGTAGGGATGAAAAAGAACCAGCAAGAGTGGGATAAAGAGGTAGTGAGAGTTCAGTGATGGATTAAAGAAGCATGTGTTGGACTCAAGAATGCCCAGCCTTTATATTCAGCACCCCAAATACTAGTTGCACAGCCATGCAATTCTGAGAAACACATAGGGCTCCAGCACTTATTCTTTTACAAATTAAGCATGGTGAAGCGGTGCCTTGCTTACCACCAAGGGCATGTATTAGCGCTAGCCAAAAGTGATATGAGACTGTTTTTTTGCATTGCATTTATGGCCAAAAACATGCATCAAAGAACGCTAAACAGTCACACATTTGGTCTGTGCTGCAGTCCTCAACCCTATGTTCTTGGAACCACTTTTAAAAGCATCCTGCTCTAAAAAGGATTTCTGATTCCACATCAGCCACAGGGCAGCGATGAAGAAAGTACACGTCTGTTCTAGTTGTACTTGCTTTGAGACACACTTTTCCACGACGGACACGTGGTTGATTGTAGAGTGGCTGCTGGAAAAAACAAATCTGTGACGGAAACTCTTAATATAAGATTGCAAAGTAGACGTCATGTGTGGGAGATCAGAGGCATTTTGCCTTTCAACTCGGTTACTCAGCGCTATAACCAACTGCCTCTACTCAGGCCGGCTTTAGGGTCGTGTGACCGGTGCAGTCGCACTGGGCCCTGACCTCAAAGGGGCCGCTGTGTTTATCAATAATTTACCATTTAAAAGCAACTGCTGCAGAGTTCCTCGTGTGTGCAGCTTTCAGGCAGCAATTACAATATCAATATAACTCTTGTGATTAATGTTCCTGCTAGAGAAAGAAATGGAGTTTTGCCTAGTGGCAGTTTAGAATCGCCATAAAGCAGCGCAGAGGGTTAATATGCATGCTGCAAAGCACAGACCTGTATTTTATGTGAGTAACTAAGTGAATTCGTAAAGCCAACCTGAAATGTATTTGAGAGAGGGCCTATGGCGAGGTGATGGTACATTTGCTGGGTAGTAGTGAACAGGGCTTTAATTGGGATGACAAAACTGGGGGGGGGGGGTGGGTCTCTCAAAGGGCGTGGCCAATGTAATTAATGGCGTGGCTTAACAGGTAACCTAAAAATCTGTGCTTAGCACAGTTTGCCGCCCGACTGATATTTTGCTGTTTTTGTCATTGCATCCAGATGTGATACAAAAAGTAAAATCATACCTGCAACAAGGAAGGACTATTGGCTTTGTTAATGGAAGATACATAAACAGCAAGTATGGCTTGTATGTAATATTGAAAAATCTTCCACTTAAAGCCCTGGTGACACCACAACGATGTTGCTGCTCCTTCGTTTAAAAAAGAGAAGGGAAATGCAGAGAGAATATGACTGTCTTTAAAATATTTCCCTTCCCCTACAACGCTCGCCGTCATGTCGTAACTTCACTAGTGAGAAGTGAGAAGTGTGAGCAGTGCACATCAATGTGCCTCTTGTCACTGCAGTCCAGAAAAAAACGGACTGCCTGTGCCAGGACACACAACAGAGCCCGATAAAGACCCATTTCGAGCCCCCATTGAAACAATTGCCTTTGCTCAGACCCGGCCCACTTAAAGCCATGATAGTGAGGGAATGCGAGAAGGAGATCATGGGGGGCCATAACAAAATATATGTGCAATATGAGACTTTACTTACAGTAGACAACTTGTGGGTATGATTAACAATGAAAGTTTAACTTTTCAATCCGTATTCCTTATTTTTGAGTAGAGACTTTGGTGTATTATTAGGAATTCACACAAATCATAATGTGTAGACATCTAAATATAAGATAACTTTAAGGCTCAATACTTAGAACTTACACGAATCTGGATAACTTTAAGACTCGATACTTAAAGCTAACTCTAATCCGGCAGTTTTTATGCCAGTGAAGGATCTATCAATTCATGATGAGTGTTGGGATAAAAAAGGCAGCATATTTTTTTCAGGTGGAGAAATCCCGTTTCTTACATTCCCTGAATTCGAGTGTTGTTTGGTGTTATTTGAAAACTCCGTTTGCACATTTATTGCCACCTTTCTCGCCTTTAAACTTAATTGTGAAAATTGGACGTGAACAACTGGTTTTCAAATTACCACACATTTATTTTTAGTGGGGGACACATCTCAGTAACCAACATGTCATACCCCTTTGGTACTCTTTTGTTCTCACTCCTACTTCACACATAACACTATGAAACTTTTGCCTAAAATCGCCACATTTGTCAATTTTCTATAGTAATAATTTTCACCTGTTCATGAAAGTCAATAGATTCCAGTTCTGAGAATAAAGACCTGATAATGGATGCTGGGTGAACAACAAGTGTTTTGACATGCGATCCTAAATATTTAATAGTCCTGTGTCCTGTAATGGCGGTGCAACGTATCACTTTTTGTTGCTGCCGACCAATTAGACTTCAAGGTCTCAAAGCATGTATGGAGGCCTCTCACTCCCACGATACTAGGGTAGCTGACACAAAAAACACCTCAGCAAATCGGATCACTGTATTATACAAAGTTACAGGTCCACTGGACCTAACCATTCACACAACATATCGTTTCTTGTTGCGATCAGTCAATCAGAATGTGAGCTCCTGATAGACTTGCGGAAGCCTCTCACTTCCACAATAGCAGGAAGACTGGCGCAAAAGCCAATTGGATTGCTCTATTATTTGAAGTTGCATGTCCGTGTAACCTGACCATCCAGATATCTATACATTTTGAATCTTAATTTCTCAAAAACTACTGAACGGGTTTACACCAAATCACAAAAAGCACACTTTCTGGGTAAAGATCTAACTTTCTTCTAATTTGGTGTAATTCCGTTCAGCCATTTTGTTTGTAATAGTTTCTAAAATTCTTTATGGAAATTGCATGGAGAATTCGCGTTTTGGAACTCTCCTTTTTTTGGCTTCCGCTTGACAGATCACCCCAAAACGTTTCAGAAAGGAGCTGAGGGGAAAGAACTTTCATGTTGGGAAAGTTTTGTGACATTTTGTCAAACAGGTGGCAAAAATTATTAGTACCCAAAAAATATCTTTCCTGTGGTAATTAGGTCCTAACTATCCTAAGTATAACTACACAGTGGTGACTTTCATATATATATTACCTAGTGGCAGTCGCGACTAGGTAGTTAAAGCTAGGTCAACTGTCCTATAAGAAACTTTTTTTTGTGTTGCTATTCTCTTTAGCATTGTTTGATGAATCTACAAGAAACTTTCTAAACAGGTGCTAATTTCTTTTTTTTTTTAAACAGTTTTTATTTGAGTTTCAAGTTTAATACACACTTATCCTCCCACCCACCCCGCCCCCGAAGAACAGGTTTCCGTCAGTTTTCTTTTTGTTACAATATAAGTAATAATAAGCAAGATAATTTTTAAGGCAAAGAAACATCATGCACTTGGCGATATATCACATTTATAACATTTATAGTATTTTCAGCGGATGTATGACATTACAACGCATGCTTTTACATCGCATGCTTTTACAACGCGGTTTTTACAACGCATACCATTACAACCCATAGTGCTTTGGGGCGCTGGATAGTGAATAGTTTAATTTACTATTCCAACTCCAGTCCCCGTGGATAGTAGGGAAGGTGTTGGACAGTAAATTAAACCTATTCCCTATCCTAGAGCGCGCCCCAGCGCAATGCGTTGTAATGGTTTGCGTTGTAAAAGTTGCGTCGTAAAGGCACTGCGTGGTAAAAGTTGCATTGTAAAGGATGTTCCCCGTTTACAGCAGATGGTCCATGTGTGGTGTTTTGGCTCTTAAGCGTCCTTAATCCAAGGTAACAGTGGGGCCCAGATTTTCATACCCCTTTTCCGCTTATCCCTCCCTATGTTACTGTATATTGCAGTCTCCAGGCTGCAAGTCGCAAGCAGGCGGGCTCTCCATTCTGAGAATGAAGGAGGTAACAGATCTATCCATGCTGGAGCGACGCACAGTCTGAAGACCGCCATGGCTACAAAAATCAAGCCTTGTATTTCATGAGGTCGGGCGATACTAGTTATGCCCAACAAAACCTCATCATTAGTGATGTCGATCCTGCTGTGTGCGATGCTCGAGATAAAGTCGGAGATTTCTGCTAAAACGTAAGTTCGATTTGGGCATGATGCAAACATGTGAGTTAAATCTGCAGCATGATATGCGCATCGTGGACAGGATGTTCCTTTCCCAGTTCCCCATTTAGATATATTTCCCGGGAGTATAATAAAGGCAGAAGAATGTTTTTAAAAATTGTGCCTGAAGTTTCATTGATATTAAGCAGGTGAGTGACATTTCGTAAGCTTCGAGAGTGATTTGGGGATGGACCCCCACCCTTGTCTGCCATGCCACCCCATGTTTATTCATATCATCGGGTAATAATAAATTCAACCCTGCATATATTTCACCGATTCTCGGTGATTTAACTGATATTAATTTATCTATGATTTGAGACTGTTGAAATTTGATACGGCCGCCCACCTTCTTTGATATAAAGTCCCGCACCTGGAGGAATTAAAAAAAATCCCGGTTTGTCAGATCGTAATTATTTTTCAGTTTGTCAAAAGATTTCAATCTGTTAATAGAAAAGAGGCACCCGAGCTGGGTAACACCTAATACAACCCAACGCTGCATATATGCATCTTGGAATATTACAGGAAGATCCGTATTCTGTGACACAGGGGTATATATAAAAGGAATACCGACCTAGGCCTACTAGTTTGTTTACATTGCCTCATATGTTATAGACACTAGAAATAGTTTTAAACTTCACTTTTTTAGAATAATCATCATTGATGTGGCGCCACAGACAGCCGGCACTTCCATCACCCAAGACAAGTTCTTGCGGTGTAGGGATATTCCAGGCAAGGGAGTTGGCCGCAAGTAGGTTAGCACTGTATTTCAACACTGTGGCCCAATAATATAGTTTAAAATTAGGTAGTGCCCAGCCACCTCGTTCTCGGGGTAGAGTAATCATTTTGAGTGCTCTGCGTGGTCTGTTGTATCCCCAGAGAAAGCGTGAAAACATGGTGTCTGTGTTTTTAAAAATTTGTGGGGAAAATTCTAAACATATGGCTCGAAAGAAATATAAAAACGTAGGAAAAAATAACATCTTGACCACGTTGGTTCTGCCCCCGATTGTTAGGTGCAAATTGTGTAACCGAAGTAATTCTTTCTTGGTGCGATATATAAGGGGCTCAATGTTATCATCGGCGATGTTTTCAATTTTAGCACTAATACTGACCCCTAGATATATTGCCTTGTCAAATATCCTCGGGTCATTCATCGTGATTTTATTATTCAAAACTATCTGAGTTTTACTCAAATTCAGCTTATATCCTGAAACATACCCAAAGTCGTGCGCTTCTTTTTCAATTATTCTGATAGCATTGTTTGGGTCACTAGTAACGATAGCTATGTCGTCTGCATACGCCATACATTCAGTTTCTAAGTCCCGTACTTTGATTGGCAGGATTAAGGCATTGTTTTCTAAGTTATGTATGAATGCATCAATGTATATGGCAAATAGGATGGGCGAGCAGGGACAGCCCTGTCTTGTGCCCCTAGTAACAGCAAAGCTTGCAGAAAGGACCCCATTAATCAGAACACGAGCACTCAGGTTTACATAAAGCCGTTTAATGGCAGTTATGTATTTTTCTCCAATCCCTCACTTTGTCATGGCTGCCCATAAGTATTTCCAGGAGACCCTATCGAACGCTTTTTCCGCGTCAAGCAGTATAAGCGCCATATGGTCTCCTGTCACTGCCGTATAGTCAAAAAGAGAAATGGCTCTTTGTATATGATCAGTAGTAGATCCACCAGGGATGAACCCGTGTTGCCCTTCCGAGACTATTTTATGAATAATAGGTGCCAGCCGTGATGCCAATATTTTAGAGTATATTTTCGAGTCCCCGTTGATCAAAGTAATGGGGCGATAAGAGCCCATTTCTTTGACATCCTTGTTCTTTTTAGGAAAAACAATTATTTTGGCCGAAGACCAAGATTTTGGTGGGTTCACCCACTGAAAAATATATTGAAAGAGTGATGTTATTGTAGTACTAAGTTGTGGAGCGAATTTGGTGTAAAATTCAGTGGGAATCCCACCCATACCTGCCACTTTTCCCTTGGCCAGATCCTTTATTGCTAGTAATATTTCCTCCCAGGAGATTGACCCATCTAAAAGTTCTTGGTCGACAGTCCCCAAGCAATTGGGGGTGATTAAATCCAAATATGTTATAGGGTCGCCGCATCCGTTTTCGTCCTCGTAGTATAGTTTCCTATAAAACTTCTGGAAGGCCATTCTTATTTCAGCAGGGTCAGATCTTAGCCCTAAATCGGGGTCCCTGATTTCTTTTATTAATGCAAATGAGGTCTCTTCTCGGTTTTTGACGGCTAGTTGGTGTCCCACTTTTTCGCTCAACTCATAAGTTTTTTCCCTATTGATATTTGCTCTAGCAACTGCCCTCCCGACTAATATTTCAGAGCTGTAATTTTTTGCGATAGCCACATTGCACATCTCACTAGTTGTCGGCCGTCCTTCCTGTACTGCTTTAATCAATTCCTCTTCTGCTCTTCGCAGATCTAATTCAAGTAAGGCCAATTTTTGTTTTTCTATTTTGTTGTATTTGCAGGAGAATTTCATCGTCTCCCCCCTGACACAAGCCTTCAGAGCATCCCATACCATGTCAATTGAAGTAGAGCCTACGTTATCTTCTAAAAAAACAGGGATCCAGGTTCGCATTGCTGGCAATATGCTTCATTATATAATAATGCCCTTTCAAAAGTCCATGTTTTTGTATTAGGTATCTCTGCGACATTCGTAAGGCTAAGCTCTAACGGATTGTGGTCCGAGAGAATTCTAGGTAGTATCTCAATTTGGTACTTTGATCTCAGTGAATTTGACAAGAGCACGTAGTCTAATCTAACGTGTCTTGAATGCGGATGTGAATAATAGGTATAGCGAGGGTCCCCAGGATGTTTTGTTGACTAGCCATCTAATAACCCATGAAGCATGCACATGTCTTTTAAGGCATAAAAAACTTTTCGCTTCCTACCCTGGTATTTGAAGCCTTGATCTGTAGACCATTCGCTAGGCAGGTGAATATTTAGATACCCACATATGATTAACGGGAGAGGCAAATTCGGATAAGTCTGATATTATCCATGACACTATGGTATGCTACAGGAATGTAGAGTACAAGGTGATATATGTATATATGCCATAACAAAAGTCTTTAATGATTCTGTTCACAGCTCCCTGATGAAGAGCAATTACTGCTCGAAATGCATTGGAGTAAAGAGTATTGTGGAGACAAATAATGCTGTATAATGAGAAATGTTAAAACATTGGAGTTATAATGAAGTGAATTAACCGCCAATGAAGAACGCATTAAAAGTTTAGTAGTGAAACAGTCAAAAAGAGCGTCAAAAAATATTTAATATCCATGAAGGAGGATATAAAGGAGAGTGCATATGGGGGGATGCAACCAATAATATTGGAAGCACATTTTTCGAATTGATAACCAGACGTACCTAGAGGGTGGAATTGTCTCCCCTGGAGCACCCCAAAAGCATTTTAAAAAATCATTAAGCTTTCTAGTTTTCAATTTAGGTTGTGCGCAAGCCATTAATCATATGCTAACTTACACATCCACACACTGTGGCCGTTTTCCTGGGCCACAGAGCAAGTCACAGTAGAAAAAAGTGCTTTCCGACTGCCTGCACATTGGTCTCATTATGATTAACCGAGGGTTTTTGAACTCCACACTCTGCACTTGCAGTAGACAGGAGGTTACTGGTACCAGGAGAACAGGAGTGTAGGACTTACCTACTCCTGCTGCTGGTTGAACTCATCGTTCACTGCTCCTTCTGTCTCCTAGAATTCCTTTAACAGGAAGAACTACAAAGCTCATACGTGTCGGCATGCATGACCCTATTATAGGGTCAGGCATCCCCTCACGCAAATTACCCCATGAATCAAACAAAAAACTAAGGGCCAGATGTAGGAGGCCAAATACCAGTCGGTAATGGCCGATTTTGGCCGTTACCGACCAGTATTTGGAGTTACAGATGTAGGGGGCCTTAAATTTACCGATTCGGTATATTTACAGATTCTGTAAATTTACCGATTCTGTAAATTACCGAATCTGTACATTTACCGAATCGCAAATTTGTGATGTAGGTGGCACTGAAAACAGTGCCACCAGCCCCTAAGAATTCGTTATTTACCATGACATACTATGTCATGGTAAATAACGAATTCCTGTGTACATGCACATCTGTGCATGTACACCTGTGCCTAAGGGCATGTATGTGTGCCACATGGCACACAAGCCAGAATCAGGGGTGCAACAGGGTGTAAAATTGACACCCTGTCCCCCTTGCAAATTCAGTAATTTTACCGAATCGGTATTTACAAGGCCCATAGAAATCAATCGCAATTACCGAATCGGTAAATACCGATTCAGTAATTACCGAATCATACAAATTCGGTAAAAATTACCAAATTTTTTCCTACATCTGATTTACCGAATACCGAATCGGTAAAATTCGGTATTCTAGAGTCGGTAAATCAGACTTACCTACATCGGGCCCTAAGTCAGTAAAATCACTTATCAATAAATGGTGCTTCAATGATCAACATCTCCTAAAATGTCAAGGGAAATCACGGGAAAGAAGCTGCTGGAAATACAATGTTCCACTGCTCACAAGGCTTGCCTCTTTCACCACAAAGGATTCAAACGTGTGCTTCTGCAGTAAAAAAGCTAATTTCCAAATGTGTATTGATAAAGTGGTTCAATCAGCCAGCTAGTTCACCTTGGGCACTAAGGGTTCACAATGTGCATCTTCAGGTAGAGGTGCTGCTTAGCAAAGCATAGCTTTTCAGGGATTCACAGCTCACATTCTTAATTCTTCTGGACAGCCGTAACTGTTGCGGGCACCTTTCCTTCATTGAAGTACCTAGCATTGCTTCTGGTACATGTCTGTCAGTGTACAAATCACCAATTAAAGCTATTTTTTCTTATTACTGTTTTGAGTAAGCACTCGTTGCAAAATCATCTCTAAGTGATGGTCCTCTATTTCTTGTGCAAAAGAAGGGGCGCAAATCTGTTATTCTTAGGCTAGCTCCTGAATTCCATTCCATTGCTTTCCTTTCTAATAGTAGTTAGAAGTTTGTTCCAGCCCCTAACCCAGTATTCAGACAAAATATCGAAAAACAAATATTGAGGAGCAGAAATATTGAGTTTTAAATATCGTGATGCGCAAATATTGTGTGCAAAAATATTGTTGACAAGAATATCGATTTTAAGGTAAGTAATAGCGATGTTAAAAATATCTATGTTGTTAATATCGATGTTAAAAATATCTATGTTGGTAATATCATTTACAAAAATATTGTTGCTAATAATATCCTTTTAAAAATCTTAATGTATTTTAGTATATATTTTAATTGTATATGTTATAAATTGTTTGCATAATTATTGTTAATATTCTTTAATATAGTTTGACCATGTTTTTTTGTTTTTAAATTTAATTTAATAGTTTATTTGTATTTTTAGTGGCGCACCTGGCTGTGCGGTTTATAGGGGTAGAGGGTGGTTAGTAATTATTAAAAAAGAATTAATAATTAATATTAATTAATTATTTGCTAATTATGGTAATTGTGTAATTACATTTTTTATCACGTTACGTTTTAGGTGTGGGTTGTAGGGCTTGTAGGGGTATAGGTTGGGAAGTAGTTTAATTCTAATTATTTAATAATTAAGGGCCTTTTTTAATGGCGGTGGGCCCGCCAGTGACAGGCCGACAGTGGCGGTCTCACCAACATCCAGGATAGAGGTCTGGCTGTCACATTACGATACGGTTGGTTGGACCGCAGCAGTCAGAAGGACAGACCGCTGCCTCCGACAGTCTCAAGGAGCGCAGGCACCACCTTAGGGATTACAATGTCTACTTCCTATTGCCTTTTCATGGCGGTCCGACAGCTATGGAAAGGCTGTTGGAAACGGACATCCCCGTGGGTCTCTGCTATTTGGCCAGGGGGAGAAATATGGTGCCCTCCAAACATCCATGTACCTTGTGCCAAGCACCACACGGTGTCTGGTGCCTAGCACATGGTGCACGGATATTGCACATGTCTTTTACTATTGCAGCTTGTGTTGAGACCCTTTTCTGGGATGTAGTACAAGCCACAGTAGTAAACTGCATGCTTCCAACTTCCTACACAGCGGTCGCATCATAATATGGTGGGTGGAACCGCTGACTACAGGTCGGAAAGTCTCCATCCCGCATCGTCCGACCACCGTCATAAGGAGGCCCAATGTTTCAATTATTATTAGTTATTTAATTTATCGTTAATTATGTTGATTATTTTTGGTGTGGGTTGTGGTCAAAGTCAAAGATGCTTTATTCGGTTTGTAAAATAACACAACCATATAGCAACAGACATAAAATTTTACACATATTGAAACAGCTATAGAGAAAAGAAATAACAAATACGGGATTGCGCTTAAAATAAAGACATTTAGCAACTATAATAGTACAAAATCATAAGGTCATCTAGAAAAATACATTTGACTGTAGTATTGATAATAGACGACCATTGATAATGTGCAAATAAGCAGTTAAAGTGCTAAGTATCATCTCTGTATTAATACAGATTGATAATTTCTAAAAGGAATTCTGCTGCATACTTCCTAAAGTGCAATATGCATATAACAGCGTCTAATCAGGCTATTCACAAGGAATAACTATGACAAACTATGACAAAAGTGCAAGTGCTGAATCATTCCAATAGTGGATATTGTACCATAGCAGCAGGTATTCAAACATATGTGTGCAAATTAGCATAATAATACATGATAACAACAACATCCTGTTATAAAGTGCATAATACATTTAGCAGCTTACAAGATTCATATAATAATTGATTTTCTAGCGGAGATACATTTTAAAATATAACTAGCCACATAAAAACATACATCTGGGGACTCTAGATTAAACACTAATTTCATTGCTGTTTGTAAATGATGCGTATCATATTTTAAAAAGATGGGTTTCAAATAATATTTCCTAAAAGACGTATAAAAAGTGCAAAATAGCATAAAGTGACATACGCTCTGTTTTGATTTGCCATTGCATGGGCACGGGCACGTTCCAGGTTGTTTAGGCACAGGGAAGGCCACAAGATGATGCACAATTCCTAAACGGAGACGGGTTAGCACAAATCGATGGGAGGGAATACTAACTATTACAAGATAAAATTGGAAACCTACGTTAATGTTATATTGCTGGTAGAGATTGAATGTACTTTGTTTCTTATATTTTTCCACTCTAATCTCTGCTGAATATTTAAAAAAAAGAGGCCTTCAGCTCCCGTTTTGATAAAATAGGATCCATTATAAAATCTTTAAAAATGTCCAGGCCATAAAATGTTTTATACCAATAATGTATATGGTTCAGCCAAGGAATTTTTGATCGATGGTCAAGATTAATACAATCAGTTATTACATCCTGTGTAAACTTTGTCTCCTCCTTTGCCCATATTGAACGCCATAAGGACAGAGGACGGAGCGCAATTAGATCTTTGACATAATACAGGTCTAATTCCTTGTGTAATAACTCCATTGAAGCCGTAGCTGGGGCACTGATTAGTCTTTTTAAAAACACATTTTCCTTCCCCTGAACAGTTTTGGCACTCTGTGCATCATACCCCCAAACTCCAGCCCCATATATGGCTGAAGAAATGCATCTGGCGTTAAAAAGGGTCAACATGTCAGGAATTCTGCGATCCCCTAGTTTCGCAGCAAATCTGAAGATACAGTTAGTATTCCTGGCCATTTTAAAAAGAACACTTTTTTGTTCATTAATCCATTTCCCGTCTCCTGAGAAGGTAATACCTAGATAACAAAAACTATTAACACTTTCTAATTTCCCCCCTTCTAAGAAAAAAGACTTGTGTTTTCTTTGTTTCTTACCACACACCATGGTAACTGTCTTCCCTTTATTAATTTTCAATCCCCTGTTTTCTATAAATACGTGGAATTGATTAATTAGGTGTTGCAGTCCATTATGAGTTCTAGAGAGGAGGACCGCGTCATCCGCGTATAAAAGGATTGGGATAGGGTTACCTTTTATAGTTGGTGCGTCTGCATTGGTCATTCTTAAAGTTGTGTCAACATAGTTAATAAATAAGGAAAATAATAGGGGGGCGAGTACGCATCCTTGACGGATGCCTCTCTTGGCATCAAAAAAAGGGGTGCATTCTCCATCTGTTCCAAACCTTACTTTGCTTGATAGATTATTGTACAAACGGGCGAGCAGATGGATAATTTCAGTAGGGGCGCCCATTGCCAGTAATGTGGGCCAGAGCAATGCGTGTTCCACCAGATCGAACGCGGAACTCAAGTCGGCAAAGCATAGGTAAAGATTACCAGGTTTAGCTTTGGTATACTTGCCGACTATGAGTTCCAGGTTCACGCATTGCTCCATTGTTCCAATTCCCCTACGAAACCCATACTGCACAGGGGACAAGATGTTATTCTCTTCGGTCCAGGCTTCCAGTCGCACTAATAGGACTCGACTAAGGATTTTAACTGTCGAGTCCAGAAGCGAGATTGGCCGATAATTCCTAGCCTCTGATCTGGAACCTTTTTTGTAAAGGGGTATAATGATTGATTGGCCCCATGTCGCTGGTAAATTACCTTCCACCGCTGCATTAAAATAGCGAGTCAGGATTGGGGCCCATAATGATATCTCATATTTGTAAAAGTCCATGGGTACCCCGTCGGGTCCAGGTGCTTTTCCCCCTTTACTGTTTTTAATTGCATCAGTCACTTCATTTAATGTTAAAAACAACTGCATTTTCTTCCATTTCAAACATAAAATAGACCCATCTGGATTAAAATCAGATTTAAAAATCTCAGAAAAGTGTGCAATCCATGCTAGACAACTGACGTGGGAACTGACCTCTGGAATATTTTCATTCTTTAGAAATGGGCCATTTATAGTATCCCAGAACAATTTATGATTTTTAGTTGTGACAGCCATATCAAGTTTGTTCCAGGCATCGTTCTGTAACTCCCTTTTCCTAGTTGACAAGGCCATTTTGTAATTAATACGTTCTTCTCTAACTATTTCTTTATCTCTGGGCTTAACATCAAGTACACTTTTCAACCTTTTCAAAGTCTCAGCACAATGTTTGTCAAACCAGACAGTTTTTTTTCTTTTAATCCTACTATTTCTTCTTAACAAAGTATTTTCAACTGTACATGTAATTTTCATAAAATTAGAGAGAACGGCTGTTGCTATCACATTAGGTGCAATACAATATTCAACCTCTCTAGTGCATTTACAAATAACATCCTTCATTAACTTGTCAGGGTCAATTTTAGCCCATTTGATTCTCGTACCATTTGGTCTCACAGCGGAAATCCCATGGACAGATCTACCGTGCACAACAGTTTTTGGGCCCCAGCCCATTAGCTCCACTGAGATGCTGTTGTGATCACTCACAGGCTGCTCTGTTACCCAAACATTGGAAAAAATCGAACCACTAGACAATAAAATGTGATCGATATTAGAATGGGCATCTCTCCCCCTAAATGTTGGGCACATTTCATTATTTTTATTTTTTGTACATTCAAGTAGTTCCAGATTGAATTTGGCTATTGAGTTGTTCAATACGCTGCCATAATTACTATGCGGGAAGTGATTAACGTAAACGCTATCACCCCCTGCATAATCCTCGTGGTGACCACAAATTCCCTTCCGGGCATGTCTGCAGGCTTGAATGTTAAAATCGCCTGTTCACAGTATTACAAAGTTATTCTTGGTAAGGGTGATTGCAGCTTCGATAGCACATTCCACCTCGGGGACGATCTTATCTCGTTTAGAGCCCACAATATTATTATAAAAATGTACAATAATTAAGTCCCTACCATGACTATGTATTAATCGCAATACTGATGCATGCTGGCAAACTACAGTGTGCCCCCCAGCAATAAATTCCGTTAGTTTAGTTGAAACCAAAGTCAGTAGACCACCCTTAGCTCTACCAGCCTTGGAAGCTACTGCTGCCACACTATGGGAGATATAGCCTTCAACTTCTATTAGTTCTGTATGCCATGTCTCTTGTAAACAAATAATGTCATAGCCACATGAATGAAGTTATCCCAGAACGGGGTACATAATTTGGAAGCGATTCCCGCTATATTCCAGGTGACAATTATAAGGGAGTCAGCACAACTCGTACCTAAACGTTCGGGATTATTAGACAGAAGTGATGTTTCCTGCCTTACAATCAAACTATCATTATCATTAACAATTGTTGTGGTTATATTGTCATTTATAACATTATCTGTAACATTGCCTATACATAGCACATTTTCTGGCAATAATAAATGTGGCTCAGTTATAATTTGCAAACAAATTTCATTACCCGACTCCTTTTCCAATATTAGTATGTCACCCATTTCAATGCTACCAGAGTTTTGGGTCAAGGATGAATCAGCCAGTCAGTCGTTCTCCTCAAGTGAGTTCAACAACTGAAATCTATTAGAAGTTGAGACCAGGAAGTTGTCATATAGATTGGGGAGTAAGGGAGGACAGATGGGTACAACATTAGGATACTTTATAGTAGCCGCTCTTGGATGTTGGAAGTTATGTGTAGTAATTTGTCTTCCTGCCAGGTTCCTATAGAAATAGTCTAAAGGGAACAGCGTGATGTTAAATTCGTGGCTTGATGGCATCGGTGCGTGTAAGATCGAATCTCTAGCCCATTCTGTAGTCCTAAAATGTATAATTATACAATCCCCATCTATCTCCTTTTTATTTGGACCCACCCAACCTACCCTCTGTGTGGTTATAATCTCATCAGCACCTCGTGTTGGGAAACCACAATTTTTCACTAACCAATACAAGGTTTTATTTTTTAGGGTTTCTTGATTTTCAAATTGGTTGGGCAACAGCTTCGGGACATTCGCAAGTATAGCTACAAATGGTCTACAATCAGGTGGCAAATTAATAGTGGCTGGAATAACATTATTAATATGACGCCTCGGTACAGGTAGGCTCTGTTTATTATATGCTGGGTCATTGATGTTTCTTTGACCCCCAACTACATTTTGCCCACTCATTGTCTTAGGGTGGTGAGTGTTGGCCTCTGCCTACCACGTGTAGAAAGCACCGGATTTGCAGCCACAATGGGCATTTTTGAGGTATAATTTACTGAGTTTAATTTGTTTTTGCTCGGATTCCCAGATTCTACATTAGTTATGTGGGGTCCAGCTTGCGTGCCCAGATGTTCTAGGATATCCAGGTTGGCTATGCCCAATTTTTCCAGATTCTCTATTTTTTTACTTAGAGTTTCTAGAGTTACAATCACAGGTGCAATATAAGTTTTTATCACTTCCTCGAAGCATGCTGTGAGTGCCTTAACATTTGTTGGAGATAGAGTTTCCAACTGTGTATCACCCTCTCTTTCGTTGGTTTCTAGGGTTTGTAGAACCCTCTTTTTTCTTCTTCCATATATTTTTGGCTGTTTGTTGATTATTATCCTTTTGCGACCTTGGGTAAACTTCCTTTTGGGGGATACAGAGTCACAGTCAGTTTCACTATTTAATAGACTGGTATCACTAATTTGTACAGTTGGAATGGCAGTGTTAGTATCACGACCATCCAAATCTGTGACGTTTACCGGCATATCACTATGAGTTTGGGGCTGTGGCAATATACTAGCTGATAATTCAGGTGTTGTTGACAGTCTACACTCCCTGGTACAAGAGACAGTAGGTGTTAAAGGTGGCAATATACTAGCTGATAAGTCAGGTGTTATTGACAATCTACACTCCCTGGTACAAGAGACAGTAGGTGTTAAAGGTGGCAATATACTAGCTGATAAGTCAGGTGTTATTGACAGTCTACGTTCCCTAGTACAAGAAACAATAGGTATTAAAGGTTGCGATACTTCTGGTTGGCTTAGACCATACCTTGGCAAACCGACAAATGATTCCAACAAAAATGAATCATGGAACATAGTTGTTTCATTTGTAGCGCTAACATGTGTATTAACAATTGCTGGTATTTGACTTATTGGACACAGACTTGCCGGTAAAGAAAGTCGTCTTTCCGTATTTTCAATAGCGTTAGCAACCACTCCAATAGTTTGTTGCAACATCCTGTCAATTGCAGTTAAAGTCGGTAGGGGAGCTGGCGCCAAAGTTTGTTTCCTTGTAGTTGAGCGTGTATGCATCGGAGTTTTTCTATCCAGCATTCTATTCTTAGTTTTACTTTTAGCTTCCATCAGGTCAACAGCGAAATGTTGTATTTAAACAATCACGAAATGCAATGGTTACCTTTGACACGCTGGGGAATGATATAACAAATAACAAATGACAGGGGGGTAGCCCGGCCCGGTCTCCTGCGGTCTCCAAGGGCCTCAGAGGGCCCGCCCTTTGCCCGGGCTTAGCCCGGCGCGTCCCGCGCGCGTCCTCGCGGGACGAGGGAGTGGGTGGGTCTTTATGCGCCTCCTGGCGTTGTGCAGTGATGGTGGGGGAGGCGTCCTGGGGCAAGGGCTGATGGGGGCTGTAGTTCTTGTCCTGCCCGACCGGCGGAGCCAAGCCCGGCCAGCCGGAAGCAGGTGTTGGTATTTCCAGGGGTAAAGGGTGCAAAGGGAATAATTTATAACAAGTAATTATTATTGTTAATTATTAATAACTATTTAATTATTAATTAGTTATGTAAATTGGGTAATTAAGAAATGTTTTAAGTTATATGAGGTGTGGGTTGTTGTGTTTGTAGGGGTAAGTGGTCGGAAATGTATTAAATATAATTAGATTGTTATTAGTTAGTTGTTATTAATTGTTTAATTAATAATTAATTATGTAAATGACATCCGTGAGATTTTTTTTAAGTACATTAGGTGCGCGTTGTTGGGTTTGTAGGGATAAAGGGTGGGAAGTTAATTAAACATAATTAGTTTATTATCAGTTAATTACTATTTATATCTTAATTGGTAATTAATTATGTACAATTTGCTATTATTGTAATTTTAATATATATTTTAGGTGTGTACGGTTTACTTTGGAGAGGTATAGGGTAGGAAGTAATTTGAGTCATAAATGTAAAAAATAGTTATCTATTGTTTATAAAATGTGTTACTTATTATCGTTGGGTAATCATGTTATGATTTTTAATTGTAAATAAAATTATATTTGTTGGTTGATATAATCGTGAAAATATAGTGTGGTATTTTAATTATATTATTGTTATTTGTTTTAATTTAAAATAGTTATTAAACATTGTAATATGTAATTTGTTTATTTAAAAATGTATTTATTTTCGATATAAATATTTATATTTGTTGTTATTTAATGTAGTTGTTAAAATATCTTATTTGTTTGAAGTGAACTACTCTCTCTCTACTGTTGCACAGACTGATGTGGGTATGGCAAATTGTACCCCTCTACTATCAAACGCTTTCCCTACTGTTGCAGAGAGTGGAAGAGTGGAGTGGAAATTGCAAATGTTACCCCTGCACAATCCAGGACTTTTCCTACTGCTGCACTGACTTGAATGGGAATAGTAAATTGTTACACGTCCTGATTTCAACCTTTTATCTACTGTTGCACCGACTGGAGCGGGAATAGTAAATTTTACCCCTCCGCCATCCAACACTTTCCCTACTGTTGCAGTGACTGGAGGGGGAATCTTAATTTTTACCCTCCAGAGTCCAGCACGTTCCCACGTTCATAGACTGGAGTGGGAATTGTAAATATCTGGACTTGTACTAATGTTTTGTAACTGTGTACCCACCAGCAAATATCCTGTTTCTAAACTATTAAGATTATTCTCATACAAACCTCAAAGTCAAATGCTGAATGGGAGATGTTCAGTCTATAGACTTCCTAGCCTCACAAGCACCAGTGTATCATCTGATATGGCTGAAACCGAGAATTAGGCACTGTTTGAGCAGCCTTCAGTAGTTTCAGATACATTTTAAAAAGGCAAAATGATGGATCCATAGGGGACTCCATAAACCACAAATGATGCAGGAGATGTAATGGGAAAAGGGAAAAGTTAAATGAACCCCAGCTTAAAGAAAGAATGTAAACTATCATGTGCCCCTACAAACCCCCCCCCACCCCTGCATCCTCCTTTAAATTCTGGACATGGAGAATTTGGTCCGCCATATCATAGAGCACAGAGAGTTCCAGAAGAACAGAATATTCATGGTCGATAACTTAAAGGAATTCAAGGAATTTATTCATCACATCTATGGAAGCTGTCTCTCTGACCAATGTTGTGAGTCTCAAAGTGAAACTGTTGAATCACATATCATACCATCATCTTAATGTCAATGAACAGCCCAGCTAGCAAGTGATGGCCGCTGGAGTCTGTTGGATTGGTGATAACTTTTTTAAGTAAAGGTCATATGATCGGCTATTTGAGTGCAATTGAGACCACCACTTCATATAAGGAAACATTTCTGTTCTTTTTTGTTGCTTGTCTAGGCGTTGGGTTTTCTGGGTTTCTGCCCTACTACTTCATCCTTTTCTGTCAAACACTGGGGTGGTGCATCTAGTACATGCTTTCCCTTTAATTCTACTACAGACCTCCTCTTGCTGTGCCTACCCTTACTTTGGAGGGTTTTTATATATCTCTGGAACTTTATCATCCAATTCTGTTAGCCTTCTTAGAGAAATCAGTTGCTAACATGTGGTTGTGGTATTCATAGTGTTAAAAGGTTCTGCAGTTACAGGAATGTGTCACTCTTTTTTCTGGTGAGGTGAGAGAAAGAAACACATTTGTTGTGCCCAGCCCTTGACACTAACAAGGAAATGACAACCTCACAATTGTCTTTTACTTGTGTGGCTGTATCACAGTTGACCTACTTTCATGACAAAATAGTTACACATAGATTCAACATTAATGCCTCCTTACCATCTCCTATTCCTTCCTCAAGTACATAAGCCTCAATGGTCTACAAGTCCATTCAATTCTCCTAATAAACTATAACACAAATGACTTGAAGCCAGCAGCACCACCCCCAAAAAATCTGCAAAGCCATGGCCATTAAACCTGTTAAACTGCTATCACACCACTCATCACCGAATATGTTTATGCCTCTCTTAAATTCCACTGCATCTTATCCAAAATACGCTCCACTATGACAGAAGGTCACACACACTCAATTATACTGCAATTATGATCAGATCTTCCCTGCCTAGTCAAAATATTGGCATTTGGGTCAATAAAGAACTGTGAACTGCTTTCATCCAAGATTAACTTTCCTCCACCATCCTTAATATCTACACGATCTCACTTGTTAACTTCTGTCAAAAAACACTAACTTTGCTGTGTAGCTCCAACAGGAGTGATGCATGGTTTCCCACTTCTCCATATCCACCACAAACCATACACAGTGGTAATATGTTGCTTAATCTCAGAGCCGGAAAAAAGGAAATGAAAAAAGAGAGAAAACAGAAACACTCAATATCAGCACTCTGACTCGCCACTCTAGTTCAAAGTGAATATCTGAAGACAAGGCACATTACCATATTGTCTTATCATGACGTTGAGTAATCTTTTAATCACTATACAAACAATATAACTTCAGAATATCTCTTTGCCAGACTCATTTAAATGTACTCTTTTTCTCTATTCACCATTTCAATGCAAACTTCCATGTCTCTACCACTCGCTTTGGGGCCTGGAGGCTATCAGGCAGAGTTTACAAATGTTAAGTTACTACTGCTAATTTTTCACATTTAGGCCAAGCTCTCCACTACTGGGGTGAATATCTTCCTTTGGGAAAGTATAGGGAAAATAATAAAGTTTGTTAATTTTTTTTTTTAATAAAATATTTTTATGCAAAACAGAAATTCATTTACAATAACTATGATTAACCCAGAAGTAATGTTGCAGAAAATTAACTCATTAAATTAAATGTGTATTGACTAATAAAATACTAAAAATATATTACTTTGTTTACCAATATTATTTTGAAATTTACATTTTAAAAAACAATTGTCACTAGTATTTTAATGTTTAATATTGATTAAAAGTAACAGCTTTGTGTTTTGTATTCATTTAAAGTAATGTTACAATTTCATTAAAAGTTTATAAGTAAGTTATTTAAATAAGTTGCATTAATTAATTTTTAAAGTATTAAAATATATATTTTATTTAATCTAATTTTTTAACACTAAAACAATATTATAAGAATATAATTTAAAAGTTGAAATAATTTTATTTATATAATAACATGTTCTGCGGAGTGTTATCTTAAGTCTCTGTCTCTATTACTTTGTATTGAGTGCCTGGGTCACTGATAAATGATTCATCTGTCTTTCTTTCTTACAATCTTACCGGTAGAGAAATAATAAGCTCTAAAAAAGAAGCATCCGATTTTCTTCTTTCAGATGAAGAGATAGAGCACACATCTTTCTCTGGTGCTGAAGATCGTCAACTTACGTGGCTTCTTAATGGAATAATTTCCTTCATCGCTGTTTTTAATTTGTATTACTGTCAGAAACATATACGAATGCATAACATATTTCTACAACTTTCTTGGAGTTTACAATCTGGAGGACCGTTGCTGGACCAAAGCCTTTCCTTTTTTCAATAGCACAACTGCCTGTTCTAATCCTTTAGGACACTCAACTGTTTCTCAAACATCACTTGGAAACTTCCTGTGTTGAATACAAAAAAGTGACAAATTAAATCCTTGTGACACCTGCCTCATGTTAACGAATAGGAGCTATGAAGTTAAAAGAAATGGATCCGGTAACGGGTCATTCCAGAGCTTTGACTATTTATTGACTGTTCAAAAGATAGTAAAATGTTGCGGATTACATTGTATCCTTCTCCAAACAAAGGGGCTTATTACGATAGCATAACAATCGCCACAGCCGAGCCCGCGGTGGCAACAGTCACGCCATCGTAACGTGAAATACCCCCGCCATATTATGACGGTGGTGGGTATCGCAGCGGACGCAAATCCATCCGCCGCTTTTTCACCGGTCGGCAATCGGTCCGATTGCCAGCCGGGCGGTGCTGGGCCAGTAATATGGTGCCTAACAGGCACCACCAGCCATATAATGATGTGGGATGTACACAGGCCCTGCCATGGCGGCGATACCACTAAGGAAGGGCTGGCGGGATTGGCTTGGGGGCCCGTTGCGGGCCCCCGGGAGTTGGGGACATGCACTTGGGGTGTATGCATTGTACCCCCTTGCAGTTCCCTGCACCAAGTTGCAGGCTCCGTGTGATGCCTGCCACGTGGTCCAGGGAAATGGTGTGCATGCTGTTTTACCATTGCGGACAGTGTTGCAGCCAGCAGCACCGTCTGCAATGGTAAAAGGCCAGGATGCGCCTGCCAGTAAGGCGGGCGCATCCTAAATGGGCAGGTGGGACTGCCGAACGTCTGGCGGTCGATCCCATCACCGTTATGGTGGCTGATGTCCGCCCGCCATCATAATGAGCCCCAAAGACTTTGAAAGTACTAGATGGCTGAAAATAGCAAGATGAATGCATGTCTTGATGAATTACAAAGCTTATAGCAGTCTTAAGTAAGAAAGAGGTACTTTTAACCTCTTCAGCTGAGACATTTGCTCTACAAATAGCACATTTTGCCTTCCAGATTTACTACCCTTTGCAACTCTATTACCAAGACAAATTGATGATTTATTGCACCCTTATTCATTCCATGTCTCGACCACAACTAGCATTACTCATGTTTTACAACTAGTGTCTCTGACTTGCTTAAAACATATTTTTGATTCATCACTTTCTTTTTTTGTTCTTTATTTTCAAATCTTATTAATAGATTATCAACAATTATTCATTGTGGGGTGCACAATTTGAACTGAGCATGAACTTCAGTACACCTTATCCAAAATAATGTCAATGCTGCAAAGCTATTGCACTCAGTATAGTAGGATAACTTCACGCTAAGCAAAGTGCACCCTTGACTGACACCTATGCCGCAATATTTGAACTGTGTTCAAACTGTCATCTTGATTAATAATATGTGACATATTTCAGTCAAGGTGCAACTAGATAAATATGTTAATTCTTGCATTTTACTTCATTTTTCAAGAGGCCTGTTCTTTTGAAAATAAAGAGAAAAGTGTACTTAAGCTTGGTACTGACAAGTATCATAGTGAGAGAGAGGAATCTTCACATTCCTGGGAGTCTTGGGGTCCTATTTATGGGGAAGTCATGCAATGTAATGCAGCAAGCCCTGTGCTGTACTTCATGACAGGTAAAGGGCAGGAATGCACCTTATTTAAGGCAATACAGTGCATTCCTGTCATTTCCCCGGCGCTGGTGCCCTTTTGACTGCCTAGCGCTAGTACAGGAACCCTTGCACCATAGTGCAACAGTACCTGCATTGTGCGCAGAATTGTTTTTGTGCAGGATGGGACACCTTCAGTGGCTGGACCAGCACAACTAAGGTGCAATCTGGATAAAACCGAGATCGTGGTTTTCGGAGATGTGCCCCACAATCTGGAGAGAACCTGCTGGCCGAGCTATGTGCCTTAACCTGGTCCCCTCCAGAACTCTGAGAAAAACGTAGGCATTAAAATTGACAGCACCCTCTCTTTCCAACCACAGACGGAAGCTCTTGCTGGCTCCTGCTTCAGCACGCTCCGCATGCAAACATTTTCTTTACCTCTCCTGTCTGAGTCTGCAGGCTGAAAGGTCATTCGGGCCATGATCACTATAAGACTTGATTATGCGAATGCCCTCTACCTCAGTCTCCCTGATTTCTTCCCAATAGACTCCAGGTGGTGCTGAATTCAGTGGCTAGACTACTACTCAAAACTCCCACCCAGGCTCACTTGTCCTCTCATCTCAGAGCCCTCCACTGGCTCCCTAAAAAAAAGAGGATTTCTTTAAGGCCAAGGTCTTATTGCATGAGGCTTTGCACAATACTGGTGTGATGCCCTGATCACCTCTATTTTCTGCTTGGTACTGGCAATAACTGACTCTGACTTTGCCCTGGGCTCTGCTTTCCAGACCAGTGCTCTGATTATAATGTATATGGTAATCAGGTTTAATTACAACTGGTACTGACAGCTTTGCTATAATTCCCTAGTATATAATAGGACATGTAGGCTTAGAGGCCCAGTAGATTTAATGCACTTAAATATGCACTACTGTGTTACCTGCAGTCATGTCACCCCTAAGGTCTGTCCTGGGTGCCCCAGGGGTAGAGTGCCTTGTAATTATAAGCAGGGACATTATAAAATATGTTTTATAAGCCCTGGTGAGGGACAAAATGCCAATTGTATTTTTCCTCATTTTAGAAAAATAGCTCCATTGGCTAACATGGGAATATTTTATTTAAGTATACATTTTGAAAGGAGCGAGTTAGAAATGTCATTTAAGGACATACAATAAAAGTTATAATAAAGCCAACTAATTGCCACTGTTATATGTATAATCACTATTACAAAAAAAAGTTATAGACATTTATTTTCTGTAATCCAAAATCCAGCCTTCCAGTTGTCCTCTCCTGATTGGCCAGGGCTAAGCCAAGCTGTCTTAGTGAGGTGTGAAGTGGCCTGATTGAAATGCAAATGATTTCCTGTAGGAGGAGAAAGGAAACTGTAGAAGGAGAAGGCAGGATTAGGGTGTGGTGGCCAAGCTGGTCTTCAAAGGTAGAATGACTCTTTGGGACAGCACAGGCTCACCCCTGCATCTTGCACACTGAGCCACAGAGGAGCCTCTATTATTAGATTAGTGAAGGAGCTGGAAGGGGGGTGTTAGAGAGCCTTAGCCACACCAGTGGGTTTGCTTAGCCACATGTAACTCTTCAGGAGAGACTTTCTCCATGTTGGAGTTTGGAAAAGTATGCTTTCAAGGACAAGAATATGCCACACTTTGGAGGAAGTGATCATACACCTGGGTGGTACCCTGCATCCCACTGGTTGGTAGTGCCCCCATGCTAAAAATGGAAGCGTTGCCAAGCAACTCAGATATACTGCCTGAAACATCAAGGAGAAGAAGGACTGTCCTGCTGGAACCCTGATCTGCACCCAAAGGACCGCACTCTGAAAGACTGCACCTACTGCACAATCTGGGACTACAGTCCTAAGTAGGCCTGGGCAGCAAATTCCGTCCTGCTCGCAGAATTTGCGGAATTTGGGTAATTCTGTGTTCCGCGGAGAACGCAGATTTGCCAAAATTTCCGCGATCCGTGACTTTGTGGAATTTTTGCCTTGTTTGCACTTTAAAAATGCGTGTTTGCAAGATATTTCTCCCTGAGCACGCAAACAGCGTTCGCGAACAGGAAAAAAGCATCGCAAATGGGCCGATCAAGCAATTCCGCGTGCTCGCAGAGATTTTTCACTGTTTTGCTGAGCTTTGCGTAGCGCAACTACGCAAATTCCGCCCACCCCTAGTCCTAAGGGCTTTGCCTGACTTCACAATGATTAAGAAGTGGACGCTCTGCAAACTACATGTTGACAGAGCCCACCTACATAATTTCTACAAAGAAGTCCCCATCCTGTAGTGCGTCCAGGTGACATTTAAGGATTTGGCCAACTGCATTGTGGGATTTGTAGTACCAACATCCCAAGGACCATCTCAGAGCTTCTAGACCATTGGAGTGGTGTTTGGGACAGTATGAACCCTCAGAGAAACTTCAGGAAGAAGATCCAGAAGTTTGGAGAAGTTTGGAACAACTTTTGGAAAAGCTCCATTAGGTGACTGGATGTTGAAAGTCAAGCTGACTACATCAAACCGCACCCTGGCCTGGATTTCAGGTTTGTCTCACTGGAAGTTCTAGAGCTCAAGACTTCCAGGAGTTACCCAGGAGATCCCGCTGAACCATGCATACAAAGCTGCTGTGGATTCGGCCTGCTGGAGAGAACCGTTTGACATTGAAGGAAAATCCTCTAATTAAATTTCCAAGTGCATAGGTGACGGAAGGTAGGATCCTTCTGCATGGGTACCCCCACTTTTTGCTTGGTATTAAGCTGTGTATTGACTAGTCTGACTGGGATCCTGCTAATCAGGACCCCAGTCTGTCTGCTTTCTCCCTAAACTGTTGTGTTATGTACTTAGGTACACCCCAGATAGGATACTGGGCACCCTTGTCAGTCCCTATTATATGGTACCCATGTACCCAGGGCATAGGTAGAGGTCTCCCATGGGCTGCACCATGTATAATGCCACCCATGAGAGACCATTCAAAATGGGACTACAGGCCTGCTATTGCAGCCTGTGTAAGTTGGTGAATGCACCACTTACTAAAGATATAGGTTTACTATATCTAAGGGTCACTGCACTTAAAACCTATAAGTCACCCCTATAGTAGGACTTTAAAATCCTGAAGGACACCCCTGCAGCCTATAGAGTCAGCTCTCCTGGGTTTTCAGTGAAGCGCTATAGAGCGGCATCACGTGAAATCACCATGACCATCTCAAAAACGGCTGCAACAAATCCTATCATATTTGGTATCTAACATGTTGAAGTCATACCCCCACAGATTCCAAGCACTGGAAGAGCCCTCTGTTAGGCTCTCGATGTTCCCAGTACCGGCCTTCTAGTCCCAGACAGCACAAAATGGTTGCTGCCTACCAGAGTCACATTTCTGCCCTCCTGCTGCTGAGCCAAGCTTGAGCAGGGGAAGGCAGAACAATAGGCATCCTGTCACAGGGAGGTGTGAACACCACCCAGACAAGATTTAGTGTATTAGGGCTGGGTGGGTGTGCTTGCCAGCGCCTGGAAATCTGCATGAGGACCACATCGGGGGTCCCTGTGCATAGTCCAGTTCAAACCACTGGTTTGGCACACAATTGGACAAAGAACATGGGAGTAACCTCCCCCCTGTCCAGACCCCCCCCTGGGAGGGACCCCTGAATCCCCCCTTAAGTACCCTAGGGTACTTAAGGGCTTACCTGGGTGTAGGTCCCTGATTCATCGTGGGATAAGATTAAGAACTGAAACCACTGCACTTCTACCGTCTGGGCACTCTGGACTTCGCTGCACTTTGTTTTGGCCTGACCTCATCTCCCTTCCAGTCTGCTGCATCGTCTGTGCCTGTGCATCATACAGGAATCTTCCCAGGCCTGTGAAGCATCAAGGACAACCAAAGTAATCTCCTTTGGAAGGAAGGAGTCCCTCCCCCACATTCGTAGGCACCTCTGCACTGCTGACCGGTCTGATGATCCTGAGCTCCTGCAGACTCTGAAGGGTTCAACAACACAGATGGTGGTGTTATACATCTCCAGATGCCAGAGCTGCTATCTCACCAAGTTTGAGTTCAGAATCCCTTGTGGGAGCTGCATTAACCGAACTGTGCACTGAGTACTTTTGCAAGTAAAAATGCTTGTTGGCAATTTTGCGAC
Source organism: Lissotriton helveticus (assembly GCF_964261635.1). NCBI lineage: Eukaryota > Metazoa > Chordata > Amphibia > Caudata > Salamandridae > Lissotriton > Lissotriton helveticus. The sequence goes on along the minus strand of NC_136068.1, from coordinate 1,328,818,727 downwards.
AAGTGCTTTGGGCCCCCAGAAGTCCCAACCTCCAGCAACTTCTTCCACCAAGACCTTCAGCCACATCGCCCAGTGGGCAGTGTGGCCTGCTCCTTTTGGTGAGCTGCTTGAGGTCCTCTTGCGATCCCTGTGCCTCTGACCTGTGGGTCCAATTGACGGTCATCTTTGTTTTCCTTGGGCTTGCCTGATTGTGTGGGGACTGCCTTGACTCCCCTGCTTGAGGCACGTCTCCTGGACCTTGCTAGTCCCAACTGTGCACCTTCTGGACTTCCTGTGTGAGTTGCATTTTTCAAAGCATGTTGGAGCTCCTGCTGGACACCGACCCCTCAACACTCTTTTTTTTTTTTTTGAATATATTTTTATTGCGGATCAGGAAGAAAAACATCCAACAAACCAACCCGTACACCAACAGTCCCCATCACAAAGTGCAATAATCATACAGTACACAGCCGATCGGCCCACATCCCGGAGGCTGGGCGGCGCAGCAATAAATCAATACACTGGAGGTACCACGGTGCATGCCCTATTCGGGACACAGGTCAAGTACAACACTTCGTTTCCGCTTTTATCCCACAACAACCAACCCTCATTCTCCATCAGAGCCCAGGCCACTCTAATGTCACGTCACTAAAGCCTCTTGAGTACTATCCTGGGCCAGTCCATTCTAGGAGGACGCCGCTAGTTGGCAAACCACTCCTCTATACAACTCCCTCCCAGTGCCCTCCCCCCCCAACTGCTGCTAATGCGGGATCCACCATCTCCTTACTGCTCCCGGGTGACAACTATCAGAAAGCTTCGATAAGCAAGCAGCCACACGGAACCCTTGGGTAGAACTAAGCAGTGTCCTCGCTCTCGGTGAGATAGTCTCTCAATGCCTGCACCACCAGCTCCCAGGACCGCGCCAGTTCCAAGCATTTCTCGTTGCCAGCCCTAGTCGCCTGGCGCATTCGTAACACACTCTCACAACTCGACCACCTCACTAGTTCATTCCTCCACCTCCGTGCAGACGGCCCCTCCTTAGACTTCCAATGCCACGTGATCTCACGCTGTGCCAGTATCAGTCCCAACCCAATGAATTTGCTTGTGACCTTGGTCTTTTTAGTATGCGGGAACCAAAGAAGGAGGCATGTGGCCATGTCAAAATCTACCTCCCGCTCTGTGACTGCATTCAAGAGGTCCCCAATCTCAGACCAGTAGTCCCCCAATTTCGGGCAACCCCACAGCATATGGTCAAAATCCACCTCAGGTTCCAGACATCGCGGGCACATGGCATCGAGCACCTGGAAATGTCGCCGCAACCTCTCCGGGGTCAAATATGCCCTATGGAGCACAAAATAATGCACCTGTTGGAATCTCGCATTCCTCGTCCCCTTCCAGGTCCTGTGGAGCACCTGACCCCATACCGAGTCCGGGATTTGCCTGCCAACACTGGTCTCCCATCGCGATTTCAGTTCAGCCAACGGGGCTAGGCCTTCATTTAACATCCTATTGTGGAGGCAGGTCACCGCCTTAACGGTGCCCGCAGCCATCACTACATATTGGCACACCGTCGTCACCTCCGGCTCCGTTAATCCGCCCCCCCAGTGCCGCTGCAGGGCCGTAATAACCGCCGCGTGCAACAGGAAGGTACCACTCGGCAGGCCGAATTGCTCCTGCAAGGTCTGGAACGGGGCCAGCGCCCCGTCCACATAAAGGTCACCTACCATCTGCAATCCCAGGTCCTCCCACTCTAACAATTGGGACCAATCACCCCCATGCGGTAAGGCAGTAAGCATTCCCAGCGGAATCTCAGGCGCGTACGGTCGGCGCTTCCCAACCCTCTTCAGGTACCTGTTCCAACACAACCTGAGCGTCCATTCCTCCATCGTGAGGTCCCTACTGGCCAGTTTCTGTTGCATCACAATAGATGACAAGACGTACCTCCGAATGCCAACCTCCCGGCCATCCTCAGGCCCCCTGAACTCTCTGGCCACGTTCTGCGTCAGGACCTGGAGCTGCGCTGCCAAATAGTATAGCTCATAATCGGGGACTGCCACTCCTCCCTCACACTTGGGTCTCATCAGGGTGGTCAACGCCACTCGTCTGCGGCCGCGGCCCCATAGAAAGCCGGTCACCAACGTCCTCAACTCTCGAAAGACACCCAGCGGGATCCACACCGGCAGTGTTCTAAAATAATAAAGGAGCCTCGGGAGTGCCACCATTTTCAACAGCGCCACACGGCCCAGTACAGAGAGCGGGAGAGAGGCCCAAAAGTCCATACTGCCTCGTAGCGCCCTAATGCAGCGCCCCACGTTCCCCTCAAGGAGGTCCGCCGTGTCATGGTATATACGCACTCCTAGATAAACAAAACAAGAGGGCTCCCACACTACCGGCCTCGTGAGCTGGGGGCAGAGCGTGGTCTTCCGTAGCGGAAACACACAAGTCTTAGTCCAGTTCACCCTGAGGCCTGAGAGCCTCCCGAACCCGTCCAGCATGTCCACCGCACCCTCAAGAGCCCTCCCAGAGTCTGCCAGATACAAAAGCAAGTCGTCGGCATACAGCGAAATATAATGCGAGTCGAGCCCCAGCGCAATCCCTTCAAAAACGATTCCCTGCCTCGCCTGCGCCGCCAGCGGTTCCATTGCTAATGCAAAGAGCAACGGAGACAGCGAGCAGCCCTGCCTCGTGCCCCTGCAGACCGGATAAACCGAGGACACCAAGGTCCCTAACCGCACTCTCGCCTTAGCCGAAGAATAGAGCACTTTCGTCCAACTCCGGAACCCCTCCCCAACTCCGAACTTCAACAGCACACCATCCAAAAAATCCCATTCCAAACTATCAAACGCCTTCTCAATATCAACCGTCAGCACTACCGGGCCTGGATCTGCCAGGGCAGCACTATCAATAACCCCGATCAGCCGGCGGATATTCATCGAAGTGCTCCTCGAGGGAATGAATCCCGCCTGATCCCTATGCACCAGAGAGGTCATCAGTGGGAGGAGCCGGGTGGCCAGGATGCGGCTCAAGATCTTATAGTCTACAGTCAGCATAGACAACGGACGAAAGGAAGAAACATCCAATGCATCCCTGCCCGGCTTCAGCAGGGGTACAACCAGCGCCTCCGTCATAGAGTCAGGCAACCGCCCTAATTGTTCCGCCTCCGCATACACAACCTGCAGTCTGGGGGCCAACACTTCCATAAATTTGGCGTAGAACTCGATTGGCAACCCATCTACCCCAGGGGTTTTGTTCCGCGCCATATGACTAATCGCTCCTCTGATTTCTGCTAGAGTTACTGGGCCCCCCAGATCCCGCGCGTCCTCCTCATCTAGTACCGGTAGAGGGATCCGAGCCAAATAAGCGCCTATATCCGCGGCAGTCACTTCGAGGTGGCTGGTGTATAGGTTCGCGTAGTAGGACCGAAAGCGCCCCAGGACCACCGATTGCGAATAGACCACCTCCCCATCCTCCTGGCGCACACTCATAACCGGACATCCTCTAGGGTTCGGATCAGCCAACTTCGCAAGGAGCGTGCCCACTTTATCCCGCTCGTCATGCACTTTCACCGCATACAACTTATAATCATAACACCGCAGTCTCTCTGTCTCCGTCGCCACCGCCTCCCTAGCACGCAACAGGCTATCCTGCAGCTCTGGCCGCTCGGGCCGCCGCCGCTCCACCCCTCTCAGCACTGCCTCTGCCTTCGCGAGGTCATTCAGCACTGTACCTCTCACAGTCAGAAACCGACCCATACATACCCCTCTCACCACCACTTTCATCGCGTCCCATTCATTCGCTCTAGTCACTGTCGACCCAGCATTAACCGTGAAGTATTCGTCTATACCCTGTCGGACCGTGTCACAGAACGCCGGATCCTCCAGCGTCTCCGGGCGAAGTCTCCATGAAGGGACCGCCGATCTCGCCAGCTGCCATTGTACAGAAATCAGCAGAGGGTTATGGTCCGAGATGGTTCTAGCCAAATATTCAGAGTGAGTTACCATCGGCGCCAGAGACTCGCAACATAGCACTGAATCCAGTCGAACATGCAGATCATGCAGGGCAGAGTGATAAGAGTAATCTCGAGTTTCAGGGTGCTGCGCCCGCCAGACATCCACCAAGCCCCACCTCTCCTGCCAGTCCCGCCTATGAGTTGCAAGTCTGCGCACTGGTGAGTCAGCTAAGGGTGGGTGCAACCTGTCCAACAGCACATCCGAAATAGAATTAAAATCCCCCGCCAGCAATATCGGGCCCGCCAAATAATACGCCAGTGAGCGCGACAATCCCTCAAAGAAATGGGCTTGATCAGCATTGGGGGCATAGATGTTACACAGCACCACTTCTCTACCACACAGCCTCCCCTCCACCACCACATAACGACCCTCTGGATCAATCTTCTGATTTGTGACCTGGAACGGCGTGCCCGCCCTGACCCATATTAACACCCCTCTGGCGAACGCCGAGTAAGTCGTGCCGAACACCTGACCTCGCCACCTCCTCTGCAACGCCCCACACTCCAGCTGCGTCAGGTGGGTCTCTTGAAGCATCGCTATCTGAACTCCCCGCCTCACCAAGTAGGCATGCACCTTATGGCGCTTAACCATAGTTCGAATTCCCCGGACATTCCATGTGACACATTTCAAATTAGGTAACGTCCCCATAGAGCATCAATCCCAACAGTGGCGCTCGCCAAGAACTGTGACCCGCATTGAAGCAATTGAACAACCCCTTTAAAACACCCCCCACAACTCCCATTCCTCCCCTCCCCAGGACAGGGCCTAGTAACCCAGCTTCAGCCCCGTTCCAAACCTCAAACACCCAACACATCACACTAATCTGTGGTCGACACCACAGAAGACCTTAAGGGTCTGAAGAGGGCTATGGAGCCCCGAGCCAGGACGACAGAGCAACCACCCCGCGCCCACAGTCCCATGCTGCTAATGCAGCCCCATACCTGGCAGTCCAATAGAAGGCAGGAGCGTCCAGGCCCGATAAAAGTTCAGCAACCACGAACTTCATCCATTAAAGATACCATCCGATGTCTGCGGGGTAACCTCTGGCCCCTGCGCTCCCCCCCCCTCCAAATCTTCCTCACCGGTCTTCTCATCTTCACCGTCGTCCTCCGAAGCCGAGCCCCTGGAGGCGTCATCTCGTTGGGAGCCCGTGATGGTCGCCGTGGCCTCCAACGCACTCTTTCGATCTGCAAGTATTTGCGCCTCGCGCTCGGCCCGTTGGCGCCTATTCCTGGAGCGGATGCGCTGCGACTTCCTGACCCTGACCGGCTGTTCTCGTTCCCTGGCGGGCCTATGAGCCCGATCTGTTCCTGCACGATATAGTTCCAGCCATGACCACGCTTCGTCAGGTGTTTGAAAAAAGTGCGTCTTCTCATCAACGATGACCCGCAGCTTAGCCGGGAAAAGCAAGGAGTATTGAACCCCTTCCTCTCTCAGTTCTTTTTTCACCGGCAAAAAAGAGGCCCTACTCCTCTGCACCTCCTGCGTATAGTCCGGAAAGATCGTCACCTTACTGTTGTCCACCTGGAAGGGCCCACGATCTCTCGCCCTTTGGATCAGCAGATCTCGGTCTTTATAGTGCAGCAGTCTGGCCACCATCGGCCGAGGTGGTCGGCCCTCCAGAGGAGGCCTCGCGGGCACCCTATGCGCTCTTTCCAGGGAGAAGAAGGGGGAGAGGCCCTCCGGCGCCACCACTATGCGGAACCAGTCCTCTAAGTAGGTTATCGCGTCGCCTTTCTCAATTTTCTCTGGTAGCCCCACCACCCGCACGTTGTTCCGGCGGTTGCGGCCTTCCGCATCCTCCGTGCGGCGCTCCAGATTCGTTAGTCGACGGATAACGTCATCGATTTTGTGCTCCGCCGTGACCACCGCTGGTTTCAGCTCCTGAAGCAGTAGTTCATTGGATTTCACACGGTCAGATAACTTGGAGTGGTCTGCCCTCAGCAGGCCGAGGCCAGACGCCACCTGCGCAATGTCCTGGCGCAGCTCATCCCTCGTAGCAGTGATCGCGGCCAGGATAGTATCAAGGCGGAGGTTCAGCCTCTGTTCCTGTGTTGAGGCCTCCGTTGGGAAGCCGCCACTCGCATCCTCTGATCCCCGGCTTCCCCTTTCAGGCGATTCGGCGGCGCCATTCCCCTTCGCGGCCATCTCGCGTGCAGGGATTCAGCCTCTCAAGCCGCCTCCTCGGAGAATGGCTAGGCGCCCCAGGAACGCCTAGCGGAGTGTCCCAGCCAGAGCGGGCCACCAATCCCCAGGCAAGTAGGAGTGCGCGGCGCCAGCTGCCCCCACACCCGGTCAGTCGACAGTATCCAAGTCAGAGGAACATCCCAAGCCGCCTCAGCTTCCCGCAGAGCGTCTGCCAAGCACACCAGGGCCAGGGGGAGCAGATTCCACCGAAAGACCGCCAGTCAATGGAGTGGGTCCCAGGGCACACCGAGCACATTGCCCCCGGCAACACTGGTCACTGCTCCACACCATGCGCAACCCAGCACCTCGTCGTTAGGTCGGCGCCTCTGTGCCCTCCACCGGGCAGGACCCCCAGCAAGGTCCAGGTCCACTGCCGTGCCCCTCTTGGTCCGGGACGCGTGGGCGCCCTGGGCGGTCTCTCTCACAGCGCCCCAGCCGCCTGCTGCATGTCTCTATGCGCTGTTTGTCCCCACTGCGGGTCGGCTGGCTGGTGAGCGGCCCTACAGCTCAACAGTGCCTCCACCGGCCCAGCGCCCTCCCAGGCGCCGCTCCCGCCTCGATCGAGGGTCCGGGTGGGGGGAGGGGGGGCCTTCCTACCGGCAACTCCACCGATCGTCTCCACAGTCCGGGGCCCGCTCCGACGGGTCACCGCACCATCCACTGCCGCTCGGGGGTGCCGCAGGCGCCCGCCGCTGCTCCTGTGCCCCTCACCGCTCCGCCTTCGGAGCTAATACGCAGTTTGTGCCGCCATCTTGCCTTTGTCCGCTCGTCGGAGGGCGCTGGGCACTACGGCCACCCGCACACAGCAGCCAGGGCTCCGCTCGAGCTCAAACCTTCCCCAGTAGGGCAGCGGCCCCTCCGGTCCTCAATCCCGGCCACCAGGCGATCCGGGGCAACGGTTGGCAGGATAAAGGACGGGACGCGGCGCGGAGCAACTCGCTCACGCAGCCATCCCGGTCGGCGCCGAAACCACGCCCCACCGACCCCTCAACACTCAACGTCCTCTCGACATTGTCCTGATTCGAGTTGTGGTTCTTATACCACTTTCTTAGTATATGGTTTGGTCCCTCCCCCCCCCCCGGGCCCACAGTGTATTAGTGATATTTACTGTGATTTATTTGCTACGGTATTGTGTTCTTTTTGTATATCTCTGTGTGGGAGATACTGCAACGTACTAGATAGTGTTATATAATAAATACATATTTTTTAAAATACTTTGTGTGGATCTCTTTCATTTAATCTATACTAAAAAAATGCATTTGGTAAAACAAGCTGCTTTACACTCCTTCAAGACTAAGCCTGAAGGCTGCTCTCCACAGCTACCACTTGGATAGCTTTCAAAGGTTGTCTGAGACATCTTACATCTCCATAAGGGTTATCTGGACTGGTGCAAGGTGGCCACTTACATTAGTGGACATCATATACCAAGCCAGCTTCTCACATTGGTGTTTAGCGGTTGGGATTCAAGCCTGCATTGTTTTACCAGATACATTTTTGTATTGATTAACTGAAAAATCACGAGTACTAGGCACATATAAATACAAGCTTAGAACAGTAAGTTCTACTGAACTTAGGGTTGGGTAAGTCAAGTTTCTAGCACACCCTTTCTCTAACATCAGAGAGTTTAGTTTCCACTTGGTTAGGTAGATGCACACCAGACCTCACTTAGTATGTCTACTAAAGGAGATGCCGTGCCTCTCTGCCTTCTAGATATAGTGAACTTTCGTTCCAAGAACTGAAATCACCGAGTGCTTCTAGAACGCTGAAGACAGGGAGAAGTGCCAAAACTCAACGCCTGGTAGAGGTGTTACTGTTGGATGACCTGAGGAAAGCCTCTGGGTCAGTTGTACAGGGCAGAGTGGGAGGGCCAGGGAATGAAGATAGCGTAAGAGGATTGACCTATATTCAAACCCTGACCAGGTGGAGCCTGGTGGCCCCCACCTGGACAACTCAGACCTCCCAGAGGATACTACAGGTGGCCCAGAAGGTGCCCCCTTTGTTCCTCCTGGTAGAGTAAAGAGTAGAGAGAGGAGGTCTAGATCCTCCTCAAGAGAAACCAATGCTGCAGGACAGTCAGTAGGGATCTCCATTTCTAATAAGGGAGGGAATTCTTTAGATAGGAAATACTAACTGCTGGAGCTTAAGAAAGCTAGGCTTAGGCTCAGGCAAGAGCAGTTGGCCCTTGACAAGGAGTCCCTTGAAGTCCAGAAGGCTAGGAAGAATTTGGGACTTGAGTCCCATGTTGGCAGCAACAGTGTCCCTAGAAGTAGGGAACATACCTTTGACAAAAGGAACCTGAGCAAGTTTGACCCACCCTACCATGTTGGAGATGATGTCAACAAATGGATATCTGCTTTAGAGCGGGCCTGTAAGGTACAGATGGTCCCTCGAAAGCAGCGGGCAGCTATCTGGTGGCTCTCCTTTGCTGACAAAGAAAGAGATAAGCTCCTCACTGTTTGAGAAGAGGATGCTGACAATTGCTCAGTTTTGAAGAGTATTCTCATTGATGGGATTGGCTTAACCACTGAACGGTACAGGATTAAGTTCAGAGACATCCAGAAGGCACAGAATCAAGGCTGGGTAGACTTTGTGGATAGTGCTACAAAGGCTCTGGAAGGTTGGTTGCTTGACAGAAAAGTGCATGACTATTTGGGATTGTACAATTTGATTATGAGGGAACGGATCATTAATAATTGTCAAAACCAGCTTTTGCACCAGTACCTCAGACTTCTCCCCAAGAATTGGGAAAGACGGCAGATAAATGGGTCAGAACCAGGGTTAAGCAGAAGAACCAAGGGTGGTGACCAGAAGAAATACACTTCTAAAACCCAAGAGAAAGTTGGGGATAAGTCTAAAGAGAAGTTCTCTGAAGGTCCCCAAAAGTCCTCCTCTGTGGGTGGGTCCCAAACTTCTGCTTCCCCTGGAAAGAAACCTTCTTGCTTTGTTTCTAAAAAGCAAGGCCACAAGAAGTATGATTCTGATTGCCCCAAGGCCAGCAATAAGGAAAATATTCCATCTATTACTACAGCACCCCCTAGTGCTCCTGACAGTAACCCCCAGGTAGTAATAGCACACACAAACATTTAATTGGGCTCAGAGAGCCTGTCCGCAGTCCAAAAATCCCTCAGTACTCCCCTGGTCGCCTCTTAAAGACCGAAGGAGTACGATGGCAGGCTTTCACTGCCTTTTCGTGCCAGTGTGTCCGACACGAAAAAGCAGTCGGAAGCTGACTTTGGGGGCCCCCAGCAGGGCCCCCATGGGTGTGAGGCTGCCGGATGTCGGCCTGGGGGCACCTATGGTGCCCCTCCGTTGATCCCTACACCCGGTGGCAGGCACCTTGGGGTGACGGCCACCGGGTGCAGGGATGAACTGCACCCCTGCTTTCAGCAATGCAGGCATGCATTCCGCTCGGAATGCATGCCTGTATTGTTAAGTATACGAATGAGACTGAACCCTGTTCGATCACATCATACTAGCAGGGCTGTAACCGACGACAGCAGGTCGGTCGGTTACAGCCCCTGGCCGATGTCGGACGGACTCAGGTTTGTCCGACATCGGAATTGGACCCTAAGTAGAAATAAAGTATGAATCCTTATTTCATGCTTCCAGAAGGAAAGACATGCACTTGTTTGTTTTTTGTGTCTCCTAGAGTGTACCATGTGAATAGTTTGATTGAAGTGAGTGAAGGATATCACGGAAGAGAAAAGAGAGAAAGTGCACTGCAACAAGTTCTAGAAGTGTGTGGTGTTTTAGAAGTGTGTGGTGGTTTTTTTTTAAGTTTCAAAAAAGGACTTTATTAAAAGAAGAAGATTGCAATAAAACTGCATACAATATAAGCGTAATACATAAAGAAAAAAGCAATCAAATATAACAATAATATATATGCAATACCAAGAAGGGGAGAGGAAGGAAAAGAGAGAAAAAAAAAAAAGGTGGGGAGAGAAAAAAAAAAGAAAAAGGGAGGGGGACTGAAGAAGGGAAAAAACAATAATCATCCTTTATATACCATATGCAACCTGTAAAAAACCTGTACTGCTCGTATAAAAGATATCAAGCATCAAAAAAGAGGAAATGACAATTATGAAATACATATATGGAAACTATGTAAGAGATTATCTCATGGAGGTTTGGGAACTTCTTCAATGGAGGGGGCATGCAGAGGACGAGATTGAGTAGATGCATCCAGAAAATTAGTAATTGGCAACCATAAAATATCACGTTTAATAGCCAAAGTAACAGGAGAAACATACGCTCTATCCAGCCTGTGATTGTAACAAATCTCATACCACCAAGCTTGAAAAGAGACATTAGATGCAGACTTCCACGATTTAGTGATCTGTTGGAAAGCCACTGCTAAGAGTAGATCAATAATAGATACATTGGCATTCAGGGAAGACCATATGTCAGATAAGCTACCCATAAAAATGTGTGTGAGGGAAAAGGGAAAATGAGTGGAAAAAATAGAATTAATTTGACGCCAAACTTTAGACCAAAATAGGTGAATTAAGGGACAGGTAAAAAGCATATGTTTGAGATCTGCAGGAGAATGGGAACATGACCAACAAGTAGAGGGGATAGAGGAGTCAATAGCATGAAGCTTGTTAGGAGTGATCAGGAGTCTGTTATAAATGAAGAAAAGAGTTTAAGTAGTGTTGGCTGCTCTAGAGGATCTTCGTATTTTATTCCATATATCTTGCCATAATTCGATAGAGAAAGTATCCTCCAAATCCGATTCCCAATCCTGTTCTATCTTGGACTTATCTCTAAGTAAAGGTACCACTTGTAATTTTTTATAAACTTGCGAAGCCGAAGGTGAGGACAAGGGAAAAGGAATAGAGAGAGGAGAAGCCACAGGAGGAGAAGAAGGAACAGACAAAGAAGCAAAAGCGGCAAGGATAGCATCTCGCAGAAGATTATACTTAGTAAGAAAGGATTGAGGAAGAGAGAACAAAGATTGGAGGGACGTGAAGGAAAGGAAAAGATTATCTTGGAAGAGTTGAGAAACCCAAACAAGACCATGAGAGTGCCAATCCTTCCAGAAAAGAGTTCTGTTCTTAATTTTAACAAAGGGATTATACCAAATGGGAGATTGTAAGAATTTTTCCCGGTCATCAAGACCATTAAAGAAAAATGGATGGAAAAGTCTTCTAGCATTGTTAAGAATAGGAAGAGACACCTTAGAGGGAACGCGTGATAAAGTAACAAATTCCTTAAAAGAAAAAGGCTGGAAGAAGAAGGATTCCATGGAAACCCATATTGGCAGTGAGGAGGAGTCCGAGGACGAAACTAAGAGAAACGGAGCTGAATGGGAAAGGAAAAATGAAGTGTGATAAGCAGCAAAATCTGGAAAATTGACTCCACCTAGAGATTTAGGGCGCTGAAGTTTGGCAAAAGACATCCTAGCTTTCTTATGCTGCCATAGAAATTGTGAAAGAATAGAGGAAATACTTTTATAGCAAGACTTAGGAAGAGTGACGGGAAGATTAGAGAGGAAAAATAAAATTATTGGAACTAACATCATTTTAATAGAGTCTAATCTACCCCACCAGGACAGGAAAAGAGGATGCCATCTAGCTGTGGACGCAGTTAGAGTACCAAGTAAGGTTTTAATATTTAAGCCACTGTATCTTTAATAGAAGGAGTAAATTCGAGTCCCAAATATTTAATTTTAGAAGGGTTCCAGTGAAAAGAAGAAACCAAAAAGTCAGCATGAAAACAATACTTATTGAGAGGAAGAATCTCGCATTTGTCAACATTAAGTTTACAGCCTGAAACTGTAGCATAAGCAGAAACTTCAGATAGAAAAGCAGGAATAGAGGTTTGTAGATGGGAGATAAACAAAAGAATATCATCCGCATAAGCAGAGAGTTTCAACTGCTGAGGCCCATAGGGGAAGCCAGTAATAGCATTATTTAATCGTATTTTTGACAAAAATGGTTCCAATGCTAAGATAAAAAGTGAAGGAGAAAGGGGACACCCCTGATGAACACCATGGAAGAGAGGAAAAGAAGAAGACACAAGACCATTAGCAAAAATAAAAGATCTAGGAAAGGAATATAGAAGAGAGATATAGGAAATAAATTTAGAACCAAAACCAAACCAGGATAATGTAGAAAGCATAAAAGACCAATTAACTCTATCGAAAGCTTTCTCCGCATCCAAAGCAATCGCAGCCAAAGAATGATTGAAAGTATGGGATTTGCTAAGAACATTAAAAAATAGACGGGTGTTATCCGAAAGTAGACGTCCCTTGATGAAACCACATTGTTCTCTACCTATGAGAAGTGGAAGAATTTTATCTAAACTTAAAGCTAAAATTTTTGCAAAAATCTTGTAATCTAAATTAATTAATGAAATAGGCCTATAATTTTTACATAAAGTGTGATCTTTGTTGTCCTTGTGGAGGAGACAAATCAAAGCGTCTTGGAATGAGCCTTCAGACTTCTGGGAGGATATAAAAAAGGAAAACAATTGTGTAGTAAGGTGGTCCAGGCAAGTAGAGGTATTTTAAGAAGTATTTATTAAGATGATAAGTAAGTCCAGATTAAGTCAAGAATAAGGACCCACCAGGAGCAGCCAGCAGGTAGCTCAGCCCCATCATAACTGTGGTTTATCTTCAATCATCACCCAGTATTCTATGGTGCATCACAGTGCAGAGACATTCCACTTGAATGTATGAAGTTGGTAAAGGCATGCAAAGGAATATGCAATAGGTAGAATATAACAAATTGATGAAGCTTGGGAACAAGAAAAGAAGAAAATGGGAGTAGAACTCTATAGAGAAACCATCCCGGCCTGGAGCCTTACCTTTTTTTAAGACCTTAATGGCATTCAAAATGTTTTTGGGAAAAATATCTTTATCTAAAGAAGAAAAATCCATATCAGAGGTCTGGGAAGGTGGGAGGGAGGATAAGTATTGATCAATATCCGAGGTTAAGGGAGGGGATTCCGGGGTATAGAGATTTTGATAAAAGGTAGTAAATTCATTTAAGATATCTTCATCTTTATGGAGAGTGATATTAGAAGAAGAGACAATTGAATCAATTTTTGTACGTTCTTTTTTAACTTTAAGATAATTGGCAAGAATATTACCAGCTTTGTCGCGAGCAGAGTAGAATTTGGCGCTAGATTTGAGTAAAACCAAATTGGCTGAATTCGTGGAGAGCTTATTAAAGGAAAGTTTAGCCTTAATGAGTTGATTAAGGGTCGATTGAGATTTGGTCGAATAATAGGACTGTTCCAGTTGTTTAATTTGAGAAGTTAGAGAGGATAACAACTTTTGTGAACAGCGTCGCTTCTTGGCAACATAGGAAATAATGAAGTCTCTAGAAGCAGCCTTGAAAGTGTCCCAAATCAACTGAGGAGAAGAGAGAGGTGTTTCATTTTCAGCAAAAAAGCGTGGTACAAAATCAAGAAAAGCAGAAGTGAAAGAGGCGTCTAAAAGGAGGGCATTATTAAAACGCCATCTTCGTGAACCTTGGACAGGTGGGAGTAATTCAAGGCCTAAGGAAACAGGGGCATGATCAGAAATTAGAATAAAGCCAATGTCAGAATGAGTGATGTGTTGTACCAATGCCTTAGAGACAAAGAGATAATCAATTCTGGACTGGGAAAAGTGGACGGGTGAGAAAAACGTATATTCTTGCAGAGAAGGATTGGAAAGCCTCCAAGAATCGACAAGGGACCTCTGAGAGATAGTAGATGTAAATTGTGTATGTGCAGGAGAGGGGGGAAAATGAGAGTTGGATTTCCTATGTAGAAATGGATCCATAATCATATTACAATCCCCACCAAGCACAAAATAGTCATCTGTATGCTTCATCGAAGATTGAAGAATGTGGGGCCAAAACAATTTATCAGGAACAGTAGGGGCATAAACTTTAAAAATAGTTAACGGAATCTTGTTAACCAATAATGAAACAACCACCCATCTACCTTCGGTATCATTCTCCTGAGAAAGAAGTTGTATGGATAAGCGTTTATGACACAGAATTGCCACTCCATTACGTTTCCCTGAACCCGGGGATGCAAAAACATGACCCACCCAATTACGTCGTAATTTAGCTACCTCAGCATCTTGAACATGAATTTCTTGTAACAAAGCTATAGCAGTCTTCAGGTGAGCTAAATGGGACAGCACACGTTGGCGCTTAATCGGGGACCCCAAACCTTTAACATTCCAAGAGATTATATTAACTGTCATCTAAATTCGCACTAAAAAAGGCTAATAATGAAAGCGTTAAACAGTGATAGCATAAACAACCAGCAAAGTACATGACCCAACCAAAGAAAAAACAGTACTGATAAGGAATCGAGAAGTAATGACAGGAAGTATGAAGGAAAACTGAGAGAGATGTAAGAGAAGGAAAATTATGATTGAAAAGTAAAGGAAGAAAAAGAAGCTGACAAGTGAGAATTGGAACAAAGGAAGAAAAGAAAGTAAGTAAGAGGGAAAGAAAAATGGAGAGCAAAAATTCGAGAAGCAACCGATATAAAAAACATACCACAGGGAGAAAAGAAAAACGGGGATGGTGGAGCCACATGATGGAAATGGACGACGAAATGCAAAGACTCCTGAACGAAACAGCAGGAAGGGAGACAACCTCAGGAAGTAACAATGAAGGCAGAAACACGATAAGGGACCATATTCAAAAGTACCTATAAGGGAGAGAAAAGGGGAGAAAAAATGATATTAGAGAAAAACATGTAGAAGGACCATATGATAATTACAACAACAAAGGAACAGTGATTATACAAATAAAAGTCGAGTTGAAACATATAATTAGCATGGTGGAAAAATAAGTCACCAATAAAACAGAGACAAAAACAGAAGACAAAAATAGATTACAAATAGAAACGGAAAACAGAACATGTCTTAATGAGAAGAAGTCAAGTCTTCATGGCTGCGGGGTATATCCATGGAATCCACTCTGCAACTATTCAGGAACCGATGAAGAAGAGCAGGATCTTCGTACGAAGTGGTCTTATTGTTGTAAGTCACCTTAAAGAGGCAAGGGTGAAATAAACCATATCTCGCATTCAAGTTGCGCAGTGCCGGCCTCATATCCAGAAATTTCTTACGTCTTTCAGCAGTGGATTTAGCATAATCCTGGGCAAAGAAGAGAGTAGAACCATTCCAAACAATCTTCCCACGTTGTTTAGCAGCCTGAAGAACACGAAGTAAGTCAGTATATTCAAGGAAGTATAGAATAACCCCTCTAGGTTTGGATGAGGATGCTGCAGAAGAACGACTTGGACCAAGACGATGTGCACGTTGAATATTCAGAACTGCCGATTCAGGAAGGCCAAGCAACGTTGGTAAAAAAGTCTGAAAAAAGGAGATAGGTGTTGGACCTTCCAAATTTTCGACAAGGCCATAAATGCGTAAGTTATTACGCCTGTTTCGATTTTCCAAATCCTCAACTTGCTGTTTGAGGGATAGTATCTCTTTGGAGATAGAAGGGACTTGATCCGCAAGATCCTGAATAAGACCAACGCGGCTCTCCAACAGTTCAACTTATTGTTCGGTGACAGACCAGTTGGTTTCCAAATTAAGCAAACGACGATTGGTTTCCTCCATGTGAGGTTTAAGCGCGCGTAATTCCTCAAGAATAAGGTCTGAAGAGTGTAAAGAGGAAGACGCCGGGGGAGGAGACGGAGGATGAACCTTGGCACGCTTCCCAGGTAGAGAGGGAGAACCTGATGCCACTGGGGTCGCTTTAGTATTTTGTTTAGTAGTGGTGCGTGTCGTTGAGGTAGCAGACCCCTTGGAACTAGTGGAATCCATGTGAGTCCTCCTTAGAATCCTGTAATGCATTAAACGGATTAAAATCCTCCAACGTAGAATCACTCTGAGGAATGGATCCATTGCGATTGGTGCGCGCTTTTGCCATAATTAGAAGTCTGGAGGAACACAATTCCTGTTCTAAAAAATGGCGGAAAATACCTCACAGAAACCAACTGTACACAGGTAGGAGAGGCGGTACTTGCAGTCGTGAAAATCACTGCAGTACTGCTAAACAGAGCGCAGGAATAATGTAGGCAAGTAGATTAAGAAGGAAACCAGTAATGACCAAAAAATAGAGGAAATTCATGAGGAGATAGCATTGGAAACATCCGTGCAGGCTGGGAAATGCTGACGGGCCAAAAACAAAATGGCGGCCGCGATGTTGTGGCGTAGCGCAGAAACGAAAACCTCAGAAAAAGGATGTTAGCCTTACTGGAGAGAGTCGTCTTTTAGGCATGTTGAGCAGCATGACTTCCGACAGCAGGAAACGTCAAAAAGTCTGGTCCAAAAAGAAATTTGGAGTCCTAGAAGCTGCCCGATTCCTCACGTCCCGGCGGAGCTTCGGCAGAACTCGGCCATCTCCTGAGGCTCCTAAGCCACGCCCCCCAGTGTGTGGTGTTTTTGATTCCTCTCATAGGAATAGCTTTAAATGATGTGACGATTAGAAAATTGTCCACTTTAGTGGAGGGCTTGGCAAGTAGCACACAGGTGTTTTTACTCAGGTTAATAAAGAAATGTTTGCAATAAGATCTATAGTAATCCAAAAACTCTTTGCTATAGATGTGCTTTTGGCAAAAGAAGGAGGTGTCAATCATGTGGTGGGGTCAGTGCTACACTGACATGCTAGATAACAGTAAGGTTATTAAGAAATATATTGATATAATAACTAATGATGTGAGTGAGATTCATCCAATAATTTTATTTATAATTGGTATTGTCCTAATATTGAAGATTTCGGCGGCAATTAGCATTAGGGGTTAAAGTTGAAATTGCAGAGGCATGAAAAAGAAGTTAATGAAATAGATGTTTAAAGAAAAATAGCACTTGATGATATGAAATCAAAATGCCTGAGGACTTGAAACCCTTGCATGAAAAGAAATTGACATAACAAAGTACAGTTAAAGAACAATTGTAAAGAAATGTGATAGTAGGGCGCTGTAGTTTGATAATTAGTGTAGTCTGCTTGACGGCGATGCGGGCGGTCGGCTGATTACGTCGTAAGCCCCTGCGCCCATGTCAGGACGACGCACTTGCGGCTGGCAATGGCCACGGTTGAGGATCGAGGAGCTGAGCCTGAGTTTGAGCCTGAGGGACTGTAATGATTTTGCACCAAGGTGCCAGACGGTGCTAACATTTTCTTTTTCCTTTTTTTTCAAAATGTATCGAGTCCACCAAGTTGGCATTTGCCCACACAATTGAAAGCTGAAGAAAAGCCTGCCCTGACCTGGAGCTGAGAAGCACTCGGCTTGTTGAGCTTATGCAGATTTGGGCTGCCCCGCTCCCCCCTGCTCGGCTTGGCGGCTAGGTCCTGCGGACGGGAAGGAAAAGTTGGAACCGGCACTTTTGACGTCGCTGTGATTAGCGACTGGGAGGAAAATGTCCTTAGATTATTTGACTTGGCTGATGATTATTAGGGTGAATGCTGAAACTCCTGGGGTGAATGCTGAGACTCCTGAGCTTGCTGGTAATGTCCACAGAAAATCTGGAGCACAGGTTGGCTGCCTCAGAGCTCTCCCTGAAAGACACTGAGGGGGTATCTCAGCCCTGCTCTTAGTGACCCCGTGGGGGGGGGCAGCCATACAAATATATGCAGCAGAATCAGAGGAGCTTATTTCAATGTATAATGCCGAGGGCGCCAAATCCAAGGAACTTAAAAAAGACCCCTTGTTCTTTAGGGCGAAATCTGGCTTAACACCTGGCATAGATGTATTGGAGAGCGTTCCGCCAGTTGTTGCGCATTCCCCTGGCTCAATGGAGGACATGTCTCCCAGGGGCGACAAGAGTAATGTTTTACTGCAACCATCATCGCAATCTCCCCTGTCTCTCTCACAGAGGCCCTTGGGTACAGCCGTGTCTCAAATCCCCGGGCAGGGGATTTCGAAGCACTAGCAGCACAAACTAAATCCGGGTCTGAAGTAATTTAGGAGGGCTCCTCTCAGGTTGATACATCTTTTTCTCAGCAATGGGATGCTAAGACCCTGCTCAATCAAATTCTGGAGGCAATTAGGGAACTGAAAACCCCTCAAACTGTGGAGATTGCTGCTATACATGCCAGACTCACAAAAATCGAAGACATTATGGCCCAGATCATGGCGCAACTTAATGAGGCAGAAGCAAGACTATTGCAGCTGGAGGACCAGGTCATTACTATGAAAGACAAGGTCACTGCTTTTCAGAGCCAAACATCTGTAATGGAATGTAAATTGGAGGAATTGGAGAATTTCTCTACACGCTCTAATCTTTGTATCTTCGGTATTCAGGGCCAGCAGACACTTTAATGGGTCGACTCTTTTATTTAAAAAAAAAACTTACTCCGGGAATAGAATGGGGATCTTAGTCTCACGAGGGTCTATCATGTGCCGGCACATCTCCCTCCTAATGCCAAATTCCCTCAGACAATCCTGATCAATTTACTGGGTGAAAGAGCAGATTATAACCAAGGCAGTTAAGCAATGACAGTTCACAGCACTGAAAGTCTCATTATGTCGTATCTTCCCAGATATGTCTGCGTCCGCAGCCAAAAGACGGAAAGAATTTGTCAAAATGCTGTATCTGTTCAAGGAACAGGGGGCTTAGGCAATGATTGCACAGCAAAGTAAACTAAAGGTGTTTGTAAAAGGAAGATTTCATGTATTCTGCAATGTTCCCGAAGCCCAAGAACTGCTGCAGCAAATTTCTAACAAGACCTTATCTTAAAGCTTAGGACTTTCAAGTTGACTTCATGTTTATTTGCTTTCTTTTTTCTCACTTCTTTACTTCTTCCTCTTTTCTAATTTCCCCAGGCATCCCTCTGGTCTTTTTCTTTTCTCCATTTCCTAGGGGTGGGGGAAATGGAATTGGTAGGCCGATAGCTTCTGGCACACAGTCAAGGTGCAAGTCTCTGGAATGGGGTAAGCCTGTCAGGCGTGAGCAGGGATGGTGAACTGCTCACCGCAGCTTTTGGGGGAGGTGGGGACACGGGGTGGAAGGGTGGTGGCAGTGTGTTGGAATGGGAAGTGAGAGGGGAAAAAGAGATCTATTTCTAAAATCCAAAGTCAGATTCTAATTGCACTTTCTGATCTTTATTGGCGAATATGTACCTACTGAGTGTCAGCGCTTCAGTAAATGTCAGATCTTTGAGGGAACTTTGATGTTGGTCAGGTATACTGGAAGACTTATTTAGTTTTCACTTTATACTGGAGACCTTTTTAATATATTGCGCTAATGGATAAAAGGTAAATCCTAAAGGTGGTCTCTTTCAATGATAACGGCCTTAATAACAAAAAGAAAATGTGGGCTATTGAATCCTGGATTAAGAGAGAAAACCCATCTGTAGTTTTAATTCAGGAAACTCATATACCAGCGGGGAAGCTAGCAGACTTCCACATGTATAGGTCTTGGGCAGCATATTGGGGCTTCTCCTATTGTCATGCAACACATCGGGCCCTGCGATATTTCTAGGTAAAAAATTCCAAGCAGAGCTGGTAAATTTCCTAAGTGACAAAAATGGAAGGTGGTGCATGGCGACTTGCAAGCTAGGGGGTAGATATTTTACCCTTGTTAGAATGTATTCCCCAGTTGAAGATAATGCTGAGCCATACGAAGAATTATTTCAATCACTAACACAAATTTCTGGTGAAATAATCATAGGAAGAGAGTTCAATTTTTTGCTAAACCCAAATCTTGATTCTTCAGGTATAGCTATAAGGCAATTAAAACCTAAAAACCTTAAAATTATTTAAAATATTGTTCATTTTGCAGCTAATTGATCCCTGGAGGGAAGCATTTCCTACTAAAACTATATACCTGTTTTTCTGCTAGATTCCACACTTCTTCACGCATAGATGTTTTTCTTATATCCAAGACTCTGAATTTTAGTAATCAAATAACCTTGCCTGATGGATTTTCGAATCATGCAATGATAATTTTAGAGGTTGAGCAGGTTAACATTTGAGTACATCCCAATAGATGGACTTTTAATAGACAGTACTTAATGGAATAAAGCTGGATGTTATTCTGTTAAATAGAGATAAAGGATTTTCAAGTAATAAACCATGGGAGGGCCCACTCTCATATTGTCTGGGATTCCCTTAATGCATATATTCAGGGCTGGTAATTAGTAAGGATGCGGAAAGTTTAAAAAAAGATAAAGAACAAAAGCAAATCCTAGAACAGAATATCCAGTGGTGCTACAATACCTCACTCAGAGGTCCTTTGGCTCCGAATCAACGAAAGCTCGATCAGGCTAATTGGGCGCTAATAGAGGCATATTATTTAAAATGTGAAACCTCGAATGGTAATTATATGCAAAAAGTTTATGAACAAAGTAATTTTACATGGAGGTTTCTTGCATGGCAGACTTCAAGTAACCGGATAAACAATTTGAAATGCCCTGTTACCAGTACTCGAAGTGATGACCCATCTTCCATAGGGATATAATGCTGGAGCTTTATAGGCGTATTTGTGGTCAAAATTAATCATTCAATAATATCTCCCTGGAGAGGTTCCTTTGGGAACAAAACATCCCAGTACTCTCCGAGACCGAAAAAGTTAATATGATGCGGCCCTTTTCCAAAGAATAGCTGGGGGAAGTTGCATGAGAATAAATTGCCTAAACCAAGAACAATTGTAAAGATATGTGACAGTAGGGTGTTGTAGTTTTATAATTAGTGTGATAATTATCAGAGGGGTGAATTGTAAAGGAGTGTTGATTTACTAGAAAATAATAATTAATTTAAGTGCATGTTAGTTAGCATGACCAGGCCGCAGCCTCCTCATTGAAAATCATTCACATTTACTGAAGAAAAGTGTGAATGTGCAAGGGATTTTCTCTATTTCAGAAAATCATCAGCATCATAATCATCAGCCATGGTCTCTTTGCTGTTCCTGTGATTTCATAAGCATGAGTTAAAATCCTTAACTAAACTTTTGCAGCTTTAGCCAATAAGATCATTAGGAAGTTGGAATTTCTGGAGGTGCTTTGCAAACTTATAGATTGATCTGTTGTAATAACTGAAACATTTCTATTCCAACCCTTCTACTTAATACCATGTCATGACAGGGGTGTGACATCTGTTCTACAATCATTATTAAAAAGAAGGTGCTATTTGGAGATGAGCCAGAACTTTTGCTAGCAGATCTTTTCCATTGAGACCTTTGCTTCGATATTTATTGCTCTGTCCTGCAGCTCTTTAACTTTTTCCTTGGAAGACAGACCTTGTGTGAGTCTGCTTGTTAATTTACTGGATTTACTAACGACCTTTCCTTTTGTAATGAAGCTATATTTTTGTATAAACCCACACACTTATTAACTTCAGAATTTTGTCCTGTTTTATTGATAGCTGGAAGAGGTCTATGAGAGACTCAGTCTCATTCCCGCCTAGCAATACATTTGATTTATTAATTAGAGTGTCGACATTATTAGGAGCATTGATGTCACTGAAAATGTGAAAACCACACAAACAAGACAGGTCAAAATTAGAACCTTGTTCTTGAACAGCAAGAAACCATGTATAATTTTCTAATGGCATTAAAATATAATAAACTTTTATTTTTTTATTCTCTTCAGGGGCAACTTCTACTCTGAAAGTCTTCCAATCACCCGCCAGCATTTCAGTCCCTGAGGGCAGTTCAGTCACTGTAACCTGTGTGATCACCATTCCTGGGAATCCGCAAGGGATGAATTTCAAACGGCGGTTCAGGGAGCTCATGTACCTTTCGGAGACAAAAGAACTCCATAGTAGGTTGGGAAATGAATTCGAGGAGCGTGCCACTGTATCTGGAACGGCAACTAATACAACAATAACACTGCACCAGCTGCGGAGAAACGACACGGATTGGTACATGTGCGACAGTGCTGTTATAAATAGAGGTCCCATCAAAGTTTTTGGAGGTGGCA
The DNA here is from genome assembly GCF_964261635.1 of Lissotriton helveticus. Classification (NCBI taxonomy): domain Eukaryota; kingdom Metazoa; phylum Chordata; class Amphibia; order Caudata; family Salamandridae; genus Lissotriton; species Lissotriton helveticus. The sequence goes on along the minus strand of NC_136068.1, from coordinate 1,328,796,667 downwards.
CCCTGCTGATTGTGACAGGTACCCAAGTGCTATAGTCTTATGTTATGTTTTCTTTGAGGACCCCCACCCCTCCCAAAAATTTCGAAACAGTGAATAATCGTATTCTGTTCAGTGAGGCAGTTTAACGCGCAGGTCTGCTGCAATGGAATCTGATTATTTAATGAAAGAATTTGATAGCAAAACCTAGCCAGCAAGATGGCTCCGTGAGTTAACACTCATCATTTGCATCTGCTGTGATTTGCTCTTCATGGGGTTGAATGCTGAGTAGACCAGTGTATGTTTCCAAAGGCTTTGAGTGGGATGGGTCTCTCCGGGTCTCCGGTCAAGCAGTAAGTAAAAACTGACCTTGCAATTGGCCCTTACCGGGACCTATACTCACGCTCGAAAGTTTGCAGGCGTGAACAGTAATCGATTTCTTAACATCTATATTTTGAAACGTGACTGTAAAAACGTTAAGGTCATCTGTGTCGGAGATGTGGCTCCGGTTTACATTTTTACATTTTTACTTCCTCTTGTATGCACTTCTTAAGAGTGTTTTCTTTGTCCAACATCTTGTGTTTCTGAAGTTTTGTGTGCAGAATGTTTCTCTACAGTGTGTACTGTGTAGCCCGTGGTCCCTTTGTCTTTGAGTTCAGTTTGTAGGTGGGTCCTCATAACAGGCCACGATTGCGTGATCCGGAATTGAAGATAAATGCAGTGTGAATGTCCTAACAGTGCCTGCCAGTGGATCATAACAATGTGCAGAATACAAGCCCTACCATTGATTGGCCTCTCTGCTTTTCCTTTTAACGTTTGTAATTTCAGTAATAGCAGCCCTGTTTATTGAAGCACTTGGAAAGGGAGAAGTGTGTTATAAAGCACAACATGAAAACAAGTTACTATTGTGATAACTGTGTTTTCAAATGTTACTCATAACAACCTGTGCCAGGCATCCCTTCCTCACTCATTAAGTAAGCTCATGAACTAAATGCAGATAAGTAACTCTGTGGTCACTTTTGACTGGAAATGTTTCTAGTGCAGCAATCAGAATACTAATTGCCTCCTCGTAAGTCTTCCTCGCCACATGATCAACGAAGTGAGCTTCAGCTCCACACCAGAATCCTCCAAAGCAAAAGTTAGCCTCCCATGCCTCCCATCCCTCCCCAACTGGCTGACCCATATCACCCCTGACCTCTATGAGAGGAGGGCCAGCCCAACCCTCAACCGGTTATTTTAGTTCCGCGCAGACTCTCCAGATGTGCTTTTCAGGTAAGTGGTTCCTGCGGTAGCAGGGACATGGACCATGGCTGTTGGTCCTGCTCTAGCGGGCCCGTGGGATCTAGGACCCCTCCCCCTTCCTGCCCCCGGTATCCTGTCTGGCCGGTTAGGGTCTGCCTTAGTGAGCCAAGGGTTACAGGGGGTGGCCGGGGTGGTCTAGAGCTCTGCATTGCGGCTCCTTTTGACCTCCCGCCAGTGTGAACAATGTGTTTGGCTGACTCAATGTTGTTGGGACCCGGGCCTCTAGTCGGTAGCTCTTTTGTTTGGGCCTTTGTTTTTTCTTCATGGTGAAGCTGTGTGCCTTTCCCCGAGTCTCCAGTTTTCTTCACTGGGGGGGCGACTGGAGAGGGAGGTAACTATTGTTTGGCCCGGGTGGCTCAGCTGGATTTTTTTTTTGTTGTGCATGGACAATAGGGCCCGGTGGTCCATACTGCGACCCGGACGTGCCACTGTTTCCTGGTTACAGTCGCGAGGACACAGGCCACAACGGGGCTCGTTTCCCATTGGTGTCCAAGCTCCGCGTTATTCTAAAGCTTCCCTGCTTGATGCCAGGCAGTGCAATTCCTGGCACGCGCTTGTTCCTTCCATACCTCTAGCTTGCCTATCCCCTCACCTACGAGTTTCCCTACGGGGCTAGGTGCGGCTTTCGACCACGTTTCTAGTCCAGCCTCCGTGGGGCAGGCCGGACTTGTCTAGCTTCCCTTGCGCCTGGTTTCTCACAGGTGCAGCCGGTTCCGCTAGTTACGGGGCGGCGTCTTTTTGTTTCACCTATTTATTCCCGGGGTCCGGGTCGGTTATTCATTCAGTCTGTGACTGTGCTCTCTCAGGCGTTCTTTTCCTCTTGCTTGTTTACCCGCGTGTGTGCTCATGGAGCAGGGGGCGGATGCCACGGCGGGGGCTGGCTCGAGTTCCCAGGTCCCGGCTGAGGTTCTGACCTTGCAGTCCATCCTGGACATGATCCAGGCTGCGGTGTAGCTGTCCTTTGATCTGTCAAGGGGGGACAGGGTCCTTCTTCCCCCAAATGGCCTCACATGGATCCCCCTCTGGTGTCTGATGTTGATGGGGAAGAGAAGGACCTCTGGGGTTGGTATGACCAGGGACAGGAGCTGCGTGATGTGCTCAAGCACATCAAGGACAACATGGCTTTTCCTGTTCCGTCGGTGGATTAGCTTTCAGAGGATTTCTTCTTGCAGTACCAACGCAAGGTGCCTGAATCCCTTCCTCTGGATTCCTCCATAAAAAAGGTGATTGAGTATGAGTGAATGGTGGTCGATAAACAGACCTTCCCTAGGTACATTGCCAAGTGCTACGCCATCCAAAACTTCGATAAGGAGTTCCCTCCCTCCGTGAAGGTGGACTCTCTCATTGCGTGGCTAGCCACTCAGGGATCCATCATTTCCGAGGACTCCTCCCCTCCGGACCCGGTTGACAAGCACGTGGAGGCCACGGCCAAACAAGATTATGTGGCGGCCAACTTTGCCTCTGCCTACTTGTCCTACACGGTCCAGTCCGTGTTGAAGGATTTTCAGTCTTTGGCGGAACAGCTGGACCAGGTGGCTGATGTGGTTCCTACCTTGGCATTGATGGAGCAGCAAACTCGCCTCCTGTCTGACATATCGTTCGACACATCGGGGGCCACGGCAGGTGGCACCGCTATTCAGACTCGGCGTCAGGTCTGGCTTCGACACTGGAAGGAAGATGCTGCCCAAAAAGCGATACTAATGAGGATCCCCTTTTCAGGGTCTAAGCTGTTCAGAACATCATTGGAGGACATGGTGATTAAATCGGCGGAGGACCGAAAGCTAATCGCTCCCATCAGGTCTTCCAGGGGCCATTTCTCTGGGCCAGAGAAGACGTTTTCTTCCACGTCTACTGCTAGTGGCAGTGGGTCCTTTCGAGGACGGGGTCGCAGCCGGGGCACCCCTTTCTTCCACAAATCCCAGTCTCAGCCGGCGGCATCTTCCTCCCCCCCTAAGTCCTTACTCACTTCAGGCCACGTCCAGTGGTGTTCCAGTGGGTGGGCGCCTGCGCCTCTTCATCTCAGCTTGGGAGTGCTCTGTCACAGATCTGTGGGCTCTACGGACTGTCTGGGAAGGTTTCTCTATCGTCTTCAGGTCCACTCCTCGGGCCGCTTTCCACGCTACCCTGCTGTCTTCCTCTCCAGTCAAGCGGATGGCCCTGCTGGCCGGCGTCCAAGATCAGCTCAGCAAGGGGCCAATCGACCTGTCCTGCCATCTCAGAGAGGTTGCAGTGTCTATTCCATCCTGTTCTTGGCAAGGAAGTTGTCTGGGGACTTTTGTCCTGTTCTGGGTTAATTCTTTAATTCCTCACGTTAAGTTCAAAATGCTCTCTCTGCAGGTGATTCTGCCACTGCTGGTCCAGGGGGAGGTTATTTCTTCTCTGGATCTGCTGGATGCCTACCTCCATGTGCCCATCAATCCAGCCTCACAGCGTTTCCTCCGGTTCTGCGTATGGGGCAGCCACTACCAGTTCCAGGTTCTTCCTTTTGGTTTGTCATCTGCCCCAAGGGTGTTCACTAAGGTGTGGCCCCTTTGGTGGGTATCCTCCATCGGGAAGGGATCAGGGTTTTTCCATACCTGGATGACTGGCTTATTTCTGCCTCCTCTTTCTCCAAGGGGATGCTTCACGTCAGGAGGGACTGCGAGGTGCTGTCTTCCCATGGCTTCCTGATCAACCTGAAGAAATCTCACCAGTTGCCTTCCCAGGACTTGGTTTTCATTTGGGGTTGGTTGGACATGCTCCAGGGGAATGTGTTATTACCTCTGGAACGTCGGAACACCTTTTGGCGGGATCTGGGTTCTCTCCTGGGTCGGGATTCTGCTCCTGTGAGCAGTGGTTGAGGGTTCAGGGGTTGATGTCGGCCACCATCAATGTTCTACCTTGGGCTCACCTAAACCTGTACTCCTTAGTGAATCATCTCCTGTTCCTCTGGGATCACTGCTCGGGGGACTACGAGGTCTCGGTCCTGGTGTCCCCTCGAATTCGGGCTGACCTGGGCTTGTGGTTGGTGGAAGTTCATCTCTCCGAGGGTCTTCCCTTCCTGGTCTCACCATCCCGGGTGATCATGACCGATGCCAGTCACCATGGCTGGGGCGACCCTGGGGTCTTGGACGGTTTAGGGGCTCCTGAAGGCGCAGTGCTCCTCCAACTTACACGAGTTGAAGGCGGTCCTGCTGGCTTGTCGGGAGTTTGCTCCTTCTCCCCAGGGCCAGCACATGCTGGTTCGAATGGACAACCAGGTTGTGTGAGGGTACATCAGCGATCAGGTGGTTGCCACGGTCGCTCCCTTTCATTGCTGACCCAGGAGCTGATGTCCTGGGCAGAGGCTACGGTCCGGTCCCTCAGGGCGGTGTACCTTCCGGGGAAGGAGAATGTGGTGGCGGACCATCTGAGCTGGGTTTTTCCTCCTCTGTCTGCTCTCTCTCGGACGCCCTCAGTGTTTCAACGCCTAGTGAACCTGTTTGGCCTTCTGTGGATAGACTTGTTCTCGGACAAGGGCAATGCTCTCCTTCCCTGCTTCTGCGTGCGCCATCTGTGTCTAGGAATTTGGAGGGTGGATGCGTTGTCATTCCCTTGGCCGCAGGGTCTCCTGTATGCCATTTCCCCATTTCACTTGTTTCTGTGGGTCTCGTGCAAGATCTGCCTGGAGAAGGCGTTCGTGCTCTTGGTGGTTCCCAGTTGGGTTTGCCTCCCCTGGTTTCCTCTCCTGTGCGAGTTAGCTGTTCAGGAGTGCTGGACGATTCCGGATCTGCCCTTCACATTTCCTTTCCCATTGTGGGGCCTTCCACTCCCAGGGGTGACGTTGCGCCGGCTCCATCTGCAGGATTGACCTTACTGACCCAGGGGTATTCTACGGGTGGGGTTGACTTGCTCCAGCAATCTCATAGGTATTTCCTGCCACTGGTCCTCCTTTGCTCATTGGTGCGGGATGCAGGGGTCCGACCATGTCTCAGTGGACCTCATGAGAGTCCTGGATTTCCTGGCAGAGGGTTTTTCCCTGGATTTGGCTCCATCTACTCTGCGGGCTCAGTGGGCTGCCCTGCAGGCTGTCTGCAGTCCGGGCCTGGATAGGCTCGATCCCTTGGTGGCTCGCTTACTGTGGAGCTGTTTTTTGTGGGGGCCTCGGGCTATTTGCCTGGCTCCTCCTTGGGATCTCCCTTTGGTGTTGTGGGCCCTCCAGGGTGCCCCTTTTGAATCCCTGGACTCTGTGGATTTTAAATTTCTCACCTTCAAGGTGGTGTTCTTGGTGGCTATTGTTTTGGCTGGTAGATTGGGCGAGCTGGGTTTGTTTCTTCTGTCTCCTCCCTTTTTGCAGGTTCTCCCAGACAGTCTGGTCTTTCGTCATGACCCTCATTTTCTTCCCAAGGTCCCTTCGATCATGAACTGCTCCCATGAAGTGATCTTGCCTTCTTTTCCACCTGATTCTGTGGCCTCTCTGGCCTTGCTCGATGTTCGGCGTGTGAGCTTACCTGTACCGCACGGCCGCGTTTTGTCATAGTGAGTTTGTTAGTGACCTTTGGTCCGGTTTGATCTGGTCACAAACCTTCCGTATCCACCTTGAGTCAGTGGCTTAAGCAGGCTAGCCTGCTAGCCTATGAGTCCCAGGGGACTGAGCTTCTGGCAGGGATCCAGGGTCGTTACACCCGGGGCCCCTCGATGTCCTGGGCCTCTTTTAATGGGGTTTCCAAGGAGGATATCTGCAGGCCTGTAACTTGGTCTTCTCCGCACATGTTCATGGAGCGCTACTGGGTGCTCTTGGTAGGTTCTCCCCCTGGGGTTTTTGCGGGGGCTGTTCTGGGGGCTGGGTCGTCCATCCCTCTGGTTTGCCTTGTGTTTTCTTCTGTATGTTTGGTACACTGGATCTCCAATCATCCTTGTTGGTGGTTTCTTGTTCACGATGAAGCCACTTGGGTATGTGCTCACTTCGCTTATCATGTGGCGAGTAAGACTTACGAAGAGGAAATGACCCGGTTACTTACCCGTAATCCTCATTACTCCGAGTATAGTCTTCCTCACCACATGCGTTTCCATTGCCCACCTCCCTGTGTTGCTATCGGCTTCATGTGTTTGCTTGGTAGTTTTCAGGCTGAGGGTTGGGCCGGCACTCCTCTTATAGAGGTCAGGGGTGATATGGGTTGGTCAGGTTGGGAAGGAATGGGAGGCATGGGAGACTAACTTTTGCTTTGGAGGGTTCTGGTGTGGAGCTGAAGCTCACTTCCTTGATCATGTGTCGAGGAAGACTATACTCGGAATAATGAAGATTACCAGTAAGTAACCGGGGCATTCATATTGCAGCAGTGTAGATTCAGGGTCTGTTTGAGATGTTACACCCCCCTAAAATGTATTCTGTGGTAAATAGGTGGGTACAAGTTCTTTCAATCGGGTATGGTGAAGTTTCTGTCAGATTTTACCTGGGGTTTTTAAATGACCACACTGACTGAAACATACACACACTGTCTCCTCTCTCTCCTTTGAAGGCCTTAAAAATCTTCATTACTTTAAAAATTATTGTTTTAAGTATCATTAACAATCCACACTCCTCTCTCTTTCCACTGCCCCTTACACCCCCCGCCCCCCCATGTCCTGCTTCTTATAGAATGTGTTTTAACAAGATGCCCCAGCTTGATTGTTGGGAAATCTGAGGTTTGCACTTCCAATCTTTCTGACTGAGCTGTGCCCCTGTTCTTATGCAGCAGGCAAATGCAATCATTATAACGTAAATATGTTGGCACATCAAAAGAGCACAGTTTAATTTATTTCTTCTTCGTTTGTTATAATTGAGCGGCATCTTGGTTGAAGTGCTTCAGTCGCTCATTTTATTAACCTGTTTTACAAAATCTTAATGTTGACAATAGTAAAATCAATAAAAACATGTAAAGTTGTAGGGGCATATGTACAAGCCCCTATTGCCACGGGAATGTCACTTTTTGTGATCTTCCTGTGCGATAGGGACCTTGCCTTCTGTACAAGGCAGCGTTAAGCCACTTAATGTGGCTTAACTCTGCCTTGTACATAAGGCACCCTTTCACACTATGTTTAGCGTGAAAGGGACGTTCAGTGCAGACACACTCCGCCACTTCTATTGTACATATCCCCCTTGGTGTTTTGTGTTCTAAAACATCTCCTTTTAAGTACTGTACGTCCAGAGGTACAAAACCAGTTTGAAGTCACAAACCCAGGCATTTGTAAAACCACAGGGACTGTAACAGCAAAACGGTGTTGGAAAAAGCTTTGCAAGTTATTCTGAATTGCAATTATGACGGAGCACAACAGGATTGTCCCTTCCAGTGATTCATAATGGCATATATTGATGGTTTGGGAATGCAATTGCTGTTTCAAACAATTACCTGAAAGGAATTGGTAACTGCATAACAAGGAGAATGCTGTTTCACTGGGACAGCTTTCCTTTTGGCAATTGTGTTTGATACCTCAGGGCTAACAGGCATGTTGATTTAGTCTCAAACAAGGTTGAAGCAGCAACTGTCTTGTTTAGTGTCCGCTGCAGCAAAAACTTCATGGAAGTCGATTCACATAAAAGCCAAGTGCATTGGAAGTGACCTAACACAGCCTGTAACCAGAATGACATCATACAACTTGACATGATCGGACCCCATGTCTTCCCATGTCATGGGCATGGGAAGATGGTGATGTTAGATCCTGCTACATTGCATCTGGTGTCTGTAATTCAGTGAGACCCCGGATTGACTTCTTTCTCCAGAGCATAGTCCAGTCTGCAAAATGTGAATGTTTCTTTCCCTCTCTTTTGAACTTGTTTTTATAAAACGTGATGACAAAAGCCATTCAAAAATGGCCACTTGTGCTTTCACATACATGTGAATTGATAGGTGTCCATTTCAATGGTTTCTGCTATACCGTTCCTTATATATATATATATATATATATATATATATATATATATATATATATATATGTGTGTGTGTGTGTGTGTGCATGTGCATTCAGACATTTGTTTACGTTTTGTGATAATGTTTTACAAAAAAACATTTCTAGAGACCACAAACAATGGTCGTGCTAAAAGCAGCAAACAAAACTTGAGGAGGTCCCCCTGTGAAGTACGTGAAGGGGCCCCTTCAGGACACAGTCAGGAGCTCTCCAACCATAGTACTGTGCTGAGGGGGCCCCTGGAGTTTTGTGGTTCCCCTCCCCCCGCTGTGGAGGCTGTAGGAGCCTATGTTATTCCGCTGGCTAAAAGGTCAGTATCCAAAGGCAGATCTTTTGACCTTGCCAATGCTTGTTAATTTTTGGAATGGAGACCAGTAGGAGCTAAGGCTACAAACAAGCAATATTGCTCCTGCTTGGCTACAAGAGTGTGCATCACATGGACTTCAAAAAACATTTTGGAAAAAAAAAACATTCTTAAGTGTGATGAACATTCCAATGAGATTAATATTTCCCAGTTATAGTGTAGGACCAGAAAGTGAATAGGGCTCCGGAGCCTTATTTTGCTTCTTTTTTCAGCACTACCTACCCTTGTGAGCCACAAAACCAGTGGTCACAGGGGCAGCATGAGGGGTAACAAGAGGCAATCAATGGGTCGTAAATGTGAACTCTGGTGACCTCTAAATGATAGTTGCCTCAAGCTCAACTCGGACAAGACTGAAGTTCTCATCCTGGGTATCCAAAGTGTCAGTCTGAGACGACTCCTGGTGGCCTGCCGCTTTGGGTGCCACCCACCCTGAAGGACCACACATGCAACCTTGGCATCATACTGGACTCTTGGCTCACGACGGACCAACAAATCAACGCAATTTCCTCAGCCTGCTTACACACGCTCTGACTGATCTAAAAGATGGATCCCCACAAAGTACAGAAGAGTGGTCACCCACGCACTCATCACCAGCAGACTCAATGCACTCTATGCTGGCATCACACAGAAACTGCCCAATAAACTACATTACGTCCAAAAAGCTGCAGCCAGAATGGTTCTCGACATCTCCTGCCGCAGCCATAGTATGCAACAACTCCACTGGCTCCAAGTCCACAAGAAAGTCACTTTCAAGCTTCTCACACATGCCTACAAAGCCCAGCACAATGAAGGTCCAGCGTACCTGAACCACTGTCTCACATTCCACCTATACCCAACAGACAACTCTGAACCTCCCAGCTCTCCCTCACCTCCAGCCCTAGGATCCACAAGACCAGAACCGGAGGAAGATCATTCTCCTACCTTGCCACCAAGTCATGGAACTCCACGCCCCTGCACCTCAGGCAATCAGCATCACTGACCTAATTCAGGAAGGACCTCAAGACCTGGCTCTTCGAATGATCCTCCACCCAGTCCAACCAGAAACCCCTCCCCGACCCCCAGCGCCTTAATGCGCCGAGACACCTTAGGGTATTTGCGCGCAATACAAATCTATTACTAAACTAAACTAAACTCACAGGTGAGAGTACTGATTGGGATGATCGTGCCCTGGGTGGAAGTGGCGCTCACTCTTACATATATTACGTATATATATTGCTACTACTCTTTGTTATATGGTGCCCAGGGAAGGGGTGGTCGCCCAACACTCCACCATTCAGATCCAAGGATCTGTAAAACAATTCATATCAAGCCCTGGCACACATACAGACCCACAACTTCCTCAGGCCTTTATATGTTCAGAAAAATATATCGAGCCTTCTGGCTGGTTATAATTCCGCCCCATCCTTAATGTGGCTGTGAAATTCCACGAAGAGTAACTGCTTCTATCCTTAATGGTTCCGATACATGAGTTGTGTCTCTACGTCGTTATCATATGGTGATTTTATCAGTCAGAAACACGCTGTGTGTGGCAACATCTTAATAGCATCGACCTCTGCACCTCAGTATGGCCGTTGAGGAAGTTGCGGGTCCCATGGCACGATCGACGATACACGTGTTGGCTGGAGCTACAACAAGAAAACATTAAATCAACGTATAAATGCCATACTTGTTTACTTGCTATAAGTTATTAACTAAAAACACTGTCTGTATGTGTGCCAGGGCTTGATATGGATTTTACAAGCTCCTGATTGATTGGTTGATTGATTGATTGATTGATTTATATTTAAATGGATTAACACAAAACTTGGCTTGACAAAAGACCTTCACTCAGAAAGGGTGGCTTTGTGCCTTGACGTAAATCTATACAATAGTTTTTGAAATATTAACAAGCAGAAACAAAACTGCAGCAATGGTATCAAAGAGTTAGAATTTAGAGATATCTTGCCTGATAAGACCTCAAACTGGTATTAAATTTGGGTTTGAGGGTCATCCCAGAACTTGGATCAAAAAAGCAAAAAAAACTCATAGAACAAAGGAGATTTTTCCCCGTCATCCTTTGTGGCTCCCCACACCTGAAGGTGGGCCAATAGACCCAAAAAGTTCTATTCCTTTGATTAGATTTCCCATACAGGCTCTGGGACTCTGTCAATGTTTCCTGTAAGAAAAAGAAATACAAGAGCTGTATATGGGCAGGGTGAGCACCCTTAATCCAAATCGCATGGTGGGAAATGAAAACGGCACATTGGATACTTTCATTTTTTTTAAGAAGGGTTTTATTATAGGGTTCAGGAATCCCATGACTGGTATTGTACACTAGAGTCCTCAAACAAGAATCCATCCCCTGTTTAAAAACAGAGGTAAGTCACGAATTCAAACCCTCAGAGGCCTTTAGCTGTCATCGAACCTGAGTTGGGAGATTATACAAGAGAACATTTTCTCCAGTCACATTCCCTTCATGTCCATGGTCCCAAACTCTGCTGCCAGGTTTGGAAACCCAGAAACTCTTAAGAGATCACAAACCTAACCCATGGATACAAGAACCCACTCACAACAAAAAAAAAGGAATACAAAAAAGAAAAGGGACCCGGACCTATATTTATGGAGGTTTGGGTGCTGAGTCTAGCCAAGGGACAGCTTCTGCCTTCAACCCCAGCTGTGTACTACTGAATACCAGGCAAACAGGATTTGGTCACCCATGGGGGTTAAGGAAAGGACCTGACAAAGGCCAGGCTTGCCAGTATTAAACCTTGCTATGCACAGCCGATAACCATGCATAATGAAGGTGCCCCATTGTGAGACTGAAGGATAGGCCCTGTGTTAACCACTTCAGTGTACAGATGAAGGCCATGCACATCGAAGGTTGTCTGAAAGTTGCTAACCCGTGCATGTAGGGTGCAGATTCTTGATGAAGGGCAGGCCCCTGCACAACCTTGCCGAGCATGGTCATTTGAGATGTCAATAATGATTTCATACATCTAGTTACTGGTGATGTCATATGTGAGGTCTAAGCAGCCATAAGCAGTGCATTGTGGGGGGCACAACTTATAGTTAGTGCTGCTAAATATTACCAGGCAATTTCTGTGTTTTTATAGTGTGTAACATTAATGATGTCACTGTCAGAGTCCCCTAACTATAACATTACTTTAATCTTAGTTTTTTTAACGTACATTAATATTTTATGAACACTGGTAAAGCTAAACTCCCGCCAGTGTGCATCACAGGTTATTGGGAGGGAGTGGTATCTCCTTTAAGACCTCTCTCTCAGATGATGGGTGTGTTTAGTAGAATGCTGGGAGTGTCTGACATCTCCATTAAGAACCCTCTCTCAGATGATGGGTGTGGGTAGTAGGGCATGGGGAGAGACTGCCTTTGTCTTTCAAACCCCTCTCTCAGAGGATGGGAGTGTGTAGTAGGATGTGGAATGGGACTTACCTCTGTGCTGAGACCTCTCTCTGTAATGATGGGTGTGCATAGTAAGGTGAGGGGAGGAACTGGCCTGTCCTTTCAGACATCTCTCTCAGATGATGCTAGGTGTGTGTAGTAGGGTGTGTGGAGTGACTGGCCTCTCCGTTCTGAACCCTCTCTCAGATGACGAATGTACATAGTAGGGTGTATGGAGGGACTGGCCTCCCTGCTAAGACTTCTCTCTGTAATGATGGGTGTGTGTTGTAGGGTGCAGGGAGGGACTTGCCTCTCCCTTCAGACCTCTCTCTCAGATGACATATCATAGTAAGGTGTGGGGGGGGGGATGGACCTCTGGGTTGAGACGTCTCTCTGTAATGATGGGTGTCTGTAGTAGGGTTGGGTAGAGACTGGCCTCTACTTACAGATCCATTACTCCGATTATGGATGTGCATAGTAGAATGTGGGGAGGGACCGGCTTCTCTACTTAGACCTCTCTCTGTAATGATAGTTGTGCATAACAGGGTGTGGAAAGGGCCTGTCATCTTCTTTTAAACTCCTCCTTCAGGTGACGAGTGTGCGCAGTAGGGTGTGGAAAGGTACTGACCTCTCCTTTCAGACCTAACGCAGATGGCTGGTGTATGTAGTAGGGTGTTGGGAGGGTCTGGCATCTTCTTTCAGACCCTTTCTCAGATGATGGGTGTGCGTAGTCGGGTGTGGAAGGAACTTGGCTTTTCTTTCAGACCCCATTCTCAGATGATGGGTGTCTGTAGTAGGGTATGAAGTGGAGCTGGCCTCTCCTTTCACACCCCCCTCTCTCAGATGACAGATGTGCATAGTAGAGTGCAGTGAGGAACTGGCCTCTCTGTTGAGACCTCTCTCTGTAATGTTGTGTGTGAATAATAGGGTTTTGGGAGGGACTGGCCTCTCCTTTCAGACAACTCTCAGAGGATGATGATGAGTGTGTGAAGTCGAGTGTGGGAGGGACTGGCCTTTCTTTTCTAGATTGATTCCATGCACCCTGTAGTATATGTTGGCCTAGTGACCAGCTAGCTCACAGTGCCACCACAAGCCCACTAACCTAAACAGGGTTTGAATGGTTCCCGGCAACCACTGAATATGACAACCCTGAACCCTCTGTGATCGTGGTAGCAGATCTAGAACCCTTTCGCTCAGTCACTCGAGTGCTCTTGTTCTCCGAGAAGTATTCGGAGAATACCCTGTGGGAAGTTTACAATATATTTATTGACCCAACGTTTTTCTTTTACAGAGTACATGTGCTGCGAAATCATTTGATGGAAGCATATGAAAGTTATTACAAGTAAATAATAGTAAATAGCAGGAATAGTTCCACCATGGTGCTAAGAACAATATATATACTTGGTGGGACAGAATGTAGTACCCCATCTTGGTCACAAACTGAACACCCCTCACGGAGATGTTAGGCAACTGCTTGGCAAAGTATCAGCATGAATGGACGTCTCAATGTCACCAGAAGTGTCTCCTCACCCTAACCCCAGGAAATGCTTATTTATGTATAATAAAAAAGCATCCTTGCAATGTATATGCAGATTAGCATTTTAATGGGTATGCAGATAGCCCTGTCACCCCGTGGATGAAGATAGAATGACATTTGTACTGCGTACAAAGGCCTTGTACCCAGGGTTCAAGGGATCATGGTCATGTGGTGGAAGCAAAACAGTTTCAGAGAAAGAAATCTAACATTGTCACCCATGTGAAAATGTGCACAAGGTCATTGTAAAATGTTAAAAATATCGAGGGTTCACCAAACATTATCTAAAAACAGAAGTCCACATACAATTATAAAACCTGTAAAATCTAGAACCCTTCTAAAATCACCTCTAAGTAGCCTCCTTAGAAAAAAAATCTCCATCATATAGTTTGACAGTCTAAGTACACAGAAAGCCAAGGTGCCTAGAAGTAAACAAGAAAGTAGCAAAACATAATTTTGTTACTATTAGTTTTTTAAAACAGGCCAAATAAACTGTTCCCACCTAATGGAATAGCCAATTGTTAGTGTTCTGAGTAATCGTCGCAGTGGCAGATGACTTTCCTAGAGGTGTACCTCGATGCAGGTTTATAGAGCAAAGGTGGTTCTATCCAAGTCCCACAGTGGCCGCTGAGGGAGAGACTACATCCTGTAATCATTCCTCAGAGCCAATTTTTTTTGTTTGCTGGGAGCCAAAGCATCCCAGGGTGGCTTGAAGAATGCATTCAGCAGCAATGGAATACTCTGGAGAAAACTATACCCCTGCTTTTAAGCGTCCATCAGTACCTTAATGTTCAAAGGCGCAACCAAGTGTGATCCGATGTAGAAATTCAGTACACCTTCATGACTGCACAGCAGACAGTGGAATGCAGGTTGTACGCAGTGAGGCCATACAGGACTGAACTATAAGAAGCAATATTCATTCAGTTCGTGAAGCCGAGTTGTGCTGAAGCAGTGTATAATGCGCTCACGGCATTGCAGCAGAGGCATTACGTTTTGAACTGGGACATCCATTGCAGATCAGAAAAATTATAATAATAATCCCAGCCACAAGTAGCAGGACAAGTGTAGTGTATGAATGATGCAATTACTCTGAAAATTGGCTGAAAGTTGCTAACCAATACATTTTAAAAAGTACACTACTCCCTTTGTATTAGGGATGTTATAGATATGGGGAACCAGCTCCCCAAAATGCAGTGGGAAGTTAGAATGAAGTAATGTCTGTGTATTGGATGATGACCTCACAACCTGGAGACCACTTGTCTCTCTGGCGGATGTTAAGGCCACTTTTCTCAGACACTCAAATGGCATGTTGGAAATATGTATTGAAGGCCACAGCATTGCCTCCCTGATTATGAGGCCAGATGAAAATAGCACTTGTGTGCATCAAGTAACTATCGAATTAACCATCACAGCAACAGCGTTGATCAATCAGCATCAAATAGCTCCCATTAGAGAGTAGTATGAAAACTGGAAAAATCATGGCGGATGGAGAACACTTCAGATAAAAGGACAAGTTTGCAACCGATGCATTACAAGCCCCGTGAAGCGAAACCTCCTTGCAACCAAGGACCCGCTCAAAGCATTCTCACAGTCAGAACCGCTAAGAAAAACTTCAGTGTCTCCATACCTGCATCGAAATTTGATAGGTAATTGCCAGTATTCATGCACAGATGCTTCCCCTAATTCTATCTGGTGATGTTGCAGACACTATTGGAAATGGAATGTTGTGACTGGTAGGGTAATATATCCATGGATTTTCCAATCCAAAGACGGTGTCTCAGCAACAGTGAAAGATAATCCTTCTAGTTTTTCAATGTGCAACATGGTATACTTCGAATCTCTCCGTGTCATTAATATCTGTCTTTGAGTTACATCATAATGTTTGAAGTGTCCAGCTTAATACCACAATGGACTGAAGATGTAACCGTCCATGTAGTAAAATGGACGCATCTTACTGCATAATATCAATTGCAGATGATACTATGTTGCCAAATGAATATATCCTAGAGGATAACGTGGTCATGCCATTCCCAACCACTGCCAAAGCCTTTTATAGATTAATCCTATCAATCTTGCTCAGCCTCTCAGCAACTTCCTGTTGAAAAAGTTTCCATGGTTTATTGTATATGGCATACAAGAACCACTTTTGACGTGGGGTCCACAGACCTAACAAGAAAACACTGAGATTCAGGTCATCAGACAGAAGGGACAAGTGTTTTTTCACCACAACAGTGTTGAGGTCTTTAGCCAGTCATGGTATAACTTCCTAACACTGTAAGATGTCACCACCCTGAGTGTTCTGACTGTACATACCATTGGTCAGGCCTTTTGATCTAAAACTTTTTGGCATTACCAAGGAATCTGGATGACACCCGTTAGTGTCTATAAGCCAAACCAACCATCCCTTCCAATTGGGGTCTGATGAATTGAAGGAACGTTTAGGTAGTACAGCATTTAGTGTGTACTAACTATAGTGTGTAAAGTGTTGCCAATTTTCAAAATGCGCAAATGTGGGAATTTGCTGTGAGTACTAGTCTTTTATCTTGGTTATTCCAAGACGTGATGTTTGCTACACAGTTATGTTCATGAAAAATCATTTGGTGTAGTATTAGGCATGGTCTTAACAAGGACTCAGTTCCTTGAACGTGCCAATCTTTCATCCTCCAAACAGACTTTGTATCTATTGTGTCCCTCCAAAAGTCAAAACCCTGTATAGACAGTTGGGAAAGAAAGGAAGCAGAATATACCAGCTTGGTGTTTGTCAGCATAATTTTCATAGCAGATGTATGTGCAAGCCTGTAAAGTATTAGGCAGGGTCTGATGTATCAAAACCAGAAGAATAAGTAAACTTCAGTGCAAATGTTTTTGAACAACATTCTGGTGGTGTTCCCTATTGGGTGTAATGATAAATGGCATGTGGAATACTTTATGCAGAAAGTGGTGACTTTAATGTTGGCAACAGAACATATCACCATAATTAAAATGTACCATCAAATAATTCATTAAAAAAAATGCAGTTAATTGCTCTAGATGTTCTAGAAAATTTTGCACTGTATCAATGTCCAAATCATCAGAAATAATACTAAAGGTAATAATATCATTTAAAGAAATTTTAAACAAATACAGAATTTGCAGATGTTCAATAGTCATCACATACACATCATACGATACACTGTCCCGCACTTTTCCTTCGGGAATTGGAACTCGTGTAATGTTCACCTAGGACCATTCTCTTTGTTCACGATGCAATTATTCATTTGTTTTCAATATCAAGTTCACAATGTGCACTGCAGAGTGTTCTGGGAGATAATGTCGATTCAGAAGTAAGAACCAGGTAGTAACAAAGTATGTCTTTTTCAGCCACAGGTAGAGAGCACCCACTTGTAGCTCAAAAGGGAGAGGTGGCGGTAGTGGAGTATCCGGTTCAGTTGAATCCAATGAGAAATGGTTATAGTCCACGAAGTAGCCAGACACTGTTTGATCTATTTTTGGCAGCTCAGCAGGTTTTGTAGAACTGGGAGATGGCTCAATCTGGGGCATAATGACATAGATCTTATTGTCAACTCGTTGTTGAATTGAAATTTGTGTTTGTTTACTAGTTAATTATACAGTGGTTGTTGTTCAACAAGGAGAATAAATACTTCATTGTTGTTTACTGTTTTTTGTTGGAGAGAGGAATCTTCTTTAGTTATCAAAGCTTCCATCTGAACTTCCTGAGTAGTGGCTAATCAGGAGTCCACGTGGTCTACTGTTAAGAATTGGCCACGTAATGTGGTTGATCAGATCAATGTAGACAAACCTTTTGTCTTGTCGACCGGCATGGGGCGGAAGAAGTACAGTTCTGGTACCTTCAACAGCCAGGACAGAGACAGCTCAAACTTTTTTCTCCACTTTTTTCCCTGACCAAATCCCCAATCTTTTGGGACCCAACTGGGTCTTACCGGGATAACCTTCACTTCCCCAGTGTTGGTTTGTTTTAGTTGGACGTTGCTTTGTTCGTCCCAGAATTCATTTAGTTCCTGTAAAAAAGCCAAATGTTCATTGATGTCAAATGGTGTGTTTGCCTCCACTGTGCCAACATTATCAAGGTCTGAGACCCACAATCTCACCCTGAACAGGATTTCAAATGGAATCCAATCACGCAGTGCTGTTCTAGACATATTGTCTTCTGGGCCTCAAACAGATGATGGACCCAACTGTGACCTAAGCCTCGTAACCTTGCTCTTAAAGACTGCTTTAAGTCACAGTTTTTCCTCTCAAATACCAAATTTCCCTCAGGATGATTGGGGGAGGAGTACCACAAGGCCACAACCAAACTTCCCATGGCCCCTTTGTAATCCCGAGAGACCGGACCCTGGTCGGAATGTAGTATGCCAGTTGCGTATGTCCCGATGAAGACTCACAAGAATTTTAAAACAGTTCTGACATCAGCCAAGGAATCAAGAGCATGAAGCTGCTGCCACCAAGATGGACTTGTAAACTCTGTCAGATTGTATGGGGCCTCAGTTGTTTAAATATACACTAGCGAGAGGCTTGTTTGAAATCAATAGAGGTGTCTGTGTTGGACGCGCTCTGGTGGAGCCCTTCATCTGCTGACAAATGTCACATTGTAGGACAAAGTCCTTGGTCTGCTTAATAAGACCAGGCCACTAATGGTGCGGCTACAATAATGAAATTGTAATAGTAATCCCTGCGTGTGATGAACCCAGGTCCTCAAGTGCAACTAGCATTAACTGCAGTCTGCGTTCCATGTTCGGCATGACTCTGTCCCCCACTACTGGAATGTGAGCTTATGGTATGTTTTGTGCATCTAACTTGTCAGAGTACATGAGTGAAAAGCCTTTTGGCAGATGTGTGTAATAGCACGCAGCATTAACAGTCACCATGATGTATCTGTCTATGTTTGTACTAGAACGAGTGAGTGCATTAGCCATGGAATTCTGTACAATGTGAATTCCAACACGTTGATGGCTCAATGTGTGTATTATATGAGCCTTTGGCAAGCAATCTTTCAGCTTTGCCACTTGTTCCCAAAGCATCTTGTGCTTGATTGTGCAACCCCTAGAATCTTAAAAAAAAAAATTAAAACACTTTTTAATTTCAACAATATTGCATAGGTACATAGCATTTTCATAGCTGTATTAGTGCTCCCAATACAAGAATCTAGCATCTTTACATCCACATAATATTGAACAAAGGTTACATAATTTCGCTGCTTCTGGTCAGAGTCTAACCAACTGTGTAATACATCCCTAAGATGAGGAGCAATATACAGTGAAAAAATGAAATGATTGGGGCCAAGCGGACACATCCCATCTAGGTTGCCAGTGAGAGGACTCAACTACTTCTGTTAGCTGGGCCATCAGTGTTGGCATTTCACGCCGCAGCCCTATAGTAGGGGAGATGCAGATGTCCCCTCTGTATTTATTCCACTTTCCCCATTTATCATCCCATTTCCTGGGGCATCCTCATCCCTTCAACACCGCCTTCTCTGCAGTCATTGCACAGTCCATGTCCTTTGCCCAATCACTTAAAAGCGGGACCAAGTCCAACCCCTATTTCTGTGCGATTTTGCGTTTTGCGATGATCCAACTCGTCGAGGCCCACGCCTGCTCTGCCTGGGAGAGGTCAGTAGCCTCCCATATATTAAGGAGGCAGAGTTGGGGAGATGGATTTAGGGACTTGTCACATGTCCTTTCAACTTGCTGAGTAACTTTTTCCCAATAGTGCTGAATTTGGGGGCATTCCCACAGTATGTGAGCAAAGGTGCCAGTTTGATTACAATGTCTGAGACAGAGTGGATCAGGTCGCCTACCCAGTCTAAACAGGATCTTAGCATCAAAATAGACCCAGTGGAGGATTTTCAGCTGGATGAGCCATAGTCTCATGGGAATGGCTACTTCCCTGGGGGAGGCCAGCGCGTCTCGCCAGTCTTCGTCATTTATACTTCCCAGGTCTGTCTCCCAACCCACCGGTAATTTCTGCATCGGATCCGCATGGTTATTTACCAATTTCTTATAAGTGAGGGATATGGCCTTGTGGTCCATGGGGTCTAATAACAACTGGTCTTCTAGGGTGGAAGATTCTGGGAGAGGGATCCCTTTTGGCAGGGCAGCCGAAATAGTGTGACTGATCTGTAGGTATCTAAAGGTCTCTGAGTGTGTTAGTTGGTACTTTGTCTTGAGGTCTGTAAATGTGGCCATCTTCTCTTTCAGCCACATGTCCCCTACTGTGGATATCTGATTATGTCCCATTTATCAAATCTGGGGCATTTACTAAGTTGTCCCAGTATATCAGGTTCCCAAAGCTGAGTTGCCTTAGTCAGACGGTTATGCCAACCCAGCTTTCTTGTGACTCCATGGCAAACCTCAACCATACGGGCTGTGGGGCCGGTCAAGTTACATTTACGGGCATTGGTATCTAATGCCCTATTATAGCCGCCCTGCCACATGAGCCAGTGATCTATACGGAAATTGGGATCGTCATGTGGGGTCCAAACACCCATCTATTGATTTCTGTCAGTTGGAAAACTTGATAATAGAGTCTTATGTCTGGTAACCCTATGCCCACGCCGTACCATCCCATGGTGAGTTTGTTCATAGCAATTCGCGGCTGACGGTCCTCCCACAGCAGTCTCCGCAAGACGCTATCAATTTGAGAGAAGTAGGAGTCTGGGATAGGACAGGGTGTGATCTGTAACGCATAGAGAAAGCGTGAGCATCTTAAATAGGGACCCACGCCCCAGGAGAGGGAGAGATCGCCAGTGTGTGGTGTCAGATTTTAGACGTTGAAAAGGCCCAGCAGGTTCCATTCAAAGAAGAGGTTAACATCTGGGGTGACAAAAATTCCCAGGTAGCGAAAGCCCAAGGATGCCACTGGAATCTCATATCCCCGTGGATTGGATGGGGGTTTGCCCCATTACACATACATCTGAGATTTGGACCAATTTATCCTATACCCTGAGTGTGCACCAAGATTGTTGAATATGTGGAGCACCCGCCGCAAAGAGCGTGCTGGAGAGGCTAAGTAAAGATGAATATCATCCCCTTAAGCGAGATGTGGTCCTCATGATCTATTGTCCATTTAAGCCCCCGTATTTCTAAATCTCCCCTGACCCAAACGGCCAGTGACTCCAATACCAGGGCAAAGAGGAGCGGAGATAACGGGCAACCTTGTCTCGTGGCCCAACGGAGGGGAAAAGTGGCTGAGCAGTGATTGTTGATGGTGACATGCGCGGTGGGTTGTGTATACAGTAGTCTAATCCATCTTATCACCTTGGGTCCAAACCCCATGCAAGCCAACACAACAAAGAGAAAATCCCATTCAATGGTATCAAATGCTGCGGTGGCATCTAAAGATAATAGGATTGCTTCTTCCCCGACAGTACCAAGTCTACACAGGGCCCGTTCACCCGTCGCAGATTTCGGGCCGTGTTTCTTTCCGACATGAATCCGGATTGGTCTGGGTGGATCAGTCCGGTGATATAAGGAAGGAGTCAATTGGCCAGGAGTTTGGCCAGGATCTTAGCTTCAACGGTTAGAAGGGAGATAGGGCAGTATGATTTACAGTCTTCTTCTGTTTATTTTGGTTTATGGACAACTACTTTAGTGACAGTGCTAATATCGGCTAGAAGGAGTCTCGACTTAAAACATTTCATATATAGATCCAATAAATGGGGAGCTTATTTTGCTGCCATGGGTTTAAAAAGCTCAACGGGAAGTCCATTTGGACCCATCGCTTTGCCTGAGCGGACATCTTGTATGGCGTTTTGAATCTTCGTCTCAGTAATGTCCACCTCCAGGGCATCCATATCTTGTGGGGGGAGGCTTACAACATTAATAGTGGCAAGGAGATCGACCAACAACAGGGCTTGAGATGTCTATGAAATATTATAAACCTCCTCAAAGAGAGATGCAAAGGTGTCAGCTATTCTATGAGGGTCGGTAAGAAGTGCACCATCAGGGCTGGCTATCGCACCGACCCATTGCGCAGCCTGCTCCTAGCATTCCAGTCACCCTAGGAGTTTGCCTGACGTTTACCTTGCTCATAGATCCTATGACGGGTAGATAGGGAGCGCATTGTGGCTTCTTCTAAAAGAAATTGTCTATAATCCTGCCTCATAATTTTTAAGTTGTGCTGAGTAGTAGGGTCGGGGGCACACGCAACAACCTCCTCCATGGCCAATATGTCCGCTTCCATCTCAACCACCCTCCGGGAGCACTCAGTCCTATGTTCCACCATTATTGGCAGAGCCCTGCCCTTTATAACCGCTCCAAATGCCCCCAACGGTGTCACTGGCGAGTCAACTGAACCTACATTTTCCACAAAGTAGTAGTCAGTATCCTTGAGTAGAGCCTCTTTGATGTGTGGTATCTTTAGCGCCCACTGCTGTATCATAATGGTACCAAGGCGTCTGGCCCGTTGTATGCCAAAAGTTGTAAGGATAGGATAGGGGTCGGATATCCCTCATGCCAAGCAGTTGGATCTAGTGAAGGCTTGAATATCTTGAGCATGTGTAAATATGTAATCTATTCGAGACTGGCTACCGTGTGCTCCCGATTGAAACGTGAAGTGTGTATGCAATGGGTTCAGCCACCTCCACATGTTCGCAAGACCCAGGGCATTAGCGAACTCGTGGAGCTGCAAGCCTCACGGCGGGACCTCTCGGTGTGGAAGATGGTCCCGAGAACCATCCATAGTTGAATTAAAGTCGCCCCCCAATATCAACACTCCCAAGGGTAGTTCCAGTAGCAAGGTCCCTATGTCATGCAGTGTCAGTCGCTGTAACCCAGGGGGTGGGCATACACGGAGATTACATTAAGAACATGTCCCTTCCAGGTGCCCCTGACAGCTGAATAACTATCCTGAGCGTCGGTGCAGATTTTGTGGATTATATATGGACAGCCTTTTTGGAGGAGGATTTTCACACCCCTGGAGCCCGAGGTGAATCTGGAGTGAACTACCATTCAATACCCCTTTCTGTTCAGGGCCCCACATGAGTTTCCTACTAAATGCATCTCTTGAAGCATCACAATCTCAAGCTCCTGCCATTTGGTGTAGTGTAATACAAGACCCCTCTTAATTTTATCCCCAAGACCATTAACATTCCACGTTGATAAGTTAAGTACTAAGCCAGGTGCCATCAGATTGGTTCGTTGGGAAAGGTGAACAGCCAGATGGACCTGTCTGTTAGGGGGCCCCCCATCATCACAAAATAGAGTCCAGTTGTCGGCCAGAAACCGCTTAAGTGAATTTCATATTCATAGGAGACATTGGGACCAAGCGTGACATAGGAGAACCAAGCATTGCAACGCACCTATACAATGACCAAAAAAAAACATAATTAACCCACCCTGCCTCCCTGCACAATGGGTCTAAAACCACTCGCCATCCCCTACTTGCAGATGGCCTGTCGCCCACCCTTGTCAACTTCGGGAACATGAATAACCCCACTCCCTAGGGCAACGTTCTACAATTCTAATAGCTACCCCCGGCCAATAAGCCCAAAGGGCGAAACATACGTAAGTGAATTTCAGGTTATACAAGCAAAGACAGAGCATTGATATCAGATATATCCGGTCCTCTGAGGACCAAATCGAAAATATCAAGTCCATCAGGCAATACAAAAAGAAACTACAGATGGATATACAACAATTAGTCCCAGTTGAATGTGAAAGGCAAAAAGAATACCAGACAGTCCCTTTTATTAGTCCAATGTTCGTTGTCATCCTGTGGGGCTCTGAGACTCTGAATCAGAGTGAGGAGGGGACCGTCTCTGTTGACGCCAGTCACTGGTTCCACCCGTCACAGGTGTAGTTTTGAGTGATTTCTTACCAACTGTATGCCAGCCATCAAGCCAGTCCCAGGTGTCCTCGGGCCTAGTGAAAAACCACAGCTTTCCATCCGATACCACTCTGAGTTTTCTGGGAACAACATGGCATATTTGATCTCCTGGTCTCTGAAAGCCCGTTTCACTTCTAGGAAGCTACAACGTTGTTTCTGGACCTTCAAAGTAAAATCCGGGAAGAAGGAAACCTTACTGTTTTCGAATGCCAATGGGCGGGCCGTCCACGCCGTCTGAAGGATCACGTCATGGTCGCAAAAATTAAATACTCGGGCAAGAAGCGGTCGGGTGGTTACCCCCGGGTACACAGTTTGCCATTTTTTGCAGTATTATCCTACCTGTGTTTGGGACTCATGTGTAACATGCACCCGTCACTTTCTCTTGTAACACACTGTTTTCTACCTCTTAAATGTGTTTGTTTTGATACCTGCACAAGTGCCACCAGTGCCTACGTAACGTTTGATCTTGTGCTTGAGTGTCCTCCATATATTACTGTATTTTACCTCTATGTTTATTTTGTACGCTTTTGTAACCTGCACACGTCACTTTTTCCTCCTGTAATGCACCGTTTGCTACCTCTTGTATTTTGTTGGCTCACGATTGTCACTTTTGTAATGCACAGTTTGCTACCTCTTGTATTTTTTTGGCTCACGATTGTCACTTTTGTAATGCACCGTTTGCTACCTCTTGTATTTTGTTGGCTCACGATTGTCATTTTTGCATCATTTAATGTAACGTTTGCTTTTGTATTTTGCTCACTTGTAATGTTCTCATGTATCAGTTCTGTTTCTATTGTGAAGCACTCTGACACCTTCGGGTAAAGTCCGCGCTATATAAAAACGCATAAATAAATAAATAAATAACAATGAGCTCGTTCAATCGAAAAACACTAGGACAGGCCTCGTGGTTGAAGACGTTGTAGGATCAGCTCCTCAATGAACAGATCGTCTGCCTGCCACTCCGCTTGTTCTGGAATGACAAGAATCTGAACGTTATTACGCCTCATTCTGCCTTCATACTCGTCCAATGGTATGGTCATGGCGTCGTGAGAAGTTTGCAGTTCGGTCACCTGTTTTTTAAGGATGGCTGTATCGGTCACCAGTTCTGTAGTTGTGTTCTCAACTGTACACAAACGATCTGCCATTTTCCACATATCTTCCATAATTTAGGCCACTTCTGTGACAACTGTGTCAATCCAGGTTTCGAGAGAGGTCCTTACAGTGGTTATCGCCTCTCGGATATCTTTGTTTGTAGGCTCCAAGCTCTCATTTTGGGTTGCAGCCGTACTGTGGCCTTCCTCCTGATTTTTCTGGCATGCAAATTTGTCAAGTTTGGCCTGCGTTGCTGTACTCCGCTGTGGCCCCACACTATGTTGGCTTTGTCGAAGGGGTTATGATGGAGGGCCGGGATGCAACAGCTACTCACCGCCACCTGCAGTGGGGCACCCCACTTGCCCTGTCGATTTTGGCACCTGGCACCCAACCCTAGAGCCGATGAAGCACTAGTTAGTACCATGTAGAAGGGGGGCTCTGGCCGCTCACCCCAACGTGGTGTCTGGAGGTCTCGACTCCTCTGCGATCAGAGGGTCACAGGTCTGATATCACTCCCTCCAACGAACATGAGGAATCCCCTGCCTGTTATTGCCCCAAGACTGATCACCAGCTGGAATATCACTTTGTATCCTCACCTCTTGAGGTGTATACTGGCCGCCTTTGC
Organism: Lissotriton helveticus; assembly: GCF_964261635.1. Classification (NCBI taxonomy): domain Eukaryota; kingdom Metazoa; phylum Chordata; class Amphibia; order Caudata; family Salamandridae; genus Lissotriton; species Lissotriton helveticus. Next base: position 1,328,771,647 of record NC_136068.1, on the reverse strand, counting down.
CACAACTTTGGCCTCTAGAGAAGGCTGCAAACACTGCCGGACCCCACTGAGTATTGACGTTGGGACAATGGACCGAAGATGGGCAGCAAGCAGGTTGTAGTGGCACCTATGGACTCTCAGCACTTCGTGAGGGACGCTGCGTATTCTTGAGTAGTTATGTGGTCCTCTGGGAGTTCTGCACACAAATGGTCCTCTTTGTTGGAAATGTCGACAGCCCTCAGGACTCATTGTACAGGTAGAGAGGTGGGCCGGATACTGACCGCTTTGGGCACTAGGGCTGCGGGGAAAGCCCGTTCTGGGTCTCCAAGCCTCATGTCACTATGGGTAATGGCCGCAGTGTGGGGGGTCAGCTTCAAACTGTGCCCGATTTTTCCCCTCCCCGGGGTCCACCATCTGCCAGGATGCACAGCTGTACCAAAGGGGATGATAGACGGAGCGTTTGAGAAAATCAAACACTCACCCCCAGTCAACTGATTGGGGTTTAATCCATTACCATTCTTTAGCTCACTCCACCACCCCAGTTCAGACATAGCCATATGCAAATCAGTCTGACCCTGTGCCTCATGGGAACAGTCCAGCCCAAACTGCCAAGTCATGTCTTCCCTGGACCGGAAACAAGCATCCTGGGAACGGTTTTGGATTCATAATCCTCATCAGCCAGGCACTGCTGGATGTCACCTGCGAGTCCGACATTTTCTAGGGTGAGGGCGCTGCTCAATCGCCTCCTCAGACACCAATCGCGGCCCACGCCTCAGCCGCGGTGTTGCGTAGCTCTCGTGTGCCGAGGAGCGGCACTCGTCTCCAGTGCAGTCATGTTGAGTAGAGCCGGCATCTGGAGCAGCTTCGCTAGGGTCCTCTCGATTGCTAACAATTTTCGCTTGCACCCTGGGCAGCAGCAACGACCCTCAGTAAGCCCATAGGAAAAGAGATTTGGCTGGGGTGGATCAGTTTATTTAGATATTTCGGGAGTGGCGCAGCAGAGCTCAGCTACCTTGCGTCCATTACCATCGGCAGTTGGCCACGCACAACCCCTAGAATCTTGAAATACATTTTGGCCCCAGTATTGAAGGTATTTGTTATATGACTGGGCACAATAATATGAATCACACACTAGAAGTGTGGGGAATCCATGATCCGTATTCTCCAGTGCCAGTATCAGGGCCCTGAGTTTTTCCTGCTGCACAGTGCAGTCACCAAGGACTGTGTGTTTTTTAGAGGATGGAAGTTTTCCATCCTACATGCGCCCCTTTACTCTTGCGCATGCAGCAGAATATTGGCACTTTGTCCCTATGGCAGACTGGGCAGAACCATCAGTATAAATGATGAGTTCATAATGAATTAGAGGCATTATTTTATTCAACAGAGGATATTCTTGTGCACACTGGCTTGCGTTTGTGATGTAGAATCAAATCTGTAGCCTACATCTGTAGCAGTGAGAGAGTTAGCCCATTATATCCAATGTGGATATAATGCTTTGGCATTCCGAACACTTGCTTTGGTGACGGCCTCTAAGGTCATTACCAGGGTTACAATTTGTTGAACTTGGCCCTTTTTGCAGGGTCATCCCTGAACTTTTTGCCTTCCTCCTATATTTTTTCTGACCTGTTGTTGGCTACTTTATGACTCTGGGCACTTTATCACTGCTGATCAGTGCTAAAGTGCATGCGCTCTCCATATTATAAATTAATATATGAATTGGTGATTCCATGATTGGCTGGTTTGGTTTACCTGTCATGCCCTAGTACAGTGCACCAGGAGTGCCCAGGGTTGGTAATCCAAATGCTGCTAGTGGGCTTGCAGCACTGGTTGTGCCAGCAGCCTGTAAAAGTGTGTCTAGGGCCTGCCATTGAATAGCCTGAGTGCAGTCTGGTACTGCCATGCTGACTGGGCAAGTGCACCCACTTGCCAGTCCCTAAACCTTCCCCTTTCTTCATATCAGACACCCCTATGTTAGGCCCAAGGGCAGGGTGCATTGTAAGTATAAGGTAGGGCATGCTATGGTGTGTGTGGCATGTCCTAATAGTGAATTACAGCCATTTTTGTTTTTCACTATTGCAAGGATACCTGTTCTCCAAAGGCCAGAATGGGCAGTTAGATTATTACATCTCATAATCCTAACTGGCTCAGGGAACATGGTAGAAATTCGAGTTTAATATGCCTGAACTCAGAATGATAAAATACATCTTCTATGTTTGGAAATATTACTTTTAGAAAGTAGGTAGATTCTCGTCTAACTATCCAAGCCTTCCTCTGCTAGGTGGTGTATTCCTTGTTTGGAGTTTGAGTAACAGGGCTGGGGGATTTCAGGAGACAGAATGAGTCAGCCCAGTGGTGACTAGAGAGATCTGCATCTAGATGGGAGGGAGGAGTAGGACTGTGCCTGCCCCCCACAGTGCTGGTTCCACCCCCTGTGGTGCATCTGATGTCTCTTCCCTGCACTGTGAAAGGAGAGAAGGAATCATGTCATCAAAGTGCTCCAGGGCTGTGCTTTCCCTCCGCAATGCTTGCTCCAGCTCCTGTGGGGCGTCTGATGTTTCTGCCCTGCACTGTGAAACGAAAGAAAGAGTTGTGTAAACAGAGTGCTACATAACTTGTTTAGACTGGGCAAAGGCCCCTCTGCCCTCAGAGGACAAAGGATTTTGGGGTATAAATATTGGGACCCTGATCCCAAGAGTTTAGGTTACTTTTGGACAACAAGAAGAAACCTTTGCTGAGGAGTGGAACCAGAAGAAACTGAGGAGAGACTATCCCTAAGATGAAGTGCTGCTTGGGGGATTGGCCTGCAGTGGTTGCCTGACTGCTAAAGAGAGGAGAAAGGGACTTTGTGTACTTGCATCAACTTGTAAGGATCTCCAAGGGCTTGGAACAGAGCTTGCCTCCTGCTGAAATCTCAGGGACAATAGACTTCAACCCCCAGCTCTTCAGAGTTCCTTGGGAAGTGCCTGCTGCTGTTTTGGGCCTTCTGAGGTATGCGTGTCGCCAGGAGCTGAAAGCGTGACTCAAGAGGAAGAAGCGTGTTGCCGTCGCAGCCGCTGCCATCGCATCTCTGAACAAGGGTGTCACCGCTGTAGCTGAAGCATTGCACCGCATCGAGAGAGGCGTTTTGCACCGAAGAAAAAGCGTGTTACCATCGCAGTAGCTGTCATCGCATTTCTGAACAAGGATGTCGCTGCTGTAGCTGATGCATTGCACCACATCAAGAAAAGCTCCTCCCATCCACGGAGAAGAGTGCCGCTGTCGGAGCCGCCATCGTCGCATCCCTGAACAAGGGTGTCGCTGCTGCAGCTAATGCATCTAGACGAGACTTCTCGTAACATCAGAGAAGCGTGCCGCATCTGGAAGATCTTCACGTCTTTATTTCTTTGCACCGGAACTTTGCCGCATTTCCATCGCTGCAACACTTTTGTTGTGGAAGCGTAATGTATCGAAAGGTACGTCGACTTAAAGTGGCGCATTTTAAGAACTGAACAGAACTAAGCTAAAACTACCATATTGAGTACAGTATTGTGGATTTTTGTTGTTTATGGTCTTGTGTTTAGTCTATATAAAAAATACTTATTTTTTATATAAAACCTGTGTGGTGTCCATCTGTAGTGTTGTAACTTGGTTACTGTATGTAGTCACAAATGCTTTACACATTGCCTCTGAGATAAGCCTGTCTGCTCGTGCCAAGCTACCAAGGGGGTGAGCAGGGGTTATTTTAGGAGTGTACCCCCTACCCTGACTAGAGGTAAGGGTCCTTATTTGTCACAAGTACCTACCTGTGCCAACTAGAGACCCCCAAATCTAACACAATAATTATGTGTTTACCCTGTGCTAGTGCTCTCTCTTAGAACAGCAGTCTGTACTGCTGTGAGATTTTTCCCAGTAGGTGCAAAACGCATTTTTGCATTTGTGTAATAATTTGGTTTGTATGCTATTGGTACTGTATCACCTTCATTGAACGTGATATTATTGTACCCATATGGTCCAATGACTACGTGGATCACCAAACTTGTAGGGGCATATTTACAAGCCCCATGCGCCGCCGGTGCATCACATTACGTGATGCACCGTTGGTGCAGCCTGCTAAGGGATATTAACAAGCACAGGTAAAGTCACCCTGCGTGACTTAACCTGTGCTTGTAAATATCGCCCCTGTTCATGCAGCACTTTGCGTGTTAGGGGCGGGATGTGGGTGTTGCTGTGGGTGTTCCTACGCAACTCCCATGTCCACTGATGCATTTCCAGATTTACGAGAAATCGTAAACCTGGAAATGCGTCAGTTTGCTGCGCCACCATAGGGGTGGCGTAGCCAATCAAAACGAGGAGTAATGTTTACATTTCTCCTTGTTTTTTCCTCTTTCACTGTGTGCTGCATTCTACAGCACGCATTGAAAGAGGAAAATGCCTGCAGTGATTGCTTTTGTGTAGGAAGGGGCCCCTTCCTTCACAAATGTAATCTTCCCATGGTGCAGGCAGCTGTTTCTCTGCCAGCGCTGGGGAGAGCGCAGGAATGTGACATATCATTGTAGATATGTTGCATTCCTGTGCTCTGAAAGTGCCGCAGCGTGGCGCAGCCAAAGGGCTTGCAGTGCTGCGCTGCGGCACTTTCTTGTAGATCTGCCCCGTAGTGTTTGCACTTGTGCATAAATGTTTCGAACCTAGTGTATCAGCTTGAACGGAATCCAAAATGTTTGAGTGTTCCTGTGTCTAATGTGTGCTGGTTTCAGGTAGGCCACTCCCCACGCCGCACAGCACCACCAGTGTGTCCGTGCCTTCTACCCGCTGCTGCCGCTGCTGTAAGTTCGCTGCCACTCCTTGCTTCAGCCTTTGTAATTTGTGCCTGCTCCTGTAATATTGTTAGCTGCATTTCTGTTTAGTTGTATTTGCCTGATTTGTCTTATTTTCAGTTTTTGACTGTTATTGCTGTCCCCCTTCTGACTTCTGTACTCCGCATGCTCGGTTTCCAACCGCTGTTTCCCTGCAGCCCCGACCCCTGCCCTCCAATTCGCCGCCCGCTCCCACCTACCAGCTGCTCCTCCCTCCCACCTCCCCTTATATGGCGCCCGCTGCGCGGTGAGGAGAGCGACCCTTGCCCCTGGTTTCAGGTAGAACGCTCCCCACGCCGCACAGCACCACCTCTGTGTCCGTGCCTTCTGCCCGCTGCCGCTGCTGCTGTAAGTTCACCGCCCCTCCTTGCTTCAGCTTTTATAATTTGTGCCTGCTCCTGTAATATTGTTAGTTGCATTTCTGTTTAGTTGTTTTTGCCTGATTTGCCTTATTTTCTGTTTTTGACTGTTATTGCTGTCCCCTTCTGCCTTCTGTACCACCAAACACTCGTTTTCCCACCGCTGCTTTCCCTGCTGCCCCGTCCCCCTGCTGGCCCATTGGCTTCGCCGCTCGCGCCTCCCAGCTGCTCCTCCCGCCCACCTTCCTTTATAAGGAGGCCGCTGCGCCAGCATGCCGCTGGCGCACAAAGGCAAGCCCGTCTGTGCCCATCTGAGCCTGGACCATGCCCAGCGCCAGACCCCCTGGCTCCCGTTACCGCATCGACTCCCGTCTCCGCTACGATGCCAGCACCCTCTATGAACTCAACACCGGACGATCACACACTGGCTTCCTGGCCACCCCGAAAAGCACACAAGGACCCTTCTCCTGCCAGAATTGATGCTTTACCAGCATCTGATCCGCCAATCATTCCACCGAGAAATGACTCAACTACCTCAGATGCATTTTACTCAACACCCGCTCCGCCCGCAAGCACGCCGTCAAACTCTGAGACCTACTCGACTACACCTCCCCAGACGTGGCCTTCCTGACGGAGACCTGAATGAACCCCTCCTCGGCACCCGACATCGCCATAGTATCCCTGATGGCTACAAGATCACCAGCAGGGACCACACCAACGGAACAGGAGGCGGAATTCCCATTGTCCATAGGAACACTCTCGACCAGCACAGACGACACCCTCAGCACCGCCGAACACCTACACTTCCAGATCCACACTGATCCCAACACCACCCTCAAAGGAACACTCGTCTACAGACCGCCTAGACCCCGGCCACAGGTCAGTGACTCCATCACCGACTTCGTTAGTATGCACGCCTGAACTTCCACCTCGAGAACAACAATGACACAAACTCCACCACCTTGATTGACAATCTCGCCAACCTCGGACTCAGACACCTCATCACAACACCCACCCACTCTGCCGCCCACACACTTGACCCCATCTTCTCCGCAAGCTCCCTCGTCTCCTTCAGCCACACCACCGAACACTATTGGACCGACCATCGCAGCATCCACTTCACCTTCAGGAAACCCTCCACGCACCACCGCACTCAACAGATCCCCCACGGCTACTGGTGCAAAGTCCAGACCAGCTAATTGCCACCCTCGCCCGAAGCCCACCCGTCGACCCCACCGACTCCACCGCCCGCAACCTCAGATGGTGGATCGACGACTGCGCCAACACTCTCGCCCGATCAAGAAACCCTCCAACAGACACACCAACAAGAAAGCCAGCTGGTGCACCACGGACCTCCAGGCCTCCAAGCAAAACTACCGAAAACTAGAGAAGAAATGGCACCGCAAACAGACACCGGACAGCCATACAGCCCACAAGAACGCCATCCACAGGCACCATGACCTCATCAGATCCGCCAAAAGGACCTCTTTCAAAGACCGCCTAGACAACTATGCACACAACAGCAAAGAGCTCTGCAACATCGTGAAGGAACTCTCCAACCCCAGCTCCAAAACCAACAACATTCCACCTTGCGACACCATGACCGTCAGAAAGCCACCGAGACCAATGACCTCACGGCCACCATCCACACAGCTCCCCTGCTCACTTGGACCAACATAAACGACGAGGACACAATCAAAATCATGAACACCATCTACTCCGACTCTCCGTCAGACCCATGCCCACACCACATCTTCAACAAAGCCAGCGCCACCATCGCACCCCATCTCTGCAAGGCCATCAACATCTCCTTCGAGACCTCGACCTTCCCGGAGACCTGAAAGCACGCCGAGATCAACACCTTACTCAAAAAACCCAAGGCTGACCCAAAGGACCTCAAGAACTTCCGACCCATCTTCCTGCTTCCGTTCCCGGTGAACGTCATCAAGAAGACCGTCAACAGACAAATGACCCGTTACCTCGAGGAGAGGAGCATCCTGGACCCGTCAAAGTCCAGATTTCACTGCAACCACAGCACCGAAACTGCCTTCATCGCCACCATCGATGACATCAGGGCCCTGCTGGACAACGACGAAACCGCGGCCCTCATCCTCCTGGACCTGTCAGCTACCTTCGACACTGTCTGCCATCGCACCCTATGCACATGCCTCCCCAACGCAGGGGTCCGAGTCAAGGCACTGGAATGGACCACCTCCTTCCTCTCCGGCAGAACCCAGTGCTTTGGCCTCCCCCCTTTCCGATCCAAAGCCACCGAGATCATCTGCGTGTACCCCAAGGTTCATCCATCAGCCTGACATTGTTCAACATCTACATGGCACCGCTCGCTCACGTCGCCCGACTGTACGACTTCAACATCATCTCCTATGCCGAAGACATCCAGCTGATCCTCTCCCTCACCAAAGAACCAAAGAACCCCTCACCGCCAAAATCATCCTCCATGAAGGAATGAAAGCCATCACCGAGTGGGTGAAGAACAGCCGTCTGAAGCTGAACTCGAACAAGATGGAAGTCCTCATCCTCGGCTCCACCCCCTCAGCCTGGGACGACTCCTGGTGACCAACTGCACTGGGAGCAGCACCAACACCCACCGACCACGCATGCAACCTAGGTTTCATCCTCAACTCAAAACTCTCCATGACCAAGCAAGTCAACGCCATCTCGTCCTCCTGCTTCAACACCCTCTGCATGCTCCGCAAGATCTACAGGTGGATCCCCACCGAAACAAGAAGAACAGTCACCCAGCCCCTTGTCAGCAGCAGGTTAGACTATGGAAACGCCCTCTACGCAGGAACATCAGCCAAACTCCTGAGACGACTACAACGCATACAGAAAGCCTCTTCACGCTTGATCCTCGACATCCCTCGCCGCAGCCACATCACACTACACCTGAGACACTTGCACTGGCTTCCCATCAACAAGAGGATCAACTTCAAGCTTCACACCCACGCACACAAAGCACACCACAACATCGGACCAGCATACCTCAACAGACGACTCACCTTCTATACCCCGAACCGCCATCTCCGCTCCGCCGACCTCACCCTCGCCACTTCCCCCGCATCCGAAGAACCCCCACCGGCAGCAGATCATTCTCCCACCTCGTTGCCAAGACCTGGAACACCCTCCCAAATCTCCTATGGCAGACCCAGGACCTACTAACCTTCAGGAGGCTACTCAAGACCCGGTCATTCGAGCAGTACCAGCACCCCTCCCCCCAGCACCTTGAGACCCTCACAGGTAAGTAGTGCGCTTTACAAATGTTCTGACTGCATGATTGATTGATTGATTGATTGATTGATTGAAAAGTCTTGTTTTTCCCAGTCGTAGAGTAGTTTTACACATTCTGCATTATCCAAAATGTATGTTCGGCCAAAATGTAAAAATCCTAAAATGGATTGTAGTCTTTTGAGAGTTGTTGGAGGGTGAAGTAATGCATACTTTTCTAAAAAATAGGTCACTAGGCTTTTGCCTTCACTTGACAATTAGTTTTCACAAAGCACTACCAGGAAAGCAATGAAAGAAAAATACACATGTTTTGCCGTGATACAGTGGATTATAAACTCAGTGAAGTTTACAGCTGGGCTGAAGTCTACGTTAGACGAAGGAAGAACAAACCATACTCACAACAGAAAGACACATCATCATCGGACAGTGATACCACGAACAGACCACCCAGAACCACCATTTCATCAACAATTGAATCCATGCAAACTCCAACACATATGCCAATACAAGCACACACATCGGGACAACCTTTTTTAGAGGAAGGCCACCTAGAAAAAGGCGACCCAGAAGGAGTCAAAGAAAAGGAAACACCAAACACGAGAAGCACCACGGGAGGCAAGAAAGAAAAAGGCAAGAAACAAACAACGACATTAGTTTGGTCATCAATATATCAGATCAACAATTCAGAGACACAGAACTTCTAACTTTACAAAAGGGTACTTCATATGTTCATACCACCAATACCAACCATCTGGAACTTGAAGTAAGCTTCTTCAAACTGATGCGAAAATTGCGATTACGACATTACTTTGAAAATATATTAACACCATAGACCCACATGGAACCTAACCAATTAAGAGGGTTATCGCCCCCAACTACATACATGGCACCCATCAGCAATAAAACATTGGATACATTTGAAAGTTTGGTAAAACAAGATTTATCGAAATTAAACTTTACTAACAAGGGAATAAATACCAACCTCACACAAAAAGAGTTTGGCATCATAAAAAACATTACAAATAATCCCAAAATAACATGCCAAAAAGCTGACAAGGGAGGAGCCCTAGTCATATTAAACACGGCTGACTATGAAGCGGAAGTGAATAAACACCTTTCAGATGAAACAACTTATATTAGAATGGACACGAATCACACAGACGTTTTTCACACAACTTTAAAAGAACTCATCAATCATGCCCATGACAAAGGAGTAATTAATGACAGAACAAAGAGATTCCTAATACAAGAATACCACAAGAGTCCAACCATTATATGGTCCCAAAGATACACAAGGACCCCATTCATCTACCATTCAGACCTATAGAGTCAACTAAAGGAAGTATACATGAACCCATAGGGCAATTCATAGATCGATACCTATAACCTATGGTGTTTAAAATGCAAACATTTGTAAAGGATACAACAGACTTTTGAACAAACTACAAAACCCCATAATTGACCCAGGTGAAAGCATTCTAATATGCACCATAGGTGTGATGTCATTATATACTTCAATACCTCACGAACTAGGAATAGAAGCAGTAGAACAAGAACTTCTGTACTCTGATATGAACCTAGATATTCAAGTCTTACTCATGGAATTATTACAATTAACTTTGTTCCAAAGCTCCTTCACATGGAAACCCCAATAGTTCCTACAAACAACAGGCCCTTCCATGGGAAATTGCGCAGCACCGGCGTATGCCAATTTGTTCAAGACCACATTTTAAACAAGGACCCATGTAACAGACATAGCAAATTATTTATGCGATACATTGATGACATATTCATTGTATGGAATGGCCCAGAATCTACACTAACCAAAGCATTGGACAAAATCAATCACATAAATGACGGATTACAATTTACGCATGATGTACAAAGAAAACAAATAACATTTTTGGACGTCCAAATAACTCTAGCCAATAACACATTTGAAACAGGTATATACAGGAAACCAAGTGATCGAAACAATGCATTGCTTTATGCCAGTTTCCATCAAAGTCATTGAAACAACATTTACACTATTCGCAAATGCTGCGGGTCAAACGTATCGTCTTTAGTTCACAAACAGCAATCATTAGGTTACAAGAAATGACAGAAAGCTTCATATAAAGAGCTTACCCAAATAAACTTTTAGAGGAAGCTAAACAAAGATGCCGACATAAAATAGAAATAACCTATTACAAAATCAGCAGTTACCAAGAAGAATCGCAGAGTGATGGTGTCTAAATTTTCCAAAGCAAGCCTAATAATGAAACGTATCATAAGACGACACTGGCCAATGCTAACATTGAAACTAGACTTTAAGGATCTATTGAAGGAATTACCCACCTTCACAAATACCAGGAGCAAAAATATATGGGGGAAATGCTGACACATACAATGAAAGACGACATAGGAACCCACAAAGGAACCATGGCTTGCCACAATTGCAAAAATTGCAACAACATCATAACAGGTGCAATTATAACACACCCAAGAAAAGTTCATAATATCAAACTGACAGTCACGGCTACATGTGATACCATGAACTTAGTCTACCTACTGAAATGCCCATGTGGCATAGTTTATGTTGGTAAAACCGAAAGGAAAATTAAGATCAGAATTAATTAATGTAAATCCGACATATGCACCAAGAACCCTGAATCAGTCGTGGCCAACCATTTTCTCCAAAACTACCACAATATTAGCCAACTTAAATTCTTGATCCTGGAAGTGGTATCAAAAAAAGACGGTTGAGATAACAGAAAACATCTTCTTCAACGAGAGAACTATTGGATAAAAAAACTAGACAGCATGCATCTGTTTGGAATGAATAAACGTATAGAACTGGCATGTTATTTATAAAGAAACTGAGTATCCGTTATTTCATACCTTTTTTCTCTTATGTTCATTGATTTTTGTTTTAGCACTATGTTCTTAATATCGGTATGGTTTTATCTGTATGACACGAGATTCAAATATGGCCACTGTATTCATATGACTTGACACCTTTTTCTATCCCACAGCACATTTAAAGATACCACCTTAGCCACCATAGTCAATTGACAATTAGTCCTTCCTTTATTTCCATAACCACCACGAGATTTAAATCACACTAAAACCAAGACAGACACAAACAAACCACACTCCCGACGGAACGCAGCGAGGTATGTAAACCACACCTTGCATGGCTAATAAAGCTTTGGTTTGAATCGCACATTAGTTTTAGTTCACGCCGCATTGTCTGCAGCATGATATAATGCTAAAGGCGCAGTCAGCGCTTAGCGAAAGCTCCGTTTTGGATTGTATTAGTTTAATTCACACCGTATCTTTTGCATCTTGACACAATGTTGAATGTGGTGACAATCATTAAAAAGCCTAATAAAACGGACCGTTCACATATATTTCAATCACGCCCTACTGGTATTTTCTCACATATTAGTTTTAACCCACGTCGAATCACCCGTTTTTATACACTGGCTGTGTACAAATTCGAATCTAACAAACCGTACTACTATCACCTCTCGTGTGCGCCTAATAAAACCGACCGTTCACAGATATTTCAATCACCAGGTATTTTTTCTCACATATTAGGCTTAACGCACATCAAATCACCCATTTTTTAACACCGGCTCTGCACAAAATTTGGATTTAACAAACCGTACTAGTACCACCTCTCTTGAGCACCGAAATGCATGTTATATCACCATTGTTGATCATATGGTAGGTATCCTAACGGCCACGTTCTTCATTAGCACCTTCTCACCCATATACTTGAACCAACAAAACTTTATTTAAAACACCACCAACTTGCTATCTAGCATGGGTCACCACCATCATGATATGGACTGTATAAAATACATAACATTGTGAATTACTTGCATAGTTTCTCATGATATTCATGTTTATTATAGGACTAATCCCTGACGAAGGGTAACAATACCCGAAATGCATTGGATGCAAAAGTCCAGATACTATGAGTTATATAAGAAGCATTAAATGAAGACATATAATGTATGAATAAAATACATGAATTCATATTCATTCAGCAACAATTTGTCTACCTTCAATATTAACTGAAAGAGCCCATTCGAAGGACCAAAGGAGTGCCCAGGGGGACACATTCCTTGCAGGAAGTGCAGCAATGATTTTGATTTAATGACGTTGAGAATGAAGACGTCGCCCCAGGAGCACACATAAACATTAACAAACTAGACTAATCTTTTGAAAGTCTTGTAGTAGTGCGTATTCAAACCCCCCAAAAAGAAATATTCTAAAAATAGGACATTAGGATGGGAATTTTTTTTAATTAAATTTGTAACAAACCCAGGAACTATGCGATTTATTTATTTATTTATTTGGTGTGTTTTGGTATCGCGCACAGCTACCCCAACGGGGTGTCCCGGCGCTCCTGTGTGATTACATACAACCTGGTGATTTTAAATGAGACCGAGGTCGAGGTCGATCAGTAAGTCGTTTAGCAGAACAGAAAAGTTTTGAGGGCTCTCCGAAACGGTTGTTCCTCCTTGATCAACCGGATGGTAATCGGAAGTTTATTCCAGAGGGCCGCGGTCAGTACTGGGAAGGTTTTCCCACCTGAACGGGTTTTCCTGTATCTGGGGACTGTTAGGAGATTTTTAGATGAGGAGCGTAAAGTCCTAAAATTATTATAAGGGATCAGACATGTGGATAGATAGGCAGAGCCTTTACCTTGCAAGGCCCGATGAGCCAATACCAGGGCTTTAAATTCAGCTCTTTTATGAATAGGCAACCAGTGAAGTTCTCGACGATGGGGGGTGATATGCTCACGAAGAGGAATAACTGCAACTAGTCGCACCGCCGCATTCTGGACCGTCTGTAGGCGATGACATAGCCCAACAGACAGACCAGTATAGAGAGCATTGGCGTAATCTAGGTGTGAGGTAATGAGCGCCTGTACTATAATCTTCCTGGTATTACAAGGGAGGAAGTGTATAAACTTTTTAATCATTCTAATCTTGGCTAGACAGGCGGCGGAGACTGAGTGAGCTTGCTGATGAAAAGTGAGGTTAGAGTCCCATTTGACTCCCAAATTCTTCACCGAGTCTTTTGGGACAGGGGGGGCACTTAAGTCAAGAGGCCACCAAATGTTAGGGTCAAGAGGAGAAGGCTGATGAAAAAACAAAACCTCAGTTTTCCCTGCGTTCAGCCTGAGGAAGTTACTGTCCATCCATTGAGCAATAGTGCGAAGGCAGTTTTTTAAGGGATCAAATGTGGAGGGGGGAAAGGTTGTTAAAAGAAAACAAAAGCTGGATATCATCAGCGTAGGAGGTGACCTTTAAACCAGTTTGAGCGATGATATCAAAAAGTGGGGAAAAATAAACATTAAACAAAAGAGGGCTCAATGAGGAGCCCTGCGGGACGCCCCACCGGAGCGGACGGCTGTCAGAAGTAAAAGGGGGGGTAAAAACTGCCTGGGACCGGTTGGACAGAAAAGATGATATCCATCCCAAAGCCGTGCCCCGGATGCCCTTTGAATGGAGGCGTTCAAGAAGGAGGGGATGGGAGACGGTGTCGAATGCTGCCGACAAATCCAGCAGCACCAACACCACTCTGAATCCCTCGTCTAGCCTCCATCTTACAGCGTCTGACATCTCAATTAAGGCCGACTCGGTGCTGTATCCTGGCCTAAAGCCGTGCTGCGAGTCGTGAAAAGCTCCTGTAGTTTCCAGAAAGCTCGCTAGTTGTTGTTGAGCCAGTCTTTCAAGTACTTTAGCAGGAGCAGGTAAAAGAGAGATTGGCCTATAATTGGCAGGGTCACTTGGGTCTGCATTAGGCTTCTTAATAATAGGGACCAGACGTGCTTGTTTCCATGTATCTGGAAAAAGTCCCAGCTTCAGGGAGTCGTTCAAGATTCTGTTCAGTGAAGGATTAATAATAGGGGCTAGTGACTTGTATTGTTTAGCAGGCCATGGATCCAATGGCGAGCCTGATTTAGTTTTAAGAAGTTCCGCTAGAGATTGTTCCACTGAGATCTCTGCGAAATCAGAAAACATGAGTTTGGGTCCGGAAGCGGCGGGAGAGGGACTTGTATTTGCCGGAATGATACCAGGGAAGGAATCATAGATAGAAGCTATTTTGTTTTAAAAAAGACAGAAAGATTATCACAAAGCGACTGGGATATCACTGGCGGGCGTTTCAGTGCCAGGGGGTCTGTAAAGGATCTGACTGTCTCAAATATTTCCCTAGATGATCCTTGGGAACGATTAATTTTCTCTTCTAGAAATGCTCTTTTATGTTCTATAATTTTCTTTCTATAGTTTTTTAAGGCAGTTTTATAAAGGATTTTACAGTCCAGTGAGTAGTTGGCTCTCCAGCGCCTTTCAAGGTGTTTGCATTCCGATTTAAGGTTTCGGAGATCATTTGAATACCAAGGGGCGGATGGAGCGGAGCGATAGGTTTTTATAGGCCTAACTGGGGCAATAAGATCGATTACTGAGGTTATCTGCTCGTTGAAATTAGTAAGACGTGTATCGAGATCTGAGTCCATGCCTGAAGGATCCACCAGTGGTAGGTAAGGAGCTAAGCTGTCAGGAGATATTTTGCTCCAGTTTCTACCCAGTTGTTTAGCCGGGCAAGTATGGCGGTTTATGTAGTTACATGGCAGTGTGAAGGGAATAAACAGATGATCCGACCATACTATAGGGAGGGGAGTGTGAACATCTAAATCATCCAGGTTAGTACAAATTAGGTCAAGGGTGTGACCCGCTTTGCGATCTACTCTGTCCAGGAGCTCCATTAATTAATCCTCCATCAAAGTAGGACAATGCCTCCTCATCAAAATTTGAAGTAACTCTGTTACTCTGTCCGAAAACAGCCCAGGGCTGTACTTATACTTCCTGGGGCAATCAACAGAATTGCCTGTGTGATCCTAGCACTGAAACTTATGTCAAATATCTGCTTCAAGGTGCTATATTTTGGCAGAAAAATTCATTTGAGATATCTAGTGCTTTATTTTTTTTCTGCACAAAGTTATTTATTAGTGTGGCACTGTGTGCATTTTGTACTGCAAATGTGCATGTATGTGCTTAAATGTCTGTAGTCTAATACTAGATGGTATGAAAACAAGAGATTATTCAGTTATGAGGTGCAATTTTCTATTACGCCTACGTACTTCATGTTTTGGATATTTCTTTGAGTTGATTTCAACGGGATCTCGTGATGATATGACTCACTTTCCCACACTACATGATTGCCATATAAATCAGGAGCTAGCCCACTCTTTGGAGTAAGAATGTGTCACTGATTCTGGTAAAATTACTGTTTACCCATTTGTGCATTCCATTAGGAAATCAGGTGGGCAGGCTTTTTCAGCCAAAAAAATATATTAAGCATACATCACGTTCTTCGGAAAGAGAGCCATGATGTTTCTGGATATGTCCCCATCTAACTGGAGTATACTTTCTATAAACAATCAGGAACACTTACCCTAGTATCCGGTGTTTCCACCATGATATGCTCACTCAGCACTACTGCCGCCAGATAACCCATCATGTTCTGGTGAGCTATTGTGACTTCTGCTGCACGATCAAGCATTGTCATTGCCCATTTCCCATTCAGAGCAGAGTCCTCAGCATTCTGGACATGGCTGATTTGAATTCCGGCTACCTTTTTCTTTTTGAATTGAGGTTGAGGAGTCTTTGATTTTTCTTGATTATTAATAATGTAGTCAGATGAGCATTGTAATTCCTTCTACAGTTTCAAATGCTCTTACGATCTGCACTCTGACTGTCCACCTCTCTCCGAACATGTATCGGATGACTCCTGAGAGGAAAAGAGGAACGTTTATCAGCACCCTGATACCTATCAGGCTTCCTAATGTTTTTCTTGTTCCTGAGATTATATATTTTTTCAGTGGCATCTTGCTGAGGAGACCAACCCCATGACAGCATCTTGTCCTTATTCTTTTGTTTATAATCCCATTTCTTCTTTGTTGAAGAAGCAGGTGCTTCTTTAGATCTTTCCTTTTCAGAATTACTCTTAAATTTTGGTTTTCCAAGTCTGCTCCTAAATTATCTCTACCTAGCGTAGCATAGGTTCTTCAGTAAGATTTGGTAAATCCGGCCCTTACTGTGCAGGAGTGAACTCCCTCAGGTGCTGGCATATAGTCAATACAACTGCCTTCCCTTTTATGTTACTCAACATAATGGTGGACACTGCGGCACAATTGCCCATCAGTTTCATCCCTAAGTCCAGGGCAGGTGCTGGCCCATACTCAATCTGTAGCTGCTTCAATACATCCGGTAACGGCCGCGAAGACTGTACCCCAAGTTGTGTAGTCCTCCACCGGGGGAGCCATCTTCATCGGCAAGCAAATAGTCAGTATTCTGGTTTTTTCCTGTGGGCCCGTATGGAGAAATACTGCTTCAAGCTGGCTTATTTTTTTTACTAGCAAGAATGGACTTTGCTCCTGACTGGTGGAAATCTTTCCCATAATGGCAATCATTGTTTGTGGGCTGATACCAGTAGTACAATTGTGGTTGTGAGCTTGAGAAGTATGTGCAGGGTTTACCATTAGTGTTTGTATTATGAACTGAGTGAGATTCCTGTATATTTTCACGAAATCTCTGTATAGTGTAGACATTTCTGCTGCTGTTAAATTAGCAGTGTCAGGATGCGGTGTGCATGATGCTAAGACCGGCTATGTAACTCCCTTTTTACTGGACAGACCGAGTCTCACGTTTTCAGTTGTGTGTAGGAGGGTGCCTTTGAATCAATTAATATGTTCTTGGTAAGAGAGATGAATACCTATGTCCTCATATGGAGTGTATACCTACGGTGTTTCATCTTCAATGTAGGTATGAAAAATTTGTGTTTGAGCATTTGCAGCTGGGAACAACCAGGAATAGAACACCCCTGTAATAAATACTTTGTGTGCCTCAACCACAAGGGTAACATCTCCACCCGTAGTTGGATATCAACATTTAATAATGTTATATTAACTGCATGTCTGAAGTTCTCTCCAATATTCAGTGCCTGATCCCTTTCGTCCCCAGACATAATAGAACAAATACATTTCAGAGAAGGGAATTTTTATCCTTCAAGATTGAACAACCTACAGCTTATTCATAGGGCCAACCTAATCAGCTGTGGCAGATTTCCCTATCACCATAGACGTCTCTGGTTTGGAGGTGAGTAGGAGTCTCTGAGAAGGCACACTTGAACTACTCAGGTAAACCGTAAAATAAGATCCCAACAAACACTGGCGCCATATTTTGTAGTTCCCACTAATCCGTAGAATTTACGTATTTGTGGACA
Source organism: Lissotriton helveticus (assembly GCF_964261635.1). Taxonomy (NCBI): domain Eukaryota; kingdom Metazoa; phylum Chordata; class Amphibia; order Caudata; family Salamandridae; genus Lissotriton; species Lissotriton helveticus. Next base: position 1,328,753,946 of record NC_136068.1, on the reverse strand, counting down.
ACATAAACCTTGGATGAGGTGCCTAGACTGTTTCCATGCACCCCGTAGTATATGTTGGCCAAAGACCATCTAGCTCACAGTGCCGCCGCAAGCCCCCCAAACCAAAACAGGGCGCAAATGGTTCCTGGCAATCACTAAACATGACAACACTCACTCCTCAAGAGCTGTGGTAACAGATCTAGAACCCTTTCACTCATTCACTCATGCACACTTGTTCTCAAAGAAGTACACATAGAATACAAAATGGGATGTTTTCAATATATTTATTGAATCAACAATATTTTTGTATAGAGTACATTTCCTGCGATAATCAGTAGACAGAAGCATATGAAAGTGATTACAAGTACCAAAATAGTAAATAACAGGTGTAGTTCCACCATGGTGCTAAGAACAATATATATATACATATTAGGGCTAATAAAACAAGGTGGTAATCAGACGTACTCCTACCATTCAATCCCTACCATAAGTGTGTCTAAGGTGTGTGTGAGAGTGTAGACAAGAATCTACACCATGGGAGGATCAAAACCCATTACCTGGCAGGACAGAATGTAGAATCCTGTCTTGGTCGCAAACTGGACACCCTTCAAGGCAACTGCTTTGTGAAGCATCAGCATGCTGGGACTTCTAGATGTCAGTAGAAGTGCCTCCTCTCCCTAACCCCAGGAAATGTTTATTTATGTATAATAAAAAGCATTAAAAAAAGCATCCTTGCGATGTATATGCAAATTATCATTCTTTATGGCTAAGCAAATAGCCCTGTCACCCGTGGAATGACATTTGTACACTGTATGCAAAGGCCTTAAACCCAGTGTTCCAGGCATCATGATAATGTTGCGCGAAGCGAGATTTGTAAGCAAAGCAGTTTCAGAGAAACTAATCTAAGATTGTTTGGCACGCAAATATGTGCAAAAGGTCATCATGAAATGTTATTGTGTAAAAAGAGGGTTATGTAAGAAAATGTGCAGTGTTTCTACATGGGCTAAACTAGGGCACATAACAAGGGGTGTGTGTAGTAGGGTGTGGGGTAGACTGACCTCTCCTTTTAGATCTCTATCTCAGATGATGTGTGTGTGTAATAGGTTGTAGAGAGGGACTGCCCTCTCCTTTCAGACTTCTCTCTCAGATGACGGGTGTGCATAATACGTTGTGGGGAGGGAATGGCTACTCCTTTCAGACCACTCTCTCAGATGGTGGGTGTGCATAGTAGGGTGTGAAGGACTGACCTCTCCTTTCAGACCTCTCTCTCAGATGATGGGTGTGTGTACTAAGGTGTGGAGAGGTGTTATGTTTCATATAGGTACCCTTATATAGGCACAGGTAGTCACCTAACATTTCACGTAGATTCTCTCTACCATTACACTACATACCGGTTCTTGGGACTGACCTTTTACTATCCTCATCCATTATGCATGAGGATTGTTGGAAACTCAGCAGGACTACCATATCCTGCATAATAACTAAGTCTGACATGACACAGCAAGGTAGAACCCCTGAGGGTACCACTTCAGGTATATAAATAGCATATCTTGCTAAGGTAGTCAAAGGAGAAAAGGACTTTCATGCCGACACACTGACGCGCGCCGCTGAGGCTCCTACACAAAGACACTCCAACTCGCAGTGGTCTGACATCCCTTGTGGGTGTCCATCTCCAGAAAAAGACAGGGTCCCACAGTCTCTCACTTCAGGTAAGGGGTTGACTTTATCCTAGAGGGATTCTTGGCTTTACACCTACATACATGCTAGGAACACTTATGTACATCTAGTTAGGGTTGCATCGTAGGAGTACGCATTTTGCTGTCATGTATTGTATATACATGCCTGTATTCATTGTTTTAGCACAATTGTAGAAATCTTCCATTCTTTTACTCTGTTAGTACTTGTAATCATTTATATCTGTTACTGTCTAATGGTTGTTTCAGTACACCTGTTTTACACTAGAATGACGCAGGTTCAATAAATGCTTATTGGAAAAAGGTCCTTACCCTTTATTCTGTGTATCTCTCTGAGACAAAGTGAGTACGAGTGACTGAGCGGAAAGTATTGCACTGTTTCCACGATTCTGAGGGATCAGGGTTGTCATGTTCAATAGGGCCAAGAACTATTCTCTCCTTGGTAAGAGGGGTTTCTAGTGGTAGTGTGAGCTAGCTGGTTTACAGGCTAACATACCCGGTGGGGGTGTCTACAATCAGTCTGGACACCAATCCTAAAGTGTATGTTGTCTAAACACGCAGATCCTATATTGGTTTCTAGAAACAACACGTCATTGCGCCTCTAACTCTGCTTTAGTACTTATTTAACGATCAAATCTGAGTAGTTCAGTCCGTGCTATTCTCAGAGACCCCTACTCACATTTCCCCAGAGACGTCTGAAATGGGAAGGGAACTACCTGTGACAGCTCAGTAGGCATATCCTATATATTGCTGAAGGTTTATCGAGCTTGAAGGACAAATTGCTCCTATTGTGCATAACACCTTATCTCTGTTTCCTTGAAACTCTTCCTTGAGAAACCTTTGTCAACAATGGCTGAGGAGGATGCCTCTGTGTGAGCACAACATACTGTAGTCAGGGAGGAAGAAGAGGAAAATTAAATCAACATTTCAGCTAATGTTGGAACTGCCCTTACTCAAATGTTAACCATTATTGATAATGGGGTAGCCCTTAAAGTCACTCTGGACCTTGGCGCAGTACTGGAATAAGAACAATGGTCCGTGACCAAAATTTGAATCAATTATAGAATAGTTATTGCCTAGAACATTGCAATAAAGTTACTAAATAACATAGAATGAGGCACTGTGGTGCATATACAAAATTGTGCATCCAAACAATTACGTAGACCACACATACACACAAATGCCACAATATCTGATAGATTTCAAGATATTTAATGAGCAACTCAATTGTTAATGTACTTCACATAGGTTGCGCGCAAAAGGGGAGAGGTGAACAGAGTAGAGTAGTGGTGTTTAGAGGTGGAAAGGTGAATCAAAGAGTAAGATATAAACAATTTAACACATTTTTAATACTGATAGCAAAGATCAGTTCCAGCAAGCCTGTCCAAGGATGGTTTACAAGTAATCTGTAAATCATTCAACATGCATGAAATGCAAGGGGGGTGCTAGAGGGCGCACAGCGGAATGGCTGCTTCTTAAGGCAGCTCCGCCGGCCAGGTTCTATGCTCGGCGAGATCCAGCGGATACTAAGTGCTTGCGAGATCACGGATGACATGAACTGTGATCGGAAATCGGTGTGCTTATTGTGAGCGTGGTTGCGGAAACGATCGTGCACTTTTGCAGGAAATAATTCGGTGTTAAGGAGCGCTGCTGAGAAACTGCCGGGCGAACTAAGATGGTGGCGCCCTGCGACTAATACAATCGGACACCTGAGACCCTTCTCGTCTGCCTGCGCTCTACGAATATGCAGCGTTAAGCGCCAGAGGAAGTTGTGGTGGAAATCGAAGTTCGGTGAGATTGCATGGACTGTAATTCAAGGCTAAGTAAAGATTGTATGCTAGTACTGTGACTGTGAATGACTTAAGATGGCGGCACCCCGAGCGTAACCTGCCTGGATAAACAAGACTGTATATGACTGAACACATGCCCTAACCCTATAAAGCCTGGCGCCTGGGACTAAGATTGTACTAATCACCTTCGGCAGAACGAAAAATAACCACTGCCCATATCTCCTGCTCTGCATTTGCCACTAGCACTAAAGTGGCGCCAACCGGAGAACTAAGATGGCGGCGCCCTGGGCTCTGTTAAAAAATTTGCGGAATGCCTGGAGGAGGGTGTGCTTGAAACTGACTGCTGCTACAATAGGAAACGTTGGGCGCTGGTGGTAGTAGGAAGAAACATTCATTGTAGCACAGCGAGCCGTCAGATGCAGTCTGAGGCCCCTTTGAGGTGTGCGGCAGGGTTCCCTTCACGCGCGAGGAACACCGTGTAGCGCTGACCACTATCTGCAGCAGGGATGAAAGAGGACCACAGCATTACAGCATACGATCACACATGGTGCCGGAGTCAGCACGGGCGTGCTGCTAGGCTGCAACAGCGAATGGGGCTACAGATAACGACGGTCAGTGCTTGTCACAGGGAGAGACACTAATGGAGAGAAGGCTTCCCAGGGCTATACTTTGAACGGAGCGCGGGACCTTGCTGTTAGCGGCTGGGAGGTGTGAATGCGGGATCTACTCACCCATCACGATTCACGAGGGGTTACTGGCGCATACTACTAACGCACACAAGCTCTTGACCCTGCAACAGCAATGGGCAAACCGGACAAAGTACAGGCCAAGATCACTTTTGAAGGCCCAAAAAAACCTGCGAAAGGAGCCACAGCTCAATTAGATGCAGACATGGGTGACGACGCAATACCAACCACTGGTCTGGAGCAAGTTCTTAAGGATATACAAAAAAGTCTGCTGGATGTGCATGGCAAATTGGTCACTATAATTTTGGTACCTGGATGTGCACTGCCGGCTGAGTTATAATTTACGTTAATTTTCCGTGCTCCCAGGTATCACTCACTGCTCTCGAGTGTGTATAAAATATCAAGGTCAGCAGAACATAGAACTTTGATCTGTCTCCTTGGGCACAGGATGTGCTGAGAATCCAGCTAAATATTACGGTCAAGTTTTTGCTTCAAAATAAACAATATCGCATTGTTGTTAGTTCTTCATGATAATTGTTTTATTCAATGATTTTTCATCTCAGTTGGATGTTATTTTCACATCTCATTGTATATTCATCATTCAATCATTTTCAAAATAATTGTATTAACAATCTTGTTCATTCATATTTCCTTTACTCCCAATGCATTTCGGCGCCCTGCGCCTTTGTCAAGGGATTGATCTGTCAAAAGAAAATGATTGAATGATGAATATACAATGAGATGTGAAAATAACATCCAACTGAGATGAAAAATCATTGAATAAAACAATTATCATGAAGAACTAACAACAATGCGATATTGTTTATTTTGAAGCAAAAACTTGACCGTAATATTTAGCTGGATTCTCAGCATATCCTGTGCCCAAGGAGACAGATCAAAGTTCTATGTTCTGCTGACCTTGAAATTGGACACTATCACACTGAGGGTGGATAACATGGCAGCGAAGCTAGATAAGCACGGCGAACGCCTTGTGGAGGCAGAAGCACGCTTGTCATCGGTGGAAGATGAATCTCATACCACCACTCAGAGATGCTCTGACATGGAGAAACTACTCGAGGTCATTAAATCTAAATCTGAGGATATGGAAGCAAGGTCCCGAAGAAACAACGTTCGAATAGCGGGACTGGCAGAGACCACTAACACTGGTAAGATGGAGACCTACGTAGAAGACCTGCTCAGAAACATATTCGGGGCGGAGCACTTATCTGCGGTATTTATCGCCGAGCGAGCACACCGCTCTCTTGCTCCCAGACCAAAGCCAGGGGCACCAGCGTGTCCCATAGTCGCCCGACTATTAAATTACCGGGATAGAGACCTTATCCTGAAGATGGCGAGAGAAAAGAAAAATATCGAATACCAAGGTAACAAATTAGAGTTTTACCTGGATTTCACAATGAGCGTCCAACTGGCCCGCGGAGAATTTGTGCCCATGAAACAAAAATTGCACGAGATGGGACTAGAGTATGCAATGTTGTACCCTGCTCAATTGAAGATCACAAAGGACGGCAAGACCACCATCTGCCACACACCACAGGAGGTGCAGGAGCTCATTAAACGTATTAGCCAGTGATGACAGGAACAGAGACGTGCCGAGCAGCACCAAGATTCAGACTGAAATGCTTCAGACTGGATTCCAGAAAAAGCAGCGAATTTGAGAGGTGACAGTAAGACCCCAACCTTGGCGGATAGAGACACTGCACACACTGTACTGAACTGTGTTGCCAGGATGGCTATCAGAGATGCTGGGTTGTGCGATCGGCCTGCTGACAAGCTAATTAGGATGAACTGTATGAACGGCGGTGCTTCATCGGACACTACTGCAAGTCGTGAGTATAGAGGGGCTTTGTGAAGTGTAACACGCCATGTGGACTGGCATCCATGAACTCATGCACTCTCACATTCACAGTAGTTATGTGGTTCTCAGTGGTATTACGAGCAATTGTGTAACCGACAGAAGATCTAGTCTACAATATGCTCACTGTTGATATGGAACTATGTTGGAAAGAACCAGAAATTTGACACTTTGCTATAGATTGGTAGCAAGGAGGGAATATGGTAGTATTGGAACATGAACTCTATGCAAATTGTGAAAACGATTCTGTAATAATCCTGCATAGGGATGATATTAGCCAAGGTGCAGGTACTTTATGATGTAATTGATAACCTGGCCACATCCACTCATGCTGGATGCTGATGTGTGACCTAGATAGACCCCCCCAACAGGGTGTTCCCCTACCAAAGTTACGAACTGTTAACTGTTTTTCTCAGGGTATGTCTTTGGCATGATAGGGTTGCCAAAGTGGGAGGGGGTGGATGGGAAGTTCTGAGGGAGTTCGTATTAATTCACTGCATTTGAGAAACACTGACGCACTCCAACATAGGTGTTCTCACAAAATTGCTGCAATCTTGTCACTTTATGCGAGAACCAGGGGTTCCAAAGGGTGCACTATGGGGCACGGAAATACAATGGTACGTAAGATGTGACTGGTAGGAAACAGTCAGATAAACTAACACTTATGACATGGAATGTACGGGGTCTTAAAAACCCGAAGAAAATACGGCAAGTATTAGCCTATTTCACTAGACTCCATGTCGACATTGCATTTATACAGGAGTGTGGGCTGTATAGCTTAGTGAGTGCATATGTATATCATTGAGTAAGTATGTGATAGTATCTGTATGAATAAGTGGGTGGGTGTGTATATAACTGTATAGGTGAGTAAATGGCTGTCTGATTGACTTTATAGATGAGTGAGTAGGCGTGTAATTAGCTCTATGAGTGACTGACAGTGTGAATAGCTGTATGACTGTATGAGTGGCTATATCAGTGACTGTGTTAGAGAGTGAGTTGATGTCTTAGGGGCTTCATGGGTAACTGAGTGAATATGTGTGTTGACCTCTGAATCAGTGGGTGTATTCTTGAGAATGGTAGCATGGAAGTTGTAGTGAATGTATCCAACCAAACACACCAAAGCACACCAGATGGTTGTAGCTGTCCAATAAAATTCAAGCCTTGAGAAAGCCCAGGGGGACTAAACGTACGTTGGCTGCTGCTGAATGTCATGTTTAATGAAATGGAAAACATCAAACTAAAGGACCTGACACAACAATTGTGGTGGAATTCTTTATGACAAAATCTTTTTGACTGGTTGATCCACAGAGTTTGGACATTGGATGATAGTAACAACCATCTGGTGTGCTTTGGTGTCTTTGGTTGGATATTGTTCTAGGCTATTTTCAGTCCTAGTTGATTTATATCCAGGTGGGTGGGTATTGTGATACCACAAGAGCACCCTACAATACTCCAGTATCAAGAACATAGTGGAGACAAATTGAACATAGATGTGCAGATCATAGAGCATACCCACAATCTTTGGAAATGGAGTGGATGTATGAAAGGGTACATTGGGAGTGAGTGGGTGCATCAGAGATTCTGTGAATGATGTAATGAGTGTTGTCATCAGTGATGTCAGTTAAGATGTCATTAGTGATGTTGTGAGTGATGTCACTGACCATATCATGAGTGATGTAATATGTGCTAAATAGAGTAAAACAAATATATGCATGTATGTTGGAATGAGTGTCTGACTGGTATATGGATATGATGGATGATTGAATGAGTGCCTGACTGGTGCATGGATGTTACAGTGAGTGCAGGAATAATGCCTAGGTGAATCTATGACTGCATGGGTAATTTATGTGACTGCATGGGTTGTACCTGGATGATTGGAGGAGTGCATAGGAACTGCTTGGGTAATTTGATGACTGCATGGGAGGGTTCTGGTTGATTGGGTGAGTGCATGGGTAGTGCCTGGGTGATTGGGTGAGAGCATGGGTAGTGCCTGTGTGACTGTATGAGTGTAAAGGTAGGGCCAGGGTGATTGAGGAAGTGATGGGTAGTACCTGGGTGATCAGATGACTGCATGGGTAGTGCCTGGATAAATGGCTGAGTGTATGGGTAGTGCCATGGTGATTTGATTACTGCATGCATAGTGCATGTGTGATTGGATGAGTGCAAGTGTAGTGCCTGAGTGATTGGATCTGTGTACGGATAGTATCTGGCTGATTGCATGAGTGCATGAGTAGTGCCTAGGTAATTGGATGAATGTAAGGGTAGTTGCTGGATGATTGAATGGGTCATGGGTAGTGCCTGGGAGATTGCATGACTGCATGAGTAATGCCTGAGTGATCGAATGAGTACAAGCACAGTGCCAACATGATTGCAAAAGTGAAGTGCAATGCCTAGATCATTGGATGAGTGCAAGTACAGTGCCTGAGTGAATGAATGATTGCAAGTGCAGTGCCTGGATAATTGCATGACTGCATGGGTAGTTCCTGAGTGAATGGATGAGTACAAGTGCAGTGCCTGGGGGAATTGGTAAGTGCAAGTGCAGTACCTGGATCATTGGATGGGTGAACTTGCAGTGCCTTGGTAATTCCATGACTGCATGGGTCATGCCTGGTTGGTTGTTTGAGTCCAAGTGCACTGCCTGGATAATTGCATTAGTGCAAGTGCAGTACCTGGATACATGGATAAATGCAAGTGTAGTTGCATGAATGAATGATTGAAAGTGCAGTGCCTGGGTGAATGAATGAATACAAGTGCAGTGCCTGGGTGATTCCATGACTACATGGGTAGTGATTGTAAGGGTTCAAGTGTTCTGCTTGGATTATTGCATGAGTGTAAGTGTAGTGCCTGGATAATTGAGTGAGTGCAAGTGCAGAGTTGGGTGAATAGATACCTTCAACTGTAGTGCCTGAGTGATTGGATGAGCACACAAGTAGTACCTGGGTGATTCTATGAGTGCATGAGTAGTGTCTGAGTATTTGGATGAGTGAATGGGTTGTGCTAGGATGATGGGATGAGTGTCTCTGTACTGCCTGTGTGACTTAATGAGTGGACGTGTAGTGCCCGGGTGAATTGATGACTACAACATAAGTGCCTGGGTGAATGATTGAGTGCATGGGTAGTGCTTGTGTGATTGTACAAGTGCAAATGCAGTGCCTGGATGATTGTATGACAGCAGAGGTGGTGACTTAGTGAATGTATGAGTGCAAGTACAATGCCTGGATAAATTGATAAGTGCAAATAGGTGCAGTGCCTGAATCATTGGATGAATGCACTTGCAGTGCCTGGGTGATTTAGAGGGAATTTAAAGAAGACAAAAAAGAGTGTCTTGGAACCCCCCTTGCTAGTTTGCATACCAGGTATTGAGCCCTATCTCTCTTTTTACTTCAGTCACGCCAAATTATTTTATCTCATAAGATTTAGGTTCGGTATTTCACACTTTTTGGTTTCTTACCCCTGCAAAGTCTATTGCAATGCCAAACTAGATCAGTGTCCTTGTGACTTGCAGTCTGTACAGTGTACATTACAATTTATATTCTCTTCAGTTATTGCTGCTAAGAAAATGCTAAAACCAACAGAGTTGCATGCTGTGGCATTATAACAACTCTTGACTAAGACTGTGCGACATTCCAAATCCACTCCCAACAGGCCGATAGAAATGCAATATTTTTTATTTATTGACATTTATTTAAGGATGAATATGGAAATACTTTTATTCCACTTGTGCTTCGACGTCATTACATCAAACCACGGCGTGCTTTTATCATTCCTCTTTTAAAGTTTGTAAATATTAGGAAGTGTCGGGCAGCATTATATCACCTCCAGCTTTTAAAGGATGAATTTACTTGACTAATGATTTATAGATATATTTCATCGGCTGTTCATTCAAGGGACATTGTTGGAAAATTATTTTATCTTATCTGTTTTAACAAGGATCAATCATGCGCTCTGTTACTTGTGGGTAAGGCGTTTTTACAAATGTATTTGTACCCTGACCTTAACCTTTGAGGTGATTTGTGGAAAATATTAATTATAATTTCTGACACTTTGACAATGAAAATGGTTCTGTTTTGGGAAATATTATTCTCTGTATGTTTTTCACTTTTTAACCTGTTTTATGTGTTTTGATGCTTTCTTTTATGGCGAATTATTAGCTGAAGAAAGATTTTTTTGACTGACTGACTGACTACACTCCTCAAGAGTTGGCATCAAACATGCAATATACTTCTCTACCTCAAAATTATACATTACTTCTGCAGCTGAAATATTACTTGGAAACAGATTTGTGATGAGTCAGGTTTCTAATACCTCTCTTTCCTTCTTTTGCGAGGACTCGCACTATTATGTCTTTTGGTATATCTCCATAATGCATATCTGATGCTTGGCGCATATTTTTGATTAACTCTTTGTAATAGAAGTTTTCCCAGTGTTTACATTTCCAATACTTCCTAGTGAACTCCTTGTTTCATTATATAGTAGTTTCTTGTTTATAGGTAGTCCTTTTACTGGAGCTAGTTGTAGCATGTCTCCAAAGACTTTTAAGTGTTTTCCTCCAAAAAGCATGTTGAAGTCAATATTTGCTGCATTCTGAAATGTATAAAAGCAAGCATTAGGTTTGACACCATGCTGACTTCATCAATAATTAGTAGCTTTAATTTCTTTAATACTCTTGCCACTTCATGGCAAGCATCACCAGATGATTTGTTGTATTGACATTTTTGTCATGTTCAACAGGCAGCATTAATAATCGATGAAGGGTGACTCCTTTAGTATTATGTGCACCTAGGCCTGTTAGAGCAGTACCACACATGACAAATTAAAATCTGTTGTCTTCTGTAAATAACTTGTTAGTACTATCATTAAGAAACTTTTTCCAGTTCCTGCTTGACCACATATGTACAATATAACTGGTTTATATGTAGAACATGCACACTCTTTTTTCTCATGCAGAAATCCATGTTTTACTTTACCTTTCATGTCATGTCATGATCTGTATTCAATTGCTGTATTAGTTGTTCTAGATCCGCAGTACCCTGTCTTACTTGCTGCATGCATTCAACAACATATTAATGTCAATCAATCAATCAATCAAAGCATTTCTATAGCGCACTACTCACCCGGAGGGTCTCAAGGCGCTAGGGGAGGGGGGGTCCGCTACTGCTCGAACAGCCAGGTCTTGAGCTGCTTCCTGAAGGCGAGGTGGTCCTGGGTCAGGCGGAGGTGGGTCGGGAGGGAGTTCCAAGTCTTGGCGGCAAGGTAGGAGAAGGACCTTCCCCCTGTGGTGGCTCTTCGGATGTGGGGGACGGCGATGAGGGCGTGGCCGGTCGATCGAAGCTGGCATTTGGGAGCGTAGAAGTTGAGGCGGCTGTTGAGGTATCCTGGGCCTTGATTGTGCAGGGCTTTGTGTGCGTGGGTGAGGAGACGGAAGGTGATTCTCTTGTTGACCGGGAGCCAGTGCAGGTCTCTCAGGTGTCCGGAGATGTGGTTGCGACGGGGGATGTCCAGGATGAGTCGTGCTGAGGCGTTCTGGGTGGTGGTGTTGCGGTCGTTTTTGTTCTCCAGGTGGAAGTTGAGGTCCCCGAGGAGGATGTAGTCAGCGGAGGGGAGGGCATGCGGGCTGACGAAGTTGGCGATGTCCTCGCTGAATTGTGTGCGTGGTCCCGGGGGTCTGTAGACGAGGGTGCCTCTGAGGGTGGTCTTGGGGTTGATGTGGATCTGGAAGTGCAGGTGCTCGGCGGGTGCGAGGGTGTCGTCGGTGTTGGTCGTGATGCGGATGGAGTTCCTGTGGATGATGGCGATGCCTCCTCCTGTCTGGTTGACGCGGTCCCTCCGGATGATCTTGAAGCCGTCCGGGATGGCGATGGCGATGTCGGGCGCTGAGGAGGCGTTCATCCAGGTTTCCGCTTCATTTCGAATGATTCGCTGTCCAAGAGAATCTTGACTTCCCAGTGCTAAACCTTGACTGCTCTGAGAACTATTTCTTGCTATCTCATCAACAATGGTTTCTTCTTGTTTTTTCACAGCATTGAATAAGTCGTCATAACTGTCAAATTCTCCAAGAAACTCGCTTTCAGTTCATCATGGCTTAAACAACTGTAACAAGGCTAAATAGAAAAAGTCTATTTTGTATGAAGTTTAGCAACCTACCTGTCAATGGTTGATTGCATTTCATTTGTTATATCTGACCAAACATCCATTACATCCAACCACAGCACGTTTTCCTTCTTCTATGTTTTCACTGACATTATTTCCGAATATATAATGCTGAAGTATTTCATAGAGGCAAACCCTTTCCAGATGAGGACTTCTTCTTGGATAGTACATATCCATCAAGTTACTCTTCAGAATATCTGTACTCTGCGTCACAAATTCTGCTAAATATTGGATTTAAGTCAAAGTCTTCAGTACTTATAAGCATTAGCAAGCCCTAAACTCACCCATAGAACTCCTAGAACTCCTCTGGATTTAAAAAACAAAGTAGCTGAGCTTAACCAGTGTATGCATTCATAACAGCCTATCTCTCTGTGAGAAGCATTTTCAAATTAAAACCCTACAATTTGTTTATAAGCGACCCTTGACCCTACCAGGTAGGTTGCTCCCCTTCCGCACAGCACCGCCTGTGTCTCCCTGCCTCAGCTGCCGCTGCTGAGGACGTTCGAGGCCCTCCACCACCCGCAGGCTACCACCTGCGCCTCATCCCTGGTGGCCAGTGGTAGGCCGTAGGTAGGTTTGTTCATCCTCCGCTTTATTGCTTTTATTGTATTGCCTGTATTTTCATTGTTGTGTCTGTGACTGCTGTTGTCTGTCTTTCCCCGCTGCCTGTTCGTGGTCCATGCCCCTTTGTCTTCTCTCTGTTCCCCTCGCTGTCCCCGTGTTCTCTCTGCCCGGTCTTTCCTTCTGTACCCCTCGCTGCCCCTGTGTCTCTGCCCAGCTTTCCCTTCTGTTCCCCCCGCTGCCCCTGTGCCTCTCTGTCCGTTCTACCCTCTGTTCCACTCGTTTTTCCCTCGTTTTTTGTGCCTTTCTGCCATCTGTTCCACTCATTTTCCCCTCGTTTTTGTGCCCTTCTGCACTCTGTTCCACTCGTTTTTTTGTGCTCTTCTGCCCTCTGTTCCACTCAATGTTTTGTGCCCTTCTACCCTCTGTGCCACTCGTTTTACCCTCGTTTTTGTGCCTTTCTGCCCTCTGTTCCACTCGTTTTACCCTCCTTTTTTGTGCCTTTCTGTCCTATGTCCCACTTGTTTTTTCCCTCGTTTTTTGTGCCTTTCTGCCCTCTATTCCACTGGTTTTTCCCTCATTTTTTTGTGCCCTTGTGCCCTCTGTTCCACTTGTTTTTTTGTCCCTCTGTGCCACTCGTTTTTCCCTAGTTTTTTGTGCCTTTCTTCTCTCTGTTCCACTCATTTTTCCTCATTTTTTGTGCCTTTCTGCCCTCTGATCCACTCGTTTTTCCCTCTTTTTTTGCCTTTCTGCCCTCTGTTCCAATCGTTTCCCTCTTTTTTTGTGCCCTTCCACCCTCCGTTCCACTTGTTTTTTGTGCCCTTCTGTCCTCTGTGCCACTCGTTTTACCCTCGTTTTTTGTGCCTTTCTGCCCTCTGTTCCACTCGTTTTACCCTCCTTTTTTGTGCCTTTCTGTCCTATGTCCCACTTGTTTTTTCCCTCGTTTTTTGTGCCTTTCTGCCCTCTATTCCACTCGTTTTTCCCTCATTTTTTTGTGCCCTTGTGCCCTCTGTTCCACTTGTTTTTTTGTCCCTCTGTGCCACTCGTTTTTCCCTAGTTTTTTGTGCCTTTCTTCTCTCTGTTCCACTCATTTTTCCTCGTTTTTTGTGCCTTTCTGCCCTCTGTTCCAATCGTTTCCCTCATTTTTTGTGCCCTTCCACCCTCCATTCCACTTGTTTTTTGTGCCCTTCTGTCCTCTGTGCCACTCGTTTTTCCCTAGTTTTTTGTGCCTTTCTTCTCTCTGTTCCACTCATTTTTCCTCGTTTTTTGTGCCTTTCTGCCCTCTGATCCACTCGTTTTTCCCTCTTTTTTTGCCTTTCTGCCCTCTGTTCCAATCGTTTCCCTCATTTTTTGTGCCCTTCCACCCTCCGTTCCACTTGTTTTTTGTGCCCTTCTGTCCTCTGTGCCACTCGTTTTTCCCTCGTTTCTGTGCCCCTTTTGCCTTCTGTTTCACTCGTTTTTTGTGCCCCCTTTTTCCTCTTGTTACCTTCGTTGTCCCTCACCGCCCTCGCCGCTGCATCCCCTGCCGTACAACCCCTGACTGCCCACTGCCCTTTCGCTGCCCCCGTCTCCCGCCTCCCAGCTTCTCCTCCCTCCCACCTCCCCATATATGCCAGCCGCTGTGCGGCCGCACCACTGGCACGCAGATGTTGCGCCTGTCCTCGCCTGGACCGCACCCAGCACCAGAACCCCTGTCCCCCGTACCCACCACGATGACCGCCGCCACTATGACACCAGCACTCTGCACGCTCTCAACTCCGGATGCAGCCACACCTGCTTCAAGACTGCTCCGAAACGCATACACGTCCCCGTCACCGCCAGGAACTGCAGCTACACCAGCCTCAGAGCCGACGAACCACTCGCCAAGAAAGACTCCAACCACCTCAGATGCATACTACAGAACACCTGCTCCGCACGCAAGCATGCCGTCGAGCTCTGGGACCTGCTCAACACAACATCCCCGGACGTCGCCTTCCTGACAGAGATCTGGTTTAAAGACTTCTCCGCACCCGACATCACCATAACCATCTTAGACGGCTACAAGATCACCTGCAGAGACCGCACCAACGCAGTCAGAGGAGGAATTGCCATCGTCCACAAGAACAGCATCAGGGTCTCGACTAGCACCGACAACGCGCTCTGCACCGCCGAACACATGCATTTCCAGATCCACACAGATCCTAATTCCACCCTCAGAGGCACCCTCATCTACCGACCCCCGGGATCCCGCCCCCAGTTCAGCGACTCCATTGCTGACTTGATCAGCATGCACACCCTGACCTCCACTGACTACATCCTCCTCGGAGACCTGAACTTTCACCTTGAGAACAACAACAACAACAACTCCACAACCCTGATCGATAACCTCGCCAACCTCGGACTGAAGCAACTCGTAACAATGCCCACCCACTCCGCCGGCCACATGCTCGACCCAGTCTTCTCCTCAAGCCCCTAAATCTCCATCAGCCACACCACCGAACTCCTCTGGACCGACCACCGCTGCATCCACTTCGCCTTCCAGAAACCCACCGCACACCACTGTACCCAACAGATCTCCCCGCCGCTGCTGGTGCAAAATCACCGAAGACCAACTACACACAAACCTCGCTCTCAGCCCTCCCACTGAACCCTCCAACACCGACGACGCTGCCCACAGCCTCAGACGCTGGATCGAGGACTGCGCCAACACTCTCACCCCGCTGAAGAAACCACCCCACAGAGACACCAGCAAGAGGGCCAGCTGGTTCACCCCAGAACTCCTAGCCTCCAAGCAAGCCTGCTGTAAACTAGAGAAGAAATGGCACAGTGAACAAACTCCGGACAGCCACGCAGCACACAAAGACGCCATCCACAACCACCACCACCTCATCAGTGTGGCCAAGAGGACCTCCTTCAAAGACCGCCTCGACAACAATGCACACAATAGCAAGGAGCTCTTCAACATCGTGAAGGAACTCTCCAACCCCAGCTCCATCACCAACTACATACCGCCGTAGCAAGCCCTGTGCGGCTCCATCACCACCTTCTTCCACCGCAAGATAGCAGACATCCACGACAGCTTCAACACCCAGACAGCCCCAACAGGCAGCAACACAGCAGACCCTCCGTACACCATGGACCACGACCCCCTGCTAGCCTGGGCCAGCATGAGCATCAGATGGCACCATCAAGACCATGCGCTCAATCCACTCCGGCTCTCCGCCGGACCCATTCCCGCACCACAACAGAGGAAGCAGCACCATCGCACCCCACCTGCGCAACGTCATCAATCTCTCCCTTGAGATCGCGACCTTCCCAGAGATCTGGAAACACACCGAGATCAACGCCCTATTCAAAATACCTAAGGCAGAACCAAGAGACCTCAAGAACTTCCGGCCCATCTCTCTGCTCTCCTTCCCGGCCAAGGTCATCGAGAAAACCGTCAACAGACAGCTAACCCAATATCTCGAAGAAAACAGAATCCTGGACCCTTCCCAGTCAGGGTTCTGCAGCAACCACAGCACCGAGAATGTCCTCATCGCCACCACCGACGACATCAGGACCCTGCTGGCCAACGGCGAGACCACAGCACTCATCCTCGTAAACCTCTCTGCCGCCTTCAACACTGTCTGCCACCACACACTACGCGCACGCCTCCACTTCGCAGGGATCTGAGACAAGGCTCTGGATTGGACCACCTCCTTCCTCTCCGGCAGAACCCAGAGCGTCCGCCTCCCCCATTCCGTTCCAAAGCCTCCGAGACCATATGTGGTGTACCCCAGATATCCTCCCTCAGCTCAACGCTGTTCAACATTTACATGGCCCCTCTCGCACACATAGCCCAACACCACGATCGCAACATAATCTCCTATGCCGACAACACTCAGCTAATCCTCTCCCTCACTAAGGACCCCATCACAGCCAAAGCCAACCTCCACGAAGGAATGAAGGCCGTCTCCAACTGGATGAAGACCAGCCGTCTGAAGCTGAACTCAAACAAGACGAAGGTCCTCATCCTCGGCTCCAACACTTCAGCCTGTGACGACTCCTGGTGGCTGACGGCACTGGGGGCAGCCCCGACACCCACCAAGCACGCACCCAACCTGGGACTCAATGCTCTCAATGACCAAGCAAGTCAACGCCATCTCCTCCTCCTGCTTCAACACCCTCCACATGCTCCGCAAGATCTCAGATGGATCCCGACAGATTCAAGAAAGACAGTCACCCAGGCCCTCGTCAGCAGCAGACTCGACTACGGAAACGCCCTCTAAGCGGGAGCCCTGGCCAAGGTTATCAAACAACTACAACGCATCCAAAACGCCTCGGCGTGACTGATCCTTGACATACCATGCCACAGCCACATCACCCCCCACCTGAGAAACCTGCACTGGCTCCCCATCAGCAAGAGGATATCCTTCAAGCTCCTCACCCACATGCAAAAGGCACTCTACAAGACTGGCCCAGCCTACCTCAACAGACGGCTCTCCTTCCACATCCCCAACCACCAGCTACGCTCCGCTGACCTCTCACTCGCCACCGTCCTGCGCATCCGAAGAACAACCACCGGTGGGAGATGCTTCTCACACCTTGCTGCCAAGACATGGAACACCCTCCCACTAAGCCTACGACAGACCAAAGACCAGCTGACCTTCAGGAGGATACTCAAGACCTGGCTCTCCAATCAGTAGCGGCCCCCCAGCGCCTTGAGACCCTTGCGGGTGTGTAGTGTGCTTTACAAATGATTGATTGATTGATTGATTTATAAGACTCTATTTATTTTGTTTTAATCTCCACCCACATCTCCTTCATCTTAGTTGTCTCTGACTTTATTATATAAGATGTAACGTACCGAGCAACAGCAATTGAGTAGTCTGCAACAAACTGTACATCGATGTTTGTATTTAATATCGTCGGAATCTCAGGGTTGTAATTGTAAATGTACCTAGAGGCCTCTGCTCTTTTTAGGTTGTATATATTTTTCAGTGATTTCCTTGTAAGTGTATATCTGACTGCAGAAAATAAACTTTTGACTCTTCCTTGTGTATATGATAGATCGTGGGAATCCAAAACGGCATCTTGTATACAATTTTTCCACCGTATTTTTGCTTACAGTATGTTCTGCATCTATGATTTTGGAATCAAAGAACGTGTTGTCTTAATATTTTATCACCATTGTCCTTTAGGATAGAGTAAGTTACATACTGCTCAATAAAAGACAACACAGACTCATTGCTGTCTGTTCCAAACTCCGGGGCATCTTTTACCAACAATAGCATGTGAAAATGGAGAGCACCTCTGTCTTGGTACACTTTGTGCCAAAATTAATAAGTTACTTCTCCTAGAGGAGGTATTGTTTTATTCAAGATGAAAGCCATCATTGCTTGAAATCTGTGATTAAAATATCTGCCAATATTTTCAGGGTCTAGTAAGCACAGTTCTCCTGGCATCTTCAGATGAATGTCCTTTATATTGGAATTTGCCTCCTGCAAGAATTCTAGCAGGTCATCCCATGCATACTCAGCACAACTGAGCATCAGAAACTAAGTAGGTGCTCCAAGGTTCCTCAACATGCACTTGAGTTCCCCATGGCACTGATACCAATATTCATTAATCCCTCATTAACATGCCATTAGGTTTATTAAATTGTATTCCAAGTGATCATCTTTTTCCTAAACTTTCTCCAGAAATTGTCTTGCTGACATATATTCTGCAAATTAACTCCTGTTTTTATAATGTGATTCACAGCATATGAAAGGCAAGACCAATCACTCTCAAATAGTAGGTGAAATATTTACAGAATACACTGACGAAATCTAGGATCTTCTGAATATAGTCTAGTAGATCTATATTCAGCTGCAGGTATTTGCAGAGGCATGTCATCATACCTGCCACCTACTCTAGATGTGGGAAACACCAAACTTCTAAACTTTTCAACCACACATTAATTAGAGCTCCATTCACCTCCTTCATTTGAAACAGATCAATAGCATCACCAATAACATCTTTAGAATGCACAGGGTGGGTACTAAAATGTTCATAAGTTTCATCAGTTCTGGACTGATCCACCTTCTCAATCTGACCAGCTGATGGAAATGTCTTATCCTCCAAATGTGTGATATCAGTCCGGCCGATAAAAACTGTCCGTAACCTGGGCATTATGGTTGACAGCAAGCTTTCCCTGGAAGCCCAGGTTATAAAAACAACACCTTCCTGTTTCGCGATCATTAGGTCCCTTCGCAAAATGTTCCCGCTATTACCTTCTCAGGCGCGCGGACTAGTGGCAAGGTGTACCATCCTCAGTAGGCTTGACTACTGTAACGCCCTCCTGTTGGACTCCCTCAACTTCCTGCTGGACAGACTACAAAGGATCCAGTCAGCAGCATCCAGACTAGTTTTAGGGCTGCCTAGAAGGTCCTCCGCTTCTGCAGCTTTGGCAAAACTTTACTGGCTCCCACTGAGACAGAGAGTGCATTTTAAATCTCTCTGCCTGGTTTTTAAAGCTCTTCATGGGATAGTACCAGTGCTCTTGTGCAACAAATTTGACTGGTAAACCCCTTCAAGACTGCTCGCTCGTCTTCGGCTAGACTGGTGAAGGTACCAAGATTTAGGAAAGTCAGTTCAGGGGGTAGATCCTTCGGAGTGGCAGCAGCAAGACCGTAGAACAGACTTCCCTGGGAGATCAGGCAAATCAGGGAACTTCTCCCCTTCAGGAGATGTGTAAAAACCTGGCTGTTCCCCAAGAACTAGCTGGCCGGTTTCTGTCTCTGACTCACTTCTGCTTTTGAGGTGCATAGCGCCAGGATGCCTGCAAGGTGATAGTGCGCTCTATAAATTGAATAAATAAATAAATAAATATCTTGCAAGCTATCTACATCCCAATAGTAAATATTATTCTGTAGCAGATATAAAGTTGCTTTTTAACTTTGGTAACATCTACTGACTCCTGCCATATTATTTTGTTCTTCGTAGGCACACCATTTGCAAGAATTACAAGTCCTTCATCTAAATCTAACTATCCCTACAGTTACAATATTGTTCTTGCAATCTATTGGCAAATACACTACTCTACCTTTTAGACCTTTCTGCAACTCTGTTGGAGGTAACTTGCCTGTCTTTGTCTCCATATGGACTATAGCTTGAAATGGATGTATACTTTGGACACGGATGAACTCACAAATATTTAATCCTTCAAGTGCTTCTGGAATAGAAACCAGTTCTAACTTAATATGCACAGCTCTAGCAGGCATTTTATTTTCTTCTAATTTATTGTAAGAGTACTTACATGTAACTTACCATATGGACAAGTACACAGCTAACCTTTGCCACTTATCATTATTTTATTGTTCACTTTTTAATGCATGTCAACAGTCCATGTTTGAATCTTGTACTGAGTGTGTCGACAACATATACAAGAAGACTCTGGTTTTTCAGAGCACACTATGTTTAATTTTGTAATCTCTTCTACAAAATTATCAATTATAATACCTGTCTCCTTTTCTGCAACTCTTCCTATTTACAACTCTTCATTCTCCCTAGAGTCCTGCTCAAGACTAAAGAAACAAAAGTGCACACCATCACAAACCTTTTCTACATCAGCCACAGTACCATGCAAAAGTGCTTTATTCATTTCCCCTAAACATAAAGTAGGAGTTTTCACAAAGTACAGCCTCCTAACTAAAGTTTGCGTAGTTGTTGAGTAGTGTACAGCTAACATCCTAAAATGATAAAAGGTGCTTTGCCACACTCTCTTTGATAAACAAGTTAGTTAGTGTCCCTGCAAATTTGCTTGCTTTCTAACCTTGCAAGTATCCAATCCTTGTAAAGTACTAATTTTATGTTTTAAACTTTGCCTTGGAAAGATACGTAAGAATTTCCTTAAATTATCAATGGATTGCTGTTGAATACTACAAAGACTACAACACTTTCATTTGTATACAGGCGCCTGACTACGCCTTCCTTGTACCTCTTCTGTAATCATTTGTTCTACATTTCTAGGTACCATCATATCTTTTGTTATAAGAGTACCTTTCTTCATTTCATAACATCATCCTCTTTCATCAATAGCATGAACTAATCTAATATCCCAGAAATAGCTTTCTTCATTAAAGAAAAGCTTGGTACTAGAAGTATGAATCCATTAGCCACTAAAAACTGAACAAAAGTAACTTCTATTTACTAATCTTTTTTTCAGTTTTTGTGTCTATGTATAAAATATAAAGATGAACAAAACTTGGGGACAAAAGTGAAGTTCCAGAAAAAAGCAATAAAACATAGAGACTAAAGAACGCAAGGAAAAACAGACTATAGCTTTAGAACATTAACCAAAGAGTTTCAAGATTTTTGTTAATGAAAGTGTCATATAGCGTGTAAGCTATGCAATTAATTCTGGGCACATTTCACTGCCCAAGTTTTCTGTGAACCTCTAATATTTTCTAAAGATAGAGTTCTTTTGGACGTTGGCTTAATTGTGCATCATGAATCGTGTCATGCATTATCTGAGTTCCAGCCCCACTTCCAACTCCTGAAGTGAGTCAAGAGAACAAACAGGGGAATGTAGAACGAGAAGCTGTATGATGCCACTGGTAATTAACTATACCCACTATGGATTCTATTCAGCAAAAACTGACTGCTTTGAACTTTCTGTTTGGTTATGTGGCTTCCTGCAATTTCCATTTTACATGTTTCTGGTTCTCTCAGGTTAAATGAGTTATGCCTGATCCTTGTTATTTTGCTTGTTGTTCTTTGCGTCCTTTCCTCATACAGCTCTGTTGGCTCTCATGGAACCCTGGGGTTCCACACCTATATTCTGGTCAATGAGGGGCTCAGTACTGTGCTTTCTGCCATAAAGTTTAATAACATTCATTACTGGACCTGCTGCCTCCTTCCTGAACTCAAGAAGTTGACAATTGTTAACTGCGCCTCTATCGTTCCCTTACCCATTTTCCTCTCTTTTTTTATTTTATTTATTTATTTATTTTCAAAGTTTTATATAGCGCGAACAAGATCTTTGCAGATATCAGAGCGCTTTACAGAAAACAAGGGCTAGGGGAAACAAGAGGGTGATTAAGCAAACTATTGGGTACAATATAGTAGTCGGTAGTAAGTGAATAGCCAAATAGGATAGCAATCAGATAAAAACATAATACCAAAAAGACAAACAGACAACCAATAATACAAAAACGGTGCAAAGTCTTCGATCCAGTAAATATAGATTTTAGGTGAATTTAGCCATAAGGATGGCTTTTACCTCTTTCTTAAAAAATGCAGTGGAGGAGATAAGTCTGGTTTCAGGAGGGAGTGCATTCCAGATCCTGGGTGCCATTCCCGAGAAGGAGCGTTTGTATGTTTTTTCCTTCCAGAATCTTCGAGGTTTCAGGAGGAGATTTTTTGTGCTTCTATTGGATCTCGAGCCTCCTGATTTAGTCAGCTTTTGATTGAGGTAGTTGGGTGACTTGTGGTGTACGGCCAAGTGTGTCATACAGGCGATTTTCAGCTGTATTCTGGCTTCAAACGGCAGCCAGTTCAGGGATTTTAAGTCAGGGGATATATGCGAATGTTTCCTTGATCCAGTGATAAGTCTCACTGCAGCGTTCAAGGAGGCTCTTAGGGGTGCGGTTGTTGATAGGGGGAGTCCGCTGAGAGCCACAATTCCGTAGTCTATGCGTGGGATGACTCGGGCTTGTAAAGCAGTTTGGAAGTCCGTAGCTGGGAAGAAGGGTTTAAGTTTTCTCAAAGTGTTGATTTGGAAATTAGCTCCTTTAGTTGCTTTGCTAATGTCCTGCTGCATGTTGAGATTGGCGTCAAGTGTGATGCCTAAGGATTTCGCGGAGTCCACGATGGTGGATTGGACATTGAGTGCAGTTAGGTGCTTGAGCCAGGTTTGGGTGATGGCGATTTTCGCAGGAGGTGCGATCAGAAGGAACTCAGTTTTCAGAGCATTTAGTTTGAGGTGATTGTCGGCCAACCATGATTGGGTGTTTCTGAGCGTGGAGTTCAGAAGTTTGATGTCTTCCGGGGATTGTAGTTTGAGGTAGAGTTTTAAATTGGGAAAATATGTAGCATACTAACACAAATGTATAAATGGTTACACATTATATAAGTTCATTCATATCACCATCATACATCAAACAAAATCCATTAAAGCAATGTAATTCAAAAATATTAACATTCCTAGTAGTTCAGTAATATAACATGGAATTAAAGTGCTAAGTTAGTCTATGATAGGACACCATATCATCTTTATGAATACATGGGTCACTTTATATGATTGATACCTCTAGGGCACAAAACAATAGAAATTACTGTCATCAAGCGCTTGCATTTCGGGGTTCATGTGGAAGACATACAGGAGCAATGTCTAATCTTGCAGTAATTATAACAAAGAAGAACACCATTGACTTTCATGAGGGGATACTAAGAGAATAGCCTGTAAAATTAGCTTAGGTTTAGGGCCACAACTGTTAGCTTTTGAACATTCACAGCAAGAGCCGAAATCAATCCCTGGTTCTCTCCGGCTTGTCTGCACTGCTTTTTGTAGTTCAGCCACGCCAGGGAGATCCAGGGGTTGAGCAGCAGTTACCACTCCCTTCTTCTGAAGCCCTAGTTACACTGAGCTACAGAAGGAGGGAAGGGTGATGGCTTTGTGTGTCCTCCTGCACGGCCTATGCGTTTCACCTTCCTCTGCCTAAATAATATATTTTTGAGAGGCAGGGGAAAGAGAAAAGCAGATGCTGTGTATATTAGGATATTAAAATGTTGAAAGTAGCGGGCTATACCAGTTCCTATACACCGCTGCGGCTCCATTGTCTTCAGTGGAGCTCTCAAAATTCCAATGTTCTATTGAATGTTAGCACTCTTGAACTTATTTAGCAGAAGAAACACTTGAGTCCAATATGCAGTAACGTAAGAACATGTAAAAATATATGAGTCGCATCTGCCTCTAAGCTTGTATGACAGAAGCAGTTAGATGTGTCACTGAGACCCCATTTTAGAATCTGTATGGTGTAACACTTTAAAATTGTGAACTCTTTGGCGAGAGATGTTCAGAATTATACAGCCCATAAGAATAACTAACTGAAATATAAAGACATGTTTTTAGCCCACTTGATAGCTATTAAAATATCTATCATACTATCAATTTATGGCTGTGGTTATTTGTATGTCAATAACAATTACGTGCGCATCCTTGCCTAAATACCATGAAAAATTGTTTAAAATATACATTACATTCTAAATTAATATCCTTGACTAGATGGTAGAGTAAACGTCCCTAAGCTAAAAATACCTAAAAACCGTATTTGAGTTTTTTACATTACCTCTAGATTTCTTTAAAAGTAAGGATAGCCCTATCCTTAAATACATGTCCCAACGTCTTCAAGTGCAAATCGAGCCAACTGCGGACTACCCATCTTGTGCCAATATCTTCATTTTAGGAATACATGAAAGAAATATTTAATAAATCCCGGCATATGATGCATGGTTCTGATTGGCTGCCATACTTGTAATATACTTCTAACTGCTAATGTTTTGAATCTCATATGTTTTTTATAAACTGAATCAATCAACCCTTTTTAGGGTGCCAGCCAGAGCGATGGCTAGTAGGAAGCTGTAGATGGCCACTTGCAACGCCTCGTCAGGGTTAGGAAGCGCTACACAAATGCAATGCAAGCAGTGGTTTGGTATACTGGCAAATGAACCCCTAGCAGCTGGGTCTCTAACCTTCTGAAGTATTTTTTGGTTAGAGCCGTATGGACCGGAAACGGTTTACATAGCGGGAAGAATCACCATCTTGAGAAGATTGCATCGGCCTTTTATCAGCCAAACACATATTCACACACATACATAAAAACACTCAGCAAGAGAATCCTACTCCCACTTACCTCCTGCTAGGCTCAGCTCCGCATCTCCTAGATTGCTCCATCTGGCCCCTCTCGTCCTCTGCTGCTGTTGCCATGAAATCCACAGCAGTAAGTGCATGTTTGCCTGCCCGAAATGTTTGCCTGCCCGAAATGAATTTTTGAGTTCCCGACTTGCATAAAAAAATATATTTTTGATCGTAAACAGAAGTTACCTTTTTTAATTGGGGCCTGTTTTGGAACCATTATCAAATTTTTTGTTTGGGGCTGTCGTGGTGACTATTTTATACAGCATTTTTAATGTTGTAGTTGCCATTTTTAAAAGCAGTTTGCTTTAACAAGTACTTACGGTGTGTGTGAGTATAAGATGATAATTAATTTCTTAAATTCATATAAAATATGTGCTAGGCTAAATGAAAAATAGCTTTTTTCGTAGGCCCTACAATTGTAAATGCTAGTTTTTTAAAAATATTATTAATGAAATATAAATGCTATGGGGAATATTTAAGAGCCCCATTATGTCATTCTAGCAACACACACCACGCAAGACCGATGCAAATTAAAAATGAGATTTCTGAAGCCATGTGATGGTGCCTTGCATGGCCCTGAGTGGCTTTGTAAATCTCAAAGTAATTCAATGCAGTGCAAAATACACCGTTACATTACTCAGCATCAGTGAGGCATTTCCATGGGTGCTTCTTGGGTATTCCCAACCAACATCCATGGATTTTGATGCATTCACAGATTTAGCAGAAGTGGTAGACCTAGTAATGCAGTGAAGATATTCCCTCCATGTCCAGTGCACAGCGTGTTGAGCAATAGTCGTGTAAATGTATCAATAATTCCTCTGTTTCAACAAAATAGTTCCAGATAGTCCAAAGTTTACTGTAGTTTTCTTTATTTTGTAATTTAAAGTACTTGTGCAGCATGTTTATTTTAACAACTTCTCATGGCCAGATATGCCCATCCGAGCCTTTTTCTGGACACGCATTTCAATAAACATTAACCAACTTCATTTAGCGAAATAGATGTCTCCCAATGCATTTCGGGCTCTAATCATGAGCCCTTCCTCAGGGGTTCACTAAAATTTAAAGAAACATCACGATTAATAAATGGACTCAAACAACTATGATTAAACATTCCTATTGATGTAACATGAACTGCTTGGGTAACATTTGTACATCAAGTTAATGAAACACTTTCCCTCTATGCGCCATGCGCTACCATTACCCGCTTCAAAGGCCCAACATTTAAACCTCCTGTCTCCAAAGTACAGTTGTAAACCCTCCTTTGCTGGGCCCGACCTGTAAAGCGTCACCCATCTTCCCACCAACACACTTATCAAAACCGAGCCCCCGGTCTAAACCTTCCCTAACTACATGCTGTATGGACTCGTACCTTCGCGCCTGATCATCAAGTTAATCACGTCCAGATGGTTCCGTACACCCGTGCTGACAGCCTGTCCTTAAGTCAACACGCACAGTCTAGCCCCTCCCTCTAGCTACTAACTGCACCTATCCCGGTCTTTCAATGTAAATCTAGTGAGCCCTGAAAACTACGAGTCCCACAATACCACTCAGCACGTCATTGCGAGGTTTCAACAAACAATTGCCTTTCACAAACAAATTACTACGCACGATGCAACTTTGCCCTGCCCACCCTCTGAATGTAAATCTCTGTGCTTCAACAATAAATTATATTGATGCAGTATTAAAAACGTTATTAGCAAATTAAATTCATATTTTAGAGCTCGACATGTTTGAAATAATTAATAGCTGGAAGCAACAGTATAATCACGATGCAATTCAAATTATGAAGAAATATTGGTGCACGAGTCAATCAGAAGCTTAAGAGTCCATTAGTAATGCTGTTTTATGGGTGCATCTTGCAATAGGGTAAGTAGATACAACATTTTAAGGGGTTTGCAGTGCACACCATCGTTTGAGTCTCTTGTATCCATGTTCAATATTGGTCCATCTGTAGCGTGCAGCTTGGACAGCGTGATTACCCTAGTGTCACGCAGGAGAATACTGAAGTGAAGATGGAGGGGAGATTCCCTCCATGTCCAGTGCACAGCGTGTTGAGCAATAGTTGTGTAAATTTATCAATAATTCCTCCGTTTCAACAAAATAGTTCCAGATAGTCCAAAGTTTACAGTAGTATTCTTTATTTTGTAATTTAAAGTACTCGTGCAGCATGTTTATTTTAACAACTTCTCATGGCCAGAAATGCCCATCCGAGCCTTTTTCTGGACACGCATTTCAATAAACATTAACCAACTTCATGTAGCGAAATAGATGTCTCCCAATGCATTTCGGGCTCTAATCATGAGCCCTTCCTCAGGGGTTCATGATTAGAGCCCGAAATGCATTCTGAGACATATATTTCACTAAATGAAGTTGGTTAATGTTTATTGAAATGCGTGTCCAGAAAAAGGCTCGGATGGGCATATCTGGCCATGAGAAGTTGTTAAAATAAACATGCTGCACGAGTACTTTAAATTACAAAATAAAGAAAACTACAGTAAACTTTAGACTATCTGTAACTATTTTGTTGAAACCGAGGAATTATTGATAAATTTACACGACTATTGCTCTACACGCTGTGCACTGGACATGGAGGGAATCTCCCCTCCATCTTCACTTCAGTATTCTCCTGCGTGACACTAGGGTAATCACGCTGTCCACGCTGCATGCTACAGAAGGACCAATATTGTACATGGATACAAGAGACTCAAACGATGGTGTGCACTGCAAACCCCTTAAAATGTTGTATCTACTTACCCTATTGCAAGATGCACCCATAAAACAGCATTACTAATGGACTCTTAAGCTTCTGATTGACTCGTGCACCAATATTTCTTCATAATTTGAATTGCATCGTGATTATACTGTTGCTTCCAGCTATTTATTATTTCCAACATGTCGAGCTCTAAAATATGAATTTAATTTGCTAATAACGTTTTTAATACTGCATCAATATATTTTACTGTTGAAGCACAGAGATTTACATTCAGAGGGTGGGCGGGGCAAGTTGCATCGTGCGTAGTAATTTGTTTGTGAAAGGCAATTGTTTGTTGAAACCTTGCAATGACGTGCTGAGTGGTATTGTGGGACTCGTAGTTTTCAGGGATCACTAGATTTACATTGAAAGACCGGGATAGGTGCAGTTAGTAGCTAGAGGGAGGAGCTAGACTGTGCGTGTTGACTTAAGAACAGGCTGTCAGCACGGGTGTACGGAACCATCTGGACGTGATTAACTTGATGATCAGGCGCAAAGGTACAAGTCCATACAGCATGTAGTTAGGGAAGGTTTAGACCGCGGGCTCGGTTTTGATAAGTGTGTTGGTGGTTAGATGGGTGACGCTTTACAGGTTGTGCCCAGCAAAGGAGGGTTTACAACTGTACTTTGGAGACAGGAGGTTTAAATGTTGGGCCTTTGAAGCGGGTAGTGGTAGCGCATGGCGCACAGAGGGAAAGTGTTTCTTTAACTTGATGTACAAATGTTACCCAAGCAGTTCATGTTACATCAATAGGAATGTTTAATCATAGCTGTTTGAGGCCATTTATTAATCGTGATGTTTCTTTAAATTTTAGTGAACTCCTGAGGAAGGGCTCATGATTAGAGCCCGAAATGCATTGGGAGACATCTATTTCGCTAAATGAAGTTGGTTAATGTTTATTGAAATGTGTGTCCAGAAAAAGGCTCGGATGGGCATATCTGGCCATGAGAAGTTGTTAAAATAAACATGCTGCACGAGTACTTTAAATTACAAAATAAAGAAAACTACAGTAAACTTTGGACTATCTGGAACTATTTTGTTGAAACTGAGGAATTTGCTCTACACGCTGTGCACTGGACATGGAGGGAATCTCCCCTCCATCTTCACTTCAGTATTCTCCTGCGTGAAACTAGGGTAATCACGCTGTCCAAGCTGCATGCTACAGAAGGACCAATATTGTACATGGATACAAGAGACTCAAACGATGGTGTGCACTGCAAACCCCGTAAAATGTTAGACCTAGTAATGCGTCAGAAACCTGCGCCTTGACAGGTGAGGTGTAATGAGGAGAAAGAAGTTTATTTCCCTTCGTTTTTTTCCTCTTTCTATGTGTGTTGAAAAACCCTCAGTAGATTGTTTTGTGCACAAACACAATCCTGCTGACAGTGCATGTGCAAGGGTGCCTGCATTGGCGCTAGGCTGTCAAAAGTAGGGCACCAGCTCAGAGGACATGGCAGGAATGCGCTGTATTGATGTAAATACAGTACATTTCTGCACTTTCCCTGTCACGCAGTCAGTAAGGTGACTTGCTGCACTGAACTGTGTGACTTTGCCATACATATGGACCTAAATATTTTTACAGTTTTATGGAGAAAATAAAACTAAAGAGGAAAACGAGAGGCAGGATTAGCAAAAGACAGCGAGAGAGAGAGGGAAGTGCAGGCAGTGAGAGTGAAAGATGGAGATAGAAAAAGTGAGAGAGGGAAAGAGAGAAATAAATTAGAAAAATACATTGTCAAGGGGACTAGAGACAAATGACAGGGTAAAATGACTGCGAGAGATAGAAAACAATAAGACAGAGTTAGAGAGTAAATTAAAATGAGAGAGAATAGGGTGGGCTAAAGAGTAAAAGAAAAAGAAGCAGTGTGTGTTCTTATTTCAAATATATCTACAGGATAGTTTTTTGCCTTTATTAGGGAGTTACCTTAAAAACTTTCACTTACTAAAAAAGCAAATGAATCGCTCCTAAAGTGATGGGTGGTGGAGACTATCTATGCTGTCCGTATAATATTCTTCAGGGTTCTGCTCTTGAAACTAAGTACTCATCTTAAAAGTGTGTGAATGTATTTGATGGCCTATTTATGGAGAAAAAAAATGCAGCTCAGTGCTGCAAGTCACCATGCTGCACTGTGTTAGAGGGAAAGAGCTGGAATGCACTATATTTATTGCAATAGGGTGCATTTCTGGCCCTTCCCTAGTGTTGGTACAGAATGGGCTGCCTAGGGCCAACACAGGCACCCTTGAATCAGTGTGCAAGGGTGCCTGTGTGGCATGCCAGATTGTTTTTTGCGCAGGAAGGCTCATCTTTCTGCACAAAAACAATCCTGAGTCATATTCCTCTATGTGTGCTGCAGAATGGAAAAGGAGGAGGGATTAACAGGGGAAAATAAATATATTTCTCCAGGTTATGGCTCTCCTGAGAAGGAGTATCTTTTTGGTGCATTCCCAGGTCTACCACTGATAGTAAATCTGGGAATGCATTCGAATCGATAGGGATTGCGTGGAAACACCAACATAATGCCCATGGAATGCCTTCCCAGGGCAAAGTAACACAATGCAGTGATTTATGTGATGTTGCGTTACTCCAGATTGATGAAGCCACTCAGGGCCAAACAAGGTGGCATTGAGTGGCTTTATAAATCACATTATGGGCTTGCGTGGTGCAAGCCCAACAGAACCCCCTTCATAATTATGCTGCTTGGTTATTAATCTATTATTCAATAGATCTAAGCAATTTTTCTTCTGACACCACCACCAATAAAAAGAATTTCCATGGGTGGACAATGTGGATGGATTTATATTTTTGGGTGCCTATGGCTAATGGTGAGGAGTAGTGGGATGCAGAGGTGGATATTTACTCTGCATCCTGCTGAGAGTTATAAATAAATAAATGAAACCAGACTGTCACACTTAAAATGAGTGCCAATCATGTGAACATGTGGTGCCTCAGCCCTACTGGCATGCAAGGAGCACCGGCTTGCTAGTAAAATCTCTCTGGTTTCACCATGGGTTCAAAACATGTTTCTTATTGAAAATAAACAACTGCTTTTTTTCTTTCAGATGCACAGCTGGCAAGAACGTCGCATCAATCATGCCAACTCAGTTATAAATGGAAATGGGAGTACACCTTACTCATCAGTTTAGCACTCGTGATCCTGACCTTGTGTGCAGTCATCACCATAAATAAGATGGGGGTAAGTACATCTCATGATTGGTGCAATTAAATATAACCAGATGGGTGCCATTAGTGAGAAAACCCAAAAAGTGCCTTTGGTAAGTCCATCCCAATGGGGCTGGTGGAAATTACAACCATGTAGTTCTAGTGGATAGCGCAATTCAATAGGCATAGCCTATTGGTTGCTAATAGCAAGTATATCCTAATAGCTGCTGGTAATAGATGTATCCCAGTGAATGCAGTAAATAAATTACTGACTATGGGCGGTTATGGTAAGTGCAACCCCAAGTTTATAAGCAGTAGGTAAGTATATAAGTAGTAAGTCCAATCCAACACTATGAGTACTTGCAGTAAGTACATCTTATTGAGGGCAGGCATGACATACAACCGTATTAGTGCTGATGGTAAGTAAGGCTGATAATGTACTTGTGGTAAGTACATCCAAATGGTTGATGGCTATGACTACATCCCGATGTGTGCCAAGCTTACGACTGGAAATATAAGGTGGCATGTTGTGTGTGCCTCTGTTTACATTGTGTGTACCAGGGGTTGGAGAAACATCCCTCTCTTATATCGACTGCATAGATGATAGGTGAACGTCATTGCATTTCCTAATGAAGTTAATGAAGATCTATTACAGCAAGTTTCAGAGAAAATCTACAAATATTTATTGACAAAACAAACACCGGTGAATCGCAGAGTCAGGCAATAGGGGAATCCTCCTATGGTCCAAGTGAGCATCAGCTGCTTAAGCAGAGAGAGGACAGCATTGTCAATCATGTAATGAAACTGAATCAAAGCAGTTACACAAGTGCAAGATAAAGGATGCCCTCCAAGGAATACGGTGAAGCAGGAACATCATGAGGGAGCTGCTAGCTAGCTCCACGATGGTTGTTCATCTTCCCCACCAACATTCTTCCTTAGAAACCTCATGACACATTCCATGCGAAATGAAATACTATGGCGCGTCTCATGAAGTAGACTCATAGGAGTCTAAATACAGTACATCTCCTTCCTTGTAATAACCAATAAAACAAAAAAAACTGTAACAATAATAATGTAAAACACTTATGAGAATAACTAGTATCAACATATTTCTTGAATGTTACTCAAGCTATCACTAAAAATATAAAGAAAGTGTAACAAATTCCAAGAAAATATACTATGCAGCACTCCAGCATATAATCCCCATGCCATTTGCCCAGTGGCGGATCCCCCGTTAAGGCGGAGGAGCGTTGCCCACCGCTTTTAGAGCAGCAAAAGAGGGAAAATTAAAATGATTATAACTGAATGTTCTAATCATTTTATTTTTGGTTACTGCAGGGCTGCGTTAGTGCGCGGTGGGGATGGTGGCTCAGAGAGGAGGAGTTGACTATACACAATAAGTGACAATGACTGCTGGGCTGGCCATTTTGTCCAGCCAAATAGTCATTTACACTTTACTTATTCCACACAAGGCTGTAATGGACAGCCTGGTAGGGAATATGCACTGGCTCCCTGTCCCGATCTGAGCGCCGATCCACGGCATTCAGGCCAATCACATCGCTGCGTTGCAACATTGTGATTGGTTCAAGGGGAGAATGTGTGCCTGTTGCTTCCTGCGGCTTCTCACAGACTAGAGTCAGGAAGAGCAGAAATGCAGAGAAGAGATGGGGCCGGTGGAAAAGGTAATTGTGATTTAAAAAATATTTTCCAACCCCTTCCCTACTACCAGCCACTGCATTTACCTAACTCTTCCATGACTACCATCCGTTTCTTCATCAGTTCTCTGAAGAGATGGATCACATCCACCAGGAATTTCCTCTTTTTACCCTCCTTGCATCTTCCCACCTTGCACACACAGTTTTCTATCTTCACTTATCCCATCTTCCATTTCTTCTCTTAACAGACAGTATACAACTTTTAACACTTTTTTGTGATTCAACACAATGCCATTACTTAGCAACACAGTGTAAGGATACACTCACTCTCTTAATCTGATCAGGATCAGAAAATGTAGCCAAACCTTTGTTTTCCCTACATCCTTTCCTCACACGCACCCACTCCCCAACTCTAAGTGTATTCTTCAACCTTTCCACATTTTCTGCCTGTTTTTTTCCTCTTATCTCCTTTGGACATCAAACATGTTGCTCACCTTGCATAACTTCAAACTGCACTTTTCCTGTGGCACTGTTCGGCATAGTACAATTTGCCCACACCAGTTTTCTCACTGCACTCTTCCACTGGGTTACCTTAACTCAACACCAGTTGTGATCCCACCATTTCACTCTGGGAATGATCAACTGAAGATCTGATGTGCTCAACACCATAATCTTCCAAGAAGGGGCATGGCCAGCCATCAGGGCCGTGAAGACATGACTTCTTTCGGCTCCGCGGAAGAGCCCTGTGGGAGAGTAGTTTTCAGTGGCCAGTCCCAGGCAGATGGCGAGCGGTGTGCTGGGACTGGGCAAATAGACGACTTTGATCACCCTGGACACCTACATCTATAAAAGATCTGAAAGCATAAGCTATCATAAATTCCTTAATATACCTGTGTTACACCAAAACAACTCGTATGAATGGCCTGGCTGCCCCCTGGTAATATTTCACTTTGTTCACCCCATACCTCTCTCAGTACATCCAGGCTGTGTTGGCTCCTGGTTCAGGTCTACATGTTTTTTAATTGGTTCTTTTACCTGTTCTCTCTTGGCAGCACACTACAGAACTAGTGTCCAAAACAGTGAAGTGACATTCCCAGAGTGCAGCCCTGAAGAAACTGCTTTAATATAACATAGCAGTGAAACATGTCGGCACTGGCAGTAGGTTGTGGTAGATATGATTAACTACCAGCCTTTTTATACAAGCACACAATCTCCGCCCTATGAATAAAGTTGGGTAAGGGACGGATTATTGTGTGTGTGTTTTTATGCACTTTGTTACGTTATTTTCACTTTGTTTGTAT
Source organism: Lissotriton helveticus (assembly GCF_964261635.1). Lineage (NCBI taxonomy): Eukaryota > Metazoa > Chordata > Amphibia > Caudata > Salamandridae > Lissotriton > Lissotriton helveticus. Next base: position 1,328,720,481 of record NC_136068.1, on the reverse strand, counting down.
GTGTTGGTCACTAGCAGATATTTCTGCGCCTTCACTAGTTTGTCACTATATATGTTGGTTGTTTTGGACACTTCTTTCCTTTCATCTTATTTTTCTTTAAGACGCATGTGACAACCGATGAGGAGACAGGGGCCTGTCTGGAAATTTGATACCAGTTACCCCGACGGTGGTGTTTCCGTGAGGTGTCACTTGTGTCTTTCACATTTTTTGCTCTAACAAGAGCAGTGTCCAACGTTGGGTGTGGATGCAGTGGTAATTCCCGGAATTCGGGTACACCTTATGTGTGGGTTCTGGTGTGTGGCCCGGGAGAACAGGTTTTTATACGTTGGCGGAGAACAGTGCATAGTGTCTCTTACAATATTGGTAAGAGATTTGTAGGGAGCAGGACGTTTGGAACACCCCACTTTAGTCACTGATTTGGTCGTACACCGAGGGAGTGGGTCTTTATTGTTTTGCTGAATTTGAGTGGAGGGCGACCCGCTCCAGTATCCCTCTGTGCTCCTATAATTGTTTAAACACCAAAACAGCTACCAAGTCTACAATGCTGGCATCTGTGTAAATTATGCATTAGTCTTTGTTGTCAAATGGTTTCAAGGCTGGGGCTAACACAATAATATTTTGATCAACACAAACTCCTTCTGACAGTCTTCGCTCCATTCAAATGTAAAACATTTTGATATATGTTTTCTCAGGCGTTATGTTTTGTCCGCAAACACAGGAACAAATGGGAGTAATACTCCGCAAACCCTGCTCATTTAGCCAATGACCCAAGTATTCAACACCCATTTGTCATGCTTGATGCTTAATCCACACTCTTATCCTGCTCTTCTATATACTTTCCAAATACCAAGATATTTTCTCGAAAATAAGTCACATTGTTTTTTTCTTTAAAGAGTTGATGCATTGCCCAAAAAAATACACCTGCCGTGGATGCCAGACCAAAAGGCATGCCATTAAACTTATATGCTCCCTCAGTTATGATAAATGACATGAGTGGCCGATAACAAATCAAGTATAGGGAAAATCGTTTCTTCCTTGATTATTATCAGCACATCACCAATGTTAGGAAGAGGGTGCCAATCGAACCAGATACATGTGTTAAGATCATGCAAACCAACACACATCAGCAAGTCTCCTTACTCGTCTTCGCCAAGACTACTGAGACCAACCATTTTGAGGCATCAATCTCTTCAATAATACCCTGTCAACATAACCTCTGAAACTCCGTACTGAATGGAACTGCTCCCATACTATAAAGATAGCTACCATTGCATCGTGCAAAACGAAAATCTTCAGGCAATCAGGCATGTTTTTTAAACAGTCCGCCCTGTTTCTGTGGTAAATTGGACATGTTGCTTTTTGCTAATAGTCAGTTTTCTTTGGGGAATAGAGTCTATTGTCATGGTGAAACAGATTTCACCGACGGGCACAACTTTAAAACAGAAACTGGAATTCTTTCAACACAGCACTAATCCTTAACGTCCTCCACCCACCACCGCACGCCCAAAATGGGGCTCCTTCACAACACCACTCCTGAGCCCGGGTAAATGCATGTCTTCAACCCAGCACCCAAACACCTTCAGAACAACGCCACTGGCCCCAAAGGGTGCTCTCCTCCTGATGGGGTTCACCTAGTCACCAATGAAAAGATGTGCTCCCATGAATACGGTGAGCACGCATATTTTATTGCAGTGTCAAGTACGCAGGAACATCAGGAGGGAGCTGCCAGGTAGCTCCTCAACGGCCGTTCATCTCCCCCACAAAGGTTCTCCTTAAAACCCCTCATAAGACTCACCACACGAGGTTGAGCACTACATCGCGTGTCGCATGAAGTCGACTCATACGCATCTAAATGCAACAGCAGGTATCGGAAGTCATGTGAAATTGCAACTAGGCCTTCAATAGATACAACATGTAAATATTTGCTGCTGAGCAGGTAAATCAAAACTTTCTCATCTGAAAGTGGCAAGCATTGAAATGAGGCATTCTACCTCATAGGTGCCTATAACATGAATGCACAGTCAGAGTGATGTTATGTTATGTTTTTTATATTTAATATAGCGCACAAATCACCCGGGGGCATCTCGATACTGTCATGGAAACAAGTATCAGTGGAAGGGGAAAGGATTCAAAATATTTGAGATTTGAATAGTTTTCTGAATTTACTCAGGCAGTAAGCAAGTGTTAAAAAGCAGAAAGGGAATGGGAAAAAGGCAATTGCTGCCTTAAAGTTTATAGCAGAACAGGAGAAGATACAGAAGAAGATACAGTCAGAAATACGTTTAGCAAAAAACCCACAGTAGAAATTCAAAAGAACAGATCATTAAATGAAGCGTAAGTAAAAACAACCATTTATCTCTACTAAAGTTGATAAGATACCACTGCTACGGTTCTACAACAGCATATGACACCAATCAGTCTAAGACCATGGTGCATATAATGTCTTAATTTAGCACTTCTCACACTAGTTTTACGTGAAGCAGCTCAGAGTATTTTGAAGTTTGATACAAATGGCAATAGTTGGCATGGAAAGACCTGGTGACCCCAACACTATGAATATGTGAAAACTGCTGGGTGGGAAATAGAGCCCAGGGTGTCAAAGCTCTGCTGCACTTGCAAACCTATCCATTGGACCTTCCTGTAGTAGAACAAGCATTGGCAAAGCCAATAGAGCCCGACTTTAGGAACTATTCAGCTTTGCAAGGATTTTTTAGCCACTCTGTGGGGAATTGCAAAAAAGGAAACCAACAAAGGTGATATAATGCAACTGAAGAAGTGTTGCATAGGAGTTTTTTCCCTGTTATATTCTGATCTAATGTGGGTTGGTCAATAAAGTAAAAGTAGTGCACAAACTTTTTTTTTAAATTGAACCACTATTGGGTTCTATTAACATTGTCAAAAGGGGAACTCCATTACATTGAAGCCAAGTGCATTGAGCGTTGTTTGGTGACTGTTTTATGAATCAAAGATGCAAGTTAAGGTACTGATCTATGGTACCCAACCCTGATCCTAAATGTTAGACCTGGCATCATTGGCGTGAGTCTCCCTTCCATTTGTTGACGGATTGGCTCCTCTGTTTTGATATGTTTTTGATGGATTTATGCTTTGGGCACTGTGCCACTGCTAATCAATGCCACAGCACAAGTGCTCCCTATGTTAAATTAATGTACTGATTGGTTATTCCATGATTGGGTTATTTGATTTACCTGTCAGCCCCTAGTATAGGGCACCATGCGTGCCCAGGGCTTGTAAATCAAATGCTGCTGGTGGGCTTGCAGCACTGATTGTGCCACCCACAGAAGCAGCTTGTTAAGTGTGTCTCAGGCCTGCCATTGCAAGGCCTGTGTGCAGTCTAGCACTGCCATGTCGACTTGGCCAAGTGCACCCACTTGCCAGTCCCTAAACCAATCAATCAATCAATCAACTACATTTATATAGCGCACTACTCACCCGGAGGGTCTCAAGGCGCTTGGGGGAGGGGGGTCTGCTACTGCTCGAACAGCCAGGTCTTGAGCTGCTTCCTGAAGGCGAGGTGGTCTTGGGTCAGGCGGAGGTGGGTCGGGAGGGAGTTCCAGGTCTTGGCGGCCAGGAAGGAGAAGGACCTACCTCCTGTGGTGGCTCCTAGGATGCGGGGGACGGCGGCGAGGGCGAGGCTGGTCGATCGAAGCTGGTGAGTGGGTGTGTAGAAGTTGAGGCGGCTGTTGAGGTATCTTGGGCCTTGGTTGTGCAGGGCTTTGTGTGCGTGGGCGAGGAGACAGAAGGTGATTCTCTTGTTGACCGGGAGCCAGTGCAGGTCTCTCAGGTGTCCGGAGATGTGGCTGTGTCGGGGGATGTCGAGGATGAGTCTTGCTGAGGCGTTCTGGATCCGTTGGAGTCTCTTCTGGAGCTTGGCGGTGGTTCCGGCATAGAGGGCGTTGCCGTAGTCCAGTCGGCTGGTGACGAGGGCCTGGGTGACCATCTTCCTGGTCTCGGTGGGGATCCACCGGAAGATCTTACGTAGCATGCGTAGGATGTTGAAGCAAGACGAGGAGACGGCGTTGACTTGTCTGGTCATGGAGAGGGAGGAGTCCAGGATGAATCCTAGGTTGCGTGCGTGGTCTGTTGGTTTGGGTGCGCAGCCCAGGGCGGGGGGCCACCAGGAGTTGTCCCAGGCGGAGGGCGAGGAGCCCAGGATGAGAACTTCCGTCTTGTCTGAGTTCAGTTTCAGGCGGCTGTTGCGTTGTCGTGCGATGGCCCCCAGGGGGCTCATGTAGACGTTGAAGAGGGTGGGGCTGAGCGATGAGCCTTGAGGAACGCCACAGATGACTTCGGTGGCTTCTGATCTGAACGGGGGTAGGCGGACTCTCTGTGTCCTTCCGGCAAGGAAGGAGATGATCCATTCTAGTGCCTTCTCCTGGATTCCGACGTTGCTGAGGCGCTGCACTAGGGTGCGGTGGCAGACGGTGTCGAATGCCGCGGAGAGGTCCAGGAGGATGAGGGCCTCTGTTTCCCCGTTGTCCAGTAGGGCTCGAATGTCGTCCGTGGCTGCGATGAGGGCGGTCTCGGTGCTGTGGTTGGCCCGGAAGCCAGACTGCAAGAGGTCGAGGGATCCGTTCGTCTCGAGAAAGGCGGCCAGCTGCTTGTTGACGGTCTTCTCGATGACTTTGGCCGGAAACGGGAGGAGCGAGATGGGGCGGTAGTTTTTGAGTTCGGTGGGGTCCGCTGATGGTTTCTTCAGTAGAGCGCTGAGTTCGGCGTGCTTCCAGCTCTCTGGGAAGGTGGCGGTGTCAAAGGAGGTGTTGATGATGTCCCGCAGATGGGGTGCGATGACGACGTCAGCTTTGTTGAAGACGTGGTGAGGGCATGGGTCGGTTGGAGATCCGGAGTGGATGGAGTTCATCATGCGGATGGTGTCTTCGGTGCTGATCGGGGTCCAGGCGCAGACGGCGGTGGTGGGGGGCATTGGTGCGGTTGTGGAGAGCGTTGGTTGTGTGCTGAAGCTGTTGTGTATGTCTGCGATCTTGTTGTGGAAGTAGGAGGCGAGGGAGTTGCAGAGGTCTTGAGATGGGGTGATGTCGTTGTTTCCGGCGTTGGGGTTGGAGAGCTCTTTGACGATGTTGAAGAGTTCCTTGCTGTTGTGTGCGTTGTTGTCCAGTCGTGCCTTGAATGCAGTTTTCTTGGTGGCGTGGATCAGTTGGTGGTGTTTTCGGGTGGCGAGCTTGAGGGTGGTCATGTTGCCTGGTGTCGGGTCTTTGCGCCATGCTTTCTCGAGGGCTCGGCAGTTCTTCTTGGAGATCTTTAGTTCGTCGGTGAACCAGGAAGCTTTCTTGCTGCCGGGTCTGCTGGGAGGGGTCCTCAGTGGGGCGAGGTTGTCTGCGCAGTTGCTGATCCACTTCGTGAGGTTGTTGGCGGCCTGGCTGGGGTTCGCTGAGCTGGTGGGTGGGTGCTGGCTCAGGGATGCGGTGAGCTGGTCGGCTGTGATCTTGTTCCAGCTTCTGCGTGCAACCTGTTGCTGGTGGTGGTGGATCGTGGTTCTTTTGAAGCTGAAGTGGACGCAGCTGTGGTCCGTCCAGTGGAGTCCGGTGGCGTGGCTGAAGACGATGTCCTTGCTGGATGAGAAGACAGCGTCAAGTGTGTGTCCGGCGTAGTGGGTGGGGGTGGTCACCAGCTGCTTGAGACCGAGGTTGGCGAGGTTGTCCAGCAGGGTTGCGGTCGTTGTTGTTCTCCAAGTGGAAGTTGAGGTCCCCGAGGAGGATGTAGTCAGCGGAGGGGAGGGCGTGCGGGCTGATGAAGTCGGCGATGTCTTTGCTGAATTGTGTTCGAGGTCCCGGGGTTCTGTAGATGAGGGTGCCTCTGAGGGTGGTCTTGGGGTCGATGTGGATCTGGAAGTGCAGGTGTTCGGCGGGTGTGATGGCGTCGTCGGTGTTGGACGTGATGCGGATGGTGTTCTTGTGGATGATGGCGATGCCTCCTCCCGTCTGGTTGGCGCGGTCCCTCCGGGTGATCTTGTATCCGTCCGGGATGGCGATGGCGATGTCGGGCGCTGAGGAGGCGTTCATCCTGGTTTCCGTGAGAAAGGCAACGTCTGGAGATGTAGTGTCGAGGAGGTTCCAGAGTTCGATGGTGTGTCTGTGGACGGAGCGGGTGTTGAGCAGGATGCACTTCAGGTGGTTGCTGCTGGTGTTCGGCTTGTTGGGTGCTGGTGTGGTGCAGGTCCGGTTGCAGGTGAACTTGCACGAGTGGCAGCTGAAGGGTCCGTGGGTGCGTCTTGGGATGGCTCGGTAGCATCCCGGGGATCGGCCGGTGTTGAGTGCGTTGAGTTCGGTGGCGTCGTATGTCCGGCGGGTGGGCTGGTGTCTGCGGGGGACAGGGGTCCTGGCACTGGGTGCGGTCCAGGCGCGGACGGGCGCAGACGGGCTTACCTTTGGCGCACTTTCGGCGCTCAATCGGTGCTCCCGCTGCACGCGTCCGCTGCGCGGTCGCTCAGGGGGCGTCATAAGTAAGGAGCCGGGAGGGCGGGTCAGCTGGGTGGCGGGAGCGGGGCGGCCAATGGGCAGGAGGGGGGCGGAGTCGCCGTAGGTCTGTGGCGGGAAGAGGTCCGCGGGCGGCTCAGCGGCAACTGGGTCGTCCGGCTGAAGAGAACAGCGCACAGGTAGGGGGAGGGCAGCAGGAGGGGGAAAGGAAAACACAGAGGGAAAGATGAGGCAGCAGATGGGGGAAAGGAAAACACAGAGGGAAAAAAACGAGTGCAGCAGATGTGGGAAAGGAATGCACAGACGGAAGAAAATGAAGGCAGCAGATGGAGGAGGAGGGATTAGCACAGGAGCACAGGAGGCAAAACGAAGGCAGCAGAGCAGAGCACGGGCAGTCAGCGGGCAGGAGCAGCGGTGTGTGGGGGCGACCTCGCCTGAAGCAGGCTCAGCGGTCCCTTTGCTTCATATTAGACACCCCTATGGTAGGCCCAAGGGCAGGGTGCATTGTAAGTACAAAGTAGGACATGCTCTGATGTGTGTAGCATGTTCTAAATGTGAATTACAGCCATTTTCGTTTTTCACTATTGAAGGCTACCTGTTCTCATAGGCCAGAATGAGCAGCTACATTATTACATACTTATAATCCAAACTGACTCAGGGAACATGGTAGAAATTCGAATTTAGTATGCCTGAACTAAGAATAATAAAATACATCTTTTAGTAAAGTTTATTTTAATATTCTGTGTTTGCAAATACCACTTTTAGAAAGTAGATATTTGCTTGACTAACAATTTGAGCCTTCCTCTGCTGAGTTGTGTATTCCTTGTCTGGGTTTGTGAGTGACAGTGCTAGGGAATTCCAGGAGACAGGCTGGGACAGCCCAGTGGTGAATAGGGAGATTTACATCCAGATGGGAGGGAGGAGTGCACCTGGGACCTGAATAGGGCTGGGCCTTCCTTCTACAATTCTGGCTCCACCCCCTGTGGCTTGTCTGATGTCTCTGCCCTGCACTGTGAAAGGAAGAAGAAAGTCATGTAAACAAAGTGCTCAAGAACTGGTTTGGACTAGGCAGAGGCCTCTCTGCCTTCAGAGAACAACGGATTTTGGGGTATAAATATTGGGACCCAGATCCCAAGAAATTAGATCACTTCTGGAACAAAAAACCTTTTTGCCAAGGAGAAGAACCAAGGAAGCTGCAGGAGTTTGGAATGCCCCTCTGCCAGTGTGCTGTTTGCTGGTTTGGCCTGCAGTGGTTGCTTTATTGCCAAGGGAAAGGAAAAGGAACTTTGGGCTTGAACTGGGCTTGCCTCCTGCTGAAGTCTTAGGGCGAAAAGACTTCACCTCCAGCTCCCTCCTGAATTTCCTTGATGGGAATTCTGGATCCAGTCACTTGCGTGACGCTGGGAGCTGGAAACGCGATGCATCGAAAAGAAGCGTGTCGCCGCCGCAGCTGAAATCATCGCAACGCAGGAGAAGCGAGCCTTCACCGCATCTCCCTGGAAGCGTGTGTTCATCAAAGCTGCCTGCTCTCACATCACCGGAGAAGCGTGACAACATCGAGAGAGTCGCCATCGCATCACCGAAGAAGCGTGTCACAGGGCCTGTTGCGGCTCCAAAGTACAGACTCGTCGCAAGGCTGCCAGGGCGTCATTGCATAGCCGCATCAAGGGCGCCATCTTCTCACATCCCAACTGGATCATTGCATCACATCAAGGCACCATGTTGAGCACCGCAACGGGCCAGCAAGCCGAGAATCTACGCATCACCTTCGCTCCGGTAAGGCTCACGACCAGTCCCCTACTCTGCTCAAGCATTGAGGAAGGACACAACCCTTCCCCCGGATCACCGAACCGACGCATCTCCCCTTTTGCGAGCCTTTTTGTTTACTTTGCGTTACGTATCCAGGTACTTTGTTGAGAACTTTGTCGCATTTACCAACAACTTGAACTGAGAGACGTTAATCATCTTTTAACCCCTTCCATGCTGCCGCGATTCCGCTCCTGTGCTGAAGATTTCAGCGCGGGTGCGGTCATGACGGCCCCCAGCCGTCATCAGCACACGAGCACTGTAGTGCATGACGGCTGGTTAAGTAATCTTAAGTGGAGTATTGTGGATTTTTGTCATGTGTGGTCTTGTGTTTAAGTCTATATAAAGAATACTTATTTTTATAAAACCTGTGTTGTGTCCATCTGTAGTGTTTTCACTGTGTTACTGTGTATATTCACAAATGCTTAACTCACTGCCTCTGAGATAAGCCTGTCTGCTCGTGCCAAGCTACCAAGGGGGTGAGCAGGGGATATTAAGGAGTATAATCCCCTTATCCTGACTTAGAAGAAAGGGTCCCTATTTGGACAAAGGTATAACCATTGCCAACTAGAGACCCCCAGATCTAACACTAAACCAAACAGAAGGCATAAAATAATGTTCTACTCCTAGGCTTACTGGGATAGCCTGTCTATAAGTACTTGCAGTGCAATTTTGACAGTTGATTTGATCAATGATATTGAGCGATAACTGGCAGGGTCTCCTTTAGATACCTTTTTAGGTCTCACCTAACAGCATGCATGCTCTATTTGCTGCGAGGGATGTTGTATACAGTAAAGGGATTGGAGCCCGCCCTATCTAATATTTGTTTGCTCCATCTTAACTCTTTAATGCAGCCTTTTAATGGGACATCACAGGCCATTGTGTCAGTTCTGTTCCTTCAGTGCAGCATGGATGAAGTAAAAATGAATTAAACTCAATTAGGGGTAGTTCGCTGCTCGTGCTATAAATAAGGTACTATTTTTTCTTTTCAACCCTCCTGCTCCTCCTTGATCCTGGTGCTTCTCTCCCCTCCAGCATGAATTTGCCCAAAGGTATTGGAGCGCTTAACATGAGTTCCAATTACGTTACAATAATGTTTTTTTTTGGCACGGAGACACATCAACCGTTACATTCATTTTTTCTTTTCTTTTGTTAAGACACAGGACGATAAGATGATTTGTTCAGAATCACAGGATGTTGAGCCGATGCTGAAACTGGAACTTGGCCGCCCGTGCAATTTTAAAGCGTTTGGTGCTTCGAAATTAATTGAGACACCCAGCCTGTAATCTGTCATGGAATACGTCACTGCTATAAAATTGCATGTATGTAACGTAAATGGAGTTCATGCTAAGTGCTCCAATACCTTTGGGATGAGTTTGCACTAGAGGGGAAAGAAGAACCAGCCACAAAGGGCAGTGGAAGGACGGAAAAAAGATATAGTACCTGAATCATAGCGCAAACAGCAGTGCACTCTGTTAAGCGAAACCTAAAAAGCTGTATGAAACATCCAACGCTGACCACGTCTTAGCGCTTGGTGGAAAAAGGCCCTCTCTGAAGGGGCACCCCAAACATTTCGCCTTCCTCATGTTTTGTAGGCTTTAGGACTCTAAACACTTTACTACTGCTAACCAGTGATAAAGTGCACATGCTCTCCTCTAAACATGGTATAATTGATTTACATCTGATTGGCATATTTAATAGAAGGTCCCTTGTAAAGTGGTATACCATATACCTAAGGCCTGTGTATTAATGCTACTAGTGGGTTGCAGCACTGATTGTGCCACCCACACAAGTAGCCTTCCAGACCTGTCTCAGGCCAACTTTTGTGGGCCTGTGTGTGCAGTTTACTACCACTCGACATGGCATTTAAAATTACTTACCAAGTCTTAAACTCCCTGTTTGTTACACATAATTAACCCCTATGGTAGGCCATAGGTAGCCCATAGGGCAGGGTGCTCTGTAAGTAAAGTAAAAGATAGGACATGTATATTTATGTTTTACATGTCCTGGTAGTGACCTATAGCTAAATTCATTTTTCATCACTGTGAGGTCTGCTCTTCTCATTAAAAAAATTGGAAATTCCTTCAAACACTTTAAGCTGTAATTCCTGTTTAGAAAGGAGTAGCTATATCATATTTAATATCTATGTAATGGTAATTGTTGGACCCGGCCCTTTTTGGCAGGTTCACCCCGAAACTTTTTGCTTTTGCCTAGCCTGTTTCTGTAACCTGGTGTTGGTGATTTTGTTGAAAAGTCAGCCCATAACGCACCGGATGCCCAGGCTGCTGGTGCAGGGCGACTCTTAGTTCCCATCTTGAATAATTACCAAATAAAGAGACGGGCGCTGAAGGCAGGAAAACAAGAACAGAGTTTATTTCTCATGAGGAGAGCATGTCCTTTGGGACACTCGCATAGTGTCTTCGGGAGGTGCTCTAACAAGTTTCTCTGAGGCTTCGTCTTTTATACACAGGTTTAAGGCACACACACATCCTTCATTACAATCAAGACATTGTGAAGTATGAAGATATTCCAACACGTGGCTACAGTAGGGGCCCTTATCCTTCATGCAATAGGAGGGGGCTGTCACGCAGCTGAGTGGTCTGCTGATTCCATTGGAATGTGTGTGCCTGATCGAATCTCAGGGGGTGGGGTGGCCATGATCAATAGTGGCTTCTTTCAAGAGAGACGAGTGCATACAGTAGTGGGCAATAAACTGTATCCTCGGGCTAAGGGATGACCAGCGGTCCGTGCAAACAATTAGGTTCAGAGGAAGAGGTCATCAAAGGAGAGATATTCATGAAAAGGTCAGTGTGGAAAATCGAGCGTAGAGAAAGGGTTTATCCAAAGAGGGGTATTCATGAAAGGAAAGGAGGTGTTGGTCAGGCGCGGGGTGTGATCCCTAGAGACAGAGTCATGCGGGAGGGGAGGTGCTCATGACTTGTACATGTGAGAGCGGGGGCGGTCAGGGTGCATGGGGGAAGCTTGCAGGGTGAGGGAAGTGTGACGTTGATCGATCGTGAACAAGGAGACCATGATACCTAAAATGGCTGTCGTGTACGTGTGTGCATGGGTCTATGCTAGCGGGATGACACAGTCAGTGTTTTAGCGATATCCGTTCTGCTTACAACAAGGGGTACAGTGAACACAAAATGAACGCCGCTTATGTACATACACATTGCCATTTTCAACAGTCGCCGCTTTTTTACATAAGCAAGTTCAGTTTCTACATAGTTAATGCGATAGGCAGAATGCACTTCATGTTAATTTACATTTGTTGGGTTCCTCATACAATCCTAGAGATCGGCATAATATTTTAGTCGGAGTCAAGAAAAGAGGTTCCGAAACATTACAGCATCAAGTTCAGACTTTTTCTCCGATGACATTAATTAAGAGTAATCTGATACCTTCGGGTCTTATCAGTACTTTGGAAAGCTAGATACATGGGTGACCGGTGAAACATTTTTGTAAGCAATAAAAATTGAGGGAGGAATGCAATTCGATGTAAACAACTAGTCAAGGGGTGGGTAGAAAGTTCAGGAAGGGGGGGTCTTAGTGAAAATGTCTTTTTCAACGACGAGCCACCACTGGTAGACTCTGGTAGTCCGTTTTCTTTTCGTTGGCGCTTTTGAGCACCGGCGGTGGAGCTATAAGTCCAGCTCGGAATCATCCTTACGCGTTGCAGGGTGCGATCAGTCCTCTGCTGTTAGATCACAGTCCTGTTTCCTAACTCATTTTCTTAGGGGTGCCTCATGCTGGGCACCTGCGTGTCTTTCTTTTTCCGTGGCAAAATCCCATTCCATAGTCAAAAGTTTATATGAAAGAGTTTGTTGAATAATCGAGGGAAGAGAGGGCGGAGTGGGGCCAGATCTTCGAACACACCAAGAGACCAAGGGAGCAAAGGACAATGAGCAGGCAGGCCCATCAGTCGGACTCAAAAGGGGACGGGGACTTCAGGCACGAGTGGGTCAGCAAGTCGAGGGCTTCAAGGTAGCCCTTCATTCTTTCATCTGCCGAGTTTGAGAGTTGTGCCTCGTCCCGCGTCTCGTTGCTCTGCGGCTCCACCTTTGGTTGCGGTCACATGTGCTTCATGATCTGTGGCCAGGCTGTGCGTCACGTCCAGCTCCTCTCCTCCGGTTATTTTATCTTTAAATGAGTAGAAAACAAGTTTTTAGAAAAACTGGCAGGAGAAGACATTTATACATCTCAATTCCATCCCCAATCCTATGTAGGTGGGGGATAAGTTCATCGGTCACAGTCAGAAGTCGTCATTTATGGAGTCTGTAGGAGTGCATTGCTATGGAATTCCTAACCCTGTTCGGTGCTCATTCGTGACGTACGTGGAGAGAAATTGGACCTTTATACACAGTGTATTATATCAAACTCAAAATCGAGTCCTTATGTAGAGACTCGTCCTTCCCTTTAACCCAAGCATCGACAATCTTACATCTCCCTTCGGGGTCGGCTAACTCTTGTAAGTGGGGCGTTATCGTCATGAAGAAGGGGGAGGGGGTGGACGTAAAACATGCCTTTCTTGGGGAGTGAACGTTAATCAAGGTCATCAATTTCGCTTTCGAGGGTAGATGACATGAAGCTGGGGTTAATCGGGGGAAACGGGGACGCTTTGGACAGGGAGCTGGGGTCGATCGGGAGAAGTGGGGTACTCTGGACATTCGTACTCAAGGGCAGAGGAGCGAAGTAATTTGTGCATTGGGAATTGCATTTTTAGCGAACTGAGAAACAGAAGGCCATTGACGTTATAGTCCCCCCATAGAAGGCCAGATTAGGGGACATCCGTCGTCTTACCTATCCTTTCCTTCATTACCAACTCGGGTTCTATCGCTTTACAGAAAAGGGGAGGTAGTAATATGGCGAGTCACAATCGTTTAGTTCCGGTCAATTTTTCCAAAACACCTTTGTGTTCGAGGAGACCCAATTAGGTGTTGTGCCGGGAGGGGCACAACGTTACCATACAAGGAAGGAGGGAACAGGGGGGCTTTAGAGAGTGAGAGAGAGTGAGAGAGCGAGAGAGTGAGAGAGAGAGAGAGAGAGAGAGAGAGAGAGAGAGAGAGAGAGAGAGAGAGAGAGAGAGAGAGAGAGAGAGAGAGAGAGAGAGAGAGAGATAGAGAGACCGCACTCTAAGTGGTCCATTCCGTACACGTGTGACATGGAGAGAGAAAGAGAGCGGGAGAGAGAGAGAGAGAGAGAGAGAGAGTGAGACGTGTACAATAATGGACCATTCAGTGCGCGCACAACATAGAACAACAGGGGTTAAGTAATACGGAAACACAAACGGAGGGATGACGTAGATCCATACATCACGTACGCACAAACTCAGATGGGGAAGACAGTACATGTATTATACACAAAAATCCAAGACAAAACATAAACCAGTTATTGGCCAAAATTATCCTTTTCTGTATGCTGTGCATCCTTGTCATCCTAAGCTCTTTTTTTTTTAACGTTTTTCTTCTCTTTTATTTGTCGGCTGCCCTTACTGGTGGCTTTGATTGTACACACTTACGCCGTTGGCAATTGGTCATGAACTGACCTGGTCGGGCTAATGCTCACGGCGGTATTTTCGAGTCATTTTAGCAAATGTGTTTCCAGGCTGAGACAACAGTTGGTGTCAATTGGAGAACAATGGGGCAGCTTTTAGTTACTTGTCTATGAGGATGCGAAAAGGAGGTAGTAGGTCTTTAAGTGTCGGCAATATCCCTAGTCCTCCCGTCGGAGGGTACTTGTGTAATCCTTACCTCGGAATTTTCCTTAAACTTTCCCTATTTAGTTAAGTGTGGAGGGTTTAAACATGTGTGCACATTAGTTTAGGTTGTATTATTCGGAGTGTGTGGGCACCATAATCGAACGCCTTTTTCCCGTCTCTTCGTCCGTTAGATCACCATTTTCTTTTTTCGTATTTTTAACCGATGTTCCAAAGTGACCTGCAGAAAAGAGGGAAAAAGAAGGGGGCGGGGGCAGCATTTAAGAATACATCAGCGCGCATAAACCCGAAAAGGCTTTTACTTACTACATACGCGGTCTATCTACCCGGAACGCAGTTCTTGCCAATTCGGCATTTAAGCCCAGATGAACCTTTTAGTGTGTGAGAGATGATTATCGGAAGCCGGTGGATAGCATAGGTCATCCAAGTGTGGTATTACGGATCGTATGTAGGGAGGCCAGATGGCACTCCGTTGGAGCGACTTAGGGGCATTTTAGCACAATTTTTCTGATACAGGTAGCATATAAAGTATAGGCTGAATTCCAGGGCCTTTTAGCGGTTGCTTTAAGCTGTACAAAAATGTGCAAAGTACATACAACAAAAACCTGTACCATTCATTTTTGCAGTATCTCTGCGTACTATACTTTTTAATCCTTAAACAGTGGTCATTTATTCGAAACTTACTAATTCACACGTGACAACTACGTTTGCTTTTTCCAAAAATCTTTAATAAGAATGTCGGTGCATAAATATGGGCCTACAACCCCGTGGGCCGGCCACGGAGCAGGCTGGAACTGTTATATGTGGGGATACTATTTAGCAGAAAACTTTAATGGAGTCGGTGGTCGTTTATTTCATAATCTAAAAGTGCGACAAGTGCAACAAAATCATGTCGAGACTTCAGTGTGAGCGAGTGTCATGAGTGTTGGGCTTCCAACTTTCAATAATCATGATGCGTCAAACTTAACAACAATTCATTGTCCGAATGTTCAATTAATACCCATCTGATGTCAATTTACCGTCTGAACACATAAACAGTACCCATCCAATATCAATTCTTTGTCCGAACATATAACCAGTACCCATCCCATATCAATTCATTTCCCGAACTGACAGTACACATCCTGAATCAATTAATTGTCGGAACATATAATTAGTACACATCCTATATCAATTCATGTGGTTAAAAAAAACCTTCATACATATCTCATGACACCAGGGCTGAACAATCGGGGTACAACAAGGAGTTGAAAGTTTCATTTGCATCTGCGCCATTTTGGGTGCGGTCAGGCAGAACCAGGCATAGTCTAAATCTCTACTAACTCGTGGTTGGCCCAGAGCTTCTTTTGGCAGTCCAAAAGTTCCGTTAAAGGGTAAAAGAAAGGATCGGTGGTCTGAACCATCAGTCAAAAGGGGAGGGAGGCAACAATCTTTTTCTACCGGGTCATACTGTGTTTTCACCGGAACTGATCCGAACTGTAGTCTGCAGGATTCTAGTCATTCAAACTGAGGCTGGCGACAGCATGGGAGCGCCGACGTCCTGCGGCTACATTTCCGTCGTTCCGAGGGCAATCATGGCAGTCATTCCCCATCGGGGGTATCTGCGGGGGTCGGGGACTCCCGCGGCTCCTCTAGAATCTTCAAGGTCGTGGAGAACTATGATGGTGGAGTCAACAGGTGACCGGGCCATTCCTTCCTGCTGGGCCCGCTCTTGTAAAGTAGACCGCCATTTTGAGAGTTCGGCAGCTACCGGCGATCGCGGGGTCAAATGAGCGGACGGGCTGCAACCTGCCGGGCGAGGCGTTGCAGCATCGCCACAGTGGAAGAACCCTTTTCTGGGCGCCTGGAGCGCTGAGGGTGCAGCTGGGAAGCCTCCACCTGGGGAGGCGGGAGAGGCTTGTTCGCACCGTCTCTCCCTCCCAGTGCACCCCACGGCATCTCGCTTGACATTTGTTATGGCCGGACCAGGCGATGAGGGCGAGGGGGGGGGGTCGGAGGCATGTGCAAGACATCCCCCCCCAGTGTTGTCGCTGCCATTATGGAAGAAAAAAGAAAGAAGTGGCGCCTGGCATGTTTTCGGGTCGGGCCTCGGTTGATGGCGGCCGGACGCTCTTCGCCCTGGCCCCAGAAACGGGTCCCTTAGTCCATCCTTGGGACAGACCTTGGCGCGTGGCGCCTCTCCTGGGCCTTTCGTGTAGTGGCCTCTCCACTCCCAGGCCCTCCATGGATGCTGGTCCAGACTGGGAGAGAGAGAGAAGGGTCGAGGACATAGACATTCCCCCCCCTGCAACTCTCCAGGGTTGTCGTAGCAGTCCCCTTGGCCGGGTCCCTTCGACCTCGGCCTCTCCTCCGGCTACACCCTATGTGATGATCTCCGGCCGACGGTTGGCAGCAGGACCCGCCCTATATGTGTTGCTTCCGGCTGGGCGTAGCCGTAAACCTGTTGCACTTTGGAAGTTTCCAGAATGGGGGCGGATGTCTGTTGCTTTGTATCTTTCTCAGGTTGCCGTTATTGGGCGTGGCAGGCGGTGGGACAGACATGTTTGGGGCAGTGAGGGGCGATGAAGCCTCGTTGCCTTGTGGCCGTCGCAATGTCACGCTTGGTTTCTCTTACTGTTTTCAGGTTTCTTATTACGGGCTTATTTCTAACGTTTCTTGCTTCTAGGACACTAATAGGTTTTATCATTAAGTATTGTTATCGTTTCCTTGTTCGTTATTTAATAAAAAGTTCATCAGTGGCCTACTGATTTCGTTTTCCTATTCCTTTCTTTCCAGGTTGTTTCATGCTAAAGTTTCTGTTAACAGGATACAGTGATCACTTCGTTATTATTGCATATGTCCTTTTCACTAGGGGTGCTCTCTGGTCGGGCCAGATGACCTACCTCTAGTAAATGGTCCGGGTGAAACTGGCGTATCAATCAGTGGGGAGTAGATAGGCATGACAGATTACAACGGGGGACAAAGGTCCGCATTACCTACCCTTTCACTACTTGCAAAGATTTTCCTACGTTTATTTGCAAACAGGGAATACCTCCAAAAAGAACCAATTCCCAAACAGTCAATGTTCGGGCAAACAATCAATCAATGAGGAACGAAATAGGCACGACGTGTTAAAGGTTTGCGTTACCTACCCTTCACTATCTGCAAAGGGAGAGAGAATATTCCTATTCTTCCCCGTTTGCAGGCAGAGAAGATCCTTAAGAGAACCAACTTCGAACAATTCAATGCTCGATTCAAACAATCAATCAATGGGGAGAAAAATAGGTATGACGGATTACAATGGGGACAAAAGTCTGCATTACCTATCCTTCACTATCTGCAAAGACTAAACAGAGTATGGCGACTCTGTGCTTGTTTGCAAATAGAGAATCTCTCAGAGACAATAAAGTGAGTAATACTAGTATTGTCAAACAATCAATCAATCAATTTCGCAATTTGTCGTGTGTCACGACCTTACCCGGACCGGACCATGTGGACAGTTCTTCGCCTTCCTTTTTCCAGTGCCCGATCGTTCTCTTTTCTCCATGTTTTTACCGCAGCATTCCTGTGGGATTCCAGTCAGGACAATAGGTCACGTGAGAGAGGTCCGTTCGGAATCGGTGAAGTTCATTTCAATCGGCAGCCGGACGAGGGCCCTCTCAAGGCAGGTATACTCCAATCATTTAGATGTTCACCCCATCGTCTGGACCTCTCTTACCGGACCTTATGTCGCTGATGGGCCCCGCGTTGGGCGCCAATTGTTGAAAAGTCAGCCCATAACGCACCGGATGCCCAGGCTGCTGGTGCAGGGCGACTCTTAGTTCCCATCTTGAATAATTACCAAATAAAGAGACGGGCGCTGAAGGCAGGAAAACAAGAACAGAGTTTATTTCTCATGAGGAGAGCATGTCCTTTGGGACACTCGCATAGTGTCTTCGGGAGGTGCTCTAACAAGTTTCTCTGAGGCTTCGTCTTTTATACACAGGTTTAAGGCACACACACATCCTTCATTACAATCAAGACATTGTGAAGTATGAAGATATTCCAACACGTGGCTACAGTAGGGGCCCTTATCCTTCATGCAATAGGAGGGGGCTGTCACGCAGCTGAGTGTTCTGCTGATTCCATTGGAATGTGTGTGCCTGATCGAATCTCAGGGGGTGGGGTGGCCATGATCAATAGTGGCTTCTTTCAAGAGAGACGAGTGCATACAGTAGTGGGCAATAAACTGTATCCTCGGGCTAATGGATGACAAGCGGTCCGTGCAAACAATTAGGTTCAGAGGAAGAGGTCATCAAAGGAGAGATATTCATGAAAAGGTCAGTGTGGAAAATCGAGCGTAGAGAAAGGGTTTATCCAAAGAGGGGTATTCATGAAAGGAAAGGAGGTGTTGTCAGGCGCGGGGTGTGATCCCTAGAGACAGAGTCATGCGGGAGGGGAGGTGCTTATGACTTGTACATGTGAGAGCGGGGGCGGTCAGGGTGCATGGGGGAAGCTTGCAGGGTCAGGGAAGTGTGACGATAATCGATCGTGAACAAGGAGACCATGATACCTAAAATGGCTGTCGTGTACGTGTGTGCATGGGTCTATGCTAGCGGGATGACACAGTCAGTGTTTTAGCGATATCCGTTCTGCTTACAACAAGGGGTACAGTGAACACAAAATGAACGCCGCTTATGTACATACACATTGCCATTTTCAACAATTTTAGGTCTCTGCGCACTTTTTCACTGTGGTCCAGTGTAAAGTGTGTGCGCCCTCTGTGTGTGTGGTGAGAGTGACCTGCCCTCACATAGGAATGCATGGGGAATATGTGTGACCATGGTAGTTCCTGATGTGTGGGGAGTGCAGGGTCGAGTTTGGTATGTGCAAACTCGTGTGATTGAATGCTGCGCAATGATGTATGCAGCATGATTGTGTCTAGTGTGGAAGTGCCACTTCTAGAGGTTAAACAACAATTGATGGATAGAATGCAGAACACTGTCATACATTCACCCCAGTACAGAGATCTGGGCCTAAATCCATCGTTTTTTTGCATTCCACACCACCTTAGGTCAGACATGGCCATATGCAAATCAGCCTTGACCCTGTGCCTCATGGGAACAGTCCAGCCCGAACTGCCAAGCCATGTCTTTCCTGGACCGGAATCAAGAATCCAAGGACCGGTTTCTGGCTATCAGCCTTCATCAACCTGGATAGCTTGACTCCAGTGATGTGGAGAGCATGGGACTCACGTCTGAGCATACCCACCCCACTCGGGGTGACAAAGGCAAAACAACAATTGATGGACAGAATGCAAAACACTGTCATACATTCACCCCAGTACAGAGATCTGGGCCTAAATCCAACTTTTTTTGCACTCCACACTACCCTAGGTCAGACATGGCCATATGCAAATCAGCCTTGAACCTGTGCCTCATGGGAACAGTCCAGCCCGAACTGCCAAGCCATGTCTTTCCTGGACCGGAATCAAGAATCCAAGGACCGGTTTCTGGCTATCAGCCTTCATCAGCCTGGATAGCTTGACTCCAGTGATGTGGAGAGCATGGGACTCACGTCTGAGCATACCCATCCCACTCGGGGTGACAAAGGCAAAACAACAATTGATGGACAGAATGCAGAACACTGTCATACATTCACCCCAGAACAGATATATGGGCCTAAATCCATCGTTTTTTTGCACTCCACACCACCCTAGGTCAGACACGGCCATATGCAAATCAGCCTTGGCCCTGTGCCGCATGGGAACAGTCCAGCCCGAACTGCCAAGCCATGTCTTTCCAGGACCGGAATCAAGCATCCAAGGACCGGTTTCTGGCTATCAGCCTTCATCAGCCTGGATAGCTTGACTCCAGTGATGTGGAGAGCATGGGACTCACGTCTGAGCATACCCACCCCACTCGGGGTGACAAAGGCAAAACAACAATTGATGGACAGAATGCAGAACACTGTCATACATTCACCCCAGTACAGAGATCTGGGCCTAAATCCATCGTTTTTTGCACTCCACACCACCCTAGGTCAGACATGGCCATATGCAAATCTGCCTTGACCCTGTGCCTCATGGGAACAGTCCAGCCCGAACTGCCAAGCCATGTCTTTCCCGGACCGGAATCAAGCATCCAAGGACTGGTTTCTGGCTATCAGCCTTCATCAGCCTGGATAGCTTGACTCCAGTGGTGTGGAGAGCATGGGACTCATGTCTGAGCATACTCATCCCACTCGGGGAGACAAAGGCAAAACAACAATTGATGGACAGAATGCAGAACACTGTCATACATTCACCCCAGTACAGAGATCTGGGCCTAAATCCATCGTTTTTTTGCACTCCACACCACCCTAGGTCAGACACGGCCATATGCAAATCAGCCTTGGCCCTGTGCCGCATGGGAACAGTCCAGCCCGAACTGCCAAGCCATGTCTTTCCTGGACCGGAATCAAGCATCCAAGGACCGGTTTCTGGCTATCATCCTTCATCAGCCTGGATAGCTTGACTCCAGTGGTGTGGAGAGCATGGGACTCACGTCCTAGCATACCCATCCCACTCGGGGTGACAAAGGCAATACAACAATTGATGGACAGAATGCAGAACACTGTCATACATTCACCCCAGTACAGAGATCTGGGCCTAAATCCATCGTTTTTTTGCACTCCACACCACCCTAGGTCAGACATGGCCATATGCAAATCAGCCTTGACCCTGTGCCTCATGGGAACAGTCCAGCCCGAACTGCCAAGCCATGTCTTTCCTGGACCGGCATCAAGCCTCCAAGGACCGGTTTCTGACTATCAGCCTGGATAGCTTGACTCCAGTGGTGTGGAGAGCATGGGACTCACGTCTGAGCATACCCATCCCACTCGGGGTGACAAAGGCAAAACAACAATTGATTGACAGAATGCAGAACACTGTCATTCTTTCACCCCAGTACAGAGATCTGGGCCTAAATCCATCGTTTTTTTGCACTCCACACCACCATAGGTCAGACATGGCCATATGCAAATCAGCCTTGACCCTGTGCCTCATGGGAACAGTCCAGCCCGAACTGCCAAGCCATGTCTTTCCTGGACCGGAATCAAGCATCCAAGGAACGGTTTCTGGCTATCAGCCTTCATCAGCCTGGATAGCTTGACTCCAGTGGTGTGGAGAGCATGGGACTCACGGTGATGGATTAAACCCAGATCTTTTGACTGGGTGTGAGTGTTTGATTGATTCAGATGCTCCGCCCATCATCACCCCCTTTTGTACCACTTCTAGAGGTTGGCATGTTTGTGTAATTTGTGTCTGGCGTGTTATTGGCTGGAGCTGGCTGGTGAGCCTGGCTCCAGGAGTCAGGATGGGTCTGCCCCGGTGGTGAATGGAGAGATTAGCATGCTGATGTGAGGGCTGGTCCTTCCCTCCACAATACTGGCTCCACCGACTGTGGTGCGTCTGATGTCCGTAGCCTGGCCTGTGAAAGGGAGTTCCCCATAACAAGGTGTAGCTGGTTCTCACAATGCCTGCACCTTGTAGACAAAGGACTCTGCTGTATAAAAAGGGTGCTGTGACACCCTGAAGGTGTTCTTGTTTCCTGACTTGAATCTACCAGGGGCGTGCTGCTGCTTGGGCCCAGGGGAAGGCTTGCCTCCCTGGGCCCTGCCCAGCCCCTGTCTGCCCTGGATGCTGGAGGACTCTTTTGGGATCCCTCTGCCTTTCCTGGGATGATTGGGGACTTTGCTTTGCCCTGGAGCCCCTTGTGACTCTTGTTCCCCTTGTGGATTACTTTTGGTGTTGCCAAGGCTTGTTCAGCCCCCTAGAGCCTGGGAAGCGCTTTATTGTATCTTGTCCTGTTGCTGAGGGAGCCTACCCCTTCTTGTTGCTGTTGTGTGCGTGTGCAAATGCTTTACGCATTGCCTCCGGGATAAGCCTGTCTACTCGTGCCAAGCTACCAAAGGGGTGAGCAGGGGTTATCTTGGCGTGTGACTCCCTTGCCCTGACTAGAATGGTGGTTTCTGCCTGGCTTTGGTGTAAGCCTTAGCCAACCAAAAATCCCAGTTCTAACAGTAATGCTAAATCATCTTTACTGGTAAAGTTGGATTTAACAATACAAATTTAGAAATTCCACTTTTAGTCGAAATTTTTTTGCCCTTTCTACTCTGTAAGCCTTGCAGCCTGTCTCCTATACGTGTCTGGCGTGCGTGACAGCTACCCTTTGGACATTCCCTCCACACAGCCACAAACACAGGAAGGGTGGGTGTGACAGAGAACGCATATGCATTCATTTACATTCTGATAGCTCCTGTGCAGGAAGAGGGAGGAGGAGCTAACACTTACCCCTGAACAGGCATTGTCCTGTATCCCACACGGAGGGCTGATTGCACCCGACAGGCAGCCTTACAGGCAGGGCTGGGATGAAAATGGCCTATGCACTTCAAGTGCCTGCTTTAAAGCCACCCCCACTTCACCCCACTTTTATGTTTATCTTTTTGTTAAAGGTACATTTGGATTTCAATACTGGGGCTCTGACCCTACCAAGACAGTACACTACAGAACCTGTGAAGAACTCTGTCAGGAGTAAAGACTGCTGAGGTACAGTGATTTCCAATGTGCCTTACTGCTGCTCTGAAACAACTACTTTATTTTTTGCTGAGCTGCCAATCTGCCTGCAGATCTCTGTCTTGCTGAGGACAAGGACTGGACCATCTCACTTGAACCCAAAGTTACTCTAATGGCTTGTTGGCTTGCCCCCTGATCTGAAGTCTCAGGACCAACAACGTCTTCCTTCAACCATGCAACAGCACCTGGACTCTGTCATCTGCGAGCCCAGTCCTGCCAAGTGGAGCCAATCCAGCCCTGAGTCCTTGAAAGTTGACATCTGCTCTGCTGAGCCCTCAAAATCGACAGAGGGACAACTTTGCGCAGATCGTAACTGATGCACCGCCTTTCAACACTGACAGAGCAGCTGCCCGACGACATCGCTTCAATGGCCTGCACACCTGGATGATAATGCATCACCTGTATTGTAAAGGGGTTAGACACCATAGACTTCTTCGACTGCGTGGATCAGTACCCGATGCATCGCCTGCATCCACAGGAATGATGACGACGCATAGCCTCCCCTACTCTCACATCAAGGCTTTGATGTCAACACTTACGTGGAGAAGTGTGGCTCACTGGTTAGAGGAGGCAGACCCTGAAGCAGAGGTCAGACCCGGGACCAGGGTTCAATTCCCGACGCGGCAGGGTCTTGAGCCCAAATATCCACGGACTCGATAATTCTCGTTTCGGTGCCTACTCGAGTCACGGGTTCACACTCTGCAGCTCTGGGCATTAGCTTGCTTAATCTCCACTATGGCCCCCCGCGGCGGGATGCCTGGCTTTCACCTTGGGGATGCCCAGTACGGGTATCTCACAGGGAAAAGCCAGGACGGGTTCCCAAGGCAAGCGCCGAGATGCCTACGGGTAATTGAGCGCTATATAAGAACGCATAATAATAATAATAATAATACTCCGTCCATGGTTCTTTCTTAGCGGGACATGTGTGACTTCTATACCCAGCCTGCCCTCCCTCGCAGTCTGCCTGAACTTTGGATTTGCCACTGTCTAGCACGACCTCAAGTAACCCCAAAGCACTATTTGCTTCTAAGCACACATTTTTTATTTATTCTTCAAAAATTCATAACTTCCGTTTTATCTATTGTATTTCTGATGTTTTGTTTTTGTTTTAATCATACAAATAGAATCTATTTTTCTAAACCTGTGTGGAGTATTTTTGTGGTGGTTTCATTGTTACTGTGTGTGTGTTGCACAAATATTTTTTTTTATTGAGTTTTACGATAAACAAGCAAAGGAAGAGATTTTGGGGCAGATTTATGAGGCACTTGCGCCACGTTTACGCCGCTGTTGCGTCACGCAAGGCGGCGTAAACGTGGCGCATCCCTACGAACGATTTACAACGTGACGCATCTAGGCAGATGCGTCACGTTGTAAAGCCCTGCGCCGCTTGTGGGCGTTCCGGCGCAGGGTGGGCGTTCCGGGGCAGGTGCGCCTCGCAAAAGTGGCTGAGTGAAATCTATAAGATTTCACTCAGTCACTTTCAGGCCAATGCTGCGTCAAAAGCCTGCGCCTGCTTGAAGCAGGCGTAGGTCTTGACGCAGCATTGTGGAGATGGGGCACCCCCGAGCCTTGCTGGAGCTGCGTCGCGCTTGCGACGCAACTCCAGCAATGCGTCACCTTTACGGCACAGATGCGTCACGCATCTGTGCCGTCTTTGCCCCATGGTGCGCCGCATCATAAATGCGGCGCACCATGGGTGGCGGAGCTGTGGCGCACTGTGGCGCATGTTAACTGGCGCATCCCTGGGGATGCGCCAGTTAACATAAATCTGCCCCTTTGTTTTTTAAACCAATAATCATAGCATTACAGTGTAGCAACACAGAGAGTGGCATGCTCTACAACAGCATGTCCTGTAGGCCATCCTCTACAACAGCATGTCCTGTACAGATATATCAAGAAATACAAGGTCTCATACAATACCAGGTAAAGATGCAGTCATAGTCTACTTAGCAACAAGAACCAGTTGTTGAGTGTAATAGTCCGAATCAGGGGGATATCACAGAAAGCAAATAGACCCTTACAAATTTGCAGGCTTGGAGGGGTTAGTCAGGTCTTGGGAGGGAGAGTTGCTACCATCCTGCACTCGAAAAAAAGATAGGCCTGAAGTGTTTGCCAGATGTCCACTGGCTGAGAAGCCAGCAGCTGCATTTGCGCATATGTCGCTGGTGGTGTCACAAAACGTCATGCTATGTAGCCATGCAGCAAGGGTGGGGGACCGTGAGCAGGACGAGTGGACAGCAATTTCATGCTTAGCAAGCAGCAGCGCTATGGCAACAAAGGGGCATCTAAATTTAGGCAAATTGTGAACATAGCCAAATAATACTTATAAAGGCAAAGGCACAATCTCAACCTCCATCATCCGGGACGGTTGCCTAAAAATTGATCTCCAGTAATCCTCAATTCTAGGGCAGGTTCACTTCATGTGTGCAAAATCGACCCCCGGGGAGCGACACTGGGGGAACGCATACGGACGAGTATGGTCCAAATAACTAGGGGTCATATACGCCCTCCATGGGAATTTAAAATGCAGCAGTTTATGCCTATGATTCGGAGAGATCTGGCTTATCTGTACACAACACCGCCCCCCCACTGCACATCAGTTAATGGATACGCAAGAGCACTCTCCCAGGCTGCCCGCACTTTCGCATTGTGGCATGGTAGCAATGTCACCCCTGCCTTGTACATCTGGGCCTCTAAGTGACTCCCAACCCCCCCTTTTATAACCCCAGTTAAAATAGCGAAGACTGGGGGCTCCAACAGGTAACTATCCATACACACGTGCAGCGCCCTTTGCACTTTCAGTAACACAAAGAGGCCCATCGTAGTACCGGGGGTCATCAGTGCGAGAAAAGATGTGCCCATCTGGAAGCAAGTCACCGCGTGTACAATGGTTGAACAACCGCTAACAACCGTTCCAGCATCCCCATTCGCTGTATTCACTTAGCGCCAGGACACCTCCGGGTAACAGAGCGCTCTAGAAATGCAAAAAAATAAATAAAAAATAAAAAATAAATAAATAGTAGCAAACAAAAAGGGCCACTCAAGTGAATCAAACACTTCTCAGCATCAAGGAGGACAGCAACTGCTGGGACAGACGGAAAAATCCTGTTCAGTGTGGCAAACAGGGTACGAGTGTTCAGGGCAGTGGACTTATGGGGGATAAAACCCAATTGTGCTGGGGATATAATTTTCTCTACTATCAAAGCAAGCCTTGCTGCTTACAGCTTGGCCAGGGTTTTGTTGTCAAAGTAGGATAATGACAGCTTCCCTCAAGGTAGCTGGAAGCACACCAATTTCAGTGGCCTCCTGATACATATCAATAAGATGTGGCGGAATCAGGTCCCTGCATTTCTTATAAAAACACCCCGTAAAGCCGTCTAGCCACGGTGCTTTAGATCCTTTTAGCGCGTTAATAGTGTTGATGATCTCATCTTCCGAAAAAGGTTCGGCCAGGAATTCTTGGTGGGCTTTTTCCAACTATGCAAGTAAAACCTCATCAAGGTAGTCACTGTGAACAGTGGGGAGGTCAGCAGTTCCGGAGGTGTACAAAGTGATATAGTACTTAAGTACTGCTCTCAGCACCCCCACATTACCTGTGATCCGCTCGCCGCTGTCCCCGCAGAGTTTGGCTATGTAGTTGGACCTGCGGGTTTGACGCATCAGTCTAGCCAGCATCCTGCCAGGTCAGTCACCCTCCCCGTACCTCCGAACAACTGCATATTTACCCAGAAAATGTTCCGCGGCCTCGCGGAATTCTGCCAAGAGTGCCGCATGTCTATGCAGGTTGAGAGGATCCACAGCACCTGCCCCATGCTCAAGTTCCGTAAGTCATGTCTGTTTGTCCACAAGCATGTGTTGCAGCACTCTAAGCACCCCAGAATTCTTGGATATGTACACCCCCTAGCATAGGCATTAAAGGCCTCCCATAGGGTGGCCTTAGAGTTCACTGACCCAGTGTTGATTTTATAATATTTCACTATTGCTTCCCAAAGTTCAGACGCAAAAACAGTATCCCTCAAGGCCATGTCCATGAAACGCCGTGGATGTTCCACACCACGCCCTAGGGATGTGCAAACACACCTTCACAGGAGAATGGTCGAATAAAGTACAAGTGAGATGCACCACCTTGTCGATCCACACTGCCACCCCAGCTGACAAACACCAGTAGTCCAACCGAGTCCAGGTATTATGAGGCGCAGAGTAAAGTGCGTACGCCTCACGGTCTGCACAGTGATATCTCCATACATCCACCAATCCAAGCTGTCTGATGGTGTCCAATACAATGCACCTCGCCTTAGGGTTAGTGGCCAACGTCTGTGCTGTGTTGTCTCGTCCCGGGTCGAGTAACAAATTAAAACCCCCACCCATATAAACACAATCTACCCCCATGAGTATTATATGACCGTGGACTGGCTCAAAAAATTTGGGGTCAGCTACATTCGGGGCGTAGATGTTAACAAATAGCACTGAATGATCATGAGCACTGTGCCCTTAACCAATAAATAGAGACCCCCACATCCCTACAGACCTCCTCCTCCTGAAATGGCACCCGTTTCTGTATCAACACTGCTACCCCTCTAGCATGCAAGCTATTTCCAGCAAAATATTTATGTGACCCCTACCCCGATGGTAGTGGGGTGACATTCGACGCAGGGTGAGTCTCTTGTAGAAACGCAACGTCCACATGAAACCTTTGCATGTTGTTCGTCACTTGCTTACATTTACGGGCCTTATTTAGTCTCCTAACATTCCAGGACATTAGCACTACTCTGGACTCTGCAACATCCATGTTAGCCATTATCTAAAACCTGTATCTCTGTTTCACTGGTACCCGGTCTGCACATGCGGCACTGCAGGTGAGGTGCAAAATAAAAGGGGAATCAAACACTCAGGATCAACCATCTATGTCCACCTTCAGCCGTGCTGGGTACAAAATCCCATATCTTAGCCCTATCTTTCTTAAGGCTGCCTTCACACCAGCATATTTCCTGCGTGCGTCCTGGACCATAGCAGAGAAATCGGGGTATAGGGATATATTTGAGCCCTGCCATTCCAAACTGACCTTTTTCACATACCAATCATAGGACTGTGTCCCAATCCCTGAAATTCAGGAGCCTAGCCATTATCAGTCCTGGTGGGCACCCTCTGTTAGGTCGCGGCCTCTAAATGCGGTGAGCCTGCTCAACCACAAAGGTGGCTGTGAACGATTCACTTCCAAGCATGTCCGTTAAGAGTGTTTCCACAAAGTCCTTTGGGACACTCCCATAGTGTCTTCGGGAGGTGCTCTAACAAGTTTCTCTGAGGCTTCGTCTTTTATACACAGGTTTAAGGCACACACACATCCTTCATTACAATCAAGACATTGTGAAGTATGAAGATATTCCAACACGTGGCTACAGTAGGGGCCCTTATCCTTCATGCAATAGGAGGGGGCTGTCACGCAGCTGAGTGTTCTGCTGATTCCATTGGAATGTGTGTGCCTGATCGAATCTCAGGGGGTGGGGTGGCCATGATCAATAGTGGCTTCTTTCAAGAGAGACGAGTGCATACAGTAGTGGGCAATAAACTGTATCCTCAGGCTAAGGGATGACCAGCGGTCCGTGCAAACAATTAGGTTCAGAGGAAGAGGTCATCAAAGGAGAGATATTCATGAAAAGGTCAGTGTGGAAAATCGAGCGTAGAGAAAGGGTTTATCCAAAGAGGGGTATTCATGAAAGGAAAGGAGGTGTTGTCAGGCGCGG
Source organism: Lissotriton helveticus (assembly GCF_964261635.1). Classification (NCBI taxonomy): domain Eukaryota; kingdom Metazoa; phylum Chordata; class Amphibia; order Caudata; family Salamandridae; genus Lissotriton; species Lissotriton helveticus. The sequence goes on along the minus strand of NC_136068.1, from coordinate 1,328,692,191 downwards.
GGTGTGATCCCTAGAGACAGAGTCATGCGGGAGGGGAGGTGCTCATGACTTGTACATGTGAGAGCGGGGGCGGTCAGGGTGCATGGGGGAAGCTTGCAGGGTCAGGGAAGTGTGACGATGATCGATCGTGAACAAGGAGACCATGATACCTAAAATGGCTGTCGTGTACGTGTGTGCATGGGTCTATGCTAGCGGGATGACACAGTCAGTGTTTTAGCGATATCCGTTCTGCTTACAACAAGGGGTACAGTGAACACAAAATGAACGCCGCTTATGTACATACACATTGCCATTTTCAACAATTTTAGGTCTCTGCGCACTTTTTCACTGTGGTCCAGTGTAAAGTGTGTGCGCTCTCTGTGTGTGTGGTGAGAGTGACCTGCCCTCACATAGGAATGCATGGGGAATATGTGTGACCATGGTAGTTCCTGATGTGTGGGGAGTGCAGGGTCGAGTTTGGTATGTGCGAACTCGTGAGATTGAATGCTGCGCAATGATGTATGCAGCATGATTGTGTCTAGTGTGGAAGTGCCACTTCTAGAGGTTAAACAACAATTGATGGATAGAATGCAGAACACTGTCATACATTCACCCCAGTACAGAGATCTGGGCCTAAATCCATCGTTTTTTTGCATTCCACACCACCTTAGGTCAGACATGGCCATATGCAAATCAGCCTTGACCCTGTGCCTCATGGGAACAGTCCAGCCCGAACTGCCAAGCCATGTCTTTCCTGGACCGGAATCAAGAATCCAAGGACCGGTTTCTGGCTATCAGCCTTCATCAACCTGGATAGCTTGACTCCAGTGATGTGGAGAGCATGGGACTCACGTCTGAGCATACCCACCCCACTCGGGGTGACAAAGGCAAAACAACAATTGATGGACAGAATGCAAAACACTGTCATACATTCACCCCAGTACAGAGATCTGGGCCTAAATCCAACTTTTTTTGCACTCCACACTACCCTAGGTCAGACATGGCCATATGCAAATCAGCCTTGAACCTGTGCCTCATGGGAACAGTCCAGCCCGAACTGCCAAGCCATGTCTTTCCTGGACCGGAATCAAGAATCCAAGGACCGGTTTCTGGCTATCAGCCTTCATCAGCCTGGATAGCTTGACTCCAGTGATGTGGAGAGCATGGGACTCACGTCTGAGCATACCCATCCCACTCGGGGTGACAAAGGCAAAACAACAATTGATGGACAGAATGCAGAACACTGTCATACATTCACCCCAGAACAGATATATGGGCCTAAATCCATCGTTTTTTTGCACTCCACACCACCCTAGGTCAGACACGGCCATATGCAAATCAGCCTTGGCCCTGTGCCGCATGGGAACAGTCCAGCCCGAACTGCCAAGCCATGTCTTTCCAGGACCGGAATCAAGCATCCAAGGACCGGTTTCTGGCTATCAGCCTTCATCAGCCTGGATAGCTTGACTCCAGTGATGTGGAGAGCATGGGACTCACGTCTGAGCATACCCACCCCACTCGGGGTGACAAAGGCAAAACAACAATTGATGGACAGAATGCAGAACACTGTCATACATTCACCCCAGTACAGAGATCTGGGCCTAAATCCATCGTTTTTTGCACTCCACACCACCCTAGGTCAGACATGGCCATATGCAAATCAGCCTTGACCCTGTGCCTCATGGGAACAGTCCAGCCCGAACTGCCAAGCCATGTCTTTCCCGGACCGGAATCAAGCATCCAAGGACTGGTTTCTGGCTATCAGCCTTCATCAGCCTGGATAGCTTGACTCCAGTGGTGTGGAGAGCATGGGACTCATGTCTGAGCATACTCATCCCACTCGGGGAGACAAAGGCAAAACAACAATTGATGGACAGAATGCAGAACACTGTCATACATTCACCCCAGTACAGAGATCTGGGCCTAAATCCATCGTTTTTTTGCACTCCACACCACCCTAGGTCAGACACGGGCATATGCAAATCAGCCTTGGCCCTGTGCCGCATGGGAACAGTCCAGCCCGAACTGCCAAGCCATGTCTTTCCTGGACCGGAATCAAGCATCCAAGGACCGGTTTCTGGCTATCATCCTTCATCAGCCTGGATAGCTTGACTCCAGTGGTGTGGAGAGCAGGGGACTCACGTCCTAGCATACCCATCCCACTTGGGGTGACAAAGGCAATACAACAATTGATGTACAGAATGCAGAACACTGTCATACATTCACCCCAGTACAGAGATCTGGGCCTAAATCCATCGTTTTTTTGCACTCCACACCACCCTAGGTCAGACATGGCCATATGCAAATCAGCCTTGACCCTGTGCCTCATGGGAACAGTCCAGCCCGAACTGCCAAGCCATGTCTTTCCTGGACCGGCATCAAGCCTCCAAGGTGTGGTATATAAATAAATAATACCGGATCTAGGTTTGTCTGGACATAGCAATAACAGATAGCTCAATAAATAAGAGTCAAGATTCGAGGTAGTAGGAGTTTGCAGGTTTAATACAGCATAAAGGACAGGAACAGGACAACCTGCACAGGAATAGGATGACAGGACCAGGCAGGGGGGCCCGACAGCTGCCGGGGCTGGATCTGGGATGAGCGCGCTAACTTTAATAACAGTACACAAGCATATATACTAAAACAGTTACATTACAATGAATACAGTAGGCGGAGCAGTGGGTGTGGTCAATAGCAGTCGCGAAAGATAAGGGTGAAAATGGGTGTAACAGGGGGCGTATACATAGACATGTGATGTAAACGTAACAGAATATGTCATAAATGGGGCGGAAACATGGAGGGGGCTACCTAAGGAGCCGGGACCTCTAACCTAATGGTGCGCGCAAACTGACAATGACGTGTTACTAGGAGAAGCTGGGGGCTATGAACTCTGTGCTAGGAGTAGAGACTGAAGTCTGGAGAGTCAGGGCGACATGTACCTAAACCCTATCTAGTATCTGATGTTTAGAGAACATGTTGATAGAATCCAAAAGTCATCGGGGTAAAGGCTAACAGACTCTAAGACTGGAGCATGCATTATTCTACATGTAGTGCGTGATGAAGAATATTAAATGACCATTAAATGCAGTATTTCTCTTACATGGAGACGTAAAGGCTAGACAATGACGGAAACTATTGATGCGATTCAGTAGCTTAGGAATGCAGAGAAGGAGGGCTGGACTGATAACTAGAATCATAACATACTCTTGGCAGACTCGTAGGCAGAGCCAGGCTGAGCCGGGCACTGTGAGGCAGGAAGTAAGTGAAGGGTCAGGAATACAGGTGGGGGCTGTATCGCTCCTCAGCGAGGGCTCAGGAGACAGGAGCTGAATCTGGTGTCCGGGCCCTTTTGAGGCCTAGAAACGGGGATTTTTCAATAAAATAACGTGCACACTGAGAAACGTGGCAACGCAACTTTACATAGGCCTAATACTCGTAGCTTTCACGAGAACTGGAAACTAGCATACTAGAGATGGACACAACTGTAATTGCGTCTTTAATCGAACATGGGGGATACATATGCATATTTAATCATGCACACATAACATAAGATGGAGGACACGTAGGGACACAGAACATGGCAAAATTTACTTTTCCACATTCCCTCCTTGTCACTACGTTTCCATCAGGAAACATCAATATTCATGATACCATCTATCATTTCATACAGTATCATTTGCTCGTCTCGAATTTTCTTGGAACTGGATTTAGAACGGGACTTGGGACTAGGAATACAAGAGGTAGCACAAATGCCGCAAATCGCAGGGCCACATTGTAAACAGAGGCAGCAACTGAATATGATCGCTACTGCAATACCCAGAAATGACAATACTTTCCATCCCCAGGCGGAAATTATATTCCAGAACCAACCGGACCATGTCCAGGTGCCTGGATCTTGGTGTAACATATGGGCAATATTATGGAGTCTGGTAATAGCTGAATAAACAGACGGCGCGTTATTAGGAATGAAAATGCAGCAACTAGATCCGATGACTCTACATGCCCCGCCCCTATCGGCCAGTATGACGTCAAGGACGAGACGATTCTGGAGCACGACAATTCTCATAAAGGATTGCTCTTCGGTTAAGTTACCTAGAGCAGAAGTAGTCTCAATCACTACTGCTTCAAGTGTTCTGGTTAATCTACGTATCAGTTTACTATTTACAACAGTACCTAAGTAAGGGAAGACACCTTTATTGATATCTATGTATTGTTCTAGAGCAGTTTCAGTATAATCGACAATCGGGAGGTTTCTCTTGTGTCTAGTATGTACTAGATGGGAATTCCTATGATAGTCAGGTGGGGCTAGAAAAACTGGTGGCAGTAGGAAGGCAATGTAACATGTACCATCCCATTCAAGGGGCAGACGAACATATGCGGTCTGACCACAAACAAAATAAGAATGACGTGAAGCTTTGAAAATAGATTTCCCACTGTCACTATACTTGACAATAGTAGTACAATCACTATGGCCTACATGTACGGAACCATTATTTCGGACACATAATTCACCTTTGACTGGTAATACTGACATAGCAGGTAAGTCTGGAGTAGAATCAGACTGAACATTCAGGACCATGAAATTCGAAGAATAATTACCCAAGTTATAAACTTCATTTTCTAGATCTAACCCTGTTCTGTGGGGAAGACCTTGCTTGTCTGGGAAACATGTACTGTTAAGTAGGGACATATCTGTTGAGGATGACGTTAACGTGGACCATGCTCCACACGAACCGTTATGTGAAAATGGATAAGGAAAGAGTGGCAGAACTCTCTTCGGTGTCTGGAAAGGGGGGAGTCGACCACACACCCAACAATTAGTGGCATTGCTGGTCTGATGTGAATAATGTAACATGCGGATAAAGGAATTATTACGCATAGCAAGACGATAAGAGAGTTCATGAGGAGGCAGATCACTAAACGTGTGCTCTACTGTAACATTAGCAGACTTATTTACATGAGAAACTGAAAAACACAAATAAAATGCATAACCTGTGCAGGAAATCATAATGCTAAAATATAGCAGAAAACATAAAATAATAGTGCAACTTTTAGAGTTCTCACTAACTCTCTCTCTGTGGGGGTCTATTATATACATGTCAGAAACCGGTCTAACCGTTTCACCTAGGGGAGGACTTAGACAATCAAACTGGCTGACTTATTTTACTAGACCTTAATTTAAGCTTATACTCCTGCTGCGGAGTTTTCTCTAACAGGGAAGGGTTCGTATCAGAGTCTTTTGCGGGACAGTCCTTAAGAATAGTACTTTGGCAGTCTTTACAATCCTCGGAAATGTTCTTGGTAACAGGTTTTAGTCCAAAAAATCTTTTCACATGTGACAGGTGGACCCAGCCCTTCCTGCCTTCCAACTTGACGGCAGTACGGGTGGCCAGGAGGACCTGTTTGGGTTCCTTCCAGTGAGGCTCCAGCGGACTTGAACGATCAAAGTTCCTCACAAGAACCATGCATCCGGGAACGATTTCATGCGGTGCCACCTCGGTATTGTCTGGAAATGCGGCAGCAACCTGTGAACGACAAGAGTGTAGGGCAGACATCAAGGAAGCTAGGTAATCTGTCAGCATATTACTTGAAACAACGGTAATACTTCGGGGTCTAGGTGTACCCCACATATTAGGGGGGCGGCCGAATACGACCTCATACGGAGACAGACCTGATCTGGAATGTGCGACCATGCGCATATAAAACAAGGCAACTGGCAGAGCTACTAGCCAGTCCACACCTTTCTCTTTACATACTTTTGCAATTCGAATTTTCAGGGTCTGATTATGTCTCTCTACGAGACCGGCTGCTTCAGGATGGCGTACACAATGGAACTTCCACTGGTACCCTAACAAAAGGGAAATATGTTTCATGAGCTCAGATGAGAATGGCTGGCCGTTATCTGAATACACGACCCTAGGGAGTCCATAACGGGGGAAGAATTCACGAACCAACTGCTTGGCAGTGGTCGCGGCTGTGTAATCTGGGACTGGATATGCTTCTGTCCACCTGGACAAAGCGCATACAACTACAAGGACATACTTGAAACCTCGACATCGCTCCATCTGAATATAATCCATCTGGAGGACTTCAAAAGGGTGGTCAGGAGGCTGGAATCCACCTTGTTCCACCGGGACACTTTTACCTGGATTAAACTGGCAACATATCATACAGGTACGGACCTTCTGCTTGGCTGCAGCTCGTAAATGCTTGTTGGACCAAATGTTCTGGATACTATCTAACATAGCTTTTTCTCCTAAATGTGCTGGACTATGTGCGGTATTGATAATGACTTGAACCATAGAGTCGGGGAGAAACCATGTGGCTTTACCCTTCGTTACCCATCCCTGATCTGTCTGGACCCCTCCTTGTTCGGACCATTTCTTGATTTCATCGGGAGTAGCATGTAACTGGATATCTATGACATCTTGAGTGGGGTCCTTAACTGTCATACATGTATTCGGATCTGGAGTATGTGTCGGTGTCTTATTAACTGGAATGTCTGGAGTCTGAGCTGTAAGCTTGGCTGTGCGATCTGCTAGATCATTACCTTGAGAAATAGTGTCAGTAACTTTCGTATGTGCTTTGCATTTCATGACGGCAATAGATGTCGGTAAGTGTATGGCATCTAACAGAGCTTGAATAAGGAGACCATGCTGAATCTTGGTTCCATGAGAAGTCATGAAACCTCTCTCCTGCCAGAGCACTCCAAAGTCGTGTACGACTCCAAATGCGTAACGTGAATCTATGTAAACATTAACTTTCAGGTTCTTGGCACGTATGCAGGCTTGTGTCAGAGCAACTAGCTCTGCTGCTTGAGCGGACAGGGTGTCAATACGATGTGTCTCTATAACTTCAGTGTCAGTAGTCACTGCATACGCGGCTACTAGTTCTCCTGTACTTGTTCTCATACATGAACCATCCACATAAAGTGTCAGGTCGGGATCTGGTAATGGAATATCTGTCAAGTCTTGTCTTGGCTTTGTCATAGTGTTAACTACTTCCACACAGTCATGTGTGGCAGGATTTGAATTAACTGACGGTAACAGTGTAGCAGGATTTAAAACGTTGCAGCGTCTGATTTCTATGTGTGGCTGGAACAGTGTCAGTTCATAACCTGTTAAACGTGCAATTGTCAAGTGCTGAGTCTGTGTTCGGTTTAAAAGAACTTCCACGGAGTGTGGAACTTGTACTGTCAAGGAATGTCCTAATACTATGGAATCACTTTGTCTGATAGCTAGTGCTGTGGCTGCAACTGACTTGAGGCACGCAGGCAGAGCCTGGGCTACTGGATCTAATGTGCTCGAAAAATAAGCACAGGGCTTGTACTGTCCTGCTTGATCTTGTGTGAGAACAGATAATGCTGTACCTTCGCGTTCAGTGACAAAAAGTGTAAAAGGCTTACTGTAGTTCGGTGAAGCTAGAACTGGAGCTTGGCATAGAGCTTTCTTTAACTCATTGAAACTAAGTGTATGTTCAGATGTCCAAGGGAGGACAGTCGATACGGCTGCCTCCTGTGTCGTTAACTGTATCAGTGGCTTAGCTAGAAATGCATACTGAGGAATCCATTGTCTGCAATAAGAAGTAAGGCCGATAAAAGCACGTACCTCCTTCTGGGTCTTGGGCTGAGGAAGACTCGCTATTAACTGGATACGGTCAGGTGTCAACTGCCTACCCCTCTTGGACAGTAAGTGGCCTAAATAGATCACTTGCTGGACACAGAATTGAAGCTTAGAAGGGGACACCTTGTGCCCCATCTCGGCAAGGAAATACAAGACTGTAAGGGATGCTCGCTCGCAAGCACGTTCAGAACGGGCTGTGATCAGTAGATCATCGACATACTGGAGCAGGGCAGTGTCAGTTGGCATGTGAATATTGTCTAGTTGTCTCTTAAGTGCTTGACTGTAAATACTTGGACTTTCTGTGAAACCTTGAGGAGCGCGTGTGAACATATAGCTCCTTCCATTTAAACAAAATCCGAAAAGAAACTGGCTGTCTGGATGAATGGGGACACTGAAAAACGCGTTCTTGAGGTCTATGACTGTAAAAAATGAGGCTTCAGAATCAATGGCTGTCAGTAGGGAAGAGATATCTGGGACAACTGGGTACTGGGGAATAATACATTTATTGAGTTCTCGAAGGTCAATCACTAAGCGATATACTGGGGTTGCATTTGGATCAGTACGTTTCATGACGGGAATGATCGGAGAATTACATACATTGGAGTCGGTTTCTACAACCACTCCTTGAGCCATGAGCTCGTCAATAATTTTGGATAAGGCTGTTACAGCCTCAGGTGGCAATCTGTACTGTCTGATTCGTGGCAGGACTACACCTGGCTTGAGAGTCACACGATGGGGTGTGATTTGCATATAACCAACATCAGTTGGACCTTGCGCCCATAGATGCTGTGGAACATTAGACAATCTTGGATCAAAATCTCGTAATACATAGTGACCCTTGAAGTCACGTAAGAACAATCGTATTCCCTCTGGGGAGCAGCAAATAACTGCACCTAATTCTTTCAGTGTTTTAATTCCTAACAAATTTTCTGGATATGACTTCGTAAGTAACAGATCAGTAGTGCGGGACAATGGACCTACTTCTAGAGTAACTGGCTTTGATATCTCGTTTACAATAGGCTTTCCTGAAAATCCAAGGGAAACATTTCTAGAGCCTGAGAGCGGAGCCCCTGGAACTTCGGCGTGACTTATAGTGGTCCTACTTGCCCCTGTATCAATCAGAAACTTTCTGTCTTTCCCTAATACTCGACTATGAACATAGGGACCCTCTTGATCTACAGGTATCTCGATGAGAGGCAAGCCTACCTCCCTCTCTAGGCTGTTTCATGAGTACGGCTGATATTCTGGATACTCGGACTGTGCATACTGGTACATCTGCTGTGTAACATGCTGTGTTGCAGCAATAGGCTGCGGTGCGGGAACTGTCTGTTGTGCATTCTGTGGCTGAGAAGCCTGTGAAACTTGTTCTTGTCTAGGCGGACGTGGTCTTTCTTTAGTCTTACCGGTGGCTATGTTGTGTTTCAGAACTGCACACTCGTTTATGAAATGACCTGGCTGTTTACAATAATTGCAGGTCCCTTTAACGGGAACTGCAGGATGACTGGCTTGATTCGGACCCCTCTTCTGACTGTCTTGAGGAACAGATTGTGCAACTAGTACTTTCATTTTCGTGTCTTTCATACGTTTTCTCTCGTGATCTTGCTCTTCTCTGATTCGTTGTAATATCTTTATTCGGCAATTTATCACCATAAAAGAATACATATACATATACAATTCCAAATTACCAGTAAAGGATTATAAAATACATAAAAAACAAGGGAATCTCCTTCGATAAATTATTACACATCAAGTTCAAATCAGCCTCTTGGGCCCCCCAGGCGCGATTTTAGTAAACGGGAGCGTATCAGCCATGCATTTCCCAGAAATTTGGCCACCCCACAGATCATGATGGCAGATGAAGAATCTGTAGAGAGGACACGAAGTGCCTGGCTGTGGCACCTCAACCCTAGTTCCCTACAGACGGGTTTCAACCAGAATTTCCGCGCCCCTTTGTAGGCTGGACATGCGAAAAACAGATGAGCCACCGATTCCTTTGGGGCCGCGCAACCAGGGCATGTACGCAAGAGGGCATCAGGATTCGACCATCTCGCCGTGAAAACGTGCACCGGGAGCGTCCCATATCGCAATTTTAGGTACAGCGCTCGATCCAACGGTTTAGTTATCAGGTCTAGAAAGGGTTCCAATTTCTTCACACACTTGGTTAACAAAAATTGGTCAGTAAGAGAACCCACATTCATAGCCCTCGTGGCCTTACTCTGTACCCAGTCCCAGTAAAGTTTTTTAATAACAGCTTTGGGTGGCGGAGATTGCGACACCCATGCCTCTCTCAGACCCAAATTAAAAGCCAGTTCTTTCAATTTATTTAACCATCCTATTTTATTACATGTGTCCAGCAAAAGGAGATCGACCAGCCCTTCTGCATACTTTGCAAGCTCCTCAGTTCTTCTTAGTCGGGACCAGAAGAGCAGCGGGCGTAACCTCACCAAGTCCTTTAGTGTTCTTCTGCCCAAATCTAATCTTAGGGGGATCATTGGAGTTGAAGCGGGAAGAGCTACCACTTTCCTAAAGAAATTGTTTTCCGCTACCACCAGTTCTGTAACCCCTTCGAACCCCCAGAGTTCGGAGCCATAAAGTGCTGCCGGGAGAATCTGTCCCTCATAGATGGCCATAGCTGGAGAGACCGGTTTACTACTTGATTCCCGGAGCTCCTTCAACGTCACCCCGGATACTCTACGGTGACTAAGTAGCATTTTGGAAAGATGATCCTTCCAGGTCATACGGCTATTTATCCGGACTCCTAGATAGTCAAAGGATGTGACCAGCTCAAGGGGGGCACCATTGAGCACAAAATGGTTTTTAAATCTTTTTGAGGGGGCAAAAGCCATCAATTTAGTTTTCGTTGTGTTGATGGTCAAGCCTCGAGTAGTGCAGAAGGAGCTAAACAGATTCAAAAGTTTTTGTAAGCCCACCGGGGATTTGGATATTAATAGAGTGTCGTCCGCGAAGAGAAGTGTGGGGATTCTCTCCCCCGCCAGGGATGGGGCATCCGTCTCTTCCCCCTTCAGATGGTCCACCACTCCGTTTACAAATAGGGAGAAGAGGGTCGGAGCCATAACACATCCCTGACGTACTCCTCTCCGCACAGGGATCCTATCTGTTAATTGTCCCTGCGATCCCCATCTAACCCGCGCGTAATTCCCCTCGTGCAGCTTCACAATTAGGTTCAGAAGACTGCTGGGAAAGCCCATCTCTCCGAGTATTTGCCAAAGTTTAGCACGAGGGACCAGGTCGAATGCAGTCTTGAGATCTATGAAGGCCATGTACAAACTGCCTTTCTTGATGGTAACCGCCTTCCAATAGATAGCAAAAAAACGAAAGACCTGGTCCATCGTGCCAACCTTCCTTCTGAACCCCGCTTGTAAGTGGGAGAGGACACTAGCCTCCTCTATCCAGTCGCCTACTCTTGAGATAATGACCCTGCCGACCACTTTCTGAATGATGTCTATCAGACTAATAGGTCTGTAGTTTGCAGGGTCATCTCTTGCCCCCTTCTTATGCACGGTAACTACCTCGGCTCCTTTCCAGGAGTCAGGTACCTGGTGACCCCTCGTGATCAGATTCATTATTCTAGCGATTAGTTTGGCCCAGACTTCTGGCTCCGCCATCAGCAGATCTCCGGGGATCCCATCCTGCCCGGCGGCTTTCTTAGGGGTAAGGTGCCTAATTGCCAACATTACTTCTGAGGCCGAGAATAACAAAGCAATGTCCTCCGGATGGACCCCTTCATCCAACCCGTTCACCCCAAGACTCGATGTTTCCTCTAAGTCGCCATATAGGGATGAAAAATAATTAAACCATTGCTGACTAGTTATATGAACAGCCAATGGTTGCGATTTTCCCTGCCTTGTTTTATTAATCAAATCCCAAAAGAGATTCGGGTTCCTACTACTCACAGCCGAGGAAAGTTCCTGCCAATGCCGTTCCTCCCACTCCCGTTTGGCCAATGATAATGCTTTCAGATAGTCCTTCCTGGCCGCTCTAACCAGCAAAGGGTCACCTGAAAGCAGAGCTCTTGTCAGATTTTTCCTTGTGCTCTTGCAATGATCAGTGTACCATGGTTTACAAAGAGTAGAGGGTATAGCGGGAGCCCTAATGCCTTTCCCCTTCGAAATGAAAAATTGGCCAACTTGATCTATTGTCGCTTTATAGACAGAGTCAAGTGAGGGGTGATGGGAATCGATGGTCCGATTATCTCCCTCCCAGATCTCTAAATTAGAGGTCAAACCCTCAATCAGGGATTTAATGATACCTATATCATCCTCCTTGAGGTTAGCCTTATCCCATTTTAATCTACGGTTATTATTGTATGGGATCACCTCTTTAGTTGTTTTTAAGGAGTCGCTCACCCCCCTGACGTTAAAAACACCCCAATTGAACTTACAGCACAGGGGGTTGTGGTCACTATCCTGACTTGGAGAGACCTTCATATCAATAAGGTCCGCCCAGAAACCAACATCCATTAAGATGTAATCTATTCGGGACGGACCCGAGAGTCTGTTAAAGGTCACAGCCCCTGACTGGTCGGATAAAGTCCTTCCATTAAGGGCTCTTAGATTGTAGTCCCTAGTCAGTGCGTTCATTTGAATGGCCCTGGGTGACCACTTCTTGATAGGGGGGAGGGAGAGCGTTGGAATGGACCATTTCGAATCCTCCTCTTCAATTCCTAAGGGATCATCTCCAAGGAGGGGTTCGAAAGTACAATTAAAATCACCCCCCACAAGGATTTTTGCCGAACAAGAACAGTTGGCTAAGGCCGAATCAAGAGCTGATAGGGTCGAAGAGGTAGAGTCGCCTGGTGTCCCTCTAGCATACACATTAAAAAGGTCAAGCCTGACTGCGTCCTCCCGTCCTCTTGCCGAAAGGTGGAGTATATCATTGCACTCCACATTGTGGCATGTGACCACCCAGTTCAGATCTATTTTTAACCAGACTATGAGCCCACCCGCTGGTCTGCCCTTACCTTTGCTTACAGCAGGCACAAAATGGGTGGTATACCCCGATTTATATAGCGGGACTAAGCTCCATGTTTCCTGAAAGAGGCAAACATCAAACTGCTCAATGAATGTATGCCACTCCGGGATTTCGAGCTTCCTTTTTAACCCGGCAATATTCCAGGAAAGGAGGTTTATTACCCGCTGTCATTTAGGCATAGAAGTATTACCCACCCCAATCGGACTCTCATTAACCACCCTGCTCATAAGACTCCCCCCCTCCTTGACCAGTGAAGTAGAGGTTGTAGCGCAACCAGCCACAATAGTCAAAGGCCCGGCTAGCCTAGAATCTTCAATGAAGTCATTGGTGATGGCCATAAAGGCTGTAGGTAAACTAACTTCTCCTGCTTCTATAATCCCATCAATTAATCCAATATCCTCTGCTCCATGGAGTTCATTCTCCCCCCCCTCAGGCCCCAAACTTCAATCGCAGTCTTCCAGCCCTGACAGCTGAGAAAACCGATTGTAAGTATCCAGCGGGGTAAACGGTATCAGGTGATTCATCCTAGAGCCCGAGTTCATCGTATGTCTATAGGGAACCATAGACCAAGCGGAGTGTAAATCAGGCATCCTGGTGGACTGATGCCCATACTGGGGATGGTTGTTAATATAGGGTAGTGTAAAGGGCGGCCTAGAAAACTGAGGTCTATTAGCGTACTTAGTGGTAGTGACTTCCAATCTGGGATAAAAGAATGTTAAAGCCCGTGGGGTAATGCCAGTTTCCCCGTTCCCAGGTGGCCAGTTTAAGATATAATCAACTGCCCGAGGGTCTCTAAAGTTAACCACCACTAAGTCCCCCTCTATATTTTTCATAGTACTCCCCAACCAGTTGATCCTTCTGACATGAGCTATGTCCCCATCTATATTTGGCGCTATCGGCCTATGCATCCTCAACCAGTGAATGATTTTATTCTTGAGGTCAACATATCCCTCCTTCTTGTTTCCTGTTAACTGTGGCACCCCCGTTAGAATCACAACATAAGGCACAGCTTCTGGAGGGATCTCTACTTGTGGGACCCTTTTATGAGATGTTCTACTATTATCACCATCCCCGCGTGCATTCTGAATGTTGCTAGTCGAACCCTTTAAGGATGGTTTAGTGGGGACAGCACCCGATACAGTGGCTGGTACCTTTGAATGTGTTGGCGGCGATGTATTTTGTGGAGGGGGATCAACTCTACCCTGAGACTGGCTAATTTGCTTAGTCTGAACAGGGACAGATAAATTTACAGTTTTCTTTTGGGGTATAGTTGGAGGGGGCCCTGTCAGGGGTATAGAATGCACCGCCCCACTTCCTTTATTAATGGTAGCAGTGGACATACTAGTTATGGCAGCTTCCAGTATGGTTAATCTAATTTCAACCTTTTTGATAGACTCATTGATAGGAAGGAGAAGAGATCTCAACAAAAATTCCAGGTTCCCCGTCACTGAGGAGAGAAGTTGGGGTGAAGTAACAGATGGGATGGCTCTATCGTAGTTAATTGGAGTTGCATCATGTGTGTCTACTACAACAGGGCAGTGAACCGGTATAACCACACCCTGTGGTGTATGGTCCTGCGCTACAACTGGAGGAGTCTCGGTTGTTAAAAGAGTTTTAATCCCTTTACCAAAATCGGTGTGCGATGTTTTGGCTGTACCTGGTACCACCCTTTGTTTCTTCCTTCTTTTACTAGGGGGAGGGCGGTGAATCTGTACTACAGGTAAGGACTTAACTTTATGCTGCTTAGGTTTAGAAGTCTCAATAACACGGCTACAGCTAGGGGTAGGTGAGACGCTTACAATATCATCCGGGGGCAAACAGGGGGTGGCTGCAAAGTCACGAAACAATAAAGGGACTCCATCTTGGCTTGTGTTAACCTCGCTCAAATCAATCAAATCAGTCGAGTCTCCCTCCCGGTTCAATGCAAGAAAACTATCGGTGAGGGGTCTGTATTTCATATTCTCAACTGAGCGGCGCCGCTCTGCCCTACGCTCTGCTAGGGTGGCGTCCCTTTCTCCCTCACTCTTCTTAGGAAAATAATTCTCCAGTGAGCCATTACGTAATTTAGGATTTTTGCCCGGAGTAACCTCTTCTGTTGCCATATCCAACTTGTGTTGAGACACTATCCTCCAAACTACAAGATAAGAGGGGTCAGGCCCAGCCCGGCCTCCTGCGGCCCCGGACGGCCACAGACGGTCCCGCCCTTGTCCCGGGCTTCTCCCGGCGCCCTCCCGCGCGCTCCCGCGCAGCGGGAAAGGCTGCTTCTTTTAAGGGTGAACTAGGGGGCGTGGCCGGCAGGGAGAGGAGCCCAGCTGACACGGGCGCGCGGGGACTCCTGGAACTCAGAGTCCACCCGCTCTACCCTCGCAGCCCTGCCGGTGTCCCAACTAGCCCCAGGCAAAGTTCCCCACACTGCTAAACCGCGAAGCGGGACCCGCGCAGCGGGTCCAGCGAGCAGCAGCGGCTAGCAGGCAGGATTCGGCAGAGGTCCGTGGTCCGAGGTCCATGGCGTTGCAAAGATAAAAGTAGATTCCCGCTGGAGTGGGGGATGGAGGTAATTAAATACCGCTGTGTTGGGGGCGCGGCCGGCAGGGAGAGGAGCCCAGCTGACACGGGCGCGCGGGGACTCCTGGAACTCAGAGTCCACCCGCTCTACCCTCGCAGCCCTGCCGGTGTCCCAACTAGCCCCAGGCAAAGTTCCCCACACTGCTAAACCGCGAAGCGGGACCCGCGCAGCGGGTCCGGCGAGCAGCAGCGGCTAGCAGGCAGGATTCGGCAGAGGTCCGTGGTCCGAGGTCCGTGGCGTTGCAAAGATAAAAGTAGATTCTATTCTGGTGGTATTGAAGCATCTGTAACATCTGGGACGGGGTATTAGCTTGCCAGGTACTTTCGACTTTCAAAACTCGGTTCTTAACTTGTGGACTTGAATTCTCGACTAATTTAGTAACAAAAAGATGAGGGTATGACTCGCTACTTGTCTTGAGGCCACTGTTGATACTAAAGCATTTCTCAAATCTAGAATAAAAATCACTAGTGTCTTCATCTTGTTTCTGTTTACAGGCTGAGATTGCATCCCAGTCTTCCTTTTTAGTGGCTAATAATCTGGGCAAAACTTGTATTAACAATTCTGGTAATTCTTTACATTTCTCTCCTAGACCGGTACCTGGTACTCGTATCTTATCTTCAGCTTCTAGAACTGCCCAATCGATCTTTTTCTCTCCCACCTCCCAATCTTTTTCCTTGAGTTTTTCATATACCCCTGCGGGCAACAGGACCTTTAACATTTTAATTATATCTGGATACGTGTATTCTCCCATACGGAGCATGTCCTTTAATTCTCGGTGGAACCCTGCTGGATCTTTGTCATGACAGGGAATTAATTTCTTCATCTCTAAGAGTTCCATCTTTGTAATCGGAGTGTAAACAAACACTCGTTGCATTTCACCATCTGTTGTCCTGACTGGGTGTACTTCTCGTAACGGATTCTGTCTGTCTATGTAAAAGGGTTTACTTTCTGGGGGTGAGACATGAACAAAATGCGGGTTCAAAAACATACTATATTTGTGGCGCTGTTCTAGAATGACACTAATTAAATCGGTACCTAGACCTTTCCATCTATACTGGAGTAACTCGTTCAGGACATCATGTAACGGACCTGGATCAGAATGTTGACCCTCATACAGAGTAATGAGGTGCTGGATCATATACATACCCACCAGTCGTTGCTCGACTGGGGGCAGTTTCAGGAACATTTGTGCCACTATTTCGTCTGGAAAAGTGGTAGAATCAGTAATCCATCGGACTGCTGATCGGGCTAGTTCTTGTTCATGCATAGTACTTAACTCACTATAACCGATTCGTGATTTCAGAATGTGATCGGTAGCTTGAAATACTTGTTCTAGAGAACCTTGTTCTGGTGCTGGATGAGGAACAGTTTTCTTGTAATCTAGACGTGAATGTCGGTCGGAAAGTCTAGTTCTACCTACATACGCTATTCTGGTGGGATTCTCGTCGTCTACCTCTTCAGTAGAGTCATTTTCTTTCTCGCTTACTTGTGCTGCTTTACGTTGTTCGTGTAACTTTAGTATTTCTTTACGAATTTTCTTGTACATACTCTCTATACTACTGATAGTCTTGTGCTTACCCTCGGCTATATTATCACTCCACCTTGTCAGGATTCTCATTTCGGCCGGATCTTTAGTCGGGTAATCTTGTTCTCTTATTAAACAATTAATCAGAAACTTTAATATCATGAGCTGGATCTCAGCTTTCCTTTGAGACATGGCTTCGCCAATACTTTCTGGATCATCCCCTGTACGGATGAAACGATATATTCTGTCTAGATCCCCTTTCATATCCGGTAGGGTGTCCAAATACCCGGTCACCCGTCTTACACGGATGGAATATATTACTGTACTATCATCACCTGCAACTGGATCATAGCGGCATTCAGTAAGAGCTCGTCGGATATCTGCAACGGACTTATATTTGGGCGTACGCTGTAACGCACATTCATGTAACTCGGCCAACGTTCTACGTTGGTGTGGCGGCGGGGTACCAGGAGGACCTCCTCCTGCGGCCCCTAAACTAGAATCGTCGACTGACATTCTTCGTGCTGGCAGAGTGGGAAATTGTAATGTTGGCTGGACCGGGGGTACCGTAGCAGGTACTCCGGTGACTGGAGGAGCAGAATTTACATTATTTACAGGAGCTGGCGGAACAGGATTTGCATATTCTGGGACTGTGTCGTCCAAATAGGATGAGATAAAAATATCAGCTGCGGTCGGTTTGTGACGTAGCTTGGTCGGAACTAGTGGTGGCGGAAAATTACTAGATGCCTCCGGGGTCGCTTTTGGCAAGCCCTCGGCAAGAAGAGGGTACATACCCTTAATAAGGGCATTCCTCTGTCTGTCTGACTGTTCGGTTTTAACTCGTTCACCTATCTCGATTAGTTCCCTTTCTTGGGCTCGTTGCAAGGATTCTCTACTTAGTTCTGACTTTCTGATTTCTTTTTCGGTTCTTTTATGAGATTCTTTGCGCCATAATTCGATGGCATCTTTCTGTGACTGTCTGGCTTTCTTTTTCCATAATGCTTCTTCTACTCTCATGATGCACTCGGCATCCCACGTACCTGATACGGGCCATCTATACTTTTCCTCTAACTCTTTGGTATATTCCACCCATAAATCTAGATATAATATGGCACTTATGCCATGCTTCTGATACATAAAATGACCTGGACTGTCCCTAGGCGGGACAGGAACTGCTGCTTCTAGCAGACCTTTTCTAGTTTTTAGCTGACGTAGTTTCGAGAATAAAGGCATAACTGAACTGTAATCTAGACACAATACAATACACAATGAACACGATAATTACTCCACATTCATACCACGACGTTAAAAATACATGAAGAACATTTAAAATAACAGTTCGAACAGAATACTACCTGGAATACTGAAAACAGAATACATGAGTTTTCTCGAGAACAGGACTGACTAGAACAGAAACTAGATGCACTGCTGAAACAGTACGAAACTTACCGGTCTCATAAAGAGACACGTCAGGACCCGCATCCACCGAAGTGGACACTTCGTTTTGGGTCTGTGTACCACCAAAACCCACGGACCAGAGACAATTAAATTGACCCTGTCTAGATACTACCCCAGCAACGGTACTCACCGGGCAGCAAGAACGGAAGGCCTCGGACTGGACTGGACTGCTTCGACGCTGGACGGACGAACTTCGGACTTCTGTTACGGGTGGGCCTCCGGATACCTCGGACCTTGGACTCTCGGCTTGGGCTCTGGTCGGGACTCGCCGCGTTCCTCCACCGCCTCGTCTGGATGCTGGACCGCCACCTCCGTCTCCTCCGTGGGCCTGAGGGATACTTGAAGCAGAAATATCTGCACGTGCACGGTATGGTTCCGTCACAGCTGCAGAGGGTCAGGGGGCCGGCGTGGCTTCACCGGCACGTGGGGAAAGGGCAAGTCCCTGTTCGGGCGCCATTATGTGGTATATAAATAAATAATACCGGATCTAGGTTTGTCTGGACATAGCAATAACAGATAGCTCAATAAATAAGAGTCAAGATTGGAGGTAGTAGGAGTTTGCAGGTTTAATACAGCATAAAGGACAGGAACAGGACAACCTGCACAGGAATAGGATGACAGGGCCAGGCAGGGGGGCCCGACAGCTGCCGGGGCTGGATCTGGGATGAGCGCACTAACTTTAATAACAGTACACAAGCATATATACTAAAACAGTTACATCACAATGAATACAGTAGGCAGAGCAGTGGGTGTGGTCAATAGCAGTCGCGAAAGATAAGGGTGAAAATGGGTGTAACAGGGGGCGTATACATAGACATGTGATGTAAACGTAACAGAATATGTCATAAATGGGGCGGAAACATGGAGGGGGCACCTAAGGAGCCGGGACCTCTAACCTAATGGTGCGCGCAAACTGACAATGACGTGTTACTAGAAGCTGGGGGGTATGAACTCTGTGCTAGGAGTAGAGACTGAAGTCTGGAGAGTCAGGGCGACATGTACCTAAACCCTATCTAGTATCTGATGTTTAGAGAACATGTTGATAGAATCTAAAAGTTATCGGGGTAAAGGCTAACAGACTCTAAGACTGGAGCATGCATTATTCTACATGTAGTGCGTGATGAAGAATATTAAATGACCATTAAATGCAGTATTTCTCTTACATGGAGACGTAAAGGCTAGACAATGACGGAAACTATTGATGCGATTCAGTAGCTTAGGAATGCAGAGAAGGAGGGCTGGACTGATAACTAGAATCATAACATACTCTTGGCAGACTCGTAGGCAGAGCCAGGCTGAGCCGGGCACTGTGAGGCAGGAAGTAAGTGAAGGGTCAGGAATACAGGTGGGGGCTGTATCGCTCCTCAGCGAGGGCTCAGGAGACAGGAGCTGAATCTGGTGTCCGGGCCCTTTTGAGGCCTAGAAACGGGGATTTTTCAATAAAATAACGTGCACACTGAGAAACGTGGCAACGCAACTTTACATAGGCCTAATACTCGTAGCTTTCACGAGAACTGGAAACTAGCATACTAGAGATGGACACAACTGTAATTGCGTCTTTAATCGAACATGGGGGATACATATGCATATTTAATCATGCACACATAACATAAGATGGAGGACACGTAGGGACACAGAACATGGCAAAATTTACTTTTCCACAAAGGACCGGTTTCTGACTATCAGCCTTCATCAGCCTGGATAGCTTGACTCCAGTGGTGTGGAGAGCATGGGACTCACGTCTGAGCATACCCATCCCACTCGGGGTGACAAAGGCAAAACAACAATTGATTGACAGAATGCAGAACACTGTCATTCTTTCACCCCAGTACAGAGATCTGGGCCTAAATCCATTGTTTTTCTGCACTCCACACCACCCTAGGTCAGACATGGCCATATGCAAATTAGCCTTGACCCTATGCCTCATGGGAACAGTCCAGCCCGAACTGCCAAGCCATGTCTTTCCTGGACCGGAATCCAGCATCCAAGGAACGGTTTCTGGCTATCAGCCTTCATCAGCCTGGATAGCTTGACTCCAGTGGTGTGGAGAGCATGGGACTCACGGTGATGGATTAAACCCAGATCTTTTGACTGGGTGTGAGTGTTTGATTGATTCAGATGCTCCGTCCATCATCACCCCCTTTTGTACCACTTCTAGAGGTTGGCATGTTTGTGTAATTTGTGTCTGGCGTGTTATTGGCTGGAGCTGGCTGGTGAGCCTGGCTCCAGGAGTCAGGATGGGTCTGCCCCGGTGGTGAATGGAGAGATTAGCATGCTGATGTGAGGGCTGGTCCTTCCCTCCACAATACTGGCTCCACCGACTGTGGTGCGTCTGATGTCCGTAGCCTGGCCTGTGAAAGGGAGTTCCCCATAACAAGGTGTAGCTGGTTCTCACAATGCCTGCACCTTGTAGACAAAGGACTCTGCTGTATAAAAAGGGTGCTGTGACACCCTGAAGGTGTTCTTGTTTCCTGACTTGAATCTACCAGGGGCGTGCTGCTGCTTGGGCCCAGGGGAAGGCTTGCCTCCCTGGGCCCTGCCCAGCCCCTGTCTGCCCTGGATGCTGGAGGACTCTTTTGGGATCCCTCTGCCTTTCCTGGGATGATTGGGGACTTTGCTTTGCCCTGGAGCCCCTTGTGACTCTTGCTCCCCTTGTGGATTACTTTTGGTGTTGCCAAGGCTTGTTCAGCCCCCTAGAGCCTGGGAAGCGCTTTATTGTATCTTGTCCTGTTGCTGAGGGAGCCTACCCCTTCTTGTTGCTGTTGTGTGCGTGTGCAAATGCTTTACGCATTGCCTCCGGGATAAGCCTGTCTACTCGTGCCAAGCTACCAAAGGGGTGAGCAGGGGTTATCTTGGCGTGTGACTCCCTTGCCCTGACTAGAATGGTGGTTTCTGCCTGGCTTTGGTGTAAGCCTTAGCCAACCAAAAATCCCAGTTCTAACAGTAATGCTAAATCCTCTTTACTGGTAAAGTTGGATTTAACAATACAAATTTAGAAATTCCACTTTTAGTCGAAATTTTTTTGCCCTTTCTACTCTGTAAGCCTTGCAGCCTGTCTCCTATACATGTCTGGCGTGCGTGACAGCTACCCTTTGGACATTCCCTCCACACAGCCACAAACACAGGAAGGGTGGGTGTGACAGAGAACGCATATGCATTCATTTACATTCTGATAGCTCCTGTGCAGGAAGAGGGAGGAGGAGCTAACACTTACCCCTGAACAGGCATTGTCCTGTATCCCACACGGAGGGCTGATTGCACCCGACAGGCAGCCTTACAGGCAGGGCTGGGATGAAAATGGCCTATGCACTTCAAGTGCCTGCTTTAAAGCCACCCCCACTTCACCCCACTTTTATGTTTATCTTTTTGTTAAAGGTACATTTGGATTTCAATACTGGGGCTCTGACCCTACCAAGACAGTACACTACAGAACCTGTGAAGAACTCTGTCAGGAGTAAAGACTGCTGAGGTACAGTGATTTCCAATGTGCCTTACTGCTGCTCTGAAACAACTACTTTATTTTTTGCTGAGCTGCCAATCTGCCTGCAGATCTCTGTCTTGCTGAGGACAAGGACTGGACCATCTCACTTGAACCCAAAGTTACTCTAATGGCTTGTTGGCTTTCCCCCTGATCTGAAGTCTCAGGACCAACAACGTCTTCCTTCAACCATGCAACAGCACCTGGACTCTGTCATCTGCGAGCCCAGTCCTGCCAAGTGGAGCCAATCCAGCCCTGAGTCCTTGAAAGTTGACATCTGCTCTGCTGAGCCCTCAAAATCGACAGAGGGACAACTTTGCGCAGATCGTAACTGATGCACCGCCTTTCAACACTGACAGAGCAGCTGCCCGACGACATCGCTTCAATGGCCTGCACACCTGGATGATAATGCATCACCTGTATTGTAAAGGGGTTAGACACCATAGACTTCTTCGACTGCGTGGATCAGTACCCGATGCATCGCCTGCATCCACAGGAATGATGACGACGCATAGCCTCCCCTACTCTCACATCAAGGCTTTGATGTCAACACTTACGTGGAGAAGTGTGGCTCACTGGTTAGAGGAGGCAGACCCTGAAGCAGAGGTCAGACCCGGGACCAGGGTTCAATTCCCGACGCGGCAGGGTCTTGAGCCCAAATATCCACGGACTCGATAATTCTCGTTTCGGTGCCTACTCGAGTCACGGGTTCACACTCTGCAGCTCTGGGCATTAGCTTGCTTAATCTCCACTATGGCCCCCCGCGGCGGGATGCCTGGCTTTCACCTTGGGGATGCCCAGTACGGGTATCTCACAGGGAAAAGCCAGGACGGGTTCCCAAGGCAAGCGCCGAGATGCCTACGGGTAATTGAGCGCTATATAAGAACGCATAATAATAATAATAATAATACTCCGTCCATGGTTCTTTCTTAGCGGGACATGTGTGACTTCTATACCCAGCCTGCCCTCCCTCGCAGTCTGCCTGAACTTTGGATTTGCCACTGTCTAGCACGACCTCAAGTAACCCCAAAGCACTATTTGCTTCTAAGCACACATTTTTTATTTATTCTTCAAAAATTCATAACTTCCGTTTTATCTATTGTATTTCTGATGTTTTGTTTTTGTTTTAATCATACAAATAGAATCTATTTTTCTAAACCTGTGTGGAGTATTTTTGTGGTGGTTTCATTGTTACTGTGTGTGTGTTGCACAAATATTTTTTTTTATTGAGTTTTACGATAAACAAGCAAAGGAAGAGATTTTGTTTTTTAAACCAATAATCAGAGCATTACAGTGTAGCAACACAGAGAGTGGCATGCTCTACAACAGCATGTCCTGTAGGCCATCCTCTACAACAGCATGTCCTGTACAGATATATCAAGAAATACAAGGTCTCATACAATACCAGGTAAAGATGCAGTCATAGTCTACTTAGCAACAAGAACCAGTTGTTGAGTGTAATAGTCCGAATCAGGGGGATATCACAGAAAGCAAATAGACCCTTACAAATTTGCAGGCTTGGAGGGGTTAGTCAGGTCTTGGGAGGGAGAGTTGCTACCATCCTGCACTCGAAAAAAAGATAGGCCTGAAGTGTTTGCCAGATGTCCACTGGCTGAGAAGCCAGCAGCTTCATTTGCGCATATGTCGCTAGTGGTGTCACAAAACGTCATGCTATGTAGCCATGCAGCAAGGGTGGGGGACCGTGAGCAGGACGAGTGGACAGCAATTTCATGCTTAGCAAGCAGCAGCGCTATGGCAACAAAGGGGCATCTAAATTTAGGCAAATTGTGAACATAGCCAAATAATACTTATAAAGGCAAAGGCACAATCTCAACCTCCATCATCCGGGACGGTTGCCTAAAAATTGATCTCCAGTAATCCTCAATTCTAGGGCAGGTTCACTTCATGTGTGCAAAATCGACCCCCGGGGAGCGACACTGGGGGAACGCATACGGACGAGTATGGTCCAAATAACTAGGGGTCATATACGCCCTCCATGGGAATTTAAAATGCAGCAGTTTATGCCTATGATTCGGAGAGATCTGGCTTATCTGTACACAACACCGCCCCCCCACTGCACATCAGTTAATGGATACGCAAGAGCACTCTCCCAGGCTGCCCGCACTTTCGCATTGTGGCATGGTAGCAATGTCACCCCTGCCTTGTACATCTGGGCCTCTAAGTGACTCCCAACCCCCCCTTTTATAACCCCAGTTAAAATAGCGAAGACTGGGGGCTCCAACAGGTAACTATCCATACACACGTGCAGCGCCCTTTGCACTTTCAGTAACACAAAGAGGCCCATCGTAGTACCGGGGGTCATCAGTGCGAGAAAAGATGTGCCCATCTGGAAGCAAGTCACCGCGTGTACAATGGTTGAACAACCGCTAACAACCGTTCCAGCATCCCCATTCGCTGTATTCACTTAGCGCCAGGACACCTCCGGGTAACAGAGCGCTCTAGAAATGCAAAAAAATAAATAAAAAATAAATAAATAGTAGCAAACAAAAAGGGCCACTCAAGTGAATCAAACACTTCTCAGCATCAAGGAGGACAGCAACTGCTGGGACAGACGGAAAAATCCTGTTCAGTGTGGCAAACAGGGTACGAGTGTTCAGGGCAGTGGACTTATGGGGGATAAAACCCAATTGTGCTGGGGATATAATTTTCTCTACTATCAAAGCAAGCCTTGCTGCTTACAGCTTGGCCAGGGTTTTGTGGTCAAAGTAGGATAATGACAGCTTCCCTCAAGGTAGCTGGAAGCACACCAATTTCAGTGGCCTCCTGATACATATCAATAAGATGTGGCGGAATCAGGTCCCTGCATTTCTTATAAAAACACCCCGTAAAGCCGTCTAGCCACGGTGCTTTAGATCCTTTTAGCGCGTTAATAGTGTTGATGATCTCATCTTCCGAAAAAGGTTCGGCCAGGAATTCTTGGTGGGCTTTTTCCAACTATGCAAGTAAAACCTCATCAAGGTAGTCACTGTGAACAGTGGGGAGGTCAGCAGTTCCGGAGGTGTACAAAGTGATATAGTACTTAAGTACTGCTCTCAGCACCCCCACATTACCTGTGATCCGCTCGCCGCTGTCCCCGCAGAGTTTGGCTATGTAGTTGGACCTGCGGGTTTGACGCATCAGTCTAGCCAGCATCCTGCCAGGTCAGTCACCCTCCCCGTACCTCCGAACAACTGCATATTTACCCAGAAAATGTTCCGCGGCCTCGCGGAATTCTGCCAAGAGTGCCGCATGTCTATGCAGGTTGAGAGGATCCACAGCACCTGCCCCATGCTCAAGTTCCGTAAGTCATGTCTGTTTGTCCACAAGCATGTGTTGCAGCACCCTAAGCACCCCAGAATTCTTGGATATGTACACCCCCTAGCATAGGCATTAAAGGCCTCCCATAGGGTGGCCTTAGAGTTCACTGACCCAGTGTTGATTTTATAATATTTCACTATTGCTTCCCAAAGTTCAGACGCAAAAACAGTATCCCTCAAGGCCATGTCCATGAAACGCCGTGGATGTTCCACACCACGCCCTAGGGATGTGCAAACACACCTTCACAGGAGAATGGTCGAATAAAGTACAAGTGAGATGCACCACCTTGTCGATCCACACTGCCACCCCAGCTGGACAAACACCAGTAGTCCAACCGAGTCCAGGTATTATGAGGCGCAGAGTAAAGTGCGTACGCCTCACGGTCTGCACCGTGATATCTCCATACATCCACCAATCCAAGCTGTCTGATGGTGTCCAATACAATGCACCTCGCCTTAGGGTTAGTGGCCAACGTCTGTGCTGTGTTGTCTCGTCCCGGGTCGAGTAACAAATTAAAACCCCCACCCATATAAACACAATCTACCCCCATGAGTATTATATGACCGTGGACTGCCTCAAAAAATTTGGGGTCAGCTACATTCGGGGCGTAGATGTTAACAAATAGCACTGAATTATCATGAGCACTGTGCCCTTAACCAATAAATAGAGACCCCCACATCCCTACAGACCTCCTCCTCCTGAAATGGCACCCGTTTCTGTATCAACACTGCTACCCCTCTAGCATGCAAGCTATTTCCAGCAAAATATTTATGTGACCCCTACCCCGATGGTAGTGGGGTGACATTCGACGCAGGGTGAGTCTCTTGTAGAAACGCAACGTCCACATGAAACCTTTGCATGTTGTTCGTCACTTGCTTACATTTACGGGCCTTATTTAGTCTCCTAACATTCCAGGACATTAGCACTACTCTGGACTCTGCAACATCCATGTTAGCCATTATCTAAAACCTGTATCTCTGTTTCACTGGTACCCGGTCTGCACATGCGGCACTGCAGGTGAGGTGCAAAATGAAAGGGGAATCAAACACTCAGGATCAACCATCTATGTCCACCTTCAGCCGTGCTGGGTACAACATCCCATATCTTAGCCCTATCTTTCTTAAGGCTGCCTTCACACCAGCATATTTCCTGCGTGCGTCCTGGACCATAGCAGAGAAATCGGGGTATAGGGATATATTTGAGCCCTGCCATTCCAAACTGACCTTTTTCACATACCAATCATAGGACTGTGTCCCAATCCCTGAAATTCAGGAGCCTAGCCATTATCAGTCCTGGTGGGCACCCTCTGTTAGGTCGCGGCCTCTAAATGCGGTGAGCCTGCTCAACCACAAAGGTGGCTGTGAACGATTCACTTCCAAGCATGTCCGTTAAGAGTGTTTCCACAAAGTGGTCCAAGCGCCCGGGGTTGGTGGATTCTGGCACCCCCATAATGCGAATGTTGTTCCTCTGCACACAAGCTTTCAAATCTTTGTTCTTGAGTGCCACAGATTTGAGGAGCCTTTCCATCCTTTCGAGCTTCTTGGTTGTCTGGACCACGCCATCCTCCAAGTCAGAGATTTGACCCTCCATAACCATCAGACGGCCCTCCTGTGCATCCAGTCTGACCCCTATAGAATCCAACCTCTTGTCCAATGCATCAAATCTGGTGTCCAGGGCTCTGAACCCAGCCCACAGCTCTGCCAACAAGCCATCAGTACCCGCAGGGTCAACTGCGGGCATCCCACCGCTCTCCGCCAAGGTGGGCTGCTGCAACGATGTGCCGGGACCGGGAGTTTTAAAAGGCAAGGTGCTTTGCTCGTAGTCCTTGCACCCCATACCCCACTGCATGGGTCTGCCACAAACTCCTTCTGGACCTGTGTCCCCAAGTCTAATGCCCAGCACACAGCATGGGGTGGATACCCCTAACTGTAGTTTAAGGACAGTTAGGACTTCGCAGGGCCGCAGGGCCAACAGTCAGCCGTGGGCAGCAAGAAGAATGGTGCTGGGGTTATGCACCAGCAGCTGGAGCAGCGTTCGCCCAAATCACGCCCAAGAGCCTCCAGGGCCACTGTGAAACATCAAAGGGGAGCAGCACCCAACATAGGCCTGGAGGATTTAACCCCCCAAATCCAGGCTAGCAGTGAAGACGACAGCACAGTGCAGCCGGCCTGCAGGAGGGATCTTACTCCCTTATGCTGATGCACCCAGAACAGGCCTCATCTTCAGTCGGCCCGCTCCACAGCAGGGAGCAGCTACACAAGTGGGGGCCCCCCAGCACCGCAATGGTAATGCGGGCCAAGAGCGGATGATGCCACGGGGGGAGGGGCTACTACGGGCAGCCCTGTACTCGACCGGGTGGCCGTTCCCCATGCCCACCCACGGCCTCTGTCACCATGGCGCTTCCGGGGAGCGCCAGAGCCCCTGGCAACAATGGTGTCAGCCTCCAACCTCCCCACTGCACCGCTCACCGTGTAGCAGGCACAATCCGGCAGCCACTCCCTGCAGTCTTCAGGCCCGTAGTCTGGTCAGCTGTCCACTCAAGGTCCCAGTTTCTCGCGTGGCAGCAGGCCGCACCGGAGCCCCTTCCAGGGCAATTGGTGCTAATTCGCGCTGCGACACCACCTGCTCCGTGCATCCACCATCCGGCACACTGGTGCCCCACACACCTCACACAGTGTTGAAGAGTTTTGGAAGTGCCATTAAACCGCCATGACAACTGAACTAGGGGAAGACAATGGCGGAGCTCCAAGCCTACGCGGCCATCACGGTTGGTGGCTTGGTCACGCCCCTCTTGCACAAATACTTTATACATTGCCTCTTTAGATAAGCCTGCCTGCTCTGTGCCAAGATATACAGGTTATCTTTTAGGGTGTATCTAGCTTACCCTGACTAGGACAGGGTGTCTACCTCTGTGAACTATTGGCCTAATTTCTAACAACTCTTTTTTTTTTACTTTCTGCCATGCTGTATTGAAGCCAGTGCTGCTATGCTGCTGTACAATATGGCTAGAAAAACATTGACAAAACCCAACATAGCTCGTCTATGTGATACCTATTGACTTTGCCATTGCTTGTTGTAAATTGGAACAGTAATTGATATGCACAATGACAGTGGAGAATTAGAGCTCATAGCAGAGTTTAAAGTATGAGGGCCTGATGCACAAAATGAAATTGCATTTCTTAAAGGACCGAATCACAATTTTGGTCCATTAAGGAAGGATATACTGCCCTTCAATACATTCAAAGGCTTTAATGCGGACGCAAAATGTGATTTCTACCCAGTAGAAATGGCATTATGTGATTCCCTTAATTGCAAATCGACAATAGAGATTTACTATATGTGATTTCTTAAGCCCATGTACAAAGTATTCCCTCAATGCGAAATGGCCATTTAGGAATTTCTATTACCATCATCTCCAAATCAAATGATAACCATGTACAATTTAATTGGTTTTACCCAAAATGCATTTTTTAAAGTGCCATGTGGCGCACACATGCCCCTAGGGTATTTGTGCACTTTACCTCCACATTTTTTTGGGGTGCGTCTAGGGGGGCCCTTAGGTTCAAAGGCACCATTGGTTTTGCATTTTCTAATTTGCAGTTTCCTATTATGAAAGTGCTAATTTGGAAATGCTAAACAATTGGCAACTAGAGGAATGAATGGTTTAGCATTTCCTAAATAGTGATTGGTGTTTAGCGATTCCTACTTTGTAGGAATCACTATTAGGAAATATGTTTTCCTAATTTTTTGTACATTCTAAATTGTATTTATATTTCTTAAATAGTGATTTCTTAGGATTCGCTATTTAGGAAATGCAAACTGGAAGTTTTATACATCTGGTCCTTTGTGTCTATCGAGGTCTACAAATTAGGGTTAATTTTAGATAAATCCGGTGTTCCCCATCAGGGTCAGGTACTTTACTCTTGTGTGTATGATCTACCATCCTAAGTGTCAAGGGTATGCCCAGATGTGGTCCTTGTTCTCATCGAGCCACTGGAACCAAGCTACACCTGGTCTTAGGTTGTTTGTGTTTCAGTTCAGTGAGGACCTGTCCTGGCAGTTTGGACTGGACTTTTCCTAATGAAGAAGTGTGAAGACGGATTTGCATATGGCTGAGTCCAAACTAAGGTGGCATTGTGGGCAAAAGAATGATTGTTTGAAATTGTTCCCCAAGTGATTGACAGTGGTTATAGAAATTGTAAGCTTTCCTTCCATCACATTTTGTGTGTTTGATAGGATGCTGTGGTTTAGTCTATTGCTCCCAGGCAGGAAAACCACTAACATATAATCCTGAATCCTACACAGCTGGAACATGAAGGCCATTTTGTGGCACTAAACAAGATTCTCCTCTCCCTGCATTAAGAAAAGTAGCAACAAACAATAGAGGATCCTTAGTTAATTAGATATAACAGTTTATGGGGGTGAGCGCACACTAGGAACAAATGTCTTTACAAAACTTCAATTTAACACACAAATTATGAAAAACATCACTTAATAGTGAAATCTTATGTTATGTCAAGAACTGTGACATTATGTTTACATCTGTCCCTAATGTTACTTCTATGAGGTTAATGGGGGATTTCTGGTCTATTGTTATAGATCTAGATCCCAACTCCGGTCGACTGAACCGTTGGTACCTGTCATAGAGTAAAAGGCAATCCACTACTTGGTCAATCAGTTAATGACTTTCACCACTCTAAAGAACCACTCAAGCTTAAAAAGTTTAAAAGTTTATTACAAAACCAAACTTAACTGGAGATACAAACATCTCAATATAAGGTTCAAAAGATATACGGGTATCAATAAAAACATACATTTTCTAAATGCTCTTAGTCGGCAGAAGAATATTACCAAAACCAATTCAAAAATCATCAAAGTTGCAAGAATAGACACAAGCTGTAGCCTGTGGGTCATTACAGAAAGGAAGAAAATCAGATTAGACTGTCCCTACACTAGACTAAGTGACATCCCTACTTAGCAAGATTTTAACCTAAAAAAAAGGTGTCAGCAGTGGTGACTTCCAAAGAAGATCACACACTTCACTAAGTCTTTGTTGCAAAACGATGTCTCGCAGTTCCCTATCTGCCTACCCATCCGCTCTCTTAGGTTCCTCAGACCATCTGCCTTAACTCCACCCAGGGGTTCTGTCCCTAATACAAAATCTCATTTACAATAGAAACGCCCTTTAGAGACGCCCCTCACGTGGTGTTGGTTCTGGTATTTTCCATGCTGATACTCCTCTGGGCCCATCGTTAGCGTCGACCTTGCTTCCCAGGCTCCTCTCCGGCAAGACGGTACCCCCCAGGAAATTCCTGAAGCCTCCTCCAGGCCTGTGCCTGGCTCTCTTGAACAAAAGTCTATTCATCACTCTCTTGATTGGAACCTCCTCGCACCTGCAAACAGACACTTGTACTGTGGGCCCCAAATTCCGGCCTCCACCATATCTTCAAGTCGTAAACCATCGAGCAAGCTCTACAAATTGTGCTTAACACGACCTTTCTCTAACGAGCACATACAGATCAAAAGAAACGACTTTGTCTATTCAGGCCTATTAGGATTACATGAACAGGCCTATGCACTCTGCAAAACACTTAATTTCTAAATCTAAACAGTATTCTAACTTATTACACACAATGATTATATGAAACACTTCTATAAAACATATTTCAGTTCTATGATCAGTAATACCTTGAATTATAACAACATCAAAATCCATCATCGTGTAAGAGTGTAACAGCATCTTGTACTCTATGTGAACTGCCATGTGGCCTACACATTTCTACGTTTAGCAGAATTACATTTTCCCCTACAACAGCCACATAACATGGGATTTCAACATCATTCTAACATCTCTACAAACATCTACATTAGTTCTTCACTCTTTATATAAGTATTCTATTTTAATTAAACACTCTTATATATTTTCACTCTATAAATTCGACACTCTTATATAATGTTTACTAAACTAATACAACATGCTTGTAAATATGGTGCACTTCTATATTTTTCTTGATTTGCGCTCTCTCAATCCCCCCTTTGATGACTTTTAGTAGTCATCACCATTACAACACCATCTCTGAGGTATGGACTGAGTCAAACTGAAGTCGTTTCAGTACCCCCTCGTTTCATCATCTCTAGAGCCTTCAGACTCCTGTACTGATTATCCTGCATCGCAGTCAATCTCCTCTCCTGCCCTCTCATGGTTCTTTGCAACCTGTTTGATCTATACCATTGGTACAACCGTACCAATCCACACAGGGTGATTATACAAACCACTATTATGATGATAGGTTTCAGTATGTACCAAATGATACCTTTTCCTAAGTTTGCAAACCAACCTCCAACTTTACCCATTCCTTGACCTACTTTCTCCCACACTGTTACCTTTGTCAAATCCTCAATTTCATGATGAATTTCAGTAATGTTCCGAATGTACTTTTCTAAAGGTTTTGAATTGTCTGGAATGTAAGTGCAACATTCCTGGACCTTCAAAGCCTTACAGACTCCTCCCTCTTTGGCTAACAGAACATCTAGAGCAAGTCGGTTCTGAAGAACCATTGCCCTTATCGATTGCATCTCTCCCTCCACCAGCATTAGTGATCTAGCAGTACTGGCGGACAACCTATCTACAACTGTTGCCAATCTTCTTATCTTGACATCATTTAGTGCTATCCCTAAAATAGGAAACATAGCACCAAATACGTCTCCAACTACCTCCTCAGCGCTTACATCCCTTCTTCTTCTAGCTTGAGTTCCTCCCTCTATAATTTTCAAATCCTTAGCATGGTATATTTTGGGAAAGACAATTGCCAAATAACATGATCCATACCAATTATGTGGTAGTTTCACGTATGCATTTCTTCCACAGACAAAATATACATTTGGGATCACCTGCATTTCCTTCAAGAAGTCTTTCGAATAATATTCTAATTGGAAAGCATGTTCACAACTTACTTTTCCCACAAACACATTCTCGTAATAGGTTTCACCCCTATGTATACACAGTTTCCCCTTTTTCTCTCGGTCTAAAGCTATTGGACCATTGCTACCCTTTCTTTGGTGTGCTCTTTCTTCCTCGGTCCAATCTGTTTTCCATTGACCTGAAGCTTTTAAGATCTTCTGTCTCCGGTATCGATCATCCACTTGTCCTACAAACTTTTTCTCAATTTCTGACACTTTACAAGTCAAATTATTTCTTCGGGCGTGTGAAGTATCTAATGTTTTCCAGGGAAGGAAAAATTTCTGTAATCTGTCTTCACTCTTATAATAATCCCCCTTATTTAAATGCTTGTAGTTCGGTACTTCTGGTAAAACAGCATCGAAGTTTGAAAAATAGTATTCAAACCCATCACGTTCATAGAATATACTAAGCAACAAACTACATGTGATTCCATAAGTCAATGGAAGATGATGATATCTGATACCTTCGTCTACAGAGGCTGGCAATTTCATGCAAACGTAACAATTCTTGGCCTCCATAGCATCAATGTATTCATAAAGCAATTTAGCATATGCATTTGATTTAAAATTTCCCTGTGATTCATCTACATGTAACCTACGAGTCTCAGCTGCTAGTAAAGCTTTGTCTTTCTCTGTATTGTTCCCTTTTTGTCCAGCAGTAGTAGGTTTCTGTATCGATGCAATCTTCGCTTCCTTTGATGTTTTCCCTTCATTTTCATGTCCCACTACATAAGATATAGTTACTACTAAAACTATAAGAAAAATCACTCCCACTAAAAGTGTGCCTACTATACATTTGGTCCTGCGGTTCGGGTTGCCAGCCTCCATGATCTCAAGTCTGTATAGCTCTGGTTTTCTTTCACAACACAATGTCTCTTTCCTTGTACAATGTCTCTTCTTGAACCACACCTGGAAGCTGATAATCTTTTCCGCAAGATCCGTCTTTGTGTTCTATAGCAACAGACAACCCTAGCCCTTCTCCGTCCACTAAATGGAAGTCCCTAGTTTCTTCTTCTTCCACTTGGCGCTAGGTTATCTCTCAATTTGTTTATTTACAAAGTCTTTCACACAGTCTTTTAGCAATCCGAAATTATACGTGTTCCAGCGACTCTAATCACGGCTTCTAATATTTCCAAACGAAGAAGGACCTCCTCAAGTATTGACCTCCTTGGACAACAAATCAGAAATTCTATTCTGTTTAAAACCAGGTCTCTTATTCCACTCAGATAAGGAGGTTAGGGGATATTGAGTGTCAGCAACCCTTCGACCTCCACTCCCGGTATCAGAAATACTATTTCCACTGTTATGATGGGGTCAGTACTGGTCAGGGTCACTTCCCTCACCCTCCCGGATCTCTGTACACTGGACATCTGCAGTGAGGTAGGTCCACTCAGGAGTAGCGTATCTTCTGCAAGGCACTCGCACCCTCCTCGATCTTCTCGGACCTTCATGTTCCTGTCCTTGTGCACTTTCGTCCAAATCCGAGTCTTCAGATACAGGGGCAAGAGTTTTCTCTGGAGCTGGCTTCAAGCTTGACCTCTTTCTTCTTTCACTTGGCCAACTAGCTTCTCCATGCCTCTCTCTCCTATATCTTGTCCTCACACTCGGTTCTTGATCACTCTGGGCTTGATCTGTGTCTGAGCCGTATTCACAGCAACTTTCTCCTTCTGTGGCAACTTCAGTTTCACTGCCGTCCTGTCCCTCTTCGTGATCTGTAGCGCTCCCAACTTCTTCCGACACCCCCACAGCTTGATTGATCCCCTCTAGTGGTTCACCGTCTACAGCTGGATTTTCATCTTCGAGAGGAGCTGTTTCTTCTAGGGGTGCTGGAACTCTTCGAGTATGGGAAGCGTGAATCCAGTTTGGCAGCCCTCCACACTTCACAGCGGTATTCGTTGTCAGGATAACTTGATAGGGCCCCTTCCAACGCACGTCTAGGCAGTTCTTCCGGACGTGCTTCTTCAGCAGAATCCAGTCACCTGGACACAAGTGGTGACATAGGTCTCTTGAAGATGGAACTTCAGCAGCCTGCACCTGAAGAGACACAGAATGAATGGCGTCAGACAGGCCCTTGCAGTAATCCAGGATCAGGTCATCTGTAATATTCAACAAAGCTGTAGTGGGTACAGATGGAAGTCTCATTGCCCTCCCCATTAAAACTTCATGTGGAGAGAGACCTGTCCTCCTGTCTGGTGTGCTACGCATACTCATGAGTACCAAGGGCAGAGCATCAGGCCAGCTTAAGGACGTCGATGAACATACTTTGGCTATTCGGTACTTGAGTGTGCCATTTATTTGCTCCACAATACCTGAAGCCTCTGGTCGATAGCTACAGTGCAACTTCTGATCAATGTTCAATGCAGAGCAAAGCATCTTCACAACTTCACTGTTGAAATGAGTTCCTCGATCTGATTCCAGGGAGGTCGGCACCCCGAAGTGCGGGATCAACTCTCTAAGCAACAACTTTGCTACTGTGAGTGTATCGCACCTGCGTGTAGGGTATGCTTCGACCCATCTGGAAAATATGCATACAACCACCAGAACATACCTGAGGCGGTTGCTCTTTGGCATCTCAATAAAATCTAATTGCATTCTGTTGAAAGGCCCCCCAGACCTCCCAATGTGACTCATGGTAACTGGTGTTCTTTTCCCTACATTCAATTGCTGACACGTAACACATCTCTTACACACTGCTTCTGCTGCAATCCTGAATTTAGGACAATACCAAGTCTGCCTGAATACCCTCAGCATAGCATCTCTTCCTAAATGTACTGGACCATGTATCTGTCGTGCCATTGGACTCACCAATTCCTCAGGTAACACTGCCCTTCCATCTGCTGAAACCCAAAAATCCATTTCACTTTTCACGCAACCCGCTGTTTCCCATGCCTTTTTCTCAGAATCAGGTGCGTTCTCTTGCATGTTTTTTAAATCCTCCCAAGTATCAACTGTTTCTAGCATCATGTTTAACTCGGTCCTTTCCTGAGCCCCACCCACTTCCACCTCCGTGAAAGAATATCCTTGCTCCACACAATAGCGGGCAACTTCGTCTGCATATCTATTACCTTGTGACACAAAATCTGTATTTTTGGTGTGGGCTACGCATTTGACAATTGCAATTGCAGCTGGACCTTGTAATGCTTCTAACAGCAGTCGCACAAATTCCCCATTTCGGATAGGCGAACCAGAGGAGGTCATGTAACCTCTCTGAGACCACAATTGCCCATAATCATGAACCACACCGAAACCATATTGGCTATCGGTATAAATGGTGACTCTAATTTTGCTACCTGCTAAACAGGCACGTGTCAATGCAATGATTTCAGCTACCTGAGCGGAGTGTACTCCTTCCAGGCAAGCGGCTTCCACAACTCCAGTAATGGTGCAAACAGCATAAGCTGCTCTCAACCGACCAGTATCGTCTCTTAAACATGAGCCATCAACAAAGAAAATTTCATCAGGGTCAATCAACGGCTCATCCACAATATCTGGTCTTGGCTTCGTGCATAGTTCAGTCACATCAAGGCAATCGTGATCTTCACATTCTTCGCCTTCTATATCATTAGGAAGTGGCATCAATGTAGCGGGATTCAAAACAGAGCACCTCTTAAGGGTCACGTTCTCCGCAGCAAGTATAACTTGCTCGTAGCGCGTGAGCCTACTACTGGTCAAGTGCTGTGTCTTGGTCCTGGTCATTAACAGTTCTACAGAATGAGGTACATACACCACTAACTGGTGTCCCATGACAATATTTTCACACTGTTCGATGCTGACACCTGTTGCGGCAACGGATTTGAGACATCCGGGCAACGCTGCGGCTACCGGATCTAAAGTAGCCGAAAAGTATGCAACTGGCCTACGGGCATTTCCATGAATCTGTACCAAAACTGACAAAGCACAACCCTCTCTCTCGCAGCAGAAAAGTGAAAATGGTTTTTCATAGTCAGGCATCCCGAAAGCCGGAGCGCGACACAAGTCCTCTCTCAGCTGTAGAAACGCCATCAAACAGTCCTTGTGCCATGGTACCGGATCACTCACCTCCTTGTGCGTCAGTTTTTGTAAAGGTTTTGCTTTCAGTGACAAGTTAGCTATCCACTGTCGGCAATAACCAACCATTCCTAGGAACATCCTAACTTCTCTCTGTGTCGTAGGCGCGTTCATCTTCATTATCGCCTCTATCCTATCTGGTGACACTTTGCGCTTTCCTTTTTCTATCCGGTGACCCAAATACTGTACTTCTGCCAAACAGTACTGCAATTTGTTCGGAGATACCTTGTGTCCATTTTCAGCTAAATGGTTCAGCAAAGCAATGGTATCTATTTTACAAGCCTCTTCCGTTTCTGACGCAACAAGTAGGTCGTCTATGTACTGGACCAGAACCGAGTTCTGCGGCAGTACCAGACTTTCAAGATTTTTCTTCAACAGCTGGTTGAAAATTGATGGGCTTTCTGTATACCCTTGTGGGATACGACACCATGTTAGGACACGATCCTCCAGCTTAAAAGCAAAAAGGTACTGGCTCTCCTCATCTAATGGAATTGAAAAGAAAGCCTGACAAAGATCTATCACTGTGAACCACTCAGCTTGGAATGGTATCTGAAACAATATCACTGATGGATTCGGTACCACTGGACAACATGAAACAACTATGTTATTAATCTTTCGAAGGTCTTGCACTATTCTAAATTTCCCACTAGGTTTCTGCAAACCCATAATCGTGGAGTTGCATGGACTTCCCACGATTTCCTTCAGTATTCCCTGTTTTATCATAGAGTCGATTACAGGTTTTATTCCTGCAATCGTCTCCGGGGTCAGTTTGTATTGGGGCGTTCTTGGATATTCAGCATTTGGTTTAACCAAAATCTTCACTGGTTCTACTCCTTTAATCAGTCCTATCTCTTCTCCAGTAAAATCCCTTACCTCTGATGACACTGCATCTCGTAAGTCCCAATGAAGGTCCTCCACAATCAGGGTAGGATACAGTTCTATGCATGTTCTCGAATTTGTAACTTTAAAAGTAGCATCATCGTCAGTAGTCTGTACCTCTACTCCCTGAGGTGTGCAGTATATTGTACAGTTCAGTTTGCACAATAAGTCCCTTCCTAACAGACACACAGGACTAGAATCACATACCACAAACTGATGTTCATCCGTGTAGTTTCCTATTTTCACTGATACTGGTTCCGTCAAAGGGCTATTCATCCTTTTATTTGCAACCCCTACCACCTGAATTGTCTCCCCCGACATTGGTAGATCTGGAACCACCGCCGATCTCAAAGTTGATCGAGTAGCTCCAGTATCTACTAAGAATGTTGTAGGACACCCTGCCACTTCAGCCTCAACAAACGGTCCTCTTTGATCCACCTCTAGAACTGCCCCGAGGGTACAGTCCTCCTCTCTACTTACACGTCGTCCCGTCAATGGATCAACGTAGTAACACTCTTCTTTACCTGTGAAAAAAGGCATTTGTCTATAGACCTTTCCCCCTGTCGTAATCTTTGGTGGCTGCGGGAACTGAGCTCGTGGAGCCGAAGTCCCCCCTTTGGCCACCTTACCCTTTGTCACTGTCCCCCTTTGGACTGGAACTTCCTGAACTTCCTCCTCTAGAACTTCCAGTTCTCCGTTTTCAGGGTTATAGGGACACTCGCGTCTCCAATGTCCCACCTGGTGACACTGGTGGCACTTTGTCGTTTTTTTCAATGTAGCAAAGTCTATTCTAGGTCTCAGATTTTCCTCGTTGTCCTTATTCTGACTATTTAATTTCCGTCCCATTGTCCCTGTTCCCTGTTGCTGCTGTTCTCCCTTTCCAGCTGACTGCATTTGCACCATCATCAGTTTCTCCTTTAGTTTCTTTGCTTTGGACTCTATTTCATCACTGCAATATCTTGCGTATCTCAAAATCTCATCCAATGGTTTATTTTGCCAACAAATTAAATGTTGCTGAATCATCAGACAAATATCAGGTCTCAACCCCAAAACAAACTTTGATACAAACTGTCCTATATCCTTGGGATCCATTACATCTAATCCACTGTATTGTTTGAACGTTTTCAGCAATCGTTCATAATACTCATGAACTGTCTCCTTGGGTTCCTGTCTTGTTCGGTCTATTTTTACCCAATCTATGTCTTGTGGTGGCACCTT
This sequence comes from Lissotriton helveticus, assembly GCF_964261635.1. NCBI lineage: Eukaryota > Metazoa > Chordata > Amphibia > Caudata > Salamandridae > Lissotriton > Lissotriton helveticus. Next base: position 1,328,654,149 of record NC_136068.1, on the reverse strand, counting down.
CTCCTTCAGCCATGTCATCACCCTTTCATATTTTACCATTACACTTTCTGACTGTCCATTAGTACGAGTATCACTTTCTGGTTCTGCAGTTGGCCACTCGACACTAACCTTGCATGCTAGCCACAAGACTCCTGGGACCACAATGTCAAATAGGATGTTCAAATCAATCCGCAATACTTTTGAAATCTTGACAAACCTCTCTACCTGCTTGTACCACTCTACAGGATTCTCCCTTAACTTCGGAAATGAGTTTGTAAATGCAGCCAAATCTCCCCTACTCCAGGGTACATGTACATAATTTCCATTCGCTATTTCTCGCAAAGGGAATGCCTCCATCTGCATTAGCCTTCCCTCCGGAGACATCACATTCGTACTCCGCCTAACAGTTCCCTTTTTGGACCACCTCTCTTCCCATTTGTCCAGATCTCTCTATGCTCTTATTCCTGTGATCAGCTCCCTTATGTGTGTTTTTAATCCAGTTGTCCTCCTCTCTTCTAGGTCCTGATCTGAATAATGCAACCTGTGGTTACCCTGTAATGCCTTGGTTCTGGACAAATCTACCATATACTTGTCTGCCAGTTCAGACAGTTTCTCATGAGTTGCTCTGGCCTTTCGAGTGATGTCCTTTGCTATAAACAGCAGCTCATCTTGTTCGTACATGTCAATCCTTTCTAACGGCACTGTACCATCTATTACCTCGTCCAGGTCAGATTTTAAGCTGGTCACATCGAGTCTTTTGGCTTTTATTACAGCTTTCAGTATGCCATCTCTAGAGAGTCTATTTACATCTCTCCCATCACAGCTCTGAGTCCTACGTCTAGGCTCAGGCGAGTTATGGGGAGTCCTCCCATGCTCCCATCTCTCCAGGTCCCATGCAGTTCCATCCTCTCTGGGTATATGGTGAAACACTCCTCTATTTCCCATAATCCCACATTTCTCATTCTGCATGGTTTCTCTAGGTGCATGGTAAGACACTCCATCATTCCCCATGTCTTCACAATTCGCCTGTGACCTCTGATCACTCGACGCATGGCAAGATCCTTCACTGTTCCCCGTGTTCCCATGATTCCAGTGCCATACGTTATCATTAGGTGCATGGTGAGTGCACCTAAACCTATCTCTGTATTCTTGGGTCCTTTGGTCTCCCTCACTTTGAATGAGACGAGATGTCTCTCCACACTCCGTACTTCTGCTTTTTTGCTCCTGCCCATTTCCTCTGTCAGTACGACGTGTAACTCCTCTACTCTCCTGACTTTTACCTTCCCACTCCTGACTGCTTTCGCTAGCCCCGCAGTGAGACAATGTTCCATTTCCTCGACTTCCCCATTCTGCTTCTGCTCTTGACCTGTTGCTCGGTACTCCTGTGGACCCATCCCATTCCCTCAAGTCAGCCCTCAACTCTTTATAGGACTTCGGCCGTGGTCCCCTTAGGTCCATCGGTCCTCTCTGACCCCCCTGCTCTGTTACGGGACCCACTGCTGACTCCAATGGGGTGCTCCACGTTATCGGTCCTGGCAATTTCCTCCAGGCATTTGTCGTGTTATTCCTCCTTTCCATCTCAACTCTTTCTCTGTCTAGCCGTACCTGTTCTTCCTCTCTCCCTTTCTCCGGGTGATAAACCAACACTATTGGACCTATGGTAACGGGTACTTGAAGAGCATCTGGCAATCCATAAGACTCAACCCTCTCCGTTGCTGGCATCTTCTGCACCACAACCCTTCCGACTACTCCCTGTACAGGGCTATGTTGAGGTATCTCCTCACCTTTGGTAGGTACCCAATTCGTTATAGGGAGTGGCCTATTTTCTTCCATGTCAACCCTGTCTTCCTTTGGGAGCTCCGTACCTTCTGTCTCCCTATAGTCCGGAGGCGGTTTATCTATCAACAACCTATTTATTAGGTTATCCTCCGACTCGCTCTCATCATCTTCTTCTATGGGTCTCCTTTCTCCTGTAACCTCTCTCACTGGGTACAACTTATCCACTTCAATCGTCTGTACCCTCCATCTCTTAGCCTCCGCATCCCATTTGGCATCTTGCACTGCCCTTACTGATCGCCGTACCCTTTCTTGGCGTCTGTTCTGACTCCTGTCGTGTGCCGCCCTAATCCATGCATTAAGGGCCTCAAACTTTGTTGGTCTAGGCAAAGGTCTCAATGAGGACATAACTGCTTTCAGTTGATGCAACACTTCTAGTCTAAACGTTCCGTATTTCGGAAAAGTCAGTTCCTCATTCCCCTCTGTAATCTTACTCCAAGCATCCAGCCACAGTATAGTATGTAACCCAACATTCGTTGCCATATAGTGAGCTGGTGTACCCTCCGGCGGTGCCTCTTCCCCGTAATAAGATTCTCTTCTCTTTCTCTTAAAAATCCCTCTCAAACATTTAAAACACTTCATGTTCGAAATCTACAAAATTTCTATTTTCTCCGCGTTCGTTTACTTCCTGATGACAATCCACCAATCCCAGCGCGGTTTTCGCTAACTGGCCTATCACAGCGCGGCTCTTCGCTGATGTCACACCAACCGCCCTATCACAGCACGGCTTCACACCAACCGGCCTATCACAGCGCGGCTCTTGCTGACGTCACTCGTCCCCCTTTCGCAGCAGTTCCCCTCCTTTCTCCGCTCGTCTCCCAGTCATGCATGCGTCCCATTCATACTCTGAAAAATGATTACTTCCGACCAAGCGATCACTTTCCTTGACTGTACGTCAACAGTCTAACTGTAATTGTCACCTTAACTGACGAAATGTCTTTCCGTTGGTCCAGACAATCGCCTTCTCTGATAGGTTACTTGCACACGGTAACTTTCGACCTGCGTCCGTTACCCACACACTCACTCTTGCATTCCCCCTATCTCGGTCCTGCGGGCGATCAATGGTACCTCATGACCCCCTTTTCTCTGGTCGACAACTACTCTGGATGTTCGATACACCCGAACCACTTAAGCTCTTCCCCGAACTTAAGATTTTCACCAGTTCACCGGTTCCCCCTTTTCCCAGGTTACCAGTTTACCAGTCTGCCAGGTTGCACGCGCTCACAACCCTCTCTCATTCACTCTACAGGCATTCAACTCCGCATGACATTACAATACAAATACAACACAAAACACCGCAATCTGTCCACGCATGACCCTTGTTATACTCACTCTCGTCCGATTCTGCTGCTTTTCTCTCGCGCCGTCAGCACCCTCTTCGGCAGGCCACCTCTCGATCTCTAGGGACCTTTGGGTAAACTTAACCTAGTCTAGATCACCTTCCTCAAGAAGGTAACCATCCTCACTCTGCTACCCACTGTTAACGCGGGATTTCTGGTCTATTGTCATATATCTAGATCCCAACTCCGGTCGACTGAACCGTTGGTACCTGTCATAGAGTAAAAGGCAATCCACTACTAGGTCAATCAGTTAATGACTTTCACCACTCTAAAGAACCACTCAAGCTTAAAAAGTTTAAAAGTTTATTACAAAACCAAACTTAACTGGAGATACAAACATCTCAATATAAGGTTCAAAAGATATAAGGGTATCAATACAAACATAAATTTTCTAAATGCTCTTAGTCGGCAGAAGAATATTACCAAAACCAATTCAAAAATCATCAAAGTTGCAAGAATAGACACAAGCTGTAGCCTGTGGGTCATTACAGAAAGGAAGAAAATCAGATTAGACTGTCCCTACACTAGACTAAGTGACATCCCTACTTAGCAAGATTTTAACCTAAAAAAAAGGTGTCAGCAGTGGTGACTTCCAAAGAAGACCACACACTTCACTAAGTCTTTGTTGCAAAACGATGTCTCGCAGTTCCCTATCTGCCTACCCATCCGCTCTCTTAGGTTCCTCAGACCATCTGCCTTAACTCCACCCAGGGGTTCTGTCCCTAATACAAAATCACATTTACAATAGAAACGCCCTTTAGAGACGCCCCTCACGTGGTGTTGGTTCTGGTATTTTCCATGCTGATACTCCTCTGGGCCCATCGTTAGCGTTGACCTTGCTTCCCAGGCTCCTCTCCGGCAAGACGGTACCCCCCAGGAAATTCCTGAAGCCTCCTCTAGGCCTGTGCCTGGCTCTCTTGAACAAAAGTCTATTCATCACTCTCTTGATTGGAACCTCCTCGCACCTGCAAACAGACACTTGTACTGTGGGCCCCAAATTCCGGCCTCCACCATATCTTCAAGTCGTAAACCATCGAGCAAGCTCTACAAATTGTGCTTAACACGACCTCTCTCTAACGAGCACATACAGATCAAAAGAAACAACTTTGTCTATTCAGGCCTATTAGGATTACATGAACAGGCCTATGCACTCTGCAAAACACTTAATTTCTAAATCTAAACAGTATTCTAACTTATTACACACAATGATTATATGAAACACTTCTATAAAACATATTTCAGTTCTATGATCAGTAATACCTTGAATTATATCAACATCAAAATCCATCATCGTGTAAGAGTGTAACAGCATCTTGTACTCTATGTGAACTGCCATGTGGCCTACACATTTCTACGTTTAGCAGAATTACATTTTCCCCTACAACAGCCACATAACATGGGATTTCAACATCATTCTAACATCTCTACAAACATCTACATTAGTTCTTCACTCTTTATATAAGTATTCTATTTTAATTAAACACTCTTATATATTTTCACTCTATAAATTCGACACTCTTATATAATGTTTACTAAACTAATACAACATGCTTGTAAATATGGTGCACTTCTATATTTTTCTTGATTTGCGCTCTCTCAATGACTATTGCTATGTCAATCAGTATTGCTTTTTTATTTGTTCATATTTCTTTATCGGTCATTATTACATACCATGATCCTTTAGCCAGTCAACTTCTCCTCACTATTGCCTCATTTACCAATTTCACTTTATCTGCTACTATTCATTCATCTTCCAATTGAAATACCATTATTTCTTGATTTGGCAGAACTTCTCAACCCAGCAATCAATGATCCCCCGATTCCAACTACTACTATTTTATCCTCTAGCACTATTAGCTAATCTGCAAACATTGGTACATATGCCAAGTCTTCTGTGTCACTGTTACATCATCTGTCACTATTCCTCCATCTGCAACTATTTCGCCATTTACCGCTAGTATCACCTTCTGCTTACTCTGCACCAGCAGTAACCACTCGCGGCTTGCATGACTCGCAGGTGCGGGGACAGGTGGCAGGGTAGCGCGGGTGTTCGCGCAGGGGGAGACGAATGTAACAAATAAAACTTTCCTCACTGGGTCCTGTGCCGCCTCCACTCCTGGCCGGGTCCTGCTGCTGGAACAGGAGGAAGCCAAGGCAGCCTCCCTCCCCAAAGCCAATCACAGCACTGCAATGGCAGCATTGTGATTGATGCGAACAGTGCCCAGCCAGGCGCCTGTAGGGAGGCCATTTTCTCTATGTAGGCTTCATGCAGCCTACATAGAGAAAATGTAAGGTGCGCATGACTGGTTTGGTCAGCCCCAGAAGGCCGACCAAACAGTCAAGGCTACAGCATTGGGCAAGCCACTCCTCCCCGATACCACCCGCACCCAACGAGACATACTGTTCTGCTTTCTCGCAGCGAGAGAAGCAGAAACATAAAATGGTATTTAAAATACCATTTTATGTTTCTGCTTCTCACATTGCGAGAAAGCAGTGGGGCGACACTCCTCCGTCCTAATGGAGGAGCCGCCCCTGTTTGTAACTGCGTCTTCTTTTGTACCTATCTCTTACCCTTACTTATTCTGCTGTTTACCCGTCCCATTCAATTATTGGCCCATCTGCCCACACACTTATTCTGTCACTAATGACTCATCTTCTGCTATCAACAGAATGAAATTTATTTAAATTGTTGCTAACTACTACCCCTGTCTTTTAATTTTGCAGATAAAGCAACGCAATCAGACTCTGAAGAGGAAACGTCTCCACAACACAGTCTATGAAGATATGTCAAGCAGCATCCGTCGCAACACTATGACACGGCCTCACTTCTACAGTGACCAAAATGTTCCTGACACTCATTTGGTTGAAAATACTACCTCTGCCAACCGCATCAAGGAGACTAGTCCCCACACCCTACAGCTGCCAAAGCCCACCCATGGGAAAGCAAACATGGCATGTGGTATCTCACCCTACTGATCATAACTGCAACAGGGCAATGGTCAGCAGAGTTTCTCTTGTTCTGCTGAGGCCTGGTGGCACTGCATATGCTTTTCTGATAGTCATGCATTAGGGTTAAGGTTGGGATTAAAGGGGGAAGGGGACACAGTCAAAATAACATTCAAAAATGCTTAACTGTTCAGTGAAGGATGGGACAGAATCGTCAGCAGTCAAGCTTATCTGTGCCCTATATCTTTCATATTAGTTCTAAAATCACCTTATTTCTGACGTGCATAAACCTGCTAAAAAACTAGTGACTTTCATCTATTAGTTTAAATATCCACAAGGCATGATTTGCACTGTGAATATTCTGTTCACAACATTGAGGCCCTCATTGTAAGGAACATTGAAAAACCAATTTGGGTGAAACCAGATTGTTAGTTTAACCCAGTATTTCAAGTGTTACAGTAATTCCTGATGCAGCATTAATGCACTCAGGTGTGATGTGGAGACATTCTATCAAGTCAAGCTAGGCACAATGTGTAGCAGAAAAATAGCCCTTAAATGTGAATTACTTAAGGAAAATGGGGGCATATTATCAAGAAACAGCGTTTAAATTATTGCCCCTTTAGCGGCAGGAAACTGCCGCTAAAGCAGCGATAATGGGCTTGATAATATGCCCTTGTGAATTCCCATAGAAGCCCATGTTCTGGTGTGAACATGGTCTTCTACTGGAATTCTCAAGCCCATTATCGCCTCTTTAGCTGCAGTTTCCTGCCGTTAAAGCGGCGATAATTTTAACGCCGTTTTTTATAATATGCCCCTTGGTTTGCAAACCCATAATTACTAATACCCACAGTAACAAGTGTTCCGGGTAAGAAATTCATCTAATGAGAGACAGGTGAAAATGTTAATATTGTCGGACTGAAATAACTTAAAATCTTTCTTCAGTTGATTCAATTATAAATGCAATAAAAAAGCTTTCAACACTTTCCTGAAGATTGTAACTATGCGCTTGTTACAGGTATTGAAAATTCAGACCAAATAAAAGAGAATGATAATGTGGCTGCAACGGTTAAAGACAAATAATTTGTCTTTAACAAAATAAATTGTCTTTAACATGCCACAGTCTCCTCCTTCCCTCTCACCCATTCTCCTTGACATATTTACACTGTGATATTGTAAATGCTCAAACAACAACACACTTTTTCCAATGAACTTTAACTTCTGTAGCCATTTAGATGCCTTTCGTATTACAGTAACTTTAAGCCATATTATGAACGTGTTACAATGAGTATATTTTTACTTGTTTCATATTTCAAAGTTCACGATTAACATGGATATGCCTAGTGGCGCCTCAGCAGTAGTTCCATCAGCTATATATACTGAGAAAGCTGCATTAGTAAAGTGTTAAGAACGCTTGATTATTTCCTTTTGAAAATTGTTAAACCAGCTTACTTGGTTTATTTCAGTTAATGTAAATAAAAATGCATTGTCTTTAAACACATATTGTATTATTGGCAATGCTAAAAAAAATAAAGTCACTTGTCTAATAATGTTTGCTAGTCATCTGTCCTAGACCCTCTCAATGCCTTTGTTTTTTGCTGAAGCAAAAACATATTTCTACATTGCAGTCTCCCAACTGATATGATACACAATTTCTAACTATCTGAAAATGCTGCCCACTGTCGTCAAAACACAACTACAAACATTTCATATTTGAGTATAAACAACATTCTATAATCAGGCATGAACATAGAACTCAGAAACATAAAGTAAATACAATTTAGTGATACCTGTAAACATTGCATGTTTTTGTAAATGTTCATGTAATATGTGTAAACATGCTGCTTTAAAATGTTGATAGGCTATATTGAACATTTTTCTTTAACCATAAATAATATCTTTCCACAATTCAAGTTATCATACAGCCATATATACACTTTATATAATCAATTAAATATTTGTATTTAATAGCTGAGGACTGTTAACATTCTATATTTGGGACCACTTAAATCGGGAGGCAAAGAATTCACCTTTAAGCTAAGGCAGCATATTCTCGAAGAAATGGTAAATGTGTGGCACATTCTACGGGATCATTAACTAGCTATTTTGACATTGTAAAAAGGTAGGGCCGAATTCGACCGAGAACCCTTCAGTATTTGCCCGGCGTTAGCCGCCTCTCATACCATTCGAGATTACCAAACAAAGAGGCAGGCGCTGGAGACAGAAGGCAGGAAACAGGAGTTTATTCCGACGGAGCAGAACATGTCAAATCAGACAACAGGGTATCTTCTCGAGGTGCTCTAATCGCATCTCTGAGGCCTGGCCTCTTATACACAAGTTTATGGCTTTATTACATTTATGACATCAGTAATGTTTCTTTGAAGGACAGAAAAGACATCCTCGGAATCCCCGGGCCAGGCCCGTTCCCACACACATCTACAGTAGAGTTCCCACCCCGATCTCAGCATGTGGTGGTTATCGCGCAGCTGGACATTCCGCTGGGAACGGGGATGTGTGTGATCAGTCGGATCTTCGGGGTGCGAAAGCATTGATTAATCCCCGCTCCTTTGATGCGAGGCGAGGTCCTACTGTAGGGGGCAATAAACTGCATCTGTTGGGCTAGGTGATGGCCTGGGATCAGGCCGGACAATCGGGCAGGGAGGAAGAGGTTATCAAAAGGGCCTGTTCTTTGAATGAGATGAAAGAGTGAGGGGGTTCAGCACGGGATGTGGCTCGGAGACAGGGTTGCGTTAGAGGTGCGTTTATGGCCCAAGCAGGAGAGACCGGGGGCTGTCGGGGCGCGGGGGGATGCTTGCGAGGCCGGGGAGTGCGGGGGAGAGACACGCAGGCTATTGGCAGTGGGCAGAGAGGCCACGACACACAAAATGGCTGCCACTTACGCGCATGATGGGGCCTAAAAGGGACAAGATGGCGTGGCCACTGTTTCACGATTCTCACTTTACTTTCAACAGTGGCTGTGGTGAACATGAATGAACGCCGCTTATATATACCTAATTTTGGTCATTTTCCACAGTCCCCAGTTTTTATCATAAGTTAGTTCGTTCCTGTTCATGTCATAGAAGAGGATGTACAAGCTGACATTAGTTATACAATTCACTTTGGTAGCCCATATGCATTACAGGCAGATGAAAATAATTCTGCTATCAATGCAGACAGAATCGTACATAACCATATGTAGTCAATGTGATGGGCGGGGAGACAGTGCATACAAAATTACATTAGCTGCGTCATACGTTAGACCTTGGGGGCGGGGACATTACATTAGACGATGTAGGAGATTCGTTCGAATACAAACATGGTGTCATACAAAAATGTTCTGGCAGGATAAGGGCTATTATCACTTGAGGTCTGGACTCCATGGGGGTCAAAACTAGACAGCATGTTCATGTGCATAACTGGTGTTCTACAATCATCAAGATACAGAGTTAACGCCTTCTTAGTTATCCATGTACAGTTGGAAGTGACCGATGTAAGGTTTCGAAAGCTCAATTGGGTGGTAATCAATACAAAGCGGTTGGGAGAGAAATTCAACTTGATACAAGGGACAGTCAAGGGGTGGCAATGTTCAAAAAAAGGGTTCGTCTTTCCAGTGTCTTATTACAGCGAGCCATCACTGGTAGGCTCTCATTGTTTTTCTTCTTTCGTTGGCACTGTTGAGCACCGGCGGTGGAGCTATGCGTCCAGCTCGGATTCAGATTTCGCGTTGCAGGGTGTGGCCACTCTTTGCTCTCGAACCACAGTCCTGTTTGTCCTGTTACCTAACTAATCTACCATAAGTACTTTAGTCGGGGTACCCGTATTCCGTTCTTCTTTCGGGACAAACCCTATTCTATCTTTTGTGCTGTATTTCTTCTTTAAGTCACGTTAAAAAAAAACTCCATATGGAAAAAGGGGGTGATGGGTGCGTGCTTTGGGAGGCCGAGGTAAAAGAGGGTGGAGTGGGATCGGGTCTGAAACGGACCAAGGAGGGCAGAAATTTCAAGCAAGTGGGCCCATCAATCGGACACAATGGGCTGGGACCTTCGGCACGAGCTCATCAACATGCAGGGGCTTCTGGACAGCCCTTCTTTCCTTCACTTTCCACGTTGAGAATGGTGCCTTGTCCCGCAACTCTTTGCTCTGTGGCTCCACCTTGGTCGAGGTCATAGATATTCCCCGATCTGCAGCCAGGCTGTGCGTCACATCCGGCCCCTCTCCTCCGATGACCGCACGTTATCTTTAAATGAGTACAAAAAAACAAGTCAAAATAACTGGCAGGGGAAGAGGTTTACACACTTTAATTTCTCTCCCAACCCCAAGTAGTTGGGGAAACGTTTATTGGTCACGATAGGGTGGATGCTTAGTAACCCTTACATCGGTGTATGCTGTTAACTCATGCATCATGGCTGTGGTGCAGGTCTGCAAATATCTTTCTATTTTCAAACATCATGCCTGCCTGGTGTCTATTCCTGTTATATTCGCGAGCGTGGCAAGAAGTCTGATATCCAACAATTACATGGTTGATCGAATTCAAACCGGCTCCTCCAGTAGAGACTTGTGTTTTCCTAAAACAAATCCTGTTGAGCTATATCTTTCTTCAAGGTCTGCTAATTCATAAAAAGTGTGAAGTGCTTATTATCATGGGCTTACAGCTACCTTTTCCAGGGAAGGACATACGTTAAGCATTTTTTTTTCTTTTCTGACAGCAACGGCTAACTTTTATCAGTTTTTGGACGATTTATCTTTAAAAACAAGGTCATCAGCTACAGTCTTTGAGATTTTCTGGGATGGCTGGTTACAGAACTGGGACCATTCTGGGAAAACGGGGACGTTTCGGACATTCTATTTAAGTGCAATGGGCGGTGGTAACCCGAATGATGAGGGTGGTGTTACTAAAGCACTAAAACAAAAGCCACTGACATATAGTTCCCTTTTAAGGGTCAGATTAGGGGACATTAGTCGTCTTACCTGTCCTTTCTTTCTCAGCCAATTAAGTTCCATCATTTTACAGAAAGGAGAGGTAGTAATATGGCAAAATACGATCGTTTTGTTTCTGTCAATTTGTTCAAACACTGTCGTGTCTAAAGCCAATTATACCTGTGCCGGTGAGGTACAGGGTCGTCATTTATTCAAAAGGGAGCAAGGGAGCCCTCAGAGGGAGAGAGCGTCGTGTGCACCAAATAGGCTATTAGTACACGTACAACATAAAGAGAGAGAGAGAGAGAGAAACGTGTATAATAATAGGTTATTCAGTGCACACACAAGCTGAGGGAAAACATAAATTCATAATTTACGTACACACAAATACCAGACAGGGTGCGACAGTACATACATCCAGTACGGAAACCTAAGACAGAACACAGAGCTATTTTGGGCAAAAGGACTTTGTCATGCATGTTGCGTGTTCTCAGTATTCTTTTTAATTCATTTTGGGGGTCGAGCTCTTTGTTCTCCTTCCTTCCTAATAGCAGACAATTTTTGTTGGTAACCTCGCTTCTAAAATACTTACTCCCTTTTTAATTGGTCGGACACTAGTCCAGTCGTGCTTATACTCACGGTGGGGTCTTACAACATCTAGCAAATGATGATCCAAGCTGAGGTAAAGGAGGGGTGTCAGTCGGGCGTGCGATGGTACAATTCTGACTTTTCTATGAGGGTGGAAGAAGAAGGGGTAAATCTAAAAAATAACAATATCCTTAATATCTGGGCTGAGGGGGATTCTGGATGAACCCCAACCTGCGGTACTCTCAACTTTTCTTATTTAGCCAGCACATAAATTGACTCACTGGTGCGCATTATTTTGGGTGTACATTTGGGATATCGGTTGGGGTTGGGTTCGTCATACTGAAATAAGCCTTCAAGTTTCTGGTGTAGGCCACTCTCCCATTCGCTAGCTCCAGAGAGAGTCGTTCCTAAGTAAGGAAAGTGCTATATTTTTTTATTCATCTTTTACATGCAGGTACCATGTTTGGGCTTAATTTTCCTATCCCATTAACCGTTTCGATCAACGCCTCAATCATACAAAAAGCATTCTTTTACCGTACAAATCAGGGCCCATGCGCACATTCATACCATACAATTTTTCATGCTCCCAGAGATAGCTCCTACATATAATGTACCGTCTCACAGAGCTAGCCTATTTTCCTCGCGTGGAACACGGTGCGGTTTTAGGCCTTCTCCATACTTCCGCTGAAATTCCGATGTAACCTGCAAAAAGGAAAAGAGGGGGGGCAGCGTTCAAAGCACATCAGCGCGCATAAACACGAAAATGTTTTTACCTACCACATACTTGACTCATCTCTCTGGAATGCAGTCCCTTATGTCTCGGCATTGAAGCCCAGAGGAACTGGTAGTGCGGCAAAGATTACCAATGGTAGTCTGTTCATTACATAGATCGCCCGAGGGCGGTAGTACAGACCGCGTGTAGGAGAGGGTCAAAGGCCAGGGGTATTCAGTATAAGGTGGGGGGTGACGGATTCATGTTTTCATTCGAGGAAAAGAAAAGGTTTATGGTGGTATAGGGTCGTTCCTGTTCGCAGAGCATGGTATTTAAAAAAACAACCCTATCAATCTAAATGACTGTTACGATGCTAGTTCCATATATTTTTCTTTTAAAACCTTGATTGTAAAAATGTCAGCATTCAAATATGGGCCTCCAACCATACAGGCCGGCCACGGGGCAGATGGGAAACGCATGAGGTGAGGAGAGATTACACTGTAGTATAGGAGTACGTAACGAGCGAGCCATTTAATTGGAAAAAACTAAACGTGACAAACGGTTGCAGGATCAGTGAAGGTTGATTTTATAATTGAAAGTAAAACAGGATCAGTTACAATAAAATCGTTCATACGGATACCATGGGCGAGTATCGTGAGTAACATTACTTCGGAGCTTAAATAATACAATAATCAATAGTAAATAAACCCGACATCAATAGGGTTGTCCGCATGCTCAGTCAGTACACTTCCCCACCCGCCATGTGCACAAAGACCGCATACATCCCCCATAACATCAAGGCTAAGTAACTAGAATCGTCATAAGGAGTTGCAAGTACCGCCCATACTGGCGCCATTTTGGTCGAGGCCAGGCGGGTCCAGAGTATAGTTCGAATGCCTCCAATAACTAGCGGCTGGACCAGAATCCCTTTCGGCAGTTCAAAAAATTCCATAAATGCCAGCAGAAAGGACAGGCGGCATAAACCGCGACTTAAAGGCGAGGAAGGCAAAATCTTCCCTACCGGGTCACGCTGAGGTCCCACCGGAGCTGATCGAGTTGGCAGTCTACAGTGTCTCTTAGTAATTCGGACAAAGGCCGGTGTCAGCATGAGAGCGCCACCATCTTGTGACAACGTTGTGGCCACTCCGGAGAGCGGGACAGCAGGCGTATCCCTCCACAGATACGTTGAATCAGTCTTTCCTTCGGCACCAGATGTGGATAAGGCGGCGGTCGCCCGGGGCAGCGGCATATCCATGGGGGATAGTCGAGCAACAGTGGCGGTTGCCCCCACCGGAAGCCCGCGGCAGTCGAGGGCCAACGACTCTCGTAGAATCTTTAAAACTGAGAGGACGTCTTCAAGAGTGGGGCTCATGCCCGAGCAGGCAAGCATCCGAGTTCCAAGGTAGGCCAGAGCCATCCTAATGGACCAGGCCCAAATCCGGGGTGTCGGCTGCCATCTTGAGAGCCCCCCCCCAGCAGCTGCTCTTCACCACAGCCACCGGAGCGGGTCCCCCGGCCAGTCAACCGCGGGGGCTCGTTGAGTGGAGCGCTAATGGCAGTCTTAGTGCGGGAGAGGAGCCTCCACCTGGGGGGGCAGGGGAGAGGGGGCCGTCCGTGCCACCTCTCCGTGGGCGGCCCCACGCCATCTGCGGGCGCCCCACGCCATCTCCTGGTGCAGGTATACGAGATGGCTGGACCAGGCAACAAAGGGGGGAGCCATCAGCAAGGCATCCCCCGCACACAACTTGCTGGACATCACCTCTGGATGATCCCGGGACGGGTCTTGGCGCGTTGGGTAGCCTCCGGCCTATTCGTACAACGGGCCGCCACCGACGCTACCTCGCCGGCTGATGGCTTTTGTAGACTTTTTATAGCCCAAAGCCAACTAAAAAGTAGCCCAAAGTAGCCCAACATTGAAGGCGGGACAGGAACAGCGTTAAGCAGACGGCGAATGCGTTGGGTTTGTTGTTGCAGCCGGCTGCCATGTAAATAGTTGTTTAATAAAAAGTTTTAACATGTTACTTTGCTGGAGTGTTGTATATATTTATAATATTTGCATAGGGTTTGTCGTTATTTGGGCGGGGTGGGCGGTGGAGCCGAGCTGTCTTGCAGCCATCATGGCGTCGAGCTCGGTTCTTCTCACTAGTTTCATATTTCTCATGAGGGGTTGTTCCTAATGTTTCTATTTTAGCGTGGTCAAAAAGATCCCATCAGTGGCCTACTGATTTTGTTTGATTCCTTTTGTTTTCCCTAACGATTTTTATGTTATAGTTTGCTAGCACGATACAACGGCTAATCCGTATTTTTATATATATGTCCTTTTTATTAGGGGTGTCCTCCGGTGGAGCCGGATGATCTACCTCTAATAAGCGGTCCGGGCTGAACCAACTACCAACAAACGGGGCGAAGATAGGCATGACGGGTTACAAAGGGGACAAAAGTCTGCACTACCTATCCTTCACTATCCGCAAAGACTAAACAGAGTATTGCGACTCTGTGCTTGTTTGCAGATAGAGAATGATCCAAAGAGAACCAATTCTGAACAATCAATCTTCGGATAAACAATCAATCAAATGAGGGATAAAAATAGGCACGACGGATTACAATGGGGGCAAAAGCCTGCGTTACCTACCCTTCACTATCTGCAAAGACTAAACAGAGTATTGCGACTCTGTGCTTGTTTGCAAATAGAGAATGATCCAAAGAGAACCAATTCCAAAACAGTAAATGCTTGGATAACAATCAATCAAATGGAGAGGGAAGCAGGCACGACGGATTACAATGGGGGCAAAGGCCTGCGTTACCTACCCTTCACTATCTGCAAAGACTAAACAGAGTATTGCGACTCTGTGCTTGTTTGCAAATATAGAATCCCTCAGAAACAATCAAATGAGTAATACTAGTATTTTCAAACAATCAAACAATCAATTCGCAATTTGTCGTGTTACACGACCTTACCCGGACCGCATGGACAGTTTCTCGTCTTCCGCTTCCAGCGCCTGATCGTCCTCTATTCTCCGTAATTGCTGTGGCACTCCTAATGGTTCCCAGTCAGGACCGTAGATCACTCGAGAGAGGTCTGCTCAGAACCAGTGAAGTTCGGATGATCGGCTGCCAGACGAGGGTCTATCGGGCAGGTGCACTTCCCGATCGTTGCAGTCGTTCACTCTGTCGTTGGGACCTCTCCCACTGGATCCACGTGTCGCTGATGGGCCCCACGTTTGGGACACCAATTGTAAAAAGGTAGGGCCGAATTCGACCAAGAACCCTTCAGTATTTGCCCGGCGTTAGCCGCCTCTCATACCATTCGAGATTACCAAACAAAGAGGCAGGCGCTGGAGACAGAAGGCAGGAAACAGGAGTTTATTCCGACGGAGCAGAACACGTCAAATCAGACAACAGGGTATCTTCTCGAGGTGCTCTAACCGCATCTCTGAGGCCTGGCCTCTTATACACAAGTTTATGGCTTTATTACATTTATGACATCAGTAATGTTTCTTTGAAGGACAGAAAAGACATCCTCGGAATCCCCGGGCCAGGCCCGTTCCCACACACATCTACAGTAGAGTTCCCACCCCGATCTCAGCATGTGGTGGTTATCGCGCAGCTGGACATTCCGCTGGGAACGGGGATGTGTGTGATCAGTCGGATCTTCGGGGTGCGAAAGCATTGATTAATCCCCGTTCCTTTGATGCGAGGCGAGGTCCTACTGTAGGGGGCAATAAACTGCATCTGTTGGGCTAGGTGATGGCCTGGGATCAGGCCGGACAATCGGGCAGGGAGGAAGAGGTTATCAAAAGGGCCTGTTCTTTGAATGAGATGAAAGAGTGAGGGAGTTCAGCACGGGATGTGGCTCGGTGACAGGGTTGCGTTAGAGGTGCGTTTATGGCCCAAGCAGGAGAGACCGGGGGCTGTCGGGGCGTGGGGGGGATGCTTGCGAGGCCGGGGAGTGAGGGGGAGAGACGCGCAGGGTATTGGCAGTGGGCAGAGAGGCCACGACACACAAAATGGCTGCCACTTACGCGCAAGATGGGGCCTAAAAGGGACAAGATGGCGTGGCCACTGTTTCACGATTCTCACTTTACTTTCAACAGTGGCTGTGGTGAACATGAATGAACGCCGCTTATATATAACTAATTTTGGTCATTTTCCACAACATTGGCACACAATTGGCCCCAGAGCTTTAGGCAGAGCACAGAGTTTTCAAGAAAGAAAACAATAAACATTCAATCCATTCTATTAAAATGTTATTGACCAATAATTCATGATTTTTTCAACATTAACCACAGGACATTTTTTTATTCATACCACCATGTATGAACCAATAATGTCCAAGCGACTATAGATTTAATGAAGATATAATAAGGAAGACGCTTGGGTCTGGTGCAAGATTGATTTTGAATATTCTACTAATTTCAGACAGAATTGTTTGGCGATAATAGCTCAACACAGGGCAAGTGTGTAGTGTATATATTCTATTTCCTTTGGTTTGCTTGCACTTAACACATTTATTTGAATATTTACTAGAACATGTGCAAAGATCCTTTGAAAATTAATATATTTGATACTTGATATTTCGAGTACTATTGTATATGTTTAAGCTTTGAGATTAAAATCACACAATGGTGTTTTATTTTCTTATTACATTTTCTATGCAAAGGTACATTAAATTCTACCTTAATGTCAGCAAATGAATTGATCGCCTATTGTTCCATTATTTGGAAATCCTTTCTAAATCCCTTCATTTCTCATTCTGGGGCATTTTTATTGCACTAGTTTTGAAGCTGAGATTTCACCATAATGGTACATATCCGGCGTTTTCTACAAGTTCAAGCTTCGTAAGCCATCAGTCATATTTATGACAATGCACCTGAAATAAGTAATAGCTCATTTCCTTCAACAGCGAAATGTCATCCTGTGTAATGGCATAAAAATTGAGATTTCTACTATGACTTAAAGAATTGCCTCTGCTAAATCCATGTTAACATGTTTGTAACCTTTGGAGTCCCTGTTTTATTGCAGCTATATAATACATTTACAATTTAAGAAGGGTCCATCTTCCTTTCTCCAGCTTGGCTCATAATTGATTCTGGCCGTGCATGGCAATTTCTTGACCCAGATGAAGAATGTTACTAATGAATTTAGATTTGAAAACAAATTATTAAAATGATGGCAGCATCTTAAAAATAAACAGATCGAGGTCCAGTGGTAATTTTTACAATGATTATGCACCCTACTAATGAAAGAGAAATGTGAATACATCTTACATCATTATTGTAAATCTTATCCCACTCATTTCTATTATTAAATCTATTTGGTACTTCTGGTTTTTATGTGTCCTTAGTGTATCAGATATCTAATTCAATTTGACCTAATCCTATTTCTCAACTCAATGCCCAGAGTTTTTTCAAATGCATGCACTAGAATTATCTTTGTTTTACTCTTATTGATTTGATAACTGTATATATTTGAAGAACACCTATTTACTTTTGATGCCATTTTCAGGTTTCCAATTTTCCACTTAAATGCTAGGAACATTGTTGTATCATCAAAAACAGGCAGATCATAGAGGCACTTTAAACATTTGGACGGAACTGTATAGAATCCTGTTTATATATATTTTCTGCCAGAGAACAAAGGATAGAGTGGCATTCCCCGATTGTTCAGTGCTCAGATTGAACAGTTTGAACACAGCCCCACCATTATCAACTATACTTATTGTGAAACAATGATAAAGTGACTGGAGTAACCTGAGGACCTGTATAGGGATTTTCATTATATTTAATACCTCCTTTACATAAGATGATTCCACAGTAAAGGGGGAATCTTTGCATCAAGGAAGAGAACCAAGAGGGGTTTTGTTGCACTCTTACAATAGGCTAGGGTGTCCTCAAAATAGTGTCTATTAGACACCAGACATCCTTATATGAAGCGGAGGTGTCGAGATTTATTACATTTTGAGTTAGATTGGGTAGTCTCATTGACAACAACTTCATTAAAATGTTATAGATAGTATTCAACAACATAATTGCCTAATATGAGCCACAATTTTCTGAACTTTTACCATGTTTCAAAAATGATAAGAGTTTCTCAAAGTAAATGTTTGTCTGGTTGCATCTCTTCAAAGAGATGAATTGAAGAATATTGTAATTGTGTGAATCCATTGCTTTTCAAAAAGTTTCTAGTTTTCACTTCCATCCTCACTTGCAGATTTTGAAGAAGGTAGTGACATAGCTGCCAATGCAACTCATTCCTCTGTTGCTGAATTTTGTAGAGTTTCTATCATGTCATTTTCAGGTCTTCTAATAATTGAAAATGTCATTTTTTTCCCTTGTTCTAGATGAAGGATTTCTGAGTATAATTTCTGATATAACTTCAGGAATACCTTCCCTATTCCTTCCGAGTTCCCTATCATCCTTGCTTTTTCTTCATCTAAGGTCTTACTTATTTGGTTTTGTGTTCCTTTCTACGATGCTAACAGTTTACCTTTTGTAATTTCATCTTTAAAGATTTGATGGAAAGCTGTTTTCTGACTTATCATTTATTTTTCCCAAATCTGCTTATCTAATCTTTCCTTCAAAGATCTTAGGGGCATATTAACAAGGGCTTTATCTATACTTTTTTGGCTATAAAAGCCAAAGAAGCGGAGATAAAAATATTGCCCTATCAACAACAGGGTGCTAACATGCAAAATCGCATGTTAGCTACCTTTATCACTAAACTCCCCTTTGCATCTCTAATGAGATGCAAAGTGGGCGTTGCAATGCAAAATAATAGGAGAAATGTCAGTCACTAAGCGACATTTCTCCTGTTATCAAGCTTCACGCTAACCCTGTTAGAGACAAAAAAGCAGCACTAACCACGGTTAACGCAGCTTTTTTACTTCTACTAATTTTCAGACTTAGCCATGTAATCCAACTGGAGGTGGATTACATGGCTTAGTCCACCATAGACTATCAACAAGGATATCCCTATCCATGTAGTTTTATTGCTGCATTACCAGCGATAACCTCCCAAAATGCAGCTATCACTGGATTTTTTATCACCTAGGTGGTTAGCGTTGTTAATAACGCAATAACCAGGCGATATTATCCAGCCATAGCAGGCGTTAAAAAACATTAACGCTAAGCGCCCTTAGCGTTAATTTTCCCTGTTCCTTGTTAATATGTCCCTTAGTTCAGATGTCTTTTCTTTTGTGGGTGTATGCATGTTACAAAATTGGGACTTTAGTTGGCAGAGGTTTGCATCATGTGTCAGTAGGGACCACAATCCTAGTCAGGGTAAGTCAGATACCCAACCTAAAATAACCTGTGCCCACCCTCTGCTAGCTTGGCAAAGAGAAGTCAGGCTTAATTTAAGAGGCAATGTGCAAAGTATTTGTGCAACATTTTAATTACAGTAACACAGTAAAAGCACAACAAAAAGACTCCACACCACTTTTGAAAAATTTAGAATATTTATCTGAGTGAAACAAGAGCAAAAGTACAAATATCTAATCAGCAGAAGTCACAATATGAATTTTCAAAGATTAAATCCCAAAACAGTGCTTGGATAGTGCTAAAAAGGTTACTTGAGGTCGTGATATACATGGGTAGATCCGAAGTTCAGGCCAATCGTAATGGAGGGGAGGACGGCTACAGGACCCATGCAGGGCTACTGAAAATGTACCTTGTGCAGGGATAGTGGCCGCATCGAGGACTCCATGCATCGGTTTTGATTCACTCAGTCTTGTCGATTCATTGGAGTTGAGCCTCGCAGTCAGTGTTGAAATCAAACCTCACAGTCGGTGTCCAAGGATCGGCACTGCATCAAAGTGGAGCCTCACAGCGGCGCCTTGGGATCATCACTGCATCCACCTCAAACCTCACAGTCGGGACCCGCGTCATCATCAAATCGCCACTGTGTCAGCGTTATAGGGCACTGTTTCAATTCTGATCAACGCAAAGGGGTCACTGCGGTCATTTGTGCAGAAAATAGCTGCAGAACCCACTTCTGA
This sequence comes from Lissotriton helveticus, assembly GCF_964261635.1. NCBI lineage: Eukaryota > Metazoa > Chordata > Amphibia > Caudata > Salamandridae > Lissotriton > Lissotriton helveticus. Next base: position 1,328,633,838 of record NC_136068.1, on the reverse strand, counting down.
GGCCAGGACTGGAGGGGGCACCTCAGGTAAGGATAGGACTCACAGATGGCAGAGTCCAGCAGCATCAGCAGAGTTGCAAGAAGTTTTTTGTGGCCTGAAACTTCAGAGAACAGGAGGCAAACCAGCAAGCCCTTGGAGAAACTTGGTTTCAAGGATGTAGAGAGCAGGTCCTGTCCCTCTCACTCCCAGGAAAAAACAGCAGGCAGCAGGCGAACACAGCAGAGCAAGAAGCAAAGTGGCAGTCCTTTCTAGAGCAGAGCAGCACTTCTTCCAGGCAGAATGTCCTTGGTTCCAGAAGAGTTTGATTTGGTGGGGTCAGGGGTCCCGTACTTATACCTAAATATGCCTTTAAAGTGGGGAAGACGTCAAAGAGGCCTTTGAAGATCACATGGTCCCTGCCTTTCCTGTCCTGGCTCCAGACTCACTACAGGGGGTATGCAGTTGTTTGGTGTGCGGACAGGCCAGCCCTATTCAGGTACAAGTGTCATCTCCCCCTTCCAATATACCTCAGTAAGGCCCATCAGCCCAGTGATGAGCGATCACTAGGCAAATATCACACCCCCTTCTCCACTTATGTTACTGTCTAGAAGGAATGAGCAAAACTCAGCTGTCACCCAACCCAGACGTGTATTCAGAGACAGGCACAGAATGGTTACAGTAAGAAAATACCAATTTGGCATTTTCAGACTTACAATTTAAAATCGACCATCACCATAAGTTGTGATTTTTAATTGTGAATACAGAGACACTAGACTCTAAATCGCCATCTTTTCTGTATTGGAAATGGAATTGCACTTAAAAGAAATTTTAGGGTGATCAAAAATGATAACCTATGTGAGAGATAGGCCTAGTAGTAGTTAAAAATGAATTTATCATTTTTTTCTACCAGTACATGCAAAACTCAAAAGTACATGTCCTACCTTTTAAATACACCGCACCCTGTCCATAGGACAGCCTAGGTCTTACCTTAGGGGTGACTTATAAGTACTAAAAGGGAAGATTTGAGCCTGGAAAGTAGGTTAATTTGCCAGGTCCAAATGGCACTCTACAACTGCACACACTGGCCCTGCAGTGCCAGGTCTAAGCCATGTTTAAGGTCTACTAAAGTGGGTGGCACAATCAGTGCTGCAGGCCCATCAGTAGCATTTCCTTTACAGGCCCTGGGCACATAGTGCACTTTATTAGGGACTTACAAGTACATTAAATATGCCACTTGTCTATAAGGCAAAGTTGTCATGTTTGGAGTGCAGAGCATATGCACTGGTTAGCAGTGATAAAATGCCCAGAATGCTTGAGCCAGCAAAAAGAAAGTCAGCAAAACAGGAGGTCAGAAAGCAAAAAGACAGGGGAACCACGCCTAGAATGCCAGGTCAACAGAACAGTGTATTTGCTGTTTCTTATCTGATTCCTGTATGTCTCACCGTACAGTATTCAGATAAGAGCCGCTTAAGAAATAAAAATACTTCAGTAATAAGTTTTAACTGGACCCTAAACTATCCATTGTGCAAATGAGCCTCCATTTAGTTTGAAGATATTCTTGTTATATTAAACTACTTACAGTCAATCTGGGCCAGTCAATAGCAATATGCCTAGGCCCTCATTTATGCAAAATTACGCATCGTTGCTTGAAAGCAGTGATGCGTCACTTCTCAGTGCGCACTCCTTGCGTCATGATTGATGCATCATATTTATAATATGACGCATCATGTCGCAAGGAGTTACAGATACGTCAGTATTTCTGACGTATATGTAGGCGCAAAAGTGACGCATTGCTGGAGTGTGTCACAAAAGTGACGCAACTCCAGCAATGTGTACTTTCACATGGGCAAGTCCCATGTTGTTAGTGCCTGCGTCAGTCTTACGCCTGCCATTAGGCAGGAGTAAGATTTTGACGCATTAGCGGCTAAGAAATGGCGCAGTGAAATCATATAGATTTTACTGAGTCACTTCCATGACCCTTTCTTGCGTCAAAACGCCCCCCCTTGCATACATTATACCTGGCACAGGTATAATCTGGCGCAGGGGTTTACAAAGTGACGCATCGACCTAGATGCGTCACTTTGTAAATATGGCGCAACAAGGCGCATTTTTTACGCCACTGGTGCGTCACAAAAAGTGACGCACAGGCGGCGTAAAAGTGATGCACAACCTCATAAATGAGGCCCCCAGTCTCCAGACTGTATATTTAGTTACATTGCTCTATGTGCAATTTGTGACTGAACACACAACAGAAATATAGAAGTGGTCTGAAAAAACTTCTGGTTATATGCTAGACTAAGGTTCACTATGATGCATCTAATGAATCTAGGTTCACTAGACACCAGGCAAAAGGAGGCTCCACGGGGCCTAGGCTGCTTGGAAGGGCACTAGATTGACTCAGAAACTTCCTTGCTAGTCGAACGCAGCAATTCTACTTGGACTTTTTCAAGTCTCAACTGATGCATCTGAGCAAATGAGTGCCCCAGGGATCGTGCCTGAACTAATCTCTGTTTAACATCTATGTAGCCCCGTTAGTACAAATCGTGAGAGCCTGCGGTGTGGAGAGTGTGCCATATGCTGACAATACTCCTAATTCTTATCTCCTTTGGCCCTGACCCAGAGAAGGTGAAAGGCAAATTTGCAAATTGCATAAGGGATATCGCTGCTTGAATGAGTAACAACTGTCTCCAATTCGACAGCGACAAGACAGAGGTCATGCTATTTGGCAAAGCAACCGAGATACGGTCAGCTGATTAGTGGCAGTTAGAACTCCCTCTCCTAAGGAGGTACTGAAAACTCTTGGAGTGAATCTAGACCAATCTCTTTCTACGAAAGACCAACCTAATGCCACCTGTGGCCTCTGTTTTGTCACAATGAGGCTTTTAAAAAAGCTCTCCTGTGATGTCCAGGCCCTTATTACCAGCTGCCTTGACTATGGGAACGCTTTGTTGACATCAGTAAATGACAACTTGCTGTCCAAACTGCAGGAGGTCCAGAATAACGCTGCATGGCTAATATGTAATCCTCCCTTTCACTCACCCTCCTCTTCACTTCACTACCACTCCCTGATGACAGAGCTGCTGCACTATCCCTATTATTTTCAGTTGCTAACTGGCTGATAGAAGTCATTCTCAATGCCCTTCAATTCAAGCAAGCTTTATTCGACAAATGTCATAAAAGCATAAAATACATATAATTCATCTCAAAGAATAAAAAGATCATAAAATACATGATATCTGAAATGCAATTCATCTTGATTTTTTTTTTAAAAAGGGCATAAAATTCATAGTAGCTCAAATACACAATATACCGTAAAAAAACACAATTGAACAATATGGCCAAGTCACCCCTTCATCATTTTTCCATCATTTTGCTCCTAATGGTCCAGGACCACCCTAGGAACTTCACCACTGCTATGTATACAGGAGGGTTAGTACTTGTACAAATGATTCTAATACCTGCCATGCTACTCCTAGTACCTAATAGTTTACACATTGGGCGCAACCATGCCCTGCGAGGGCCAGAGTACGCAGGGCACCCAAATAGCATGTGGCCAATTGATTCTCAAAAATAGAACAACTAGAGAGGGAGGGAAGAGACAAGACACTCTCAGTCCCCCAGATAATTATATCAAACAACAAGAGAGTGTTGTCAGAAGTAAATATAGTTAGGCACAGTATTTAAGAAAGTTGGAATCAACCTAAAGGTTCACATTGGGAGTCATTTAGGGATTTTTCTAGAAGCCCTCACTCACCACCCTGGGTGGTGACATGCTTCATCATCGGGCCCACCAGGAGAAGCCGAATGCCTCCCTGGTGTGCTACAACGCCAGGTTACTGCGGAGCAGGTTTTTCGTGACAGTAGTGTGAAAAATAAGTGAATTAAAAAATGCCACAAAGCTGTACCAGACAAAAACTTTATTCTGTGGTCAGCCAGGCATAAGTTAAAAATATATGTGTCGGGAAATTTACCAACTAATGTGTTGGGTATTTCCACTTAGGGTGGGGTCGACATGTTTCTGCCCATTTATGTGTAGATTTTACAGGGCTTTCATCAGGACCTGTGTAACCGTGTACCTCGGTGGTGTGGGCGCGCTAAGGCCCACCCTTACCAGAGGACGTGAAAGTTAAAATTCAGTGTAAAATAAGTGCAAAAAGAAACAAACCAGAAAAAGTTGGTGTTCCTTCAGAATTTGAGGAACCACGGGGTCCGGTAGAAGGAATCGCTAGGTGCCGAGCGGGTGTTTGAAGTTGCGGGCGGTGTGCCATTGTCGCCTCCACCCCCCTCCTGAGACCCATGTGGTGTGGATCTTTTAAATAACAAACCACAGGTTCCTCAAATTCTGAAGGAACACCCACTTTTTCTGTTTTGTTTCTTTTTGCACTTATTTTACACTGAATTTTAACTTTCACGTCCTCTGGTAAGGGTGGGCCTTAGCGCGCCCACACCACCGAGGTACACGGTTACACGGTCCTGATGAAAGCCCTGTAAAATCTACACATAAATGGGCAGAAACATGTCGACCCCACCCTAAGTGGAAATACCCAACACATTAGTTGGTAAATTTCCCGACACATATATTTTTAACTAATGCCTGGCTGACCACAGAATAAAGTTTTTGTGTGGTACAGCTTTGTGGCATTTTTTAATTCACTTATTTTTCACACTACTGTCACGAAAAACCTGCTCCGCAGTAACCTGGCGTTGTAGCACACCAGGGAGGCATTCGGCTTCTCCTGGTGGGCCCGATGATGAAGCATGTCACCACCCAGGGTGGTGAGTGAGGGCTTCTAGAAAAATCCCTAAATGACTCCCAATGTGAACCTTTAGGTTGATTCCAACTTTCTTAAATACTGTGCCTAACTATATTTACTTCTGACGACACTCTCGTGTTGTTTGACAATTGATTCTAAATGCATTTTCCCATTCTAATCTGTCCCAATTGAAGCACTCTTGGCAAAGGTATGGTCACATTTGTTAATGGTTTCCTTTGTTCAGATTTATTTCTACTGCTACAAACTACAGGATTTGACATGCTGAGAGAATCCCCTGACTTTATTTCCGTCCAGTTTCAGTAATGATGTTTATCACAGCTTTATCTGTATCAGGCTGTCGAGAGTTACTTTTCTCTGACTTGAGTGAGTTGAGTGAAATGGGTAGAAAGATTAGCAGGCATTTACCTCTAACAGTTTATTTACATGATCATGGCCTTTCTCTTAGTTGGGGTAAACAAATGCAATTCAGTAATGTGTCTTTTTTTGTCCCGCTATGTAGTTTCTCCTTTAGTCTAATGTCTCTATTCACTAAGATTTTAAGTCATGTTTGCATCACTTTTTTGGTGTAGTCCGACACAAAATTGTATTTGGGACGTCCAAAGCCACGCACAGGATTACCTTTCATTGAGCAGGCATTACATAGGTAGAGCATGGGCTTCCTGTGTATCCACCTATGTATTTCGATTTAAACACTTGTAAACTTTGGTTTGCACTAAAATGGTGTGCCTTCCTGAGACTGGCATAACAAAGAGAAATATATTTGTTTCACCTTGTTTCTTCCTCCTTGCATGTGTGCTGCGTTCTGCAAACAGCAACATGCAAAGAGCAAATAGCAAATAGTTTTTGTGCAGGTATTCCTTCTTGTACAAAATCAATCCTGACCACTACAACACAGGCACCCTTGTGACATGACATAAGGGTGCCAAAAGTGGTGCTAGGCAGACACACTTTTTCCAGCCCTAGGTTTAAGCAGAAATGCACTATATCTTTCTAAATATGACACAGTTTTGCTCTCCCCATTTCATGCCACACTGTATGGCAACTTTCCTTGCTATGCTGCATGAAATCTTAGTAAATCCGTGACTCATTTCTTACTTGTTTCATTCCACCAAAACATCTTGATTCTCTCATCCCATTATCTTTGTAAGGCCAGAGAGCAGAGGAGCTCCAGGTGTTGCATCTCTTAAATACATTCATATTTGCAACAGATTCAGGCCCCAGATTCATATTTGACTTTTTTCTGGCGCTTTCCGTTGTACTAAAACCCAGCTGGGTTGTTAGCAGCTAGTGTGCTGACATTCCCCCTGCCTGTGCATTCACTGTCTTAGCCTCTGTTTCCAGTTGAAACTGAGCCCAGGCGGCCAATGGTTGTGCCTGCACTCACTCCCACCTCATCAGTCAGCTTTGCTGTCTGTCCTAACCCATTGCTCATTACTGCATCAACAGCCATCTCTTCCTGGAAAACCATGCACCTCCTACGTGATCAGCGAACTGCCTCCCTGCCCTGGCAGCTGACTCAATCTGGTAAACACACTGGTGCCTCTGCAGGTAACTCTCTTGAGAGCAACCCACTTGATCACGAGCCCCATTCTGCTGTCCACTCTCAGGGCTCCCATGGCTAAAGCTCTCATTTAGCTGAGGCTTCTCCATTACTGAATCACACAAGAAAAAACATATATTTAATTCTTATAATTCACCGATTAGGTCTTGCCCAACCTCTAGCTCATAGCTCAGAAAGAGAGCTGTTTCTTCCTACGCCAGACATCTGTCTCCAAGATTCTAAAATATTGAGTATTTCAGTCCATTTTTCTTCCTCTGACTGAATTGATTCACAAAATGTGTTTAACCCAATGGTACGCTGTTGGGCGAGAATCTCTGTAGGCGTCGCTCAGGCTTTCTATTTTACTTCCACAAACTTTTCTTGTTTACACAGAAAGTAAAAAAGCAAACTTCTTTAATTCTAAAGACCCCAGCTTGTAATCCATTGCATGCAAACTTGGGTCAGTCTAAGTGGGTACCTATGCCCAAAGCACTTTGAATTGATGTTGGTATTATTCATTATTTTTGGTTTAACATTCATTTTTAGTGTGATGCTACAGTCATTTAATGAATACGAGAGCCATGTGCCTATATTCTCAACATTTCTCATCTTTCTTTAAATTAGAGTGGGCATTGAAATTTCATTGTTCACTATGCATTGGTTCAATTGATAGCTTCTTCAAGAAAAAGGCTCTCTTTGCTTGCAACTGGTATCACACCTCTTTAAAGATGCAGTTCTATAACAGCTCAAACAACCATTACACCACACCTACAAAATATTGAAAACCTCAGAACATAGAGGTCTATTTCAAACCTGCCTTACACTGGCCTTACATCAGCAAAACCTTGAAAATCAATGTTCAATCATAATTAAGGCCTTTGCAATTGAGATGACAACCACTATGACCTGAAATCATAATGCTGGTCCTTGTGTAGACCAGAAACTACACTTGTTGGACTTAGAAAAGACCTACTTTAAATCCTGGGGAAGGGAAACAAATGGCTCTAGGGGGCGTATTTACAAGAGCTTATCTCCACTAGAACAGCACTTTTTGTGACATTCTGGTGGAGATAACCCCTTTGCCATATTTACAAGGCATAGTTAAGCCACTTAATGTGGATTAAAGCCACCTTGTAAATAATAGCCCTTTCACTCAGCGCTTACCGTGAAGGGGGCGGGCAATGGTTGTTGCTGAGGGCGTGCCAATTGCTTTTTGACGTTGCTCCCTATTTACAAGATTTACAAGCATGGTGTAAATATGGAGCAGCATCAAAAATAAGCCCAGGGAAAACCTGGTCTTAACCTAGGGCAATTAGGTGAAATGTTTAATTTCTCCTCGTTTTTGCTGTTTCTATCTCTAGCAGCACACATAAATAGAGCAAATCACCATTATTGATTGTTTATGTGCAGGAAGGGACACATTCCTGCACATGAAAAACCATTCCCTGCACTATGGTGCAAGGGTGCCTGCATTGGTGCTTGGCAGCTAGATTTAGCACCATCGCTAGGGGAAATGCAAGGGTGCGCTGCATTCTTGTAAATACAGCGCATCCCCGCAATTGAAACTGTGAGTGCGTGGCGTTAGGAATTTTGGCTTATTACCATGGCCATAAAGTTTCCCTGTAAATATGCCCCTAAGTTTCCTGCAGCTTATGATGCCACATACTAAGAGACCCTTCTAAAAAGAGAGTATAAATGGGCAGATTAATCGCCCACTTGCAATGGCTGTGTTCATCTCCTTGTGTTTGATTTGTTTGCCCTTAGTTGGCAGGGAATATGCTTTAGTGGGGATATCCGTGCCATTCGTCCACCCCCCCCCCCCCCACAAAGAAACTTTACACGAACTTGGTGTTCACTGCGTAGCTTTTATTACTTGTCAATAACACCATCTTTATTTGTTATTAAACCGCCAACTTTTGACCAATTTTATTAACCATCAAAATACCATTACTGAACATAAGGAGGCGCAGTAGCCATCCGCGCCACAGGTTACCATGTATTTACAATTTGTCAGCTCTAGATCCACTCGAGGCGTGTTGTACCAGCAGGGCACAACCCAACCCCTTACCACTTAATACCATTACTGAACATAAGGAGGCGCAGTATCCATCTGCGCCACAGGTTACCATGTATTTACAATTCGTCAGCTCTAGATCCACTCGAGGCGTGTTGTACCAGCAGGACACAACCCAACCCCTTACCACTTCGTCCACATGTTGCTTCATCCAAGCACCGGCTGCTAGGGTAGGGCCGGAGAGTCCAGGACCACCAGCAGGACGGCCCCCTCTCCCGCCAGCCCAGAGCCCCAATGACTGCCTCCCTGTTGCAAGGTCAGGCAGTTCCGCATAAAGAAGTCCCCGGGCCTTTTCCTCTTGTCCGGGACCCCGCCAAATCTACTTAAAACTTAGGGATGGGTGGGTGGGCAACTGTTCCTGCTGGGCCTTTCTGGCTACTCCACGAGGCGAGAGGGTAAAGAGGGCTACTCCCTTGATTCCGGCTATTTTATCACCTAAGGGGAGGGACCACCAATGCACCTCCTTCTTTAATTGCTTTTCAGGCATCCCTCCCCTTGCCCACATTTCAGGGAAACAAAACCGTTCCCTCGGCACTAAAATCCCACTAAAGGCACCCCTCCCCTAGACGCAGGAGGTGCCTCTCATAGTGGGGATATCCATGCCATTCGTCCACCACACACACCCCCCCACAAAGACACTTTACACGAACTTGGTGTTCACTGCGTAGCTTTTATTACTTGTCAATACCACCATCTTTATTTGTTAATAAACCGCCAACTTTTGACCAATTTTATTAACCATCAAAATACCATTACTGAACATAAGGAGGCGCAGTATCCATCTGCGCCACAGGTTACCATGTATTTACAATTCGTCAGCTCTAGATCCACTCGAGGCGTGTTGTACCAGCAGGACACAACCCAACCCCTTACCACTTAATACCATTACTGAACATAAGGAAGCGCAGTATCCATCTGCGCCACAGGTTACCATGTATTTACAATTTGTCAGCTCTAGATCCACTCGAGGCGTGTTGTACCAGCAGGACACAACCCAAACCTTACCACTTTGTCCACATGTTGCTTCATCCAAGCACCGGCAACGAGGGTAGGGCCGGAGAGTCCAGGACCACCAGCAGGACGGCCCCATCTCCCGCCAGCCCAGAGCCCCAATGACTGCCTCCCTGTTGCAAGGTCAGGCACTTTCCGCATAAAGAAGTCCCCGGGCCTTTTCCTCTTGTCCGGGACCCCGCCACAGGGCAAGTAGCCCACTGGCGCTCTTGCCCTCACCCCAAGCTGCTCCACCTTCCATTTGTGATGCTCTGGGCTATACTTTTGAATGCAACTCCATAGCCCCCCAGTATAGTTTGGACAAACAGCTCCAATCCTGCCCTGGACAGCTGAAATCCCTCTGCCCAATACAAATTCGAGTTTAATGCCTGCAGCATAATATGCCTACTGGGATGAATTTGGAAACCCCTCTATAGTTTCACTACCTCTCGATTCAGTTTTCTCACAGACGTGTTCGCCGCGTCTAAAGACACTCCATCACCCCAGACTCTACTAGCGAACACTTTTTGCTACTAGAATAGTGGTATTGTACTAGGTTGGTGGCGCCACAGGGAGTTGTGCACTTTTCTTGTATACAAGTAAATAGATTACAATTTTCTCACGGTGCTAAAAGGAGAAGAGAACCACTTCCCTCTTCTGTTTAGGCAATGCCACACAATGTTTATTACTCCTTAGCACACGTTTTGCTATTAAATGATAATGTTAAATACACGTGTTTCCACAATACAGATCATCCATCAACAAATAAAATGTCTTAATCCTTTTGTTCAGGGTTTGTCGCTGTTTATTGAAGAAGACGTCACAGCCAACACGTGTTTCGTCGTACTGGGGAATGTAACCCCCGACTTTTTCAAGGCTATCTTCCGTTGCTGTTTCACGTTGTTAGTTGAGGTGATACTTCCAACCCTCAAGGGGTTCTGGTGTGGATTTCGTGGGTGCTATTCAAGCTTTGGTGATATGATGACCAAAATAATGGTTCTCTATCTTCTCGTTGTTTTCTACCGGGAGTAAATCCGTCCCGCTGCATCTTATACGAGGCAGGCGGGACGGATTTACTCCCGGTAGAAAACAACGAGAAGATAGAGAACCATTATTTTGGTCATCATATCACCAAAGCTTGAATAGCACCCACGAAATCCACACCAGAACCCCTTGAGGGTTGGAAGTATCACCTCAACTAACAACGTGAAACAGCAACGGAAGATAGCCTTGAAAAAGTCGGGGGTTACATTCCCCAGTACGACGAAACACGTGTTGGCTGTGACGTCTTCTTCAATAAACAGCGACAAACCCTGAACAAAAGGATTAAGACATTTTATTTGTTGATGGATGATCTGTATTGTGGAAACACGTGTATTTAACATTATCATTTAATAGCAAAACGTGTGCTAAGGAGTAATAAACATTGTGTGGCATTGTCTACTAGCGAACACCTCTGACCATAAGATAATGGTGTCTGGCAATACTCTCTTGACCCATGAGAAGGTATAGAACAGGGCCTTCTTCATCCCCTCCTGCCACACGGAACCATATTATCACCCCCCCGAGTGAATAACCAAAACATCTGGAATGGGCATACCATCGTCCAGCGCACTCTGCAAATGGCCTGCAACGTCCTCCACACGATGCCCATCAATACCTAACCAATTATGATTGACTCCCATGGCCCTTTGCATTCCCAATTCTCCAGGCTCTGTGTATAACCGAATCTCCACACCAGCATACCTGCGACTCCTTACTTGACACCACTGCATATAAGCCCCCAGACAAAAGACAGAAGAGGGCATAATTATCAAACCGCCAAAACCCCTGGTTCCTACCGACACCAGCTGTAGTCTGACATAGCGCTTGATCTTAGCTGGACCAAGCGGCTTTCCCTAACAGGTCCGTTTTTGACTTCCTTACTCTGACCTGCACGCTCCGATATCCTGAATGCTCCTAAAAAGGCGAAGGAATACGCAAATCTCAGCAGATGTACTACGTATGACGACCAACACACCTGAGGTAACACGCTCAGGATATTTACAAGGGTCTCTTGTTATCCTTCACGCTTGGAGCCAGCCTTTCCCAACCTTTTAGAGCCCGCCTAACTCTAACATACTTGGTAGGATCCGCTACCTCTTTTAATCCAGCAAAGAAGGCAATTGCCGACAACTGCCTCCTAACAATGGTCAACGACCGCCCTTCTCTTTCTGATGAACTATGAACCGTAGCACCCCCTGTGTTGTGAATTCCACTGTGATCCCTTCTTTCACCACCACTTCTATGTATACCTGCCATGCCTTCTCATACATCCACTTAGTCTTGCGCACCATCGACGCCGCTTTGAGTTCGGGAGCAATGGGGCCCCAAACCTCCATAGGCTTTCCGGGAAGACCGTCATCTGAACTTCCACCTGCGGCCATCGCGCTCTGAATTCTGCCAACTTAAAAAGAGACAGAGCCTCAGCCACTGCATTATCCACACCCGGTACATGTTCGGCAGTAAAATACACATTACGCCTGAGGCAACCCCGTACCATCTCTTGAAGCAAGCGAAGTACCCACGTGTCCTTTGACTGTTCACTGCCAGGAGTTCCGACATGCTGCCTGACCAAAACACAACGCGCTTGTTCTCTAGTCACCTTGACCTAGCACTGCACCGAACCCCACACTGCCTGCCGCATCTGTGTAACCCTCTAACTCACCGTTCGCCTGTGCTGGGTGTTGCTCAATCCCCGAACCATTGAAACACTCCAAAATTCTCTCCACGTGACCAAGTCATCCTATACCCCCACCGATAGCCTAGTGTGGTGGTGTTTTTTCCTTAAACCTGACATTGCCATGTCAATATTCCTGGAGAAGACCCTGCCCATGGGCATAATTCATAAAGCAAAATTGCGTTGCCCCACTAACACCTGCACCTGCAACTGGCGCAAGGTAACCTCGCGTGCCCTTAATCACTACTCCAAAGGGATTTGAAAAGCCTATGTTAGGTCCTAACAAGAACCACATGAGATGATCTGCTCATGTTCTGCAGGCCCAAATCCCCCTACTGCTGTCCCCACTGAGCTACGAACCAACAGTTCCTTGCAGTTACCAGATTAAATGGTGTCAGAAACGTGATGAAATGGTGCAGGAATAAATTAGGCCTGCTAGTGTTATTAAAGTCAAGTGAAACCAACTCCAGTGTGTCAGAAACCTGCTAAAATCGTGTATGAAATAAATTAGGCGTTATTAAATTAAGTGAAATTAACCCCAGTGAGCTCAAAGTAATTGATGATGAGCGACTTGTCAATAATGAGAGACAAGTACTTATGGATAAACCGCTTATATTGCAATGTCTCTTCTACGTAATCTGCTGCCATATTATGACATATCTGACAATCCGTCCGGCACCATGCCCACTTGTTTCTTACTGTGTGTAAAAGATACCACGACGTATTTTAGCAACCAAGCTCAAAGGAAGCCACTACAACGGTGAGGCCCCCCACCGGGCTAGCTGGGCAAGCTCTATCCACCTGGCCCCTGAGGATAATCCCCCCTTAATGTGTAGCCACCACCAAAATGTTAACGAGTTAGCACCAAGGGAGAAACTTGTATCTGACAAAGTACCCCATGCCAATGAGCCCACTGAGACGCAAACTCGCTTCCCTCCTTGCCGTTCAGGTTCCCATTCCACCACCATGGCATATCCTATGGCAAGATCCATACTGTTACCACAGAGAACCTGGACTCCTTCCCATGTGTGCTGGCACCGATATGACGGCCATCCTTAAGTTCCTGCCAGTTGCCATCCGGCGACCATGTTACCGCCCTTCTCAGCATAGTGCGCCCCCGCCAGCATTTAAAGGAAAAGAAAACAAGCAGTTAATAATAGATGGTCTTCCACTTCGAAGGCGCTCAAATGTGTGGAGCAGAAAGTTCATATTTATAAACCCCAAGCAATTTCCCGGTATAACCGCTGTAGCTCCAATGCTCTCTGAAGCTGCTCATACCTATGCGTAAGCTATGCAAGCACGCTCAGCATCACACACACTCAGCCCCTGAAATCTATGGGGATTACCATTTTATTTGCTGGCAGCACTCGTTCACCAGAATGGGTAACAGCCGTAAACAGTCTTATTCAACCTTGACGAGCACCATTTCCACCTTTTAACTACTCCCCGACAGCGTTGCTTATTTCTTCAACCCAGAAAAATGTTCTCCTGTTTTCATGATGTTTCCAGCTGTAAAATAGTACAGAACCATTGTCTGCACTGACCCGTGGTACAGCATACTTCAACTGTCTGCTTATGCCCAGAGGTCCTTGCAAACCCAATATTCCACAAGGGTACACAGCAGGATGGACGGAACATGTACTTTCCCCTTTGCCCCCTGCAACCTATGATTGCATCCAACCAATAACTTTGCAACTGCGAGCATGCCCACATCAGACGTAAAAAGTCTGTTCTTGGTTCTGTTTATCTGGGGCACGCTGAGATATACTCAGATAGGTTCAGCAGAGCTACAGCAGGGTCAAATGCTGATCTATATTTGCGGTCATCCCCATCAAGTGGGCATGGGGGAATCAGCTTGTGTTGTGACTAAAAATCCCAACTCACCAATGACTAGGAGCATTCTTAGAAACATGCTGACTTTGATAACGGAGCAGTAAATAGACACTGAGCAATTATGTAGGCTACTCAGCTAGAGAGAACCGAAGTCAAAATTCTCCTTCTCAAGTTCTGCGCTAACACTTACTGCAGAACTAAGGACCAGGTCACGGATAATAGCAGGTCATTTTCCAACCTCCCGCATCTTAAAGAATCCAATGGGCTATTCAGATCTCAAATTACAGTTCGTCCCAATTCATTTTGCACCTTCCGTACCTTTCGCCCCTAGGTTCTTGCGGTCTTGTACCAACCTATGCGAAAACATTTCTTCATGCTCTGTGTTCAACATTTTTCTGGGCGGTACAAGATCCAACAAATCGCTACATATAAGCATACCTTCTGACTTGTCAATCCTGGTTGACTTGGAATGCTAGGCCTTGGTGACACTGACATGCTGCATTACTGCTAGCCAAGGCCAGCTTTGAAGGGAGCCACTGAGGTGCGCTCAGGCGCGCAACACCCATTGGAATCCAAAGGGCTTTAGCCACCCTCCCCTTGCCCCCCCCCTCGTCGTGAATGGCGGCCCTGGCTCAGACAGCTTCGGGGCGCACACACAGCTGCACCCGAGCACTTCACAAGTCTTTAATAGGCTATGTGCATGTAAATGAGGCTTTGTTGTTGTTTTACCCCTTCCAAGAGCCCCTGCCTCTCCACTCAACCAATTGTTTAAAGTTCATCCCCCCGAAATTCTTTCCTAGCCCCCCTCATCCCCCCCGAAATGTCGCTCTAGTTGCGCCTCTGGGTGCCCTGCCTATGTTCCTCTACACTTCATTAAAAGGACTTTAATAAATAAAGGCTGTCATTTCTCGAAGCAGATGCTTTTAATCGGAGAATATGTACTGGGGGGTTGTGTGTAGCAGTGAGTGCCAGCGCCGGGTAAACTTGGCTGTAGCGTTCGTTCTAGTCGCAAAGACGCTGGGCAGTAGTACTTTGTTAATTTCAGAATGCACGAAATACTCTTTATGCAGACCGCAAGATTTATTGGTTTGTGTATTGTGTTACAATAGCATCAAACGTAAACATGTCAAAACCATGCTGCATTCCACAACGTGTTCATATATTTTTGTCCACTTCGCCTCATCGTCCGTTGCTTTACACAAACATGAAATCGCTTGCATTTATACTGGTTTTGGTGGGCTAGACTGCTAAAAACCCACTCAAGCGCACCGCCGTGGAAAACAGGAAATTACATGCTAAGCTTCATATTTGCCGATTTTAAAATGTAAAAAAGATCGATATATTGTATTGTACTGTATTGTAATACAATTGTATTTATCTAGCGCTTACTACCTCTGACGAGGCTTCAACGCGCTTTTTTGGCAAGAATCAGAGGGTTGCAGGTTCAAGTCCCTCCTTACATGTGAGGAGAGAGTTGCATGGCAAAAGCAGACAAGCACTGGCGTTGCCAATAGTTTTCGCATTTGTAAAGTTGGAGCTATTGCTTTTGTAAATGACATTTTATATTTATATATTGTTATTGACAATGCCAATAATGATATATAACTATAAAATGTCATTTACAAAACCAATAGCTCCAACTTTCCAAATGCGAAACCTATTGGCAACGCCAGTGCTTGTTTTTAGAGGCTTTTTGCTTAGATCAGATCAAAAGGGCTGGATCACTAACTGGCCTTTTCTGATAAGTAAGGCTGTGCGTTTGCAAACGCGTTTTTACCACTCTATTGTAAAAGATTTGGGCTGACAGATTTCTTAAATATTTCAAGAGCTGGCGCAGCGCAATTTTACGACGTTAGATAGTGGCAATTGCGTATCTAATGGAAACAACAGTAGCATACACAACCACATAACACAAGTAAAATACAATTGGACAGAAGAAAACGGAAGCAGAATGCAAAACAACAACATTAAATTGAAATCGAGTCATGCAAAACACAACAGCACACAAAAGAGCACATCAGAACAACAAACCCGCTTTGAATTCCCTGTGTAGGACAGTTTATTTCGCCGAGATTTGGGTCTCGCCAAGGGCGTCTGTATAGAGTTTGGTAAATTACAGATTGTGTCAGAACGAAATTATACAAAAGTACTGGAAAGTAAAAAAGAGCTAGACACTACGTCCAGTATAAATATACTTTTTTTTGTACGATATATTTCACTTTATTACAAAATACACCGTGGTTTAGAAAAGTAAACAAGGGAGCCTACTGTGATGGAAAAAAGCTGCGGTCGCCATTTTTTGTATGCGCCCATGTAAGGAGTGGCGTGCGGCCAGCGGCTGCTGTGAAAACAAGACAGAGGCAAGGAGTGTGGCAAATGGCCGGAGGGAAGCCGGATGGGCGCGGGAGAGCCTGGTGGGGGGCGGGAATGCGAGCGAGGGGAGGCAGGCGGATTAGGGAGAGATGCGCGTGCTTGTGTGGTCACGTGACCCGCTTTTGTGGTCAATCAATCACATGCACTGTGGAAAAACCGCAGTGGTTTCACGAGTCGATTGAGCCCTTGAATTTTTGCCTATTACATTCGCAAACGAATGATAATAGGCGAAACCTAAAAAACCAGAGGTGGTGCAGGGAGGGGCAACTAGGGTGACCAACCGTCCGTAAATTTCACGGACAGTCCGTAATTTCGGCCATCTGTCCGTTGTCCGTGAAGGATCTTTTAACGGACGCCATTTGTCCGTAATTGTAACCGGGCACCGGTCGCAGCTCCCTGAAGCCGGCGGAGCTTCCACCCACCTCCCTTCTTGACTCAGATGCTGAGGTCGGGTGTAACAGACTCCGAGGCAGTACAAAAGCTCAGATACCAGCAGCATTGGAGAGGCACAGGGCGGGTGGCAACCCTCACACCTCCAGCCCTTGATGAGCTGTTAAGAGATGCTTGCTTGAAGGTGACTGAGAGGGAGGGGCTGCAGCTTCAGGAGCAGGGGCATCTATTCAGATGCAAACAGCCCTGAATACGCCATGTCTCCGCAATTTAGAGGGGCTTCACACATTCCATTTCTGCCCAGGGCCATTGTGACACCAGAGATATGTCAGAAATGCGAAGGTCTGGATGCTGGGAACACTGCTTTCTGGGCCTGAGAGCATTCCTGCAGGAATGGGGGCTCCCTGCTGCCTCGTCACAACAGGGAAAACAAAACCCGAGCTAGAAAAGAGGGACGCAATAAAGAGTAATGTGGAAATGCAATACGAAAGCTCAGTTGTTAATGTATCTACTGTGTGAGTAAGCGTTGCATGGTCCAGTCGTAGATGGACAATTATGTGCGTTAATACACCTGCTGCATGGACTTGTCTGTACAGCTTCTATTCTGGTGAGATCGCTCCCTCTCTTACCACTGGGCGCCTTAGCGATTTATCAGGAGAGTATTAGACTGAAAAGAGAAAGCTTAACATGTTGGGAATTTGCAAGATATACTCATAAATTCACCTACCTTGCACCAGAGGCCGGCTCATACTCCGACCAGACACGGGGCCTCTCTTTTGATCGTGCCTGTGATTGGCTTTGCCTTTAATCTGCCAGTGGGCAGTTTTGCAAGTAGATGTGTTACAACGCGCTGTTACCTTAGAAGGCTTGGAGAGTGCCTGGTCATTTTAAATTCAGATGACCGAGGCCAAACTCCTTGCAATGCTTTTACTTGCAACTGCTCTGTCTTTTTCTGCTGTCAGAGCGGTGACGATAATTTATTTAAAAATAGTGTATCTGGCCTTTTGTTTCTACCATGCCTCCCTCCATATACAGAATACACACATACGCTGTGTGTATGTTATAGATGGACGCATGGTAAAAACGAAAGGCCAGGGACACTCGTTTTATTTTATTTGAAATGAGTGTCCCTGGCCTTTTGTCTACAATGCGCCCATGAAACATACATACACACACAGCGTGTGTTTCTGTTGTATATGGAGGGAGTCATGTATTGCTGCCCTGCTGTTATAGTTATATGGGGTCTGTACGAATGCGGAGCATGTGTTTGTTTCAAGAAGACAATGGTGTAATGCAAGTTGTCCCTACCCGCCAAGCCCCAAGATTGTGAAGAGAGTCACCTGAGCATCCCATATCTGACAGATATTTACTGGCATCGGCTGAATAAGGGCCCCTCTGATTGATATGGGGGCACCTGTCGGCCTAAAGGACACCTGTACCCCTGAAAGAAGACAGTGGGTTAATAGACTCGTTTTGGTTTTATACATGATGTGTTTTGCGAAATCACATGTGTCTCGCTGTCACTGATAGCTTTAGAAACTGTCCAAGACAATCAATCTCTCCAAAATCTGTAGTGTACAGATTGACTCAACATCCGGTGAATTCACCCTTGGGGCCTTTCATTTCTACCATGCGCCCATGCAACATACACCCACGGGGTGTGTTTCTGTTGTATATGGAGGCATGGCAGACACCAAAGGCAGCGCATTTCATGATTTAAATGAAATCATGAAATGTGCAGCCTTTCGTTTCTACCATTGCTCCCTCCATATACAAAAGAAACACGCACACATGTGTGCAGAGCTTTAAGTGGAATGAAAAAACTGGAGGGGGGTCTCTCGTAGGGGTGGCCAATGTAATTATGAGCGTTGCTTAACACTGTTAAGCTAAAAATCTGTACTTCGCATAGTGTGCTGCCCCACTGGTATTGTGCTTCATGTGTCATTGCCTCTCCAGATAAATAATACGAGACACACTTATAGGGCCTGTTTCCGTTGGTTGGGTGTGCTTGGCTTGGGGGTCATTTTGCAAGCAGACCATTTAGAGGATTGGGCTAATTTTTGATCTGTTTCTAATGTTTTCTTCATATTTGTGCTTTAACATGCTATATTTGGATCCCCGTTTTTCTCTAGTTTGCAGTAAAAATGTGGTGTAAAACCCACCATTTGAATCAATTTTTTTAAAAAAATTCTTGCGCACCCTCCTTTTGTGTTTCGGGTTTGCTCGTTTCGCTTGCTTGCTCGTTTTATTAGGGTACAACATTTTTCGCCCGACCACTTTCAAAATCCACCAGCCTCCCCTGGCCCTACCCCACCCTGGAAGAGACCAATATGATACTAGAATACTGCATGCCCACCCCTGTGCCCACCCTGGTGGATCCTATTCCCCCTCCTGTGATGGCTCCTGTCCCCCCCCTCCCCAGTGATGGCTCCTGTCGTCCCGTCCCCCGGCCTGTGATGGCTCCTGTCCCCCCCCTGTGTTGGATTCTGTCTCTGCCCTGGGTGGCTTCTGTCCCAGTCCTGGAATGGCTCCTGCAGCGAGGGTGAAGTTCTTGATGGGCCTCTTCTCAAAAAGGCTCAGCTAAAAAATTAATATGAAAAGGTGGGCGAGTGAGCAAGTGAAAGGATGGCTGGATGCATTAGTGAAGGGGTGAATGGATGAATGAAAGATTGAATACATGGATAATGAGAGGATGGATGGATAGATGAGTGAGTGGAAGGATGGAAGAGAGAAAAGGTAAATAGCTGGATGTATGGGTGGAAGGGTAGCTGGATTGGTAAAGGGGTGGATGGATGAGTGAAAGGATGGATGAGTGAAAAGGTGGATGATGATTGAGTGAGTGGGTGGATGCATGAGTGAAATGATGGATGGATTGATGAACTGATAAGTGCAAGGGTGAATGGATGGACAGATGAGCGAAAGGGTGGATGTAAGGATGGATGAGTGAGTGAGTGAAAAGGAAGGTAGATGGCCAAAAGGATGAATAGATGAGTGAAGGAGTGAAAGGATAAAGGATGAGAGAAAGGATGGATGAGTGATAGGGTCAATGGATAGATTCATGAGTGGATGAGTAGATGGGTGGGTGGATGGATGGAAGGAAGGATTGCTAAGTGAAAGGGTCGATGGAGAGAGAAAAGGAGGATGGATGACTGAAAGGGTGGAAGGATGAGTGACTGGGTGGATGGATAGTAAGTAAAAGGATGGCTGAATGGGTGAAAGGGTAAATGGCTGGATGGCTGAGTGAATGAATGGATGGATGGGTAGAAGAGTGGATGGATGAGTGTACAGATGAATAGGGTGAAAGGGTGGATGGATGGATAATGGATGGATGAGTGAAAGGATGAAGGAAGGGATGGATGAGGGAAAAGATAGATGGAAGGATACATGATGGATAGGTTTGCAAATGGTTTAATATGTTTGGATATGGCTGGGCTTACTTATATACTATTGCGCGACTTCTGATGTGTCTGTAAAACTTATCCAATTGTCCTGAAGTTTTGTCCTGAATTTTGACCTCCTGTCCTGAATTTGTGTCCTGAATTTTGACCCTTTGTCCTGAATTTTTACACTCACCGTCCTGAATTTGCACCAATGCCAGTTGGTCACCCTAGGGGCAACCCATGATGTCAGTAACAACACAGGAGTTTGTAAGGTCTGAACGTTCAGGTTTACAACAGGGGGGCATATTTACAAGTGGCGCAAGGGGATTGCAAATAAGCCCCCAGGGTCTGCCTTAAGATTGTGCGTCAGTTATAGTGAAGTGTGCCGGCCACAAGAGAAAACAAAGTACAATTAAAGGTAACGCACTGCAATCATTTGCTAGACCCTGAGGCACAAGAACAAACGCCACACAGGGAATGGTGGCACCCGTGCAAGCATCACAAGCAAACGAAATGTAACAGGTAGCAAACAGTGTGTCACAAGATAAATTGGCGGTGGATGCCGAAACAACCCACACGTTAAACCTTCAAAGAGTTTCCCAACTTAGTAACACCCAGCCGCGCTTACCGTTAAGAAAAAGCACTTTCAACAATATCCCATTATTATTGAGCCAATTACATCCTAATGATGCCCCGTACGTTTCCTAAACTACGCGTGAGGCCCCCTCACCTTAGCGAGTCGCCAACGCCGCAGGGCCCAGGTAGCCACCCAAAGCCAACTTTTCCTGCTGCGCCTTTCCGGCTACTCCAAGAGGCGAGAGGACAAAGAGGGCTACTCCCTTGATTCCGGCTATTTTATCACCTAAGGGGAGGGACCACCAATGCACCTCCTTCTTGAATCGCATTTCAGACGTCCCTCCCCTTGCCCACTTTCAGGGAAACAAAACCGTTCCCTCGGCACTAAAATCCCACTAAAGGCACCCCTCCCCTAGACGCGGGGGGTGCCTCTCAAGACATGGGTCCCTTGCTCACTTTGCCACTGGACTTAAGCTAGCCTGGCTGATGATGGGTGTTACCCCGAAACCGGTTTCAGGATGCTTGTTTCCGATCTAGGGAAGACAAGGCTTGACAGTTCAGGCTGGACTGTTCCCATGAGGCACAGGGTCCAGACTGATTTGCATATAGCTGTGCCAGAACTGGGGTGGCGAAGTGAGATAAGGAATGATGATGGATTGAACCCAGATCTGTAACTGGGGGTGAGTGTCTGAAAAGTTTCAACACTCCATCCATCTTCTCTTTGTGTTTCCTCCACAACGAAAACAAAGTATATGTTGGGAGAAGGGAATGATCTGTACTATAGGGAATCTAAGGGTGTCCCAGAGAGATCCTTCCTGTAACCCTTACTTTTCAAAATGTACATGCTTCCATTAAAGTACATGCTAGAGGAATATCAGATATGTTTCCAATGTTTATTGATGATAGCCAAATACGAGGAACACATCAGAAAGTTAAACAAATCTTACAGAATGCCTTTTCTGTTTAGCTCATCCTCCCCACCCTTGTGCTGCTATAACTCTATCAATCTTCCTTTTTGGTTTGCCTGAAAAGAGCTGTAGGCCAAAGTGAATGATGCAGAGCCGCGCTGAGTGCCATTCTTTGGACAGGTTCTGCTAGGCAGAGAATACAATCATGTTAAGTTTAAGAAATGAAACCACTGCTTTCACATGTTTCTGGGTGGCTAACATGAGGAGACACGGTGAGCATGTGAAGTCCTCAGCGGTGGGATACAGCCATGTTTGAATTTTAGGCTACAACCAATGCTGAGACCAACCACCTTAGCAGTACCAAAAGCCCTAAGCCAAATACCTGCATTAGTAACACATACGGCAACATAGATGAGCTATTTTTATTCACACAATCTATTTTTTCCTACGCCTACCTTCATTATAGCTTGTTCTGTGTTGCTCCACTCCCACTGACTGATAAGAATAGAGATTACTGTCCAATTGACATTGTCACGTTTAAAGGTTGATGTAATATGCCATTTAACCTGCTTTATTATTAAGTGCCTCTGCTTGACAATGCGGTGAGACACATCATACCTTTCAGGTTCGAAGTTGGTTGTTAATAGTATGTTTTTGAAAGCATGTTGAAGTATGGATTATTATGAGAGCTTCGGGTGTTATCTGAAATGTTGATTTATAAACAGAATTCGCTGCTGTCTAGATGCAAACTGCCCCAAATTAATGCAGCTGCACCTTGATAACTCTGTAACCATATACGCTACATACTGCAGTGTGAGCTGTTTATAGTGAGACAGAAGAACAATTATTAAATAAAGAAATTAAACCACTGCTTTGTTTATAATGTTTCAGTGAAGTTACAGCTGTGCTTTTCTCCTCAACAGCCCTAGTCAATTGTGCACAGTCAGTGCTGCAGTCCAACTAATATCATTTAAATGACAGGCCCTAGAAACAGGTAGTACCTTTTTACTAGGGACTTACAAGTAAATTAAATGTGCCGATTGGGTGTAAGCCAATTCTACTGCATTTAAAGGAGACAGCACAAGAACTTTACCACTGAGGTAAAGTGTGCAGAGTCCTAAAAGTCAATAAATACAGGGCCAGAAAAAGTCTAGGGATGCCCCTGCAGTCAAAGCCATGTCCATCTGTAAGAGTATTGGGTGGCTAGGGTATTTTCAGGTTCTGTGAGGGGGTAGGAGTATAGAGTGGCAAGGGTGTAGGGTGGTAAGGGTATATTTAAGGGTTATAGGTGGATAATTGTATCGGATGGTAAGGGTACCTTTTGGGTTTACGGTTGGGAAGGGGTATAGAATGGTATAGAATGTAAGTATATTTTTAGGATTTAGGGGTAAGTTAGATAATTGGGTGTTAAGAGTATTTTTCGGGGTTTATGGCTGACTAGGATTATAGGGTGGGATGTGTACTTTGAGAGTTTAGTAGTGTTAGGGATATAGGGCAACAAGTGTATTTTGAGGGTTTAAAGGTGGGTAAGGACATAGAGTGAAATGGTATTTTTAGGCTTTAGTAATTGGTAGGGTATGGGGTGGTAAGGGTATTTTTAGGGTTAGGGCTGGAACATGCATAGGGCCATCATGGTATTTTTAGGGTTGAAGGTTGGGTAGGGTATAGAGTGCTCAGGGTGTGTAGTGCTTGTAATTTGACACAATAGGATACACCTGGACCCTGCACTCCCAAGAGGAGGCAAAGGCACTACTGCACCTTTAAAGAACACACATTAAACAGTGATCCCAAAAGACGAGGCGCTAAAACAAAACCCAGCACTCTCTTAAGGTGAGGCAAGAAAATAAATTCAGTTGCATTTAAAGTTACACACACATGTTTATTAATTCAATATTTTGGAAAGGAAGGCAAAATATATCAGTAAATGCAGACTCCCAAATATCAAGTAACTCAAGTGCAAAAAAAGAACAAAATGTAGCATGTATACGTGTAGCAAAGAGCAAAGAAACATAGAAATTATGTACACAAAGTAAGAAGCACCTCACCGATCGATCATGCAACATCCTTGCCAACTCAAGCTGGAGGAGCACTTCAACAGCCCAGGAAGGAGTTCGATCAGGATCCAAGTTCCGTTTGTTTCACAGCAGTATGTCTACTCTGTGAATGAGCTCCTACCCGCCCCCGAAGATTTCTAGCTTTCAATACCTTTACTCAACGTGAGGTGAAGATTCTAGAAACCTCGCTCCCTTTCTTCTGTTGGTAAAAACCGAGCTGACAGTACTGGTTGTGTCAAGGTCAAGACAGAAGCTGGCCAGGCTCCTGTATTTTGACTCTGAGACAGAGCTTTACATTCCGCACATTCCCTGAAAGGTACCAAGCACACATCCCACACATGTTCCAGATCACTCTGATGGGTGAAGAGCGAAAAACAAGTGAAGAGTGAAAACATGCCCTTCCCACTATGCAGCTATGTGCGAGCACCGAAAATGGAGTTTGTTACACAAAATGGAGTCAATTATGCTAAATGGAGCCTATGGTCAATATATCATTCTTAATATCAGTACATTCCACCCTTTGACCATTGGCTTTCATAACATATCGGTCTAAGATCAACTGCTTTAGGTTGAAGCATAGATAAGAGATTAGGTACACACTGGATACAATAACATAATGTATATCAAGATACATATTGCTAATATTATCCCGCCTTAAAAAGAGCGAAGTTTACCAAAATCCGGCAACCACCCAAACAACCAATCCCACCACCCTTTTTCTACATCCTGCTTGACATCTTTAGCTAACTTGTGTAAAGCTTCAATGTGGGATTGAATTGACTTAGAATGATCTGAAAGATTAAAGCAACACATTACCTCAAAGTCTGAACATTTATGATCACGTTTTATGAGTAAATAATCAATTGCAGCTAAGTTCTGTAATATAGCTTTTCTTGCCCCCGCACATCTAATAATAATTCTGCAAAAGCAACTGATGTATGATTAATATTTCCACCATCAAACATGCTAATTCCCTAACAGTCCTAGATTTATAAATGGTTAGGCCTGGAATTCCTACTATTGAAGCAGCTAAACTAATATATTCAGACTTAGATAGTAGATGAATTTCAGAATCACAATGTTCAGTGAGTTGAACAGCTTCTCTCGTATTCCGAACATGTGATGATGGATCTAATGGGAACATCATGAGGCCTAATCAAGAATAGGCACATGGTCCACCTGTGATATGTGCTGGAATGTACGTATATGTAACATCACCACATGAGAATAACCACCCTACAGGCAATTTAACATTCCTGAAATGACTGGCAGCAGATACTACATTTTTGCATATCATGTTATTCGTCATATTTTTGCATGTAGTTTTTGCTTAGAGTTTTTTGTTCCACATCATTTGTGACTCAGTTCCTTCGAGTCGTATTTGAGCACATTTACCAATGGTAATGGGGTCACAACTTAAATTGTAACAAATGTCGCCTTCAGAGATATTAAACGTTATCACTTGTGTTCGATTTTTCCAAGTATCATCAGTAGTTTGTGGCCAAAATCGGCAAAACTCATAAGGTGACAAGTGAGTTCTCACATCATCTTCTTCCACTACCCCATCTGTATTTGTGACTTTGAATGTCTCCAACAGCACATCGACAGGGGTAGGTATAGCTAGGAGGCACATGGAAATAATATATATGGTGTTTTTCATGTTTGTCATGCAAAAGTATGACCTGTTGAGGACAGTATGTGAAAGATAAGACCGCACATTGTCAGGTCAAGTCAGCAGTGCTGTTGATTTGCACAGTCGGCTGGCCACTTCGGAGTAAGGGGCTCACGGTCCCTCCCAGCCCCACTCAAACACGACCAAACACACTCTAGCGAGTGCAAGCAGAGCACATGCATGTCATGCTGTGATCTAAAAGAACAGAGAACAAACAGGTATTATTCATTGTCGCAAGTAACATTTATCAGCAGGCACAAGTTCCCATTTTTCCTGCCCTGGCTTCATGATTAACAGGACGTTGTCCCTTCCTGTTGGAATAACCTCTGCCTGTTTGGGTGGACTATTTGGAGACTCTACCCACACCTTGGCTCCTGGATTCTTGTCTATAGAGCCAAACCCATTAGTCTCCTTCTTGACTTGACTCTGTATACTGGCATGATCACTATTTGAGCGACTCTGTCTCCACGTTGTATTGTCAAATCAGTGTCTCAACTATTCAGTAGGATGACCTTGATTTCACCTTGATAGTTTGCATCAATGACCTCTCCCAGCACTTGAATGCCCTTTACAGCCAATCCGGACTGAGGGGCAATGAAGTCAAAGTTCTCTGGGGGAATCTGGATTCCTACTCCTGTCTCGATGAGTGTTATATCTCAATATCTCTGCGGGTAATACGGAATATGAAAGACCCACTCAATGTTGTGCTGTACACAAAAGTCCTGCACCAGTTTGCCTTTGAAATGAGACCCATAGTCACTTTGAATCTGTAATGGAATTCCATAATTCAAAATCATCATGTCTAATGTTTTCAATGTGTTCAACTGAGTAGCACATTTACATGGTAATGCAATCAAATATCCAGAGTAGGTGTCTACAGCCGTGCACACATATTGATATCCTCGACTAGTTGGCAGGGGCCTAATGTAATCAATCTGCCAGATATGTGCTGGTAATTGTCTTCTGCCTAGCTGGCCTCTCACTATCTGGGGGACTGGTCTATGTTGGGTAAGCTGACAAATAGGACATTGTGAGATCACAGTTTTAATCAGATCTAGGGGTATGTGTATCCCTCTATTCTCTGCCCACCTGCTAGTAATCTTTACTCCAAAGTGTCTGTATTTCTGATGCGCCCTTTTCGCAATCCCTACCAGGTCAGAATCTTGCGTTGCCACCTTGGCCTCCGAAATCTTAGCTTTTTCATCTGTGAGGGAATTAAACCAGCGGTTGAGTGAGTCGGTGGAACAGTGAGCATCTACATGGTACACGGTCACTGTGCTTTGTGGCAACATGGTCCAGATCTCTTTCCACAGTTCCTTACCCCACACTTCTTTTAAATATATCATCCAGTTATGAGCATGCCACGTGGGAAGCCAAGTGACTAACCCATTGGCAGTGTACCACGAGCAGTGTATATATGACATTTTCCCGGCAATTCTTGTTTCAAAGCCTGATACACAGTGTATAGTTCTGCAAGCTGGCTACTCATTCCCTCTCCAGTAGTGATAAACAATTTCTTAGTCACAGGATTGCATGGCACCGTCTTACAGTGCTTTTTAGCCCCTACATACCTGGCTGAACCATTAGTAAACCACACATGCTTCCTGTCTTCTAAGGACAATTCTTCAAATGGCCTACACCACTTCACAGGAGACTCCTGTATCTCAGGTACACCATGCAACACCTCTGTATCTGCCATTGGGGCTTGTGCCAACTGCTCATGCAACACTGCTGTGCCTTTGGGACATACTTGGGCCCTATCCTGTAAGTACCACTTCCATTTCATTATGCTGGCCTCTTGCACATGTCCTATTCTGTGAGCCTTGGGGGAAACTCGTCACCCATTGCATTATAGGAATGTCAGGTCTCAAAATCACATTGTGCCCTTGGGTCAATTGCTCAGCATCCACCAGGGCCCAATAACATGCAAGCAGCAGTTTTTCAAAGTGAGTGTACCGCTCTCCAGCATCTGGCAATTTCTTTGTCAAACATCCTAAAGGCACCCTCATTTTTCCTTGCTTCTGCCACAGACTCCAATTAGCATACAGTCCTTGCACTGTCACATTCAGCTCAAAATCCCCCCCCCCGCAATGGCCACAAATCCAAAGCACGCTGTATAGCCTCTTTTGCTGATTCAAACACAATTTGCGGTTGCTCTCCCTATTCAAATGCATTTTTCTTTTGCGTAACTTTGTACACAGGGGCCAAAATCTGACACAAGTGAGGGATGTGCTGTCCCCAAAAACCAAATAATCCAATGAACCTCTGGGCTTCCTTCCTATTTTGTGGCACAGCAAACTCTTTGATCTTTTGTTTCACCTCGGGCACCACCTCTCTGTGTCCCTGATGCCATTGAATACCCCAAAACTTCACATTTTGAGAGGGCCCTTGTACCTTTGAGGGATTTATCTCCCACCCTTTACTCTACAAATGCACCACAATCATGTCCAAATGAATCTGCACTTTTGCTAGTCTCGCTCCCTGTATCATTACGTCATCAATGTAATGGCAAAGCTGTACTCCAGGAATAACTGGTATATCATCTAAATGTGCTGTCACCAGCCAGTGACAGATAGTAGCACTGTGTAAGTACCCCATAGGAAGACTTCTAAATGTAGGATGTCTACCATTCCATGAGAAAGAGAATTGCTCTTGGCATTCGGGGGCTATTGGTATAAAAAATAAAGCATTGGCAACATCAATAGTCACATACCAAGTCCCAGGATGCTTCTGTATTTTCTCAATTAAGGTAACAGTATCTGGGACAGTGGCAGTCAAAGGAGGTGTGTGCTTGTTCAATTCGCGATAATCAACTGTCATGCACCAAGTATTGTTACTTTTGCGCAAGGGCCACACAGGGTTATTTCAGGCGGTAGGGATTGGAGCCACCACCCCTGCCTCTATCAAGTCCTGTATGGTTACACTGATCTCCTCATGCCCTCCTGAAATTCTGTACTGTTTGAAATGAATTACCTTAGTAGCCTGGGGCACCTTCACTGGAGGAATCTTCAAGTGACCCACTCTAACGGCACCAACTGAAATGTACCTTTTTGATCCAAATTAATAGCACCCATCCTCCAAATACAGAGTCATTCCCTTCAAGATATCAATTCCAATAATATATTCAGAGAGAGGCACAATCAATACAGTGTACTCTCTTTTTGGTATTCTCCCTATTTTCATTTGGACCTTTGTCTGCACTGCTTGTGTCTCTTTTCCGCCTAAGCCTGTGATTGTGAAATACTGTTCTTTAAACTTTTTAGCATTTCCATATATCAAAGAGGCCTCAGCTCTGGTATCTACTAGGGCTCGGGCCATCTGAACCTTACGATGTTTCCTATGAATTTCTATGTCAACATAAGGTCGATTGTCTTTGTATTGGAGCTTGACCTATTTCCTTTAAATCTGTCAACCTTTGCTCGAGTCAAATCTGGATATAACTTGTCATACTCTCAAGGGAACTCCTCCCCCTTCCGGTTCTCACTGAGCCATTCACTCTCTGAATCTCTCCCTTCCTTCGGACTCAAATGGGCAGCTCTCTCACCCTCCTTTTCCTTCTCAACCACCTCTGGCTTTCTTCGCACTTAATTTTGTTTATTCACTCACCTGCTTCCTTCCTTTTTGTCCAACCCTCTTTTCTGATACATCTCCCACAGACTTTTAGTCTCTATTCCATCTATCTGCTCTTTCTTCACTCCATCACTCAACAAAGCCAAAAACCTGTTTCTTCTAGACAGCCTGTTATTGTCTGTACGAATCTCAGACTTGGAAACTCTTTCAGTCTTTATCCAGTCCCCCAGCTCTCCCAACTCACGGACTGCCTCAGTCACCTGCACCAAAGTATTACCAGTCGGATTAATTAGAAAAGTCATCATCACCTGTTTGTAAGCAGGGGAAGCCAAACAGATTCTTTTATTTCGCATTGACATAGTTAAAAGTCCATCCATCAACTTATGTGCATTATCCAGAAAAATAGCAGTTTTCATCACTACCTCCTTAAACCTCTCTATAGCATCTCTCAATGTATACCAGGGTTTATCGTTCACTGGCCAGTCTGTCTCTGTTGGGTATTTCTGACTGCATCCAACCACTGCCAATTGTAACAGGATAGCTTGATTATTGCCCCCGTAATTCCTAAACTGCTCCTGCACTGTGTGATCAGTACAGAGTGTGCAGAATTACATTGCGTCTCCGTTATCCAACATTACCCCAGAGGCGCCCATATCAAACAACTGCACCATCCATGTAAGCAGAGATTCTCCAGGTCTTGTCAGAATCTGTCTAAAATGTCATTAATCTCCTGCTGAGTAAAATCCTCCATAGAATATATTGCAACCCCCTGTGGAAAATTTGGACCACTCTGTATTTTCCTACGATATATGGGCTGCGCCTGAACCACTTGCTTTCTTCCGACTCACCTTGACTACTGGCTTGACCACACTCTCCTCCAGAGTCTGAAAACCCTGAAGAATGCCAAATATTCCCATCCCATGTTTCAGGGTCCCAGTCAATTCCTACCTTTGCTAAACGTACCTTTCTCTTGTTAACCCTTCCCTTCCTTTTCTTATACTTGTATTGCGCGATACGAAATGCAGCCTTTTCTGCCACAGTTTGGTAAGTTTCCAACTTATCTTGTAATAACTTATTCTGATAAGTTAACATAGTAGAGGTATTTTTGGCTACAACAAATTCTTTTTCTATTTTTTCATGTTCGTGCTGCAGCTGAACACATTTTGCATGAATTTTACGGTAGCACACAAGAGGATCCAGCTTCTTAGCCCTAACATGCTAAACTCTTTTCCTTTCTGGGCAGGCACTTTTTGCAAACACGCAACCATCTATGCTGGCTCAGCGTCAGCTAAACACACATTCCAATTCTCACTCAGCTCAGCGCAATGAACCCACTTGTGGGCAAGCATACCATATGGGACTAACTCCCATCCATGTATTTCCATTGGTATCTGGGACTCTGTCTTAATTTTTCTGGAAAACATTTTTCTTTTCCCTTTTAATTTTCTTTTGTATCCTGACAAATGATGCCAAAAATGTATTGCTTGTAATTTGACACAATAGGACACACCTGGGCCCTGCACTCCCAAGAGGAGATGAATGCACTAATGCACCTTTAAACAGCACACGTTAAACAGCACTCCCAAAAGATGAGGCGATGAAACAAAACCCAGCACTCTCTTAAGGCGAGGCAAGAAAACAGATTCAGGTGCATTTAAAGTGAAACACACGTTTATTAATTCAATATTTTAGAAAGGAAGGCAAAACCTATCAGTTAATGCAGACTCCCAAATATCAAGTAACTCAAGTGCAAAACCAGAATAAACTGTAGCATATATACACGTAGCAAAGAAACGTAGTAATTATGTAAACAAAGTAAGGAACACCTCACCGATCGATCATGCAATATCCTTGCCAACTCAAGCTAGAGGAGCCCTTCGACAACCCAGGAAGGGGTTTGATCGGGAACCAAGTTTAGTTTGTTTCACAGCAGTACATATACTCTGTGAACAAGCTCCTACCCGCCCCGAAGACTGCCAGCTTTTAATATCTTTACTCAACATGAGGTGAAGGTTTTAGAAACTTCACCCCCTGTCCTTCTGTTGGAAAAAAAAACAGAGCTGACCGTACTGGTCCATGTCAAGGTCGAGACATTATTGCAAGGATTCTGCACATACACAGAACTATGCCCAGGAAACCAGGACCTCGGTGTGTAGTGGTGTACCAGAAAACCCACCTCAGTACCCAGAACCCCAACCCGACTAGCTATAGTGTCTCATTCATTCTCCGTACTACAGCGAAGCTACCAATGATTAGACATTCTAGAACATGTCACTCCATTCCTCCCAGGAATCGCAGGAAGAAGAACACTCTTTCGTTCAAACACTCATACTTGACCACAACGTGAGTAAACAGAGACACGATATAGTTTAAAATGTTTATTTTAACTGACGTGCTCTATAATGCAGTACACTAGCCAACACTAGCAGCAAAATGCATAAGAACAATATAATCAGCATGGTTACAATTCCATAAAGCACAAAAGGGGAAATCGTATTATAATGATAAAGGAAGAAGGGCTACAACGCCTTACCACCCTCCCCGTGCTAGAAGGGGCAAGCACAGACCCTAAGAACTATCGAATGATTGCCCTACTGGATGTGGAAGGCAAAGCATATGCAAGCTCTCTCCTCACAGAACTAGCACATTGGGCAACCAAGGAAAACTTGCTCCCCTTCTACCAAACAGGGTTCCGACCGGGAGGCTCAACTATAGACAACATCATAGTCCTCTCATACATCATACAACAATTAACGGCCCAGGGCGTCCAGCCTCTTTTTGCCTGCTTTATTGACTATACAGCAGCATTTGATGGCGTTGACCGGAACATCCTATGGAGCAAAATGGCGGGTTGGAATATCTACCCGAAACTTCTACAAGCCATCAGATCACTGTATACCCAGACGTGGGTAAGAGTCAAACTTTCAAGCCAATCAGCCACGGAAAAAAATGGCACAGACCATGGGCTAAAGCAAGGGTGTGTCCTTGCCCCGCTCCTTTTCAACTTATACACAGCTGACTTGGGCAAAGCACTTAAGGGAGCAAATCTGGTGACTCCAAGGATCGGGGGAACTAGACTCCAATTGATGCAGTATGCCGACGACCTGGTCCTATTGGACCACACCAAAGTCGGTCTTCAAAAAGGGTTAACCGCACTAGCAGACTATAACGCCAAAAACAAACTGGTGGCAAACCAAGCAAAATCTAAAATACTGATTTTTGGCCGATATCCAAAAAAGAAACTAACAAAATGGAGAATGGGATCGCTCACGTTATCTACCACTCTAGCATACAACTATCTTGGAGTATGGCTTAGTGAAACCGGCCGGCCACATGTTCATCGACTTAAGCTCATGCAGAAAGCCAAAATGGTAACCTATGCAATTTGCAAACTAAACGCAACTTTGGAAAGCCCGACCACCACGGCCATCCAACGGGTCTTGAAAGCAAAACTATTACCCTCCGTCAATTACGGCATACAGGCGTTCCCAGGAAAACTGTGGCAAGACCTCGAAAAGATGAACTGCGCAGCCTATAAAAAGTTATTTTGTCTTCCATCTTGCACAAGGAACACTCTAATACGCCTAGAATTTAACCTCACCCGGCAATCCTTGGAAGAATTGGCAAGCATGGCAAAATATTTCTATTTAACGACCACAGCACAAGAGAATTCGATGAAGCAAGTAATAAATAAAATATTCAAAAAGTCTGGCAATCCGTGGTCAGCCAGCCTGACTCTAGCCAAAGAGCATCTGGAATTAGCAATAGAAAACTGGGATCCTAACACAATAAAATACACAAACATCAAAGCATTTATGAGAAAGCAAGTAAGAACTTGCTCACGAACACTGGATATTGAAGCCTTGACGATCAGAGGCTTCCACGAGTCTCAAAGCTCTCCGCACATTTTAAATGGTCCAAAACCACATTTGGTACAGTCGGTGGGCAGGCAAGCCCTTCAAAGGATCCTGGCTGCAAGACTGCATGTGCTCCCCTTAAAACAGCTATACCCTTCTGTCAAAGCTGGCCCAGAGATCACGGAATGTCGCCTCTGTCATTACAGGCGCGAAACTTTATCTCACATTCTATTATGCTGTCCTGCCCTGTTGTCAGCTCGTAGAATTCATCTAAGACCCATCCTTCTCCAAATAGGAGTACGGACGGTAAAAGAGGCTGTTCTCCAATTATACCTGTTGGACACTGTGAAGCATATGGCTAACTTCGCCAAATTTATCTATCACGCGCGAACAGCTTTAACGGACAAGATAATCACGGTTGTAACTGACTTCTAATGGGTGGAATTTTCCATGTAGCACACGCACCCAAATATCCATTACTTTCCTAAATTTTAAACATTTCCTTTCTTTTTTTCTTTTTCTGTTATACTGATTGTTCTTTTTTATATTAACTGCCTTCTCTTGCATTGTTTATATATTTTCAAATAGGAAAATTCTAGTTTTAGAATACAGAGCTTCAGCTTTTAATGGAATATGAAATTGTGCTAACTATGTGTTTCTTTGTACAGATTGCTAAGATTTTAATTAATTAAGCAATAAAGACTACCATACTATACCATACCGTGCTAGAAGCTAGTTTATTATAAATATAGAAGACCTCTAGGCTTTGTCAGGGGGACCCCATACCTCCGAGTCTAGATGTCAGGAATCACATCTCAGGACAAGCACAGCTCTTCTACATTTAAATGAATCTCTCCAAGTGCCTTTTCCTGCATGCAATATCATATTAAAAGCACCCGACTTTCAGTAGTGCAGCTGTGTTCTATGTTGTGTCTATGGGCGCGGGACTGAGCAAAGTGAATCAACTGCATACATTGTTTTCCAACCTTGAACACGCTGTGCAGACTAGGAGCACAGTGTACAGCTACATGTGTGAAGGGCAGGCAGTTCTCATGTGAGAATGCACCAGCAGCCTATCCACAAGAATAAAGCCATGTAGTAAAGTTCACAAAAGGGGCAAGATGGCTGCCAAGCACATACTAACTAATGCTAACTTAGCAATGTCTGCAGTTAATTCTATGACCTCACTCCAACAGTAGCTGGCCAGGTTCCTGTATTTTGACTCTGAGACAGAGCTGTACATTACGCACATTCCCTGAAAGGTACCAAACATGCATCTCACACAGCATTTTCCAGTTCACTCTGAACGGTGAGGAGCAAAAAACAAGTGAAGAGCAAAAGCATGCCCTCCCCACTGTGCAGCTACGTGCGAGCACAGAAAATGGAGTATGTTACACAAGATGGAGTCAATTATACCAAATGGAGCCAATGGTCAATATATCATTCTTAATATCAGTATAGGGTGTAGGGCGCTAAGGGTATTTTTGAGGTTTAGAGGTGGATAATTGTATAGTATGATAAAGGTACCTTTTGGGTTTATGGTTTGGCAGGGGTATAGATTGGTAAGGGTATTTTTAGGGTTTAGGGGTAAGTTAGGGTATTGGGTGGCAAGGGTATTTTTAGTGGGTTTATGGTTGGGTAGGATTATAGGGTGGGAAGGGTACTTTGAGAATTTAGGGGTGTGTAGGGATATAGGGCAACTAGGGAATTTTGGGGTTTTAGAGGTGGGTAAGGGTATAGGGTGAAATTGTATTTTTAGGGTTTAGTAATGGGTAGAGTATGAGGTGGTAAGGGTATGGTTGAGGGTTGGGTAGGGTATAGTGTGTTAAATGAATTTCCAAGGTTAATGGGTGAGTAAGGGTATAGGGTGGTACGAGTTGTTTTAGGGTTTAGGGGTGGGTATGAGTATTGGGTGGTAAGGGCATTTTCAAGATTTTTTGGGTAAGTACAGTTATAGGGTGGTAAGGGTATTTTCAATGTTTAGTGGTGGTTAAGGGTGTACGTGGTATGGGTATTTTTAGGGTTTAGTGTGGGTAGAGGTATAGGGTGGAAAAGGCAGGTTTGGGGGTTTGGGGGTTTGGGGTGAGTTGGGGTAATTGTAGGATTTAGGGATAGGGTGTAATTGTATTTTTAGGGTTTACTGATGGGTAGAGGTGCAGAGTGGTATGGGTATATTTAGGTTTTAGGGGTAAGTAACGGTATAGAGTGGTAGGGGTATTTTAATGGGTTTAGGGATGGGTAATGACATAGGGTGGTATTGGTATTTTTGGGTTTAGGGTTGGATAGGGTTGGGGTGGTAAATGTATTTTCAGGGTTTAGGGGTAGATAAGAGTATAGGGTGTTTAGAGAGGTATTAGGATTTGGGTGGATTTGTGTATTGGGTGGTAATTGTATTTAAAGGTATAGGGTGGTAAGGTTATTTTTAGGGTTTAGGGGTGGGTACATGTTAGAAATCGGGTCTCTGGTTGGCAGGGATATGCACCCTGTCCAAGCAGGAGCCACAATCCTAGTCACAGTATGCCCCAAACTCCCCCTAAATTAACCTGTGCTCACCTCCTGGTAGCTTGACACACATAGGCAGGATGAACTTAAGATGCAATGTGTAAAGTATGTGGGTAACACTTCAAACAGTAAAACAGGGAAAATAACACACAAAATGATACCACATCTGGTTAGGAAAGTAGAACTTAATTTAATTAACTAAACAAGATCAAAACCACAAATATCAAATAAGTAAAACCAGACATGAATTTTTAAAGAATACATTGAAATGTAGTGCTTAAAAGCAGAGAGTGCCAACCGGGGATATCTGGTAACACTAGGCTGGGTCAAATCCAAACGTTCAGCTGACCACGATGGAGCGCAGGTCGGATACAGGGAGCAATAAATCAACCAAGATTTATAAAGCTCAGCTAATCACCAACGCTTGTATGTTCCAGACATTTAATTGAACTGCCAGGACTCTTGAGGACCACTTGGAATTCTGGAACTGAGGTGATGGTCTATGTGTGTGTGGCGAGGCTGTTCCAGGTCTTTGCTGCAATGTGGAAGAGGGATCATTTTCCACTTCTGCTTCGGTAGATGCAGGGAGTATGCACAAGTGAAAGGGAGGCAGTGTTGTCTTCTCGAAGGCTGGTGGAAGTTCAGTCGGTGGTTAATGTATGTGGGTCCTTCGATGTGTAGAGCCTTGTGTGCATGGGTCAGCTGCTTGAATAGGCATCTCTTCTGTATGGGGAGCCAGTGGAGTTGCCTGAGGTGGGGTGTGATTTGGGTTTGTCAGGGAAGGCCGAGGATGAGTCTGGCTGTGTCGTTTTTTTACGGTCTGAAGTCTCTGTGCAGCGATCCTACGTAGAGGGCTGTGGTCCAGTCAGCTGGTGAAGAGGCCTGTGTCACTGTGCATCTCGTGGGTAGGGGTAGCCACTTGGAGATCTTATGTAGCATGCGCAGTGTGAAGAAGCAGGCAGAGGAGACAGCTTTGATCTGTGTTTTCACACTGAGCTTGTTGCCAATGATGTATCCAAGGTTTCGGGTGTGGTCGGAGGGAGTGGGTGCGAGGCCTAGGTCTGATGGCTACCATGAGTCTTTACATGTGTTGCTGCAGATCAGTACGTCCGTCGTGTTTGTGTTCAGCTGCTGGCAGTTGTTCTTCATCCAGTCAGCAACATTTGTCATGTATCTGTGGATGTTGGTTCTGGTGATAGTGGGGTCGTCGTGAGTGAGAGGATGAGTTGGGTGTCGCCTGTGTAGGAAATTGTGTTGAGACCGTGGGATTTGACAATGTTGGCCAGCTGCATCATATGTGCATTGTAGAGCTGAGGGATGTGCCCTGGAACACCACAGGTGATCTCCTTGGGTTCAGATGCACAATCATTACTAAGAGTGTCGAAATGGGACTCTGCCCGTCCGGTGCTTGCAGAACTTCATTGGCTGCTGGTTAAACAAAGAATTGAATTTAAATCCCTTTGCATTGCCCATAGTTTGAAATACTGCTGTGATTGCTGCAGAAGCAGGATTGTGAGGCGTCGAGTAGCTGGTTCTGGTGCGGGTGTGTCAGAAGTTGATTGTTGATGATTTCCAGTACTTTAGCTAGGAATGGGAGCAGGGAGATTGGCCAGTAGTTTTCTAGTTTGCTGGGGTCAGCAGAGTGTTTTTTGAGTAGTGATCTGACTTTGGTGCGTTTCCAGGCATCAGGAAATTGTGCGGTGGTGATAGAGGTGTTAAGTAGGGTGGTGAGTTGCTGACTGATTCTTTGGTTTCCCAGGTTGAAGATGTGGAGGGGACATGGGTCCAAAGGAGCTCCTGAATAGATGTATTTAATGGTGGTAGTGGTGTACTGGGTGGAGAGGATGTTCCAGGTGGTCAATGTGTTGTTTGTGTCTGTTACGGGGTGGCATATCTGTTGAGGAAGTCCATAGGTGTGGGTTGGAGTTTGAAGTTTCTGTATATGGTTGAAATCTTATTGAAAAGGAAGTGGGTGAGAATGTTGCACAGCTCCTGTGAGGGTTTGATGTTGTTTTCACTGGTTGCTGAAACATTCCTTGGTGTTATTGGTTTGTTTTCTATGTTACCTTTAGCAGGCGGTGGCAGAGGTTGAGGAAGGTCTTGAAGGCTGCCCTGTTGGAGGTGTCCTTGCTGGTACACCACCTCTTCTCAATCAATCAATCAATCATGCCATTTGTATAGCGCACTACTCACCCGGGAGGGTCTCAAGGCGCATGGGGGGAGGGGTATGCTACTGCTCGACCAGCCAGGTCTTGAATTGTTTCCTGAAGGCGAGATGGTCCTGGGTCAGCCGAAGGTGGATGGCGAGGGAGTTCCAAGTCTTGGCAGCCAGGTAAGAGAAGGATCTTCCTCCGGCGGTGGCTCTTTGGATGCGTGGTACGGCTGCGAGTGCGAGGCTGGTGGACCGTAGCTGGCGGGTGGGCGTGTCGAAGGTCAGGCGGTCGTTGAGGTACTTGGGGCCCAGGTCGTGGAGAGACTTGTGTGCGTGGGTGATGAGCCGGAACGTGATCCTCTTGTCGACGGGGAGCCAGTGCAGGTTCCTCAGGTGGCTGGAGATGTGGCTGCGTCGGGGGACATCCAGGATGAGTCGGGCGGAGGCGTTCTGGATGCGCTGGAGTCTTCTCTGTAGCTTGGCTGTGGTTCCGGCGTAGAAGGCGTTTCCGTAGTCCAGTTGGCTGGTGACGAGTGCCTGGGTGACAGTCTTCCTGGTCTCGGTAGGGATCCAGCGGAAGATCTTGCGAAGCATACGCAGGGTGTTGAAGCACGATGAGGAGACGGCGTTGACTTGTCTGGTCATCGAGAGGGAGGGTCCAGGATGAAGCCCAGGTTGCGTGCGTGGTCGGTTGGCTTGGGTCCGGTGCCCAGGGCTGGGGGCCACCAGGAGTCGTCCCAGGCGGAGGGCGAAGATCCCAGGATGAGGACTTCTGTCTTGTCCGAGTTCAGTTTCAGGCGGCTGTCCTTCATCCACTCGGCGACGTCTTTCATCCCTTCGTGTAGGCAGGTTCTGGCGGTGTCGGGGTCTCTGGTGAGGGAGAGGATCAGCTGGGTGTCGTCGGCGTAAGAGATGATGTTGAGGTTGTGCTGGCGTGCGATGGCTGCGAGAGGTTTCATGTAGATATTGAAGAGGGTGGGGCTGAGTGAAGATCCTTGCGGGACGCCGCAGATGACTTCGGTGGCCTCGGAGCGAAACGGGGGAGGCGGACTCTTTGTGTTCTTCCAGCGAGGAACGAGATGATCCACTCCAGTGCCTTCTCTTGGATACCGATGTTGCTGAGGCGCTGGACTAGGGTGCGGTGGCAGACCGTGTCGAACGCAGCAGAGAGGTCCAGGAGGATGAGGGCCACTGTTTCCCCCTTGTCGAGCAGGGTCCGGATGTCGTCGGTGGCTGCGATGAGGGCGGTCTCGGTGCTGTGGTTGGCTCTGAAGCCGGACTGCGAGGGGTCGAGGGATCCGTTCGTCTCGAGGAAGGCGGTCAGCTGTCTGTTGACAATCTTCTCGATGACTTTAGCAGGAAAAGGGAGGAGCGAGATGGGGCGGAAGTTTTTGAGATCGCTGGGGTCCGCTGTAGGTTTCTTCAGGAGGGCGCTGATCTCAGCGTGCTTCCAGCTCTCCGGGAAGGTGGCGGTGTTGAAGGAGGCGTTGATGATGTTCCGGAGTTGGGGTGCGATGGTGGAGTCGGCCTTGTTGAAGACGTGGTGTGGGCAGGGGTCGGTCGGTGATCCGGAGTGGATGGTGTTCATCGTGCGGGCTGTGTCTTCGGTGGTCACCGTGGTCCAGGTGCGAAGGGTGGCGGTGGGGGGCGTTGGTTGACGGTTGGGTGCGTGGGTGGGGCGCCGTAGCTGTTGTGGATGTCGGCGATCTTGCGGTGGAAGAACGAGGCGAGGGAGTCGCAGAGGTCTTGTGACGGAGTGATGTCGTTGGTGCTGGTGCTGGGTTTGGAGAACTCCTTGACGATAGTGAAGAGCTCTTTGCTGTCGTGGGCGTTGTGAGGTTCCGTAAGGACCGATACGATGTTTTGGGCAAGTACGAATGTGGACGAGTTTGGTATCTACGAACCGTAAATGACGAGTTTAGTGAGTGTACGCATTTTCACTACACTTCTTGGAAGGGTTCGTTTTATTTTCATGTTTTCTTTATTTGAACCCTTGGGTTCCAATTTAGATACGGCATCCATTTTGTTTCTTGCCCTCACGTAGCCAGCGAAGTGAAAATGTTCGCTTTATGACCCTGGGATTCCCAAGCTTTGCGGATGAAGCATATCCCTTTGGTGCGTCCTTTATGACACTGGAGGATGACACTGCAAAGGCAGATGGCTCCGCTCGAGGGTAATCGTGCCGCGGCGGGCTATTGATTCAGCCTTGCATATGCTAAATTTGAATCCTTTGATCCTGTGATCATGCTTCCGATATTACCCCCACATTCTATCCTCTACTGTTGTCTGCCTTCCTTGCACCTGTTCCTGTCTCTCCCTCTCTTGTCTGTTTACAACCAGAGCGGAATGTGCCTAGCGGAGGGATAATGTGCTTTTACAGTTGGGAACCGGCAAATGTTATTGTAATTATGTTCCGGGTTTCCGACACCATGAATGAAGCCTTTTAAAGTTTACTGTGGGAACCGAGTTGTAACCTTTTGTTCGTAATGTTATTCTATGACGAAAACTTGTATAAAAGGAGCGATCCACATATGCAATTTGAAGCAGACTCTCAGAACCTACACGATGTTGTACTTCGAGTGACTTCTGTATCCCTGCAGTAATAAAACTCTAATCTTTGACGCCGAAGGAAGTCTCCCGTGTCTCTGTCAAATTGTACGCCAGAACAGGTATCCCACGAAGGTTTTAGGTGTTGCCCCCTGGCACCGCTGGGCCTTAAGTAGCCCAGTCATTCAGTTGGCGCCCAATGTGGGGCGACATCAGTGGTACCGGTCCAAAGCCTGACGATCGTGAGGAACTTCGTGTGAAATCTCCGAGGGAAGGTGCACCCCGCTTCATCGATCCAGTTGTCGAAATAAGTGGTCCGAAGACTTTTCCTGCGAAGATTCCCGCCTCCTGACGGCTGCGACGGACCGATGCTCTGACTGTCGAACTGTTTTGGCGCCTGGCGTAGTCCTTTGTATGGCGAGACGATAGACGGGCCTTCCGGGTGACGCCATTGTGCTCTCAGTTAAGTATTCGGTGGGTCGCTCCTAGTGTCCTAAGTTGTGGTTGGTGCTAAGTTGTATGCATGGTCCATTACATTTGTGATCCTAAGTTGTTGGTTCTAAGTTGTTATTTGACAGTTGCAATTGCCAAAAACCGAGGGTTTTGTATTTCATGAAGATTTTGTACTTCGATAACCCTTGAAGTTTGATACTGGGTTAGTGTGCACGATGCCTGGCCGTAGTAGTTTTCTTAGTTTCTTCAGATGTAACACAATGGATTCCCGGTTGGAGGACTCGTGTCCGATACCCCCAGTTGGAACTCCGATATATGAGCTCTATAGTCGACATGGTGTGGGCCCTATTATATATAACGAATACTGGATTTGTTATACAAAGAATGATGGTGTGCTCAGTTGGCCACCACATGGAAGTTATGAAACAGAGATTTTAGATAATCTTGAAGCGAAATTATTTAAAAAGAAAGCTAGGCCAGCTATGTTCGATTCCTTTCGGTTATGGCGCAAAGAAGCCAGGCAGAAAGAAATCAAACAGCATAAGAAAAATAAGAAGGACAGTAGTATCGTTACGATAATGCGAGATGCAGAGCACCACCGTCAAGATAACGCAGAAAGAGATAGGGAAGTTTCGACTAGACTGCATCACATGTGGGGGGATAAATGTTATCCGGTTTTATCTTCAAATTCTGATAAAAAGGATGATGATTTAAAAGAGGATCCTTTATTAGCGTATCTGTTGAAATCACCACCTCCTTATGCACAGGGTGCTACCGCTCCTGTAGTTCCTCCTGTTGCTTTAGCGGCTGCTGGTCAGCCTGTTGTTGGTCCTGTTATTGTTCCTCTACCTGCTCCTCTTCCTCCTGTTTCTTTGCCTGTATCTTCTCAGTCTATTGTTCTTGCTGCTACTCCAACTGTTTCTACGATTACTTCTAATGTTGTAGCTCCTGTTCTTCTTTCTTCTTCTCCTTCCGTTCGTAATCGTATTCCTAACTCTGTTGCTAACCTCTATTCTCCACTTTCTGGATCGTTATTTCCATCCGATATCTCTGACGTTTCTCAAAGACGAAGTCAAATCCCTTGTGGGAGAGAGAAAGCGACGTTGGAAAATATGGCGCGTAAATGGGTTAGACACCCCGCTAAATATACCCCGCGCATAGTTTTCGATACATTTTCTCAGTTTAATGAGCCAATACAGAGATTTGTATTTGAAGAAATGTGCAACTCCTTGAGAGAAGAGTGGGATAATGATGATTTAGATGATGTACCGTCTGATATGGCTGAACTTCAGAGTCAATTCTCGAATGGTATGATAGTAGATGGAGATGTGCGACGCGCATTAGAGCGATTATTGGCTTTTAGGTCCACAGTGCCTTCTCGAGTGTCGTTTGATGATGATTCCGATACCCCGAAAGCAAGCGCTGGTCAGTATCCTATGAGAGAGGTTCCGCCAGTTTGGATGCCAGGTGATCCGCAAGCTAATCCTGTGGTTCCGCCATACTTCCAAAGAGTTTGGATACACCTCCCATGGAAACGATCAGAAGTTTTGCAGGTGAAGCAATCCTTGCCTGATCCGCGCAAGAATCCGGCAGGTTATTATAAGGAGTTGTCCCAATTGGTGGATGCTTCTATTATGAACCTTGCTGATATCGACATGCTGTTTGGTAATGTTGTGCCACAACCAATTTGGGCGAAAATTCGCCAAGAGAATCATTTAATTGAATTAGGCGGCGACTGGGCTACAATAATTGCGGCTGATGGACGACAAGTTGGTGGGGCTAAGCCTGAGCAGTTAATTACGGATCTGCCCCAGAGAATAATCACGCTCATGAAAACACTTATGCCAGCAATGAGGGTGAATTGGGACAAACTATCGGCTTGTAAGCAAAAGAAAGATGAGAGTGTCTCGGATTTCTTTACTAGATTTCAGGAAGCATTCATCGATCATAGTGGTCAGGACATGAGCATTGAGGGAGGTCAGCGGTTATTCGTTGATAAGTTCGTGTTAAATTTGTTGCCTGAGCTATGCAACAAATTGAAAAATTCAGAAAGTGCATGGGCTGTTTCAACCACTGCTCAAATTCTAGCGACGGCTCAGTACTACGAAAATAGGGAAAAAGAAGAAAGTGATCGTTCAGATAAGAAAACGAAAGAGCTTAAAACTAAGGTTTTGTTGCAACAAGCGTATCCTCCGCGTTCGAATCAGAATGATTCGCAACATCAATATCGACCGCAGGCACAGTCCTCTAGGATACAGTCACGTTCTGACTCCTCTGACTTTAGATCTATGCTTGGGTATAATCAATGTGCATATTGTAGGGGAGAAGGCCATATTAAATTTAATTGTCCTGCTTTACGTGACCGCTATAACCATGTTTTGGCACGAGGTGGTCGTGGTGGTTCCCAACAGATGTCTCGAGGTAGAGGTCGGGGCGCCCCTCAAAATCAAAATGAGCACACTCCTGTTTCATCGGATGTGAATAATTGTTTTGACCAGCGAAACACGAGGTCCGATAGATCTGCACAGTATCATGTGGACGACTATTACGTTGAACATGAGATTGTTGCAGATGACCGATACTAGGACAGCCACCGACAAAGAGAGGGAGTAGTGTCAGTTCCGGTTGATCAGAAGGGGCCTTACGTCGCAGTTGCTACATCTGGCATAGTTGAGCCTTTTCTGTTGGACACTGGTGCAACAAAAAGTTCCATCATGCATTCTAAACTCCCTGACGCACCTTTGTCTGGCTTAACGAATGTTTCCATTGGATTCTCTGGCGCCCCTGTTAGCAATCCTGTCTCTAGCCCTTTGTCCCTTACGATTGGTCCACGTGAGCTAGAGGCCCCATTGATTTTATCCACTGGTTGTGGTGAGAATCTTTTGGGTTTGGATTTGTTAAAACGGTTATATGCGACTTTGTACTGCTCTCCTGCGGGAGGGGAGCTTACACTAGGTCAGAGAGTAATCTCACCTATGTACGTGGCGATCGATAAGTTCCCACCGGAATTGAGTTCTCTTCCTGTGTCTCTGTGGGCTACGGGTCCCAATGATGTGGGACTGCTAAACATTCCACCTTATGTGGTCCAGTTGAAAACCAATGTGCGCTTACCACGTATACCTCAGTATCGTATTTCTCTTGATGGTGAGCGTGCGCTATTAGCGATCATTTATGATCTAATCGAGAAAGATGTCATTGAAGAAACTAGGGGTAATGTGTGTAATAGTCCTGTGTTACCGATTTTGAAACGAACTGATCCATCTAAACCTCCTGTGTATCGTTTCGTCATTGATTTGCGAGAGGTGAATAAAATTGTGGTCCCACAGTTTCCTGTGGTTCCCGACATCATGGCTTTGTTGACCCTAATTCCAGCTTCTGCCTCCTGGTTTACGGTGATCGATCTAAAGAATGCTTTCTTTAGTATTCCGATCGCTGCAAAAAGCAGAGACATATTCGGATTCTCATTGGGTGGTCGCAGTTTTAGATTTAAAGGCGCACCACAGGGTTACTGTGAGAGTCCTTCAATCTACAGTCAAGCCCTTAAGAGTCAACTTGATGCGTTTGAGTTACCGATGGGTGCGGCTT
This sequence comes from Lissotriton helveticus, assembly GCF_964261635.1. NCBI lineage: Eukaryota > Metazoa > Chordata > Amphibia > Caudata > Salamandridae > Lissotriton > Lissotriton helveticus. The sequence goes on along the minus strand of NC_136068.1, from coordinate 1,328,589,909 downwards.
TGATTCAGTACGTTGACGACTTATTGGTGGCTGCTGATACCGAGGTTATTTGTAAAACTACTACAGTGTCGTTATTGCAACATTTATGTGACCTACATCACAAGGTGTCACCTTCTAAGCTGCAATATTGTTGCCAAGAAGTAACTTACTTGGGTCACTTATTGTCAAAAGAAGGGAGAAGGTTGACCCCAGAAAGAATAGCAGCAATTGCTCGAATGACTGTGCCAAAAACTCAGAGAGATGTACGTGCCTTTCTAGGTATTACGTCATACTGCAGACAATGGATTCCAAATTTTTCATTGTTGGCGAAGCCATTGTTAGCTCTCACGTGCAAGGATGTTCCTACTCCTTTGCCTTGGACTGAAGAGTGTCAGAAAAGTTTTTCGGAATTACGTGATTCGTTGTGTTCAGCTCCTGTTCTAGGTACTCCCGACTACAGTAAACCGTTCACACTTTACGTTCACAAGAGGGATGGTTGTGCGTTGAGTGTTTTGACGCAACAGTTTGGCGACAAACAACGGCCATGTGCATATTTTTCCTCGACCTTGGATCCAGTGGCTAGAGCCTTACCGAGTTGTTTAAAAGCAACAGCGGCAGCTGCGGTGTCCATTCGACAGTCCGCAGGTTTGGTCATGAATAATATGCTTACAGTGATGGTCCCGCATGCAGTAGACACTCTTTTGAATCGAACCAAAACTCAACACTTAACGAGCGCGAGGTTGTCTGGGTATGAATTGACGCTCCTGGCAAGTCATATACGGATAAAACGCTGTAATGTGTTGAACCCAGCAACGCTGTTGCCGATCAGTACGGAATTAGGTGATGTAGCACCACATGATTGTTACTTAAGAACTGAAGAAGAGACGAAGGGTCGTATTGACCTGAAAAAAATTCCATTGATAGATCCCGATGGTACTCTGTATGTTGATGGTTCGTGTTTCAAGTTGCCGAATGGTGATGTGACGACTGCGTATGCTGTAGTGACGTTGAGTACGGTTGTGGAAACTGCGCGATTGAGTCAGAATTCGGCCCAGGCGGCTGAGTTGATCGCATTGACGAGAGCATGTGTGTTGTCTAGAGGAAAGCGGGTGAATGTGTTTACCGATAGTCAGTATGCCTTTGGCGTAGCGCATAGTTTTGGACGACTGTGGAGAGAACGAGGGTTTTTCACATCGCATGGTGCGAAGATTCAGCATGGACAGCTTGTGAATGACCTTTTGGATGCACTTACATTACCTAAAGAGGTGGCAATAATTAAATGCAGTGCGCATCGGAAAGTGACGGATGATGTTGGTCGTGGTAATGCGTTTGCGGATGAGATTGCTAAGGAGACAGCCCGAAATCTGACAAATCGAATGTATGTTGCGACTGCAGTAAGATGGCCGGCGGAAACTAGTATGTGTGAAGACACAATAGAGAGTGTGAAGGAGATACAGAATGCGGCTACTAATATGGAAAAGACGCAGTGGAAAGAAAATACGGGGAAGTTAGACGAGAATGGATGTTGGATTGATTTGTCAGAAAAGCAGAGATGGATGTTACCAGATGCGTATGTGCTTGCTGTTGTTACTATGGCACACGGTACATCACACATTAGCACGAAAGGCATATGTAAGTTGTTGTCTCCTGTGTGGAAGAATGATGGAATTACGAAGTGTGCGGAGAGAGTAGTTAAGAATTGCATGGTATGTTTGATGTATAATCCTGGCAAGGGCACCCCCACTCCACCTGGCCATTTCGCTCCTCCCACATATCCCTTTGAAATTATTCAGTTACACTTTATCCACATGGAGAGATGTAATAATCTGAAGTATGTCCTGGTTGTAGTTTGTGCGTTCTCCAGATGGATTGAGGCTTACCCCCTTAAAGATAATACTGCCCTGTCCACAGCAAAAATTCTACTCAAAGAATATTTTCCCAGGTACGGAATGCCACGGATTGTATGGTCAGATAACGGAAGTGAATTTGTGGGTAGTGTGATGAAGAGTGTGTGTAGTGGCCTTGGCATAAGGCAAAAATTTCATAGTGCTAATCATCCTCAGTCTGCGGGTTTGGTGGAAGGATACAATGGCACCCTGAAATTAAAACTTGCCAAGATCCAGGCAACGACTGGTTTAGCATGGCCTGATGCTTTGCCTCTAGCCCTTTTATCGACCAGGGCGACTGTGCACTCTCGAGTAGGGCTTAGCCCATATGAGATTGTGTTCGGCCGTCCTGCAAACGTTTGGGGAGTTCCGAGGCCTAAAGAGTTTAACAGACTTGAATATCCAATGTTGATCGATTATCTTTATGATCTGACTGCTAAATTGAGTTTGATTCATCAACAGGTTTACGACGCACTACCGGCACAAACAGAGGGTACTGGTCATCGGCTGCAACCGGGTGACTGGGTGGTCACCCGAAATTTTGGACGAAAGCGCAACCTTGAGCCGAGATTCGTAGGACCCTACCAAGTGCTATTGGCAACGAGGACTGCGGTTCGGCTGGGAGGCAGAAAACACTGGGTGCACGCCACCCACACCAAAAAGGTTCCGCTTCCTTTGCCAGCTGATACATGGATAAAGAGGGGAGTTGGCTCATGTGAAACCGAGTCCCCCCTTTGCTATCTACCGTTTAGCGACGCTCAGCCTGTAGAGAATGATCTAATTCAATCGGACATTCCTGTTGATACACCTGTGACAGCACCTTTGTCTGCAACATTGGAGAATTTAAGTCCTGAACTGTTACCTGAACAATCGGACACTGTGTTGCCATCTGGACCGTTGTTCGAAGAGCAGACTCGACCTGGAAGCCGTCGATATTTTCTCCGCTCACATAAAAAAGACTAATAAAATCAATTTTTTATCATCTGGGTTGACCGTAGGGCCGTGCGGGTACCTCCTTCTGTTTAGCAGGTATCTGACACTAGGTCGATTACCCTTTGTCAATTTCTGGGAACTCCTGGGAATTGATAATCGCTACTCAGAACGAAGTGCGTCAAGAACGTCACGGACGGTTTTTAGAGGATGGAGTCTTCTAAGCTGTTAGAAATGGAGAAAATGGCGGCGCAAAGATCCAAATTGCACAAGATGTTTCGAACAAAAAGTTTTTTGTTACAGGTATTCATGTTATTCTTAACTGTTTCTATGCTACTAGTGGGTGGAGTGTACTTTGGGATTCAATTATTGTTGCCTTCCATTTCACCTACTTCTTCTACATTTGCCCTAAATTCTGTTTCCACTATTTCACCACATTCCTTTCATCCTTTGCCTCAACATGAACAGGTTAGACGTGCGGAATTTATGAACAACTCCTTTATTCAACTTCTACATCAGCATCAGTTGGTGATGAATACTACCAATTGTTGGGTGTGTGGGTTGATGCCACATACCATGGATAAGGGTATTCCATATTTAGTTCTTCCCTATAGCTCCCAGGGGTCAGCTCGAGCATTCCAATCAGTGTTTCGTAGTGCACTAGATTCCTACCCCAGTCGAGAGCCTCGCTCCACAGACCTTGGTCCTGGCCCGTATCACAAGTCTCTGGCGATGGCTATTGCTGATTTGAATAAAGATATTTTTGATTCAACAATCATTCCAGAAGAAGAGTTGCGAGCTTACAAGGATCTGAGTGAGGTTGAGTATGGTATGTTAGTGAGCGATAGACAGCTTAAGAGCTCGTCTCCGATCTGGATTGTACCCCATCTTGGTAATTTCTGTCTGCAAGGTTTGGGTCGAAATCCGAGAGCTCAGCTTGGGAAGAGTGCTTGTACTGAGACGTATGTCTTACCAATGCTCTCTTCCCCCGTCTTTTTGACTGCCAAGGGTACTTATTTTGTGTGTTACGATCGTGCTTATACATGGTTGCCCCGTGATTTTTCAGGCACATGTTATATCGCGAATCTTTTACCGCCTACTTTTACAGTTGCCTCAGACTATCACAAGACTAGAGTTGTGAGAGGCGTCGCTAGCAAAGAGGACACTGCGAGTCAAGAGGCAGGAGACTTCTTTAAGGGTTTCCTACCGTTTTGGGGTCCTATGGTTAACAGTAGGAACTTGAGACAGTTGACTCATGTGGTGGAATCGACTGCTAATATTACTGCAAGCACCCTTGGTAACCTGACGGCAGAGCTGCAAGCGGATAGACTTATGACGCTTCAGAACCGTATGGTTCTAGATGTTATACTTGCAGATAGAGGTGGTGTGTGCAGGGTAATCCATTCGAGCTGCTGCATTTTCATACCTGATAATGCTCCAACTGTTTATCAAGCCATTTCGAAGTTGCATAAAATCTCGGAGTCCATACACGTGGACGAGGAAGATTGGACGCTTCTAGGATGGTTTTGGGGCCTAATGTCAACTTGGGGTTGGAAGATTCTGATGATTATGGGAGTTGTTGTGGCGTTTCTGTTCACGTGTTGTCTTTGTGTACAGTGTGGTCCTGCCTTATGTGGCCTTTGCGCTACAGCGTGTATAAGAAGGCCATTTGTTACCAAAGAGACATTGCTGGATAGGATGATGTTTCAGCAACACCTAAATGATCTGATGAATATCGAAATTGATTCTGATTTCGACTAGTGCTTGCCTACATGAGGGCAAAAGGAGCGCCTGAGGTTCCGTAAGGACCGATACGATGTTTTGGGCAAGTACGAATGTGGACGAGTTTGGTATCTACGAACCGTAAATGACGAGTTTAGTGAGTGTACGCATTTTCACTACACTACTTGGAAGGGTTCGTTTAATTTTCATGTTTTCTTTATTTGAACCCTTGGGTTCCAATTTAGATACGGCATCCATTTTGTTTCTTGCCCTCACGTAGCCAGCGAAGTGAAAATGTTCGCTTTATGACCCTGGGATTCCCAAGCTTTGCGGATGAAGCATATCCCTTTGGTGCGTCCTTTATGACACTGGAGGATGACACTGCAAAGGCAGATGGCTCCGCTCGAGGGTAATCGTGCCGCGGCGGGCTATTGATTCAGCCTTGCATATGCTAAATTTGAATCCTTTGATCCTGTGATCATGCTTCCGATATTACCCCCACATTCTTTCCTCTACTGTTGTCTGCCTTCCTTGCACCTGTTCCTGTCTCTCCCTCTCTTGTCTGTTTACAACCAGAGCGGAATGTGCCTAGCGGAGGGATAATGTGCTTTTACAGTTGGGAACCGGCAAATGTTATTGTAATTATGTTCCGGGTTTCCGACACCATGAATGAAGCCTTTTAAAGTTTACTGTGGGAACCGAGTTGTAACCTTTTGTTCGTAATGTTATTCTATGATGAAAACTTGTATAAAAGGAGCGCTCCACATATGCAATTTGAAGCAGACTCTCAGAACCTACACGATGTTGTACTTCGAGTGACTTCTGTATCCCTGCAGTAATAAAACTCTGATCTTTGACGCCGAAGGAAGTCTCCGGTGTCTCTGTCAAATTGTACGCCAGAACAGGTATCCCACGAAGGTTTTAGGTGTTGCCCCCTGGCACCGCTGGGCCTTAAGTAGCCCAGTCCTTCAGTTGTTGTCCAGTCGTTCCTTCAGGGATTTCTTCTTGGTGGTGCGGATGAGCTGGTGGTGCTTGCGGGTAGCGTGTTTTAGGGCGGTCATGTTGTCGGTGGTCCGGTCGAGGAGCCAGGCTTTCTCGAGGGTGCGGCAGGTCTTCTTGGAGTCCTTGAGGTCGTCGGTAAACCAGGATGCCTTCTTGCTTCTGGGTCTGCTGGGAGGGTTCTTTATTGGCGCGAGGTCGTCGGCGCAGGCAGTCAGCCACTGTGTGAAGTTGCGGGCTGCTTCGTTGGGGTCCGTTGTGTTGGCGGGTGGGCTCTGGCTGAGGGAGGTGGTGAGCTGGTCTGCGGTGATCTTGCTCCAATTCCTGTGAGGTACCTGTTGCGGGTGGTGGTGGGTCATGGATCTTTTGAAGCTGAAGTGGACGCAGCTGTGGTCGGTCCAGTGGAGTCCGGTGGCGTGGCTGAAGGTGATGTACTTGCTGGAAGAGAAGACGGGATCAAGCGTGTGGCCGGCGTAGTGGGTGGGGGTGTTGACCAGTTGCTTGAGTCCGAGGTTGGCGAGGTTTTCCAGCAGGGCGGTGGTGTTGCGGTCCTTGTTGTTCTCCAGGTGGAAGTTGAGGTCCCCGAGGAGGATGTAGTCGGTGGAGGGGAGGGCGTGCGGGCTGATGAAGTCTGTGATGTCTTCGCTGAATTGTGTGCGTGGTCCCGGGGGTCTGTAGACGAGGGTGCCTCTGAGGGTCGTCTTAGGGTCAGTGTGAATCTGGAAGTGGAGATGTTCGGCTGCGGCGAAGGAGTCGTTGGCGTTGGTCGTGATGCGGATGGTGTTCCTGTTGACGATGGCGATGCCACCTCCGGTCTGGTTGATGCGGTCCCTCCTGATGATCTTGTACCCGTCTGGGATGGCGATGGCGATGTCGGGTGCAGAGGAGGCGTTCATCCAGGTTTCCGTGAGGAAGGCGACGTCCGGTGATGTAGCGTCGAGGAGGTTCCAGAGTTCCACGGCGTGTCTGTGGACGGAGCGGGTGTTGATCAGGATGCACTTGAGGTGGTTGCTGCTGGTGTTTGTCTTGGCGGGTGCGGGGCAGGTTCGGAGGCAGGTGAACTTGCAGGTGCAGCAGGTGAAGGGTCCGTGGGTGCGTCTCGGGGTGGCTCGGCAGCAGGCGTGGGTCCGGCCGGCATTGAGTGCGTTGAGAGTGGCGGCGTCGTAGGTCAGTCGGGTCGTCTTGCCTCGGCGGGGAGGGCCAGGGGTCCTGACGCTGGGCGCGGGCCAGGCGCAGAAGGGCGCAGATGGGCTTACCTTTGGCGCACCTTCGGCGCTCAATCGGTGCTCCCGCTGCGCGCGTCCGCTGCGCGGTCGCTCTGGGGGCGTCATAAGTAAGGAGCCGGGAGGGAGGAGCAGCTGGGTGGCGGGAGCGGGGCGGCAAATGGAATCACAGGGGGGCGGGCCGCAGGGAGGCAGCGGCGGGAAATTCCAAGAAGCAGCGGGCCCAGGAGCAGCGGGCAGCGAGCGAAGGAATCTGCAGGCAGGAGGCGGCAAAGGCAGGCAGGAGCGGCAGCAGTGAGTGGGACGACCAAGCCCTGTGGAGGGCTGAGCGGTCAAATGTTTGCTGTCCCATTTCGCTATTCTGAGTTCTTGGGTGTACCAGCTGGCCTTTTTGGAGGATTTCTCTGGACGTTGCTCTTGATGGGGACGATGCTGTCTGCACAATTGGTGATCCAAGCATCGAAGGTTTTCAAACCCTGTTTGAGTTTGATGGCAGTAGCAGGGTTGAATGTGTTGAGGGCATCTGCTCCCAGCTAGCCTCTCAGATTTTGTTCCACCTGCAGTTGTGAGTGTTGGTCATCTTGGGGTTGGTGGTGCAGGGCTGGAGAGGCTGAAGTGGACGGTAGAGTGATAGGTCCATGTGAGTTCTGTGACATGGCTGATTTTGACACGGTTGATGGAGGTGAAAATAGGGTCCAGTATGTGTCCTGAGGTGTGTGTAGGTTCATGGATGATCTGGGTCAATCCAAGACCTGCTCATACTGTTGAGGAGTGTGCAGTGTTTTTGTCGTTGGGGTCGTTGATGTGGAAATTTGGGTAGTTGAGGAACATTTAGTCCTTGGAGTGTAAGGCTGGGGGTCCAATGAAGTCTGCAATAGTCTTGCAGAAGCTAGAGCATGGGTCTGGGGGTCGGTATGTGACAGGGCCTGTGATGGTTATCAGGCAGAGAATTATTGTGCTGATTAGTTGTCATCCATATGGAGCTTGAAGTTGAGATGTTCCATTGGGGTGATGGTGTTGTTGGTGGTGGTGATACCTTATGGTCACTGATCTTGTTGTTGAGGTCCTGGTGAGTGATATTATATCCATTGGGGATTGCTGTGGCAATATCTGAGGTGGATGTGGAGTTGAGCCAGGTCTTAGTGAGGAAGACGATGCCGGTGCGTGGGTGGCGATGAGGTCCTATAATTCATAGAATGCTTTCATAGCAAAAGTGTGTTGAAGAGGGAGCATGAGAGTTGGTGTGTTTGTTCAGGTAGAGTCTGTGGTGTGTTTGGGAATGGGTCTGGTCAGTGGGCTCGTGCGTGTGCAGTGGCAGGTGAAGTGGCAGGGGGTGCAGGTGAAAGGTCCTACGGTGGAACGTGGGTCGGAGCGGTGGCAAGATTTATTGCGTCATCTGGGGTCAAGGGTGTCTAGGGAAGGTTGGGACTTCTGTTGGTGGGAAGAACGGTGAGTTGGAAAACCCATTCATGAAAACACCAGTGGGAAATTCCGGGCAGCGGCAGTGTCACTGGATCAGTCTGGAACAAGCAGGAACTGAAGGTAACAGGCAAGGGGCAAGCTAGGGTCCAGGTGCTTAGACCCGCTGCACAGCAGTACCTTAGTTGAGTCATCGCCAAAGACAAGATGCACGGTGCAGAAGAGGTTATACATTGTCATTGAATATGACATATGATGCATCATCGTCGGTCCTCAGAGGAAGGTGATACGTCAGTTCGGTGCTAAGCAATGGTGATGCTGCATCTAGAATGGAGTTGATGCACCGCATAGTAAGCGATGCGAGGGAGTGGATTGCAGAGGAGGATATGTCCCTGTTCCTATTCTTTTTTGGCTGGAGCAGCACTTTAAACCCACTTCCAAGGATTCAGGACTGGGTTGGCACCAATTGGCAGGGCAGACTCACTGATGCCAGTGCTGAGGCTAGGTGAGTTGAAAGACTTTTCTGTCCCTGAGACTTCAATCAGGAAGCAAACTGACAAGCCAGCAAGCCCTTGGAGTCACTCTGGGTTCAAATTATGCAGTTCCAGTCTTTCTCACCCAGGCATGGGAACAGCAGGCAGGAGGGCAGCACAGCATGGCAAGAGTCTAGCAAAGCAGCAGTTCAGCAGGATGGAACTCCAGCAGAGTGGTGGTCCTTCATCAGCACAACATTCCTTCTTCCTGTCCGAGTTTTCACAGGTGCAGAAGTGTACTGAAATGAGGTTCAGTACTTATATCCAGTTGGGCATTTGAAGTGGGAGGGACTTCAAAGAAATGCCTTTGAAGTGCACATAGTCTGTGCTCTTCCTGCCCTGGCTAAAAGCTCACTACAGGGGATTAAGCAGTCATTTGTGTGGGGACAGGGCACAGCCTTTTCAGGTGTGACAATGAGGCGGTGCCCGGCTCCTCCTTGCCATCCAGGATGGCCCATCAGACTGTGGATGGCTCATAAATTCACACCTAAGCTCCCTTTGTGTATGGCTCTTTAGGGGCAATACACAAAGCCCAGCTGTCACCCAACCCAGGCATGCAACAAAGACAGACAGCAGGCACCAAATGACTAAAGTAAGAAAATGACAACTTTCTAAAAGTGGCATTTTCAGATTTGCAAGTTAAATTCCGACTTCGCCATAAGTTGTGGTTTTAAATTGTTATTACAGATACTCCAAATTTCAGTGCCCATCTCTTCAAATTGGAAATTACACTTTTAAAATATAATAAGGCAATCCCTATGTTATTCTATGGAGAGATAGGCCTTGCAATAATGAAAAACAAATATAAGAGATTATCAGTACTGGGATATGCAAAACTTAAAAGCACATGTTCTACTTTTTAAATACATTGCACCATGCCCTTGGGCTGTCCAGGTCCTACCTGATGGTAGACTTATATGTATAAAAAAGGATATGGCAGTTTAAAACTGTACGCTCTGCAGAGTGGCACAATCAATGCTGCAGGTCAACTAGAGACTTTACTAGGGAATCATAAGTAAATTAAATATGCCAATTTTGGATAAGCCAATGTTACCACGTTTTAGGGAAAGAGCACATGCACTTTATCACTGGTGAGTGGTGGTAAAGTGCCCAGAGTCCTGAAACCAACAAAAACGAGTTCAGCAAAAAGGGTGAAGATGAAAGAAAAACATTTGGGGGGACCCTGCAGAAAGAGCCATTTCCAACAGTAGGGCTATACGTTGGTAAGGGTAATTTTAAAAAAAAGGTGGGGGTTGAGGGTTTTCCCCTAATAAAGATTTTTTTTTTATTTAAAGTTAGATTTCAAAAAAGGTGGAGGGTTTCACAGAGGCTCTTCATGCGAGGTAAAGACTTGAGTTTTAAAGTCGTGCAACTAGAGGGTAACTACTGGGTTTGGCAGTTCAGCCTAGACGACTCGTATTGGAGCGGATCAGGTCTAATTTTCATATGGCTGGTTTCTGGGTGAAGTGGGGCAAACAAATTATGGATTGGAATGCAGCCTGAGTAATTACCAGTATGTCAAACTAATTCAGACAATCCAGCCATCACTTTTTTTGTTAAACAAATGAAATACTTAAAAAAACAAATAAATATTTACTAATTCTAAGGTAAACATTTAAAAATGAGTCCTTTTTTCGTTTTGAGTGATTAAAGAAAAAATAAATAAATTGACTACCTTTGAATATATGTGAGATTGAGAGTAGATATTTTTTGGTAGAGGGACTCCTCACATGAGGACACGGAGATTAATTTAGATTTCATTTTGATTTCATTTGATTTTATATTTATAAAGCTCCAACTAATACCCGGAGGCATCTAGGAGCTACAAACCTGAAAAAAGGATGATTAATGAAGAAAGATGAAGAGAAGATGCCTGAATCAGTGAAATACATTATTTACAGAGTAGAAAGCTAGGTCTTAAGGGCCTTTCTAAATTAAAGCAAATCATACGTGCTTTTCAGATGAGAGGGTAGAGTATTCCATAACTTGGAAGTGGAGGTGACAAAACTCCTGCCACCCCACCTAGAGAGCAAAGAATGTGGGACTTCGACCAAGTTAGCTTTGGAAGTGGGAAGATTTCTTTGTGGGGCATACCAGCAGAACTGGTGTTTAAGGTATGCTGGTCCGGAATTGTGACGGACCCTAAAGACAAAACAAAAGGCCTTGAAATCAATTTTTTTCTTCATGGGAAACCAGTGAGGAGATGTGAGAGCCTGTTTAGTTAACTGATGCCTGGGAATCCCTGTCAGTAGTCGGGCCGACAAGAAAGAAATTGCCAAGAAGAACTTTCTGTAAATTAACAAAGAGGGTTTACAGTAGTCTAACCTGGAAAGAATGAGAGCGGAGACAGCTGTTTTCTGAGATCCTGTGGTATGAAAGGAAAACATTTTCTAAGCATTTTCAGTATGTAGAAAGTGGAGAAGAAAATTATGACATTAATTTGATGTTTACAAGATAGGGCTGTCTCGAAAATTACTCCTAATTTATTTGCTTCTGTTGCTGGAGTGGGGAGGTTCCCAAGTTCCTAGGGACACAAATTGGGTGACCAGAAGGAAATATTGGAACCAAAAAGTAGGACCTCAGTCTTATCTGAGTTCAATTTCAGGCAATTCTACAGCATCCACCTCCTGATCTACTGCATTCAAATGTGAAACCTAGCTGATGTGTTGTAGATAATCTGAGTGCCTTTGGCATAGGACACCATGGCAAATCCTGAGAATGTAATCAGATTTGCCAAGGAAGTAACACATAGATTAAAAAGGGAAGGGCTGGGTGAAGTGCTCTGTGGGACACCACATGGCAGTCAAAAAGGAGGGGACACCAGAGTGCCTAGTTCCACAGCTTGCTCTCGCTCAGTCAGAAAAGATTTTAGAAGGGAGAGAGCAGAACCACCAATGCCTAGTCTCTGGAGAGAGATCTTAAAGAAATGGAGCAGCATTACTTCCCTTGTCTACCACTTGTCTGATCTCTTCAGTAGCAGTAATCAGGGCCAGTTCCATTTTGTGATTGCTCCTGAAACCGTACTGGGTCGCGTCCAGGAGATAATTATTAGTAGTGAAATTGGTAAGTTCTTAGGAAGAATGCAGTTAGAGAAATTAGATAATTGGGAAGGATTCATGTTGCTGCTGGATGTAGAAGGAAAAACTGGGAAAGGTGCCCCTTCCTGCACAATAACACACCTACCAACAACGCAGACACCCTTGCACCATGGCTCAAGGGTGCTTTGCTTCGGCAAACGGCTGCAAAATGTGGGCTGGCTGAAAGGACAGGAATGCACCGTATCTTGTAAATAAGGTGCATTGCTGGCCTTTTGAATTGGCGCAGGGCAGCACAGTAAGAAGCCTTGCAGAGCAGTCATAAACCCATTTCTTGTAAATAAGCTCCTGATTGTTTCTCAGGTTGCGAGACATAGACAGCTATCAATGAAGAAGCAGAAAAATGCCACTGCCATTTTGGAGCAATGGAGTACACCACACAACTCAACTCACCCTCATATGTAGGGTTGTACACACCTTAGACTTATCTTCACCCTACAATTAAAAATATAATGTTGCCCATAGACTTCAATGGGAACAATTATCCTGAAAACCACTCTCACTGTCCAAAAAATATTTAATCATCATGAATTTTAATAGACTAAAGGACTTATTTACAAGCCCCCTGCACTGCTGATGCATTACTTTTTGTAATGTAACGTGGTGAGTTGTGCAGATCCATACCTACATGGCTATTCAAAGCCGCTTTGTGTGGTTTTTAATGGCCTTGTAGAGATGGTGTAAGGCCATGCAGCACTTATCGCTGCGTTGTTTTACACTGCGTCAGGGAGTCATATCATGGGTGTTGTTGTGGGTGTTCTCAAGCAACACCCATGGGTTTTGGACTTTTTCAAAATTTGCAAGAATCTGTAAACCTGGGAATTCGTCAAAAGCCTAAACCTCCCCAGGGGTAGTGTAAGGGTTGCTTTTGTGTGGAAAGGTGTCCCTTTTCACACAAAAAACAATCTGATAGTGCAGGAAGGGATGCCTTCCTGCACAAAAACACCAATTAATCCTTTAGAGTATTTTCCTCTTTCTATGTATGCTGCAGAAAGCACACCTAGAGGAAAAAAGGGGGGAATTAAGATATTACTTGTTAATCCTTCAGTGGGGATGCCCTAATATTTATAGGTGGATGCTAGAAACACCACGCTCCATCCATGGTCGCCTCCCTGGTGCAGGATAATGAAAAGCAGCAAAGCAGCAATTTTTGCTGCGTGGCGTTACTCTAGAATTATCGAGCCACTCAGGGCCTCGCATGGTGGCCTTGCATTGCTCAATAAATCTACCTTAAGATTAATATATACCTGGGACGCAAGGCATTACCCTCAGCATATATGTGCCTAATAAAGCATACTTGAAAAACAAAAGATTTTCTTAACTTGATCTTGTCCAAGCATTCGTTATTTTGAACTTTAATTTACAGAATCATTATGGAAACGTCATAAAAACTTTGTTTTGTTATTTTCATGTCCGTTTTATGGAAAGTGTTCATTTCAGCATGGAATAATACTCAGCTGTGGATCTCTAATAGAGTTCTGTCAGCGCTCCTAAATTGTAATTCGTGGAATTTGCACACAGCTGCACTTGACTATGCACAGTTCTCGTGTTATTATGACATTTCTGAAACCCGTGCTCGTTGCTCTGCATCCTCTGCTTGCATCTCTTTGTCTTGCATCCTGTTTCCATCATACAAAACCCACCCTACCTCCTCGCACACCAGTTAGTAGCTTTTGCGACCCCCGGGTTGCTGGTGTTTACTTGACTGTGAATGTCACATAGCTCACCACAGATTATGGTTCACCGCAGCGGAAGGCCACATAGACAGGGCTTCTGAGAAATGCAGTGGTTTACTGACAGGCCTTTGCATCTGGAGGTCCGGTGTGGCCAGTGAGGTCAGCTCTAAGTCCCTTCATGTTCTAAAGGTCGACCCATTGGTTTGCTCTCCGCTTCTTTCTCATCTTCTTTTGCTTACTGGGCGTTGAAAAAGTTTCTGCTGTGTTTCCTCGTCGTGGGCAGATTACCTTTAACAGCCTAAAACCGAAAGGCCTTAACAGCTTGTAAGCCACCCTGCGGCTAATTTTGCCTTTTCTGTGAAGCACTAATTTAGTACAAGTATTTTCAGTTTGTGCGCTGTGTGAATAACTTTGTGACCGGTTTTAGTTTCTGTCAAACATATTTTCATTTATGAGGAATGTTCCTAATATTCTGGTGTTCTTTAGAATCTCGAAGTCAGTGGAGGCCTACTTATCCTTGCCCGAAGCCTTTCTTTCATGCAGCGTTAGTTTTAAGCTAATGTGTCTGCTGATTTTGCCGCGCGTTTTGAGTTTGCTAATATGTGACTGCAGTTTCAATTTCTGCTTTATCAAGAACTTTAGTTACTGTCTTTCAACATGACTGTAGGCCTTGAATAGTTCCTCTGTGATATGATGAAATGGGACACTATGATTAGCTGCCTATTCCTTTTTGGCGGGGGCCCCGGTAAAGGGTGACCAACTGGCATGGGTGTAAATTCAGGACAGTGTGTGAATAAATTCAGGACAAAGGTCAAAATTCAGTACAAAAATTCAGGGCAAAAATGCAGGGCAAAAGGTACGTTTTACACAAATATCAGAGGAGGCCAGGCAAGATGCAGATACAATACTCTTTGAAACCAAGCAACTTATGTCCCATATATGCAAGTGCCATGAAGTTGTACTGGTCTTTTCATGGGCTGAAAGAGGCATTAGCATCACACCATGTGTTTTTCTATCAAAGGGGTGTGGATAAAGACAGAGGAAGAGAGAACAAGAATAACTTCCTATTTACAGGGTTTATTTTTTGCCGAACTAAGGGGCATATTATCAAGAAACTGCTAAAGCGGCGATAATGGGCTTGATAATATGCCATTGTGAATTCCCATAGAAGCCTATGCTCTGGTGTGAACATGGGCTTCAATGGGAATTCTCTACGGCGTATTATCAATCCCATTATCGCCGTTTTAGCGGTGGTTTTCTGCCGCTAAAGCAGTGATAATGTTAACGCCGTGCATGATACTATGCCCCTGAGTTGTAAACAGTTTATCATGCTTGGAAGGATGAATAGCTGAGCGAGCCCTGACAGGATTCAGACCTATGTGCTGGAGGATATACGGATGTCAGCAACGGAAATTTAACTCATTGGGGCATATTCTCAAGGATTTATCACTGAGTCATCGGCACTTTAGCGCAGGAAAAGTGGTGAAAGAATTATCGCCCCATTCTCAAGCTGGTGCAAACTGCCAATTTCGCCAGTTTTCCAGCTATAGCTTCCGCAAAAAACATTGCCACGGATGAGAGTGACAACTAACGCTAATGATATGCCGAGTAGGCATTCCAGTGCAAAAACACACGAAAACACCACTTCGCGATATTCTCAATGACCAGCCAGAACTGCGATGCGATCCAAAAGCAGCCGATAAGGTGCGTTAGCAGCAGGGATTTAACACCTGCCTTTTACTAGGGGTAAGCAGGGCAACTACCTGCAATATGAAAGGAAGCCCAGCCAGAGCCACATCTGAAGACCAACAAATGTCATGGAGGCATTAATCATGCAGCTTGGAGCCCCAAGAGGACCACAACACCCACCGCCACCACCCCTATGCCCCCCCGCCGGACCAACTCCCACCCCCAACTGCCACCGAGGCATCGCAGAACAGGACAGTGGACGTTTAATAAATGGCATGGCCCCTCAGCCACACAATAGCAGAATGTGTGGAGAGGTGGGAACCAAGTATGTGTCAAGGAGGCAAGTCACCCATGAATAAGAACGCACACAATGCCAAGTGTGGCGGTGATGTGTTGGACAGACCTCAGTATGCAGAGCACAGACCTGTCCATGTGGATATATACTGCTGTTGTTTGTAGTGTTGTGGACAGTGGACGCAACCATGTTATCTCAGGCAGTGGCCGTAGCCAGTTCCACTATCCATCCAAGTGTGTCCGTGTGGTCATTATGTATAAATGATGGCCCGGTACCTACCACATTACATTGTGCTGTGGACAGCGGATGCAACCATGTCATCTCAGGCAGTGGGTAAGAGCTTGGACATGTAGTTAAGTCGACCCCCCTGTAAGCGACAATGTTGCCATGTAGCATGCACCCGGAAGGCGGGCTCGCACGAACGGAGTAATGAAGTAGCCCAAGACCGCTCGTGGTCCAGGATTATACATGCCAAGTGATGTGTGTATCTGAATTGCCCCACATGAGCCAAATGCCATGTCACATTAGCAGTGCCAGTTCAGCCAGGCATGTACTCTACATCTGTGTCCGCCCTATCCTTACCATAGGCCTCTTGTCTTGTAGATATGGGCACATTCCTGCCCTTTATTTTGATCCCCAGCAGCACAGAAGGAAGGCTTGCTGCACTTCTGGGTGTCAAAAAAATGAATGGCCTAAGTTTGCATAGAACTTTCATATATTTTATTTTAGTTTGTTTGAGAAGTACATGCAATTCACAACAACAAAATTTCGTAACTTCACACACCACTAACGGTGATGTGGCAAAAATGTGTATCCCTTGAAACCCTTTTACTAGCAACCAACTGGAGCACTACCGAGGTAGGGTGACCAACTGTCTGTAATTGTCAAGTACAGTCTGTAAATTAGCTCTTAAATCTGTTGTCCATGATGGATGCCTTCATGGACAGTATTGTTCTGTAATTTCAGCCTCCCAGGTAAAGTATGAATGTTTATTTACACAATTTAGATTCCCCAGCTTCCCAGCAAGGGAATCTCTAGCACCGCATTCTGGAGGGAGGGGCAGACGGCTGAAAATAAATAAGCCCAGGGTGTCTGCTTCCCCAAAGAAATGCAAATGTGTGAAAGGTTGCTTGGGAGGTGTTAATTACTGCAATCCTTGCAGCTTCCTGATGACACCATATTTTGTTTTGGCAAGGTACAGTTAGGAGGCAGAGTAATGACCTTGAAAATCTATTGAAAGACCAGCAGACTAGGACAGAGCAAGCTGTGAAAGAGGAGTTCAAGTGACAGAGAGAAGCATAAAGCAAACTTGAGAGATAGAAAGGTACAGAGATCGAACTGTTAAATACCAGCTGATGTGTGATTTATTTTCAGCTGCTGTATGGCAAGCCATGGGATAGCCATCTAGGAGTTTGGCAAAGAGAATATGGTCCTCTAAGTATACATTTTCTACTTTATGAAATAGTATGCAAAAGTGTGCAATAGCACCGTAAACTGTAAAATGACTCAGTGGGGGATATTCTCAAGAATGTGCGATAATCATCGACAAAATCGGTTAAAGCAATCTTTCATATCGCTTTCTATCGCCGGAAAATATTCTTAACAGGGCTGTAACATGCAATAGTTTGCCAGCAACATGTCAAATGTCTGCCATAAAAGTCCCTGGACGGCGATAAAAATATAAACCCCAGCGTGAAAAAACTTGCAATGGGCACAACTGTGATAAAAAATCCAGTGAGAAGCAGCACCAGCCTTCAAGTCCCACAAGTAAGGCGGCCAAAATCACTATAAAAGCGGCAACCAAAAACACAAACAAGAACCAAACAACTGCAAAGCACCATGGAATATGGCCATTCTCATTTGGCATAGCCGGAAACTATTATATGACAATGAACAAGTACAACCTCACACCTCTGATGGTGTAGAATTGCCAAATGTCCCGCTTCAAATAGGCTTCTCCTCATAAACAGTTACAATGTACATTGCCATGCAGTCTGACAGTAAATTTGTACAATGCGTGAACATACATGTGAACACAATATCAATCTACATTTCCCCTTCACATTGCAGAGGGAGAATCAACACCTCCTGCAGAGCAGACCCAACAACTCAGCACTGATGATGAAGAGGATCTCCCCAACATCTACACCAACGCAATCCAACAGCTCAGCGACAGCTCCAGCTCGCCACCTCAAGGAGAAGGGCAGCCCAGCTGCATCCATGAGACCCAACCCCTGCACAGACCACACAGCAGGAAGCACCCACCACCATGGCTGTCTCCCAGGACCCCCATGACCAACATATGGCCTTCCAACGCTGTGTGTTAGTGTGCCAGGAGGTGATGTCTGACCAGCTGGGGATGGGGTTCGACCTCATGGTAGCTAAACTAGATGCCATACGTGGGTGTCTAAGTCCCATCAGGGACTACTTACAGTCCCTAACGGACACTCACAGTCCACTCCATGCTCTCTAACAAGCCATGTCTGACATCAGTGGAGTCATGACTCTGAGCCAAGAACACTGTGTATTCAGAGTGGCTCCAGCGATGTCACCCGTGAGTTGGAACACATAAGAGGAATGATGGAGAGCTTGGAGCGGATGCAGGCGGAAAGAATGTTTGTCATAGATGTACACCAGCGAGATGTAGCTGTGATCTTCCATGCCCTGCAGATCCTTGCCATGGCATTGCCAACACAAGGCCGGGTGCGGATAG
This sequence comes from Lissotriton helveticus, assembly GCF_964261635.1. Lineage (NCBI taxonomy): Eukaryota > Metazoa > Chordata > Amphibia > Caudata > Salamandridae > Lissotriton > Lissotriton helveticus. Next base: position 1,328,571,750 of record NC_136068.1, on the reverse strand, counting down.
ATGCTGGTGCTACTACTGCATCCACATCTCCTCCCCCTGAAATGTCAGTGCCACACACTGCGTCAGATTTTCCACCTCTGTCCCCTGATGTGTCACTGCCACACAGTGATGCAGACAAAACACTGCCACCCGCATGTGAGGCACCTGACACATCAGAGGACGATGATGATGATGAATCTGGCTTTGTGGCTAGAGTGAAGTGGTAGAATTCTTCTCCGCCATATGGCCTGGTTCAGCTTGGTTCTGCCCTTTGCATCATTCCCTGGAATAACACCTCCCACTGTCCCCCTATGCACTGAGCGACCCTCACCTTGGACCTCGACATGGACTGCCATATTTGGTTTGGTTACCAATGATCACATTGCGGACTGTAGTCTTCCACACCCTATGAATTTGTCAATCCCGAAAGGACTCTGGCTGGCCCTCCAGGGGCCAACAATGTAAAGTGGGATTTGCAGGGCCCTGTACTGGTCTAGCTTCAACACTCCACTGAATGTGAATAAAACATTCCAATTCACACACATGTGTCATGGCCATGATCAATGAAGAATGAAAGTATGGATGAATGTAGGGACAGTGATACCACAAAAAGGTACTCCCTGGGTAATGCTATCAATGTGCATGTATGGCCATGACCCAGATAGGCATTGAGACACACATTGTCATTCAAATCAACACTCATCACAGTTGAATCCAAGTGAAGGTGCGTAGACTTTATTAACATATGCGTGTCAGTACGAGCAAGATAAGTGCCACAACATGCAGACCAATGCAGCAGTATGTCAGAATGAGGAACGTTGCCAAGCACTGCTGCCCACTCCGGGGGATTCCCTTACCTTTCACAGATGTGTGTTAAGCCGCAATTTTGTCCACTCATGTATTTGGAGTCCAGGCAAATGCAGCCATGTCCACTGCTGTCGAGGGATATGTGACTAGATCGCCTAGATGCAAAAAGGTGTCTGGACATGTGCAATGCGTTCCAATCTGTTGTGGCAGCAGGTACCTAGTTACTCATCCATGAAAGTGATTGCAGCTTCCAACAGGAGGTTATTATCGACTTCATCAAACAGGATGTGCACCAATGCAGAAACCCTTGTGTCATGTTGCAAGTGTTGTGCCTGTCCTGAGGGGATGATTGTTTTGGTGCAGAAAGGGACACCTTCCTGCATAAAAAGAATCATTGGTGGCATTTTTCTCTCTCTAAGAGGAAAAAACAAGGAATTATAAAGGGATTTCTCCTTATTGCGCCACAGGGAAGCGTAGGATTCTGACTCATTCCCAGGGATGCAGCAATGATTGTTTTTGTGCAGGAAGGTGTCCCTTCCTGCAAATAAGCAATCATGAAATAATGGTGAATTGCTACTTCAATGTGTGCTGCAGAATGTTGCACAAATAGAAGTAGCAACGCTCGATTATTGATTGCTTATGTGCAGGAAGGGACACCTTCCTGCAGATAAACAATCTTCCCTGCTGGCTGTGTTGGCGCTAGGCAGCTATTTTTTGCACCATCGCTAGGGAAAACACAAGGGCAAAGTATTCTTATAAATATTGTGCTTTTTTGGTGCAATTTTCACTACAAACTTTAAAAACCAATATCTCCAGTTCTATTGATTGGATGTTTGTTGTTTTGGTCTTGTATTATTTATTGAAAAATGCTCTATTTTCTACATCGGTTGTGGGCCCCTTTTGTGGTGTGTTGTCACTGTTTAAAGTGTTGCTTAAATACTTTGCACATTGCCTCTGAGTTAAGCTGTCCAGGATCACTTGTCAGGCCCATAAGTGGTGAAGGAGCAGAATGGGGAGTGCACTTACCTGGTTGCTCTCAAGACCCCTAGCAACCCTTTAAGGATGCTCTATGTGAACTGCCATAAACCCGTATTTGAGAAGTTCGAAATGAGCATGCTCTTAGTGACAGATGAGGGAGAGGAGGAGAGTGATCCTCTCCTTGACCCCCTGTCTGTCCAGGAACACGATGGGTCAGTAATATGTGTCAACATCTAATCACACTGTCCACAGAACAGCAGAGTGACTTTCACCAGTTACTGGGACAGTTTTCTTCTTTGTTCTCCCTCACCCCTGGACACAAGAGCCCATTCCAGGCAGTAGATAAAGCAGAGAATTGTCAAACAGTAGGGTTACCAGATGAGAAAAGCCACGTCTTGAGCTTTTTCTGGAAAAAAGTCTCTAATGATTCCAGCCAAAGCCCTATCAGAAGTTTATTCCAATGAGAGGCGGCTAAAAAGCTAAAGGAGCGCCGGCCCATCCTGGCTTTTCTGATGATCGGGATGCTGACCTGACACGTCCCACTAGATCTTAAACCCCCGTGTGGGAACATACGGGGTGAGAAGGTCATGCAGATAGGAGGGGCCCTTCTTCTGAAGAATACGATCACTGGCACACATAGCTTTGAACAGAACACGTTCCCTCTCCGGGAGCAAATGCAGGGAAGCCAGGGCCTTGCTGGATAAGGCTCTCCTCGGGAGCATTAAGACGAGACGCGCAGCCTCGTTCTGGATGCGCTGGAGTCTCTGAATACATTTAGTATTTGCTCCTAGGTACAGAACATTCCCTTAGTCCAAACGAGAGCTCACAAGGGCGTGGACCATCATTTTCCTTGCTAACACCAAGAGTACATCTAAGGTCTTCCAGAGAGTGAGCAGAACCCCAACACAGTTTCCCGTCACTCGACTGGTATGAGTTTCAAAAGATAGTTTGGTGTCCAGCCACATTCCCAGGTTCTTTACCTGGTCCTTAGGTGAATGAGTTGAGCCCAGGCTTTGAGGCCACCATGCAGAGGACCAGATCTAGGGGGCCTTACCGTTCACTAGAACCTCTGTTTTATTGCCATTAAGTTTAAGGCAATTAAAGGCCATCCAAGATGCCAACTCTTGAAGACACATTGAGAAGTTTAAGGCTGCCTCCTCAGAGTCTTGAGTAAGAGTCACCACAAGTTGTGTGTCGTCGGTATATGACACCAGACTGACTCAAAACTTCCCTACAATCTCTGCCAGGGGTGTAATGTAGAGATTCAAGAGAGTTGGGCTAAGTATGGAGCCCTGTGGGATGCCCTGGTCCAGCTTGATACTTTTAGAGAGAAAAGGTTTCTGTGACACCTTAAAACTACGTTCAAGTAAGAAGGAACTTAACCATTCCATCGCCCTAGCAGCCGTGCCTCCTTCCCTACGGCGCTGTAGTAGCGTGCGATGGGCAACAGTGTTCAATGTGGCACTGAGATCTAAAAGGACTAGAGCAACCATCTGTCCCACATCTAGATGTCTACGGATAGTTTCAGTAGATAAGAGCAGTGCCGATTAAGTAGAATAAGTGGCACGGAAGCCTGATTGCGTAGGGTGAAGAAGGTCATGGTGATTAATTTGAGCAGCCAGTTGGATGTTTACCACCTTCTCTGCTATTTTCGCAAAGTAAGGCAGGAGGGAAATGGGACAAAGATTATCAAGCTGATTCATACTAATGTTCAATTTCATTTTTAGTGGAATGACAATAGCCTCTTTCCATCCTTTAGGGACGAGTCCAGATGAGAACGAGAGCTCAAGAAGATGTCTAATATAGGTCTCCAATACAGCTAAGCTCCCGCTAAGAATCTTAGGGGAGGCCGGATCTCTAGGTGAGCCAGACTTAATACCGAGGGCTACTTCTTTAAGTATGTCCCCACTGGGGACTACAAAATCACAGAGGCATTCCGTCTGGTATCCTGAATATCCCCTTAGTACTAACGCATCCATGTTGTGCTGAATCAGGGAAAGTGGAGTAAATCTTTACCACCTTCTCCGTGAAGAAATCCACTATCCTGTTACAGGAGTCAACTGAGCTAGTGTCAAGAGCTGTCACTCTTGCAAGCGACGTTATCTCTTTGAAGATAGTAAAAAGTTATTTCGAAGAGTTCTCAGCTGCCTCGGTCCTGTTGCTGTAATAGGTGGACCACGCTTTCCTGATCATAGCATGATATTTTTTTAGGCTAGATTTATATTCGGTTTTAGTAGGTACATCAAAATTCCGCCTCCAAGCCCTCTCGAGACGCTTACAGGCTGATTTAGCAATTCATTGCTAAACCAAGGAGTGATTTTAAGCTGCCTACCCGGTGCTCTAAAGGACCAGGGAGCCGTACTATCCAGTGCCTCCAGGATGTGTTCATCGAGTGCATCGCATGCCGAAACGATATCAGTACCCCCAGGCAGCCCACCCTTCTATAGGGCCATATTAAAGCTAGGCATAGAAAAATGTGCCCATTTCCTCAACGGTTTTGTGGTACCCATTTTATATGTCACATCAAACTGGGGCAACATGATCCCAAAGGGAACCACAAAATGATCAAACCACACAACCGGGATCGGGGGTTCAATTTGTAAAGCATCCCAGTTGGCAAAGATCGGATCTAGTAAATGGCCAAGTTGGTGAATAGGAAGTTCTGATTTGAGCGTCAAATTAAGGCCTGTGCATCCATGACATTGACACTGCATACAGTCACCTGTTACAGGTTTTCTGATAATGTGAGGGCCAGTATCAAGAGGGCAGACTCTAAGATGCTGGTGTTAAGGATGACTGAGCCCTCTGTGGAAAAAGGGTCAGGCAGATCAGGTCGATTACCCTTTTTCAAGGTTTGCCCGACGCTAGCCGCTTCTCGCCCAACTCACGGTTACCAAATAAAGAGGCAGGCGCTGGAGACTGGAAGGCAGGAAACAGGAGTTTATTCCGACGGAGCAGAACACATCAGATCAGACAACAGGGTATCTTCTCGAGGTGCTCTAAACGCATCCTTGAGGCCTGGCCTCTTATACACAGGTTTATTGCTTTATTACATTTATGACATCCGTGGCATTGCTTTGAAGCATGGAAAAGGCATCTTTGGAATCCCCTGTTCAGGCCCGTTCCCACACATATCTACAGTAGGAGTCCCCACCCCAATCTCAGCATGATGGCTATCGCGCAGCTGGACATTCCGCTGGGAACAGGAATGCGGGCGATCGGTCGGATCTGGGGGTGTGAAGGCATTGATTAATCCCCGCTCCTTTGATGTGAGGCGGGGTCCTACTGTAGGGGAAGTAAACTGTATCTGCTGGGCTAGGTGGTGGCCTGGGAACAGGTCGGACAATCGGACAGGGAGGAAGAGGTTATCAAAGGAGCTTGTTCTATGAATGAGATGAAAGAGTGTGGGGGTTCAGCACGGGATGTGGCTCGGAGGAAGGGTCGCGCTGGAGGTGCGTTTATGGCCCAAGCAGGAGAGACCGGGGGCTGTCAGGGCGCGGGGGGATGCTTGCGAGGCCGGGGAGTGAGGGGGAGAGACACGCTGGCTATCGGCAGTGGGCAGAGAGGTCATGGCACACAAAATGGCTGCTGCTTACGCGCACACATAAGTTGGAAAAGGGACAATGTTGATGCCGCAATCTAGATTTTAACAGTCCTCCCTTTTCAACATATCTAGCCAGCTTTTTTAATTCACGTCAATCCCCATGATATTGCGGATTTCTACATCATACAAGGCTTTCATGCGTTCGGCTTCAAAGTCCAGAGTCTTGCGGCAGATGCAATTTGCAATAAGCGAACACAAAGGTGGCAGACATTGGACGCCTAGGCAAAACCCACAAATTACAATGATCGGTATCAGGATAATCATAAACAACCTCCACCCCCAGTTTTTTATTGCACTCCAGAACCAACTCCCAAGCGACCATTCTTCTTGTTCCTGATGAACCTCGGAGGAAAGTCTGTGGAGGTGTTCGATGGCTTTGTACACTGAGGGTGAATTGTCCGGTACGCAGGTGCAGCAGCTGGACCCAATGATGCGGCATGCTCCTCCACGATCTGCTAGAACCACATCTAGAACAAGGCGGTTCTGAAGAGCCACCAAGTGGACCGCTTGAAGCTCGGCTGTGTTATTTGTGAGGATGCCAGCTGTAATGTTCATGGTTGTTTCAACTGCCTGGGTCAAATGTCAGATGGCACGGCTGTTAGCCATTGGACCCCAGAGTGGAACAAGTTCCTTCATTGCGTCCAGGAACTGTGCTCCGGTAGAGTCGGCTTGATCAATGTCTCTCTCTCGTTTTTGTCGGTGGTGGTTTGCAGATGCCACATAGGTCGGAGGAAGGATGAAGGCAATGTAGCAGGTACCTCCCCAGCCTTTTGGGAGCCAGGTGTAGGCTTTCGTACCGCAGACAAAGTACATGTTTGGAGAGGTGACAAAAGAGGGTGGGTCAGTTGTGTCCAAAGTTCTGGTGATGTTGCAGGCACTGTGACCTACAAATTGTGTCCCAAGGCCTTCGATGCATATAAGGCCCGAGACATTGACAACAGATAGGGCCACAGTCAGGGTGGCTGCTGTCCGTTTCCGGAGGTAGGAAAAGGTAGGTCTGGCCGGGTTGTTGAACACCTGCATTTCGACACGCTCTTTGGCTGGGATGTCCAAGTGAACAGAGGTGTTGGACGTCAGTGGGCAAAAGGGTGCAGCCACTCTTTTTGTTTCGTTCAGCCAGACCCCTTGATAAAAGTGTGACATGGTTTCACTGGAGATTGCTCTATCTCTGTAGCTCTCCTGCAGGAGAATCAGCCAGGCGAGGCAAGAGCCGTGAACAGAGAATGGCGAAGGAATGAATGGGATGGAGTGTCCAGTGGCGTGTGGCAGCAACCCACTGATCCAGCAATTGGTGGCATTGGCGGCAAGGTTGTGTTGGTGTAACAGTTGTACGAAGGAGTTGTTCCAGAACTCCTTACGTCTTTCTCGGAGTTGAGGTGAAAGAGAGATCAAGTGGTGTTCTTTCACAGTGACAGGTAGTACAGTGGCTAGAAGTGTCTTATGTGCTGGCGAACCTTCTTCCAAGATCCAGAGGGTGGTCATGAGGAGGAGGCAGAAGAGAAGGGTAATGAAGAAGGCAATAGTCTTTGAGCTGTGCATTTTGTCAGTCTTTGGGTTGCGGTAGTGGGTCTTTGGGTATCCGGTTGCTTCCATCATCTTCAAGTCGGGTGCTTCCATCATCTTCGTATCGGGCGCTTCCATCATCTTCAAGGGGCTCGGTAGCGGACAGAACCACAAACTTCGTTTGGCTTCTCTCCTGGCGACCTTAGTAGCGTTAGGCCACCGCTCTGAGAATATAAACTTAGTCAGTGGTCTACTTAGCCGAAGCTCCCTCCTTTCGTCGCAGGTTATACCCTTCTCTGGATGGCACAGTGGGGTCGGGATATGTTGCCAGTTCGAGCGCGTCTGTTTCCGGGTAGCAGCTCAGGGATGGTCGATCTTTGTTCAGGAGCTCTTCTTGCGTGGTCACGTCTTCGGTTGTTGTCAGATTCGACGAGATCTTCTTGCAGTGGTGTGCGTGCAGCCAATTGCGCTTTCCCTCCACTCGAAGAGCTGTTCGGGTGGTGATCAAAACTTGCCAGGGGCCCGTCCAGCGGGGTTCCAGACTCTTCTCCCGCTGGAAGTTCCGAATTAGGACGAAATCTCTAGGCTGAATGGTATGTCCGGGGCCCCTTGAAGCATCGGGGATGGCCTGCAGCACCTGATGATGAATAACAGACAGCGTTTTAGTTAGGTTATACAGATAGTCAGACATTAGGACGTCCGGGACGTCGTGAATAGATGTCGGTTTGGGTGCAGACCAGATACTCATGGGTCGGCCAAAAACGACCTCGTAAGGGGTCAAGTGGTGTTTGGTGGGGGTGGAACGCATTGACAGCAATGCCAGGGGAAGAGCGTCTGGCCATTTTAGTCCTGTGGTAGCCACTATTTTCGCCAGTTTTAGTTTCAATGTGGCGTTGTGTCGCTCAACCAGTCCAGCAGATTGGGGGTGAAAAACTGCGTGGAATTTCTGTCGTACCCCCAGCCCCTTCAGGATAAGCTGGATAACCTCGGCTACGAAATGGGGGCCATTGTCACTCCATAAAATACGACAAAGGCCGTAGCGAGGGAAGAACTCTTTCAGTAGTACTTTTGCAGTGGCAATGGCAGTGTTGTCACGAGTCAGGTAGGCTTCCACCCACTTGCTAAAAGCGCACACAACAAGCACATACTTCAGTCCTTGACATCTTTCTAACTGGATATAATCCATCTGTAGGACCTCAAATGGATGGTTGGGGACGCCGAACCCTCCCCGGGGTACGACAGTTCCTTTCCCAGGGTTGTGTTGCAGGCAGACTAGACATTGCTGGACTAGTCGCTTGGCTGAGTCTGCAATTCTCTCGTTATGCCAAACTCGGGAGACAAGTTCGGTCATGGGGGCAGATCCTATGTGTGCAGGGGAGTGAGCCATAGTCAGTATGGGGATCAGGTACGAGTTGGGTAGCAACCATGTGTTAGTGTCCTTTGTCCGCCAGTAGCCTTCATCGTCTTTTAATCCCACCCGTGCCCATTCAGTCAATTTGTGTGGTGAGCTGGCCATTTGGATGTCCCTGATAGTTTCCCTAGCGTCCGTCCATTTTTCTGTTTGTGACCTAGTCACGTACATGTGAGTCGTCGTCCTATTCTCAGCTGTGGTTCGGGCAGTGATGTCGGCCAGTGCATTTCCCTGTCCAATGATGTCTGTCACCTTTTTATGTGCTTGGCATTTGATTACGGCAAGTCGTTTGGGGAGGAGAACTGCTTCAGTCAGAGCGGAGACTAAATCTCCGTGCAGGATGGGTGTGCCATGAGATGTCAGAAATCCCCTCTCCTTCCATAAGAGCCCAAAATGATGAACCACCCCGAAGGCATACTGGCTGTCCGTGTAAATGTTTGCAGTCGTCCCCTTTGCTAGGATGCATGCTCGTGTGAGGGCAATCAGTTCTGCCACCTGTGCGGATCGTTGCGTGATGCGGGCGGTTTCAACTACAGTTCGGGCTGTGGTAACTGCATAGGCAGCTGAGGTGGTGCCGTCGGGGAGTTTTATAAAAGAGCCGTCTACCCATAGCTCTCCGTCAGGGTTTGGGAAGGCAGTATCTCGGAGGTCAACTCTACTCCTAGTCTGTTCGTCTGTGAGGGTCACACAGTCATGTATAGGGGGGACATTTGGGTCATTTTCGGGCAGAGGCAACAAGGTGGCTGGGTTCAGTGTGATGCATCTCTTCAGCGTGATGTGGGGTGCAAGCAGAGTCAGTTCGTATCCAGTCAGTAGTGCGCTAGTCAGGTGTTGCGTCTTAGTCTGGTTCAGGAGGGTGTCAACAGCATGGAGCACTAATACCGTGAGGGAATTCGAGAGTACGATCCCCTCACTTTGTCGGATAGAGACAGCAGCGGCAGCTACGGCTCGAAGGCAGGCAGGCAAGGCTCTCGCTACGGGGTCAAGGGTGGCAGAGAAATAGGCACATGGTCGTTGCTTGGGGCCAATGGCTTGAGTCAGGACAGACAAAGCGCACCCCTCCCTTTCGTGAGTGTAGAGAGAGAAGGGCTTGGTGTAATCGGGGGTTCCTAGGACTGGTGCAGAACAAAGGGCGTCTCGAAGTTCTTTGAAGGAGGTTTGGCATTCTGGGGTCCAAGGGAGCGGGAAGGGGACATCTTTAGCTAGTAGAGAAAGCAGTGGCTTTACAATGAGTCTGAAGTTTGGCAACCACTGCCGGCAGAAGGAGGTGAGGCCTACCAGGGAGCGGACTTGTTTCTGGGTCTTTGGGACAGGGGTTTCTAGGATGGCCTGAATTCGATCGGGTGTAAGCTTTCTCCCGTCTTTGGACATGAGGTGGCCTAGGTAGGTGACCTGGGGTTGGCAGAATTGCAACTTCTTCTTGGAGACCTTGCAAGGAAGTGCAGGAGTTGGACAGTGGTAGTGACTGCAAGCTGAGTGGTGTCGGCCGCCAAAAGGATATCATCGACGTATTGTATCAACACCACTTCATCCGGCAGCTGAACGGCGTCCAGCTGTCTCTTGAGGGCCTGGCTATAGATGCTGGGACTTTCTGTGTAACCTTGGGGAGCTCTACAAAATCTATATGAGCGGGATTTTAACGTGAAGCCGAAAAGGTAGCAGCTGTCTGGGTGGATGGGGATGGAGAAGAATGCGTTCTTGAGATCGATTACAGTGAAGGTGGTGGCTGTGGAAGGAATCAGGGTCAGAATGGTGGTGATATCCGAGACTACGGGGTACTGAGGTACGACCACTTTGTTGACCTCTCGAAGGTCGATGATGAAGCGGTACGCTTTCTCATCTCCCTCACCCTGCTTCTTTACAATGTGTAGGATAGGGCTGTTGCAAATATTGCTGACTACTTCCTCTACCACTCCTGCCTCTACCAAGACTGAATTATCTCTACCAATGCCTTCTCACCTTCGGGCGATATCCGATACTGTGGGAGTTTTGGGAGTATCGCATCTTGGCGAACAGTTATGTGCACGGGGTCAATCATCATGCGTCCTACGTCAGCGTCAGTTTTGGCCCACAGATACAGAGGTAGAGAGTCGAGTAAGGATGAGTCAGCGTCAGAGATGGAGAACATGTGTCGTAAGGGATAAGGTCTGAGCAGAGTCGGGTTATCGTACAGAATGACTCGAACTCCGTCCTGTGAACACCTAATAGTAGCTCGGAAATGCTTCAGTAAGTCAAGTCCCATAATGGCATCGGGGGTGTTGGAGGAAAGCAGAAACGTCGTGTCAGTGGGGTTACTGTTCAAGTCGAAGGAAACCGGTGCGGATAAGGGGTTAGTGTAGGGCGTTCCATCAAAGCCTATTGATGTTATGTGTGAGCCAGACAAGGGTGCCCTTGGAATCAGTCGTTTGGATAACGCACTACGTGTCGCGCCAGTGTCTACCAGGAATGGAGACTTCGTACCTAGGACCTTAGCGGTGACATAAGGACCTTGCTGGTCAACATAGGGCTCGACTGGATCCCTCCCTTGCCCTTGGCAGTCCTATGCGAAGTCGCGGGCATCGTCACAGTCAGCCTGCTGGCATTGGTTCTGTCGGGGGCGGTCAAAAGTGTTCGGCCTGCCTGGTCTGTCATTGCTGGCATCGTTTGTGGGCCCTCGTCCCTGTCCTCTATTTTTCGGCCCACCTGCTACGTCTCTCGGGTCTCTATTTTTGTACAGTTCTAACAGGACCGGACACTGGGACTTCCAATGCCCAAATCCCTTGCAGAACGCACACTGGTTGTCGTCAATGTCTGTCCGTCCAGCATAGGGCGCAGGGGTACGGTCTTTAGGGGGTGGATTTCCAGGGGCAGTCGACTGGTAGTGTCCTTTGTACGGTTCCCTACCTATCGTCGCTCCTTGCAATTGAGCAATCATTACTCGTTCTTTCAAGTCCTTTTTCTTTCTCTCAGTCGGTTTGTCGTTCTCATTCTTTTGTCGTTCGTAGTATTGAGCCATCTGAAGGATAGCCGCGGGTTTGGAGGCAGCCCAACTACTTTCGCTAGTCTGCAGTTTCTGCGAGACTTCTGGAGTCAGGCCCTTTACGTAATTCTGGACGAATAAGTGATGTCCGGTTGCAGAGGTCATGTCCTGGCCGCTGTAATCGGAGAACACCGTTTCGAACCGGGAAAAGTATTCTGATACATCTTCCTGGGGTTTCTGGCAGCAGGCCGTTACTATCGACCAGTCCACCTTCTTTTCTGGGACTATGGTTTTGAGTTTTTGTACGATTTTGTCTGGCGGGTCTAGAATCGATTTCAGAGGTTTCTGTCCGGGCTCTCGTTGCTTGTCTATGCCATCGAGTTGTAACCAGGTATGTCCGAACAGCTCAAGGTGGTCGACTTTCCGGATTTGCTTCCACACATCAGCTGGCAGACATAGCCCGAAAAACAAGTTGATGTCCGCTACGGTCATAATCGTCGAACCCAAGGCGGTACCTAATTCTGTGTAGAAGGCAGTGGGGTTCTTTCGTAGATCGGGCAAGGACTTTCGGAAAGTCAGGATGTCTTGCCGATCCCAGGGTTGGTAGACCCAGTTGTACACTACCCTCCCTCTCGCATCTTGGTGGTTAATATCGTCGTGTGTTCCCTGTCCTCGTGAGGGGACCCAATAAGGTGCCGCTTCTCTTATTGGCATCATGGTGTCAGTTCTCTCGGTTTGAGGTTCAGTCGCTACAGGGGTCGTGGTGTCGGCTTCTAATCTTTGTTCAGCGAGGTGGCGGAAGACTTCAAGCGTGCGCGTGAAGAGGTCCGTCACATCACCCTCGCCCTCGTCTCCAATGTCGACTTTTCTATACAGAGTCGTTAGGCTTTCAGGACCTTTGTTCCGATACCGGTCTTCATAGGCGTTAAGGATGTGGTAACAGAAACGTGCAACAAAGTGTCGTTTGTGGTTATCAGCATATGTATTGCATATATCTGTCACGTAATCTTCGTTTTCTTTCCGTTCTACTAACGTCTTTACAATCTTATCAATCCCTGCTCGTTCATTCTTACTCAATCGATTGAGTCTAGCAGAGTCTTTCTTCTTAGTTTCGGGCTCATCTAATGTTGCTGCTTGCGCTGCGCTGAGTACAAGGGGCTCGGCCGGCGCGGAGGCCGTGAGGACCGAGGCTCTGGTACTGCTCTCATCTGTGCTTGGGGGTTGCGTGCGTTGCACTAGAGGTTGGGAAGGGGCGTATGGAGGGGGCATGTAGATGATCGGGGGGCCTAGCAGTAGATCATCGTTCGCTCGCTGCTTCGAAGGTAGCTCAGGGTAAAGCGTGGCGGGCGTTCTAACGGGACATTGGCTTGATGTTTCAGATTCTTGTTTTAGTTTAGCTTCCTCCCTTTCTTTTATTTCTTCTTTCAACTTGTTTGCGGCTAAATGAGCTGCTCTTCGTAATTCTTTTTCTAGCCTGACTTCATTTCTTTTCTTTCGCTGTTCTGTTTCTTTGCGCCACATGCCAAAACTATCAAGCATAGTGGGCGTTGTTTTATGGTTACGAAGGGCTGTTTCCAGCACGCTTATTTTAGTATCATCGAAGGATCCTATCAGTGGCCACTGACTTTCCTGATCCTTTTTAGTATATTTATGCCATAACTTACTATAAGCTACGGCGACTAGTCCATACTTTAAAAACATATCCTTATTAGGGGTGCCCTCCAGAGGAACCGGATGATCCACCTCTAATAAGCGGTCCGGGCTGAACCAACTACTGAACAATGGGGAAAAGATAGGCATGACGGGTTACAATGGGGACAAAAGTCTGCACTACCTATCCTTCACTACTTTGCGAAGACTAGATAGAATATTTCTATTCTACAGTATTCGCAAATAGGGAATACCCAAAGAGAGAACCAATTCCAAACAGTCAATGTTCGGACAAACAATCAATCAATCAAATGAGGAATAAAATAGGCGCGACGGGTTACAACGGGGGCAAAAGCCTGCGCTACCTACCCTTCACTATCTGCAAAGGGAGAATACTCCTATCCTTCCCCGTTTGTAGACAGAGAATCTCACAGAACCAAACAATCAAATGCGTAATACTAGTATTTTCCAATGACAATCAAACAATCAATTCGCAATTCGTCGTGTTACACGACCTTACCCGGACCGCATGGACAGTTTCTCGTCTTCCGCTTCCAGCGCCTGATCGTCCTCTATTCTCCGTAATTGCTGTGGCACTCCTGATGGTTCCCAGTCAGGACCGTAGATCACTCGAGAGAGGTCTGCTCGGAACCAATGAAGTTCGGATGATCGGCTGCCAGACGAGGGTCTATCGGGCAGGTGCACTTCCCGATCGTTGCAGTCGTTCACTCTGTCGTTGGGACCTCTCCCACTGGATCCACGTGTCGCTGATGGGTCCCACGTTTCGGACGCCAATTGCGGAAAAAGGGTCAGGCGGATCAGGTCGATTACCCCTTTTCAAGGTTTGCCCGGCGCTAGCCGCTTCTCGCCCAACTCACGGTTACCAAATAAAGAGGCAGGCGCTGGAGACTGGAAGGCAGGAAACAGGAGTTTATTCCGACGGAGCAGAACACATCAGATCAGACAACAGGGTATCTTCTCGAGGTGCTCTAAACGCATCCTTGAGGCCTGGCCTCTTATACACAGGTTTATTGCTTTATTACATTTATGACATCCGTGGCATTGCTTTGAAGCATGGAAAAGGCATCTTTGGAATCCCCTGTTCAGGCCCGTTCCCACACATATCTACAGTAGGAGTCCCCACCCCAATCTCAGCATGATGGCTATCGCGCAGCTGGACATTCCGCTGGGAACAGGAATGCGGGCGATCGGTCGGATCTGGGGGTGTGAAGGCATTGATTAATCCCCGCTCCTTTGATGTGAGGCGGGGTCCTACTGTAGGGGCAGTAAACTGTATCTGCTGGGCTAGGTGGTGGCCTGGGAACAGGTCGGACAATCGGACAGGGAGGAAGAGGTTATCAAAGGAGCTTGTTCTATGAATGAGATGAAAGAGTGTGGGGGTTCAGCACGGGATGTGGCTCGGAGGAAGGGTCGCGCTGGAGGTGCGTTTATGGCCCAAGCAGGAGAGACCGGGGGCTGTCAGGGCGCGGGGGGATGCTTGCGAGGCCGGGGAGTGAGGGGGAGAGACGCGCTGGCTCTCGGCAGTGGGCAGAGAGGTCATGGCACACAAAATGGCTGCTGCTTACGCGCACACATAAGTTGGAAAAGTGACAAGGTGGCGCCGATAATGTTGATGCCGCAATCTAGATTTTAACACCTCCAACAGACCCTGTTATGCTGGTAAGCAAGGCTGCCCCACCTTGTGCCACTCCAGAACTTCTGTGTGGACTACTGGGGTCTGAACTCCATCCCGAAAACGGATGCACGCACCATCTGTCGAACTCGTAAGCTCATAGACATGCTGGCACAGCCAAGTTCCTCAGTACTTTTGATTTAACATCAGGGTACTAGCCGATTGCTCTGACTGAAACAGCAAAAGAGAGGTCTGCATTCTCAAGCCTAGGGGGGCGCTTTCAGTTTTGGGGAATACGCTTTGGTTGAAGAATGCCCCTGCCACCTTTCAGAGGTTGGTTAACAGGGTCCTAGCTGAGAGAGATGCATGCTGTGCAGGCTACCTGGATGACATAGTTGTCTACAGCTCCAGCTGGAAGGCACACCTGTATCACCTCCAGGAGGTGATTCAGGCACTGCAGCAGGTGGGCCTGACTATCAAGCCCAGTAAGTACCAGATAGGGATGGGTTCTGTGGTTTATCTGGCCACTAAGTACCAGATAGGGCACAGTTCCATGGTTTATCTGGAACACATAGTGGGCGGGAACACGGTGGCGCCCCTCTTAGGTTAACATTGGGATTACCTAATTACATCTTTAAGTGTAATTTCCAATGGGAAAGAGATGGAACAATTGCCAGGTTTGTTGTCTCTTGAATCATGATTTAAAATCCCAATCTATGGTGAAGTTGGAATTTAAATTGTAATTCTGAAAAAGCCACTTTCAGAAAGTCATCATGGGCTTTGTGTATTCCCTCTAGACAGCCAAACACAAAGGGAGCTTAGGTGTGACTGATGGGCCATCTACATCCTGATGGACCATCATGGGCAGAATGGGAGGGAGGAACTGACACTTAAACCTGAATAGGCTGTGTCCTGTCCCCCACACAAAGGGCTGCATACCCCCCTGTAGTGAGTCAGGGCAAGAAGGGCGGGGACTTGTCATGTCCTTAAGGCTAGTTCTGTCATGGATGCCCCCTTTTTACATACATTGTCCCATCCACAGGACAATAACTGTTCTGAACAGGTGACCTTTTACCTAGTAGCTTGCTCCCGTCTCTTCAACACCAGGCTCTTAGAATGTTATTGTACCTGACTTCCATAAACATGTCCTCAAGCACTGCATAATTATTCTGTATAAGGGTCACCACTTGTTTTCATCCCTGGCCAACAAGCCCGCTGTGCATTATCGCATTGTTTTAGAAAGACATTTATGATTGTTTTCAAAACATGTATGATTGTTTTCAAAACATATACTCTAGAAGAAACCCTGGAGTGACCACTCTAGTATACAAGACCCTTATTCCCCCCTGCAAATTAGAGGAGAACTCCTTCCACACTGACAAGGGCTCCTGCATGCTGAATCTTCGACAAGCTGTCTAACATCCCTTGCACAGGGTGTCATACTAGGAGCAGAGACGAGGTCTTTCATTTTCTACCATCAGGTGAGGGGTTTGGTTCTTCCCGATGGGATTCTTGGCTAAATACATATATATCTATACACATATACATGCTACACCTACTTATCTAGGCTAGGTACACTTAGGCAAATTACAGAGGGCGCGCATTATAGGAGTATGCAAGTGCTTCTGTCTTATCTGAACTGTGTATGTTCATCTTCTTAGCACTATGATGGAAATGTATCTACTTTTTACTATATTAGTAATTGTGATTTCTTTCACATGCTTCTTTCTCCTGATTGTTGCAGCAAATATGTTTTACACAAGACTGATGCTGGGGGCAGGGCCAGGCGACACAGTGTAATGGCTGCTTGATCGGCGAGCTCCGTCCTGAATTGTCTCCCCCACGTATATCCGCCAATGCTATCGAGGGCCCAAGCACATTTTCGTGTACCGGAAGGGACGCAGACCAGAACCAAGCCCCTACCACGCCGAACGGAGGTCGGGATCAAAAGTTATAACCCCCGTCAGGGAGAGGCCTTTGCTTCCGCTGAAGCCGGGACCTAGAGTTCTGGAGAATGCCGCATTGGAGGTGAGGAGAGGCGGCTGTATCTTGACCCCAGTACGGGGCCTCGTCAGGCGCACACAGTAAAGACCCCCCCACAGCGCAACGTCTCCTGGCGGATCCCTCCTGCATACCGGAGTGTATGCCAATCGCGGGGGAGCTGCCTGTGGGGATGAAGCTGCCAAGCAGGCCTCGGGGTGCCTGGGAACAGTGAAGGGGGCTAGTTGCCGGACTTCAACTTCGTCAAGGGGCAAGAGATCTTCCTGGAGCCAATGTGGGAACGGGGGAATAGTGCCCTGGATTGTGCTCTCGCCGTCCTATCTCCCCCTCCCCACATACTATAACTTAACAGCTGAAGAATTTGTAGCCCCCCCCTCTTCCTCATCTCCTCCCCCACAGGGGAACAACCTGGACCAATTGCGCAGGGTTCCATTTCGAGGCATAAAACCTTGGGGTGGGCAGGACCTGGGCAAAATTCGCTAAGCCTCTTGCTGGGGACTGATCCCCCCTCCTCTGCACTTTGTAGCCCCACTTCACTGAAACTCTGCAGGTCTATCTATAAGTCAGTGGTTTCTGGCACAGAGATCTCATGCTTGCACGCATACCTAGACCACCAGACGAGAAGGCCTGAATCTGACACAGTCCAGTTGGCTTACGATGCACTCCCGGGGGGCTTATTGTGGCCCGTGGCATGCTATATGGCGACCTCGGAGAGGTCAAGGCTTACAGGCCCCAAGGGCCACAAGATGGTCCAATTGAACAAACCTGACTGCTACACAGCCCCCAAAGACTCTCCCCAGGGCTCCCACTTGAAGAGCCGGATGATGGGCGACGCTGAACGAGAGAGCCAGGATTGTACGCTCAAAGATGTCATGAGACAATCGCAGGAATCAGAACCTCCTTGGAACATAAAATGGACACCCTTTCAATTGAAGTAAATCTCATTGGGGCTGATATTACTAAGGCCACTGAGAAGATCAAGCAGGTCGAAATCACCATGGCGAGTCTCGTGGACGATGTAACACACTTTCAAGGGAATGTATGTGACATACAGGCTTTTCGTAAATTCACAGAGCATAAGCTGGATGATTATGAATTACAAATGGGGGTGGGGTCGCACACTACTCACACACCGGCGGTGTAGCCCCTAAGGACTCTGGTCAATGTAGTAAAGTGTTCGCGATGCATCATCTTTCGATCTTCTGCTATCTTTGCTGTCTTCGCCATCCCTGGACACGTGTTTCGGGTATTACCCCTCATCAGCAGGGATAGGCCGTGTACTGGGGTTGCCGATGGCTGCCAATATCTGCCAGGTATAGTACCTCTCAGGCGCGTAGGTGCGGGATCCCAGGCTCGTCAGCCCACTGCTCACGGGAGCTTTAAAGTTACAAATGGGGGTGGGGTCGCACACTACTCACACACCGGCGGTTTCGCCCCTAAGGACTCTGGTCAATGTAGTAAAGTGTTCGCGATGCATCATCTTTCGATCTTCTGCTATCTTCGCTGTCTTCGCCATCCCTGGACACGTGTTTCGGGGTATTACCCCTCATCAGCAGGGATAGGCCGTGTACTGGGGTTGCCGATGGCTGCCAATATCTGCCAGGTATAGTACCTCTCAGGCGCGTAGGTGCGGGATCCCAGGCTCGTCAGCCCACTGCTCACGGGAGCTTTAAAGTTACAAATGGGGGTGGGGTCGCACACTACTCACACACCGGCGGTGTCGCCCCTAAGGACTCTGGTCAATGTAGTAAAGTGTTCGCGATGCATCATCTTTCGATCTTCTGCTATCTTCGCTGTCTTCGCCATCCCTGGACACGTGTTTCTGGGTATTACCCCTCATCAGCAGGGATAGGCCGTGTACTGGGGTTGTGAGTAGTGTGCGACCCCACCCCCATTTGAATGATGATGAATGTCGCCTCAGGAGAAACAACATACAAATTCTGGGAGTGCCTGAAAAAGCAGAGGGGCAAACTTCAGACCTCTTTGTGGAAGACCTCCTTCTGAAACACCTTCAGCCAAAAGGACTCAGTAAATTCTTCGTTGTGGAAAGAGAGCACCCTTGTGCCCGGAGGGCGGCCAAAGCCAGGAGCCCCTCCACGCTCCATGCTCGCTAGGGTATTAAACTTTAGAGACAGAGATGTAATCCTACAAAATGCCAGAATGACCTCCCCTCTCCAATATGACGATGCCAAAATTACCTTTTTTCCGTACTTTACGCAGAGGGTGCAGAGGCAGAGAAGGTCTTTCGTAACGGTGAAGAAGCGGCTCATAGACAGAGGATTCAAATACGCAATGCTCTTCCCGGCGAAATTAAGAGTAGAGGCAGGGGGTCGGAATTGGTTCTTTGAACTACCAGCGGCACGTCAGAGTGGCTTGACAGTCAGATAGAGCACGATCCTGGACAGTATGACCGTGGAGACCACTCGGGAGTTCGGCATGGAGACTGACAGGGGCTTTGAATACCGATTGTAATGCCTTTATGAGGACTGAGACACTGTTGGAGTCATGCATGTTTGTGATATTAGGGGGATTATCTCTGGGGTTGGGGCCCTTTCCGGCTAATTAATCAACATACAAGTAGGAAATGATTTACTTGATTTACGTGATTACAACTGTATTTGGGAGGGGGAAGGCAATGAGGGTGGCTATCGCACCCCAACTTCTTCTTTTTTTAGTTCAACAGTTGGGCGACAGGCCCTCTGCAAGTTTAAAATGGGCAGTTCAGCATCCAAAGTGCAGGGAGACAGGGTGGGGGCTAGTTGGGTATCGGGGTTGCACAGGGTTGGGGTTTGTGGTTTGTTTAAGAAGTGGTTTTATTCATTGACAATGCAGGCTGTTTTGGCTGTTACAGATGCAACACTTGTTATAGGCTATAATGTGTACAAAGATGTTAAAATATTAAGTTGGAATGTTAATGGGCTTGGAGACAAGATCAAGTGTAGTGTGGTTCTCCAACACATTAAACTGCTCGCTCCCGATGTAGTAATGCTTCAAGAAACACACTTGGTTGGGAACTCATGCAAAGCAATGCACATATACGGATACACAATATTAGCCCATGCTGGCTTCACCTCCAGTTCACACGGAGTTGGGATTATGATCAAGAAGTCATTCCCTCTCACGATGACCTCTACCTGGGTTGAGGATCAGGGTAGATACATTGGAGTAACCGGGACCTGGGAGGGCTATTCCATCCCACTCATGTAAATATATGTTCCACTGGGACTACAGGCCACTACATTGAAAGACCTAAGCGCTATATTGCTGGCGGTACCGGGTACCGGATGGTTTGCTCAACTCTGTAGTCTCCAGCAACCTGGATCACCACCCCCCTCCCCCCCGGGAGCTTGGACAGTCATCTAACTGGCTGTCAAACTTCCTCAATGCCATGGCTCATGCTAGTCTCTCTCGCAACAACTACATTATAGTCCCTGGACCTCAAATTGCCACCATTAATCCACAATATTTCCGAGACCCTAAAAGTCGTAAGGAACTTAACAAATCCATTGATAACTTTTTCCAGGAAAATGAGGGCACAGTGGACTCTCCTCAAATACTGTGGGAGGCCTATAAGACAGTAATCCGAGGGCAAGCCCTGTCCCTTATCTTAGGGGAGAAAAAAGAGGCACGCAAAGACATTTCAGACACCGAAGCAGAGATTTATCGGCTAAAGCAAGACATGGCAACAGACAACACACCTGAGGCGATCCACGCACTCCATCTTAAACAAGATGACTATAGGGCGTTGTAGCCTGAAAAGGGTAAGACCATGGGGAGGGACAAGCAGAGTAGACTCTATGATCTGGGTAACAAGGCAGGGAAACTAACAGCATGGCTTGATAGGATAGAGTGGGCGAATAGACTGGTCCCTGAGCTTTGTGACACAAAGTGGTCCCGTATGACAGACCCACAAGACATTGTTAATCATTTTTCGGACTACTTTCACAATATCTACACCTCAGTAACCCAATACAATGAAAATGATTCTACTGCACTCCTAAGAGATATCTCCCTCCCCACACTCCCGGCTGCGGACAGTCAATACCTTGACAGTGCCCTGAAAGTGGACAAAATATCTCTGGCAATACGCTCAATGCACTCAGGCATGGCGTTAGGCCCTAACGATATCTCTATTGAACTAAGGCCAGACAAGTTGGCTCCTTATCTAAAAGCTATATTCGAGCCGAGAGCGGGTACTGCTACCGATAGATCAGAGAATAGCCTCCAAAATTTCCATCCACAAAGAAGGTAAATCCAAAACTGAATGTAGTTCATATCGCCCAATTTCACTCCTTAATGTGAAACCCAAAATTTTAGCCAAACTTTTGGCTAATCGGTTAGTTAAAATTATAGGTGAACTAATACACCCAGACCAATCTGGCTTAATGGCGCACAGAAATGTAGCACTGAATATACGCAGGGTTCACAGTGTCATAGGCAGAGCGTCCACTATTCTAGAACAGGTTGCAATTGTCTCCTTGGATGCCACTATGGCATTCGATACCATAGAATAGCCCTATCTCTTTGCAATGCTTGTTAAGTTTGGGTTTGGGCCAGACTTTATCCAATGGGTACGTATTCTGTATAAAGAACCCATGGCACAGGTGGTAGTCAACAACAAAAAGTCTGCTACCTTTTAGCTTAGTCGGGGTACCCGCCAGGGGTGCCCCTTAATATTTGCCTTGACCCTGGAGCCTCTAGCAGCTAGGATCCAGAGGGATCCTGTAATCCGCATTTTGCTGTGGTCCCCAGACTAGGAAGACTGTATATCCCTTTAAGCGGACGATATTCTGTTGTACTTGACCTCCCCTAAAAGATCCCTGATTGCAGTGCTTGATATCTTAGCAATTTTTGGCAGGTACTCCGAATTTAGTATAAACTGGCAAAAGTCCCTCCTCTATGTTCTAAGGGGCGATCCACCCCAGATACCGCATGCGTGCCCACTACAAATCGCAGAGGAGAGTTTTAAATACCTGTGTATCTACAATTCCCTTGATCATTCGCTCCGATATACCCGCAATCTTGTCCCTCTGATGCAGAGACTCAACCGAGACATACTGCACTGGAAGTCGCTCCCTCTCTCACTATTGGGCAAAGCAGCTCTTTTTGAAATGATATTGTTACCCCGGTTTTTATATGTATTGCAAAACTCCCTTACCCGGTCCCTAATTCCTATTTTAAAGAAATTGAGGGTCTACAGTGGGACCTCTTATGGGCAGGAAAACCGTGAATTGCACTAAAAAAACTAACCCTCAATTGGTACGGTGGTGGAATTAGTCTGCCAGACATTGGAAAGTATTATTGGGCATCACATTTAGCGGCGGTCAACCATGGTATCTATGGCAGACCGAATGACCTGGGCTATAACATGGACAGATTGCTCCTCCCTGGGGGGGAACTACAACCTTATATTATATTCAAAACCAGGTAGATGTCCTCTTACGGGGAGTTGAGCTGGCGGATCCCCAGGTTGTATATACACTGTTTTGAGTATTACCATTGGTACACTGGCAGGTGAACAAAATTCGTATGTACTCTACCTTGGGTGTATGTTCCTCATTTGATATTGCGAATAAACTACAATGTATATATTTGGTATTGAGAGGTTTCATGTATTCAAGGTCTGGGTTGTGTGCCACTTATTGCGCTTTTGAAATTGTTGATTAGCTTATTCATTTGTATCTATGTACCAGACAGGTTGTTTCTTGTATTTACTGTGGTCTTCTTCCTCTGCTTCCCTGTCGGTGTATTTAGCATTACAGGGGCCCTTTCTCTTTTGGTAGCATCCCTGAGCGGAACTAACACCTCTCCTCAGCTGAATGGGGCATCCCCAAGCAGAACCGACGCACCGCAGCTGCTGCATGGATTGACCTTGTCGCAAAGACCCTCATTTCCCTCGCAGTCCTTGGTACCAACTCATCTCCTGACGATTTCGCACATCCACCGCTCAGGTCCTTATATCTCTCATTGGTGGCTGCCTCAACTATGATACAGGACTCTGGATCATAACCTCGCTGCTCCTCGGAACCGATGCAACCCCAACTGCACGTTGCATCCCTGACACCAGACTTCACAATGCAAGCCCCATAAAAGAGATCCTCGAAGGTAACACAACAGGGCCTTTCACCGTAGCCTTGCCACATCTTGGAATCCATCTATTGTTTTGGTTGTACGGTACATCATTGACACGGATTCATACAACACTCTGGAACCTGGATTTAGGGTACTCTATTCAGGGGGCCTATCTGGGTCTCTGTAGCCGGCCCCCACACCATTGAGGTTGGCCTGAACATGTGACTTTGTCCCGGTCCGGCATGACCAGATATCTCTAGTTGGTGCTTTGTGCTTTTATGGTGCAATTTTCACTACAAACTTTAAAATCCAGTATCTCCAGTTCTTTTGATTGAATGTTTGTTGTTTTGGTCTTGTATTATTTATTGGAAACTACTCTAGTTTCTACATTGGTTGTGGGCTCCTTTTGTGGAGTGTTGTCACTGTTTGAAGTGTTGCATACAAACTTTGCAGATTGCCTCTGAGTTAAGCTCTCCAGGTTCACTTGACAGGCCCAGAAGTGGTGAAGGACCAAAACAGGGAGTCTACCTACCTGGTGGCTCTCAAGACCCCTAGCACCTCTTAAAGGGTGCTCCAGGTAAACCGCCTCAAACCCGTATTTTAGAGGTTCGAAATGAGCATGCTCTTAGTGGGAGAGGAGGAGGAGAACGAGCCTTTCCTTGACCCCCTGTCTGTCCAGGAACACAATGGTGCCAAAATATGTCTACCTCTCACCTACACTGTCCCTAGAACAGCAGAGTGACTGTCACCAGTTACTGGAACAGTTTGCTTCTTTATTCTCCCTCACCCCTGGACTTCTGTGTGAACTACTGGGGTATGAACTCCATCCTGAAAATTGAACTATGGTAGAGATGTATCTACTGTTTACTATATTAGTAATTGTGATTTCTTTCACATGCTTCTGTCTCCTGAGTTCCGCAGCAAATATGTTTTACACAAGACTGATGATGGACCAATAAATACTAATTGAAACGTCCTAATCGCCATCCTGTATATTATCTGAGAATACGTGACCACGAGTTACTAGGCAAAAAGTACTGTACTGTTTTCCACGATCCCTGAGGAATCAGGGTTGTCATATTCAGTGGTTGCCAGAAACTACCTACACCACTTTAAGATACAGTGGGGTGGTAGTGGCACTGTAGAGCTAGCTGGTCTAATGACTGACGTATCCGTGGGTGTCCAGAATTGGTTTGGACACTTAGTGCCAGATGTAGGTAATTCTGAAAGACTGAGTCCTTAATAGCGAATTTTACCGAATCGCTATTAAGAAATCGGTATTTCAGATGTATGTAAAAAAATTGGTAAAAATTACCGATTCTGTACTAATCAGTCAAAATTTGCGATTTCGAATGAATCGGGAAAAATAATTACTGATTCCCCATTACCAAATCAGTATCACCGATTCCTTAATACCGATTCGGTAATTAGCGAATTGGCAATTTAAAAAATCGGTAATTGTCAAATCAGCTAATCCTGTGCTCCCTCATTACCTCACAACCAGGAAGTGGCCACACCCATGCAGCTGCACTGATCCTGAAAGCTGTTTGAGAGGCAGGGAGCACAGCAAACAAGCCAGGAGCAACCTTTCCAACTTTTTGCTGACAACACTGAGCAAATGTGGCCAACCAGGAGAGGGAGAAGGAGGCAGCTGAACGCAAAAGAAAACATAAAAACAGTGAGAAGGAGCTGGTGGTCCTTATTGAGGAAGTCACAAAGGACCACAATAAACTTTTTGGGAAACAGTCTTTGCACGTGCCTGAATCCAAGATGAGGCAGATATGGCTGGTCATCCAAGAAAAGATCAATGCCATTGGAGTAAACCAGCGCTCCATTGAGGAACCGTGCAAAGGAGAGGCTGGCAGAGAGAAAGAACCAAGCAAACCTGACAGGTGGAGAGAGAAACACAGCACCTGCACCAACTGCCCTAGATCTCCTGGTTGAGTCCACCCTCCAGCCGGAGAGTGTGAGTGGGATTGGGGATGCATACAGCTCAGTAAGAGCTGCCAACAAACAAGGTAAGATGAATGCACTGCATGCGGTGCCCCCCACTCCCTAACCCCAGTCCCCAATGAGGCATTGTGAATCCCACTCCTGTCCATGTTTTACTAAAAACCAGCAATGCATTATGGGAGATGTAGTCAGTAGTAACACATGTAAGTACAGTCAGTCCACTTAACCCAAAGGCATGTGACACGATTCAGCAATTAGCAAGCAGAGGACAGTCAGTTTGATTGGCATGCATGCCATTTATATTTACGTAAATGCTGCCAGATAAGTGAGCAAATGTACATTCTGTCTCCATAGGCGAGCCATTGCGCAGGGCTGCAGAGAGGAGCACAGGAAAGGTACCCAGGAGTGAGAGGACAAAGGAGGAGGAGGACCTGTCACCTGCAGGGCACACCACCCCACCACCACCACCATCACCACCACCACCACCATCACCACCATCACCACCACCACCAGCATCACCATCAACAGCATCAACACCGCCACCATCAATGCAGCCAGCACTGAGATCCAGGAGGCATTTAGTGGCCAGCCTCCAGCAGATGGAGGTGTCCGAGGAGGACAGCATGGGAGGCCAACAGTCCACGGTGGCTGAGGATGCCAACGGTGCAGGCTCACAGTCCCCCATCGAGTGCCCCCACACAGGTGCCAGACGCCGCAGGCCAAGGGCAGCCAGACCAGCTTCACAGGGCGAGGATCAGAGTGTGTTTGCCGGTCTTGATGGAACATGCTCAAGGTGCAGCGCCTGCAAGGCAAAGCGATAAGGTCAGTCCAGCGGCAGATGGTACAAATGAATGGGCACATGCTGCGAATCGAGAAGGGCATCAGTAGCATGAACAACACTGTGCATGAGGGCATGAGGGACATGTCCGAGGCAGTGAGGCTGCTGTGCAGCAAATCGGATGAGGACCGTTTGGCCAGGCTCAGGGAGAGGCAAAAACTTGACAACTATACCAAGGCGGTGAACCGCCTCTCCACTGCCACCTCTCTGCTCTGCAGGCGCTCGGTGGCCATGCAGGAGGAGATGGCCCACTGCAGCCATGATGTGGCGAGGGAGCTGGTCACGGTGACCAGTGCACTAGAAGTGCTA
The DNA here is from genome assembly GCF_964261635.1 of Lissotriton helveticus. Taxonomy (NCBI): domain Eukaryota; kingdom Metazoa; phylum Chordata; class Amphibia; order Caudata; family Salamandridae; genus Lissotriton; species Lissotriton helveticus. The sequence goes on along the minus strand of NC_136068.1, from coordinate 1,328,546,053 downwards.
CAGACAAACCAGGTTACCACTACAAGTGATGGGGGGATAGTGAAGAGGCTACTAGCCGCGGTAGCATCACGCCCCCATAACGGAGTCCAGGAGGCGCAGCGAAAGTCACAGCGCTGCCACAAGACAGACTGCCAGTGAGGACAGTGTGCCCAATGAACGCAGCAGTGCTACGCATGGGTGCAGGAAGTAATGCCAGCCATCACATGGTTTACCGAAATGGGTGATATAACCCTTTTTGGTTTTGTGATCTGCATTCAAATTTGGCCTGGCATGTGAAGCCCTTCATGTTGTGGTGGTGTGCTATGACAATTAAACACCGTCACTCACTTACAGTAACTGGCTGTGTCTCCTTACTTACTCAGAAATAGTTGCGTGTTATCTCTGCCCGTCTGTGTCTCCCATCTGGTGCTGCTGCCACACCTGCTGCACAGTGCTCTGGCTGTGGACAGTCCTCATCCTCGTCCTCAGAGTCAGGTAATTCCACTGCTGTTCCTTTCTTTGTGGCAAGGTTATGCAGCATGGCACATGTAGCTATTATTTTACAGCAGATGATGGGGAAGTACTGACGGGCACCTCCACTTTTGTGGAGGCAGCGGAACCTACTTTTTAGGAGTCCAAAGGTGCGCTCAACAATGTTGCGCGTGCTTTTATGTGCCACATTTAATCTCCTCTCACTTGGTGTGGATGGGTTGAGGTATGGAGTCAGGATAAATACCCGCACGGCATATGCGCTGTCACCTAAGTGAGAAAGGAAGTGCCAATAATAAGAGTCACCAACATATTCATCCAAGGTATACATCAGGGTGTGTCACATTGATTTACCTAACAGGTATCCTTCTCCAAATTCACCCCCAGCCAGACGTGTGTAGATCCCACTGTTCCTGAATATGTAGGAGTCATGGGTACTCCCTGGAAATTTGGCCACAATGTCAGTGATGATGTGGTCCGCATCGCATATCACCTGCACGTTGATGGAATGCGTAGATTTGCGGTTCCTGTATATATACTCTGTAGCTGCCGGTGGGCAGATTGGTATGTGTGTCCCATCAAGCACCCTTTTACATGTGGGAACTGTGCCTTTTGGTAAAAATCCAGCTTGGTCTTCTGCAGTTCCTCCTGTGTGCTGGGGAAGCGTATGTAGTGATGCATTCTTTGCATCATGGCATCCAGGAAATTGTTGAAGAAACGGGACAAGCAACTCTATGACACATCACCTGCCTCAGCTATCACCCCCTGGTAACTTCCTGATGCAAGTAGGTGCAGGTTTCAGAGCACCTGAACATGTGTTGGTATTGCGTGCGCCCTTGGTGTCTGATGCTCCAGGAGTGGGTGCAGGTCCCTTATCAGGTCTAGGATGGTTTGGGGGTGTAGCCTGTACCTCTCATGGATTTCAGCCTCAGTCAGTTGGAAGAGTGTAACGCGCAGTCTGTACATGCGCTCCTCCCATCTCCAGATCCTCAGTCCTGCTACTTGTGTTCACACTGTTGCATTTTGGGGCTGTTTAAATGCAGTGCTCCTGATTACCGCCTGCTTTGAGTCAGTGGTAATTAGCGACTCCTAAATACCAAAAATTCAAAAATTCGGTTTTACCGATTTTTGGTACATTGGATTTGCGATTATTTAAGGATTTCATATTTACTGCTTCGGTATTTAGGGGTTTCGGTGTCTGCTAATCGTATTTTAAGGAATTGATAACTGGTTTCCCTTATTTTTACCGATTCCTTATTTACGATTGCGTTCGGTGTTTCCTACATTGCACGTGGCTAAATATACCGGTCGGTAATGCTGAAATTCTGCGAATTTCGGCGTTACCGACCGGTATTCAGCCACCTACATCTGGCCCAAAGCCCTCAGTTTAGGCCATCCAAAATGCACAGGCTCTGGGGATTCCTAGGAACTACATGACAGACTCTATACACTTCAAAGGTCTCTCTTTGAAGTCGCTCCCACTTCAGAGGCACAACGGGGTATAAGTATTGGACCCCTGATGTCACTAACTCAGTACACTTCTGGACCTGTGGATACTCTGCCTCGCAAAAAGGTCTTCTGTACTGCTACAAGGACTGCCACAATGCTGGACTGCTATCCTGATGGACTCCTGTGCTGACCTGCTGACTTTTTGCCTGGCAGAGAGAAGGCCTGGACCTGCATATCTCCAACCCAGAATCAGAGTGACGCAAAGGGCTTGTCTGCTTGCCTCCTGTTTTGAAGTCTCAGGGACATTAAACACTTCCATATAGCCAAATGTTCATGTTTTTCAAAATCCGAAATCCAATCAAACAATTATTGATCCATACAGCCTATTGACTCAAACAGCCTACGCGTTTCATCCCCCTTGGGACATCATCCGGGCTCATATATTGTAAACCTTCAAAATATATAGGGAAAGTTGTCACTTATTCTTCCTTATCTTCGTGGTAAAATTTGCCTTCTCCGAATTTTTAAGCGAAATCTTATACGAACAACGTACTTCTATCTTCATAACACATATTTAGAAGTGTTTGCCTCATCTCCAATAGTTTTCAAATCTATGTCCAGGTTCTTCTGCCTCCAAAGTAACAACACGTCGACAGCCGGTCCTGATAAATCTGCTGGATATTTTGAAGGTTTACAATATATGAGCCATGATGATGTCCCAATGGGGACGAAGCGCGTAGGCTGTTTGAGTCAATAGGCTGTATGGATCAATAATTGTTTGATTGGATTTTGAATTTTGAAAAATTTGAACATTTGCTATACGAATTAATGGTTACTTTGTTGGATTTTGGACTTCAAACATTCTTTTGAACTTTGAAAAAATCCTGGTCAATAAAGAAGCTGAAAAAGAAAGAAAAAACGGACTGCAATATTTGATTGTTTATTGTTGTAAAGTAAACGCTCCTTCTTTTATTGTTATACAAGTTAATTTATGGTGTATATCTGACTTACGCTGACTAGGATTCTAGTTCCGGCCTGCACAGGGTGCATACCTCTACCAACCTGCAACCCAATTTCTAACACCTTCCATTCCACTTGACTTAGAACACCTGTAAGTCTGCCTGCAAGCATGGAGTTTGAGCTCAACAACCTAGAGAGCTACACAATGTATAGCTCAAGGGAGTCTGCAGGGATATGGGGATTCCAGCAACCAAGAGCTTCAAGAAGCAGGAGCTCCAGGGGGGCTTTGGGCCTGGGAGGAGACCTGCCAGCTTGTACAAGCTGTAGTTCAGGAGCTGCAGGGGGATGAGGAATGGAGATGGAGGGGGGAGCAAAGGATTGAGGAAGAGGAGGGAGAAAACCTTCTGGTCATGGCTCTAAAGGAGAGAAAAGGGCCACAGAAGTGAGGTCTCCTGCCAGGTCTAGAGCAGGCAGCAGCACATCTTCCCGTAACCTGCCCCAGAGGAACTGGGGGACAGCAGACCTGAGATGAAGTTTCAACTGCAATTGGCCAAACTAAAATTGGAGGAGGCAGCTTCCCAGAGTGCTCCAGAGGAGAAAACAGTTGGGGCTGACAGGGCCATAGAGGAAAATAAACTTGCTCTGGAGGAGAAGCTGGACCCCATGGCCAAACAGCAATATTGGTGGCAGCATAATACAGTGTCCTGTAGAAACAGGAAAGTCCACATTCCTTAGGATCTCATGCCTAGCTTTGCTGTGGGGGGATGACATTGAAAGTGGTTCGAGGCTTATTGGATTGCCATAGAGATTCACAAGGTCCCTGAGAAGGATTGGGGAGCCAGGCTCTGGCAGAAAATCTTCAATGAAGGGAGGAATTCACTACTTGCCCAAGGGGAAGGCTGACTGGATGAGGTATTCACTCATGAAGAACACATTAGTCAAGAAGTATGGTTTTACCCCAGAGAAGTGTACAATGAAACTTAGGGACAAATTGAAACTGTCAGGTCAGTCTTGTTCAATTTTTTGGACTACTCCAAGAAGACACTGGATGGTTGGGTAGTAATGTTTGTATTTATGATGAGCTGTTCAATCTTATTCCCTGCGGGCACATGGTCAGTCAGTCAGTGGGCCCCTAGAGTCAATGCTTTTCAGAGCTGAGCCACCACCTTGTTGATTCTTATCTAATTGTCTCCAGTGACAATGACAAGTGGCAAACCTTTTGGAAGGCAGTTGAACTCCAGTCTCATATGGAGATGTTAGGATTGCCTAAATGGAGGTGAATGACCAGTCCGAGAGGACAGTCAAGAGGGAGCATGGAAGAATGGCACAGGTACCCACCAAATAGAGGAAGAGCAAGGGGTATGGGAAACCCACTCCTGAATCTCCAGCGATCCAGGAGGGGACTGAGCCTCAGGGTGATGTACCCAAATCCTACAGGGGAGGATATCGCTAACCTGGGGAACATAGCTGGCCTGCTGGCAAATGAAAGGGTGACCCTCCAGGGAGGATTCTGTAAAGCCCAGAAAGGATGCTCTACTATTTACTACCTACCACAGCAGGCTGAAGCCCAGGCAGCTGGCTACACCTCTGGAAATCACCTAATTCACTGAGAGAAGGGACTCCAGCATAGTAAACCCGAGTTTTCAGCGCCTTACACAATGCATATGTTGGTGGTCCCTCAGTGGTTTAGCACATGCCTACTGAGTCTGGCTGATGATATACCACTGGCAGGACATCTGGTACAAGGCAAAACCTTTGCCAGGCTTGTCAACCACTTTTACTAGCCCTGGATGCACATGAACTCAGATGAATTCGACAGGTCTTGTCCCACCTGCCAGGCTAGTGGGAAGTGAGGGGGAAACTGGAAGGCTCCCCTGGTTCCCCTTCCTGTCATTGGCAATCACTTTGAAAGGGCCGGCATGAACATTGTTGGACCTCTGTACTTCAAGACTGGCCTGGTTAACAGGTTCATTCAGGTCTTGGTCTTCGTGGACCACACCACATGGTACCCTTAGGCTATACCCCTGTGGATAGTGACTGCACCTGCAGTGGCCAGGGCACTAATTGGGTTATTTACCCAGTAGGTTGCTCTAAGGAAGTAGTATCTGACCGGGATACCAACTTCAGTGTACATGAAGTCAATGTGCTATGAGTGTGGAGTAACCTATAAGTTCTCCACAGCCTCTCATTCCCAAACCAATGGGTGTGTTGACTATCAGAGCCCTTCAGGCAGAAGCGTGACATTCACGTCTGTTGCTCCCCTACAGGGAGATGCCACAGAAGGCTTTGAGCTCCTTAATGGCCACCTTGTCAAAGAGTATTTTAGCCTTATGAAGGAATGGTGGGTACAAGCTCCCAGGAAAACTCCTCGAGAAGTAGTCAGCTACATCATGGCTCTCCGGACTCAGAGCCTGGAAACCAGATAAGAGGTCATGAAAATTTGGTATGACCAGAAGGCCACTCTGGTTGAGTTTCAGCCTAGTCAAAAAGTGTGGGTGATTGAATCAGAGGAGCCCCAAGCCTTGCAGTACTGCTGGTCAGGAACCTATGAGGTGAAGGAGCTCAAGCGGAAGGTTGTCTACTTGGTGGACCTGAAGACGCCCAGGTACCCTGTAATGTCAATCTCCTAAAGCTTTATTATTAGGGGTCCAAAGTCACCATGCTCCTGGCAACGGATGGTGGAGTGGAGAAGGAGAGTGAGCCTCTCTCTGAACTCCTGTCTTCGAAGGAGCAGGATGGGTCAGTGGAAGCTGTCAACCTCACCACTACCTTGATCAACAACAACAGACAGATATACTGCAGCCACTTGCTGGGGTAGTTTTCCTGCCTGTTATCGCTGGTCCCTGGGCTTATCCATCTGTGTACCCATGACTTTGACACCGGGGACTTCATGTCTGTGATGAATAAGATCTGCAGGCTTTCTTTGAAATTGAGAATCACCATCAAAGAGGAATTATCTAAGATGTTGGAACAAGGGGTGATTGAGCACTCCAACAACCCTTGGTCCAGACCATTGGAGTTGGTATCCGAGGCTGCCCAACCTGTGCTCCACACCAGAACTCCAGTTCTGTGTGGATTACAGAGGGCTTAACTTAGTCAGTAAGACTGACTCACACCCCATCCCCCGAGCCGATTTGCTCACAAATCAGTTGGGAGATAGCAAATTTCTGAGCACGTTTGATTTGATGTCCAGGTACTGGCATATTGCCTTAACTGACGGAACTAAGGCGAGGTCTCCTTTTTCTACCCTAGAGTACCACTTTCCATTCAAACTGATGCCACTTTGGTTAAAGAAGCTCCTGCTACCTTCCAGAGGTTGGTAAACAGAGGCCTCCCTGGGGTGAAACCTTTCAGTGCTGCCTATGTTGACAACATTTCATCTTTAGTTCTACCTAGGAGGACCACCTTTTCCACCTCCAGGAAGTGCTTCAGGCCCTGTAATAGGCAGACCTGACTATCAAGGTCAGCAAATTCCAGATAGGGCAGGGATTGGTGGTATGCTTTGTACAATAAGGTGCAGCCATTTTAGGCCAAAATACAAATCATCTTGGCTTGGGAGCCTCCCAAAGACCTAGACAGAGATGAGAGCCTCCCTTGGATTCACCAGATACTAGCGAAGATCTGTTATGGGGTACAGCAACATTGTTGCCCCCATTGAGAGATCTGACTTCCAAGAAGCAGCCCAGAAAGGTAATCTGGACAGAGGCGTACCAGAATGCTTTCAACACCTTGAAGGAGACCATGTGTACACCACCAGTGCTCAAGGCCCCTGACTTCTGTAAGCAATACATTGTTCAGAAAGGTGCCTCAGAGCTTGGCATAGAGTCTGTCCTCTCACAGCTAAATAAGCGGGCCTACACCAACTTGTAGGCTTCATTAGCAGAAGGCTACTTCCCAGTGAACAGAGGTGGAGTGCAATTAAAAGGGAAGCCTTTACAGTGGTCTTCTACTAATACACAATGAGGAGTGATCCTGTTAAGGAAGTATGGGGAGGAATCCATATATGGTACACACAAAAAGAACCCCTACACCATAGATTTTTTATATTTGTAAAGTCTATATAATTATTCAGAGCCCACCTTCATTTGCAATGGTAAACAGACATAATATCGATTCCAAAATATCGACTGGACATAATATCGAGTTCAAAATATAGACTGGACAAAATATCGACTGGACAGAATATAGACATCAAAAATATCATTTTTAAGGTAAGTAATGTAATATCGAATGTTAAAAAAATAGACAGTTAAAATATCGAAGTATATAATATAGGTAATTAAAAATGTCTAATTTTTAATAGTATCTATTTTTTTATAATGTTTTTATGTTATTATATGTGTGAAAATTGTGTATTTATGTCAAAATTAATTTTAAATAATGAAATTAGTTTTTATTTTTCTTGTGTAATTAAATTCTGTAGAGGGTTGTGGGTTTATAGGGGAATAGGGTCGGAAGTAATTTAATTATAATTAATTAAATATGTAAATTTATTTATTGGTATCATATTTTAATTAATTGTAATTAATGTATATTTGGTAATTAATTAAAATTTAATTGGCAATTAATTTTAATTAATGGAATAATTGCTATTTATGTTAATTTTACTAAATTATTTTCCGTAGCGGGTTGTGGGTTTATAGGGGAATTGGGTGGGAAGTAATTTAAATAAAATTAATTACATATGTTAAAAAATGTATTGGTATTTTTTTATAATTAATTGTTAATTAAAATTTTATGGGTAATTACTTAAATTTTAATTGGCAATTCATTTTATTTAATTGATTAATTGCTAATTATGTTAATTTTACTTATTTATTTTCAGTAGCGGGTTCTGGGTTTATAGAGGAATAGGGTGGGAAGTAATTTATTTATAATTAATTAAATAATTCAATTTATGTAATTGTATTTAAATTGAAATAATAGATAAATAATTTTAAATTGGTAATTAAATAATTTTAAATTTGTAATTAATTTGGATTAATAGGAAACAAATAGTAATAATTAATTTTAATTTGTAATTTTAATTGATTAATTGTTATATTAAAATAATTTGTTATAGATATTAATTTATATTTTTAAAATAATATATGTTGTATTTACTTTCCCTACTGTTGCACACTCTGGAGTGGGAATAGTCATTTTTACCCCTACGCTATCCAACGCTTTCCCTACTGTTGCACTCTTTGGAGTGGGAATAGTAATTTTTACCCCTACGCTATCCAATGTTTTCCCTACTGTTGCACTCTTTGGAGTGGGAATAGTAATTTTAACCCCTACGCTATCCAACGATTTCCCTACTGTTGCACTCTTTGGAGTGGGAATAGTAATTTTTACCCCTACGCTATCCAACGCTTTCCCTACTGTTGCACTCTTTGGAGTGGGAATAGTAATTTTTACCCCTACGCTATCCAACGCTTTCCCTACTGTTCCACTCACTGGAGTGGGAATAGTAATTTTAACCCCTACGCTATCCACGCTTTCCCTACTGTTGCACTCTTTGGAGTGGGAATAGTAATTTTTACCCCTACGCTATCCAACGCTTTCCCTACTGTTGCACTCACTGGAGTGGGAATAGTAATTTTTACCCCTACGCTATCCAATGCTTTCCCTACTGTTGCACCCACTGGAGTGGGAATAGTCATTTTTACCTCTACGCTATCCAACGCTTTCCCTACTGTCGCACCCACTGGAGTGGGAATAGTAATTTTTACCTCTACGCTATCCAACGCTTTCCCTACTGTTGCACCCATTGGAGTGGGAATAGTAATTTTTACCTCTACGCTATCCAACGCTTTCCCTACTGTTGCACCCACTGGAGTGGAAATAGTAATTTTTACCTCTACGCTATCCAACGCTTTCCCTACTGTTGCACTCTCTGGAGTGGGAATAGTAATTTTTACACTTACGCTATCCTACGGTAATAATATTGATTATTATTTCATTATATTATGTTACTATATATATATATGTTTTAATAAATATGATTGTAATTTTTTTTTATAACTTTCATTAATTATTTAAATATTATAAGGTAATTTAAGTATTTTTAAGTATATTTTAGTAATTAATTTTTAATATTAATTTAATTTAACACTGTTTTTAATAAAGTCGATCTTTTAATTAACTATATTTTTGTAAACCATATTTTGTACTCGATATTTTTGTACTTACCTGTTTGTAGATATAAACTCGATATTTTGTCTGTCTATATTTTGTCAACGATATTTTTTCAACTCGATATTATGTCCCTCGATATTATGTCAGTGATCCATTTGCAATATACCTTATATTACTCAAGAAATTACTTCAAGATTATCACACACCTGTATACTGACCTGGCAGTGCAAATCTTCTAAAGTCATTTTTCACTACTGTAAAACATATCTCACACATTCACTAACATGGGGTTGCCTTATTACATTTAATAAGTGATTCATTGTGTGTGGGAGCAGATAGAAATATGGTGCTTGCACTCAAATGAATTGTAATTTTAAACCTTCTTTAATGGTGAAGTTGTATTTTAATTCACAATTCTGAAAGTGCTATTTTCTTGGTCTAACCAGTTGTGCCTTCTGCCACTGTCCTGGGTCACATGACTGTGTATGTTTTTGCTGTTAGAAAAGTGTATTCCTCCCAGACAGTTTATACAAAAGGGTATAAGGTGTGAATGGATGGAATGGAACTGTTCACTGTCCCACTTACACTTGAAAGGGCTTGCAACCAGCACACTCAAAGGAACATGACACTAGTCTTTTGACACCCCAGACTTCTTGGAGCCTTGACAGGGGAAGGAAGGATCTTTCCAGAACCAGATGCGAGAGTAGTATAAATCCTCTTCAAAGGCAGGCACCAGGTGTAACTATTGGACCTCATCAGTACACTTCTGGACCTGTTGGCATCCCAGATGAAGTGCTGCCTTGTTCCCACAGAGGAATGCCATGCTGCTTGAGGTCTGCCTTGAGCCCTAGAGTCTAAAACACAGAAGGGAACCCCCACTGTTGCCACCACTTGCTGGGCCTGGAGGTTTCTATGTCGCAGAACTTGTGGGACTTATCTATACTTTTAGTACTCCAAAACCGCTCCCAGGATACTTGTTTCCGGTTCAGGGAAGACCTGACTTGGCAGTTCAGGCTGGACTGTTCCCAGGAGGCACAGGGTCAAGACTGATTTGCATATAGCTGGGTCTGAACCGAGGTGGGGAAGTGAGCTACAGAACAATGATGGATTCAACCCAGATCTGTGACTGGGGGTGAGTGTCTAAAAAGTTTCAGCGCTCTGTCCATCATCTCCTTGTGTTTGCCACTTATCTATACTCCCCAGCCATTACGCTTTTCTCCAATCCCACCCTTCCATTTATGCTTGAGGATGGCTTTTCTCCTTAGATCACTTTTGTAGTAGTGGGGATACTATGCCCCTTGATATTCTTATATATGCTCATCTACATGACATGGTAAACAAGACCATGCTGGAATTCCCGCTGGAGCAGCTGAAATCCTGCCCCTGACGCAACTTATTATGTGGTCGTATTCTACTGAATGAGTTTTGAAGCTGAATTTTTCTGCATGCAAACTGGTACTCTAATGAACTACATTATCCATGAACCACAACACACAAGTTATTGCATTACAAATGTCTGCACTGGGCATACATCACCCCACGGAAGCTATATAGAATCGACCTCTCCCTCTCATAACTGGCAATGCTTCAAGATGATGCAACTTTGCTTGGAAACTTTCCCCATCCAGATGTACTGGCAAAAGATCCTTCTTGTGATAGCCTATGTAACCAAACATTCACAGTCACCATACTCTCTGGTAAACCTTCTTGGCTACATTGGTGAGGTCCCATCGGGGTCCACCGCCTCACTGTGATGGCACTTCTACTCATCAAACGTAGAGTGGCTTTTCATTGGAGAGCCTGAGTCCCAACTGTCACTTACCGGCTCAATGGCATGGTGGTCTGCAATTACTGAGTTGAAACCTATAGCATCCTACAAACAACCACTTCCCAGCCACAAGATATATGGGGAACATACAGAACCTCCCTCCTCCACAAAGTACCTGACAGTCTCTAAGAACAAAGAAATGGAGAAGGACCTGCACAGCCTGTTGTGTCCAAAAGTTGATGCCTGAGTTAATGGTCTGTGGCGAGCTATCAGGGATGACGCTGTCTGGACCAATCAGCGTGGGCAATAACGACTAATACAAAGCTCCCTCTGTTAAGAGAGAGACTCCCCGGTGCTCAGCATATATATGACAATGAAGTCTAAAGGTTCAAACCAGTTTGTAAATGAAGTTAAATCCACCAGTAGGACAGGTTACTCTGGTTTATTAATCCATACTCATTGATTTCATGAGCAGTTAGAGATAAACTTGGAATATAGATTCAAAGTACATAATCCATGTCTGATATCATCCAATTTATACAATCCCAATCCCAATGCATTTCGGGCTAAGACGTAGCCCTTCCTCAGGGGAATGCTTTAAGAAAAGTACGAGGACACCCTCAATCTACAACCAGTTGAAGGCATCAGTGATGTCATCAGTGATGTCATTTGAGAAGTCATCAGTGATGTCACTGACCATGTCATGAATGATGTAATATGTGACATCATCAGCAGTGGATTGCGGGTGCGCGAGATATAATTAGTACAACTAACTATATAGGAGCAATTTCAATGGTTTTGTATGAGTGAAATGTCCAGCTAACTATAACACCCCTAAAACTTATAGTTTTTTGAGTGAATTTTAAATGTTTTTTAAATGCTAATTCCTAACTATATAAGGCCTGAAACCTATGGTTTTTTGAGTGAATTTCAAAGGTTTTTTAAATGCTAATTCCTAACTATATAAGGCCTAAAATCTATGTTTTTTTCAGTGAATTTGCAAGGTTTTTAAATGCTAATTCCTAACTATATAAGGCCTGAAACCTATGTTTTTTTCAGTGAATTTCAAAGGTTTTTTTAATGCTAATTCCTAACTATATAAGACCTGAAAGCCCACCAGGAACCAGGAATCTCCAGTATGTGCCAGGGGACTGCATTGCATAGAGGTGCAATGAAGCCACGCCCCTTTTTACAACTCTCTGCAACGCAGCCCCCGTGCATGTTTGAAGAGGGGAAACTATTTCCCGTTGCATACTGGGGGCCCCTGGGGGCCAACTAGCCCACCTGAAACCTCCAGTATGCGCCAGGGGGCTGCATTGCAGAGGTGTAATGAGGCTATGCCCCTTGTTACACCTCTCTGCAACGCAGCCCCCTGGCACGTTTGCAGAGGGGGAACTAATTCCCCTTGCGTACTGGGGGTCCCTGGGGGCCAACTAGCCCACCAGGAGCCTCCCATATGCGCCAGGGGGCTGCATTACAGAGAGGTGTATGGGGCCACACCCTTTTTTACACCTCTCTGCAACGCAGCCCCCGTGCATGTTTGAAGAGGGGGAACTAATTCCCCTTGCATACTGGGGGTCCCTGGGGGCCAACTAGCCCACCTGGAACCTCCAGTATGCGCCACGGGGCTGCATTGCACAGAGGTGTAATGAGGCTATGCCCCTTTTTACACCTCTCTACAACGCAGGCCACTGGCGCGTTTGCAGAGGGGGGACTAATTCCCCTTGCATACTGGGGGTCCACGGGTCATATCTACCCAAACGCCGATATTCCGAACGATTGAAAATAACTTTTCTTGAGAAACATTTGGATTTGGATTATCATGTCCTATACTTTGGAATTTTTGAAAGACTGACTTTGAGGATGCTATAAATTACTCAAGTCTGCCCGAATTGTGTGGGTAAAATTGATACCTAGTCACTTTGAATAAGAATGTACTTACGTCTCGTCTAACATTTGGAAAAAATATCTAGTTATATGACAACAGGATACCGACATAACTTGAAGGAAATAAGAACGCCCTGAAGAAGTTCTGTTGTACAGAACGAAACGGGTCGGCTGGCTGTGGTACATAAACTTAAGGAAAATGAAAGCATTTGAATATACACCAAGATTCAGCGCTTCAATAAGGACTCTATGTGATATGATTTGATTGGACTTATTGTGCAAGTGGTGCTGTGCCAAACTTTGGAATATTCTTCACTACTCTCTACTACTTACTCTCTATTACTCCACTACTCTCTAATACTCACTCTCTACTACTCATTCTCTACTACTCTACTACTCTACTACTCTCTCTCTACTACTCACTCCCTACTACTCACTATCTACTACTCTCTACTACTCACTCTCTACTACCCTCCACTCTACTACTCACTCTCTACTACTCTCTCTCTACTACTCACTCTTTACTACTCATTCTCTACTACGCTCTACTACTCACTCTCTACTACTCTCTCTCTACTACTCTCTACTACTCACTCTCTACTACTCACTCTACTACTCACTCTCTACTACTCTCTACTACTCACTCTCTACTACTCTCTCTCCACTACTCTCTACTACTCACTCTACTACTCACTCTCTACTATTCTCTCTCTCTGCAACTCACTCTCTACTACTCTCTACTACTCACTCACTACTACTCACTCTCTAATACTCTCTACTACTCACTCTTTACTACTCTCTACTACTCACTCTCTACTGCTCTCTACTACTCACTCTACTACTTACTCTCTACTACTCTCTACTACTTACTCTCTACTACTCACTCTCTACTACTCTCTACTACTCACTCTACGATTCACTCTACTACTCTCTACTACTCACTCTCTGCTACTCTCTCTACTACTCTCTACTACTCACTCTCTACTCTCTATTACTCACTCTCTACTCTCTACCTCTCTACCTCTCTCTACTTCTCTCTCTACTAGTCTCTTTCATTCTACCTCTACCTCTCTATCTCTACCTCTCTACCTCTACACCTCTACCTCTCTACCTCTCTCTACACGCACACATATACACATATATATATGCATATGCATTTATATATGCTAATCAACTTCTCCACACTAAGCAGCAAAAAGAAACCAAAGGACACTTCGGGATTTCGTGGAGGCTTTTAATTCTGGTTACAGCAGACCGGTTTCGGCGTTTAGCCTTTGTCAATGCTCCCAGAAATGCATGCTTGTCAGGTCTTGATGGGCTCCGCTAGAAATGCTTACAGAGGCCCCACCTGCTTCCGTTTCTGCCAGCCTGCGCCTATAGCGGGGACTACCAGTCCCACAATGCTGCATGTTGGCAGTCCGGTGTTGGGGGAAGCCGCTTCAGATATTCTTAATTTCTCCGCCTCTGCTCCCATTCTCTCAGCCCCTCAGCTTTCCTTGCGCACCAAATAGGAGACACCAATGGATTTTCAGCGTCTCACCTAGATCACCAGGCCCGCCGTACTTCAGCAGCTGTTTGGTTCAAGCTAAGCTTATGAGGCGGGTCACGGTCGTAGTCCAATGCCTTGGGTAAATTCGGTAGTTGCCCTTTTGTCCCGTGTCCTATGTGCATTTATATATATGTATGTGTATAGATATATATATATATATTACCTACTGGCGATAGCCAGTAGGTATATATAGTTAGGATTTTTTCTCTATGGGATTTCTGAAAATTCTATGTCTAATAACTTTGGCGTTTGTGGACGGAATTGGCAGAAATATTCTGTTTCTGAGCAGCCCCTGAAAATTTGGGGGGGTTTCGTCAAGGGGGGGCCGAGAAAAAAGGGGGGTCCCAAAACGCGTTTTTCCCATTCATTTTTCCATAGGGCGGTTGGACTCACTTTTAGCTCGAACGGCTGAATGGATTTACATGAAATTTGGCAAAATTGTAGATATGGTTTGCCCGACGTGCCTTTGCTATGTCTCAATATATGTGCTCCAGTGGATTTTGAGAAATTAACCTTTAAAAAAATATATATATCTGTAACAGCGCTCCGGTTAGCGCCCCGGTTCGCGTACCTGACGCGTAACGGAACTTCGCGAAGCGAAGCTGATTGGCTCTCCGGTGTCTGTCAACATTCTAAACAGTCCGGAGCGGCCGCCATCTTGTCTCTCGGTAGGATCAAGACAAGATGTGGTGAAAAACGAAGGGGGAAATGAAGGAAAGGGGGCAAGGTAGACCCCTCCTGAACCCCTAGGATTGATGAGGGGGATATTAAAGTGCCCCGCGGGGCAAAAAATAAAAAAAATAAATTTTTTTGCGATTTTTCGCAGTGGAGGCGCGTCCCGGTACGCGAACCGGGCAGCTCACCGGGCAGCTAACCGGGCAGCTAACCGGCAGCGTAGCTGTCAACATTGTAAACAGTCCGGAGCGGCCGCCATCTTGTTTCTCGGTAGGTTCGAGAGACAAGATGTGGTGAAAAATGAAGGGGGAAATGAAGGAAAGGGGGCAAGGTAAACCCCTCCTGACCCCCTAGGATTGATGAGGGGCATATTAAAGTCCCCCGTGGGGCAAAAAATAAAAAAAAGCTAACCGGCAGCGTAACGGGAGTCCGCCATCTTGTGTTTTTTGGAGCGTCCGGTTCGCGTACCGGGTAGCGTCCCGTTAAGCGTAACAAGGGGAAAACCAAGAGAAACAGTAAAAAAAAATTAAGGGAATAGATTTCCAGCAAACTTTGAAAAATTGTAGGGACTGTTTGTTTGATGTGCCTTTGCAAGGCCTCAAGATATGTGCACGTGTGGATTTTGTCTAATTAAGGTTAAAAAAAATATATATATCTGTAAGCGTGCTCCGGCGCGCTTACGTTACGGGTATTGTTTGCCCTGCAGAGCCGATACGTCACGGTTATGTGACGCGTCATGAGGCGTCTCACGTGGCTACGTGATACGTCACGTAATAAAGAATATATTTTACAGATATAGATATTAGCTTTTAAAAAACCAATGAAATTCACTGAAAAAACCATATGTTATAGACCATATATAGTTAAGAATTTGCATTTACAAAACCTTGAAAATTCACTGAAAAAACCATAGGTTAGAGACCATATATAGTTAGCTGGACATTTTATTGACATAAAACCAATGAAATTCCATATATAGTTAGTTGCACTAACTATATATCGCGCACCCGCAATCCACTGCTGATGATGTCACATATTACATCATTCATGACATGGTCAGTGACATCACTGATGACATCACTGATGACATCTCAAATGACATCACTGATGACATCACTGATGACATCTCAAATGACATCACTGATGACATCATGACACACCAATACCAGTTACTACATACGCACTCACCGATTCCTATGTCTACACACACATTCACTCATTCACCCATACAATCACTCATACATACAGTCACTCATTATTACAACACTATCATATGCACTCATACACCTATGCAGACACTCACACACTGCCACTCATCCATGGAGTTACTCACACACCTAGTCAGTCCTGTAAAGAATCAATCACACTTCGATTTCCTCATCTATATATTAAACACAGAACACCATACTTCAGTGACATCACTGATGACATCACTGATGACATCTCAAATGACATCACTGATGACATCACTGATGACATCTCAAATAACATCACTGATGACATCATGACACACCAATACCAGTTACTACATACGCACTCACTGATTCCTACGTCTACACACACATTCACTCATTCACCCATACAATCACTCATACATACAGTCACTCATTATTACAACACTATCATATGCACTCATACACCTATGCAGACACTCACACACTGCCACTCATCCATGGAGTTACTCACACACCTAGTCAGTCCTGTAAAGAATCAATCACACTTCGATTTCCTCATCTATACAGTTAAACACAGAACACCATACTTTTTCACACATATACTAACACATACTTACTCTCTTATACAATCACTGATACAAGTACTCATTGATATGCACAGAGTCACATACCTCCCAGCCAGCCACACACACACTCAGTCTCCCATACATCCACTCATTCTTCAATATGTAAAACATATTTAAACTTTACAAAAACACACAGACACTAGATGATGTCATCAGTGATGTCATCAGTGATGTCATTTGAGATGTCATCAGTGATGTCATCAGTGATGTCACTGACCATGTCATGAATGATATAATATGTGACATCATCAGCAGTGGATTGCGGGTGCGCGATATATAGTTAGTGCAACTAACTATATATGGAATTTCATTGGTTTTATGTCAATAAAATGTCCAGCTAACTATATATGGTCTCTAACCTATGGTTTTTTCAGTGAATATATATATATATATACACATACATATATTTAATTTTCATTTACCTTGCTTTTAGTCGGTGTTGCGCTCCCTCGCCTGCACTATAATTGTACTTTCACCGCGTTTTGCGGGTCCCGGTTCCACATTAGGTTTGGCCGCCATCTTGGGTGAATCTTCTTCCACGCTTGGCCATTTGGGGGTAGCAGACCAGCTGTCATAAGGACAAGCTGACCTGCTTATAAAGCTTATAAGGCAGCCATTCTACGCGCAGCGTTTGCGCGCAGCATTTCGCTGTAGTGACGCCGGAGTCACGCCAGAGTCCAGCCCGTCTGCGCCCGTCAGCGTCCCGGAGGCGGCTGGAGGGGCGGGGGGCCTGGCTCAATTTGACTGACTTCATTCAGTGTCATTATGGTTTGCTATACATCTTCGGAGCTGCGGTCCTTACAAAAGGTATCGTGTGCTTGCCATAAAGTGTTTCCTGGCCGTTATAGGGGTAAGAGGAGATGCCCGGGTTGCGGCTGGTCGCCAGGCAACACTCCGTCCACACTATTTAATCGTGAGACGGACAGTGTGAAGCATCTCTGCCTGCTCTTAAACACCAGATCAGTGCGCAGCCATGCTCAGGAGCTTTTTGATCTCCTGACCATGGAAAAGCCTCTGTGTCTGATGCTGACTGAGACCTGGTCAGGAGCTTCTTCTAATCCCGATATTGTTTTAGCGATTCCCCCAGAATACAATATCTATAGGCAAGATAGATTGGAAGGGAGGGGCGGAGGTGTAGCACTCGTAGTGAATAAACCGGTCATCTGCTCAATTATTCCAACGGAGGCTATCACAGGGTCTGAATGTCTTGCCTTCTCCCTATCATTGGCGCCGCATCAATCTGTGACAGGCTGTTAGTCTACAGGCCCCCCGGCCCGGCTGGTTCTTTCATTGATGAGCTTCAGTCTGTTATGTCAGTGTTGGTCCTGAGAGCTGATCATTGCATCTTGGCTGGGGACTTTAATTTCCATATGGATGTGGGCTCTGACCCAGATGTGATTAAATTGACCAATATTACGGCCCCTCTGGGCCTGGTCCCCTTTCTCTTTGAACCAACGCATGATAAAGGCCACACTTTGGATCAGGTCTTCTCTACGGCCCCCATAGAGGTGACGGCACTTCTGCCGGTCCTCTGGACAGATCATCGGCTGGTCAATTTTCATGTACTGGGTACAAAGAAGCTTCCGAGCACTGCCCTCAGACAGCAGGGATTAGCGCCAAGGGCGTATCATCGGGTGACCCCAGAAATGCTGGCGCAGGCATCTTATGAGCATCCTTGCCCTCTCTCGGGGGAATTGGATAGAGACCTTGAGTCTCTGCAGGCGTGGCTTGTGGACAGGCTGAATGATCTTGCCCCTGCGATGGCCCCTCGCTCGTTATCCAAACGGGTTTCCGCCCCCTGGTTCACTGAAGCGCTGCTGGCCTCTCGCAGGTGGCTGAAAGGGCGTGGCGGGTTCAGTACGATTCTGACGCCAGGCTCGCTTATAGAACTATGGTTAAAGCCTATCATCGGGATATCCTCCTAGAGAAGAAAGGTTATTTTGCTAGGAGGGTTGAGGCTGCTTCTAATTCCTGCAAGGAGATCTTCACGATTGTTAGGGAATTTACGGCCCCACGGTCTAATGTGACCCAGACCGCCCCTACTGAGGCGTGGGTTTCTGATCTCGCCAACTTCTTTACTTCTAAGATTTAGCTGATTCAGGACTCTTTCCCATTGAAGCCGGTTGTAGTCTCTCCTTGTCCTGAGGACGGACCAGTTCTATCGGTCCCTCTAGGGTCAGTCCTGTCAGACTTTCCGCCTATTTCAGCTCCTTCGTCACTGACACTTATGGCCAATTTAAAATCGGGTTCGCCGCTGGACCCATGCCCGGCCAAATTTTGGCGAAGATGGCGGCAGTGGTAAATCCGTTGGCGAATCCCCTTCTCACTCTCTCCTTGAGTCAGGGGGTGGTCCCACAGGCCTGGAAGCAGGCAATGGTCATTCCCCTCCTTAAGAAGCCTGGTTTAGATCCCGTGGCTTTGGCTAATTATAGGCCTATTTCTCTCCTCCCTGCGCTGGCCAAAATCTTGGAGAAGCATGTGCACATTGTGATTTCCAAATTTTTAGAATCTCACGATCTGCTTCATTCTACTCAATCGGGCTTTCGCCCTAACCTTAGTACTGAGACGGCGCTTCTGGAGGTGTCTGAAGCCATCAAGGAGGCACTGGATTCGGGTGGCAGAGCCATGCTGGTTATGCTTGATTTGTCGGCAGCCTTCGACACCGTCCCCCACGAGGGTCTCCTCGCCAGACTTCATGAGATCGGTCTGAGGGGGACGGTGCTCAGCTGGTTTAGATCGTTTCTGGCTGGCCGTCGGCAAGCGGTCTGGGCCTCATCTAGCTCTGCCGAGATGCCGCCTTTGGGAGTCGGAGTCCCGCAGGGCTCTGTGCTGAGCCCGACTCTATTTAACATCTTTATGACCCCTCTGGCGGCATTGGCTGAGTCCTTCGGGGCCCAGATCGTATCCTATGCCGACGATACCCAGCTCCTCTTTACCCGCGGGAAAGGAGAGGATTTTGACGGAGAGAGTATCCGTGAGTGCCTTGGGGCTGTCTTTAAGTGGTTCCAGCTAAACAGCCTCAGGTGAAACTCAGATAAATCTGAGGTACTCTTCTTTGGCTGCCAATCCGACCCAGACTGGCAGGAATGGTGGCCCGCTGATATGTCTCCTCCAGCACGATCATCTCAGGTGGCTAAGAACCTAGGGATCAAGATAGACAACGGTCTGACTTTAAGATCTCAGATCCTTGCCCTTGCTGGCACCTGTTTTGGCCTCCTCAGGATGCTTCGGAAGTTTCTTCCTCTGCTCTCTGAGGACCATAGGAGGACTACGGTACAGGCCTTAATTAGCTCAAGATTGGACTACTCCAACGTCCTGTACCTTGGCCTGCCGGAATATCTCCTACAACGGCTGCAGGTGGTCCAGAATACGGCTGCGCGAGCCATCTTTGGCCTTCGCAGGCGAGCCAGAGTCTCCGGCCTCCTGCAGTCCCTCCATTGGCTGCCTATCCGGAAGCGGATAGTCTTCAAGGCCCTGACCCTGGCACACAAGGCTCTTTACGCCTCGGGGGCCAAATACCTTCAAAGGAGGCTTGCCTTTTACCGTCCGGCACGATCTCTGAGATCTGAATCGCTGTTCTTGGCCACGGTCCCTCGTGTGAAGAAGGCCCGCATTGGAGGCCGTTCTTTAAAGGCTGCGGGCTCCACAGCTCTGGAACACCTTGCCTGTGGCACTGCGCAGTACTTCGAACCTGCTGGCCTTTAGGAAGGGCCTTAAAACCTGGCTTTTTGCCCTTTAGTAGCCCCCTCTATTCTGCCGACTCCGGTTCTCTCTATCTTTGTGTTGTGTTTGTCTTCTCAGGCTGTCAATAAAGCGCCGGGACACTCTTTTTGAGTAGCCGTGCGCTATAAAAGACAAAATTAACATAACATAACATATATAATCTGCATATCTATATAAATACAAATATAAATGCATGCATACATATACATATATGCATACATATGCATGTTATTTACATGAAAGTTTTAAAAACACTAATAAAAGCAAAGCTAAAAAGCCACCTCATTACAAACAGAATGGCTTTAACTTAAACGAGGGCGAGATCTATTGCATTTTCAATGCTTGTTTACTTTGGTTCCATCAAGAAGGCATTCAGATGTGTCACATATTTGCCATAAATTCTGAATGTTAGCACTCTAGTTGCTCATTAGATCACTGTAGTAAAGCTACTGCTCACCAGGGAAGTCTGCTGCTGGTGTTCAAAGTGCATGTTTCAGTCTGCATGTCAGAATTGTTTTAATGAAATAGAAGAGGATTTGAGAAGTCACTCAAAATGTGCCCTAATTTTTCTTTCTGAAGCACTAATCATACTTTCTATGGCAAAATGAGCCCCCTCATTTTGTTCCTTTTTAAATTAAATGTTTTCAGACATACCACTTCATTCCAGTCAAGATGGCTTCTGGTGTGCCATACTTTTGTCATAAGTAAGACTGTTAGCGCTCTAGTTGTTCTTTAGAACACTCTGGGACATTCTGTCATTGGGCCATACTTGGGCTACATCTGGATGATATTTGGGCTACATTTGGGCTCTTTTGTCTCAAGTGGCCATCTTGGGAGACTGCATGTTAGAATTTTTTAATGAAATAGAAGAGGATTTGAGAAGTCACTCAAAATGTTCCCTAATTTTTCTTTCTGCAGCACTAATCATACTTTCTATGGCAAAATATACCCCCTCATTTTGTTCCTTTTTAAATTAAATATTTTAAGAGTTACCACTTTATTCCAATCAAGATGGCTTCAGGTGTGCCATACCTTTGTAATAAGTAGGACTGTTAGCGCTCTAGTTGTTCTTTAGAACACTCTGGGACATTATGTCATTGGGTTATACTTGGGCTACATCTGGGTGATATTTGGGCTACATTTGGGCTCTTTTGTCTCTGGTGGCCATCTTGGGAGACTGCATGTCAGAATTTTTTAATGAAATAGAAGAGGATTTGAGAAGTCACTCAAAATGTGCCCTAATTTTTCTTTCTGCAGCACTAATCACACTTTCTATGGCAAAATGAACCCCCTCATTTTGTTCCTTTTTAAATTAAATGTTTTCAGATTTACCACTTCATTCCAATCAAGATGGCTTCTGGTGTGCCATACGTTTGTCATAAGTAAGACTGTTAGCGCTCTAGTTGTTCTTTAGAACAATCTGGGACATTCTGTCATTGGGCTATACTTGGGCTACATCTGGGTGATATTTGGGCTACATTTGGACTCTTTTGTCTCTGGTGGCCATCTTGGGAGACTGCATGTCAGAATTTGTTATAACGAAATAGAATAGGATTTGACAAGTCACTCAAAATGTGCCCTAATTTTTCTTTCTGAAGCACTAATCATACTTTCTATGGCAAAATTAAACCCCTCATGTTGTTCCTTTTTAAATTAAATGTTTTCAGACTTACCACTTCATTCCAATCAAGATGGCTCCTGGTGTGCCATACTTTTGTCATAAGTAAGACTGTTAGCGCTCTAGTTGTTCTTTAGAACACTCTGGGACATTCTGTCATTGGGCTATACTTGGGCTTCATCTGGGTGATATTTGGGCTACATTTGGGCTCTTTTGTCTCTGGTGGCCATCTTGGGAGACTGCATGTCAGAATTTTTTAATGAAATAGAAGAGGATTTGAGAAGTCCCTCAAAATGTGCCCTAATTTTTCTTTCTGCGGCACTAATCATACTTTCTATGGCAAAATATACCCCCTCATTTTGTTCCTTTTTAAATTAAATATTTTAAGAGTTACCACTTTATTCCAATCAAGATGGCTTCAGGTGTGCCATACCTTTGTAATCAGTAGGACTGTTAGCGCTCTAGTTGTTCTTTAGAACACTGTAGGAGGCTGCAGTAGAACACAAAGGAATCAACTGACAGTCTCTGTCCTTGTTGGATGTACATGTTTTACTGAGAATGTCATACTTCACTCTCACATGACTGAGAAAGATAATGTGAATTTACAGAAAATATGCTTTCAGTTTAGCTTATAGATCCCCTTCCAAACCACTGTGGGAAAAGCATGAGATAATAGTTTTCTTTCAAACATGATTCATGATATCCCAGCAGAAGGCTTTTTCACATGGTAAAATCACCTTAGAACACACCACAATTCCTAAAATGAGTATGGTACCATCAACAAATGATTTATAAACGTAACTATTAACTACAATGCTTTTTAATGAGGTGCTATCATGTATATTGGTCCCAAGATGGCTGCCAACACTTCTTGGATGAAGTGCTGACAAGCCAATCAGATCTCACGATGAGATGTGTGGTTAGGCTCTGCCCAGATATATATATGCTTTTGAAGTTAATTTTCATAAAAACCACTGGAGCAATTTTCACCAAGTATAGAAAAGGCACTTCTGCGTACCAGTCCCTACAATTTTGCAAAGTTTGGTGTAGTTCCATTCAGAGGTTCGGGCTGTAGCCTTGTCGATTCGTCCTACGGAAATTAACATGGGGAAAACACGTTTTGGGACCCCCCTTTTTTCTCGCCCCCCCCCATGACGAATTCCCCCGAAACTTCCAGGGAAGAAGCGGAGTGGAGCTGGCCTAAATTTTGGAAAATTACACGCAAATTCCTCAACCGGCACCAAAGTTATTCCCAATAGAATGTTGGGGATTTCCTATGGTAGCTAGGTCCTAACTATATATACCTACTGGCTATCTCCAGTAGGTAATATATATATGCATATATATATATATATATATATATATATATATATATATATATATATATATATATATATATATATATATATATATATATATACAGACGGTATACATTTATAAATTTAAATTAATTTCTATGCATTATAAATTGATATTAATATGTATAAAAATAACATCTACTTATCTGCAAAGTAGAGGATTACAAAGGCATGAAATGGAAAGATACTCCTGATGTAATGACATTTGATGTAAATTATGCCTGGGTGAAATTTAATTACCCTGGAGTAATCGTAGTAGTTTCAGTAGCAGGTATTACGCTTCTGATGCAAAATTGCCATGGAGAAAGACCAGTCGTACAAATTCACGGCCACCCACATGCAAAAGGAAGATTGATCAATTTCCCACGGCCATCCACGAGCTCACGGGGCCGGGTGAAGGTGGCCCCCCGGTAAAGACCTGGCCGCTATCCTGCAGGCGATCAGCGGGTCATAGGCATCGGTGGAGGGAAAGATTGGGGAGGTCAGGGTGGACCTGTCCCTTATTCGGCAGAACCTACGCAACACCACTGCCCGCATCATGGAGACTGAATCATGCCTCTCCACGGCAGAAAACTGCATCCACTAATTAAAGGAACAGGTAGCCCACTTGAAATCTTATACCAAGTAGCTCCAAAGGCATGCAGAGGATTCTGAAAACCACTCATGCAGTAACAATCTCCACCTAGTGGGCTTCCTCGAAGGCGCTGAGCGAGAACAGGTGCCCACCTTCATCGTATCCTGGTTCTCCTCCTGTACTCCCAAGGACACAGTCTCCACATGGTTCACGGTAGAGAGAGCCCTCTGGTCCCTGGCACCCAGGTCACCACCTGGGGCCCGCATCGCCCCATCATACACTGCATCCTCAACTTCAAGGACAGGGACTCAATCCTGTGTGAGGCACGCTCCTTGGGACCCCTCAAGTTCCAAAACCACACTATTATGGCTTTCACCCATTACACTAAGGAGGTACAGGATCTGCGCCATTCTTACATGGATGTTAAAAAGAAACTGCGGACTCTTGGCCTTCAATACCAACTCCTAATCCTGGCCCGCCATCGTGTCATCTTTCAATGCAAGTCGCAGTTCTTTGAAGCGCCCCAGGCTGCCTGGACGTGGTTGATGGAGGAACGTCCCCTTGGGTCCCAGCAGAACTCGTCTCCCATGCCCCAAGGCCTCCAATCCACACGACCTCAATCCCCCAAGCAACAGCGCAGGAGGCATACACAATACTGCAGGAGGCGTTAGCCTCACAGAGAAGCACCCAGATCTTCGAGCCTGGCAGCTCATAGGCTTGGAGGATCTCCTAGTCCCCCGAGATCCTCCTCTCGCCACAGACATTACTCGACCAGCGGCTCATCTGGGGATCCTCTTTCATTGGGCCATCAGGGCTTGGCAGCCTGGAGTCGGACATGTCCCATAACCCAAAGATCTGAATACCCACAGAGAAGAGACCGTGGTCTGGGAGGATGGCGCCACCTCTCAGCTTGACGTACAGTCAGTAAGCTCCACACAGCAGAACTCAGTTGCAGGCAACTGCCTCCCGTGTCCACCGTGGGTGGAGGTCCCACCCGTGCTGTAAACTATGCACCCTGGAACATTACCTGCACCCTGTAATGATCTGTCTTTTCAAGCCGCACGGAACTGTAACATGGCCTTCCTAAAGACCTATCTGGTGGTGCCCTCACCGACCTAATGGCAATGTGCCAAGGCAGAGTTAGTGCTCCATTCCGTTTGTTTCTCTGCTGAGAGTCTGTACATCCATCTACAAGGAGGGGTCCTCCACGCAACCTAACCCAAGCGTTTTAGTTTGGTTCCTATTTTGCTGCTGTTGGGATGACAGATGCTTCTGTTCTTGAAGTATAGGGTGCGGGAGGGAGAGTGAAAGGGGTTGGGACTGTTGTGCCATTGTTAACGTTATTCTGATGTATTGTTTCACCAGCCTTATTGACTCACACTACGATATTCCCATGCACCACCTGCAAAGTGCAGTCATACTTGCGCTCCTGCACCTGCGCCAGACCCCATATGTACCCTCTGTTATCCAAGGGATGGTGAACAATCACTCCAACAAGTGGCCACCATGACCGACACAACCTTGGCGCACAGTTAGCCACTCGGATCCTATCTGTTCCCATATTGTAGAGATCCCCAGGTGACCGACTGGCACTGCCCCCAATGATTGATCAATCTTCCCTCAGCCATCTCCCTTCAACTCATACTAGGCTGGAGCCCGAGTAACTGCCCACCACCGATCATGATCAATCAATTCCAATCATTCCGGTTTTGTCTGTACCTAACCCTCAGCTTAATGATCACACCGCCCTTGCTAATGCTCCAACCTCACTATTAAAAGGATATGGAACTCCGCTAGTCCCAAATGCCCAACTTCCTCTCCAGGAACTACTCACCATCACCGTGGACCCCACAGGCTTACACCGAGACCACCCTTCGGCGCTCGCTTTCCCTACACACCCTTCACTCCTCGCCCAACACTCGGACTTGGCTTCACGCCTAGATGATATATCTCTACAGTTGCACCTTCTCACTTCTGAGCTACATGACCTGAAAGCCCTCGCAAATAATCTTTTCCCGTGATCAGCTTGTTGTGTGTCGATTCAGATACCGTATATAGATTTCCCGATTTATGCCCTTATATAGGTTCAATTCACATTGCCCTTATTTAGGCATAGAAATCCAGCCCTTATTTAGGCATTGCTCATGCTAACCAAATACAGGCATGGCCACCTACACCCGTTCATCTAGGTCACAACGAGTTCTTGGAAAATCAGACTCTTAAGCCTTTAGGACTTCCCCTTGCTTGGATATTGGTTTCTCCAAGAACTCATTTATTATGCATGAACATCTATTCCTTAGGGGTCCATTCATGACGTTCTTATGCCCGACTTCTACATCAATACTGGCATTCCTAAACACCTTCAAGGTATAAATATACCTTCACTTGCCATGGCAAACCACGGTTCGGTCCACGGTACGACTACCTACTTGCACAACGCGGCTCACCACGGCAAGTTCGGAAGGAAGTCAAGTCCCCAACTGACACACTGACCATATGCTGTCTTCCTCCTTGCAGAGAATCCAGCTCCAGTGTTTCTGACTCCCCTTGTGGGGTGTTAGAGATCGAGACACGGGAAAGAGATTCCAACCTCTCTCATTCTAAGGAATGGAGCAGACTGGAACCTAGAGGGACTCTTGGCAACTATAGCTAAACTAGACTATAACTAAACATCACATACTTCTTCCCTCGTACTGCACTTAGGTTAGGTACACTGGGGTAGGATTATTTTAGAAGCCCCAGATGAGTATTTTAGCCTGTGTTATTTATGTATGTATGTTTATGATTATATGTCATAGCTACAAACCATGCTATTACAGTATTATTTTATCTTACTGCAAATGCTGTACGTATTGTACTTCACATTCTGTCTTACGATTGTAGCGGTTCATATCTCTTGCATGAGAAATAAGACTGTTCAATAAACCCTTTTTATTGAAACGCCCGTCTATCTATTTGTGTGCAACTCTGTAGAAACGAAGCATGCATGATTGACTAAGTGAAAAGGTTATCTATTGTTTCCACGATTCTGAGATTGTTCAGACTGTAAGGGAAACAAAGTTGTCATGTTTATGCGGTTGTCAGAAACAAATCCCTTCTTGTTCATTCTAGAAGTTTCTAGTGACGTCTGAGTTAGCTGGCACACACAAGTAATTAAGTTTAATGCACTTGATAGAGACATACTGACCTCAGTCCTATGTCAAAACTATAGTGAATATTATTCCAATGCGCAGAGCCTATTAGGGATATAGGAACTACACTACATGGTGCTCAACGGTTTGGTAAGGCACTAATTTAATGCTTGATACTGAAGTAACTCAGTCATGCTTTTCTCAGAGACCCCTACTCATAAAACTCCATAAGGAGTGGGTAGGGATAATATCCGCCAAAGGTGATTAAGACGAAAATACTATGTATTAGCTGTTTGGTTTGTTCAACGTTGAAGGATACAGTGTTCCAAAATATTGTGCACCTTATCTTTGTTCCCTTAAAATTTGCTCTGCAATTTTCATTAAACAATGTCAAATAACAAGGGTTGTATGACGATCGTCGATGTCAATGTCATCGCGGCACTTCAAATCGCGGGCATTACATCGCATCGGTCGTCTCACCGGCCATTATGTCATCGCAAGCAGTTGCACAGGAAATTTATTTTATTTATTTATTTATTTTTGACATGTGTTGAGCGCACTGCTACCCCCGACGGGGGTGTCTCGGCGCTGAGAATTGCGAGCAGAGGGATAAAATCAGCAGCCAGAAAATAGAAAGGTCTTTAATTTGCCCCTGAATTGAGATTCGATGTCAATGAGACGCAGGCTGATGGGTAGTGAATTCCACAGTTTAGAAACCACCACTGCAAAAGGTCTACCGCCCTTTCTCACAAGGCGGAATCTGGGAGGGAGTAAGAGACGGAGGTGGTTAGATCTAAGGTTGAGAGACGATTGGACTAGTTTTAGTCTATGTCTAAGGTATCTGATGCCTTTTCCGTTCAGAGCCCTGAAAACTAGCACAAGGGCCTTCAATCTGACGCGAGCAGTGATAGGAAGCCAGTGCAACTTCCTCAAGTGGGGTGAGATGGAGTATCGGTAGGGGACTTTACAGATCAGCCTGGCTGCGGCGTTCTGCACGATCTGCAGCCTGTGTAGTAGGTAGGCAGGGAGTCCTACATACAGACTCTTCGCATAATCCAGGTGCGAAATGACCAGGGCGTGCGTCACTGTCTTCAGTGACTCAGTGGGGAGAAAAGGAGAGATTTCTTTTAACATGTGAAGTTTACCAAAACATGCCGAAGTGACTTTCTGGATCTGGGTTTTAAAAGATAATTCGTTATCGAATTGGACTCCAAGATTGCGTGCCACCTTTACCGGGGAGGGTGGCGGATTGAGTTCCGCAGGCCACCAGGTGGTAGGTGACATGGGAGTCGCTTGATTAAAAAACAACACCTCCGTTTTGTCTGTATTAAGTTTTAGCGTGTTCAGAGTCATCCAAGCTACAATATTGGAAAGACAGGTTCTAAAAATTTTAAAACCAAGGGGTGAGTGGTCTCTGATGGAAAAAATAAGCTGAGTATCATCAGCGTAGGAGACCACTCTAACCCCAGATGTCTCAATCACCTTTGCCAGGGGTGCGACATAAACATTAAAAAAAAGGGACTGAGGGCTGATCCTTGGGGCACCCCACAGCCAAGCGGTTTCTTGTCTTTAGACCAGAATGGTCGACACCATACTTGTTGTGTACGGTCCGTTAAAAAGGAGGTGATCCAGGCTAAAGGGGTATCACAGATTCCCATCTCGAGGAGTCTGTTCAGGAGGATGGCATGAGAGACCGTGTCGAAAGCTGCGGACAGGTCAAGGAGCACAAGCATGGCTACCTCTCCCCTGTCCACACTCTCCCGCACGGTCTCTGAAACCTCCAAAAGTGCTGTCTCAGTACTATACCCGGTCCTAAATCCGGATTGTGAATCATGTAGGAGATCATTGCTTTCTAAATAGTCGGAGAGTTGTTCTTGGACTATTTTTTCCAGGATTTTAGCTGGTTTTGGAAGCAGTGATATCGGGCGATAGTTACTGAGTACAGCAGGGTCAGCCTCTGGTTTTTTCAGGAGGGGGATAAGAATGGCCTGTTTCCATGTCTCCGGGAACTGACCTGATATGAGAGAGGAATTCCATATTGCTACGAGGGGTTGAATAATCGCAGGAGCAACTGAAGAAAAGACTTGAGCTGGCATAGGATCTAGGGGTGAACCCGATTTACACAGCTGAAGTTTATTCAATGCTGCGTCTAGGGTGATAGGTTTGAACGCGCTTAGCCTTATATCCTTAGCAGTAGTATGCATGGGAGGTGTGACCTCTTTGTCAGATCTATTCGCTACAGTGAAAGAAGCGTAGATGAGATTAATTTTCTCATGGAAAAAGTTCGACAAACCATCACAGAGTTCTTGGCAGGGCTCTGTCTTGTGCGCGAGGGCCGCAGGATTGGTGAAATCTTTCACAATCTGAGAGAGCACCTTGGCTGAATTATCTGCGGATTTAATTTTGCTGGCAAAATATTCTCTCCTAATACCTTGTTTGGTTTTGTGAATTTTTTTTAGCGCCACTCTATAAGTTGTTTTGGCAGTTAAATCGTAGGTGCGGTGCCAAGGGCGTTCTAACCTTTTACATTTGCTTTTTTCTTCCCATAACAACTGCGGCAATTTAATTGGATCGCGTGTCACATCGCCGATTTAACATCGCGCGACATGACAACGCGACGTTTGAGGCCACACAGTAAAACAAAATTCGGCTAATGGGTTTGTGGCGGGGTGGGGGTATATATTGTATTGCCCACCGTGTCTGCAGCCATTTGTGCCTGTGTCGTGACCACTTGTTTTTCGTGCCCTTCTGCACTCTGTTTCCCTCGTTGTTCGTGCCCTTTAGCCCTCTGTTTCCCTCATTGTTCGTGCCCTTTAGCCCTCTGTTTCACTCGTTTTTCGTGCCCTTCTGCACTGTTTCCCTTGTTGTTCGTGCCCTTTAGCCCTCTGTTTCACTCGTTTTTCGTGCCCTTCTGCCCTCTGTTTCACTCGTTTTTCATGCCCTTCTGCCCTCTGTTGCACTCTTTTTTCGTCGCCCTTCTGCCCTCTGTTTCAATTGTTTTCCCCTTTTTTTACGTGCCCTTCATTCATTGACAACTTTTTCACCCAGGTTAGCGGGAATGTGGAGTGAACATAAATCGGTTGCCTGGTTGGAATCAGCACAAGACCATCCTCTCATAAATATCCACTTCCTACAAATACACAGGCATTCGTGTAACACCTTAAACTTCTGACCTGCAAGTGTTTCCAGTGCTGAAAGTCCCAGACCTTGAACCAATCGCTTAACAGGCTAGTTTTCAGCTCCTTAAATCTACTCTGCCAAATGGGTTTGGGAACACTCCATTTTTCTGCCAAGGTGTCACTCCAGAACCATGCCCTTACTACCAAATTGGCTTGCTAAGTTGCTCGCTCCCCTAGATGCTGAGAACTTCACTTATTTCTGTGATGCTTACCCAGGTACCTACCTGGACAATGTTGCCCTAGGGACTGTGAGTTACATTGTGTGATTATTTGTACTTGCCTGCTAGGGTTATGAACTCTTTTCAGTAGCTACCCAGCCACTGCAATCTCCACCAATCTTTGTTTCCGCAATAGCAGACAACATAAAACACAATACATTTGTTATACAGAAATAAAAGATGAAAAATAGGATTAAAATGCGCCCACAATGACAATCTATAAAACAATAATTCATTAAATGAAGCTTGGTTCTATATATGACTGGCAAACACTATTTCTTCTATTTAATTCTGAATAAATTGGTTATTGCTCAGCATAACTGTCTCTATCCTTCATTCGCTATCCATTCAGCCATCCACCACCCAGCATCCATCCACACAGCCATCATCCATTCACCACACAGCATCCATACACGCACCCAGCTATTCATCCACCCAATCTACCCATCAACCCATGCATCCGCCATCCACCACACAGCTTCCATACACCCATACACCCATCCATGCATCATCCACCCACCATCCACCCATGCATCCACGCATCCATAGAGCCATCCATTCATCCATCCGCCATCCATTCATCCATCCACCCACACATCCACCCATCCTTCATTCATGCACCCATCCACCCAGTAGTGATAGGGACAGTTTGTTGATCCATCCACGCATCCATACAGCCATCCATCCATCCTCTATCCATTCAGCCATCCACCCACCCACCACACAGCATCCATCTACCCATACACCCATCCATGCACCCAGCACCCATACATGCATCCATCCACCCATACACGCCATCCATTCATCCATCCGCCATCCATTCATCCATCCATCCACCCACCCACACATCCATCCACCTAGCCTGTCATAACAAGGAAATATATAAAATAATAACCACGTTATCATTCGCCCGTTTCTGTTATGTTCTGTTTTTGTAAACTTCTTTCTCAGCACGTCTCAGCCCGTTTCCCGTTTCTGTTATGAAATATATAAAATAATAACAACGTTATCATTCGCCCGTTTCTGTTATGTTCTTTTATGGCACGGAAAAGCACATTTACTTTTGCGATGTAAAGGCATTTTAACATCGCATGCGTTGTAATTGCATGCGATGTCAATGCCATTGCCCCTTTGTTGCATGCGGACTAATAGGCTGCGATGTGACGACCATGCGATGTAAAAGTTGCGGTGCGATAGCACCGCGATGTATTTACATCGATGTCATGGGTGTTTCCCAATAACAAGACTAACACCGAAGCTGGTGGAACTGCGGCTGACCAAGCCGAAACAGCAGCTTTCAATTATACAGGTTTTAATGAAACAATGAGAATGCTATAATCATTCCTCCAAATTTAAGGAGAGCCATCACTTTAAAACTTATAAAACATGGCCCAACATCAAGAGGTGGTAGAGCAGTTTTTGTGATAGAGGCACATGAATATCATCAGACAAAGGTATTCTATTCATGGATAGTATTCCCAGATTCAAATCCAGTAACACATGTGTTTCACTTCTACAAAGAAGATGAACCACCTGAGGAATATATTCCCTTCGAGGATATTGAAATTCCACTCACATACCAGGAGCATAATCTCTGGTTTAAAGGCGACCTAAAACATTTAAATCACATTACATTACCAGGCTCGGTCCACTAGGTAGACCAGGAGACAGATGGCCGGTTTTAGCCGGCTATACACCACATTCAGACATTGAAGAAATGACAGATGTAGAATTACTGGCTCAACTCAAAGAGTTAATCAAAATTTATAGACAATTAGTCCAATAAGTCATGCGGACGCTCACAGTCCAACCACTATTAGTTATTCCACAACAAACCTCTCACCAGGGGAAAACACTAAAAATCACACCACAGACTTTACATGCAGTCATGGGTAAATTGCCCGCAAATCATGAACAAATTCCATTTTGAATAGCTCAAAAAAATGAATCAAATTGAAGCGGTATTTCCTAATACCAGCCCTTATGAGAAACATAGAATTCTAACAATCTGTTTACCAATGGGGATAACACCACATCTGGAAGACTGCACAACTTGGGGCACAGTCTCCGCTGCTATCTACACGAAAACACATGGTGTTCCGTCTATGGTAGTAATACCTGATGTCCTGAAACAGATTCAAAATGAATTCAGGGCAGAGCCTGCTCTGAATTTAGGTATGAAGTTACTGAAAAATGTGAACCAGGTCTCAACAATAATATTATCTAATATTAAAGGAGAGGCAGCATCAGTGGCAATCCGCCAGAAATTAAGGGAATTTGATGTAACAGAACAACCACAAGAACTAGCCAGAATAATTGAAAAGTCCTATGAAAAATTAGGCAGAGACTGTTTGGGTGGGAAACCAGTTAAACCACAACTGCCTGAAAGTCCTGAAAAGGCCTTTACTAAAAATAATCCTGCCTCTTCTAAAAAGAAGTGGGAAAATAATAAACAACATTCAAAAAAGAAAGATTCTAAATCCTTAGGTAGGTCTCCTCAAAGGGAGCCCTCTGAAAGGAGGTATAACCTCAGGAATAGGGATAATTTGAGAAAACCTGACAGGTATAAATATCCTGATACACGTTCCTCTCGTACCTTTCAGATATCGTCACAGACATCCGAAAGAAGAGGACGGTCAGATCAAAAAGAAGAACGCGTGGAGTTGATCAACATGTTCAGAAGAACAAAGCAAAACCTCAATTCTCCAAAACGAAGGTAGTAGGTCTAAAGATCAGACATGCCGAGGATTCTGACAACACAGCTCAGGAACGGAGAATGGGCTCAGACAATGTTGGACAGCGCAGTAGAAGTATCAATAGCTCAGACAGAACCTGAAGGGACTTCTGGAGACAGTGGACCTGAGTGAAGACATTCAAGTTGAAATTGCAGGCACAAGGGTTAGTTCTCCACAAAGGTTATATGAAATAACACTCCGGATGGAGGGAGACATACCAAGAAAAGTAAAAGCACTCTTTTGGGAGCGACTTTCAAAGGGTTATGATATACTTCTAGCAGAACGGGACTGGCCACCAGACTTTGTCAGGGAGTGCCCACATGGCGAAGACATCATTATGCCAGCCTTCTCCAACCATGTTCCAATGCATTTAAAATATATTTATAGCAGGAAATGGGCAGTTGCCCAAGCCTGAGCATTATAGAAAAATCATGTAGGATGGGATGAGGACTCACCTCACCACACAATCCAGTTAAAAAGTCAACCAACTGCACAAAGGCAGTATCTAATTAAGCAAGAAACTAAAAAACTGGTCAGGGAGATCTTAGATCAACTTGAATACCAAGGGGAGATTGAAATATGCACCTAATCAATGAACAATCCTTTGTTTCCTGTTTCCAAACCAGACAGTACATATCGTCTAGTTTTGGATTACAGACACCTAAACTCTTGTTGTAAAACATTTGCAGTGCAAAACGCACACAGTACAGCATTAATGAATAACATTATGCGTAAAACATGTAAAACCTCATTAGATATTTTTAGCGGTTTCTTTTGTCAAAACATTGCACCTGAAAGTTGGTATTTGATCGCTTTCTCAATAATGGGGACCCATCGTCAATTTTGACGTCTCCTTCAAGGATTCAAAATAGTCCATGGTTATTCTCAGCAAGGGTAGCACAGTTAATAAAAACTTATGATGACGAGTCATTGTCATATGTCGATGATATCTATCTGACAGACGATGACCTCAACAGACACTTGAACAGGGTGAACACCATTATACTGGGGTTCGCCTCGGGAGGGTATAAATTCAATTTTTTTTAAATTAAGAAATGCCCATCTCAATGTCCTTTTTCTAGGATATGAACTAGCAAGTGAAGGCAAAAGCCTTGCAGCCAACTTTTTAGAAAAATGTGCACTGCTCCAAACTCCAAAAATGCTGAAAGACTTGCAGTCAATTCTAGGTTTCCTGAATTTTGAAAGAACTTACATTGTAAACTACGCAGAAAGGGTTAAACCTCTCTACAAATTAATCAAACCTGATTTTAGAACAATAAATTGGACTAAGGAACACACAGAAATTTTGCTATCACTACAAACAGACATGTTAGCAACAAAACATTTACAAACACGTGTAAACGTACGCAACTTAGTGATCCAAATCATTCTGGGTCAATGCGGATTCACCTACTTAACTTTTAATGAAGGTGAAAAGGCTCCAATTGCATACAAATCACATTTGTACACAAAAGCAGAAATGAAATTTACATGAATAGAAAAAATTCTGACAGCAGTTCAAACTGCTGTAGCAAATGAAAGGGCTGTAACACAGGGGAAACGCATTATGGTCGTAACTCCAGGACCAGCCTTAGAGGCAGTTACAAAAGCTAGCATTCCGAATGCAAAAGCTTTACATCTAAGATGGATACAATGGGATAATTATCTTGCTGCAACTGATGTTGCATACGTTTTTGATCCTTATTTGAAAACACAAGCATTCCTGCAATACGAACACGAATGTCGTCTGCCTAATGAAATTCTACCTCGAGACTAGTATGAATGTATAATTTATACTGACCGATCAGCACAACCCGCTACGGAGGGTAAGCAAGCTTATAGTGCTGCATGCTCGATTGTTAAAGGTTGTATGCGCGATGGCAAATTCAGACCTATGGTCACAAAAACGCAATCTCAAGGAGATTGTACAGCTCAGCGAGCTGAACTACAAGCATTCATAATGACAGAATCAGAGGGCTCCTAAAGGTAGGGTGGATGCAGAGGAAGGCGGGGGAAGAGGCAGCTTGCTCACAAGTTTTGCGAAGCTTCAGAAACCAGGAAACAGCCGGGAGAACGGATTGCAGAGGCAACCACGAGGAAGCATGCACGAAGAGGACATCAACTGGAACAACACAGCAGCAACGAGGAAGTCCAGGAAAGGGAGCAGGAGTGCTCGGCAGCAGGAAAAAACAAATATTGTAGTGCTCCAGAGCCTTCCACACTCCACAGGTGCATATTTATGGCCCCAGTTCCCGGCATTTCCTGGTGTGCATCCTGCAGTTTCTCTGATTGGAGGATAGTCGTCAATGTCCTCCAATCAGAGAGCTCATTGAGATGCACTGTTCAGAATCCAAAACAAAGAGTAGACATTTTGGATTCCAGATTGAGGTAGCTCCAGACAGAAGTGCGACGGGAAGGCACGCCCCGTTTCTACAACTCCTCGTCCCCCCAAGGGGTCGCAGCCCACAGATTGTAGACCCTGCACTAGAGGAAGGATTAAATGCACAGCATCAGTTGGCGGCAGGAAAGGCAGCATGCCCTGACAAAATTCCTCTTAAATTGTACAAGGCACTCCAGTTAGAATTAGCTCCGTTTTTGTTAGATCTGTTTCTGGGAGTACAGCAGAACGTGTTTCACCTTCAATCTTGGGAAGGCGAGGATATTATCTTTTTTCCAAAGAAAGGCAAACCTCCAGATAATCCATCTTCATACTGATCTATTTCCCCCCTTCAACACAGACTCCAAGCTTTAACTCTTAAATCCTGGCGGTTCGCTTGGGGAGGATCATAGCCCATCTTGTCAAACCACATGTATTCATACCTGGTAGGGGAACTACTGATCATGTTTGGCATGCTATCTCCCTATTTGATAATGCAGAAATAACTGGCAGCCAGGTGGTTAAGATCCTCCTCAATGCAGAAAAAGCATTTGTCCGAGTATCATGGAGATATTTATGGGGAATTTTGGAGCAAAAGGGGTTTGGTCCACGTCTAATCACTGCTGTCAGGGCAATGTATTTTAACCAATATGCCAGGCTCCAAATGATGGGTAAAGAGTCGGGAAGAATAAAGGTGGCTAATGGGACAAGGCAGGGGTGTCCCTGCTGTCCAATTCTGTTTGCCCTTTATATTGACCCATTTTTTTAAACAAATCCTGCAAAGTCAGGTAATAAAGCCAGTTCAGATGAATGGTTATGATACAAAGGTATTGGCATATGCAGACAACATCACTATAGTGACTTCTGACCCTGGGATTGCAATAACTGAGGATAAAACACTGGCAGGGGAAAATGGGAGGAAGTCAGAGTATTTATTAAACAGGGAGAAAACGCAGATCATCTGCACTGAGAACATCATTTGTTTAGACACTCGGAGGACTGATACTGCTATGTATCTTGGAATTAGGATAAACCCTAAGGTAGCTACCATATGCCAAATCAATTTTGACCCTCTGATAAGTAAGATCTGCACTGGTTTAAGATGTATTAATGGGTTGCACCTATTGATAATCGGTAGATTCAACGTTCTTAAAATAGTAGTGCTGTGTAAGACTCTCTATCTGTTCCATTCTATTCCCTTGAGATCGAAGGCCCCATATTTAGGAAAATGGATTCTATCTTTATACATTTTATATGGCATTATATGAAGATAAGGAGATCTTTAAAACGTTTAACTCTTCTTCAGGAACAGGGTGGTTGGGCTGTTCCTAATCTCTTGTTTTATTATTGGTTGGCCCCCCTACAGCAAATGGGAGTCTTTTTCTAGCATAAAGTACGAACAGGGAGGATCGGAGACATGGCTTGGCCCCCCTACAATCTATGGACTCGAAATTGGTAAAGCAGCACGAGATGTTCTTCTCCTGCACCTTGAGGCAAGTTATTTTTTTAAAGTTTGGATGACTGTCTAATCACTACCTGGAGAGTCTGGAGTAAGGTGCGTAAATTGATGAAGATTCAAAGGTATAGAAGAATACACCTCTGTGGCAATCTTCGCTCTTTCTGTCCCTTTTTTTATGATGAAATGGTAAGGCAATGGGAACAATCTGATTTCATTAGGATAGGGGATATGTATTCGGGGGGGCAATTATATTCATTGTCAGCAGGACTTTGGAATAGCTGCCAGTTTTTCTTTTCAAATACACACAGGCAAAGGAATTTTGTAACCAATTTATGGCAGGCACATTTTCCCTGGAAAAAAATCCCCTCTTAGGCATAATAACTTGGCCTCATTGTAGGATAAGATACATTTATAAAATTCTACTGGATATAATACCGGATAACTTTAAGAAATATGAAGCTAATTGGGCCAGGAAGTTAGGGGAAGACACGCATTTATTCATATCAATCGAATTGGGAATGAAGATCTTTCTTTCATTTTATTTGAGGGCCCAGCAATATAAAACGGTCTTCAATATATATTTTACACTGGCTAAGCTATTCGGTTGGGGCAAAAGAGAAGACGATAAGTGAACATAGGTGCAGAGAGGGCCCGGCTGAGGTGGTGCACATGTTTTAAGGCTGTGAAAAATTACAACCTTTGAAGGATGGTATGGAGACTTTCTGGCGGAATTTGTTTGGGAGAGAGGGGTGTATTAGCCCATTCATGATGCTTCTTGAATATAATAACTGTCGTGAACAGGATTCGACTCAAATAAACATTATTTTTTATTTTGGCTGTAGTAGCTCGGCTATAGCAACAAGATTGAAAGACACCAGAGCCCACTATGTTACAGGCATGGTTGGAACAATTAATTGGTGTATATATAACCAAGAAAGAGCCCGATATAACTGTCAGGGTAGGCAGGATAAGAAGTGGGTCCAAACGATACTGGGATTACTTCATTTACTGGACTAGCTTCCCCCTGACGCCTAAGGAAGGAAAGGTCTAGCTTGGACTGGGTGCTCTCCCCCCCTTTTTTCTCTTCTTCCATGGTCCAGGTTTCAGGTCCCTTAAGTATTTTTTTGGGCGGGGGCTGCATTATTAAATGGTTCTAGTAGGTGTCAGCCTTATATCTAAGGATTGGTTGGCTCCGTGTTTTAACGATGTTATAAGGCCAAGCAAATTGGGAGGTTAGTTGTCTTTTATTAGTATTATGAATTTATATACTGAATATGATTATAATTGTCTTTTCATGCAAATGAAATTAATATATTTTCTATACTGTGTTCTATACTGTTGAAATGAAATGTGTTTGTAAGCCATAACTCTCTGGGAAATAAAAAAAAAAGGAAAATGATTCCTGAGGATATTAAGTCAATAGATGGTTCAAACTTACACTCAGACAGAGTTACATTTCCTTTGTATATGATTTCAATGATTTGCTTATTAGGTCAACCGAAGATAGATTAGGATCTCATAGGCACTAATTAACCTTACTAATTCCAGTATTGAATGGGACATTGGGACAGTTCAGTTGAAGTTGGATTATTTTCAGAATTGCTGTTTGGTTCTGTGCCCAACAAGAGAGAAATGTTATTCCAAGATTCTTTCAGGCGTGGTCATTTAGTTAGCTATGGGCTATGCTATTTCTTTACCTGATTACCAAGAATTTAGCATTATGTTTGACAAGCAAAAGGGAAATGGAATATCTCCACAAAGAAGTTAATCAAGTGTATGCTCTCATTAAGTCAGAGACAGAGTGTTCCCGCTAATAACTTTTATAGTTGTGCAGCAGTGACCTGCTTGTGTGCGCATTTGAGTGATACTAGCAAAAATGATACTACTTTCTATTGAGGCTAGAATGGACATCTACCCAAACAATTAAAAACTAAAGAGTGAATTGAAAGCGCATTTCCCTGCTAAATTGTTTAACAAGTATTGGCAATCCCAATAGGATTGGCTTTAATGTACTGCCACCTATACTTATACAGGAACACCACTCATCCTACACTCTCATAACACACTGATAATTTGCACTGAGGCACATTACTCACCCTGCACTCACAAAGCACACCACTCACCCTACACTTACAAAGATACACCACCTACCCTACATTCAAACACTTTGCTTACCCCAGCATAGATGAACTCATAAACACACCAAAACTCTGTATTCAGGCACATTATTCACTGTACACACACAAACATACACACACACAGACACAACATTCATTCCACTCACACAGATTCGACTCACCTTACACTGAAACATGTATGCCACTCATTCAATACCCCGCATGCAATCCCGCGTCACCCTGAACTCCCATCTCCCAATGAACACAACTCACCCTGCACTCACATTGCACACACTGCACTCATACAAGCAAACTGCTCATTTTATATTCACAAAGGTAGACCTTTACCACACACTCACTTTAAACACCATTCAACCTGCACTCAAAATACACTTTGCAAACAGACTAGGCACCTTTTATTCTCACACAGCCAGACTGCTTACTCTGCAATTATATAGACAATTGAAAATCATGGACGTTATTTGGGAGAGTCTGAGGTCGCAGCTACATAAATTGCGTGCGCTGTGCAGATGCGCCGCTGGCCAAAAGCCCGTCAGCATCCCGTAAGCGGCCAGCACCATGCATGCTGCCCGTTTTTTGCCAGAGCTGCCGAATGACTGCTTGACATTGAGCCGTGCAGAAATTATGACTATTGGCTCCCATATGAGAAAGTGTGGGCAACAATGGATGGTTTTGGGCAATATTCTCAGCACATGCCAGCAGTGCAACTTCTGTTTTAGGAAGAACTTGGGTTCTATCATTCCTGCCAATCGCATCCCTTCTGCCTCACAGAAATCCCTGTGCATATGAGCTGCCCTAATTAATGCCCGGTGCATGGTGAAACACGCCCCAGACATCTTCCAGCTGATGTCTGATAGTCAGTTAGATATATTTTTTATATCAGAGACATGGTTCAACTAATTTTTGGCACCAGCTATTGCTCTGGCCATCCCTGTAGGGTATAAAACAGCAAGGATAGACTGCAAAACAGGCAGAGGAGAAGCAGTTGTGGGGGAAGCCTTTGACTTCTCCCTCACCATATCCCCTCACTGTATGTTGGGGGCTTCCCTGATATATCATCCCCCTGGCCCTTCTGGCGCCTTTTTGAAGGCCTTAGATGAAGCTATTGTGCCAAGTGCTCTGCAATATTCGAATTTCTTACTTTCAGGGGACTACAACATCCATTTGGATTGTGTGGAGGCCACCGACACAAGGGAATTGAATGACTCTTTGAATCCTGCTCAACTGACCCATTGGGTTAACTTCCCATCCCATAGGGGGGCATATTTTAGATGCAGTCTGCTCCAACTTTCCTTTAGTTGTTCAGGAACCACTTCCTGCTCCCTGTCCGACCATTTCTTAATTCATTTTTTTGGACTATCCAGAAACCTTGCCATGAGGTCACTTAAGGATAGACCTCCCCAACGAATTGAGCCTGCTGCCCTGTGCAGAGTCCTGTCAGACACCCACCCTTCCACTTCTGAGGACTTGAATCACACTGTGGGAGGTTTTATTAATTAGATCTCATGGGCTGTGGAACACCTTTCCCCACCCCTGGTCATTAAGAAAGTAAGAACCAATCTGTCCAAACCATGGTTGTCTGATGAGCTCAAAGAGCTAAAGCAATCATGTAAAAAGCTGGAGCCCAGCGGGAGACAAGCTTACTGCCCACTGGCAAAAATAATACTAAGGAAATCCCAGAAAGATTACATGCTGCTATTAAGAAGGCCAAAGGCATCGCCGAGTCAAAAAACAACTCAAAAGAAATGTTTTGTATCGTCCAGAGTTTCCTGAAGCCTTGCGCGGAGCATATTGCCTTTCCTGCCTCTAACTCTTGGTGTAAGAAGATGTCCGGTTTCTTTAAATACAAGTGCAGGTGGAACAGTCCCGCTAGACTGCCCCGGACCCAGACTCAGCCCACACTTCCCTGACAGCTTTTACACCCATTCCTCTGTTGGATACATTGGCCATCCTCAAATCCCTTAAATCAGGTTCCCCAGCTGATCCTTGCTTAGCTAGGCAGTTACCAGCTGCAGCAGAGGTGGTTAACCCTGAAGTGATTAATATCATCAATTTATCGCTTCAAACCGCTAAGGTCCCACCAGAGTGCAAACAGGCAAAACTACCCCCCTGCTAAAAAAGCCTTCCTTAATCCCTTCTACACTAGCCAGCTACTGACCTTTCTCACTTCTCCCGGCTGTGGCGAAGGTGTCTGAGAAGGCAGTACACAAACAACTCTTCAAGTTTGTCGAGACTTCTGGTGCCCTCCACCCAGCCCAGTCGGGATTTAGGGCCACATATAGTACCGAGACTGACCTGGTCGAGATGTCGAAGGCTATTGCAGAATGCCTAGATTCAGGCGACAAAGCGGCCCTGATTTTACTGGACCTCTCTGCCGCCTTCGGCAGGGTGCCGCATCGCTAACTTTTGGCCTGTCTCTCCAATATCGGAATCTCTGGCTTTGTGTGGGATTGGATTGAATCCTTTCTAGAGAACAGAACACAGCAGGTATGGCTACCTCCATTTTCTTCAGCAACAAGAAAGGTGACCACAAGAGTCCCCCAAGGTTCAACTTTGAGCCTCCTTCTCTTCAACGAATACATCACGCCGTTCATCTATCTGGCGGAGAAGCTGGGTGAAAAGATCATAGCCTACGCAAATGATACCCAGCTCCTCTTTACATGGAAGGAAAATGATCTGTCCGCTGATTTAGCCAAAACCTGTCTTGCAGCAGTTTTTAAATGGCTAGCACAGGCTCAACTCAAATGCAATGAGGACAAGTCTGAGGTCCTCCTCTATGGGTCCTTCCCTCCGCACTTCAGGGACGACCTTTGGCCTGCGGGTTACCCCATGCCTATGTCAACAGGGAGTCCAGTGAATAATGTGGGGGTCTGGTTCAGTGAGCACCTCAGATTCTCACAGGAGATAAAAAAAACTGCCCTGAGTGTGCTTCGGCACACTTGAATTACTTAGGAAATTCTTGCCAGTGCTGCCTACATCAGCAAAGGAAATGGTGACCCATGCGCTCATCCTGTTGCGCATAGACTATGCCAATGCTTTATACATTGGTCTTCCCGGCTTACAGCTGAAAAAGTTACAGACCATCCAGAATGCGGCAGCAAGAGCGCTGGTGAGCATTACTGGTAGGTCTAGTACAAAGCAACATCTGGATTTGCCTTGGCTCCCGGTGGGACAGCGTGTCCTGTTTTAGGCTCGTGGGGCCTTGTACAAATCCAGCCCCCCCTATCTCAGGAGACGTTTTGACTTCTATGTGCCTCATAGACATTTACACTCAGCAGGGCAATGCCTCGCTGTTATCCCACGCTACTGCCTTGTTAGAACAGGGGGCAGCACCTTTTCATTCAAGGCGTCCAAAGCATGGAATGCCCTTCCCTACAAGCTGTGAAACATCCATGATCTTAGGCTGTTTAAAAAGCAGTTAAAAACCTTGCTCTTTAATTAACATCCAGCCTCAGTACACTCCCTTCTGTCTCCTTCAAATTGGCTTCCACGCCGGGACACTCTTGAGTATCTGTGCGCGCTATAAATGTTGTATAACATAACATAACATAGCTGTGACCTCTTGCTTGCTCCCTGCTACTTCTGGCACTTCCTTTGCGACCCCTGGCCTCAGAGGAGGATGCCTCAGGGAGGTTGAGCTTGTGCTGTAAAAGAACTGCAGAAAAATGCAAAAATGCAGTCACATAAGGAAAGACAAATAGATGGCCTACATTGGCTGATTTTTACAAAATGAACCAGAAAACTTGGATAAATTGTAGCTTCGCACCCTAAATTGTGTGATCTTTGGCAAATATTTTATTTTACCAAAACTTTTTTTTCTTCAATATTGAATATGCAAACACTTTCAAATATGTGAGTTCAGATGACCAGTTGTACAGAAATCTATTGATTTAATAGGCTACGTTTCTCTATAATAATCTTACCCACTTACAGGGGTTACAAACAACTTCTTGCCTCTTCGTTCACTAATGGTTCATGTTTGAAACTTATCACTTTTAATATGTACCTCTCAGTGCAGTGCTATAATGTGACTATTATGTAAAAGGTTCCACATGTTAACCTCTTGGGGGCCCATGACGAGCTGAGCTCGTCATGCAGCACGATGGCGCAGTGCTGATGATGAGCTGAGCTCATCATGACCGTTACGGAACACCCACGCGGGGATAATTCCCCTGCTGTGCTGGGCGTTCCATTGGAACGGGCGTGGTCGTGACGAGCTTAGCTCCTCATCAGCACAGCGCCACCGTGCTGCATGACGAGCCGAGCTCGTCATTAGCACCGCGGCACCGCGCGCGGCCCCCCTCCCCCCGGCGCCGTGAGGAAATTAGCACTGCAGCGAAGGGGTTAAACAAGTACAGGTTTTTGAATGCCAATGAGGCTTTATTATTTTTTAAATTATGTTTGTATATAAAGAAGAATATGTTGGCTTATTTAGTTTACATTAAGATTATAAGTAGAGAAATGTATGTTCCACCTAGCTGCGGACTTCATGTCTAGAAGGAGATTATTTTATGAGTGCTATATTTCCTTTTTTCATCTCTGCATTTCTCTACTGCCCCAAATACCTTAGCTTGAACAGAACACTGTTTACTTGGAACATCTGGGGCTTTTTTAATCAACATCTTCAAATACAAGCATGCCAATATAGTTTTACCAAAACAGCTTGTTTATTTGCCATGCTTTTATTATACAAACTGCAGTATCTGCGCAATCGTTCTGCCTTTTCACAATTGTAAAGTGTGTAAATCTTATGGGCTGCTGACAGTTTAAAAAATAGTTATTCTAAGAATTGTGGAGGGGCGGGGAAGTCGCACCTTAAACAATCATAGT
The DNA here is from genome assembly GCF_964261635.1 of Lissotriton helveticus. Classification (NCBI taxonomy): domain Eukaryota; kingdom Metazoa; phylum Chordata; class Amphibia; order Caudata; family Salamandridae; genus Lissotriton; species Lissotriton helveticus. The sequence continues at coordinate 1,328,502,036 of NC_136068.1, read as the reverse complement.
CAGGAGAGAGGAGGAAACATATCAAGAGCCTCTATTTGCCGTCATTAGCAGATCAGTGGGAGTTCTTCTTCTGTTAGCATTGGATCCATTTGTTTTGCACGCTCCTTAAGTATCCCTGCGCGGTAAAAAATCTCCAGTGAGCGGTCCCCCAGGTGCGCAGTTTAGAGGAGATATATAGATCCCAGACATTATTTGGCCCTTATTGCTGGGTCATCTCCAAACATTTTGCCTTCCTTCATCTACATTTCGCTGGACCTATGTTTGTTGGCCTTAGGACTCTGAGCACTTTACCACGGCCAACCAGTGGAAAAGTGCATGTGCATGTGTATAACATTGGCGTATACACTATTGGCATATTCAATTTACTCATATGTCCCCCGTAAAGTGTCACTACATGTGCCCAGGGCCTGTAAATTAAATGCTACTAGTGGGCATGCAGCGCTAATTATGTCACCCACTTAAATAGTCCTTTAAACGTGTCACAGGCATGCCATTGAAGGGCCTGTGTATCTATTTTTAAAGTTTAATTTTGACCCGGCAAAGGAAACCTTTTGCCAGGTCCAAACGTTCCTTTTTAATGCATATAACTCACCCCTTAGGTAGGCCCTGGAGCAAGGTTGAGTGCAATTTCCAAATGGAAAGCAATAACCACTTCAAGTTTGGTGACTCTGGAATCACAATTTAAAATCCTAACTTATGGAGGATTCAGATTTTAAATTGCATTTTCTGAAAATGTCTCTTTTAGAAAGTTGGTATTTTCTTGCCTTGGCCATTTGGTGCCTGCAGCCTGTCTCTAATCACATGACTAGGTGTTAGTTGGCAGTTGGGCCTTGTGTATTCCTCCTAGACTTCCACACTCAATGGGGAGCTTAGGTGTGACTGAATGTGCCATCACTGGCAGAATGGGGGGAGCTGGGCACAGTCCCACTAACACTTGAATAGGCTGCATCCTGTCTCCACAAAAAGAGCTTAAAAGACCTTGCATTGACACTTCGGATAGTTTGGAACAGGGGCAGGGGAGGCAGGACATTCCATACACTTCAAAGCCAGTGTCTAGAACCTTCTCCCACCTTCCAGAACCAGAGCACCAGTGTATAGAAGATGGACCTCATATGCAAGCTTTTCAGTACACTTCTGGACCTGTGGATACTCTACCAGGATGAAGGACTACTGTGATGCTACAAGAACTGCCTCTCTGCTAGACTCCTGCTTTGAAAGACTCCTGCCCTCTTGTGCTGACCTGCTGCCTGCTGCTCTCTTGCCTGGGTGAGAAGGACTGGACCTGCATATTTTGAATCCAGGTCCCAGAGTGACTCTAAGGGCTAGTTGGCTGGCCTCCTGATCAGAAGCCTCAGGGACATAACAGGCTTTCAGCAACCTAGAATCCATCACCTGGACTCTGCCACCTGTGAGCCCTGCCCTCCCAAGTGGTGCCAACCCAGTCCTGGATCCTTGAATGTGATCCTAATGATTCTTCTGGTAAGCCCAGCTGAAGTCTTTATCGGAACAGAAGGGAAGCGAAGCCCCGAAGGCCTTGCTGCACAGCTGCCAGCCTAATCGGAATAGACAGTGAGCAATTGCAAGCCCCTTAAAGCCTTGCCACACTGCTGCATCAGAATCAATGCATCAGAACCAACAGAAGGTGATGCAAGTGCCCCCAACCATCGCTGGACAGTTACTTAGAACCGATGCAAAGCACCACCACACACGGCAAAGCCTAGCCGCACAACTGCTCGAAACTGACACAAAGTGACTACAAGCCCCACAAAGCCTCACCGCGCAGCTCACTAGAACTGATGCAACACGACTCCAAACCCAAAAAGGCTTGCTGAACACCTTCCTCAGAACCGACACTGGGCAACCTGAGATCTCACAAAGCAATGATGTACAGGCAGCACACCAGGGTTTAGCCTACTGTGTTCAGCTGACCAGGGTGGGTCTCTGTTGTTGCCTGCGCTCCATCATGGACGGCCTGAACTTGTGACTTTGTCTCGATCCGGCACGACCAGATAACCACAGTTGGCGGTTTGCGCTTTTATTTGCTATTTTCACCACGGGCCATATGTAGGTAATCTACATTTACCGATTCTAAAATACAGAATTTTACTGATTCGGTATTTTAAGAATCGGTAAATGCTATGTAGGAAAAAATTCTGTACATTTTACGGAATCGGTAAAATTCGGTAATTACCGATTCGGTATTTACCGATTCGGTAATTCCCATTCATTCCTATGGGCCTGGAGGCCCATAGGAATGAATGAGAATTACCGATTTGGTAAATACCGAATCGGTAATAGGGGGAAGACTTACAAGGGTGGCAGGGTGTCACATTGACACCCTGTTGCACCCCTGAATAGTGCATGGGTGTACATGTGGCACTCATATATGCCCTAAGGTTATGTATGTCTGCCACATGGCACTTTTGGAAAAGTACAAATTTGCTTTTTCAAAGGTTTTTCGATATTTACCACCAACTTGTAGTTGGTGGTAAATAAGGAAACCTTAAATGAAAAATGCACTCACTTGAGTGCTCCCTACATTAAGGATTCAGTAATTTACCGAATCAGTATTTAAGAATTCGGTAATTTACCGATTCCTTCAATTACCATTCGGTAAATTACCGAATCCTTAAACCTGCCTCCTACATCTCAAATGCCCAATACCGGTCGTTAACAGCCGAAACTCGGTAATTTCAGCCGTTATCAACCGGTATTGGGCTACCTACATTTGGCCCCTAATTCTTTAAAATTGCATATCTCCAGTTTTAAGGATTGGATTTTTGTTGTTTTGGTGTTGTTTTATTCATTACAATTAGGCTCTATTTTTCTAACCCATTATGGGATCTTTTGTGTGGTGTTTTCACTGATTCACTGTTTGCAATGTTGCACAAATACTTCCCACATTGCCTCTAAGTTTATTCTGACTGCTCTATGCTTAGCTACCAGGGGGTTGACCACAGGTTAATTTGGGGTTTGCTTGCACCTTACCCTGAGTAGGATTGTGGTTGCTACTTGACTGCAGCTACCATCCCAGGCAACCAGTAACCCATTTTCTAACAATAATCAATCCACTTTTCAAAATTAAAACATACTATGTGCTCGTCCCAAATCATGATCCAATCTCAGCAAGCTAATGCCAAAAAGTGGCTCCCTCAAAACAGTCATTGACTGAAGAGCAGTGATCAAAAGAGCCTTTATGTTATGGTTTAGTTTGTTTGTTTTGGGGACATGAGCTCTAGCAGATGGCTAAAGCTGTCTAGAGTCAGACCGAAAACAGATACTGAAAACTATCTACTGGTCTGCAGAAGTGACCATGTGGTTTGTATTTCTCAGAACTGCTGCACACTTTGTTTGTTTGAAACACTACACCTATCACATTAGTTTCCATACACAACACTGCAACCACATCCTATGCAAACTCAACACTGGTCAAATAATTGTTATTATATCGTGAGAAATTCACAGTATTTTCAACAGATATATGCATGTTTTAATCAGGGACACTGTGAAATGAGGGAAAAGGGCAAATCTCAAAGAAACTGTATGAAGAAAGCAAAATAGACCAAAATTACAATAATACACTGGACCTGTGGATACTCCACGAGGACGAAGTAATATAGATTCTTCAATATCCACACTAATTATAAGTAAAGGACAGAAGTTTAATGAGAAATGTAAAACAAAACAGAGGCTGTAGCCTTACAGCTGGAGCCGCCTCGAAGCAAGGGAACCGGGTTCGAGTCTTGTCAACGACGATCAACATCCTGTGATTCTGGGCATATCACTTAATCTCCCAGTGCCTAACAAAAAAAATGAATGTGTCCATCTGTAACGAAACTGGTGCCTATGTAAAGCGCTCTAATGCCTGATATCTTCGGGTCTAGTTTGCGCAATATAAAACTCTAAAAAAAAATAATAATTGGATAATGGTTTCTAAAGTTACAACAAACAGAAATAGTACACCAATTGGTAAACAATTGTAAAAAGAAGTCAATTAAAATATTGACAGTCACTACTCAGTCAACTAGTTCTCTATTGTGCTGATTATTTAGTAGGGACTATGAAAATAAATTTGCATAATGGACATAATAGGATTATCTCATGACTTTTAGATTCAGGATCTCAGGACCCAATATAGTGACATTAACGTTTGAGCAATCTTTAAAGATTCCTCTGAAAGTAGATGGTTCTGCATTGTCTTTGGGGCTTGTATGTTTGCTCACACCCATGATTTATTTGCTATGATTTTTAGAAATCATCATAAAAAGATTTGTGTTGATCTAACTGATGCCTCCCAATTTAAGGTGATTTTTGGGTCTGTCATGACTGACTCTGCATAATCCTAGTGTTACTTGGGCAGCGATAAGACAAATTCATTGTGATCAATGTATGAATCATTGTTTGATGCTTTATATATTATCTCCACACTAAGGGTATGATTATAAAATTGATTTGGAACTGAGGTGTCTATATCTTGCAGTCATTTATATACACATATAGAATCAGAACATTTTACGCTCACTGTTGGGAGGAATTGTGTATTATTTTCATTCAACAACATGGGGCTTTTGAGTTACAATAATAATTAGGGTGGGTTAGTATGTAAGTATGAAACGAGTTTTCACAATTACGGTTTTCATTATAGATGGTTTAGTCACCTTTCTCATTTTATTGTAGTAACCCCTGACGAAGAGCCTGTTAAGGTTCGAAATGCATTGGGTGGATTGTCAATAACCTGCTCTACACGGATGCTTTGTGAACACGTGCCGCTTGTAAAAGTCAGGATGACGCCAGGTGGCATTTGAAAATGTCGAAAAAACAATCAAGTGGAAGTATGCCGTCTCTGCAGTGGCTTTATAAACATGGTGAAATATTTGGATGAATATGGATTCAAAGATTTGTTTCATGTGATGAAAATTCTGATACATTTCAAGATGTGATAGAGTTAAACTTACTGAAAGGGACTATCCCCTCATTTGGCAGTGTGGAGGAGGGATGCGTCATGAGACGTACCGCTTTCACATTTTCTAATGGCTGTGTGCTGGGACAGACCATGGCACACAGTATCCATGTATTTGATCACCAAGTCCAAATTGTGCTGTTATTCTTAGAACTGTTGACCATTTGCCTAAAACACAGCATTTTATTACGTTGACTGGGTTGCCCACTTACTAAGAGTTGGCACAAAATGTTACACCTAATATATTTTGAATATATGGTATGTCTCAAGTTTTGATAACAGACAGAGGGGTTGATTAAGAGTTTGGCAGTTTTATCACCATACCGTTGTGGCAGTGGTCCCCAGAAAACCGCCAGCCCTATTGCGATGCATGCAGCCTGAACCACTGATTGCGTTGATAGAGTGTGTTCCACCTGTGCCACCCAGGACTGCAATGTTGGTAAAACGTACTCCTTCACCATCAGGGCCACAGGTTCCAGCCAACCCAATTATGAAAACATAGTTGTACTGGTGGTCACCTAGCAGCTGTTCCCCGGCGGTGGTAAGTTGCCACTTTACGCTATCAGTAAAGCACCATAACAGTGGCCATTGGATAGATTAGAATACAACACATCTGATGTCCGTTGGACTGCAAATCACACTATAAAACACACCTCATTTCAGACTATGATCCTTTGCCACTCCACTGCAGCACAGCAAGTCAGAGCCCAATTTTTGGTGAGGATGGGCAGCCCTTTTTTCTCCATCCCTTTTACCACTCTCCACATACTTTTGTTGCACATTTTTCTCACATCCCTTGGTGTTATCTTTTCATTGTCACCTACTTTAATTTGTAGTTATGTTACGCCCAAAAAATCCATTTGTTTCAGAACTGAGTTGTCAGTCATTTTGGATAAAATCATATGAGTAGAGGCACAATTGTTTGGAGCCCTGGTCCAACATACAGCTCTCAGTAATAAAAGGGAAATGTGGTCCAGAATATTCAACAGAGTGAATGCTGTGGGCACCACCCTGTGCACACAAGAGGAAATTAGGAAGAGGTGGAGCAACCTGAGGGGAGAGGTGCATTCCTTGGCCTCCAAGAAACACCTGACTGTCCAGAAGATTGGCCTCGGTGTTCCCAGCACCCCCAATACATCTGTTTCCCTGGGAGGACAAGGTCTTGGGCATCCTACATTCTGAAGGCTTAACAGGAATACCTGGGGCAGTCGAGTCTGGTAAGTTACACCTCACTAACTGTCACAATACCTCAATGTCCTGTTTGCTCTCAACTCAGCTTTTACCAATGTGTTGTGTATCTACTTTCCTAACATGCAATACTCACAGTATCAGAGATGTTGGTTTGTCTGTGTCAATGTGTATTGTTGCATATAAGATCGCATGTATCAATCTCCATTACATGCCACATGTAGGAATGGTGTCTGTAAGTGTATTTCGATAAAAAAATAATTTAAGGACACATAATATATGTTAATATGTAAAAGCATGGTCCATTCCAACTGCAGTGTGACAACCTTTATGTTACACTAACCATTTTGCAAGTGCTGTTAAGTATAGATTGAAATGTCCACAACTACCATGAGGCCCTGTTTTTTTACTCAAAACTAGATGCTATTGTGATTTTGACCATTCTCACTTATCTGACTAATTACAACTGATATTCATGTCTCATGGAGTTAACCATTTTGCAATGGTTGGCAAGCAGACATTGAAATTACCTCAATTACCACAAGGCCATGTTTCTGTAACTCAAAGCAAGATGCATGTACACAATGTTTAGCTCAGGATCACAACCATGTCTGACCGACACATGCATATAAGTGCATTGTCATATAACATCTTTATTCCATTGTTCCAACAATAGGCTGAGATTATATCAGAAACATAGCAAATCATATATGACTCAAATATTTTGTGTCAGCGATCACATTTTCAGGTGCAGACCGTAACAACATTGAAGGAGGAGATACATCAGACAATTTCCTTATGAATAGGCAAAATAAAATTGGTCATTGCCATCAGCTGGAGACATATCGGCTACCACATCGCCCAATCCAGTGGGGAAACAGCCTTTACAACACGGTTGTTTCCACGCAGGTCCTTTACCACGCATCGGTTACCACGCACATATTGTTACCACGCATAACCTTCACCACGCAACCTACGTGGTGAGGGCATATGCTGGTAATAGTGGTAAAGGCACCTGCGTGGTCAACGCTATCGGCATCGTTAAGAGAAGCAAAGAGATCCTTCCGCTTCCTATATCAAGAGTTGCCTCATCGTCGTCCTGTTAAGGTAAGGAGGATTATTTTTGGGGTGGCTTTTGTTGCGGGTATTTTTTTGTGATTTGGGCAGGGGTCGGGTATTTTTTAAAAAGGCAGAAGGCTATGGGGGTGGCGCTGGTTTCTAGATTTCGGGCTTAGGAAAAAGGGCGGGGCAGTGGGGTGGTGCAGGAGTGTATTTTTAGGGATTAGGGCAGTGATCAGGTATTTTTAAAAAGGGGAAGGGCAGTGTGGGTCACGCTGGATTCTAAGTTTAGGCCTTAGGGAAGGGTTGTGGATTATTTTAAAAAAGGGCAGGGGCACTGGGGGTCGTGCAGTAGTGTATTTTTAGGGATTTGGCCAGTGGTTGGGCAATTTTAAAAGGGCTGGGGCGGTTTGGGTCACTCAGGGATCTAAATTTAGGCCTTAGGGCAGTGGTGGGTATTTTTAAAAAGGGCAGGGGAGGTGTTGGTCGCGCTGGGTTGTATATTTAGGCCTTATGGCGGGGTTGTGTATTTCTTTTTAAAAGGGCGGGTATTTTTAGGGATTACGGCAGTGGTTGGGTATTTTTAGGGATTACGGCAGTGGTTGGGTATTTTTGTAAAAAAAAGGGCAGGGGGCAGTGGGGTTTGCGCAGGGTTCTACAATAAGGTCTTAGGGCAGAGTCGGGTATTTATTTTAAAAGGGCAGGGTAGTAGGGGTCATTCAGGGGACTATTTTTAGGGATAAGGGTAGGGGTTGGGTATTTTAAAAAAGGGTCGGGTGGGGAAGGTTCACTGTCTGGCTTGAGGACTGAGAGCAGGACTTAGGGAACGTTTTTATCACGCATGGATCTTTACCATACATGCTTTACAACAAAATACATTGCAAAATCATGTGTGGTAAAGGCATTTGTGTTGTAACGCATGCATGGTAAATGCATGGGTTGCAACTGAATGCGTTGTTGCATCGTACATCCAATCCAGTGTTGCCGCATCTGTTGGAAAGTTACAACCAAAGGTCAGTGGTGAGCCACAAGCATCTTTGCCCTACAATGAGGAGACACATCAACAGCTTCATACATTTTACACACAATGAGGATTTAGCCAATGTCAAGGGAAATAAGCACGATTTGGCCCCACAACTACATTTTGTAGAAGCACATGATGGCGCATTTATTGCATTAGGACCACCACACGATAAGGAAGGATAAGGAACAAGTCCAATGTATTCATCATAACTTCCATCCTATCGCTGTGCAATCTGTCTTGGTGCAGGATTTGTACACCAAAGTCTATGACAGTCATACCCTAGATCAATCAAAACGAAAGAAAGTCCCTCTCGTGTCACTTATTCTAATAATATATTACATAGAATAGAGCTTTGCACCCTCGTACTCACTCTCACCTACAATATCTACACACTGAACTTCTTTATATGTACATTGTGAATGCAAAATAACCATTAGGTTATGTAGTGTGTGTAAAGCCCTAGATTATGCATGGTGTGTATGTAACCAACTATGCATTTGTGAAGTTCATGGTACTTGGGATATGGATAAAGCTATGGTAATGCTAAATGTGAAGACAACTGTATAGCCTTTACAGCATAACTTAAGTGCGTACTCTGTCTGGAGCAGATGAGGATATTGTTAGCTAACTGAAGAGTCCCACATATCACTCATCCACAATCTGGGCTATCCAAACAGCTGTCTGGGAGCTAGCAATAGCTCACAGGCCCCTTCAGAGTGCCACACAGGATGGAGGTCACTCATTGGATTGCCCCAAGCTAACCTTTTTCAATAGGAAATATTGGAAATGTGATGGTCATGTGACATCAGAATGCTCCGGCTGCAGAGAAAAAGGCCTGGCTATAAGCTGTGCACAGTCAGAACCATGAGCCAGGCTGGGGCTAGTCTCTGTGGCAATACAACTGATACACACATTTACATACCTGTTGACCAGTAGGTCCTTGGATGGTCACATATTGAGTTGTCACAAACATTACTCCCCTAGATTGTTATCACATGGACTATAATTGGAATGGTGATTGGAGTTACGCCTTGACCTGATACTTCAGTGCATTGACTTACATTTCCAAGGTGTGTGAGTTACTAATGACAGGCCCCTTACTACCATAGGTCTGCTTTTACTGTTCAATGAGTATTGCTTGCACTGTACAACCCAATCTCATATTTGACACATTACCAGTACAGATAGTTGGTCACTACATAACAGGTGTTGTATCAGTGAATCACCAGCGTTTATATATGCAACCAACCAACAGGACATACAATGGTATGTTGATGTCATCTCTGTAACAGTGCCACATATGGCAAAAGGTGTGTCCTGTGATGCTATCACATGTCACACATACCACATAACATGTAGTATGACATCCCATCTATGAGTACTCATGTCCACACATCCCCAGACAGCAAGCTTTCACTGGCACACAAGGCAGCCCTTTCATAGGGACCTTAGTCATAGGATGTAGTTGATTCTAGGGTACCAGGCTCTAGGGACCATAGCCATCAGGTCGATGGGCTTGGCTGTAAAAGTGTTAGTACAATAATGCAAAAGTTGGTTAGCCTTTAATAGGTCACATATTTTGTCTCAGATGTTGTAGCATATCACATCACAGTACATGTAAGATGGTCCTGGTCTTCATGATGTCGGTGGTCTGCCTTAGTCAGTTTGGGACATGCACAGGCATGAGGATAGTTGGAATGTTGATACAAATGTGTGTATCCATGTATTGGTAGTGCTCAGCGTGTGAAAATGACACAAGTTGCATGTTAGCGTTTGAGTACTGAGTGTGCTAAATGCATTTGCAATGTATCGCATCACAACTGATATACAAAAGGTTTCATTTACAATCTGTTTTTCCTCTCTTGTATCCATACAGGCCAACGCCCATCAAAAGCGGGACCTATGGAAGGGTATTGCCAGAAAAGTGGGAGCCTGAGGGTCTACAAGCAGCTCAGTGCCTATTAGAGTAAGAGGTGGGAGGACCTGAGTCGCTGGCCCTGGATGATCTTAGAGGTCCAGCTGGGGAACTCCTCCCTACGAGTGGGGAGTGTGCGCCAAACCCTGACCCCTCTAAAGGCCTGCATACTGGTGGTGGCCTATCCTGAGCAAAATGGGCAGTTGAGGGCCCAACAGCAGCTACAGGGGGTAAGTCCTGACAGAAATCTACATGTAACATTGCCATCTTTTTGTGGACACAGTCAGCCATTTCCTCATCAACATTGAGGGTGACTCATGTCCAACGCAATAGAAGAGTTGTCTATTTGCCCTGGAACAAAGCAGAGTCCGGGCAACTGCCAATTTTCTGACTTGACCAGACACATGGCTGACTAAAGGCATAGATTACCTAAAGTTGTTTGATGTTCTGAATGACAGTTGTCTCAAACAGCCCACTTGTCTTCCTTGTGTCATGACTGAAGCTCTCTCACTACGGTGTATCATGTGAAGGTGACCATCTTACATGTGACATAGCACAGTAATACAAGCGTGCAAACTTCACTGGTGCCATCAGTATTAGTGCTACATGTTGGCATGTGTACCTATCCCTTTTGTAGTTTCATCTCACTACTGTTTCATACCTGATATAAGTGTCTTTACAAGTTGATGTTTGATTCCATCACAAATGTGTGTGTAGGCTAATGAATATTTGGAACTTGCTATTTGTGATAGGTATACAGTTCATGTGTTACCACCAACAGGTCAGTATACACATTGGTGGGTGATTGACACATACCCCAAGCCATCACTGAATGTCATGGGTCAGGGCCAAATGAGGAAGCAATTAAGGACATGACAGGAGGACTTATAGTAATTTCTCACTGTTGGTCAGTTTCCGTGGCATAGATGTGGGAGTATCCACTTATGTGAAATGCACATGTCGATTTGGCAAGGTTAATTCACAGACTGGTGACATGCATCAGGGAGTGACATGCAGAAATGTAGAGAACATATGTGAGTATTTGTGTTTGCGATACAAAAAGGTACTGTGACATGCCTTCCCATTAGAACAAAAGTGAAACTACATCTTTCTGTCATGGAGATTATCTGAGCCTCAACAACCTTCAATGGTCATATGGCTTTTAGGTATGCAATGTAAAAATGGTGTCATCACCAGTACCACGCTGGATTGGGTATGCCCGTAGGCAAACTCTTATGCTGTGGATATTTGTTGCCAAATCTCCCAAAACTTTGGCCAGATTGTCTCCAGTCTACTTCTCTGTGACAATGACAATGACAATGGCACTTTATTTGTGTGATTAATAAAAACCAATACAAAAAAGGAAAAATCAAAATAAAAAGGATAATTAAAATTGAATTAAATAATAATGTATATATACGACTTAATCCTATAAGCACCATTTGGTGTTTTGTTTTCTAAGATGCAGTAAATGTTGTTCCTTTGGCTGCACCGGACAAGTATTTAGTGGGAGCCGGACTGCATAGGTCCTTCCTCCGGATGAATTCCATGCTGTGCCATGGTTGACCTGTCCATTAGGGCTTGTCGGGCATGATAGATGAACTTAGCAAAATTAGCCATGTGCTTCACTGCGTCCAGTAAATATAGCTGAAGGACTGCCTCCTTCTGCAGTCCATGTGCCCAGTTGGAGGAGAATGGGCCTTAGATGGATTCGACAGATTGACAACAGGGCTGGCCAGCATAGTAAGACGTAGGCCAGTGTTTCACGCTTGTAATGGCAGAGGCTACACTCCGTAATCGCTGGTCTTACTTTCACAGAAGGATACAGGTATTTTAAAGGCAGCACGTGTGATCTAGCTGCAAGAATCCTTTGTAGGGCTTGCCTCCCCACTGGCTGTGTGAGGTGTGGTTTGGGGCCATATAGTGTATGAAGGGAGCTTTGGGTCTCGTGGAAGCCTCTAGCTGTCAAAGCTTCACTATCCAGTTTTCGAGAGCATGATCTTACTTGCTTTTTTATTGATGTTTTAATAGTAGTATAATTAATTATATTGGGGTCCCAGTTCTCTGTAGCTAGGTTCAAGATGTCTTTGGCTGAGGCAAGACCGGTTGACCAAGGGTTGCCCGGGTTTTTAAATATTTTGTTTAAAACAAACTTCATTGAGTTCTCTGGGGCCACAGTGGTTAAGTAAAAGTATTTTGCCAGACTTGCGAGTTCTTCCAAAGATTGTCGGTAAAGGTTAAATTTCAAGCAAATTAGAGTGTTTCTTGTGCATGACGGAAGACAAAATAGTTTTTTGTAGGCTGCACAATTGATCTGTCCAAGGTCTTGCACCAATTTGCCTGGGAACGCCTGTATCGCGTAGTTGAGGGAAGGTAGTAATTTTGCCCTTAGTACTCGTTGGATAGCCGTGGTCGTTGGACTTTCCAAGCTGGCGTTAAGTTTACAGATGGAGTAAGTGACCATTTTGCCTTTCTGCTGGAGCTTATGTCGATGAGCCTGTGGCCTGCCTGTTTTGCTGAGCCATACTCCGAGATAATTGTACGATTGTGTGCTGGACAATGTTAATGGTCCCAGACTACATTTCATTAACTTCTTTTTTGGAAGACGGACAAAGATCACTATCTTAGATTTCGTTAGGTTTAAAACCAGCTTGTTTTTGGCATTATACTCTGCTAGTGCTGTTAGGCCTTTTTGAAGGCCAACTTTGGTATGGTCCAAGAGGACCAGGTCGTCTGCATACTGTATCAACTGGATTCTGGTTCCCCCAATCCTGGGAGTCGCCAGAGTTGCTCCGTGCAGTGCGTTGCCCAGATCTGCTGTGTATAGATTAAAAAGCAGCGGGGCAAGAACACAGCCCTGTTTTAAACCGTGATCTGTGCTGATTTTTTCTGCGGCTGTTTTGCACGAGAGTTTAACTCTTACCCATGTTTGCGTGTACAGTGATCTGATGGCTTGTAGTAGTTTCGGGCAGATATTCCAACAGGCCAATTTCTTCCATAGGATGTTTCAGTCTACCCCGGTCTACTTCTCTGTGCTACATGTGATACATAGAAAAGCTACTTAAGTACATCTTCAATTCGACTATCCTTACAGTGGACATATGAGGAAGAGTCAAATAGGAAGTGTCAACTGTGTGAAATGAGCATTTACACTTTTTTTGCTACTGCACATATTGCTGCACCATAGGTGTTTTAATTGACCATCATTTCATCATGATGTGATTTTAGGTATATAACCATTTGCTGAATAGTAGACCATGTCTGGAATCTGTTGAAAGTATTTTGTTATAGCCATCCTATTTGATGACATCAAGTCTCTTTTGTGTACTACAAGGACCAAGTATACAAGGTGCTCAAGTATCCTACTAGATACATGAGGATGGAGTTGAAACAAGTTCACCCATGCTATTGGAGCTGTTAATGGTTATGACTGTTTACAGGTCATGTAGCATGCATGCATGTGACCATGCTAATTTTGAAGCCACTATAGTTAACCTTGTCGCTGGAGTCATTGGAGCTATTGGTCAAGTATGTTCATGCAGATGCAATAACCCTTTTTTAAATGTATTTGCACCATCATCTCAAGCAAGCGGAAGAGACAGGGCCAACATCATTGGGGAAACAGCTGGCAAGAGTGGTTCTGGTCTTGACACAACAGACATCAAGGGGCCCAGTGGGTCAGGGGAGTGCCACGGAGGATGCAGACTCAACATCATCATCGGCAGAGTCAACCTCCAGTGGACACTCCCTAGTGATGGCAGAACACACAAGACCAGTTCCAACACCATCCTTGTCTGCCACCCACCCTTCCAGCTCCACCCTCACTGTTGCTCCCCAACCAGTTGGCCGGGCAAACTCCCCTAATAGGGGAGCCATCTCCTTTGCTCCAGGAACCTTAGCCCCTGCCCATGTCCCCCCCTGCCCTGAGGGAGGAGACTATTGACCTCATGAGGCACATCTTCGTAGGGTAGATGAAGCTACTGAATGTCATCCATGGGCAAGGCAGCCAACTGCAGCAAATGGTGGAAAAACTGTAAGGCATCCACAGTGCTATGTGTGGCCTACAATTATCTTTTCAGGCTCCGGCGTACTCACTCACTGTATCCTTCCACCCATCCCAAATTCTGCCCCTCCTCCTGCCCATCCCAACTCCCCATTCCCATGCCTGTCCAAAGCACACTCACACATACAGACATACCCATTTCAACAGCCCGAGCAGCACACGCAAACAGAAACACCACAAAACACAGAACCATGCAACCACTCACCTGACAGTTACCACCCCTCACCACCACCCCAGCATATCCCCGACACCACACCTGCACCCACTGACACATTAACACCCCCAGCAGACACCACACCCACACCACAGACACATCCACAGCCCCCAGCATACCTCCTGACAACACAGACACACCCACAGCCCCATCATTCCCACAGATACTTCGACATCCCATGCATACCCCCACACACCATGCCAATACCCACAGACACATCCACAACACCCAGCATACGCCAGTCATCAAACCTGCACCCACAGATACATCCACAACACCCAGCACACCCCAAGACACCACACCCATGGAGAGATCCACACACCTCAGCATACCCCTAGATACCACACCCATAACCAGGGAAACATGCACAACACCCAGCATACTCCCAGACACCACACCCGCACCCACAGACACATCCACAACACTCAGCTTGCCCAGCACCTCAACATCCCACCCCCCAAAAAATGCAAACGGCCATACTCACTCACACAACAAACACCTACAAAACACACCCCCAGATGTGCAAAAGGCACATCAGACCAACAGACAACCGCACCAACACACATGCACACACCTGACACTTCCACTCACTTTACCTCTTAACACCTACTCCCTCCTTAGCAGCCTACCAGTTTCCCCTGTGAGAGCCTGCTATTTGTCTTTGCCCTTACCCCGGTCACAGCTGAAACCCCCTCTCCCAAAGCCAAAAGTAGCCCTTCCACACCCCAACCCATCTCTTCCACATCCCAATCCACCCCTTACAAAACTGCCCCCCCCGCCTCATGAACCTAGAACCACTCCCGAGAAGAAAAAAATCCTCCCAAACCCAAGTCCACCCCTACCAAACCCAAGTCCACCCATCCCAAATCCAAGCCCACCACTCCGAAGTGACATCACTGCACTACACTGCCCACTAGATGCCCCTTTCTGGGGAGGTCCCCTGGCAGTGTTATTAAAGGCAAACATGCCACAGCACTGCAGGCCAGAGGACTTGAACTTTTCAGATGGACTGCCGTTTGCCTTTGTTTTTGTTGTGCTTCTTTTGAACTAATTGAGAGAGGTATCTCTATTGTGGTATAAAATCATTGTTATATTAACCAAGTTATTCCTGGCCTTGCATTTCATATAAAAACAGGACCTAACATGTAAGAAATGGGAGGTGTCACAAAGCGTATTTGATGTAATGTCAGTGAGGAGCTGGCATTGTTCCATCTGTATCCATGAGTATAAAATGTAGACACATTTGGAATTTGGAAGGGTGTGCCTGAGCAGTGCCAGTGACCTGGCCAAAGAGGGCATCATAGAGGTGAATGTAGATCATACGGGCAAAGCTGTTCCAAACAGGGACCCGCAAAATAGTTTGGGGCCACCTTAAGATGTCCCTGCCTGTGCATCTGTTAAATGGAATGTCAATGGAAACATGGTAGATTGTGACTTACCATCTGTTGCATCCACGACAGTGTTGGTTTTTAAATGTCATCAAGCAGCAGCGGCAGGACGTGTAAAATCGTCTCCATGGCGGCACAGGATTTATGAAGCAGAATTCAGGGGAATTTCAGCCCTTTCTGCCAGCTCAGCTGTGGAGGTTTGACCACCACAGTCACGTCCGCAGCTTCGTGCCGATTCAGTCTTTCGTCTATGAAGTCACATGCATCGTAATATGGTGTTCACACAGCCAACTGGGCGGCGATTAATCCAAAGCCGTTTTGACGGTGTTACCATAACCACCAAACTCATAATCAGGTGTTGAACAATAGTTCTGGTATCAAACGTTATTGCAAGAAGATGATTGCATTAAAACACTATAGTTAGCAGAATCAACCTATATTAAAGCTAAGCATCTGTTACAAGGACGTCACTGTTTTCTGTATGCATGACTATCAGCCTAGATTTTTGCCATTAGATATTCAGTCATATGCACCAGTTCCTTCAGTACATGGACATTAAACTGTACCTCAACGAATCCAAAAGTCTGCAAAAGAGGCTTTCTAGAGTTCTATGCTGACAGAAAAAAGAATTCCTTCAAAGAGCTTCCATTTGAAAAAAGATTTGAATTTACAACCCAAGTTTAATGGTTCATTTACCTGTGAAGAAATTGTGACTGCTGTAATGGTGCGATTAACATTGCCACAGTTTATGAAGTGTCATGCTGTGTTTCGTGCATTATCAGTAAAACCTTGCTCTGCAAAGGGACGTCTCGCTCCAAATCCTACTGCTAGTCAGGTGAATGCTGAAAATGAATACAAAAATAAATAAGATGTTAGATGCACAAATTGAAAACAATTGCCATATTTAGTTGATTGATAGAGGTGAGACCCTGAGGCGCGATCATGAGAGCTGACCTTTCATCTGCATGTGCCACATTTAACTATGATAGTCTATAGAAATCATTCAGCTAAGCCTGCACTAATGCTGTGGAGAAGTCCATCTGGCAAGGAGGTATTATCATGATCCGTTGCCAGGCAGGATTTGCCATGCGAACATGGAGACATGCTCCTCTGAACTGCTCAAGTCATCTGCTGCAGGGAAGATCAGTGGTACCCATGGAGTGTGGGCACCACTTAGTGTGAAGCTTCATAGCTGCAAAGCTTGCACCATGCAAGCCACAAGTTAAGACAAGGCAAACCTCATGCCTCAGAGTTCAAGGTGACAGTAACAAAACTTCCAATTTTGGCAGTCATGTAAGATCCACAGACTACAAGTTCCTTGTGTTTCAAAGAATTTCTTGATATGCAATTTAGTTAATTGTCGCCAGGAGATTGGAACTCATTCCCTTTACATCTGGAGTTGTGAGTGACTTATTGTAAACAGAGCGGTATCCTTGGAATAAACTTGATTCACAAAGGTAAACTTACACATTTGTGTTTGTTAGTGTTTTTTCAGCATTCACAAAACTGCATTGTAAGAGTAGGTTTATGAGTGCAGGGACTCCACAGTCGGGGCGGAGAACACTGCTCATAAAAAGATACGACAGGCCTATTTTAACTCCTGTAATCAAAGCAAATGTCGCAGTAAAATTGCACAAGTAGAATCTACGCAATAAAGAAATTGTGCAATCTTAACACAAACATAAACACAAACACATTCATACAATAGACATTCACTCTCAATGCTGTCAAACTGTAATTATCGAAATTCAGCTGAAAATAATGCTACTTGCTGCTTCAAAATCAGCCCTAAACTCACAAAATTATCTAAATACATTTTTCATAGCAGTATTCATGAAGTCCCTATAAGCTAATGAGGAACATACTGTAGCATTACAGATGAGCTGATTTACATGACATCAGTCTTACAGCTCCCAAAATTTAGATTCCAAGAGAATGTTGCAATGAAAACACAAGTCCAGGATGTCTGGTCACTCATTCACTTTGTCAGTATCGGCCCAATAATTCAAGCACCTACAGAGCTGATAGCAGTAAGCATAGAGTGGATTGGCAGTGGGAGAGAGATGGGGGTGGCTGCAGTGAGAGTGAGACACTGAGCTACAGCACTGTTCAGTGTCTAAGGGAGGGGCTTTTTCTAAGCAAGAGCACATTGAAACAGTGTTTATCTCTTTGTTAGTATACATACATGCATGTTTGTACCACAGAGAGAAGTGTGTCACTCTTTGGACGTTTTTTGCCTGAGACAAAACTACATGCAGCATCTAGCTCCTTGCTGGAGCATGAATACACGTCTGGGCCTGACGTCATAAGGCACCTAGGGAAACTTATTTCATTACAAGACCGGAGGCTACCATTATGCAAATACTTTTATTTGCTGCCCAAACATGCAGCCCTTTAAAGAATATCATTACATCACAATAAAATAGAACTTTAACAACATAACAACTCTGTTGAGCAGGCTCCTATCTTCCTCTTTTGTTCGCTGCTCTGACACAGATAAGTACTACTTTTTCTAGCATGCCATCTTGACTTATTTATAGGAAATTTGGTATGTTTTAGATGGATTTTACGACTCTACTATTACTAAATAACTAATGTTTACTTATTTATTCAATTATTGAGTCTGCTTTAATATTGTTTGATTAACTTGTTTTTTTAATACAATTATCTTTTAGATGTTAACATTTCCCAGTCCAATTTACGGTCGGGATTAGACTTCTCATTTCTGTTTCCCTTCGATCGATAGAAATTAGTTGGTGGTAGGTATTCGAGTACTTTGTAACGATGAGTAAATATGTACAATCTGTTTTTTCTGAGCTCTTTATACCTGAATGAGTGAGGACCGCTAGGTGATTTAAAGCGCATCGTTTGTTTTAATAAAAAAAAAAAAAAAAAAGAAGAAATGGGAAAGAAGAACGGAAACGCTGACATATATTTTTGATTCCCCGCGTCTCTTAGCAACAAAGAGACGCGGGTACTTGCCAGCTTTACGTCGGGCCCTGCGCATGCCCATTATGCTCCCCTGAAAGCCTCACGCGTCTCCTAGCAACTAGCTGGGAGACGCGGAGACGCGGTAGCTCAGAACAGCCTTGCGCTTCAATGCGCGGCGGAGATTTGTTGAAATACTCTCCTGGTCTCCATGGTTACAGCTTTCTAACGAGAGTGTAACGGAGACGGAGGGTACGGAGCTCTTACGAAGCCTGAATTCAAACTAACCGAAAATAATAATAATATTTATAAAGGATTAAAACTGAAAAGGATTCAAACTAAATGAAGATCGCCACCTACTGGCTTCTACCAGAATCGGCATAAGAGTTTCTTCTTTTGAGATAAGTGAAGAACTCGCTTTTATAAGAGTCTTTTTCTTAAAATCGTTTCAAGGGTACTTCCTTATAATTAACCCTTGAGAAGTTTATTTAAACTTAAAATCTATCTACAAATACATTTTTATTATAATTTACCTATATTGTCATGGAAGACAACATCAATGATGCAAATGCTTCCCCTAAGTAACCTTTGCCTGACAACATTAAAAACCTCTTTAGAGAGGAATTTAGATCTTCTATTAGAGAAGCTGTTGACGCTGCTCTCGCAAAAAGAAAGAGAGTTTCACCTACGGAGGAGAATTACTTCTCACTCTCGGATGGGGAATCTCCTTCAACATCTGCAGGGCAGAAAAAAGGAAAGGTACTCCAAAAGAAAAATTATTCTATTGAATCATGCAACAATGCATACGAGATTGGTGGCCCTCGCGCCACAAGATTTATTGGTGCTCCTTGCAGCTCAATAGATAGACCTCAATTAACTTGAGGCAGGAAGAAGAGGTGTCCCTAGCGGCACAATATAAGGCGGTACCCTCTACGGGACAAATGATTTTAATGATTATTTCGAAAGTCAACCAACAGACTATGATAATACTGACGATTTTATATTTGATCCTCAAGATTCATTTGATGATATTGATGAAGATCTAGAAACTCCTTCTACTTCCACCTCAGTCAAAGACCCATTTGGTGGGGAAATGTTTAATCCCACTACAATCCGTCACCCCCGTAGCACCGAATGGTGGCCTATGGATCATGTTGGTAAATATCTATCACAATGGGTTAGAAAACCCCTTGATATCAATACTCGTAATCTCTTAAGGAACAAGTGCCCTCGTCCCTCTTCAGAGGACAAGATTTGTAATACTCCTAATCTTGATCCTGACCTAATCACCTTTCTGCTCAAATTTGGAAGGGATCCTAGAAAAGGAATCGAAAGGTGCCTTAAACAAGCTCAAGTTAAACTTCTTGATGTAATGGGACCACTCTCAAAAATTTTGGATATCACCGAGGAGGCTAAAGCTAATGACTCACCTATAGACATAGAGGTGCTTCGAGGATGGTCACAACGTGCTATTTGCCTTATTGGCAATGCTAACGCGAATCTAATCACTGAACGTAGAAAGGCTGTTCTCCTAAGGATGAACCCGAAACTAGCTGATCTCTCAGCTAGTGAAGATATGTCCAACACAAAAGGGCTCTTATTCGGAGATAACTTCGTTAAAACACTCGGGAAGTATGTCTCCACCTTTAATGCCTTTAGTAGGGCACAGTCAAATATGCGTAGAGTCTTGGCACTCGATCACTTTTTGGAAGGGCTGACAGAAGGGGACAATCTGTCAGCCGCACCTCATCCCGGTCCCAGTTTTATCAAGACAACAGAGGCTATCGTCCCTATAGAGGTTTCCGTGGAAACTCAAACTTCTATCCACAAAGAGGAAGGGGCTCAAGATCCCGTGGTGGCAGACCTCGATCATCCAATCAAGGAAACTACGGTAAGCACAACCCCTCTTATCCCCTTAAAGGTGGCAGGAAGATTGAGACACTTCGAAAAGAATTGGCTTCGAGTCACTCAAGATCCATGGGTTTTGGAGACTGGCGTGGGATTCAAAATAGAATTTTGGGAAGAACCCTTTCAGGAAAGAACTCCCAGAGAACTCATTTTAGACTTGGAAAATTCGAAATTAATAGAGACAGAGATCTACCAAATGTTAGAGGAAAGGAGCTATTATAAAAATTCCACTTTCAGAGTTAACGAAAAGCTTTCTAAGTTCTATCTTCTTAGTCAAAAAGAAAGACAAGGGTTGGCGACCTGTTATAAATTAAAAAAATGTAAACAATTTTCTAATCTATAGACATTTCAAGATGGAGGGTATCCATCTTTTGAGGGACATCCTTCAGACCAAAGACTGGCTAGTGAAATTGGATCTGAAAGATGCCTATTTCACCATTCCCATGCACGAGGAATGCCGCTGATAGAGCAAGATTTCGCATATTACGCGACTTGCTTGAAATCAAGAACCTCGAATAACTTATAATCTTATAACTCAACCTGTACGTCTTACTAATTTCCCTTTAATTTTGATGTGTGTATATCATAGTGACGCTTGCCTATGTGTTTACTAATTCAAGTAACACTTGTTCCTAAAAATGGCCGCCGCTTGATGGGTTTCTTCTGCGCATGCGTTAGTCACACTCACGTGACGTGACGTAGTTGCAGTTCTGGTGGGAAACTGTGTGCCTGCGTACTTGCGTCTAAAATGGCTGTCTGTGTCCTAACGTGGTGAAGCTTGCGCAGATGCTTTCGTGTTCTTGTCTGTTGCACTAATTATAATGCCATAGTATATTTTTCAATTTAAGGAGTATAAAGTAGTTACTCATAGTATACAGTAAATTCATTTATTTTCTATGTTTTAATTTGTTTTCGCTAACTTTTCATGTACCACGATATTGAGGGTTGATGGGATGCACGGGACACCATATTGAAGTACACTAATGCGCATGACAGACTTCGGCCAGTGACATTGAACGACTGCCAACCAGAGGTGGCAGCCAAGATGTGCCTGGGAAGATGCACCTTCACCCAGCTGAAGAAGTCGAAATTTTCTACATTTGAAACATTTGTATTCTTTCTTTGTATTCTGTAGAATAGGTCATGGGAACCCCAAAATCAATAGGCGGTTCCAGAAATGTAAATTTAAGCTTGTAGAAGTTTGTTCTGATTGGTGTGCTGATCTATCCTACTTGGGGACCAATCGAAATTGGGGATTCTAACACTTGCAACATTTGGGGGGTGGTACACTGACCCGAAAACAGTATAACTAGCCTAGGTTTAGCTAGAGAAATTGTCCGACTTGTCTGAATAGCTGACCTGTCACTGACCCAACGCACTCAATAGGTGACTGAATACAGAGCGCTGCGGAGCACTCTGTCCGAATTTGACCATAGACTCTAAGGTTTTACTAAACTTTAAGTGCTGGCGGAGCACTTTGCTGGAGAGTTCGCTAACCCAATCGGGGTTCTGACTAATAGCTGCAGAGAGGGTGGAGCGCAGGCGTTGCTTCCGAACTGCGGGTGCTGGTCGTGCCTTGGTGGTCCTGTCCTGATCCTAATCTGGTTTTCCTGTCCTGTCCTGGGGTGTCCAATCTGCACCTGCTGTCCCATAGATGACTGTCCTTCCTTGGGGTATTTCCTGTCCTTAACTGACCCGTGGCCAGGGTTGGTCTTCACACCAGTCTAGGTAAATATAGTGTTAAAACTCTATACTGCACCTTTTATTTTTCTGTCTTTTGCTTCAATAAAGACACACCTTTGCATTCGTTTAATTTTTCATGCTTTCCGCAATCTACTATAAAAAAGTCAGACATTATATTTTCCTTAGCATGTCCCTATGTTTCCCTACCTTTTAGAGCACATTCTTCCATACTGTTTATAAATTATAGATGTGGTTTATAATTTTCTCCTGCAAATCTGATTTGAAGTAATGATGCTAGAATTATAGCGTGTTCCACTTTTTCCCCCTCCTATAGATATATAGGATTTCCAGTCTTTTATCCACTCTTAAAGTAATTCCCCAATAGTAAATTCTAGTTCGTGCCTAAGTTTGCCCCACTTAGAGTTATCCGTTCCCAAAAATCTGCTTGGCATATGTCATTTTTCCCCTATAGACTCATAAATGGTTGCTTTAATTTTCTTTCTGTATGGTTATGTGCTGTTCGTTATTTTAATCATTGACTGCCTCTTGGTAGTAAATTGTATGCTCTCCGAATCTGAATTCTAGATAAACTTTTAAAACTTTCCAGTAGTTTGTGGTCATTTTATGAATACAAAGAGAAATATATGTTGGTATTTTTGGTTGTCTGCCTTTCTTTCACAGCTAGCTCCCTGATCCATTGTGGTCATAGGTACCCGTAAAGGTGGATTGGTAAGTCGGGTACATGAGTAATAAATAGGAAAGGACTCAGGGTTACTGGTAGTAGAGTGGTAGGTCACCCAATCAAGGTATATGATAAATTGGAAAGATATGGGCCTGGTACGTGTATGGTTAAAATTATTTGGCCGGGTGACCTGCGATCTCTATCAGTAATTTTCTGGTAGCAGAGGTATGGTTAGGGACTAGTTAAAGTTAGGTAGGACTAGTTAAGAAAGCTAGATAGGTTGGATGCTGCTAACATTTTATTGCTGCTAAAAAGGGTAAACAATTTTTGTGACTTGATCAATCACGTGAAATGTTTGCTTTGAAAAATTATGAAATGTTTTAAATTATTTTTCTTATTATTATACTGATATATGTATTTACCCACTCGTTAGTAAAGTGTTTTATGTTTGTTGGGAATCCCCGGGGAATTGAATAGCGAGTGGTGAAGAGAATCCACTTCGCTTTGAGGTCACTGGCTTAAGGAAAGTTAGTGCAGGTTAGGCAGAACTGGAAGCACTAATCAGGGTTTTTTTTTTCTCTGAATGTATGTTTGAATAAATGATAGCAACGAGTTCGCTGGTGAAACTTCTATCGTGATATAACCTAGTAAGGGTCACATCGGAAGGAGTAGCAGGTTCATCGGAGCTTGGGTGATAGCAAAGGGGTTCGCTGGTGAAACTTTAGGCTCTGTATATATCCCGAAAAGAAGTGGATGAGGCAAAGACGTAGCAGGTTCCCTAATGCTTGAGTGAAGGGTAGGCAGAAGAGATCTATCCGTAGTAGGGTGAAAAGTGGACAAAAGAAGTCTACTTGCAGTGAAAAGTATCTTTTCTTCTAGACACTTGAGTACAGTGGCGAAAGTGTATTCGTTGTTAACTAACAAAAAGCACTTGCACTTTTAGAGAGAAATTAAGTTTCCGTTACCTTGTGAGGGAGGGAGTCAGTTGCGGAGCTGCTCTGACGTCACTCTGTGCCGCGCTGGGATTGGTAGACGCAGCGGGTGTGTAGCGGAGCTGAAAATTGTAAAGGAGGGGTGAGTGCCGAAGCGTGAGAACCTGTCTCGCGAAAGGCCGCGCACCCATTGGTCGAGATTATTTGAATTCGTGCATTTTATTGGTTGCACGAAAATAAAAGACGCATTTGGATTGGGAGTGATTTGTAAACAAAGTCACTCGCAGAAATCGTATGTGGCACATGTATAGACCGGATACTAGACCTGATCCACGACATTTAGGGTTTGAAAACGATCAGTGGAAAGGGCATAACACTAGCATTATGTACGGAAATAAGAGAAAATTGTCTCTTGTAACCAAAGTAAAGAATTATTTCAAAAAGGACAAACCAATTAGAAACAGAGAAGGGGTTGTCATTCCGCCACCTAATACTCCTGCATCATTCATGATGTTTGATAAAGGGTACAACTCGTGTGTATGGTTGGAAAACTGGGCGGAATACACCAAGGATGACGGAATTTTGGCTTTTCCGTTAGAGGGTACATTCAATGGCAGAATTCTATTTAATTTGAGAACACGAATGAATGATTTACATCCCAGACCAAGATTAACGCAGTACGAAGCATTAGAGGAATGTGAGATCGAGGCTTTTGAGAGAGATAAGCCCCGAATGGATAAAGGGTTAACAAAATTTTATCCGAAGAGACCCGAGATAAAAAGATGAAACAGTGGAGACAGAATATGATTGTAGAAGGACTGTTTCCAATGATGTCAATGGGTGGTCCTCCTGCGGGGGAGAAGAAAACAGAAAAATGCAAACATTGGGTTCCCATTGGGGAGTCGGATGATGAATTATTGGATGACATGTTTATGAGAAGTCGCCTCCTTATAATGAAGGACACAGACCCTCTAGTGAAGGGGATAATTCTCGGAGACCTCCTCCCCGGGAGGAGGCCAGATCAGTAAGTGTAGGAGAGGGTTGTCAAATACCTCCCTATAATGAGGGTTTAGGACCCCTAGGTACTAGAGATATCTGTCAAAGAACACCATTCAGTGGGGAGTCAAGATACTCGAGAGAAAGAGACTTCTGCTCTAGACCTTCCTACGAAGGTGAGGCAAGGCCCTCAACTTCAGGGATTCCGTTCTCAAGACCCCCGTATGAGGAGGAACCAAGATCCCTAGGCACAGGAAGTTTGTTCCCAAAACCTAATTATGGTGAGGGACCAAGTGAGACACATCCCACTGCCCCGAGTTATGCTCCAACCTTGACCCCGCAGGTATTACATGAAAAATCATTAGACAGGATACTGGAGGAAAAGGAGCGAGAGGCTCTAGCTAAACAGAGAGCAGAGATAATTCAGAAAATCTCCCAGTTAAATACAAGTCCTGAGGCCTTGACAATCCCGGTAACTATTGGACCAGTGGTTCCGTTGTATGGGGATAGACAGGGAAGTCCGAAGACTCCAGTTATTACTCCAGTTATAGCACAGCCGAGACCAGAGCCCTTAATCGTGGATGACCAGACCAGTGAATGTGAGTCTGAGGTCTCGTTAATGGATTTGCCCATTAGGGGTGCAGGAAAAAGGTTACAGAAAAGACATAATCCTTTCAATACGAGAGAGATTCAAATGAAAACAACTTCGGGTACCAAGAGTGTCACATTGGTGACTCCTGAAGAGATTGAAAGATGGAGTCGAGAATTAGAAAAACAAACTCCTCAGTCGAAACCTTTAGATATCTTCAAACTAAGAGTAGAAATGGAAGAATTGATGTCGGGAAATGTAGGTTTAGACAGATTAAATACCTATTCTGAAGAAGAGCTGCTGTTTATCGGCAAGAGTTTTACCAGAAATACCAGAGTGCTCCATGAGAAATTAACAGACACTGCAGCTAGTATGGGAATAGATATTTCAAAATCAAAGCCACTGCAAAAACCCTATAGAGCTGATTTTTCAGACAAAGATCTGGAAAATATGAATGTGTCAGGGAAGAAGGCGCAATTATTGACTGTGTTGCAAAAATAGGGAGACGTAGAAAAGTGGAAAGCCAGGTGGGCAAAGAAGAAAGATGAGGCTAGATCTAAACAGACGTCTTCTGAGTTCGTTCTAAAGGAAGCTGAGAAACCAGAGCAGTTATACCCTATGCATTAAGTGCCAGGTGGAAAATACGTGCACGTTCCATGGTCTAGACAGGATATTGTGTCCTTTACCAATGACTTTCCCAAATTACGAGAAAAGCCTGTGGACTGGTACAGGCAGGTGGAAAGGTTTGTAAAGGTGCAAACGTGCTTGTGGAAAGACCTGGATGGGTTTTTCGACATAGTGGTTCCTGTGGATTTATGGCCCGAATGCAAGGTGGCAGTTGATTGGCCTAATAAAGAATACTCCAGGGACCCTGTTACTGGTGCTCCCTCGGATGAGGTGATGAGGAAATATGACCAGGTCATGTTACACTTAAAGAAAAAGGTGCCTGCAAAGGAAACTGATTGGACCAAAATAGATAGAACCACGCAGGAAAGGGATGAGGCTGTGCACTCCTTTTATGAGAGACTGTTACAGGTGTTTAAAACCTACAGTGATATAGATAATATCGAGATGAAGGATATGACCCACTTCATTTACAGGTTTGTAAACGGTTTAAGACCCGAAATTTGCCAGTGGATAAAAGATAATAAAATTTGTTGGCAGTCCAAGAAAATGGATGAGGTTTTACGATATGCAAAGTATTGTGAGGATGAGATGGCAGACAAACGAAAGGCTCTGAAAGAGAAGGTCATGTGGGCACAGGTAAAGTTGGCAGAACAACAGGAAAAGCAACTGAATAAAATGAATAAGAATTCCCAAAATCAAGGCTCTGGGGGTGGAGGGAAGCCCAAAGTAAAAATGAGTAGAGAAGAAGCTAAAATGAAATTCCCCTGTCACCAGTGCGGAGAAATTGGGCACTGGATAGACGAATGTCCATATTTACAACGTGGTAACCCCCGAACCCCTGATTTAATTCCACAGACGCAGAATGAGAAACAAAGAAAGACCCAGCATCAGGTAAAGGCAAGTCAATTGCCCCGAGCGCCAAAACCAAATTATAAAGGGAAAACACCACAGGGTGATGATATAGAAATCTGGGGAGGCAATGAGGATAGAAATGCAGCAACTTCGCAATTTTTGTTGAATGGCACTTTTCTCTGTGACGATCAATACTGACGGGGCCTGAGAGGGGAGGACAAGGAGTGTGTTCTTGGCGCCTCCTTGCCGGTAGACCCGTCAGGGCCATACATTAAGGGAAAGGTTGATGGAAATGATGTCACCTTTCTATTGGACACTGGTGCTACCCGTTCTACTGTAAGAACAGCAGACGTTCCAAACCTACCCCTCTCGGCAGAAGCAATCCAAGTAGTGGGCGTGTCTAATCAATTGATTAGTACCCCAGTTACTGAGCCCATGGAGATCACAATAGGGAATTTCAAAGAAATGCATAGATTTGTAGTTTGTGATACCAGTCCAGTAAACTTACTGGGACGTGATTTGTTGTGCAAAATGAACTGCACCATCTTTTGCACACCAAAAGGCGTCGAAATTCAAACCCCAGACGAGGATGGCATATACAAATTAATGTTAATTAGACCAGACTCAGAAATTAAACAAATGACTATACAAGACTTACCTGAAGAACTCCAAAAGACAGTGAAACTAGAAGTATGGGACTTTACTGGAAAGGATGTAGGTTTAATGGCAAATGTAGACCCAATCAAAATAGCCATGAAAGAAAACGCAGTTTACCCCAATACCAAGCCATACAAAATGAGTGCAGAAGTGAGAGCAGGAGTTGCCATTGAAATAAAAAGACTGCTAGAAGCAAACATCATACAAGCAGTGATGAGTAGCCCATGTAACTCACCGATAATTGGAATCAAGAAACCTAGTGGCAAGTATAGGGTAGTGCAGGACCTGAGAAAGGTAAACAAAATAGTTGTTCCTTGCTGTCCTATTGTTCCAAACCCCGCAGTGATCCTATATCAGATTCCCTGGGATGCTGAGTGGTTTACTGTGATAGACTTATGTCACGCATTCTTTTCGATCCCCTTGCATCCAGACAGCAAATTTCTTTTCTCATTTGCTTTCGACAGTCACGTGTTCGTTTGGAATCGTGTCCCTCAAGGGTACACAGAAAGTCCCTCTATCTTTAATCAGATTTTGAAAAAGTGCCTTGAATCTTTAGTCTTACCTGGAAAATCTGTTTTGGTGCAATATATAGACGACCTCTTGGTGGCGTCTAAAAGTCAGAGAGATTGTGTTGTTGACACCATTGCCTTACTGAATCACCTAGGTGAAAAGGAACATAAAGTATCTCCTGACAAATTGCAATTCTGTACAAAGTCAGTAAAATATCTGGGGCATCAGATAGAAAAAGGCGTCAGAAAAGTTACCTCAAGAGAGTCCGAATAATTCGGAACATGCAGTTACCCCGTACTCAGAAAGAAGTCAGAATGTTCCTTGGGGTGGTAGGTTACTGTAGGCAATGGATTGTGGGATTTGCAGTCCTGGCAAAGCCTTTGATAAAAATGACAAAGAAAGGAGCAAAGGAACCAGTGGAATGGAATGATGAAAGCTTAACAGCATTTACTAAATTACGAGAATGTCTGTTTACAGCCCCTGCTTTAGGGATGCCTGACTATTCCAAGGATTTTGCAATATTCTGTGACACACGAGATAATTATGCACTGTCAGTCCTAACTCAGGAGCATGGTTTGACTAGACGTCCAGTGGCATATTTTTCTGCCACTTTGGATCCAGTGGCTGCTGGATTACCCTGATGTCTGAAAGCAGTAGCTGCAACTTGCACAAGTCTAGAACAGAGTGAATCTATTGTTATGGGACATCCTGTAACTGTGTATGTTCCACATGCAGCTGTGATTTTACTGACCAGAACTAAAACTCAGTATCTCACCCCTAGTCGACTGACTAAATACGAGAGGATTCTCGTGGGTGCTGCGAATGTAGTCATTTTTTCGGTGCAACATTCTGAATCCAGCCACCTTGCTACCTGACTCAATGACCGCAGAAGCAAAGGGAGAGGACTAGCATGACTGCATTGACCTGACAGAATTTAGTACTAAACCACGCCCAGACATCAAGGAAGTGCCCTTGCCTGTAGAAGATGAAGAACTGTTCGTGGATGGCTCATGTATGAGACACGAACTTGTAGGCCTCAGTGCTGCTTATGTTGTAGTCTCAGTAAAACAAATTGAAGAAGCATCCTGTTTATTTGGAGTAAAGTCTGCACAAGTAGCCGAATTAATTGCATTAACAAGAGCCTGTAAAATTAGGAAAAACAAAAAAATACCAGTATATACTGACAGTCAGTACTGTTATGGGGTTGTGCATGACTTTGGCCAATTGTGGCTACAGAGGGAGTTTCTGACTTCTTCAGGTACTCCCATTAGAAATGGAAAAGTTGTACAAGATTTACTGGAGGCAATCCAATTGCCAAAAGAATTGGCAGTGGTCAAATGCGCTGCTCATAAATCTGGCACTGACCATGTGACTTTAGGGAATCGATTTGCTGATGAAGTGGCCCAACATTGTGCCAAACATCGCATGTCTGTAAATGTCAAATTGGGGGGACCTGGAAACAGCTGCCAACTTATGGTGTTTGAGGAGGTGCCTACCTGGGAAGAGTTGAGAGATTGGCAGCATGCTGTGCCATCAAAGGAAAAGGAAAAATGGAGGAAACTTGGTTGTTGCCAGAGAAGTGAGGATTGTGTCATTGTGGGCCCAAATGGTATGCCTGTGTTGCTAGGACATCTGCTTGCTTCTATGGCCAGACTGATGCATGGAGATTCACACACTGGTAGGGATGCCATGGTTCTGGTTTTCCAACAAACATGGTACAATCCGAAGTTCAGGAAGGTAGCAGAGTGACTCTGCCAGAGGTGCTTAACATGTCAGCAGTTTAACGCTGGGAAGAAAACAGTAGTCGAATTGGGAAAAATTGGAAAATCAGGAGGTCCCTTTGTAAGAGTACAAATTGACTTCATCACACTGCCTCATTGTGAGGGAATGAGATATGTCCTTGTGATTGCCTGCCTGTTTTCAAAATGGGTGGAAGCCTACCCTGCTAAAAAGAATGACGCCATAACTGTAGCCAAAGTGTTACTACGAGAATTGATACCTAGGTTCGGGGTGCCAGTCACAATTGAATCAGATAGAGGCAGACATTTTCAGAATGAAGTGATTGATCAGCTCTGTAAAGCATTCAAGATCACACAAAAACTGCACTGTGCATATCGTCCAGAGGCTTCTGGAGTGGTGGAACAAATAAATGGCACTATAAAATCGAGATTAGGAAAGATGTGTGAATCTACTGGCATGAACTGGATAAATGCTTTGCCTCTTGTTCTGATGGGACTCAGAAGTATTCCAGACCGAAAAACAGGCCTGAGCCCTCATGAAATCCTGATGGGAAGAGTAATGAGACAAGCATGGGTACCAGGACATAAACTGATAAACATTTCTGATGATTTGGTACTTGAGTTCTGCAAGCAACTAGGTGACCAAGTGCGTTCTATCTCTCGCCAGATTGGGGAAGACGCCGTCGCCAATCCAACAACTCCAGTCCATAAATTGGTTCCAGGCAACTGGATAGTAATAAAGAAGCATACTCGTTCAGATTGCCTTGCACCGAAGTGGGGACAACAACGCCAAGTGATACTGGTAACCACGACATCGGTGAAGTGTGCCGGCGTCCCGAAGTGGATCCATGCCAGCCATACCAAGAAGGTAATAAGAGACGAAAAGAAGACTTACGCAGAAGGTTGTCCAGCTGAGGGGTCTCCAGACGATGGTCCTGAAGTAGCTGATGACGAATAACCGAGCACCAGTCGAGATGAGTGGATACCCATAATCGATCTGACTAACGACCCCATCAGAACAAGAAGTCAAACCTATGCAGACAGAGAGTGGGATAGAGAGGATGAGACAGGCACAGGCGAAGATCCTCAGATTATTGAGATTCACGTCAAGTCCGAGGAAGAAGAAGGTCAGACAGGGACAGAACAAGTGATTGACACACCTCCACAAACTCCTGAAGTTGAAAAGGGACAGACAGAAATTAGGGCAAAAGTTCAAGCGGAAGAAAATCAAAGGTTCGAAGTGCTTGAACAGGACCAGATAGAATTAGAAGAACGTGTTCAGGACACAGAAATAGAAACGCCCAAAAGCCAAATCCAGTATACACCTGAACAAGGCCAGCTTAGTGACCAGGCAGAAGAAACTGAAGAAAGACCTGGGACTAGTCAGCCAGGTAGGGAAGAAGCAGAAGAAGAAGTGCCACAAACAAACAAAAATAAAAGAGCATTAGAAGAAAGCCAAAATACAGTGCCAGCTAAAAGACTCAAGAAAAAGAAAAATATCGAACCTAGATATATCAAGAGACTGAGACTGAGACTAAAAACAGTAGAAGAAAAACTTGAGCAAAGAAGGAAAAGTTCACGTATTGCAGAGCAAACTGGAGATAGTTCCAAAAGAAGGAGTGATCGAATAAAAAGACTGAACGAAAAATACCAAGATCCTGAATGGACATATTTGATCTTGGAGGAGTTTGAGGATCTTGATATAACTGACGAAAGTGACGAAGAACAGGCAGCTGATCATTGGGCCGAAGTAGACGAACCACACAGAAGTTGTGCAGTGTAAACTACCCGTGCAAAGTTACAAAGAGGGGTTGAAAACTTCTTCTGAACGAGAATGTCTGATTCAAATGTGAATGGAAGGCCTAGACGCAGTTGTTATAAAACATGCTGCAAAGTATGTATATGTAGTATAGCTATAGTGTTAATAATTTAGATAGGATTAACAGTTTTTATTCCTTATGTGGTGAGCAAGAATACTAATATTGACCCTACACAGACGGTGACAAAAGACACTGAAGAATTGACAACACAAAGTGTAGAAAGACGTGAGAAAACACTTAGTCTCAGACAAACCAGACCAGACTTAGAAGCATCAGATGAGGAAGGACTACATTATCACGGAGTTAAGAACCAGACACATTTAAATGTATTCGCAAACCTGTTAGTGCATTATGTAGAAACGATGGAGATAGAAGACTGCTATGTCTGCATGAAGCTACCCACTTCTGTAGCTGAAGGCGTGACTTATCATCACCTGCCCTTGACTTATGGAATTTCCTGTAGTATTTTAGCCAGCTTATTTTACAAAAGAGGACCGTTACAGTACTACTACTCTAACTCTGACGTGATATTTTCTGAACTTCCCATACGTGGAAATCTGAATCCTGTACATACCAAAAGTGACGTTACACGTTATATGGGAGAATACTTTCTGACTATAGGTACCATAGACTTAAATGAGGCACACAGAGATAACTTGACCTGTTCATTACATGAACAAGAAAAAAAAATTCTAAACATGGCAGAGAAAAGAAGGGAGAGTTTCCAAAGAAAGGCAAATGATAAAAGACAGAAAACTCCTAAATGGGCTGAAAACATGGAAAGCACCTCAAATGGTGGGAGTGGTCCTGCTTTGTTGCTGGATTTTGAGAGAAAAGGGAAACTCTGCCTTCACCGCGAGAAGACTAGTTATTATAATAACATTTTCATTGGTTCCAGTCAATGTGAGCACAATTACAAGGTAATTGGAGGTTGGGGTTTCAAAAATGGGTCAGAACCTGTGTTTCCGGGAATTTATTATATATGTGGAAACGAGGCTTATTTCAAATTGCCGGATCACTGGTATGGAAGCTGCTATTTTGGCATTGTCTTCCCGAAAATATACCATGTGAATGAAATTGCTGGAAGCAATGAAAACACTAATGGCTTAGTGTGTAATAAAAGAGAAAGCGTAGGTGAAATAATGGGTAGTATTTTTAGTGCACTGATACCTAGAGTGGGAGTGGTTCTGAACACACACAGAATTTGCAAATTATCCACAATAGTGGATGTGTTGTCTACTGACACAGCTCATGGATTTCTGTTGGTCAATACCGAAATGGTTGCGATCAGATCAATGGTTTTGCAGAACAGACTTGCGCTTGACACCTTATTAGCAAAAGAGGGCGGAGTCTGCCGGATGTTCAAAGCGCAACATTGTTGCACTTACATACCGGACAAAAGTGTACAAATTAAAAAATATGTGAAGAACATTACAAATTTGGAAAAAGAACTGAAACCACTGGAGGTTGATAGTGCCTGGAAGAGACTTACTGATGGTCTCTCCGCTGTAGGTCATTGGTTTGCTAATTTAGGTAAAGGTTTATTGTTTAAGGTACTGATGCCAATTGGAGTGATAGGTTTCGTCATATTTCTCATATTTGTCTGTTGCAAATGCCGCAAACACAAAAAGAAATACACTGTGAATAAGAGAGGTGTGAAACGAAGTGTGGATGAACTTGAATTGGAAGACTTAAATAATCAGATTTACAAAAAGATGAAAAATTCTCACCCTAATAAGGATGTGAAAGAGAAATTGAATAGAATGTTGGAAGAAATGGAAATGCACAAAGTTTGAAAAGTTGGCATCTGGTTCCATTAGTTTGTGATGATAGTAAATATCATCAAAGAGGGGATTGATAGAGCAAGATTTCGCATATTACGCGACTTGCTTGAAATCAAGAACCTCGAATAACTTATAATCTTATAACTCAACCTGTACGTCCTACTAATTTCCCTTTAATTTTGATGTGTGTATATCATAGTGACGCTTGCCTATGTGTTTACTAATTCAATTAACCCTTGTTCCTAAAAATGGCCGCCGCTTGATGGGTTTCTTCTGCGCATGCGTTAGTCACACTCATGTGACGTGACGTAGTTGCAGTTCTGGTGGGAAACTGTGCGCCTGCGTACTTGCGTCTAAAATGGCTGTCTGTGTCCTAACGTGGTGAAGCTTGCGCAGATGCTTTCGTGTTCTTGTCTGTTGCACTAATTATAATGCCATAGTATGTTTTTCAATTTAAGGAGTATAAAGTAGTTACTCATAGTATACAGTAAATTAATTTATTTTCTATGTTTTAATTTGTTTTCGCTTACTTTTCATGTACCACGATATTGAGGGTTGATGGGATGCACGGGACTCCATATTGAAGTACACTAATGCGCATGACAGACTTCGGCCAGTGACATTGAACGACTGCCAACCAGAGGTGGCAGCCAAGATGTGCCTGGGAAGATGCACCTTCACCCAGCCGAAGAAGTCGAAATGTTCTACATTTGAAACATTTGTATTCTTTCTTTGTATTCTGTAGAATAGGTCATGGGAACCCCAAAATCAATAGGCGGTTCCAGAAATGTAAATTTAAGCTTGTAGAAGTTTGTTCTGATTGGTGTGCTGATCTATCCTACTTGGGGACCAATCGAAATTGGGGATTCTAACACTTGCAGCATTTGGGGGGTGGTACACTGACCCGAAAACAGTATAACTAGCCTAGGTTTAGCTAGAGAAATTGTCCGACTTGTCTGAATAGCTGACCTGTCACTGACCCAACGCACTCAATAGGTGACTGAATACAGAGCGCTGCGGAGCACTCTGTCCGAGTTTGACCATAGACTCTAAGGTTTTACTAAACCTTAAGTGCTGGCGGAGCACTTTGCTGGAGGGTTCGCTAACCCAATCGGGGTTCTGACTAATAGCTGCAGAGAGGGTGGAGCGCAGGAGTTGCTTCCGAACTGCGGGTGCTGGTCATGCCTTGGTGGTCCTGTCCTAATCCTAATCTGGTTTTCCTGTCCTGTCCTGGGGTGTCCAATCTGCACCTGCTGTCCCATAGATGACTGTCCTTCCTTGGGGTATTTCCTGTCCTTAACTGACCCGTGGCCAGGGTTGGTCTTCACACCAGTCTAGGTAAATATAGTGTTAAAACTCTATACTGCACCTTTCATTTTTCTGTCTTTTGCTTCAATAAAGACACACCTTTGCATTCGTTTAATTTTCCATGCTTTCCGCAATCTACTATAAAAAAAGTCATACATTATATTTTCCTTAGCATGTCCCTATGTTTCCCTACCTTTTAGAGCACATTCTTCCATACTGTTTATAAATTATAGATGTGGTTTATAATTTTCTCCTGCAAATCTGATTTGAAGTAATGATGCTAGAACTATAGCGTGTTCCACTTTTTCCCCCTCCTATAGATATATAGGATTTCCAGTCTTTTATCCACTCTTGAAGTAATTCCCCAATAGTAAATTCTAGTTCGTGCCTACGTTTGCCCCACTTAGAGTTATCCGTTCCCAAAAATCTGCTTGGCATATGTCATTTTTCCCCTATAGACTCATAAATGGTTGCTTTAATTTTCTTTCTGTATGGTTATGTGCTGTTCGTTATTTTAATCATTGACTGCCTCTTGGTAGTAAATTGTATGCTCTCCGAATCTGAATTCTAGATAAACTTTTAAAACTTTCCAGTAGTTTGTGGTCATTTTATGAATACAAAGAGAAATACATGTTGGTATTTTTGGTTGTCTGCCTTTCTTTCACAGCTAGCTCCCTGATCCATTGTGGTCATAGGTATCCGTAAAGGTGGATTGGTAAGTCGGGTACATGAGTAATAAATAGGAAAGGACTCAGGGTTACTGGTAGTAGAGTGGTAGGTCACCCGATCAAGGTATATGATAAATTGGAAAGATATGGGCCTGGTACGTATATGGTAAAATTATTTGGCCGGGTGACCTGCGATCTCTATCACCGCAAATATCTCCGATTTACTTGGAAAGGAATTCTTTATCAGTTCCAATGTCTCCCCTTCGGTCTATCTTCGGCCCCTTGGTGTTTCACCAAGGTTCTTCGTCCGGTGGTCAGTTACCTAAGGGAAAGGGGGATTCGTCTTATAATTTATTTAGACGATATCCTCATCATGTCTCAAGACAAGACAGAAATTTTGGAACACTTAGATATCACTATGAACCTCCTTCGGGACTTGGGTTTTATCATAAACCTGGAAAAATCTATTTTAACCCCAACTCAAGAAATAGAATTCTTGGGTTTCAAAGTCAATACTATTTTATCCAACCTAATCCTTCCCCACCAAAAGGTTACCAAGATCAGGAAACACGTTTCCTACGTCCTTTCAAAAGATATTATACGTCTGAAAGACCTAGCCAGGGTTTTGGGTCTCCTTTCATCCTCTATACAAGCAATTTCTCCGGGCCCACTTCACTACAGGGGCTTGCAGAGATTAAAAGCTCAAGGCCTGAGGAAGGGTCTCTGGTACGAAGATTCCCTTCCCCTTTCAGAAGACGCTCGAGAAGACCTGCATTGGTGGTTAAACAACCTCCAAGCTTGGAATGGAAAAGCTATATTCGGAAATGTACCAGACTTTATCCTAGAATCAGATGCGAGCAACCGTGGTTGGGGTGCTCGTCTGAACAACTTAGAAACCGGTGGGAGATGGTCTTTTTCAGAACAATCCCTCCACATAAACTCTTTGGAAATGCTAGCAGCCTCAAATGCCCTTATGAGCTTCAGAGAAGTTCTGAAGAATTCCAATACTTTAATCCGTCTGGACAATTTTTCAGCCGTCTCTTACATAAATCGATTGGGTGGCGCGAAATCCAAAAACCTCTCGGATATCGCAAAGAAAATATGGTATTTCTGTTGGGAACACAAAATCACCCTCAGAGCAGATTATATTCCCGGTTCGTTAAATCTAAGGGCAGACTGGAATTCACGTTTTCTTCACGATGCCAGTGATTGGATGCTGAATCCCAAATTCTTTCATCTAATTCAGGAAGTTTGGGGTCCAATTCTGATAGATTTGTTTGCCAGCCGATTGACGAACCAAGTTCCGAAATACTTCAGTTGGAGGCCAGACCCAAATGCGTCAGGAGTAGATGCCTTTCTCCAACCTTGGGAAGGAACGAAGGGCTACGCCTTCCCTCCCTTCTCAATGATTCAGAGATTATTGTGGAAAGTGAGACTCGAATCATGCAACATAATTCTGGTGACTCCTTTCTGGAAATCCCAAGTATGGTTTCCCGGTGTAATGGAATTGGCGGTAGACTTCCCATGGTTGATCCCATCATGTTTGGGCAGACTACAAGGCCCAGACGGAGAAGAACATCCTTTAGTCTTGGAGGGCAAAATGAACCTTCTTGCCTGGAGGATATCAGGGATTCAGGGAGATATTCTGAACTTTCGGGAGAAGCTAAAAGCTTACTGGAAGAATCATGGGCCCCTGGGACAAGAAAGAGATACAGAGGAATATGGAAGAAATGGTCTGGTTGGTGCCTTGAAAGGGATTTGGATCCCGTTCAATGTCCTTTACATTTTGTAGCTAATTACCTCGCACATCTTTTTGAGTCAGGTCTTTCTTTTAGAACCATCAACTGCTACAGATCAGCTATCTCTTCAGGTCATTGTTTAATTAATAACTTTGCCATCGGTAGTAATCCACTTATCAAAAGGGTCATGAAGGGTATTAGACTAAGGAGACCTTCTAGTTCTCGTTATGAATCTCTTTGGGATGTTA
The DNA here is from genome assembly GCF_964261635.1 of Lissotriton helveticus. Lineage (NCBI taxonomy): Eukaryota > Metazoa > Chordata > Amphibia > Caudata > Salamandridae > Lissotriton > Lissotriton helveticus. The sequence goes on along the minus strand of NC_136068.1, from coordinate 1,328,464,555 downwards.
ATCTTATCTTTAATCTCTTCATGTCCTGGCCTGTCAATGAGTTACTTTCCCTTAAAAAGATTTCAATGAAACTAGCAACCTTATTATGTTTAATATCCTTCAGGAGGGTGTCTGATAATAAAGCTCTTGAACTTTCCTATAGATTTTATTCTTCTGAAGGTGTTCATTTCGATATCTGGAAAAGAACTAAAACGATGTCAGAATCTATTTTCTATCCCTTTTTTCATGAATGTGAAAAATTATGTGTTGTTAATTGCATGAAGTGTTATGAAAATAAGATTTCATTTTTTAGACCTACTGGCTGCGATCAACTTCTTTATCTTATGTTAGACCTTTTAGGCCTGTATCATCAGCTACTTTAGCAAGATGGATCCGTCTGATTATGCATGAAGCAGGTGTGGATCTATCTAGCTTTGGTGCTTACTCTTCTAAAGGTGCAATGGCTAGCAACGTATTTTGGGCTGGGGGTTCTCTGCCCGAAATACTTAAAGCTGCAGATTGGTCTAATGCAAGTACCTTTTCGAAGTTTTACTTGAGACCGATAGAACATGTTAGCGGTGCAGCTTTGCATGGCTTTAAACATGCATAATGGTAGCCTCCGGTCTTGTAATGAAATGACGATTCTCCAATTAATATGAAGAGAGAATCTTGATTTCATTAAAGACATACGGAGGCTAACATTATCCCACCCTCCTCTCCCTGAGAGGTTTGGGTTGATTGATGTCAAATGTTTTTCTTTTATATCTGAAAAATGTAATTATTATCTGTTGCCTTTTTTACCATATGGCATTTTCTTGTTCCTTCTCAGATAACAATCTTAAGGAATACCTTTTTGATGAAATTTCTTCACTGTTCTCCTGTGTCATCGCAGCCCACGAGGAAGATAGGAGCCTGCTCAACAGAGTTGTTATGTTGTTAAAGTTCTATTTTATTGTGATGTAATGATATTCTTTAAAGGGCTGCATGTTTGGGCAGCAAATAAAAGTATTTGCATAATGTTAGCCTCCGTATGTCTTTAATGAAATCAAGATTCTCTCTTCATATTAATTGGAGAATCGTCATTAACCTCAGACATTTCTCACTAATAGCCACAATGAAGAATCCAGGGTGGTGTGCCTTGTAAGGATGTCACCACTTTTGCTTGCCCACAATTCTCTATACAGGTTAAACAATTATTGAAATAGATTTTGCTTACATTTCTGTGGCAGAAACGTCTGGAATGTGCGAGGACAGAAAAATCTAGACAACCCACTATTCTCACACTGCTGCTAATAAAAACACAGATCACTGACATAATATCGATCTTACAAATACTGATACACACAAATATCAGAAATGTAATATTGATAACTAAAATATTGACTCTGTAACTTCACAAAAAAAAGCTTTTTACATGCACCGAAAAACAAAAATATCAAAAACAATAATTTTGTCACTTGTAAATAAGCATGTCAATTTTCAAAAATATCACTTAACACAATATTGATCACATTATTATCAGCAACATAACTAATAAATCCTTAAAAATACACTTAAAATTTTTTTTTTTATTTAAAACAATGACTTCAAATGAACCCAAAACTTACAATAAACAACTATAATAAAATAAAAATATATTACATCAACCAAAAATCACACAAACACCACAAAAAATCGTAACCTAAAACACATATATGTAAAAATACCATAACAATTATCATTAACTATAAACATAGAAACACATTAATTAATATTCCTATAAGTATATACATATATATGTGTGTGTGTGTGTATATATATATATATATATATATATATATATATATATATATATATTCATTGAAAAAACCATAGGTTTCACACATGTTATAGTTAGGAATTAGCATTTAAAAAACCTTAGAAATTCATTGAAAAAACCATAGGTTTCACACGTTATAGTTAGCTGAACATTTCTCTCATACAAAACCTTTGAAATTCCTCCGTTATACTTAGCTCAGCTAACTATAACTTGCGCGCCCGTAATTCACTGCTGATGACATCACATATTACATGGTCAGTGACATCACTCATGAATTTTTTTTCGTTACCATGCGGAGCTACGCACCATTTCACTGCTTCTAGACCTTCTTGTGGCAGGACTGCAGGATTCAAAATTTACACTGTTTAAGACATACTTTATATCTACTGTGGCGGGCATGCATCGTGCTTTAATTCGAGCGTGACATGTCATACTGGTCTGGGAGTCACAGATAATTTACTCAAGCGATCTCATTGGATCTCATTGACTTTGGATCCCCTCATTTGTTCGCTCGTCTCAAATCCATATTGTTATGATCTTTGAATCAAAACAAGAAGTACTGACTCATTGCAGAACCGATTCTGTGCCTGCCTCTGCGTACATTATAACTCCGCCCCATCTCTCTCTGTTGTTAATTGTGGGTGCACACACTCATACTTGCACATGCGCGGTGCACGCCCGCCCTCACTACCCACATGCCACCACCAAGCATGCTTGCTATCAATTATTTTGAAAACCAATACATTACCCGATGGCATGTCCGTCAGGGCCATCATTCTTATAGACCGTGAAAACGCTACCAATGACGGCCCTGGGCTTGGTTTGGTCAGCCCCCGCGGTTCCCATATAATGCGGGCACTGATGTGAGCACGCTCTCTTTTGCCTGCCTCTGCTGCGATGACAGACAGACTGTCGAAAACACCCCAGACTCAGCGAAACCACTGCCTTTCAAGACACGACAAAAGACGACACACCCACGGACCCTTCTGCTGCCACTCCTGGAAGTTCGCCTGCATCCGGACCTGCACTACACCAGCACCGACCAACCCGAACACCAGCAGCAACCACCTCAAGTGCATCCTGCTCAACACCCGCTCCATCCACAGACACGCCGTCGAGCTCTGGAACCTGCTCGACACCACAACCCCAGACGTCGCCTTCCTCACGGAAACCTGGATGAACGCCTCCTCATCGCCCGACATCGCCATCGCCATCCCGGATGGCTACAAGATCATCCGGAGGGACCGCGTCAACCAGACAGGAGGAGGCATCGCCATCATCCACAGGAACACCATCCGCATCACGACCAACACCGACGACACCCTCGCACCCGCCGAACACCTGCACTTCCAGATCCACGTCAACCCCAAGACCACCCTCAGAGGCACCCTCATCTACAGACCCCCGGGACCACGCACACAATTCAGCGAAGACATCGCCGACTTCATCAGCCCCCACGCCCTCCTCTCCACCGACTACATCCTCCTCGGTGACCTCAACTTCCACCTGGAAAACAACAACGACCGCAACACCACCACCCTGCTGGACAACCTCGCCAACCTCGGTCTCAAGCAGCTGGTGTCCACCCCCACCCACTACGCCGGACACACACTCAACCCCGTGTTCTCATCCAGCAAGGACATCACCGTCTACCACGCCACCGGACTCCACTGGACGGACCACAGCTGCATCCACTTCAGCTTCAGAAGGACCACGATCCACCACCACCAGCAACAGGTTGCACGCAGAAGTTGGAACAAGATCACATCTGACCAGCTCGCGACTTCCCTGAGCATTAACCCTCCCGCCAGAGCAACGAACCCAAGCCAGGCGGCCACCAACCTCGCGAAGTGGATCAGCAATTGCGCAGATGACCTCGCCCCTCTGAAGACCCCACCTAGCAGACCCAGCAGCAAGAAAGCACCATGGTTCACCAACGAACTCAAGAGCTCCAAGAAGAACTGCCGAGCACTCGAGAATGCCTGGCGCAGAGACCCAACACCGAACAACATGACTGCCCTCAAGCTCGCCACCCGAAAACACCACCAAAAGATCGCGGACATACACAACAGCTTCAACACTCAACCGACACACGCCACGACTGAACCACCGCCCCCCACCACCACCCTCCGCGCCTGGACCCCGATCAGCACCAAAGACACGATCCGCACAATGAACTCCATCCACTCCGGATCTCCGACCGACCCCTGCCCTCACCACGTCTTCAACAAGGCCGACGCTGTCATCGCACCCCACCTGCGGGACATCATCAACGCCTCCTTCGACACCGCTACCTTCCCGGAGAGCTGGAAGCACGCCGAACTCAGCGCTCTACTTAAGAAGCCATCAGCAGACCCCACCGACCTCAAGAACTACCGCCCCATCTTGCTGCTCCCGTTTCCTGCAAAAGTCATTGAGAAGACCGTCAACAAGCAGCTGGCCGCCTTCCTCGAGACGAACGGATCCCTCGACCTCTCGCAGTCTGGCTTCCGGGCCAACAACAGCACCGAGACCGCCCTGATCGCAGCCACCGACGACATCCGAGCCCTGCTCGACAACGGAGAAACAGCGGCCCTCATCCTCCTAGACCTCTCCGCGGCCTTCGACACTGTCTGCCACCGAACCCTAGTGCAGCGCCTCAGCAACGTCGGAATCCAGGAGAAGGCACTGGAATGGATCATCTCGTTCCTCGCCGGAAGGACACAGAGAGTCCGCCTCCCTCCATTCAGATCAGAAGCCACCGAAGTCATCTGCGGCGTTCCTCAGGGCTCCTCGCTCAGCCCAACCCTCTTCAACGTCTACATGAGCCCCCTCGCAGCCATCGCATGCCAACACAACCTCAACATCATCTCCTACGCCGACGACACCCAGCTGATCCTCTCCCTCACCAACGACCCCGCCACCGCCAGAGCCAACGTACACGAAGGGATGACAGACGTAGCCAAGTGGATGATGAACAGCCGCCTGAAACTGAACTCGGACAAGACGGAAGTCCTCATCCTGGGATCTTCACCCTCCGCCTGGGACAACTCCTGGTGGCCCCCCACCCTGGGCAGCGCACCCATACCAACAGACCACGCACGCAACCTGGGCTTCATCCTGGACTCCTCCCTCTCCATGACCAGACAAGTCAACGCCGTCTCCTCATCATGCTTCAACATCCTGCGCATGCTACGTAAGATCTTCCGGTGGATCTCCACCGAGACCAGGAAGACGGTCACCCAGGCCCTCGTCACCAGCCGTCTGGACTACGGCAACTCGCTCTACGCCGGAACCACCGCCAAACTCTAGAAGAGACTCCAGCGGATTCAGAACGCCTCAGCACGACTCATCCTGGACATCCCCCGTCGCAGCCACATCTCCGGACACCTGAGAGATCTGCACTGGCTCCCGGTCAACAAGAGAATCACCTTCCATCTCCTCACCCACGCACACAAAGCCCTACACAACCAAGGCCCAGGATACCTCAACAGCCGCCTCAACTTCTACGCTCCCACACGCCAGCTTCGATCGACCGGCCACGCCCTCGCCGCCGTCCCCCGCATCCGAAGAGCCACCACAGGAGGAAGGTCCTTCTCCTACCTGGCTGCCAAGACTTGGAACTCCCTCCCGACTCACCTCTGCCTGACCCAGGACCACCTTGCCTTCAGGAAGCAGCTCAAGACCTGGCTGTTCGAGCAGTAGCGGACCCCCCCTCCCCTAGCGCCTTGAGACCCCCCCGGGTGAGTAGTGCGCTATATAAATGCTTTGATTGATTGATTGATTGATTGACAGAAACAAAGGTAAGAGAAGACGTCACAAAATCAGCCTCCACTGTAAATTTTATATGCATAATACTATTTTTTTATCCTTCATAAGCCTTTCCTAACCCTCAATGGTTTTAAATAGTACTTACATAATTGAAATATTTCTTTATAAGTCATGAGGTCCTATACACCTCTGATCTTAAAAATTGTGTGTGCATACATTTCTGTGTTGTATGTCTGTACTAGGCCACGTGCTTAGGCCTCTATTACTATTAATTGTGCATCCATGATAGTATTTTTTTTTCTGCGTCACGAGGCTGTCCCAGGCCTTTATTAACTTATTGATCTTCCTTTGTTTGCTGGAGCTGCAACAGTCTTCGAAATAAGTTGCCATAACGGGCGTCAGTAACGCAGTAGGCACTTCCATATAAACACCACTTCAACGCGGCACTATAACAAGTAAAATGTACCAGGTGCACTGCACTCGTAAAACTGTAGTGTAACTTTTATTTATGAAAGGAGAGAGGGCCATATTATCAAACCTTGGCAACAAAATTATCGCCACTTTATCGGCAGGAAAGTGACGATAATGGGTTTCATAATATGCTCTATGGAATTCCAATCGAAGCTCATGTTAGATATGAAGGACATCTAATATGAGCTTTGATTGGAATTCCATAGAGCATATTATCAAGCCCATTATCGCCACTTTAGCGACACTTTCCTGCCGATAAAGTGGCGATAATTTTGTCACCCAGGCTTGATATTATGGCCCAGAGTTTTAATGTTTTCTCTCTCTCTCACTCTCTGTGACATAATTTCTCTTTCTCTCTTAAACTTAGACGCTGCTGTCTGCTTGGATGTGTAGAAGAATTGTTGAAATTAAGTGGTGAAGTCTACTTCCTTATGTGTTTGGCCGCAAGGTTTATACAACGGTAAGCACAGAGTCCTAGATCTACAAATCCTTCATAGCAATGCATTAGAAATAATTTGGCATAACAGGCGTTAGTAACGCAGTAGGCACTTCCATTGTAGTGTAGTTCCTATTATCCCAATAGGCTCTGCGCATTGGAATAATACCTTCAATAGTATAGGCCTAGACCAGACGTTAACTAGGCCTTCTACTGTCGATATTAGACTTAAAGTTTTGGGTTTGCCAGCTAGCTCAGAGTTCACTAGAAACTTTCTCAAATAGGCAAGGAGGAGTTGAACCTCCCTGGATAGACAAGAAGGGATTTAGTTTCTGACAACCATAGAACATGACAACTTTGCTCTCCCCTAATCAAGAGTGTATCTCTAGAGTCGTGTGAAAACAAAAGACAACTTATTTTACTCAGTCAGTACGTGCATTCTAAGTCTCACCAGATTGTAGAGAAAAGGAAGAGACGGGCGTGTTCAATAAAGGATGGTATTTATTGATCAGTCTCTTTTCTCATACAAGAGAAATGGATCGATATTATCGCAATACTTATGGTTAAGTAAAGTGCATACATTAAAAGCAGAAGTATAAAATAATACTGTAAAAACATTTATATGGTTTCTAAGCCATATGAAGGTTTAAAATGGATAAAATAGATATATACATACACATATACATTTGACTAATCGTACTCAACTGGTGTTTCTAACTACGCCTCACCCAGTGTACCTGACCTAAGCCTAATACGTGGGCGGGAATAGAAAGTAGCAGTTTAAGTTAAGTTTGTTTTGCCAAGTGACTGACTCAAGAATTCTCTGCAAGGGGTTATTCAGTTCTGTACCTGGAATCTAGGATGAATGAGGGATGGTATCTCTCGTCTCTGGTCTCGATATTCCAGGCTGCCTGCGAGGGCTACCCGGAAGCGCCGGAGCTGGATTTCTCGGCAGGAGAAAGGCAGCGTCTCGTTCTCAGCGCGTCAGGAAGGCGGGGCTGCGCCAGCGGGGTCTGCTCTGCTCTGGGCTTCGGCAAGTCTGGCTGCTCCGATCTCGTCACCACCGCGTGTGTTTGCATAGGGCAATATCGGTAATATTTATACCTGTAAGGTGCCGAGATTGACGTAAGGATGGACATAGATACGTCAATAAGGATGTCATACGACTTGGTCGTTAGCACATTCTTTTGCTGAAGTTCTCGGTGAAATCAAAACAATGGCCGCAGGGTTTTTCCCAGGTTGTCATAGGTTTGATTTGTTTTGAGAACTCCGTATGCCTTATCAGGGGCTGGAGGAATATCGCTTGTCTAATTAGATGGCAAGCGTTATGACCTAATCAGATAACACGTTCCTGTGCCGTAGTGTGGCTTAATCAGATAACGGTTTCTGCATCATGGGGGTTTTCTGCATCATGAGATGGCTGCTAGTTAACTTGTTAACCAGAATAGGGTCAGGAATAGGGGGATCGATACAGAACCTATAGGAATACATCACACCCACTCCACGCTAACTATGGACATATTTACGAATCTAGGCATAGTAAAACATACTGTAGAGTATCGTGTATACCTTACCACCCCAAAATACATAAATGCATTTTGAAATTATCTAATATACGAAAAAAGTCACATGTAATATATGCACTCAAGCTGTAGAATAATGCTAAAGTAATCACGCATTTGTATACATTATTGCTAATTGGTATATGAGAATTTTCACATGAAATGGCTCTTAATACAGAAAAAAGGTTCGAGACCATTCCATCACAGAATAAAATATTTATGAACATACCAGCGGGCAGCTAATGTCTATAAAGTATCTAAAAATAGAAATTTTAGTTCTCTAAGAATAGTTCTTACTTCAAGCAGAAGATAAGTGTCCCGAAAAAATCGTAAAAATATTTTGGGGCTGATGAAAAAATTGCAGTCCGTGAACTGGAGGGAAAATTGTTCATGGTATTTTGCTATTCTAGTTGAAGGCCAAATTCAGGGAACGCCGTGTGCGAGCTTGCTCAAAAGTCTCTATTTCTGCTCTGGTGAGAACATCATATCATTTAGACTGTCGAAAAAGCTGTCAACAGCTTCCTGGGAGAGTTCCACTAACTCGGAAAAAGGTGTAACCATGCATTCGTTCGCATGATTGTCTCCATTGACGTTTTGATTAATATTGCTGACAGAAGGTCATACCTGATCGATGCTGCTTTCATCTTGAACTTCACTACCCCTCAATCGTAGTGGTGAAGTCTCCACGAATGCCGTCATCAGGATTGGTAGCCGTTGAGGGCAGCACAAAGCATGAGCCGATATCGGACCCAACAATGTTTCTGCATCCACAGGCGCATCCGATTGTAGCGTCAGACAGGTGTCCAACACGCATTCTTCTCCGCATACCAAGCACCTTAATACAGGTAAAACACATCGATGCCACATTGGTCGAAATGAAAGAAACCAAGTCATGTTCAGGTCTCTAAGCCGGGATAGTCCCAGGATTTTTGATATCCGGTCCCGGTATCCAATGGCTCGGATTGTCTCTTCCCTTGTCGCAGGTGTTTTGTCTGTGACACGGTTTGCCATAACGAAATATTAGGACCAGGAATAGGATTCCTGCAATTAGTCCCAAAATGAGGGGAAGTCTGCCAAAAATCGAATGGACGAAATCTGGAAAAATACCCAGTATGGCTTTGAATGGTGTTAATGCCATCAAAAATACTGTCTTAAATACCTATGAGACTCCACTGGTATCAGAAATATTTAAGATTTCATTCAGGATTTCTGCGAAATGTATGGGGGAATTAGTTGATAATAAGGAGTGAATCTCTGCAGTCGTCCTTGCGACTAGGAGATCATACGTTTCTTTTGATGACGTGAGCCTGGTCGGCGTCTGAAGAAGCACTGTTTTCATTCTGCTTAAAGTATCTATTCGAATAGAAGTAATTTTCAAGTTGGGCCATGCCCTTGCCTCCCTGTCTGGAAAGGAGCTGGGGAACAATAAGCGTCCACAGCACTTGACCTTCGCAGTCGTGGTTATGAGATAATGAGTCCCGGGCATAAGACTACAACATCTGCGGTCCACAATTAGAATGTAACTCCCATTATAGAGTCTTTGGAAGAATGGTTCTATCTCTGTTGCAGGTGTGCCTAGCTGGTGACATGAAAAGGTTATTTGAGTTCCCTTCACAGGCTCCATGCAAACTAATTCCATTACACAGAAGTGTACCGCTTAGTGACATCGCACAATTATTGCCACTAAGAAACACTTTCTGTCCTTTATTACTGACACATGCATGTGAATAGGGCAAGTTCCATGTTGTCTTAATGTACCCTTTTCCCAATTTTTCGTACATGCCAGCCTGTATATATTTTTGGCAGTATTGAAACCTGAAGGTTGATATTGGAATATTAATTATCCCATGTATTATCCATTCACTGACAGGTCGTTCTGACATTGTCACTGGTAATCTCTCGAGTTTCTCAATGCTCAGGATTGTATAATCAGCACCCTTCTGTGCCATACTGATTTGTTTATCAGTAAGGTTAAAGATATTGAATAGTGACGTTGTGTTGATTAAAGGCCAAGGCGCATAGCCTGAACGCAGATTTTGTAACGTCCAGCCAAGCTGTACAATAGAACGCAATTGAGACTGACCGTGTTGTAACAACAGTAAGTCTTGCGATATTATGTCGATTGCTGAAGACACAATGCTGTCCAGAAAAAATATTCTGGAGGACAGAGTCATTAACCCATTGTCCACTACAGAAAGTGATTTTTCCAAATTAATACGGTCAATTTCCCGTATACTTTCTGCTGTCTCAATTTGAGTCACCTTCCAGGCCTCGTTGTAAGCTGCATATACAGAGGCTGCTATGAAACGCTTTTGACGCTGTTTGCGCGGTCCCATAATGAAATCACGCAAGTCAGCACCATCAGTAAGTAAAGTTAGGTGTTGCTTAATTTCTGTCAGTGTGGAAGTTTGTAGCCATTGAAGGCATAATTTGCCCACACTGTAGGTGGTTATTATCCCTGGGTGTTGTCTTTGGGAATATCTAGGGTCTGGCCTGGTCAATGTGAACCCCTGTGTTTTGTTCAGGAATCTGTCTTGACAGTTATTAGTATCTGTGGGCCAGATCAACCACTGTTTCCAATCAGGATGTGTTCTGTTTTGGTTTAATACATAGTTTACGTCTATCTCCTCATCTGTAGAGCTATTGCTGTTCATTGTTGGCTTTGGAATAGACGGTTTATTTAAGTCTTTGATTTTGGCTAAGCCAAGACAGGTAGTTTGTTGAACAGTGTCATTTAAAAATATAATTTGTTCTGGGATCATGCAGGCTCTAAACAATGATTCTATACCCTGTACTTGCCATTCTTTTGTACCCCAAACACTTTTTACTTCAACATTTTTGTCCCAATAATCAAAACCAAAAGTATTCATTTGTTCAAAAAATGAGTCTGAATATATCAATTTCGTGTTTGTTATCATGATCTTTGTCCCTGTCTTATTTGACAATTTGAAATAAAATGTTTCAGCATTACTTGTGTTGAAACCTGAAAAGTATGAGTATTTGTCATAAAAGGTTCTTGAGCTTCCTTTTGGAGGGGTTGCACAATGTTTCCATTGATTATAATTTAAAACATTTCTAGGTTGTGCAGATTTATGTAGAAAATGGTTACCATAGTGGTTGTAACAGTACATACTATCATAATTTGTCGAACCCTGCAAATAATCATGTTTGGTAAATTTAGCAGACATCACTAAGTCAGACATCATGTTATTAATACTTTCAAAGTCCCAATCATCAGCAAATGAGCTTGTTTTTACAAAGTCACTCAATGAGATCTTGATTTGGTGTGGATACTTCAGGATTTCGACCGGACCATAAATTTCGTAGTCAGTGTTGTCCCATGCTACCCCACCCGGTATAGGATTGGCTGTGAAGTTGACTGAAGAAAGTTCTCTTTTCTCGATGTGTGAAGATGTGTGTGGCTTGAGGATCAAGTTGATTTTCTGACTTGCTGTGTCCATTTTAGCATATTTTCCCTCAATGAAGCGTCCCAAAGTTAGTACCATGATGAGCCAAAGTATGAGGATAAATGCACCAAAGCCCACCCAAAATTCAATCCATGGAGAAATCAGATATGTTTCTTTCAGTTGTTTCAAGAGTTCTTTAGCTTTATCTTTAAAGGTTTTTGTTGATGGCTGTGTTTTTGATTCACTTAGGTCTTCAGAGGAATCATCGAAGTTTATGAAGTAGCCGGATGTAGTTCTGTCAATTGTTCGAATTGCTTCAGGATTATTGTTTCTTGCACATTCGTTTGTTACTTCATTGTAGATTGGTGTGTCTCTGCTAAATGATTTTATTTGGGTTTTCAGAGGTTTAAGTTCCATTGCATTGTTGCATAGTCCTTGTTGTTGTTCTGTAGGCGTTTCGAATGTGATTAGCCTCTTAGTTAGGACCTCTGTATTGGTAGCAAACCTTGGTGTTCTGCTACTTATCGGGAGTCCACTTGGCCTACTATTTGTTATCGGCCACATGATTGTGGTTTTACCAGGTCGATGGATACAACTCGGTTCTCCTTTTTACCAGCAAGCGGCGGTAGTACGACTGATCTTGTCCCGTTGATAGACAAGACAGGAACTGCTTTTCTGTAAGAAGGCCCAAATTCCTTCTTTACCGCGATCTTTTCCCTGACTAGATCCCCGACTTTTGGAATCCAGACAGGTCTTGCTGGGACAGGTGGTGGTTCTTCAGTGGTTGTTGGCTGCTGTTTCAACTTTATGTTGCTCAGGTCTTTTCTTGTTTCGTTTAAGTCCTGCAAAATAGCCAAACGATCTTTGATTCAAAGCTTTTTTCCTTCACCACTGAAGTCTGACTGTCGAGGTCTAAGACTAACATCCTAGTTCCAAATAATAATTCGTACGGACTGAATCCCTTCAGAGAATTTCTTGGCAGGTTATTTAGACTACGTTGGACACTTATTAGATGTTTGACCCACCCAGCTCCCGAACCTTATACCTTTGCTGTTATAGATTGCTTTATGTCACGGTTTTTTCTTTCTACAATTCCGTTCCCCTCAGGGTGAAATGGACAAGAGTACCGCAATGCAATGCCCATGCTGGTCATGGCCTCCTTATAAGCTCGAGAGCTAAAAGCAGGACCCTGGTCAGAATGCAGCATGCCAATTGCGTATGTGCCGATAAAGACTCGCAAATCTTTTATAACAGTTCTGGCGTCAGCCGATCGCTGGGGGCACATCCATATGAATCTCGTGCATGAATCCACTGCGACCAGGATATATTTATAGTTACCAACCCTTTGTAAGGGACCACAGTGGTCCAGGTAAACACAGGCTAATGGTTTATCTGAGATTAGAAGGGGCGTCTGTGCTGGTTGTCTCACCGTTGATACTTTCATTCTTTGACATATTTCACATTCTAAAACATAGTTCCTTGTTTGTCTTCTCATTTGTGACCACCAGTATCTCTGTTTTAATAGTGATACTGTGGCTGAGACGCCGGCATGTACAGAAGCAAGCCCTTCGTGTGCCGCTATTATTAGTCCTAACCTATGTTCCATATCGAATCCTTTTCTGTAGCGCTGACAGCCTGTAATATTTCGCTGTCTATTTTTGTTTTTGACCGTGTGATGGCAGCTACGGAAGCCGTTTGCACAGCTGCCTTCGCTGCCTCATCAGCCAATGAATTCCCTGCAACGTGAACGCCATCACGTTGATGACTCAGTGTATGTATCACGTGAGTCTTTGGTAGTTCTTTTTGTAACAGAACTATTTGTTCCCAGAGCATTTTATGCTTGAATGTGCCTCCTTTTGCATCCTTAAAACCATTCTGAAGCCAGATCTGCAAGTATTCATTGTAAGACTGAACGCAATAATACGAATCGCACACTATGAGTGTGGGGAATTCTCGATCGGTATTTTCAAGCGCCATCTTGAATGCCAGTAGTTCAGCTCGCTGAGCTGTACAATCTCCTAGAGATTGTGTTTTAGTGACGGCTGGTTTAAATTTCCCTTCGTGCCAGCGACCTTTAACAATCGCGCACGCAGCACTGTAAGCTTGTTTACCCCCCACTGCGGGTTGTGCTGATCCGTCTGTATATACTATACAGCCGTAATGTTCTAGAGGCAGAATTTCGGTCGGCGGAGGACATTCAAATTCATATTGGAGAAATTCTTGTGTTTTTAAGTTAGGATCAAATTCGTATGCCACGTCTGTTGCAGCAAGAGAATTAGCCCATTGTATCCATCTCGGATGGAGCGCTTTAGCATTTGGAATGCTTGCTTTTGTTACAGCCTCTAGGGCTGGTATCGGTGTCACGATTATTATTCGTTTACCTTGTGCCAGGGCTCGTTCTTTTGCTATAGCTGTCTGTGTTGCAGTTAGAATTTTTTCCATTGGGCTGAATTTCATTTCAGCTTTAGTGTACAAGTGTGATTTGAATGCAATTGGTACCTTTTCTCCCTCATTAGAGGTCAGGTATGTGAATCCGCATCTTCCTGGGATGACTCGAATCACAAGGTTGCGTGTGTTATCACGTGTTTCTAATTTTGTTTTAATTAACATGTCTGTTTGTAAGGATCTCAGAATTTCTGTGTGTATCTGAGTCCAATTGGTTCTTTTAAAATCTGCTTTTATTAGATCATAAAGGGGTTTGACCCTTTCTGCGTAATTTGCAATGTATGTTCTTCCGAAATTTAGGAAGCCTAGAATTGACTGTAGGTTTTTTAGTGTTCTAGGTGCTTGGAGTACGGCACATTTCTCTAGGAAATTGTCAGCCAGGCTTTTGCCTTCACTTGATAATTCATATCCTAAGGACAGGACTGTTAGATGGGCAATTCTAGATTTTTTAAAGTTGAATTTGTAACCCTCTGCTGCGAACCCAAGTATTATGGTGTTCACTCTCTTCAAGTGAGTATCCAAGTCATCATCTGTTAAGTATATGTCGTCGACATAAGATAATGCTTCGTCATCATATGTTTGTAGTAATTCTGTTACTCTCGCTGAGAATACTCCTGGGCTGTTCTTGTACCCCTGGGCTAACCGACAGAATTGTTTTTGAGTGCCATTTATTGAGAACGCAGACAAATATCTGCTCTCTGGTGCTATGTTTTGACAAAAGAATCCATTAGAGATGTCTAATGTTTTGTATTTTTTGCGCACTATGTTATTCATTAGTGCAGCACTATGCGAGTTTTGCACTGCAAAAGTTTTGCAACATGAGTTAAGGTGTCTGTAATCCAAAACTAGACGATATGAATTGTCTGGTTTGGAGACCGGAAACAAAGGGTTGTTCATTTGTGAGGTGCAAGTTTCAATCACCCCTTGGTATTCTAGCTGATCTAGGATTTCTTTTACCTGTTTTTTAGCTTCTTGCTTAATTGGGTACTGTCTCTGTGCAGTAGGTTGTGATTTTAACTGGATTTTGTGAGGAGGAGAGTCCTCATCCCATCCTACATGATTTTTATATAAAGCAGGAGCTTGAGCTACTGCCCACTTTCTAGCAAGTGTGTATTTTTTATGAATTGGGATATGATTTGAGTAGGCAGGCATAATTATTTCTTCGCCATGAGGGCAGTCCCTGACAAACTCTGGTGGCCAGTCTTTTTCAGCTAGAAGGATGTCATAGCCCTTGGAGAGATTATCCCAAAATAGTCCCCTTATTTTTCTAGTCTTATCCCCTTCTATACGTAAAGTTATTTCATATATTTTGTGAGGTTTGCTAACTCTGGTGTCTGCAGTTTCCACTTGAAGGTATTCATTCGTGTCCACTGTCTCCAGATGATTCATAAGGACTTTGCGAGCTATGCTCACTTCTGCTGCGCTGTCTAGCATTGTCTGAGCCCATTCTCCGTTTTTCAGTTGTGTCCTCAGTATTCTCGGCATTGTTAACTACTTTAATACTGGCTACCTTCTTTTTTGGAAATTGTAATTTCTTTTTTAGATGAGCAGGTTCCTTGTCTTTGGACTTGACGTGCTCTTCTCTTTGTTCTGATCGTCCTCTTCTTTCCGATTTCTGCGAGGAAGTCTGAAAAGATTGAGAGGGGCGTGTATCAATTTCTTGATATCTATCAGGTTTCTTTATATTATCCCTATTTCTAAGGTTATATCTTTTCCCAGAGGGCTCACTTTGGGGAGACCTGTGTCCTTGGTTTGGAGATCTTTCTCTCCGCCGAGGAGACCTTCCTCTGGACTGGAATTTCTTTTCTTTAGGATTGGATTGTTTGTTTCCATCCCAGCTCTTTTTTTGTGATGTTAAATTATTATTAAAAAATATTTTTTCAGGACTTTCAATCAGTTGTGGTTTTACTGGTATTCCACCTAAACTATCTCTACCTAGTTCCTCATAGGATTTTTCTATGATTCTGGCAATTTCAGCTGGCTGGTCTGCTATATCTGTTTCTTTTAACCTCTGGCGGATCGCCACGTTTGCTGCTTCTCCCTTTATGTTGGCTAATAGTATTGCCGAGAC
Source organism: Lissotriton helveticus (assembly GCF_964261635.1). Classification (NCBI taxonomy): domain Eukaryota; kingdom Metazoa; phylum Chordata; class Amphibia; order Caudata; family Salamandridae; genus Lissotriton; species Lissotriton helveticus. Next base: position 1,328,448,636 of record NC_136068.1, on the reverse strand, counting down.
CTGCTTGAAGTCTTTCAGTAATTTCATACCAAGAGTTAAAGCGGGTTCTGGACCGTATTCGTCTTGAATTTGTTTTAGCACATCTGGTATTACCGAGATGGATGGAACGCCATGCGTTTTTGTGTAAATGGAAGCAAAGACTGTACCCCAAGTGTCACAGTCCTCCACGTGTGGTGCGATTCCCATTGGAAGACAGATAGTCAGAATCCTGTGTTTTTCTAAAGGGGTGGTGTCTGGAAACACCGCCTCTATTTGGGTGATTTTTTGTGCTAACCAGAATGGTATTTGTTCCCGTTTAGCTGGTACTTTACCTAGGCAGGATTGTATGTTCTGTGGTGTAATTTTATTTGTGTTCCCCTGGTGAGGGGTCAGTTGTGGAATTTTGATTGCTGGTTGGATTGTTGAAGTCCGCATCACATATTGGACTAATTGTCTATGTAACTTTATTAATTGTTTCAGCTGTGTTAACAGCTCTGGTGCAGGCATTCTTTCAATGTCTGGATGTGTTGTGTATCCGGCTAGGACCGGCCACGTTGCTCCTGGTCTACCTAAGGGACCGAGCCTGGTGATGTGATTATTATGTTTTAGGGCGCCATTAAATAAGAGCAGGTGCTCTTGAAATTTAAGTGGTACTTCCACCTCCTCGAAAGGAGTGTACTCTTCAGGAGGTTCCTCTGTTTTGTAATAGTGGACGACCTTTGTTACAGCATTAGCTGCTGGAAAGTTTATCCATGTATAGAATACCTCTGTCTGCCGATATTCGTGTGCCTCAATTACGAATATGACTGTGCCACCTCTAGGTGTCAGTCCATTTTCTATAAGTTTTAAAGTTATAGATTTCCTTGTGTTGACCGGGATTATTATTATACCCTGGTCTGCTTCTTGCATAGCAGTATCAGCTGCTGCGAGTTCAGCTGTTATTCTAGCTGCCTCTCTTTCTCCTTCACTGTCTGACATTGTACTGTCCAGAAGGTTATTCCGTTTGTTTGCAGATCAGGTTTCTTATGGAAACAAAGATTAGATGCACAATATTTTGGAACAGTGTATCCTTCAACGTTGACTAAACCAAGAACCATACATAGGAGTTTCCTCCTGCGAGGTCTTGTGGATATGACCTTTCACCCACTCCAGACGTCTTTGGAGTATTATGGGAAAAAAGGGGTTCTGAGTGAAAAAGCACGACTGAGTTACTCTAATGTCTTGCGTTAGTTTTATCGCCTATCCAAACGTTTGGGCGCCATGTAGTGTAGTTCCTATTATCCCAATAGGCTCTGCGCCTTGGAATAATACCTTCAATAGTATAGGCCTAGACCAGACGTTAACTAGGCCTTCTACTGTCGATATTAGACTTAAAGTTTTGGGTTTGCCAGCTAGCTCAGAGTTCACTAGAAACTTTCTCGAATAGGCAAGGAGGAGTTGAACCTCCCTGGATAGACAAGAAGGGATTTAGTTTCTGACAACCATAGAACATGACAACTTTGCTCTCCCCTAATCAAGAGTGTATCTCTAGAGTCGTGTGAAAACAAAAGACAACTTTTTTTACTCAGTCAGTACGTGCATTCTTAGTCTCACCAGATTGTAGAGAAAAGGAAGAGACGGGCGTGTTCAATAAAGGATGGTATTTATTGATCAGTCTCTTTTCTCATACAAGAGAAATGGATCGATATTATCGCAATACTTATGGTTAAGTAAAGTGCATACATTAAAAGCAGAAGTATAAAATAATACTGTAAAAACATTTATATGGTTTCTAAGCCATATGAAGGTTTAAAATGGATAAAATAGATATATACATACACATATACATTTGACTAATCGTACTCAACTGGTGTTTCTAACTACACCTACCCCAGTGTACCTGACCTAAGCCTAATACGTGGGCGGGAATAGAAAGTAGCAGTTTAAGTTAAGTTTGTTTTGCCAAGTGACTGACTCAAGAATTCTCTGCAAGGGGTTATTCAGTTCTGTATCTGGAATCTAGGATGAATGAGGGATGGTATCTCTCGTCTCTGGTCTCGATATTCCAGGCTGCCTGCGAGGGCTACCCGGAAGCACCGGAGCTGGATTTCTCGGCAGGAGAAAGGCAGCGTCTCGTTCTCAGCGCGTCAGGAAGGCGGGGCTGCGCCAGCGGGGTCTGCTCTGCTCTGGGCTTCGGCAAGTCTGGCTGCTCCGATCTCGTCACCACCGCGTGTGTTTGCATAGGGCAATATCGGTAATATTTATACCTGTAAGGTGCCGAGATTGACGTAAGGATGGACATAGATACGTCAATAAGGATGTCATACGACTTGGTCGTTAGCACATTCTTTTGCTGAAGTTCTCGGTGAAATCAAAACAATGGCCGCAGGGTTTTTCCCAGGTTGTCATAGGTTTGATTTGTTTTGAGAACTCCGTATGCCTTATCAGGGGCTGGAGGAATATCGCTTGTCTAATTAGATGGCAAGCGTTATGACCTAATCAGATAACACGTTCCTGTGCCGTAGTGTGGCTTAATCAGATAACGGTTTCTGCATCATGGGGGTTTTCTGCATCATGAGATGGCTGCTAGTTAACTTGTTAACCAGAATAGGGTCAGGAATAGGGGGATCGATACAGAACCTATAGTAATACATCACTCCATATAGATACCACTTGAACGCGGCACTATAACAAGTAAAATGTACCAGGTACACTGCACTCGTAAAACTGTAGAATTAGCTTTATTTGTGAAACGAGAGAGGGCCATATTATAAAGCCTTGGCGACAAAATTATCGCCACTTTATCTGCAGCAAACTGCCGCTAAAGTCGCAATTATAGGTTTGATAATATACTCTATTGAATTCCAATCGAAGCTCATGTTAGATGGAAAGGACATCTAACATGAGCTTCGATTGGAATTCCATAGAGCACATTATCATACCCATTATCGCCACTTTAGCGACACTTTCCTGCCGATAAAGTGGCGATAATTTTGTCGCCCAGGCTTGATATTATGGCCCAGAGTTTTAATTTTTTTCTCTCTCTCTCTCACTCTCTGTGACATCATTTCTCTTTAGACACTGCTGTCTGCTTGGACGTGTAGAAGAATTGTTGATATTAAGTTGTGAAGTCTACTTGCTTATGTGTGTTTGGCCGAAAGGTTTATACAACGGTAAGCACAGAGTCCAAGATCTACAAATCCTTCATAGCAATGCATTAGAAATAATTTGGCATAACGGGCGTTAGTAACGCAGTAGGCACCTCCATATAGACACCACTTGAACGCGGCACTATAACAGAACTGGAATATACGAGTCACAATGCACACGTAAATCCGTAGAGTTACCAAAACTTGCAGGGGCATACTATCAAGAACGGCGATAAAATTATCGATGTTTCAGCGGCAGGAAACTGCCGCTAAAGTGGCGATAATGGGCTTGATAATATGCCCTTGTGAATTCCCATAGTAGCCCAGGTTAACACCAGACCCTGGACTGCTATGGGAATTCACAACAGCATATTATCAAGCCCATTATAGCCGCTTTAGCTGCAGTTTCCTGCCGCTGAAACAGCGATAATTTTATTGCCGTTCTTGATAATATGCCCCGTAATGCTTCAGCTCATTTACTCACAGCTACATAATTCTAAAATCTAATTTTCCTTTTTCTTTTGCAGATTACCAATCGGACACCTTTTGGAATCCATTTCACAATTTGTTTATAACATTGTTTAAGTTATTCTTCCAGTTCTAATATAGTTATAATTGAGTTTCGTTTATATTTATTGTTTAATAAAAGTTTATAAAAATAGACTACATACTTCTTTTATTTTGTGGGGGAGGGCTATGACGGCCCACAATAAAAATAATGTTGAAATACTATAGTAAGATATTCAAGACTAGGATTGAAAACTCCTGAGTTCTAACTAACAGATATAATAAAAACAACGGTGAGAAACTACTAAAATGGCGGTGGACGGAAGACGTAATCAATGTTTAGCGCCTCGGCACTGCCTTTCAAATAAATATAGAAAAAATATGACTAATAATACTGTACAAAAGTACAGCAGAGGACGACACACACGAACCGGGAAAAGAAAGCGACAGATTTACTAACTGATATAAAGAAAGGTTTGCTTGTTGAACTTGAAGAAAAAGAAAACATGGGCTTCGAAACGACGCGGAGCATGCGAAGAGAGTACAACTGCTACACCAAAAAAAAGGAAAGCTTTACATACTATCATAGAAATGAAGGAGCATATTATGAACAAAAGGCGATACATTATCGCTGCTTTTATCGAAGAGAAACTGCCGATACAGCGGCGATAATGTGCTTGATAATAGGCCCTTGTAACTTCCCATAGCAGCCCAGGTTATGGTGTTAACCTGGGCTCCTATGGTAATTCACAAGGGCATATTATCAAGCCCATTATCGCCGCTTTATCGGCAGTTTCCTGCCGATAAAAGCGATGATAATATATCGCCTTTCGTTGATAATATGGCTCATTGCTCTTTTTTTGACCAGTAAACTTAGGTGCATATTATCAAGGACCGGTGTTACATTTATCGCCGTTTTATTGGCAAGAAACTGCTGATAGAACAGCGATAATGACCATGATAATATGGCCTTGTTATTTCCCATAGAAGCCCATGTTAACACCAGAACATAGGCTTCTATGGCAATTAACAAGGACGTATTAACAAGCCCACCCTCCCAATATTAATAAAAAACTCCAGACAATGCAGGTACCCGGAGCTGGAAGGTCATTTTACATATCACTGCCCCAGAAATGTGGCGTTCCCCGCGACATGTACGGGGAGAGAGAGAGAGAGAGACCTCAAAACATATTTTTTTTTTTAAAAAGACCCGAGCGGTGTCGCTCACCGAGACTACGGGGAGTAGGACCGTAACCCCCCCATACTTCAAAATAAAACCAGAGGAGTTCCATTCCCCAGTGCTCGGGGCACCTTACAAGCCCCCATTATGCAGAAAAATTGCCCCCGTAATTTGCCCCCCTGGAACCTAATGAATAAAACGGACTTCTACTTTTTTTCACCTTTTCCACCGCGTACAAGTACTGCACCGTTTTTTATTTAAAAAAAAAATAATTGAGCCTAAAGATCCATATACCACCCCCCTGACAAGGACTTTAGGCTCAGAATGTTTTTACCCTGCCTCGTTCCCTTATTTCTCAACTTTGTTTTACTGTTTTCTTGTGACTCTGCTCTCTCGACAAACAACATGGCTGCCAACACTTCCTGGTTTGGAGTATTAACCGCCATTCTGCATGCAGTTCCTGCTCGTAATTATACGTATTTCCATATGCGTACGCCGCGATTTTTCTTTAAAAAATAAAAATAGAGCCTAAACATCCATGTACGACCCCCTGAACAAGCCTAGAAGGTCAGAATGGCTCTACCCTTCCCCCTTCCCTTATTTCTCAACTTTGTTTTACTGTTTTCTTGTGACTCGGTTCTAGCGAGGCACAAGATGGCCGCTAACACTTCCTGGTTTCGAGTGTTGACAGACAGTTCACAGCCAATCAGCATGCAGCTCGCGCTCGTAATTGAACAGATTTCCGTACGCGTGCTGAACTCCGTCTCTAGATATCGCTATGGTTTTACTTGCAATTTTCTCAGAAACTACTTAACGGATTTGCACCTTTTAACAAAAAGCACAATCTGCGAACAGAACTCTACCTCTCTGCCAAATTTCGTGTAATTCCGTTCAGCCGTTCGGACTGTAGCCCTGGCTAAAGGTCCCTATGAAAAATTGCATGGGGAAAACACGTTTTGGGCCCCCCTTTTTTCTCACCCGCCACTTGACGAATCACCCCCAAACTTTCAGGGAAGGAGCGGAACCGAGCAGGCCATTTTCTTGGAGAAATTCACAAAGATTCGTCCACCAGCGCCAAAGGTATTCCAAATAGAATGTTGTGGGTTTCCTATGGGAACTAGGTCCTAACTATAACTACCTACTGGCAACCGCCAGTAGGTAATATATATATATATATATTCACTGAAAAAACCATAGGTTTCAGGCCTTATATAGTTAAGAATTAGCATTTAAAAAACCTTGCAAATTCACTGAAAAAACCATAGGTTTCAGGCCTTATATAGTTAGGAATTAGCATTTAAAAAACCTTTGAAATTCAATGAAAAAACATAGGTTTCAGGAGTTATATAGTTAGGAATTAGCTTTTAAAAAACCTTTGAAATCCACTCAAAAAACTATAAGATTTAGTGGTGTTATAGTTAGCTGGACATTTTACTCATACAAAACCATTGAAATTGCTCCTATATAGTTAGTTGTACTAGTTGTACCTTGCAAAATGTGCACATTTTTTTTTCTATTTGTTGGGAGGGCGCGCCCCGGTACGCGTACCCTAAGGACAAGAAACTGACAGAGATCCTTTAAAAATATAGGTTTAATTTTATAAATGAAAGGTAGTTCTTTTTGTTTTTTTAATGTTTTTTAAACATTTTGTACTTTTTTGGGCTTTTCAAAAGTTTTATATTTTTTTGTATTTTTTATGGGAAGAAACAAAGAGAAAGGGAATTGAAAATGGCTCAACTGGAGCAAAAAACAAAAAACAAAAAAAATTACTTCTTTTTTTTGGGGCAAATGTGATTCTGACCAGCAAGGATGATCAGCTTTACGCACTTTTCACCATAGGCGATGAGCTTGCCACATTCAGTACAAGTGATTCTAAAAGTACCAAATTGTCGCTGAATGCAAGGCATCGTCTCCGTTGTTTCTGGGTCTAATTGACTGGGTTGCTTTCTTTTTGAGCTGGTCCTTGAACACTGGGGGAGGTGACTGGCCAGTTCCCTGATCTCTGCACGAGAATAGTTAGCAGGATGCTTCCGGGTCATATGCCGAATCATGGTATGATTCCCAAATGAATATTTTTTATCTGGATTGCCCCTTGAGAGTTCTGCACCACAGATTCGACATGTTACCTTGGCCGCATTAACTTTTTTCTTGCTTGGCAGATATTGGCAGCCATCGGCAACCCCAGTACACGGCCTATCCCTGCTGACGAGGGGTGATACCCCGAAACACGTATCCAGGGATGGCGAAGACAGCGAAGATAGCAGAAGATTGAAAGATGATGCATCGCGAACACTTTACTACATTGACCAGAGTCCTTAGGGGCGACACCGCCGGTGTGTGAGTAGTGTGCCACCCCATCCCCATTTGTAACTTTAAAGCTCCCATGAGCAGTGGGCTGACGAGTCTGGGATCCCGCACCTACGCGCCTGAGTGGTACTATACCTGGCAGAAATTGGCAGCCATCGGCAACCCCAGTACACGGCCTATCCCTGCTGACGAGGGGTGATACCCCGAAACACGTGTCCAGGGATGGCGAAGACAGCGAAGATAGCAGAAGATTGAAAGATGATGCATCGCGAACACTTTACTACATTGACCAGAGTCCTTAGGGGCGACACCGCCGGTGTGTGAGTAGTGTGCGACCCAACCCCATTTGTAACTTTAAAGCTCCCATGAGCAGTGGGCTGACGAGCCTGGGATCCCGCACCTACGCGCCTGAGTGGTACTATACCTGGCAGATATTGGCAGCCATCGGCAACCCCAGTACACGGCCTATCCCTGCTGACGAGGGGTGATACCCCGAAACATGTGTCCAGGGATGGGGAAGACAGCGAAGATAGCAGAAGATTGAAAGATGATGCATCGCGAACACTTTACTACATTGACCAGAGTCCTTAGGGGCGACACCGCCGGTGTGTGAGTAGTGTGCGACCCCACTCCCATTTGTAACTTTAAAGGTCCCATGAGCAATGGGCTGACGAGCCTGGGATCCCGCACCTACGCGCCTGAGTGGTACTATTCCTGGCAGATATTGGCAGCCATCGGCAACCCCAGTACACGGCCTATCCCTGCTGACGAGGGGTGATACCCCGAAACACGTGTCCAAGGATGGTGAAGACAGCGAAGATAGCAGAAGATTGAAAGATGATGCATCGCGAACACTTTACTACATTGACCAGAGTCCTTAGGGGCGACACCGCCGGTGTGTGAGTAGTGTGCGACCCCACCCCCATTTGTAACTTTAAAGCTCCCATGAGCAGTGGGCTGACGAGCCTGGGATCCCGCACCTACGCGCCTGAGTGGTACTATACCTAGCAGATATTGGCAGCCATCGGCAACCCCATTACAAGGCCTATCCCTGCTGACGAGGGGTGATACCCCGAAACACGTGTCCAGGGATGGCGAAGACAGCGAAGATAGCAGAAGATTGAAAGATGATGCTTCGCGAACACTTTACTACATTGACCAGAGTCCTTAGGGGCGACACCGCCGGTGTGTGAGTAGTGTGCGACCCCACCCCCATTTGTAACTTTAAAGCTCCCATGAGCAGTGGGCTGACGAGCCTGGGATCCCGCACCTACGCGCCTGAGTTGTACTATACCTGGCAGATATTGGCAGCCATCGGCAACCCCAGTACACGGCCTATCCCTGCTGACGAGGGGTGATACCCCGAAACTCGTGTCCAGGGATGGCGAAGACAGCGAAAATAGCAGAAGATTGAAAGATGATGCATCGCGAACACTTTACTACATTGACCAGAGTCCTTAGGGGCGACACCGCCGGTGTGTGAGTAGTGTGCGACCTCACCCGCATTTGAAACTTTTAGGCTCCCATGAGCAGTGGGCTGACGAGCCTGGGATCCCGCACCTACGCGCCTGAGTGGTACTATACCTGGCAGATATTGGCAGCCATCGGCAACCCCAGTACACGGCCTATCCCTGCTGACGAGGGGTGATACCCCGAAACAGGTTTCCAGGGATGGCGAAGACAGCGAAAATAGCAGAAGATTGAAAGATGATGCATCGCGAACACTTTACTACATTGACCAGAGTCCTTTGGGGCGACACCGCCGGTGTGTGAGTAGTGTGCGACCCCACCCGCATTTGAAACTTTTAAGCTCCCATGAGCAGTGGGCTGACGAGCCTGGGATCCCGCACCTACGTGCCTGAGTGGTACTATACCTGGCAGATATTGGCAGCCATCGGCAACCCCAGTACACGGCCTATCCCTGCTGACGAGGGGTGATACCCCGAAACACGTGTCCAGGGATGGCGAAGACAGCGAAGATAGCAGAAGATTGAAAGATGATGCATCGTGAACACTTTACTACATTGACCAGAGTCCTTAGGGGCGACACCGTCGGTGTGTGAGTAGTGTGCGACCCCACCCCCATTTGTAACTTTAAAGCTCCCATGAGCGGTGGGCTGACGAGCCTGGGTTCCCGCACCTATGCGCCTGAGTGGTACTATACCTGGCAGATATTGGCAGCCATCGGCAACCCCAGTACACGGCCTATCCCTGCTGACGAGGGGTGATACCCCGAAACACGTGTCCAGGGATGGCGAAGACAGCGAAGATAGCAGAAGATTGAAAGATGATGCATCGCAAACACTTTACTACATTGACCAGAGTCCTTAGGGGCGACACCACCGGTGTGTGAGTAGTGTGCGACCCCACCCCCATTTGTAACTTTAAAGCTCCCATGAGCAGTGGGCTGACGAGCCTGGGATCCCGCACCTGCGCGCCTGAGTGGTACTATACCTGGCAGATATTGGCAGCCATCGGCAACCCCAGTACACGGCCTATCCCTGCTGACGAGGGGTGATACCCCGAAACACGTGTCTAGGGATGGCGAAGACAGCGAAGATAGCAGAAGATTGAAAGATGATGCATCGCGAACACTTTACTACATTGACCAGAATCCTTAGGGGCGACACCGCCGGTGTGTGAGTAGTGTGCGACCCCACCCCCATTTGTAACTTTAAAGCTCCCGTGAGCAGTGGGCTGATGAGCCTGGGATCCTGCACCTACGTGCCTGAGTGGTACTATACCTGGCAGATATTGGCAGCCATCGGCAACCCCAGTACAGGGCCTATCCCTGCTGACGAGGGGTGATACCCCAAAACACGTGTCCAGGGATGGCGAAGACAGCGAAGATAGCAGAAGATTGAAAGATGATGCATCGCGAACACTTTACTACATTGACCAGAGTCCTTAGGGGCGACACCGCCGGTGTGTGAGTAGTGTGCGACCCCACCCCCATTTGTAACTTTAAAGCTCCCATGAGCAGTGGGCTGAGGAGCCTGGGATCCCGCACCTACGCGCCTGAGTGGTACTATACCTGGCAGATATTGGCAGCCATCGGCAACCCCAGTACACGGCCTATCCCTGCTGACGAGGGGTGATACCCCGAAACACGTGTCCAGGGATGGCGAAGACAGCAAAAATAGCAGAAGATTGAAAGATGATGCATCGCGAACACTTTACTACATTGACCAGAGTCCTTAGGGGCGACACCGCCGGTGTGTGAGTAGTGTGCGACCCCACCCCATTTGTATCTTTTAAGCTCCCATGAGCAGTGGGCTGACGAGCCTGGGATCCCGCACCTACGCGCCTGAGTGGTACTATACCTGGCAGATATTGGCAGCCATCGGCAACCCCAGTACACGGCCTATCCCTGCTGACGAGGGGTGATACCCCGAAACAGGTTTCCAGGGATGGCGAAGACAGCGAAAATAGCAGAAGATTGAAAGATGATGCATCGCGAACACTTTACTACATTGACCAGAGTCCTTTGGGGCGACACCGCCGGTGTGTGAGTAGTGTGCGACCCCACCCGCATTTGAAACTTTTAAGCTCCCATGAGCAGTGGGCTGACGAGCCTGGGATCCCGCACCTACGTGCCTGAGTGGTACTATACCTGGCAGATATTGGCAGCCATCGGCAACCCCAGTACACGGCCTATCCCTGCTGACGAGGGGTGATACCCCGAAACACGTGTCCAGGGATGGCGAAGACAGCGAAGATAGCAGAAGATTGAAAGATGATGCATCGTGAACACTTTACTACATTGACCAGAGTCCTTAGGGGCGACACCGTCGGTGTGTGAGTAGTGTGCGACCCCACCCCCATTTGTAACTTTAAAGCTCCCATGAGCGGTGGGCTGACGAGCCTGGGTTCCCGCACCTATGCGCCTGAGTGGTACTATACCTGGCAGATATTGGCAGCCATCGGCAACCCCAGTACACGGCCTATCCCTGCTGACGAGGGGTGATACCCCGAAACACGTGTCCAGGGATGGCGAAGACAGCGAAGATAGCAGAAGATTGAAAGATGATGCATCGCAAACACTTTACTACATTGACCAGAGTCCTTAGGGGCGACACCGCCGGTGTGTGAGTAGTGTGCGACCCAACCCCATTTGTAACTTTAAAGCTCCCATGAGCAGTGGGCTGAAGAGCCTGGGATCCCGCACCTACGCGCCTGAGTGGTACTATACCTGGCAGATATTGGCAGCCATCGGCAACCCCAGTACACGGCCTATCCCTGCTGACGAGGGGTGATACCCCGAAACACGTGTCCAGGGATGGGGAAGACAGCGAAGATAGCAGAAGATTGAAAGATGATGCATCGCGAACACTTTACTACATTGACCAGAGTCCTTAGGGGCGACACCGCCGGTGTGTGAGTAGTGTGCGACCCCACTCCCATTTGTAACTTTAAAGGTCCCATGAGCAATGGGCTGACGAGCCTGGGATCCCGCACCTACGCGCCTGAGTGGTACTATTCCTGGCAGATATTGGCAGCCATCGGCAACCCCAGTACACGGCCTATCCCTGCTGACGAGGGGTGATACCCCGAAACACGTGTCCAAGGATGGTGAAGACAGCGAAGATAGCAGAAGATTGAAAGATGATGCATCGCGAACACTTTACTACATTGACCAGAGTCCTTAGGGGCGACACCGCCGGTGTGTGAGTAGTGTGCGACCCCACCCCCATTTGTAACTTTAAAGCTCCCATGAGCAGTGGGCTGACGAGCCTGGGATCCCGCACCTACGCGCCTGAGTGGTACTATACCTAGCAGATATTGGCAGCCATCGGCAACCCCATTACAAGGCCTATCCCTGCTGACGAGGGGTGATACCCCGAAACACGTGTCCAGGGATGGCGAAGACAGCGAAGATAGCAGAAGATTGAAAGATGATGCTTCGCGAACACTTTACTACATTGACCAGAGTCCTTAGGGGCGACACCGCCGGTGTGTGAGTAGTGTGCGACCCCACCCCCATTTGTAACTTTAAAGCTCCCATGAGCAGTGGGCTGACGAGCCTGGGATCCCGCACCTACGCGCCTGAGTTGTACTATACCTGGCAGATATTGGCAGCCATCGGCAACCCCAGTACACGGCCTATCCCTGCTGACGAGGGGTGATACCCCGAAACTCGTGTCCAGGGATGGCGAAGACAGCGAAAATAGCAGAAGATTGAAAGATGATGCATCGCGAACACTTTACTACATTGACCAGAGTCCTTAGGGGCGACACCGCCGGTGTGTGAGTAGTGTGCGACCTCACCCGCATTTGAAACTTTTAGGCTCCCATGAGCAGTGGGCTGACGAGCCTGGGATCCCGCACCTACGCGCCTGAGTGGTACTATACCTGGCAGATATTGGCAGCCATCGGCAACCCCAGTACACGGCCTATCCCTGCTGACGAGGGGTGATACCCCGAAACAGGTTTCCAGGGATGGCGAAGACAGCGAAAATAGCAGAAGATTGAAAGATGATGCATCGCGAACACTTTACTACATTGACCAGAGTCCTTTGGGGCGACACCGCCGGTGTGTGAGTAGTGTGCGACCCCACCCGCATTTGAAACTTTTAAGCTCCCATGAGCAGTGGGCTGACGAGCCTGGGATCCCGCACCTACGTGCCTGAGTGGTACTATACCTGGCAGATATTGGCAGCCATCGGCAACCCCAGTACACGGCCTATCCCTGCTGACGAGGGGTGATACCCCGAAACACGTGTCCAGGGATGGCGAAGACAGCGAAGATAGCAGAAGATTGAAAGATGATGCATCGTGAACACTTTACTACATTGACCAGAGTCCTTAGGGGCGACACCGTCGGTGTGTGAGTAGTGTGCGACCCCACCCCCATTTGTAAATTTAAAGCTCCCATGAGCGGTGGGCTGACGAGCCTGGGTTCCCGCACCTATGCGCCTGAGTGGTACTATACCTGGCAGATATTGGCAGCCATCGGCAACCCCAGTACACGGCCTATCCCTGCTGACGAGGGGTGATACCCCGAAACACGTGTCCAGGGATGGCGAAGACAGCGAAGATAGCAGAAGATTGAAAGATGATGCATCGCAAACACTTTACTACATTGACCAGAGTCCTTAGGGGCGACACCACCGGTGTGTGAGTAGTGTGCGACCCCACCCCCATTTGTAACTTTAAAGCTCCCATGAGCAGTGGGCTGACGAGCCTGGGATCCCGCACCTACGCGCCTGAGTGGTACTATACCTGGCAGATATTGGCAGCCATCGGCAACCCCAGTACACGGCCTATCCCTGCTGACGAGGGGTGATACCCCGAAACACGTGTCTAGGGATGGCGAAGACAGCGAAGATAGCAGAAGATTGAAAGATGATGCATCGCGAACACTTTACTACATTGACCAGAATCCTTAGGGGCGACACCGCCGGTGTGTGAGTAGTGTGCGACCCCACCCCCATTTGTAACTTTAAAGCTCCCATGAGCAGTGGGCTGATGAGCCTGGGATCCTGCACCTACGTGCCTGAGTGGTACTATACCTGGCAGATATTGGCAGCCATCGGCAACCCCAGTACAGGGCCTATCCCTGCTGACGAGGGGTGATACCCCAAAACACGTGTCCAGGGATGGCGAAGACAGCGAAGATAGCAGAAGATTGAAAGATGATGCATCGCGAACACTTTACTACATTGACCAGAGTCCTTAGGGGCGACACCGCCGGTGTGTGAGTAGTGTGCGACCCCACCCCCATTTGTAACTTTAAAGCTCCCATGAGCAGTGGGCTGAGGAGCCTGGGATCCCGCACCTACGCGCCTGAGTGGTACTATACCTGGCAGATATTGGCAGCCATCGGCAACCCCAGTACACGGCCTATCCCTGCTGACGAGGGGTGATACCCCGAAACACGTGTCCAGGGATGGCAAAGACAGCAAAAATAGCAGAAGATTGAAAGATGATGCATCGCGAACACTTTACTACATTGACCAGAGTCCTTAGGGGCGACACCGCCGGTGTGTGAGTAGTGTGCCACCCCACCCCATTTGTATCTTTTAAGCTCCCATGAGCAGTGGGCTGACGAGCCTGGGATCCCGCACCTACGCGCCTGAGTGGTACTATACCTGGCAGATATTGGCAGCCATCGGCAACCCCAGTACACGGCCTATCCCTGCTGACGAGGGGTGATACCCCGAAACAGGTTTCCAGGGATGGCGAAGACAGCGAAAATAGCAGAAGATTGAAAGATGATGCATCGCGAACACTTTACTACATTGACCAGAGTCCTTTGGGGCGACACCGCCGGTGTGTGAGTAGTGTGCGACCCCACCCGCATTTGAAACTTTTAAGCTCCCATGAGCAGTGGGCTGATGAGCCTGGGATCCCGCACCTACGTGCCTGAGTGGTACTATACCTGGCAGATATTGGCAGCCATCGGCAACCCCAGTACACGGCCTATCCCTGCTGACGAGGGGTGATACCCCGAAACACGTGTCCAGGGATGGCGAAGACAGCGAAGATAGCAGAAGATTGAAAGATGATGCATCGTGAACACTTTACTACATTGACCAGAGTCCTTAGGGGCGACACCGTCGGTGTGTGAGTAGTGTGCGACCCCACCCCCATTTGTAACTTTAAAGCTCCCATGAGCGGTGGGCTGACGAGCCTGGGTTCCCGCACCTATGCGCCTGAGTGGTACTATACCTGGCAGATATTGGCAGCCATCGGCAACCCCAGTACACGGCCTATCCCTGCTGACGAGGGGTGATACCCCGAAACACGTGTCCAGGGATGGCGAAGACAGCGAAGATAGCAGAAGATTGAAAGATGATGCATCGCAAACACTTTACTACATTGACCAGAGTCCTTAGGGGCGACACCACCGGTGTGTGAGTAGTGTGCGACCCCACCCCCATTTGTAACTTTAAAGCTCCCATGAGCAGTGGGCTGACGAGCCTGGGATCCCGCACCTACGCGCCTGAGTGGTACTATACCTGGCAGATATTGGCAGCCATCGGCAACCCCAGTACACGGCCTATCCCTGCTGACGAGGGGTGATACCCCGAAACACGTGTCTAGGGATGGCGAAGACAGCGAAGATAGCAGAAGATTGAAAGATGATGCATCGCGAACACTTTACTACATTGACCAGAATCCTTAGGGGCGACACCGCCGGTGTGTGAGTAGTGTGCGACCCCACCCCCATTTGTAACTTTAAAGCTCCCATGAGCAGTGGGCTGATGAGCCTGGGATCCTGCACCTACGTACCTGAGTGGTACTATACCTGGCAGATATTGGCAGCCATCGGCAACCCCAGTACAGGGCCTATCCCTGCTGACGAGGGGTGATACCCCGAAACACGTGTCCAGGGATGGCGAAGACAGCGAAGATAGCAGAAGATTGAAAGATGATGCATCGCGAACACTTTACTACATTGACCAGAGTCCTTAGGGGCGACACCGCCGGTGTGTGAGTAGTGTGCGACCCCACCCCCATTTGTAACTTTAAAGCTCCCATGAGCAGTGGGCTGAGGAGCCTGGGATCCCGCACCTACGCGCCTGAGTGGTACTATACCTGGCAGATATTGGCAGCCATCGGCAACCCCAGTACACGCCGTATCCCTGCTGACGAGGGGTGATACCCCGAAACACGTGTCCAGGGATGGCGAAGACAGCAAAAATAGCAGAAGATTGAAAGATGATGCATCGCGAACACTTTACTACATTGACCAGAGTCCCTAGGGGCGACACCGCCGGTGTGTGAGTAGTGTGCGACCCCACCCCATTTGTATCTTTTAAGCTCCCATGAGCAGTGGGCTGACGAGCCTGGCATCCCGCACCTACGCGCCTGAGTGGTACCATAGCTGGCAGATATTGGCAGCCATCAGCAACCCCAGTACACGGCCTATCCCTGCTGACGAGGGGTGATACCCCGAAACACGAGTCCAGGGATGGCGAAGACAGCGAAGATAGCAGAAGATTGAAAGATGATGCATCGCGAACACTTTACTATATTGACCAGAGTCCTTAGGGGCGACACCGCCGGTGTGTGAGTAGTGCGCGACCCCACCCCCATTTGTAACTTTAAAGCTCCCATGAGCAGTGGGCTGACGAGCCTGGGATCCCGCACCTACGCGCCTGAGTGGTACTATACCTGGCAGATATTGGCAGCCATCGGCAACCCCAGTACACGGCCTATCCCTGCTGACGAGGGGTGATACCCCGAAACACGTGTCCAGGGATGGCGAAGACAGCGAAGATAGCAGAAGATTGAAAGATGATGCATCGCGAACACTTTACTACATTGACCAGAGTCCTTAGGGGTGACACCGCCGGTGTGTGAGTAGTGTGCGACCCCACTCCCATTTGTAACTTTAAAGCTCCCATGAGCAGTGGGCTGACAAGCCTGGGATCCCGCACCTACGCACCTGAGTGGTACTATACTTGGCAGATATTGGCAGCCATCGGCAACCCCAGTACACGGCCTATCCCTGCTGACGAGGGGTGATACCCCGAAACACGTGTCCAGGGATGGCGAAGACAGCAAAAATAGCAGAAGATTGAAAGATGATGCATCGCGAACACTTTACTACATTGACCAGAGTCCTTAGGGGCGACACCGCCGGTGTGTGAGTAGTGTGCGACCCCACCCCCATTTGTAACTTTTAAGCTCCCATGAGCAGTGGGCTGACGAGCCTGGGATCCCGCACCTACGCGCCTGAGTGGTACTATAGCTGGCAGATATTGGCAGCCATCGGCAACCCCAGTACACGGCCTATCCCTGCTGACGAGGGGTGATACCCCGAAACACGTGTCCAGGGATGGCGAAGACAGCGAAGATAGCAGAAGATTGAAAGATGATGCATCGCGAACACTTTACTACATTGACCAGAGTCCTTAGGGGCGACACCGCCGGTGTGTGAGTAGTGTGCGACCCCACTCCCATTTGTAACTTTAAAGCTCCCATGAGCAGTGGGCTGACGAGCCTGGGATCCCGCACCTACGCACCTGAGTGGTACTATACTTGGCAGATATTGGCAGCCATCGGCAACCCCAGTACACGGCCTATCCCTGCTGACGAGGGGTGATACCCCGAAACATGTGTCCAGGGATGGCGAAGACAGCGAAGATAGCAGAAGATTGAAAGATGATGCATCGCGAACACTTTACTACATTGACCAGAGTCCTTAGGGGCGACACCGCCGGTGTGTGAGTAGTGTGCGACCCCACCCCCATTTGTAACTTTAAAGCTCCCATGAGCAGTGGGCTGACGAGCCTGGGATCCCGCCCCTACGCGCCTGAGTGGTACTATACCTGGCAGATATTGGCAGCCATCGGCAACCCCAGTACATGGCCTATCCCTGCTGACGAGGGGTGATACCCCGAAACACGTGTCCAGGGATGGCGAAGACAGCGAAGATAGCAGAAGATTGAAAGATGATGCATCGCGAACACTTTACTACATTGACCAGAGTCCTTAGGGGCGACACCGCCGGTGTGTGAGTAGTGTGCGACCCCACCCCCATTTGTAACTTTAAAGCTCCCATGAGCAGTGGGCTGAGGAGCCTGGGATCCCACACCTACGCGCCTGAGTGGTACTATACCTGGCAGATATTGGCAGCCATCGGCAACCCCAGTACACGGCCTATCCCTGCTGACGAGGGGTGATACCCCGAAACACGTGTCCAGGGATGGCGAAGACAGCAAAAATAGCAGAAGATTGAAAGATGATGCATCGCGAACACTTTACTACATTGACCAGAGTCCTTAGGGGCGACACCGCCGGTGTGTGAGTAGTGTGCGACCCCACCCCCATTTGTAACTTTTAAGCTCCCATGAGCAGTGGGCTGACGAGCCTGGGATCCCGCACCTACGCGCCTGAGTGGTACTATAGCTGGCAGATATTGGCAGCCATCGGCAACCCCAGTACAAGGCCTATCCCTGCTGACGAGGGGTGATACCCCGAAACACGAGTCCAGGGATGGCGAAGACAGCGGAGATAGCAGAAGATTGAAAGATGATGCATCGCGAACACTTTACTACATTGACCAGAGTCCTTAGGGGCGACACCGCCGGTGTGTGAGTAGTGCGCGACCCCACCCCCATTTGTAACTTTAAAGCTCCCATGAGGAGTGGGCTGACGAGCCTGGGATCCCGCAACTACGCGCCTGAGTGGTACTATACCTGGCAGATATTGGCAGCCATCGGCAACCCCAGTACACGGCCTATCCCTGCTGACGAGGGGTGATACCCCGAAACACGTGTCCAGGGATGGCGAAGACAGCGAAGATAGCAGAAGATTGAAAGATGATGCATCGCGAACACTTTACTACATTGACCAGAGTCCTTAGGGGCGACACCGCCGGTGTGTGAGTAGTGTGCGACCCCACTCCCATTTGTAACTTTAAAGCTCCCATGAGCAGTGGGCTGACGAGCCTGGGATCCCGCACCTACGCACCTGAGTGGTACTATACTTGGCAGATATTGGCAGCCATCGGCAACCCCAGTACACGGCCTATCCCTGCTGACGAGGGGTGATACCCCGAAACATGTGTCCAGGGATGGCAAAGACAGCAAAGATAGCAGAAGATTGAAAGATGATGCATCGCGAACACTTTACTACATTGACCAGAGTCCTTAGGGGCGACACCGCCGGTGTGTGAGTAGTGTGCGACCCCACCCCCATTTGTAACTTTAAAGCTCCCATGAGCAGTGGGCTGACGAGCCTGGGATCCCGCACCTACGCGCCTGAGTGGTACTATACCTGGCAGATATTGGCAGCCATCGGCAACCCCAGTACACGGCCTATCCCTGCTGACGAGGGGTGATACCCCGAAACACGTGTCAAGGGATGGCGAAGACAGCGAAGATAGCAGAAGATTGAAAGATGATGCATCGCGAACACTTTACTACAATGACCAGAGTCCTTAGGGGCGACACCGCCGGTGTGTGAGTAGTGTGCGACCCCACCCCCATTTGTAACTTTAAAGCTCCCATGAGCGGTGGGCTGACGAGCCTGGGTTCCCGCACCTATGCACCTGAGTGGTACTATACCTGGCAGATATTTGCAGCCATCGGCAACCCCAGTACACGGCCTATCCCTGCTGACGAGGGGTGATACCCCGAAACACGTGTCCAGGGATGGAGAAGACAGCGAAGATAGCAGAAGATTGAAAGATGATGCATCGCAAACACTTTACTACATTGACCAGAGTCCTTAGGGGCGACACCGCCGGTGTGTGAGTAGTGTGCGACCCCACCCCCATTTGTAACTTTAAAGCTCCCATGAGCAGTGGGCTGAGGAGCCTGGGATCCCGCACCTACGCGCCTGAGTGGTACTATACCTGGCAGATATTGGCAGCCATCGGCAACCCCAGTACACGGCCTATCCCTGCTGACAAGGGGTGATACCCCGAAACACGTGTCCAGGGATGGCGAAGACAGCAAAAATAGCAGAAGATTGAAAGATGATGCATCGCGAACACTTTACTACATTGACTGGAGTCCTTAGGGGCGACACCGCCGGTGTGTGAGTAGTGTGCGACCCCACCCCCATTTGTAACTTTTAAGCTCCCATGAGCAGTGGGCTGACGAGCCTGGGATCCCGCACCTACGCGCCTGAGTGGTACTATAGCTGGCAGATATTGGCAGCCATCGGCAACCCCAGTACACAGCCTATCCCTGCTGACGAGGGGTGATACCCCGAAACACGTGTCCAGGGATGGCGAAGACAGCGAAGATAGCAGAAGATTGAAAGATGATGCATCGCAAACACTTTACTACATTGACCAGAGTCCTTAGGGGCGACACCGCCGGTGTGTGAGTAGTGCGCGACCCCACCCCCATTTTTAACTTTAAAGCTCCCATGAGCAGTGGGCTGACGAGCCTGGGATCCCGCACCTACGCGCCTGAGTGGTACTATACCTGGCAGATATTGGCAGCCATCGGCAACCCCAGTACACGGCCTATCCCTGCTGACGAGGGGTGATACCCCGAAACACGTGTCCAGGGATGGCGAAGACAGCGAAGATAGCAGAGGATTGAAAGATGATGCATCGCGAACACTTTACTACATTGACCAGAGTCCTTAGGGGCGACACCGCCGGTGTGTGAGTAGTGTGCGACCCCACTCCCATTTGTAACTTTAAAGCTCCCATGAGCAGTGGGCTGACGAGCCTGGGATCCCGCACCTACGCACCTGAGTGGTACTATACTTGGCAGATATTGGCAGCCATCGGCAACCCCAGTACACGGCCTATCCCTGCTGACGAGGGGTGATACCCCGAAACATGTGTCCAGGGATGGCGAAGACAGCGAAGATAGCAGAAGATTGAAAGATGATGCATCGCGAACACTTTACTACATTGACCAGAGTCCTTAGGGGCGACACCGCCGGTGTGTGAGTAGTGTGCGACCCCACCCCCATTTGTAACTTTAAAGCTCCCATGAGCAGTGGGCTGACGAGCCTGGGATCCCGCACCTACGCGCCTGAGTGGTACTATACCTGGCAGATATTGGCAGCCATCGGCAACCCCAGTACATGGCCTATCCCTGCTGACGAGGGGTGATACCCCGAAACACGTGTCCAGGGATGGCGAAGACAGCGAAGATAGCAGAAGATTGAAAGATGATGCATCGCGAACACTTTACTACAATGACCAGAGTCCTTAGGGGCGACACCGCCGGTGTGTGAGTAGTGTGCGACCCCACCCCCATTTGTAACTTTAAAGCTCCCATGAGCAGTGGGCTGACGAGCCTGGGATCCTGCACCTACGTGCCTGAGTGGTACTATACCTGGCAGATATTGGCAGCCATCGGCAACCCCAGTACAGGGCCTATCCCTGCTGACGAGGGGTGATACCCCGAAACACGTGTCCAGGGATGGCGAAGACAGCGAAGATAGCAGAAGATTGAAAGATGATGCATCGCAAACACTTTACTACATTGACCAGAGTCCTTAGGGGCGACACCGCCGGTGTGTGAGTAGTGTGCGACCCCACCCCCATTTGTAACTTTAAAGCTCCCATGAGCAGTGGGCTGAGGAGCCTGGGATCCCGCACCTACGCGCCTGAGTGGTACTATACCTGACAGATATTGGCAGCCATCGGCAACCCCAGTACACGGCCTATCCCTGCTGACGAGGGGTGATACCCCGAAACACGTGTCCAGGGATGGCGAAGACAGCAAAAATAGCAGAAGATTGAAAGATGATGCATCGCGAACACTTTACTACATTGACCAGAGTCCTTAGGGGCGACACCGCCGGTGTGTGAGTAGTGTGCGACCCCACCCCCATTTGTAACTTTTAAGCTCCCATGAGCAGTGGGCTGATGAGCCTGGGATCCCGCACCTACGCGCCTGAGTGGTACTATAGCTGGCAGATATTGGCAGCCATCGGCAACCCCAGTACACGGCCTATCCCTGCTGACGAGGGGTGATACCCCGAAACACGTGTCCAGGGATGACGAAGACAGCGAAGATAGCAGAAGATTGAAAGATGATGCATCGCGAACACTTTACTACATTGACCAGAGTCCTTAGGGGCGACACCGCCGGTGTGTGAGTAATGTGCGACCCCACCCACATTTGTTACTTTTTTCTTGCCCTCTGGAAGAGAAAAAAACTCCTATACAATGTGTTCTTTTGGCTTGTATGGGGTAATATCTTCTGGCAGCCATCTGCTCCCCTCCTCCTCTTCCTCTTCCTCCTCCTCCTCTTCTCCATCAGCAATGTATTGTTGTGGTGGTCCTCTTGGTGGTTGTGGTGGTGGTGGTGGTGCAGATGCCCCAGCTGTTGCTGCTACAGTAGCCATTTCCAAGTACAAAAGAATTGTCTCTGTAGATGAAACAGGTCTTCCTCAGTCAAAGAACAAAGTCAGAGTAAGGAAGAAAGGTGGGGTTTTTTATCATTTGGAAAAAAAAACTGTGCTGAACCAATCAGAAGTGTTATTTTCAGGTCACAAGACCCAGACTTTACTCATTTGGAAACCAAAACTGTTCTGCACCAATAGAAAGTGTTATTTTCAGTCACAAGACCCAGGCTGGTCACAAGACCCAGGCTATACTCATTTGGAAACCAAAACTGTTCTGCACCAATAGAAAGTGTTATTTTCAGGTCACATGAACCGACGCGCTTACGCTACGCGCCCCGGTGCGCGCCCGTAGTCGTACTCTGGGACGCGCCCACGGGTGCGTAGCGTAAGTGCGTGAGGACGTTTCGCGATCGTATGCGATCGCGTGCTTTCGGTTGCGATTAGGCTGTGCGTCATATGACGCATCACGCGGTTACACGAAACGTCACGATGTTGTTTTTGTTCGCGAGAATAGCGCTAACGGGACGCTCCCCGGTACGCGACCCAGGGCGCGCCGTAACATTGCGCTTACCCATGCGTTCACCGGTACGCGCCCCGGGAGCGCCCCCGGGTTACAAATTAAAAAAAAAATAAACATTTTTTTTTACATATTTATACAATATAAAATTCGTTTTAAAATGTTTCCCTTTCTATACCTAGTAAGATTTGCTATTAAAAAAACATTGAAATTCACTGAAAAAACCATAGGTTTCACACCAGTTATAGTTAGGAATTATCATTAAAAAAACCTATTAAATTCACTGAAAAAACCATAGGTTTTACACCAGTTATAGTTAGCTGGAAATTTTACTCGCATAAAACCATTGAAATTCCCACGTTATAGTTAGTTGCACTCACTATAACTTGTGCGTGCAATGCACAGCTGATGATGTCACATATTACATCACTCATGACATGGTCAGTGACATCACTCATGACATCACTGATGACACCATCCTTGTGACAGACTGACGGACCTCCTTTCACTGTAATGTAACCCTTGAAACACATATTCAATAATAGAAACTAAAATTTTCAAAAAAATGGAGATACCCATACCAGTTACAAGAACAAATTCAATAATTCCACCATCTATGTACACATCCACTCATTCACCAACAGTTATATCTAGTCACTCATACATATACTTACTCATCATATGTAGTGATACACCTATACATTCTATTACACACCGACAGTCATCCAAAAGATACTCTCACACATACTCACACATGCAAATAAACTATTGAACATCCATTTATTTGCATATACAGCTATACACACACTACCACCTTACTTCTAAGGAAACTTACACATACTTACTCTCTTAAACAATAAATTAGAGAAACACATACTTATTTAAACAGGAACTCTTACAATCTCTTACTCTCACATATACTCACTTATATACATCAATATTCACATATACTACATTAAAACATATGTAGTTACTGATAAAGACACTAGTGAGACAGTCATTCACTCACTAACACACACACATATACACACTCATCCACCCATACAGTCCTGCACATATGCTGTCTTCAAAGCATATACAAACAGAGAGTCAGTCATTCATGCATGTATGTGCTAAGTAATACCCCCACCAACCCATACAGACACTCATACTGAAACTAAAAAAAAACATCTAATAACCCATATACATACACATGTAGCTACTTACCAAGCAATGCAGCCACTTATACACAAAGTGAAACACTAATACATATATTTAAATATTTAAACATTACTCACTAATATATGTAGTCACTAAGATACACTTAATAAACCAGTTAACCAATCAATTTTTTTTAAAAAACATCCATGTAAACACTTATTTAAACATTTATTCTTCCATCAACTTTTACATATACATATATAACACATATTTATTTTTCAGAAAGACAGACATTCACTGGATGGTGTCATCAGTGATGTCATGAGTGATGTCACTGACCATGTCATGAGTGATGTAATATGTGACATCATCAGCAGTGCATTGCACGCGCAAGTTATAGTGAGTCCAACTAACTATAACATGGGAATTTCAATGGTTTTATGCGAGTAAAATTTCCAGCTAACTATAACTGGTGTAAAACCTATGGTTTTTTCAGTGAATTTAATAGGTTTTTAAATGATAATTCCTAACTATAACTGGTGTGAAACCTATGGTTTTTTCAGTGAATATATATATATATATATATATTACCTACTGGCGGTCGCCAGTAGGTATATATAGTTAGGATTTTTTCTCTATGGGATTTTTGAAAATTCTATGTCTAATAACTTTGGCGTTTGTGGACGGAATTGGCTGAAATTTTCAGGAAAATGGAACATTTTGTTTCTGAGCAGATACTGAAAATTTGGGGGGGGGTTTGTCAAGGGGGGGCTGAGAAAAAAGGGGGTCCCAAAACGTGTTTTTCCCATGTTCATTTCCATAGGGCGGTTGGCCTCACTTTTAGCCCGAACGGCTGAATGGATTTGCACGAAACTTGGCAAAATTGTAGGGACTGGTAGCCCGATGTGCCTTTGCTAGGTCTCAATATATGTGATCCAGTGGATTTTGAGAAATTAACGTTCAAAAAAAGATATATATCTGTAAGCGCGTTCCGGGCAGCGCTCCGGTTCGCGTACTTGACGCGTAACGGAACTTCGCGAAGCTGATTGGCTCTCCGGTGTCTGTCAACATTCTAAACAGTCCGGAGCGGCCACCATCTTGTCTCTCGGTAGGATCGAGAGACAAGAGGAGGCCAAAACAAAGGGGGAAATGACCATAAGGGGGCATAGTAGATCCTCCCTGACCCCCTAGGTTTGATGTGGAGGCTTTAAAAGGGCCCCGCGGGGCAAAAAAAATAAAAAAATTTGGGGGGGTTTTTTGCGTGGGGAGCGCCCGGTACGCGCACCGGGAAGCGCTCTGGGGAGCGTACTATGAGGAAAAAGGAATGATAGACTTTTCAAATATTGTATGTTAATTGATTGTTTGTTTTGTTGATTTTTTTTTTTTTTTTTTTAAAGCAATTATTTATTATTGTCATTGTGTTTCAAAATTTTATAAAATGTCTAATATTTCACTGTCTGAAATGTCGTTATTTTGATTGAACATAGCTTGTAATGTTTGAGTGTGTAAAATGTCCTCATTTTCAAGGAGGACATCTACTGATTGCACACATTGCAGTAGTTCTTGGTCCCAAGTTTCATCCATAAATTCAATGTCATTTGGATCAATGATTTCTTGGTTGGTCTCTGCAAGGACAATTTCAAATGAAACTTTCTGTTCGCCTTCCATTTTGTCTGAAATTTGCATAAAAAAATATTTATTAGTAGAGATAGGGCACTGTTGGGATTAATTTTAGATAGGCAGTTTTTAACAGTGAATTTATCTTTGGGCAGTGTATAGTATCAGAGTGGAAGTAGGAATATAAAAAAGTGTATGTAATTTAACGTAAGTAAATTCATAATTATAAAAGAGAAGCGTAACTCCATCCATAACTATAACAGAGAAGTCTATCTAAATCTATAACTACTACAGAGGGATACTATATAACTATCAGAAAAAGTTTACCATATTAACCTAAAGTGCACAATATACTTCAGTTTTTAAAATAACAACTTACCTTTACAAAGAAGTTGAAGTTATTAGTGAAAATCCTATTGAAATGTACACCAGGAAGTAGTAGTCAAAATGGCTGTGTTTCCTTCTCTTCCTTTATATATATTCAGGTACATAACCAATCAAATGTCAGGTAAAAAAAAATAGAAAATGAAAGTAACATTTTAAACGGTTGTGAATTCCAACACTTCAGATGTGTTTTGTGAAGTAATTTACCTCAGGGTATTTAGAGAGGTCTACAGGCTAAATGGCTAAATGGAATTCCAACCAAATTTTTGAAAATGGTAGGGATTGGTATGTAGTATGAGCGAATCTATATTTGGTGAAAGTGTCTCCAGGGTTTCTTCTGTAAATTACTTTCCCACCTTTTTTGATGGAGCGCTTCCCGGTGAGCGCCCCAGTACGCGAACCTTCAGCATTACGGGAGTCCACCATTTTGTGTTTCGGTCGAATTAAAATACAAGATGGAGGGCAAATAATGTTCAGAATGGGTAGAAGGGGGCACGGTAGACGTATCTTGACCCCCTAGGTTTTCTGAGGGTGGCTGAGGAGGCCCATATGTGCGAAAAAAAACATTTTTTTAAAACATTTTGCGCGGTTAGCTTCCGGTTCGCGTACCGGGTAGCGTACTTTGTTGAAAATTTGTGAAAAAAGTTAGAGTAAAATAATAATTGTGAGTGATCAGATGTAGGGTAGCTCTGAGAAGAGCTTTTGGGTTTATGGTACATTTCGGTACTTATAAGTAGGTACCAATGCACAGTCTTAAATTCAAAATGAAAACTCTGTTGCCCTCATCTGAGAAGTGAACTCCATCTCCTCTGTAGATATCTTGCATGTAGTAACGCAAGTTATTGTTGTACATGGAGCCCATTCCATGGTCTCTCATGTAAGCTGAAACAGATTTGTTTACATGCTTCCTCGACTTCTCAATTTGTGGACAAAATTGGTTCGACCACCTCCATTTCTGTCTTTGGCATATATTTGAATATACCAAGGCAGTTTGAGGAAAAAGTGCCATCAATTGCTCAAAGGTGTCCTTTTAAAGCATTTCCAGACCTACACCAGTCAAAGTGCCCAAGTCATTACCTCCACAGTGCACAATTAACAGGTCAGGTTTTGGCAAATGCATAAAGGTTTTCACCAATGGTATCAATTGGTGACATTTTAATCCTCTGTGGCCAAACCACTTAATTTCCACATCTTGTAAATTGAGGTTAGGTAAATTTCTGTTCTCAGCATACCTTTGAGCCCAGTAGATGTAACTATGTCCAACAATCCAGACAGAAAACATGGTGAGAGAAGGTTCTGCTGCAGTCAGATGAAGTGTGGCAATGAAATGGTAGTTGGAAAAATAAGAGTTTAAAATGAAAAAAACTGTGGAGTTTCTGTGTTAAGGAAGCAGTAGCAGTGATTAGTGGATTTTGATTGCTGAAAACAGAAAGTTAGGGTGCATGGATGTGTTGTTTGAAAGATGTAATTTGAATGGTCAAGAAAAAATCATTTAATGAAAGATTGCACTGGATACGCAGGTGCACTGAGAGTTCAGAGTTCAATTGAAACATTGTTGTGTGAACTTGCAAACATGAGAGGTCTTTCAGGAGGTGGTTGCTATGCAAAAAAGGCAGAAAGGCCAGAGGGGGGAAGGGTGTTGATTTGAAAAAAGTGAGGGAAGAGTTTTGATTGGGTGACATGAGAGATATGTGTGATGAGTTACAGCATTTCTGTGCTTTTCATAGCTGCAGACTCTGGAGTGCATACCTTTTGCTCTGCTAAAGACAATTTGGTGTGTTTCTGAGACTGTTTTGAAACTCATAAAGTATTTGCTAAGGTGAGAAAAGATTCATTTAATTTAGGTAGAGAATAGTATGGTTTAGGGAGAAAATTATGAAGAAAGTTGTGTATTTAAAATGTTGCTTTGTGTCAAGTGTTTTACAAATAGATTTTGTTTCTTTGTGTTACATAGCCATGTTAAAAGTGATGCAAAAAAAGTGCAAGGGTCTTACAAAAATGCTTTCATGTGTCTTAGGGTATTTTAACTCACTTCCCCATGTATGTATGAATATAATTGATTTACAAGATGTGTTTAAAAACGTTTTTTGAAATCAATTAGGTTTCTTGATATGTACTGCTAGAGTTTCATAGGTTGCTTGGGGCATATTTTCAAGGCTTTTGACTTCCTTTGATGTAATTTTTCCCATTTCAATTTAAGACCTTTCCCCGTGGTGCAAGGTCCTTGTAAATATGCCCCCATCTGTGCTTGGCAAATTTAGATTTTAATTCTTTGACTAACATAGCCATGTTAAAAGTGACCCAAAAATGTTGCAAGGGACTTAAAAAAAACGCTTTCATGTGTCTTAGGCCATTTTAAGTCATTTCCCCTTGAATGTAGGTATCTAATTGATTTAGTTGATGTGTTTAAAAACGATTTATGAAAAAAATTAGGTTTCTTGATATGTACTGCTAGAGCTTCATAGGTTGCTTGGGGCATATTTATAAGGCCTTTGTGTCTCTCTGATGTTATTTTTCCCATTTTAATTTAAGACCTTTCCCTGTGGTGCAAGGTCCTTGTAAATACGCCCCCATCTGTGCTTGGCAAATTTAGATCTTGATTATTTGACTTACATAGCCATGTTAAAAGTGATCTAGAAATGGAGCAAGGGCTTAAAAAAACGGTTTCATGTGTCTTAGGGTATTTTAAGTAACTTCCCCATGAATGTATGAATATAATTGCTTTTCAAGTTGTGTTTAAAAACGTTTTTTTGAAATCAATTAGGTTTGTTGATATGTAATGCTAGAGGTTCATAGGTTGCTTGGGGCATATTTATAAGGCCTTTGAGTCTCTCTGATGTTATTTTTCCCATTTTAATTTAAGACCTTTCCCTGTGGTGCAAGGTCCTTGTAAATACGCCCCCATCTGTGCTTGGCAAATTTAGATCTTGATTATTTGACTTACATAGCCATGTGAAAAGTGATCTAAAAATGGAGCAAGGGCTTAAAAAAAACGGTTTCATGTGTCTTAGGGTATTTTAAGTAACTTCCCCATGAATGTATGAATATAATTGCTTTTCAAGTTGTGTTTAAAAACGTTTTTTTGAAATCAATTAGGTTTGTTGATATGTAATGCTAGAGGTTCATAGGTTGCTTGGGGCATATTTATAAGGCCTTTGAGTCTCTCTGATGTTATTTTTCCCATTTTAATTTAAGACCTTTCCCTGTGGTGCAAGGTCCTTGTAAATACGCCCCCATCTGTGCTTGGCAAATTTAGATCTTGATTATTTGACTTACATAGCCATGTTAAAAGTGATCTAAAAATGGAGCAAGGGCTTAAAAAAAAACGATTTATGATAGGTGTATGCCTCTTTTGCGTCACTGTGTGTCACTTTTGTGACGCAGTGGCGGTGCAAAAGATTTGCTATGTGGTGACATATTTACAACTTGATGCATTTAGGCAGATGTGTCATGCTGTAAAGTCCCGTGGCACATGAAACCGATGCAGCAGTGATGCAAAAGATGCACCATGTTGCAAGGCAGGCCTCATTTCATCTCCAACAAGATAAGAAGCTGAATCTTCTGTAAATGTCAAAATTGTTGTATACACTGCTCAACTTATGTGTACTCTTTGATATGCTAGAGTCCATCTGCACTATGAGATACCTAAGCAAAGGAAACACAGGTGATGTGATTGTGAAATGAGGAAAAGAAACTCCACATTTTTCAATTACATCACCTGTGTTTCCTAAGTTTACGAATGACATTGTGCAGATGAGGTTTAGGTCTGTCCACGGACACAGAAGAGGTCTGGCCTTTGTTCAAGAGTGAAGTGGACATGACTTACTTCATTGGTAGGCCTTCACATGTATTATCTCCTCTGTAGTCTTCAACAAGCGTAAATTTCATCTGAAACCCTGAGTAGGCCTCATCTCAAACAAACCTCTGGATAGGCCACACTTTATCGTCATCCTGATTCAATCATTTAAAATGTTAGGGACAGATTTATGATAGGTGTAAGCTTATTTTGCGTCACTGTGTGTGACTTTTATGACGCAGCGACGGTGCAAAATATTTGCTATGTGGTGACATATTTACAACTTGATGCATTTAGGCAGATGTGTCATGCTGTAAAGTCCCATGGCACATGAAACCGATGCAGCAGTGATGCAAAAGATGCACCATGTTGCAAGACAGGCCTCATTTCATCTCCAACAAGATAAGAAGCTGAATCTTCTGTAAATGTCAAAATTGTTGTATACACTGCTCAACTTATGTGTACTCTTTGATATGCTAGAGTCCATCTGCACTATGAGATACCTAAGCAAAGGAAACACAGGTGATGTGATTGTGAAATGAGGAAAAGAAACTCCACATTTTTCAATTACATCACCTGTGTTTCCTAAGTTTACGAATGACATTGTGCAGATGAGGTTTAGGTCTGTCCACGGACACAGAAAAGGTCTGGCCTTTGTTCAAGAGTGAAGTGGACATGACTTACTTCATTGGTAGGCCTTCACATGTATTATCTCCTCTGTAGT
Organism: Lissotriton helveticus; assembly: GCF_964261635.1. Classification (NCBI taxonomy): domain Eukaryota; kingdom Metazoa; phylum Chordata; class Amphibia; order Caudata; family Salamandridae; genus Lissotriton; species Lissotriton helveticus. The sequence goes on along the minus strand of NC_136068.1, from coordinate 1,328,418,579 downwards.
CTTCAACAAGCGTAAATTTCATCTGAACCCCTGAGTAGGCCTCACCTCAAACAAACCTCTGGATAGGCCACACTTTATCGTCATCCTGAATCAATCATTTAAAATGTTAGGGACAGATTTATGATAGGTGTAAGCTTATTTTGCGTCACTGTGTGTGACTTTTATGACGCAGCGGCGGTGCAAAATATTTGCTATGTGGCAACATATTTACAACTTGATGCATCTAGGCAGATGTGTCATGCTGTAAAGTCCCGTGCCACATGAAACCGATGCAGCAGTGATGCAAAACATGCACCATGTTGCAAGACAGGCCTCATTTCATCTCCAACAAGATAAGAAGCTGAATCTTCTGTAAATGTCAAAATTGTTGTATACACTGCTCAACTTATGTGTACTCTTTGATATGCTAAAGTCCATCTGCACTATGAGATACTTAAGCAAAGGAAACACAGGTGATGTGATTGTGAAATGAGGAAAAGAAACTCCACATTTTTCAATTACATCACCTGTGTTTCCTAAGTTTACGAATGACATTGTGCAGATGAGGTTTAGGTCTGTCCACGGACACAGAAGAGGTCTGGCCTTTGTTCAAGAGTGAAGTGGACATGACTTACTTCATTGGTAGGCTTTCACATGTATTATCTCCTCTGTACTCTTCAACAAGCGTAAATTTAATCTGCAACCCTGAGTAGGCCTCACCTTAAACAAACCTCTGGATAGGCCACACCTTATCGTCATCCTGAATCAATCATTTAAAATGTTAGGGACAGATTTATGATAGGTGTATGCCTCTTTTGCGTCACTGTGCGTCACTTTTGTGACGCAGCGGCGGTGCAAAAGTTTGCTATGTGGCGACATATTTACAACTTGATGCATCTAGGCAGATGTGTCATGCTGTAAAGTCCCGTGCCACATGAAACCGATGCAGCAGTGATGCAAAAGATGCACCATGTTGCAAAACATGTCTCACTTCATCTCCAACAAGATAAGAAGCTGAATCTTCTGTAAATGTCAAAATTGTTGTATACACTGCTGAACGTCTGTGTACTCTTTGATATGCTAGACTCCATCTGCACTATGAGATACCTAAGCAAAGGAAACACAGGTGATGTGATTGTGAAATGAGGAAAAGAAACTCCACATTTTTCAATTACATCACCTGTGTTTCCTAAGTTTACGAATGAAATTGTGCAGATGAGGTTTAGGCCTGTCCACGGACACAGAAGAGATCTGGCCTTTGTTCAAGAGTGAAGTGGATATGACTTACTTCATTGGTAGGCCTTCACATGTATTATCTCCTCTGTACTCTTCAACAAGCGTAAATTTCATCTGCAACCCTGAGTAGGCCTCACCTCAAACAAACCTCTGGATAGGCCACACTTTATCGTAATCTTGAATCAATCATTTAAAATGTTAGGGACAGATTTATGATAGGTGTATGTCTCTTTTGCGTCACTTTTGTGACGCAGCGGCGGTGCAAAAGATTTGCTATGTGGCGACATATTTATAACTTGATGCATCTAGGCAGATGTGTCATGCTGTAAAGTCCTGTGCCACATGAAACCTGCGTCAGTTTTCATATAGGTGTTTTGTTGCAAGGTATGCATTAATTTGCATGAAAGCCCTGTAAAACTAACACAGTGAAATCTAGAAGATTTCACTGAGTCAGCTTTATAGCATTGCTGAATCAAATCCTTACGCCTGTTTGAAACAGGCATAAGAAGTGATGCACCATGCAATGTGAGGCTTCCTCCTGTACATTGCAGTAGACATGTCGCGCTTATGCAAGATTCCTGCAATGTGCTGCTTTTGCGGCACAGATGTGTGACGCATCTGTGCTGTTTTTGCTCAATGGTGCTCCACATTGTAAATGCGGCACACTATGGGTGGCAGTGCAGCGGTGCACAATAACTGGTGCATCCGTGGGGATGCGCCACTTAGCATAAATCTGCCCCTGTACATTTAAGTATGAGCAGGGGACACAGAGTCGGTGAGGCTTATCCAAGGTTAAGAAGAGATGAGTCCTGTTCACTGAAAAGTTGGACATAGGCCTCACCTCCTCAGCATCGCTGGACATGGCTAAATAATAGCTGCAAAATGTAACTCTTGTTAAACAATTTTACTATTATAATCTCTGAGATTTGTCTCTTACTCTGCAACATCTCATTGTTGTTCTCTTTCTTTAAAGATAACGACAGCATCAACCATGAGTGACAATCAGCAATCAGTTGATCTCGACCTCATCATTGAACTTGTAATTGAAACGTCAGTGGAAGTAGATCCCTTGGATGATTTAAATCCTGAGGATGATGAAGAACATGATGAGGATGCCGATTTGTCAGAATTGTATGACATAGGGTGGGAAGCTGACTTGCTTGAGCCTATGGAACTATAAACATTTATTTTTAAAATTTACAATAAATGAAAAATAAAAATGTAAACCGTTTCATTTAAAATTAAACACACCTTCAAAAACAGGTTATGTGTAGTGTCTTCAATAAAATATTAAAATATGCTCATAAAATTAGATCAGATTCACATATGAAACAGGACAGGTAAAATGAATAAGAATTCCTTTTCTTTTCTGATATTTGTGTATTCTAAATTTGCCAAAGCACTAAAAAATATTCTATGTAAAAATGTCATCTAGTGTGTTTAGTTTTTGATGACTGTTATTGATTTACTGTTTGGTAATAGTGGTTAATAACATTTTTTATTATATTTTACCACAGATTCAACTGCAGATCATTTCAAATTTTGAGAATGCCAACTAAGGATAGAATGAGAAAGGCTACAAAACGTCAAAGACAGCAGGTCCATCATTTACTGCAGCAGTCCTCTACAATAAAAAATCGTCAAGTCACCAAGAAAGCACCGGGTAAGACCACGAAAACATTCATAAGAAACATTTCTAGAAAAAAAAGTAGTACTACAGAAAATGTTTTTGTCCAGAAAAAGAGAAGCAATTTAAACGGAAAGGAAAGGCCAGTCAAAAATGTTACTGCTAGAGCAAGAGATAACTCTGTGCATGATAGTAGAAGGAAACAACAGTTTAGGGACATTCGTAAACGAATGTTCCGCAACAGGATAATTGGCAATTTGCTAAAAAATATTAAGAAAGGTCAACAGAAAGTTGTTTTTTATAAGAGAAAAAAAAAAGTTGAGAAAGTTATTGATCAGGCATTTGAAATTAAACGAAAGTTATTTATTTTGATAATCAATAGAATTAGAAAGCTAAACAAGGCAATTTATGATTTCAAAAGAAATAGTAGATGGAAGAGAACAGTTAATCGTAGTAATTTTTGTGAAGTTTTTTCCGGAGAATGGATGCATAGTTCAAGTTGTGAGGCATTTTTCAATGAGGAGAGTTATTTCCAGGATAATGATTTGGTGCATGCAGTTGACACCAGCGGTCGAGCTTATGAGGTGAAAGATGGTTGTCCAGTTGAAAAAGAAAAACTTGTGACAACAGAGGCAGAAGAGATGTTAGGTAATGAGGTTTTAGGAAGACGTCCTAAGGGACCTGTGTACACCTGGAAGTGTAGTAGTATTTGCAGTGTGCGACAGGATTCCATCAATTTGATTTGTGATTTTGTACGGACATTTAATAAGAAAAGTTTGAAGCAGAAAATGAAGTTGTTGCAAGAATTAGATCCTTGCAGAGTGAGAGAAGTGACAGGTTTGCATGGTCATTCACTGGCTTGTCTTTCCAGGAGAGTATGCCAGAGTGTTTTTCATCATTTCAGGATGCTAGCAGTGCATCATAATAAAGTGAGGAAATTAGTTAGAATGTTGTATTATGCTAAGAGTCCGGCAGTTATGCTTAAACAATTATGCGCTGCTCTTTTGCATGGTTCTGAAATAGATGTGAAGAATATGTGTGAAGAAATTGAGTTTTGTTACTTTGGAAGTAAAGAGGAGAATGTTGAAATTGACCCAGAAGAAGAGGGTAATGTGGAAGATAGTGTACAGGTTTCCAGTACAGATAATTTTCAGAAGGAAATTGCCACGTTTCAGGTGAAATCAAGTGAGAGGCCTAATTTCACTTGTGTGTGTTGTCGACGCACTTATTATAAGAATCAGACTAAGTTAGTGGATTTATATGCAAAAAGTGAAAGGGAAAATAATAGTGAATGGAAGGATTTCGCAACATACTTGATGGTAGAAAATTGTTTTGATTTGGGATCGGATCAACGTGTGTGTACTTATTGTTGTAATAAATTAAATCAAAACCAGATGCCTGCTAGAGCGGTTCATAATAATCTGGAATTGGTTGAGATTCCTTCTGAATTGAAGGATTTAAATACTTATGAATCTATTTTGATTCAAAGTATCCATCCCTTTCAGGCTATTGTAAGAATGGAGCCAAAGACAGGGAAATTGCCAACAGGTCAAGGAGGAAGATATGATGAGCGACCTCATCAAATTCCTGCTTCTGAATACCGGACTTTACGATTGTATGCAGAAGATGGTAGGTTTCGACAATGCATTCCCTATTTGTTTCATCTCCTGTTTGAAAGCGATCTGTCTGGACTGTCATATGCAGTGAACCACATCTTGAAAAGTGGTATACAGATGCAAAACATCTCGGCAAGTGACTTTATGGATAAAGTCAATGTGCAAGACGGTATTTTGGATTGTCACCTGATTAATCTCATGGCGTGTCAGCGTGGTACTAATGAGTACTGGTACCGTCGTCATGGTGATTTAAAATGTATGCTGAGGAACTTAGGAACTCCCACATGGTTCCTCACTCTGAGCTGTGCCGAGTATGGCTGGGAAGACTTACTTGAATTTCTACGAGAGGCAAATGGAAACATCGAAAACATCGAATTCAAGACACCCGGAGAACTGTGCTCTTTGGATCCAGTGAATGTATGCAGGTACTTTAATCATAGATTTGAAGCTATGATGTCTTTCATCATGAATAAGAAGAATCCACCTCTTGGAGAGGTGTTGGATTTCTTCTGGAGAGGGGAGTACCAAGCAAGAGGTGCTCCTCATATACATATGCTGCTGTGGATCAACGATGCACCTACATTTGGAACAGATCCAGAAGACTTAGTGATGAGTTTCATAGAACAGTATTCTACATGTGCTGTTCCAAACGCAAAGGAGGACAAAAGCCTAAGAGAACAAGTTCTACGCTTCCAAAGCCATCGTTGCGGAAAGTACTGTCGTCGTAAATTCAGAAATAAGGACAAGTTCTACACCAAATGTCGTTTCGCCTTTCCACGACCGGTGATTTCTAAAGGAAGAGTGAACAGTTTGATGTCTTCGCTGCAACATAATGTGATGAAGAAATCACCTAAAAACACATACAATTTGAAGAGGAATGAAGAGTCCAAGTACATCAACGACTACAACCCAGTGATTTTGTCCATGTGGAATGCTAACATGGATATACAGTTTGTGGCTGATAACTGTATGGCTGTGGCTCGGTATTTGACATCTTACATCACCAAAAAAGAAAAGACAGAATTGAAGGATATGTGGGAGGACATTTCCCATGAAAAGAGCCTCAGTAAGAAGTTGTACCGTTTCAGTCTGAAGATGTTGTCGCATCGAGAAATCGGAGCTTACGAATGTTCTGACCGGTTGTCTTCAGCAAGTCTCTATGCCAAATCTAGGAGTATCGTTTGGGCGAGTCTTGGTCTTGCTGCAACGCGTAATCGAGTTCTGAAACCTGTGCGGGAAATTGAGTATTTGGCGGAAAAGGAGCCAAACAGTACTGACATTTTGAAGACCAACATGTTGGATACATATTATCCAAATCGAAGCAGTCGCCTTGAGAATGTTTGTCTGTATGAGGTTCTACAAAATTACATATTCAAGAGGAACATCAAAGAAGATATTGATAAAGGAGTGTATGCTGTAATTGGAAGTGAGGGATGTCTGGTCAAGCAAAGAAAATGCCACTTGGTAAACCATCGAAAATTGAGTGGCGAATCTCCTGAAAAAAAGGAGTTTTTCTATTTAGCACTTTTGCAACTTTTCAAGCCTTGGCGTTCAGAAGAGGAACTGCTTGGAGATTTCCTCTGTTACGAAGACTCTTTCACTGCCGCCAAGGAGACCATAGAATGTCCTGCTTTTCCCAAATATGTAGAAATGTTGAATGCGGAAATCGAGCAGGAAGCAACGATTGCAGCCGAGATTGCCAGAGACAGTTCTCAGGACAGTCAGAGTTCTGTTTCATTGAGTCAGGATCCACTAGGAGGACCTGTTATCGAAAATGAAGCTGCCACTGCCATGAATGAAGTGGAAAGAGCCATGGCACATGCTCAGGAGGATGCGGTTAACTTAGAAGACTTGGAAAGACAACTCAACGTTGAGCAGAGGAAAATATATGACGAAGTTACCAAGCAAATTGATCATGGATTAAGTCATGAGAAGAAAGAGTGCTCATGTACGTCGTTGAAGCCTGTCCGACTGTACGTGAGTGGAGAAGCGGGAACTGGAAAGAGTTTCCTCATTAAAGCAATTTCATGTTATTTGAAGGAAAGGACTGAGTCATCGCTGTCTTGTGTTGTCACCGCTCCAACTGGACTGGCAGCACATAACATTAAAGGTATTACTTTGCATCGTCTACTGATGCTGCCAGTGGAGCATGATAACAAATTACAATACCACAAGTTATCTGGAGATGCTTGTTGTGAAGTTTCAAGAGTCTTGAGGAAAATGAAACTTCTTATCATTGACGAAGTAAGCATGGTTTCCAATGTCATGCTTGCCTTTGTGCATTTGAGAATGCAAGAAGTTCGTAAAACAGAGTATGATGTGTTATTTGGTGGCAAACACATCATTGTTTTCGGAGATCTTCTGCAGCTGACACCAGTTAAAGGACAACCTGTGTTCAAAATGCTCACGCATGAAGATACCAGGAAGTGCCTAGGGAGCATTGACAACGTCAATATATGGTTAAACTTCAATTATGCTGAACTGCATGAAAATATGCGTCAGGCGAAGGATGAAGTTTACAAGAATATTCTACAAGATGTTAGAATTGGAAAAGTGACCGAGCATGGGAAAGAAGCTTTACATGCACGATTACTGTCAAATTTATATCCAGAACAAGACGTTGTGCCTGAGAATATTTGTCAGAAAATTACTGAGAAGAAATCTGGAATATGTTTGATGCCAACTCTTGCAGAATGTGCCATCTTCAACAACAAAATGTTGCATTTAGAAAACCAAGAGATTGTGAAACTGGAAGCTATTGACAGAGTAGAGCATATGGGATCAACAATTATTTTTTCTGAGAATTTGAAAACAAAATTGGATTCATTAGAGAAGACTATATCTAAAACTGCAGGTTTTGAAAAGACTCTGAATGTGTGCTTAAATTGCCGTATAATTTTAAGAAGGAATTTACATGTTGAAAGAGGTCTGGTAAATGGATCAATGGGTAATGTTGTTGATTTTGTGAAATACAGAAATAGAGATGGAATTGAATTTTTAAAAATTAAATTTGATGGCATTGAGGAAGTACAGCTAATTGGTCGTTGCTCTGCTAGATTTTTGCTTGTAAAAGACTTATATGTTCGCCGTAAGCAGTTTCCTGTTTGCTTGGCATATGCGGTGACAATCCATAAATCACAAGGTTTAAGTGTAGACAGTGCATTGGTGAATATTGGCAGTTCTGTGTTCAAGGAGGGTATGGCATATGTGGCATTGTCACGAGTTAGAATTTTATCGGGATTGTACTTGATTGAGTGTGATGTCACAAACATTTGTGCGGATCTAGATTGTGTTAAGGAATACAATAGGTTAAGAAGAGAGTATGCGCCACATTTGCCTCAATATCCTTTGTTTGAGAAACGTGTGGTAGGCCGGAAACGAAGAAATGTGACCAATACTAGGGAGGTTGTAGCAAAAAGACGAAAAGTTGATGAACCTGAAATTATAAGCAGAAAGAAAAAGGATTCTGTTGAAGATGTTTGTTTTCAATTTGAAAACAGTTCTGGTGTCAACTGCTATGCTAATGTAGTGGTTAATGTTTTGTTTTCTCTAGAAAATGTAAAAGAAGAGATTGTGGTCAATTCGGATCACAGATTTTGCAGTTTGTTAAATTCTGTGTTAGAGAAATGTAGCACTGATAGAACAAAAATAGAAAGTGTGTCTGCAATTCGAAATCTGTTAGACAGATGTTCAGGTCAAACACAATTCTCTCAAAATATTCAGCAAGATTGTCAGGAGTTTTTAATGTATATGCTTGATGTATTGCATGCTGAAGGTGTAGATGTAGATCACCTGTTTGGGCTTTCTTATCAATGGCAGCATGACTGCGAGAACTGTAGGGTATCAAGTACTACTAGTGTAGACTCAGAAAGATTTATATATTTAACTTTGCCAGACAGTAAATCAGTGTCCTTTAATAAACTAGTAAAAGCAGCTGATCACAACATGGAGTGTAGCCAATGTAAATCTGAAATGATGTCAACATTATTTATACGAACATATGGCCAGTATGTCATTTTAATGTTCCAACGATGTAGGCCTGATGGAACAAAATTGACAACTTTAATTAAAAATGTTGTGGCTTCACAGTTGTCAATATCAGGAAGGACTTTTGTAACTGCAGCAATTATATATCATGACGGTCCTTCAATAACATCAGGACATTACACAGCTTATTTAAAGTCTAGAAACGGCTGGTCATTCTGCAACGATTCTGTTTTAACTTTAAAAAAAAAATTGCCGTATGACCTTAAAAATTCTTACCTGGTGTTTTTAAAACCAAAATTTTAGGGAAAGAATCTCGGGATGTGCTCTGAGGAATTTCAAGAGGTTCTAATGGCTCCTACACGATTTGGCCTTGAGGATAAGTGTAGTACAGAGACATAAGTTTTTTTTGAGTATTAAATAGTTCCTGGAAAAAAAGAAGATTTTCTTACAGAAAGTGGTGGGCACAGATTAGTTGAGGGACAACAGAGTATTTCCCAAAGCAAACGGTCTTCTTACCATGAAACTTGACGTCATGGAAAAATAACTGCACTTTGAATGAGTTCAGAAAAGCTGTTTCTTTTTTATAAGCTAATTCAAGCTGCGAATCAAAACATGGAGTAGAGGGAATGTAAGTCTGCAATGCTGTCTAGATTATTGGTCCAAACTTTTGATTATAATGTCATTTTAAAAATCCAAGTATATAAACCTGATGAAAGTAAGTCTTCAACTTTAATTACAAATGTTGTGGCTACACAGTCGTTGATTTTAAGAAGAACTTTTGTAACTGCAGCTATTATATGGCATGATGGACATTTGACAAGATCCGCTTATTACACAGCTTATATAAAATGTAAAAAAAATTGCTGTTTCGGAAATTATTGCCATTTGACTACGATACAATGTTGCCTTTTTACTTAAAAATATTCTTACTTTCTGTTTTCAGAAAAGAGAATTTAGGGTAGGTAACTGGCGTATAATGATTCTAGGGGTTGATATAATTTTATCTACTGTTTTATATTTCTTTGTGATTAAAAGTGATGTAGAGAATTAAATAATTGTAGTAGTCATAGAGGTAGTGTAAGTCTGCTTCATAGTAAGCAGTATCAGTGTCATAGGAAATGTAGAACATGACTGAGCAAGAAGGGTAAGATATTACTAGTCTAGGATTGTGAAAGTGATCTTGAACGTTTTCTTTCTGAAAGTTGCGGAAATAGAAAATGACGGGATTTGCTTACAAGAATTCCAAGAGTTATAAATGGCTCTTACATGATTTGGCCTTGTGGAAACGTGTGGTAGAGAGCGAGAAGTCATTTATTGTATGTAACATATTTCTCAAAACGATGGAGGTTTTCTTTCAGAAAGTGGCGGGCTGAAAATAAAAACAGCACAACCGAATGTAAGCTGTTCATAGGACATCCTTCGACGTCATGGAAAGTAAGTTACTTTTGAGGAGTTCTGATTTCTGATTGGTTATGTTATATGGGTTTTTTAAACACAATCATTTTGATTGTGTTTTTTTTCCCCGCTGTTATATGATGAATACCTTCAACTCACTGTTTTTAGTGAAATTTGATACATTCTGAGAACAGCAAAAATAAACCATTTAACATGTATAATTAATTCTGTACTGTTTGTATTTATGATGTACATTTAGAACTGTGTAGGAGGCATGGAGAAGGTGAGGCTTCTGTAAGTGTCAAAGTTGTTGCATACAGTGCTCACATTTTACGTAGTCTTTCATATGATAGACTACATTACCACAATGAGATACCTAAGCAAAGGAAACACAGGTGATGTGATTGTGGAATGAGCAAAAAAAATTGCACGTTTTTCTATTATATTACCTGTGTTTCCTAACATTACACATCACATTGTGTAGATGAGGTTTAGGCCTGTTCCAGGAGACAGAGGAGGTCTGACATTTGTTCAAGAGTGCATGACTCACTTCGTTGGTAGGCCTGCACATGTATTATCTCCTCTGTACTATTCAATAACTCTAAATTTCATCTGCAACCCTGAGTAGGCCTCACCTCAAACAAACCTCTGGATAGGACACACCTTATTGGCATCCTGAAACAATCATTTAAAATGTTAGGGACAGCTTTATGATGGCTGTGCACCTCTTTTGCGCTGCCGTTGCGTCACTTTTGTGAGACAACAGCAGTGCAAAAGATGCACCATGTTCCAAGATAGGCCTCACTTCATCTGCATCAAGATACTGTTAGTTTAAAATGTATATCTTTAGGACTGTGTAGGGGGCCTGGAGAAGCAGAAGCTTCTATAAGTGTCAAAGTTGTTGAAAAACTGTTTGTCCTTCAATCTTTTCCCTTGTCTTTTCTAATTTTTAAATACATGTTTTAATATTTTTCAAATGTTTGTTCTCTCTTTCACAGATTGAAAGTATAAAAATAACAAGTGACTAAGTTACCGACAATTATAAGGTAAATGTTTTGTACTCTTTTCATTACATTTCTATCACATTTAACTACTATTAGTTCCACTGCTTCATTTCTTTAACCCTCACTTTCCTGCCTTTGCTACTTCCCTCATTCCTTTCTCTATTACTTACTTACTCTACTCCTTCCACTCCTTTTCTCAGTCCCTCTCTTCTCATAGTTCCTCACTCTTGTTCACTCACTCTGTCTCTATTACTCTTAGTGTCTTTGACTGATCACTCTTTCACTACTTGTTCATTATGCTTTCTCTGTGTAGTTGAAGCACACTAAGGGGCATATTATGAACACAGCCAATAAAATTATTGCTGTTTTTATCGGCAGAAAACTGCTGCAAAAGCGGTTTTAGCGGCAGTTTTCTGCCGCAAAAGCGGCTTTAGCGACACATTTCTGCCGATAAAAGCTGCAAAACTTTTATCGCCTATGTTGATAATATGCCCCTATGTTATTTACATTTCTTTGCTGTTTCTTTTTTTTTTTTTTTTTTTGTTTTTTTTTTGAAAACCTTTATTGTACAGAGAGAGCTCACAAATACGGGCCTACAACCCACCGGGCTGGCCACCACAGAGCCGAATGTCAGGAGCAATGCACAGAGTATCACAGTATACAAAGGCAAAGAAACAGGAGAAATAACAAGCATCTTAGAGCAGTCACAGGAGATAGGAATTAGAAAGGTAGTTTTCTTATTTTTTAAAGGACGGGTTAGGGAGTACAGGAGTATGGCGGGCCGAGAAACAAACCAGAGGGGTGGGGCCGCGGCGGGCAGCAACACAACGATCGTAAAAAACACAGGAGAAACAAATACGAAATAGGCATACCAATAAGCACCGGTCAAAACAACGGACATGAGGAAAGGCCACTGCACACATCGTCCAATGCCCGCCCACCGCAGCTACCACCCGTCCCACCGAACAGCACAGAAAAGGACCCAAATACAAAAACAATACGAAACGTACCCCCAATAAAAGAAGAGAACCCCACATAAGGGGGGGGGGGGGAAGGGAAAGGGGAAGAAGGAAAAGGAAGGGACTCTTACCCAAACACCCGCCCCCGGGCGACGAAACAGGAAAACAATAACCCGGTACAAAATAGACATTAAAAATAAAGAAAACACACCCAGCAAATCAGAATCATCGTGATACCGGAAAAATACCCCAGAAAGACACCAGGGGGACAGACGACGAGACAGAGCCCCGAAAGAGGGGATACACAAGGGCCATAGAACCAAAAAGGGAGAAGAAAGGAGGAAAAAGACCCCCCAAAAACAGCAACAGACCCCCCCACCCACCCCACAAGCCCACCCTACACCCCTGCAGAAGGCTACGGCCAACCCCCCAGCAGCGTGCCTGTCGCCCTAAATAGAACCCGAAATATAGAAGAAAGAAACAAGGTAGAAACAAAGACAAAAGAGAAGGGCCAGGGAAAGGAGGGAACATTACACACGGGAGAGGGCGAAAAAACAGTATTATCTGCAACCATCCCACCACCTGTGAAAAGGGGAGAGGCAGAGCCCACGGGAAGTTAACGATATCAGGATAAGTTTCAGGAGTCCCACGAAGTTACGCAACATCACAACAGCACATGTCGGTCTTAGATCAAAAACAAGACTACCGCATATAATAAGTCATTTCAGCCCTGTCCGCGTTTGTCCAAGGTTGTAATCATCCAAACAAACAAAGTCCAAACGACGAGGGACACAGGGTTCAGGAGTAAATCCAGCGGCAGTCCTGAGAAGAAACGTGAAAGAAAATACGGAGGATACAAAAAAGTTACGGTACAACCTTCGCACCGCAGGCACAGTTCTAAGGACAGGTCCAACGAGGCAAGCCCAGTTGGGTCGGCACAGGCGCCCCGGCCGGGGAGCCGACGCGATGAGAAACAGAAAGGATCATCGAGGCCTGGACAGGATGCAAACGGACCGCAGACCAGCGGCCGAGGCAACAAAGCAGGACGACGAAGGGCGTCGGAGAGTCTCCAGTCCAAGGATGCGGTCTCCGCCGGAGGCACAGAGACCAGGAGCACACCAGCCGTACCCTGCAACGAGGAAGCCAAATCCGACGATGGGGGCCCGTATAATTCGAAAAGTGGGTCCGCCTCCACAGGGGAAACAGGCGCAGCCACGGAAGTCCGCCAGGAGTATAGTGCATCCAGGACAACTTGAAGCGCAGGAAACCCTTCACAAGATCCGACATCCGGGCCGTGTGGCGGGCCCCCAGTGCTCGCCCAGGCCCGGCATAGACTCCCAGGGTCGGCCGCCATCTTAGGATCCCAGCAAGCCCTCGGTCGTCGGGGGCCCCGGCCGGAGCAACACCAAAGCAAAAGGAGGTCAGCCGAACTGCGGCGGGGCGCCCCAAGGCAGGAAGGAGACCCACCAGAAGAAGGATGTTCGTCGGCCCCCTCGTGCCGCCGGCCCCGTTCTCCGAGCCCGGGCGGAAAATCCAAAATGGCCGGGCCGGGGAACAAAGGGGGGACCAAGCCGGATAAATGAGGAGGCTCTCCCGCAGGAGGCAGCGTCCGCACCCCAAGGCCCAGGCCAGTCGGGTCCGCCAACGGGCACAGCCGGCCTATTCACACATCAGCCTCCGCAACCAGATCCACAGCGCCAGCAAGGGCCGACCATCGCGCTCCGTCACGTCCCGTCGCTGCAAGGAGGTCCAGGCCAGTCCGCCCCGAAGGCTCCGAGCGGGACCACCGCACAGGATCGACAGCACCCAGGATCACCGGAGCAACGGGTAAGTGTCCGCAAAGTGCCCGCAATACCGAAACACAGCAAGGAGGGCTTCCCGGGGCAGGAGAAATACAGGATAATCGAAGAAAACAGGCGGTTGAACGGAGCCGAGCTAAAACGCGGCCATCTCGGTCGCGAGCTAGTTCTTTCTTTGCTGTTTCAATTATTCTTTTTCTGTTACTTCTTCTTTTCTGGTTTCTGTTTTTTCTCTCTGTTATTCCACATGTTTTAATCTTATTTTGAACAGTCACTCACATTCTCTAACAAACTCTTCTTTGTTATTCTTCTACTCTCCTTTTTTTCTTTCACTTCCTTATCTATTTTGTTTTTCAGAATTATATCCTCTTCCCTCTTTTCTTCGGTAAATAAATCTATTAAACAGTATCCCTGGTTTAGTCCCTATAGCTGTCTTTCTTTTAACATTACTCTCTGTTTACTTCCCTTATACTTACTCTTCTTTTTTTTTTTTTTTTAATTTTTTGGTTCGCTCCCGGTTCGCGTACCGGCGAGCGAACCGGGAAGCGAACCAAAAGAAATAGAGCTTGCAGAGTGCTAAACATTCTAGCAATTTTTTTATAAAGGGGAGGTAGTTCTGAAAAGAACTTTTTTTTTAATGTTTTTGTTGTTTTATATATTTTTTTTATTTTTCTGAACATTTTTTGTTTTTTTTGTATTTTTTGAACAGTTTTATGTTTTTTTTGTTTTTTTTGGAGGGGAAACAACAAAAAACAGGCATTGGAAAGGGCTCAACAGGAGCAAAAAAAAAATGTATTTTCTGGGGCGTTTAGAGCACTTGTGGTTTTCAAATGCTCTGTTTATTAAGTTAATGCTCATATTGCCACATGAGAGTAATGTACCGCAATATAAACAGACCATCTTTATGTGGACAAAGTTTTCCTGAATGTTTGGCACTGTTTCCCGTGCCTCTGGCCCCGACAGAGATATCTGTGTTGATGTCCTGGCCACAGGAGTTGGTGGGTTATCTTGAAGGTCACGCATCTCTGCCCGGCTGTAATTTAGTGGATCAACCTCATCATGTGACGGTGCATAGTATAGTTGCCGTAACTATACTTCTTTTCTGTGCCTCTAGATAAGTCCTCTTTACATATCAGGCACGTGACATATCGAGCATTAACTTTTTTCTGTCCTTCAGGAAAAGAAAAAAACTGCCAAATGAAACTACTTTTATGATGAGATACCCGGGGCTCCTCTTGTAAAAACTGTGTTCCCTGTATCTCCTCTTCCTCTTCTTCATCCTCTTCCTCCTCTGTGTTGGTAATGAACTGTGGAGGTGGTCCTCTCTTCCTATGAGGAGGTGGGGGTGGTGGTGGGGGTGCACCAGCTGAAGCTACTAATGAAGCCATTGCTCAGTGATCACAAAGGGTCTTCCTCTCACAAAGATGAAAGTCAGAGTGAGGAAAGAAGGAGGGGTTTTCATCATTTGGGAAAAAAAATAGTTCTAAACCAATGAAAAGTGTTATTTTTAGGTCACCTGACCTAGCCTTACATCATTAGGAAACCAAAAGTGAAATGAACCAATGAAAAGTTTTATTAACAAGTCACATGACCTGTTACGCTTATGTTAAGCGCTGCGGAACGCGCCCCGGATCGCTTCCGGGGAGCTACGCTTCGCGCCTCGGTTCGCGCTCCGGAGCACTTCCGGGTGCGCTAACGCGGCGCGTCATAAGACGCATTACGCGGCAACGCGATACGTCGCGCTTTCGCGACGCGCCCCGGATCCCTTCCGGGGAGCTGCGCTTCGCGTCTCAGTTCGCGTACCGGAGCACTTCCGGGTGCGCTAACGCGGCGCGTCATAAGACGCATTACGCGACAACGTGATACGTCGCGCTTCCGCGACGCGTCACGATGTTGATTTCTAACGCGACAGTTGCGCAAACGGAACGTTTACTGGTTCGCGGACCGGGTCGCGGCACCAAATTGAGCTAACGGGAAGCTTCCCGGTTCGCGAACCAGGAGCGAACAAAAAAAAATAATAATAAAAAAAATTATTAATAAACATATAAAATATATTTTTTGATTTAAAGAAGAATACATTTTACAGCTATAGATATTAGCTTTTAAAAAACCAATGAAATTCACTGAAAAAACCATAGGTTATGGACCATATATAGTTAGGAATTAGCATTTACAAAACCTTGAAAATTCACTGAAAAAACCATAGGTTATAGACCATATATAGTTAGGAATTAGCATTTAAGAAACCTTTTTTTTACTCACACAAAACCATTGAAATTCCATATATAGTTAGTTGCACTAACTATATATCGCGCACCCGCAATCCACTGCTGATGATGTCACATATTACATCATTCATGACATGGTCAGTGACATCACTGATGACATCACTGATAACATCTCAAATGACATCCCCGGAGAACGGGACCCCCCGCCATAAGGGCGGGGGTACCGTAGGGGGAATTAGTATGTGCCCGCCACAGTGGTGGGCACATCCTACATGTTTATCATTGTGGCGGGCGGTGCACTCAGTACCGCCCGCCACAATGATAAACATTTCAGCACGCATATGCATATGCAAAGCGGCAGGCACCGCGCGGTGCCTGCCGCTTTGCATATGCAAATGTGGGGAGGTACCATAGGTACCCCCATGTGCACCCCCAACACTGGCATCACCTGGGGGCCCCCGCAGCAATCACCGCCTGCCTTTCCGTGGCGGCATTGCCGCCGCGGAAAGGCCCCTGAATTTAGCCATCGTAATATGACTGGCGGTGTCCATTGGATCCATATTGATCTATCAGCGCCGCGGTCGCAGAGCGACCGCGGCGGTAAAGCGGCGGACGGTATTTCTGTCCGCTGCTATCCCCTCCGCCATCCTAATCTGGCGGGGGGAATCAGGACATGCATGTCGGGCGGATTGCCTCCGCCAGGTCGGCGGTGGCCAGATCCGCCCGACATAATAATGGGCCCCACTGTCTTTCTATATTTCAAAAATCGATATTACTTACTTCGATTTATGGACTTTCTATATTTTAAAAATCAATATTACTTACACCGATATTTTGACTTTCTATATTTTTTAAATCGATATTACTTACCTTCTATTCGATATTTTTAACCACTATATTCTGTCCATTCGATATTATGTCCATTCTATATTTTTTACTCGATATTATGTCCATTCTATATTTTTCACTCGATATTTCTGTTTACCACATTCACTGAATCAACTAAAGGTTACAGGGATGTTAAAATTAGCAAATAGAATTAAAAAAGCATTCGAAATTCACAGAAAAAAAACAAAGCAGTGCATTTCAAGGGCTTACATTACAGTTAGCTCAGGTAACTATAACTGCCGATTTCTTTTTTTTAGAAACATTTAAAACAGAAATAAATGATCTCTACAACTACAAATTCCAGTAATTAATACATACATTTAAACTTCAAGTTAACTGTTTTTAAAACTAAAAAATTAATTAGAACAAATATATAGTAACACACTGTGATTTTTATCTTTTTACTTTGAGTACCTAAATGAAAAGAAAACCAACTTCCAAACCAACAAACTGCCAGAAAATATGAACTATGACAAAGCACCAAGAATATATAATAAAGAAAGTATGCATTATTATTAATTTAAAAACTCTCCGAACCAGCGACCAAAAATAAACCTAACTCCCTAAACCTTGGAAAACTTGCATCAAAATGCCAATGTAATTAATAGAACTTTATTTCCTCTTTCAGCAGAAAATTTAACAACTGCTCCATGTTAAAATTAGGTTAAAAAAAAGCATCAAGACCGTGCAACACATCTCAACAGAATATAAAGGTAAGTAAATAAATAACAAGTAGCTGCATGTTTTTAAAGATTAATAACAGAAAAGTAAAAGCCAATGTGTAATATATTTATACTGTTAAACGATTTTACAGATACAATGAAAGAAGAGGCTAAATATATCACTTCGCAGAAAGGGAAACAATTATTAATCCATATGTACTGTGCCTACAGCCAAGAAAGTGCATCAGTAGAAACCTCAAACTGGAGATGTAGTAAATATTATTCGAATGCATGCTATGGGACGGCAACTACAAAATATAATTTTGTAATAATTGTAAAGGAGCACAACTACCTCCCAAATGTTACAGATATAGAAGCTGGAGAAATCTTACAAGATATAAGCTAGACTAGCTCCCAGAAACCTACAAGAAAAATCCTGAAAGACATACTACCCAAATTCCCCATACATGTAACAGGTCAAATACCAACTATCCCTACTTTAAAGCACTTAATTGTACACACTAAAAAGCCACCAGTGATACCTCACTTGCCCCTAGAACATACCAAGGGATAGATACACTTGACCATTTAAAAATAACACATAGGGGTCGATTCCGATCCTGGAGAAAATCCGTCCGTACGATTCGTATCCGGAGCCCTCTCCGTATGACTCGTACAGACGCCGTACGACCCGACGAGTACGATCCGGACCGGGGTATCAGGACGCGATTCGTACGGTCCACGTCAGGTAAGTGCGATTCGTACAGAAAAGCACACATGCACATACACACCGTACGGTGTATACCCCCATGATCGCAGGGGTACCCACCATACCCCTGCGATCATGGGGGGTATGCACCGTACCCCACGATCATGGGGTGTACGCACCGTACCCCATGTTCGCTGGGTGTATGGTGTGTACCCCTGCGATCATGGGGGGTACGCACCATATGCCGCGATCATGGGCTGTACGTACCGTACACCCAGCGAACATGGGGTAGGGTGCGTACACCCCATGATCGTGGGGTACGGTACGTACCCCCCATGATCGCAGGGGTACGGTGCGTACCCCTGTGATCATGGGGGGTATGCACCCTAGCCGGGGGGGGTGCTGGGTACCTGTTTCAGTGCGAACTCAGCTTTTACAGCTGTTTTCAGCTGCTGTAGAAAAAGGGTCGTACGGTGCGCACCCGACACGCATCGTACTTGCTGGGTCGTAAAAACCAGCAGTGAACCGTACATATGTCGCATACAGCGGGTTCCGAGGGAGAATCGTACGTAGTTTTGAGTCGTATGGTTTCTGTACGATTCGTACGGAGTCCAGCTCCTGGTAAGTATCGTACTTCGTTGTACGTACGGGGCACGTTGCAGGGTACGATTCGTATGGGAAAAACGCTCCGAACGGCTATTCGGAGCAGTTTTTTCCGAATCGGAATCGACCCCATAATGAGGACCCTTCCTTTTACAAATAATCTTAAATAATTAAAAACAAATCCTAATTTTCTCTACAGTAAACAACTTAATGAAACTTACCCAGTGCCAAACATGGATGATGGATGGGACCTTCAAAATGTGTCCTAAACCATTCATTCAAATATACAACATATATGGTGAATATGAAAACATCAATAACCCTTCAATGTATACTTTCCCACCAAACAAACAGCGCACCATCTACAATAAACTCCTAAATAATAAAAACGACATACAAATTACTACTGCCCCCAAAATATACTCATAGACTTTGAACAAGCTATGATTCAAGCTATTCTAAAAATATACCCCTACAGAGCCAAACAAGGCGGTTACTATCACTTTAATCAAAGAATATGGCAGCACCTCCAAAGATTTGTACTAAGTGTAGAATACTCCATTAACAGCCAATTTGCTTTGGAAATCAAAAAAATTATAGTGCTTGCCTATGTCTGTCAAACATGTACTCAATTACTATAACTTACTGATAGAAAGCCATTTCTACCGATAAAATGAAGACAAACGTAATTACGAGTTGCTTTACAGTCGACCTGAACGAGGCATTCCAACTGCCACATCTGAGCTGGCGCAAAGTGAGGGATATAAGGCCAAAACTCACCTGTACTCACCTCTACACATTCTGTGCTGCCATGTAGCCGATTGTACACGTACTGCTTCTGAACTTGCTTGTTCATGTTCAAAACTGACACCTTTGCGAATGCAACAAATGGTAAGTCATACTCCTACCTCTTTCCATAGACTCCTAGGCAAATCGATGCTCAGCTGTGGACCTGGCAGGGTGGTTTGGGTCCTGTAATCAAATATATTTTGTGGGACCCTGTTTGTGAATGTTTGAAATGTGTAACCCAAGTACATCTGTATGATGTCCTCCTTGGCCAAGTCACTGACACTGCACAGGCACACTGTACACAAATGGACATGGGTTTACTTCTCACAATCAGTAAAAGTGATGTATGCATTAAATTGTGTCAGACAATAGCACCTCATCCTCAATATCACACCTATCAATCTCCCTGGCACCCTCACATTTCACACATCCTAGGTCCTGTTGTGATATCAAACATACATCTATATAGATGTGTCATTAAACTGAAACACACCTTCTCTGCTACAACTATGTATTGGACTCTCACCCATCACACACATTAAAAGGTAATGCCAGTAAATGAGATTACGAACAATCATTGTGAAAAATATTCAAAGGGTAAAATATAAACACTTTCTGTAGAATTGATAGGCCGCTACCAGGGGAAACTCTGAAATGCGGGGGCCTGGGCCCCAGTCCATTTGGCACATGCCTACAAACCTCTACGTGCACAGGGCCTGTGGGACAACCTATAACATAGCCAGGTGCTATGCATTTGTAGATAATGTGCAAGTGCAAGTCATGAAAGCAAACACAGTACTAACGGCATTTGTCACACATATAGATAAAGTAGGTGTTAGGTCCTCACAGGAAAATGGACACTTGTCCATACAAATGTCAACAACGGCATGTCAATTGAACACCCACCATGTGTGGATCAACAAATATCTAACTTGAACATATCAAACACATATCCAACCTACATCAAAGCAAGAAGTGCAACCTAAATGATGGTGACGGTGGGCAGGCCAAGTTGAAATACTCACCATTTATTATTACACCCAATGCAATGTCAGCCTCAATTGGATTTTATCCCACATAGACATCAATTCAGTATTTCCCCTTGTCCTGAGTAACTTCAGCACTGGCTCCAAGGTCACATCATACCAAGCACTTCAACTGGATCAGCAATCAGGGATGAAACAAATATAATTAGTCACACATCACTAACTTTACAATAACATCACATAAATAGAAAAGTATTGGCAAGACCAATGTCTTCAAAACTATGAAAGGTTTAATGAATAGATGACAAGCATCCTGTAAAACAATGGCCAATGGCCAGTCCATTTCCGCACTCTATGCCACAGCACAATGCTGTGCCACAAAACTACCCCTTGCCAACACTGCCAGGGACCCTTCTCACAAAGGGGCATCCCTTGGGCATAGCAGGCACCTCGTAGATGGAGGGGTGGGTTGCAGTTTAGGGAAGGGTGGGTTTGGTTTTGTGAGGAGTTTTCTTGGGCTTTTTGGTGGAAAGCTAGTGGGGTGGGGATCAGATTTCTCAGGGGTGGATTGGGATGTGAAAGGGATGGATTGACCTTTGGGAGTAGTTCTGTTGTGATGTTTGGTAGCGATGCTGAGTTTAGTGGGGTGGGGATCAGATTTCTCAGGGATGGACTGGGAAGAGATGCTTTGGGCTTTGGGAGGGGATTTCCTGTATTTTTTGGTGGGAGGGCTGGGTTTAGTGGGGTAGCGATCATGTGTCTTGGGGTGGATTGGGATGTGGACGGGATGGTTTGGGCTTTGGGAGAGGTTTTCAGGACTTTGGGAGATGAGGGTCTGTTTTCACAGTGCTAAAAGCAAAGGAAAACAAGACATCATTATGGGGAAAAGGGGTAGGATGTTCGGGATGGAGTTGGGTTTGGGAGGTATACGGAGTGAAAGTGAGAGGTGTATGTGGTGTATCAACTGTGTATTGTGTTAGTGTTGTTGTATGGGTGACTATAAGTATTTAGGTTTCTTTGTTGTATGCAATATGGATTGTTGGGTGTTGTGGGGGGTCTGTAGATGTTGGTGTGGTATCTATGGGTGTGGTTATGGAGGGGACTGTGGGTGTTGGTGTAGTGTCTTCGGGAATGGGTATGGTTGTGGAGGGTACTGTGGATGTAGGTGTGGTGTCTGCAGGCATGGTTGTGGTTTTGGAGGTGACTGTGGGTGTTGGTATAGTGTCTGAAGGTATGGGTATTGTTGTGGAGGGGACTGTGGGTGTTAATGTGTTATATGCAGGTATGGACGTGTTTATGATGGGGACTGTTGGTATTGGTGTGGTTTCTGCAGGTATAAATGTAGAGGGGACTGTGAGGGTCAGTGTGGTGTCTGATGGTATGGATGTGGTTGTGAAGGGGACAGTGTGGGTAAGGGTGTGGTGGGGTAGGTGTGGTGAGTGGTTATGTGTCTGGTGAGTGGTTGCATGCCTGTGTTTTTTGTGTGTTGTTTGTTTGTGTGTGGTGCTTGGTTCTGATGAAGTGTATGCGTGCATATGTGTGTCTGTGCTTGGCACATGCATGGGAATAGAGAATTTGGATGAGGATGGGGCAGGAGGTGCAGTGACAACTTCCCTTTTAGGGGAGCAGGCCTGTACAACTGGTTGGGGGACAACAGGGAGGGTGGTGAAGGACATGGGGGTGGTGGACAAGGATGAAGGTGGTACTAATCCACTCAGGAGTGTCCATCAGAGGAAGAATCAGATGATGATGATTATGATGAAGATGAGCTGCTGTCTTCTGCGGCACTCCTCACACCCTCCTGGTCACTCGGTCCCGCCGTGTCTGAGGTGTCAAGTCCAGAACCACTGTGACCAGCTGTGCCCCAAACACAATGGTCCCTTCCCCTTCGCCTGCCCTTAGTGTGTCTGAAATGGCATGTGAAATGGGTTATTGGCAACTGCTTTTTCACACCTGACCATCATAAATCAACAGAACACATGTATTAAGTGCACATATCACCCCAGTTTCATGGTTTAATCTAAAGATTTCAAATTTAGGAGGAGCACATATATGCATGCTACATAACCTACTAAAGGTTGGTTCCACTTATGTCAAATCTCAGACAGCTCTAAATGCATTGATGGATTTGTCTACACTCCATCCTTATTTCCGTACTACAATAGCTGTTCACTTTGCATACTTTGGCATTAGTAGTATACCCTAGTAAAATGATGTTACCAAATAGGATGGATACAATGTTTACATTTACACACTGTTCAAACAAGGTTCAGGTTTCAACAGATCTTTCTTTGCCTCGTAACACATCAGGATGCCATGAAGATCAAGTTAAAGACCAATGTACCATCAATATGCGTTGTGGCACAAATCATGTTGCATGCAAACGCACATTGCACACCGATGAGACTTTCGACTCCAAACTTCATCATATGTCCACTACCGGAAAAGTGTAATGAATGCTGTACTGAAGTAGTTTAGCTATGTATTACATGTACCTTGGAAAGTTCCAGTGAAGCACTGAGGTCCAAAGTTTTGGCATGTAGATACTTCAAATTCTTACAGCATAACTGCATAAGGCATCATATAGCCATATGAATATCCGGAATCCTGCTGGATATAACACCATTCCTTGAATGTATTTGTTCAAGCCGCTACACCTTTCAAGTTTCTTGGGTGTCCTTGAACATTTATGACATGAAGATGTGGGATCACTAGAGTTCCAATGGGATGGCACATCACAGCAATCTTTGGTATTGCAAACTAATATTGCCTTGTAAGGATGAGTGCAGACACTCAAATATGATCTTTACAGTTCTACATCTCACTCTCTGATGCATGTCACCATTCAGTGAATGATATTTGAAACACTATTGCAGATGAACTAACAGCAGGCAAATGTACATTGGACAACATGTAGGCACTTATGCTGATGGCGCTAGTGATGTTTGCAAACTCATATCACTGTTGAAGCACAATTTACCAATGGGAAGTGTTGGCCTGTCACTGCATAAAGAGTTCACTGTATTCCATGACACATGTAATAGGGCCACCATCACATGAGAGACAGTAGTGAGGGCACACCACTCCTTACACAAGGAATACAAGTGGTCTGTGTGGTACACTTGTCACCCAGAACAATTAGGAACATGACATGATTTATTACTTAACTCAGCCAGCTGTACGCTAAAAATCGGAAGTTGATAATGAGTGGACGCAGCTGTATTCCTGGTCATAAAGACAATAGGCGCAGGAGCATGCACCTACTACCAGACCTACACAAACAAAACTCATCTTCTGTGTTGCACATGGGTCAACCCCTATATTAATCGAGAAATACCTGACTGTAACACTCACAGTTGGAAATGTAGCATGGATGACTCTGGCCAGGATTCGCCTCCTTGTTGTTGCTGTTGGTAGGTCACTGCCAGTGTGCGAGCCATTCGGAGGGTCAGGATTTGGCCCGCCTGTTCACATTGGGAGGACTCCCCCAGCTAGATCTACATGATCTTGCAGGTCCCGCGCCTCAGGTTCTCCCACATCTTTCTGCAATGGATGCAATGCCCGTTAAAGACTCCCAGGTTCTGCACCTTTCGGGCGATGGCTCTACAAAGGTCTTTTTTCTGATGTACGATGACCCTTATGGATGCACTAGATGAATAAACAGATTATAACTGCAAGTTTTTGTATATATGGTTGTTTGATACATATTTTGTATTCAACAAACATAAGCATTCATCAATAGTTAACCATATACAGGTGTAAATGTCACCTGCTAAGCACCACAAAAGCATGAATACACACTTATGTAGTCAACTGCTGAATATCCTCAACCCTGTTCATAATCTACACTAACTAAGCCAGCCAACTAACATCATGTAGCCCATGGCCTTCCTACATGTACTGAGATGTGAGGTACTTTGACACACAGTACGCCATTGAGACCTTCTGAAGGGTGACCTACATGCGCCGGACCTTACAGATGCCTTTATAGCCAGGCCCAGTGACTTGATGCATACGGCCATAGAGCCTAATACTATAGTATGGACTACATCCTGAGATTTAGGTCACACGGTAAGGGCTGGCATGTGTGTCACAGTGAGCTGCCTCTCTGGAGATGTGTGAACATGTGGGCTACTTAATCAGATACCATACTACATCCGATTGAGTTTGTGTTGTATGTACTGCAATCACAGGACACACATTTTGGCATATGTGGCACTGTAACAGGAATGACATTCAATATACCATTGTATGTGTTGTTATATTGGATAGAATTTTACAAAACTGGTAAAGGACCTTTAGAAAACTCTTCAGATTTAACCAACTATCTACACTGGTAATGTGTCAGACGTGCAAGAGGCCTTTACAGTGTAAATATTACTTATGGAAAAGTAATAACAGATATGTGGGAGTAAAGGGAGTGTCATAGGTAAAAGACACAGATTGGCAGTGTGGATCAATGGAAAGCAGTATCAGGTCAGCGGGTCACCTCAGTCACCATTCCAAATAATGTCCATGAAAAAGCAATCAGGGCTACAATTGCTTAATAAAACTCACTTTGGGGACAGACAGGGATCTGCAGGTCTACAGGGCTATTACTCTGCACATCAGTTGTCTTGCCACAGTAACTCTATCCCAGCCTGGGCCACAGCCCATACTGGCTACAAGTGACTGAAGGGGTCTAGGAAGTATAACTAGCTCCCAGACAACAACTTTGATCTGTAGGACTGTTCGCTTGGCTAACATTATGCTCAACTACTTCTTACAGTATACAGATGCAACTCATGTTATAAAGCCTATATATTTCTTTCTTTGCACATATACCATGATCTGATTTACGTAACTTATCATAGGTACCATGGAAAGTGAACATGCATAGATATGTGCATGCAACAGTGGTAGGAAATAGGGCTTATCACACATTACAATGCTGGTGGTCACTCCACAAAGTACAGAGACCCATAATCCATCACATGATTTTTCTATGACGAAAACACTCAATTTCTCCAAATAAAGCATGGTTTAACTCTGGGACTCAGAAGCACATTGTAACCAATTGGATTGAAAGGATTGAAAGGATTAGGCCAAAAATGCATTTGAAATAGCTACTTGTTCCTCATGTGAGCCACAGAACTGTCCATATATTGGAAGAACCTCTTCAACCAGGGTCGCCAGCTCCTCTAGAGGTGGGATGGGCTCTCTCACCTGCTTGCCTGCCATTTTGCTCCCAGATGTGGCAAACGTCAGTGGAAAAGGGCTTGATAGCAGCAGTGTCAGGAGACAAGTGAGTTTTTTTCAAACCGCGGCGTACATGTGCATCACGTACGCGGTCATCAGCATAGACACACACAGCCATGGGACTGAGACTGTCATAATCACCAACATTAGCCTAGGGCTGTGTCTGCCGTGGATGCAACTGCCCACAGTGAGGTTGACTTCCTCCTGCGGCGGTCATTCCAAATGTGCCATATGGGAAGTCAGGCATACGCCATTTTAGAAGTTGCAACTACAGTATTAGGGCCAGATGTAGGTGGCTGAACACTTTTTTTGCTTTTTAAATGTGCCATGTGGCACACATCCATGCCCTTAGGGCATGTATGTGCACCACATGTGCACACATGCACATTTCAGGGGTGCAACAGGGTGTCCTTTGGATACCCTGGCACCCTTGAAATACCTCCCGCTATTAGCGATTTGGTAGTACCGAATCGCTAATAGTGAATCTCTTCCCATTCATTCCAATGGGCCTCCGAGCCCATAGGAATGAATGGCTAGGTATTCCTTAATAACGAATCTCAATTACCGATTCGTTATTAAGGAATGGTAAGGAATCGCTAATATTTTAGTGATTCCTACCTACATTCCATTTAGCGAGTCCTTAATAGCGATTCGGTAAAAATCGCTATTACGGACTCACCCTTATTTTCTGGCCCTAGGTCAGAAAATAAGGGCTAACATGTTTACATTAGAAAAGCTCCATTGCCATTTAATGTACTGTCCAGAAATCATCTATTTAGTGTATTGCTGTGCACAAAGGCGCAAATGTGTGTGGTACCTTGTACACAATGTGGTTTGTGTTTGTTTTTCCTAAAAATGTCATGAAAATGTCAGTTTTGTGCAAATGTTTAATTTTTGAATTAGTGATGTGCACATTTCTGTTACAGACACATCTGAAGAACATTGACATTATAGGTGGGTGTTGAACAGTAGACAATGATCATGTGAATTATATCTAATGGTTTATGAAGCCGCTATGTTATGTCACATGAGTTTTGGCTTACTCGTCCTACATGTTACTATGGACACTGTGAGCAATGTACAAAATCATGTTCACTGCTCACATATGTACCCTGGGTAAGGGAGGAGACAACAGCCTCCAGTGTACCATTCATTTCCAGACCTTCAGACCATGGAAGAAAGAAATATGATCAAGAAATTGTGTTTGAATAAGCAAACAATACAAGGTTTATGCCATCAGTTGGAGCCTGACATCTTTCCCCAAATCACTTATCCTACATCTCTCACACCAATTGTGAAACTCAATTCAGTCTTACATTTTCTGGCCACATGTTCCTTTCAATTCACTGTGGCTATTTCTGGTGGCATGTGAAAACCACTGTTCAGTCGTGTACCACGTGAGGTGCTTTCAGCAATGATGAGACACATGAACAGCTACATACAGTTACCCAGACGTGATGATTTAGCCATTGTGAAGGGTGATATCTATAGATTTGGTTGCATCCCACATATGGCTGGATCCATTGATAGCACCCATATTGCCTTAGTACCACTGCAATCCAGGGAATGAGTGTTCTGTAACAGGAAGCACTTCCATTCTATCAACATGCAGGTTGTCTGCTTACCGGATTAATACATCTCAAACTTCTGTGCCCAGTTTCCAGGATCTGCACATGATTCCTTTATACGACAGAACAGCACCATACCCCAGCTGATGTCACAACTACTACCATGGAGAGTGCCTGGCTTGTAGGTACATTTGATCTATTCTATCTCTATATGGGTATATGGGTAATGTCAGCTACTATGATCTAAAAGTGTGTAACTCATAGTTGCAATTGTGTCTGTCTTCCATCTAGGGGACTCAGCGTATCCCTTCCATCCATGGTTGTTGGCACCACTGAGTATTCCTACTACGCCATGGGAAGTCCACTACAATGAGGCCCATGGAAGACCAGGGTAGCCAATGGAGCAGGCTTCTGGGCTCCTGAAAGCCAGATTCAGATGTTTGGACAAGACTGGGGGAGCCCTCTTCTACTCACCCAAGAAGGTATGTCAAATCATTGTGGCCAGCTGCATGATCCACAGCATTGCCCTGTGAGGGAACATCCATATATATTGCAGAGGATGAAGTCCATGTAGAACCACTGGATGAGGAACCTGAAATACCACATGATGATGATTGTGGTAAAGAGGAAGGAGCTGGATGCGTCAAGATCTCATCAAAGATTTCTTCTCATGAGTGCAAGTATGGCGTGAGATGTATTGGACTGTGTTCCATAGAAGTTCCCTGTGAATTGTGCTATATGTATTGTCTCATAGCTAAACTCTTTGTTTTGGTCTGTTTTAGTTACCTTCACCATGACAGCTTCATTTGGATATTCCAGAGTTGTGGCATTAGCAGGTATATGATGCTGTTCTGACTTATGATGTGGACATGAATTGTTCCTAAGAATGTCTGTCACAGACTTTGGGTGTACAAAACCTGTATCAAGACAGCTTGCACAGCACTAGGATTGAAGTTCTGTGGGTTCCATTAGCCTTGTTCTTTGTGTTGTGGTGGGCTTAGTGGGTGAACAGCCTTTACGACGCGGCTGTTACACCGCCGTGCCGTTACAAGGCGGTCTTTTCAACGCAAGTCGTTACCACGACTTGCGCTGGAGGGCGCTGCAGGACAAGGATTTTTTTAATTTACTATCCAACACCTTCCCTACTGTACGTAGGCTGGTGTTGGAATAGTAAATTAAAAAATTCCTAAGTCCGCACCCCCTCCAACGCAAGTCGTGGTAACGGCTTGCGTTGAAAAAAACGCGTTGTAACGGCACGCGTTGTAAAAGTACGCGTCGTAATGCCGTACATCCACTTAGTGTGATATATGTGCCATTATGTGCTCCAATACAACGTTATGTTGAGACCAAATCATACTATTCTGCCTTCACATTGGATAAATCCTCAGTATGTATGAACTGTATGTAGCTACTGGTGTGTCTCCTCATTGCAGGCCAAAGTGCTTGTGGCATATTACTGACATGCTTTTTGTGACATTTTACCAGATGCTTGATTGGAATGACTCACTGCTCAGAAACTGTTGTACAGTCTTGTGTCTGTTCTTGGTTAAATTGATGTGGGATTCCTTTTGTGAGGTAGGCAATATGACTCCAGCTGATGATGTAGACCTATTTTATGTTGCCTGTTGTTTAAGATATTGTCTGATGTGTCCCCTCATTCCATGTTGTCAAGGTTTGCAACTGAATCTGTGATCACTGACACAGGATATTTGAGTCATGTCTTATTTGCTATATTTCTGACATCAGGCCAGCCTATGATTATAACAATGGAATAAAGATGTTATAAGACCAGACACTTGTATGTATGTATTGGTTTGACATGGTTGTGATCCTTGGTTAAACATTGTTTACATTCATTATATCCATGCTTACACACGTTCCGTGTTTTTTCATTCTAAAGTTCAAATAGGAGTACGTATACATTGGTAAATGTGAGAGATAGTACAGGAGAAAATTAATTGGTGACTACTATATTTATTGCATTGCACACGGAGTTAAATAAAAATGTTCAAGATAAAACAGGGAAAACCAAAAGTGAAGAAGTCTGTCATGTCATGGTGGATGAAACCATAGTTGTAAATTCCACATTGTCTGGATTCTAAAGTTCAACATACTACTCCAATCAGAAATGAAAACACAGGAGGGAATTAGGTGCAAGGTTTCTTACTGGCAAAGGTAGGTCTCTTGCCATCCACATCTTCTGGAATATTATGTGGATATTTGCCCTTTAGGCTGGGAGTGGGGGATCTGCTGCAGCTGAAGCAGTGGTGTCTGGGGTGCCTGCAGATGTGTCTTCCTCTGACATGGTCTCCCTTCCCGTGACTGCTGCAGATGTAGATAATACCAGACTACAGGAGGTAGCCCATAAACCCTAATGAGACTAGGGCAAAGATCTGTAACATACAACAATATCTCAAAAGGGTGTCAGTAAGAGGACAATTAGAAACAGTACAATTAATTACTGAAGAATAAATCAAGAAGGGGGAAAAAAACAGGGAGATCAGATACTTTGCAAAACAAACTGTATTCGTACATTCACATATTTGACATATTCAATTCCACATGGTCAAACAATTAAAGAGTTATGCTGCATTACACTAAATGCCATGTAACCTGTTGAATACTGTGAACAAGTGCTTGTGAAGGATTGTGACACGTGAGGTAGTATATACAGCGACGGTGAAGGGCGCAAAGACGAGCTTTACAATTGTACAAGTTAGGATAACCAAACAGTAAATGATAATGCAATGTACAAGTAATTAGGTATGGTATCCTTGAGGAGAGCGCCGAAGGATTTGCTGTGAAGTCGATGGCGTTTCAGCCTTTAGGGATGTTAGGCCATCATCAGGACCAGGCTACACTGATTTATATCGCAGTGGTCTAGGTTCACACGGTCAGAAGTCCGGAGTGGGTGGGTGTAAGGTCTAAAGAGAAACTAAGCATGCCAAGGCTGGTTTGTCAGGGTAGAAGGGAGTTCCCAGAAGGTGACCAAACCACGCGCAGTAGCGTGTGTCGTTTTGGTCCAAGGCTGTAGTTCAGAAGGCTTGGCGGGCAGCTTATGACACCAAATGAATCAGTGAGCCGGCGTCAGTCAGTCAGGCTCTGTGTGGCGGGCGGTTCGGTCACCTTCTGGGACCTCTATTCTACCCTGACAAACCTGCCTTGGCATGCTTAGGTTCTCTTTAGACCTTACGCCCACCCACTCTGGACTTCTGACCGTGTGAACCTAGATCACTGCGATATAAATCAGTGTAACCTGGTCCTGATGATGGCCGAACATCCCTAAAGGCTGAAACACCATCGACTTCACACCAAAACCGGGAAGGCTATGTTGGTGTTGATGCCAGCCCACCTGATATGTGTCCCTCTGCAGCTGCTTCATCTCCTGGATTTCCATAAGTACTTGGCCCATCACGCCTTGGGAGTCCTGATAGACTCACAAGACTTAGATAATGGTGACCAGGGTGCCAGTGTGCCCAATGTTATTCTCCAAAGGCCCCTACCCAATGAGGCTGTGCTCTTGGTCCAGGCTGAACCCTCCCACTAGTTCCTGGTTCACAGTGACTGTGTTCGTGATTGCCACCTCAGAATCCACGACAGATGGGCACAAGATGTTGCTGACTGTGCTAGGTACACAGGTTGGAGGCAGTGGCTGGCTGTGCTGTTGCAGCTGGAGTGGGAGGTTTTGTTGTGGGCACAGTGAACCCCACTGTTGATGTCTGCCCAGGCTGAAAAGATGGGCCAGGAATATTATCAGTGTCTCCTTCTCTAGGAGTGTCATAATCACTGAGGGCTTGATCCTGGGGTGAAGTTGAAGTCTGTTCAGTGGCCAACCTCTGGCCAATTGCTCTGCCAGATAGACCTATTGATCAATTGAGAACATTTTCATTGTTGGAAGTGTGGAATCTACATCCACATAATTTGTGTCACAGTACATAGAGACCTAGTGCTAGAGATGACTGTTGTTTTTTTTGGGTGTTGTTGAAGTTGTTTACTAGACGTTTGGAGACCTTCAATACATGTAGTAGAATTGAGGAGCTCAGTAGGTGTGCTGATGTGTTGCATTTTGGATTTAGGGATAAACATGACATCTAAACATTTGTGGCAGCACAGTTTAGGAGTAACATTGACCATTCCACGGCCTATTTGTGTAGAATATAGATATACACTCATCTTCGTTGTATGTTTAGCATTCTACAGCATGTCAGCAGTGCAGAGTCTATGGGTCACCTGCCTCTTCTAATCAGATGAGTTGCCTTAATGCTTTACATATATGAAAGGTACACACTTAGTATGTCACTCATGCCATCAATACTTTCAGTTGAGGATATCAGGACATCATTAATCATCATCATACAATATTTATTCCATTACAATATTTATTCCATTGATAAAAACGAAGATAAAATAATACAAACACCATCATTGTTATAAAAAAAAAATCAGCACCAATTTTTTTTTTACATATTATGGTCATCAATAAAACATGAATACTTGACCATCTGGGACAATACATCAGTTAGTCAAATCTCGATCTCCGGGATGCCAAAGCAGCTTGCAAGAATGACAGAACAGTAAAAGTACCACATTCGTTAAGAAGCATTTGAAGATAACGCATGGCTGGCCTTACTTGGATAAAATTAAAGACTTCAGCAAAGGAATTAAAAGACGCTTCCAGGGACAGCTAAAATGGAAACAAAACATTGCAAAATGAAGAGTGTCCTGCGCAGGCTTGTTGTCGCAGCCGCAGGGTATCCTTGCCTCAGGCCACACACAGCCACATGGAACGTCAAGAGATGATAAAGTAGGTTGAACCTGAATAATAAAAACCTATCTTGCCACTAGCAGACCATGCTAAATATGGCTCCATCCCTCGTACACTTATCAACTGCATGTGCCCCCACACTGATGGTTTCTGCAGCTCATGCTCTTCTCTCTCCCTGGGGTTTCGATCAAAAAACAGCCTTTTAACGCAACCCAGTTCATGCACAGACAGAGAGGTGAAAGCTACCTTCTCATAAGCTATCTGTTAGAACTGGCTATTTCTGGCAGGCTAAGGCTGACGCCAAAGCCAGGCAGAAACCACCATTCTAGTCAGGGCAAGGGAGTCACACGCCAAGATAACCCCTGCTCACCCCCTTGGTAGCTTGGCACGAGCAGTAAGGCTAAACTCGGAGGAAATGTGTAAAGCTTTTGCGCCAGCACACAACAGCAACAACATCCTAGGCACACCACAAAAAGGAACTCCACACAAGGTTATAGGAAAATAACTTCTGTATTGTCAAAACCACATCAGATAGAAATCACACATGTACATTGTGCCAACGGGCACGGGCAATATTCATAAGGGATTATTTACAAGACAGGGCCACATGGGCCACTGTCAGAATCAACACTTTTAGACATAGAAATACTGTCAGAAATTAGAATAAAAGGATATAAAATCACTGTAGCACAAAGTAATAGTTATAAATCACAACCAGTAACTACTGGTAAAGGTAGGTACACACTACGCAATACTAATAACCATAGGCCTAGATCACGCATGGACACATAACCTCTCTAGTATAAACTATACTAGGCAAAACACAACCACCTAAGAATAAAATACATTTAGGGGTATCAGCAAGAACACATTACACATGATGCATCAAACATTCAGAGATGTAGGGAAGGAAAAACACATGATGCATCAACTAACACATTCAGAGGTGTAATAACAAGGCACATGATGCATCAAAAACACATTCAGAGGTGCAGGGAAAGAAAAACACAACTCAATAGCGCAAAGACACATGATGCCTAAAACATTCAGAGGTGCAAGGAAAAACCACACAATTGCGCAAAACCTTACATAAGCCACTACCTGTGGCAGTCCCTAGGCCAACTGGCCTTGTTGGGGCTAGGACGCCCTGTAGTCCAAAAGTCAGGGGCCTAAACGGTGCAGGTGCCCACTACTTGCTGGGCACCTGGGAACACTCACAAGACCTAAACGGTGCAGCTGCCCACTAATTGCTGGGCAGCTGTGAGTCAAAACTGCGACAGGATCCTCACTGACCGTAGGACAAATCTGTGCTTCTGTTGGAGCCCCACAGGCTCTGAACTGCGCACGTTGGAGCCACACAGGCTCTGGACATCCCACATGTCCCAAACGTTGGAGCCACACAGGCCCTTAAACAATTATGGCCCATGGAGCCCTTGAGGCTCTGAACAGATCCCTCGCAGGGAGGAGGGGGCGGGCACCGGCAATGTGCCCCGACGCCCCCTCTAATTAATATGGCCCCCGGAGCCTTCTCGGGGCTCTACAACAAATATGCCCCCAGGGAGCCTCTCGGGGCTCTAGACAAATGCGGGGCCAAACAGCGGCGGAGCCTATCAGGCTCGAAATAATAATGGCCCCCAGAGCCCTCTCGTGGGCTCCTTCACACATGGGCCTCTTGGCTCGAAATAACCAACCTGCCCCCTGAGCCTCAGAGACTCGTTAACGCGGTGGGGCGGCCCACTGCCATTTGGGGCCGCCCTGACTCTGTGCCCCACGTGGGAGCGGCCCACAAGCAACAACACGCCCAGCGGCCTCCTCTACTCACCAGGCTGTAGGGCACTCCAGCGGCAGCACTTCTTTAGCGCGGCGTCACACGGGGCTCCCTCCACGCCACGGTAGCCCCACAGGACCCATCGCTAGCCTTCCGGATCGTCTTCTCCCATTGGGGTCAGCGGTGAGCCAATCCATGTGCGGCTCTCGGGCCAAGCCTCTGGTGACGCCACACGCCTTCCCGGTTCTGGGCCAATAGGAGCGCGGCCCCTTCGTGCAGTCTCCGGCGATCCACCAGTGGCAGCGCGGCCTTTCCAGGCGAGCCCCCCGGAGCGAGCCAATCACAGCGTGGCCGCTCCAGCGATGAGCGCGGCCCGGGCCGATGGCGGTGATTCAACGGAGGCAATAACGAGGGGTGGGCACCCTCGAAGTTAAAAATAAACATAGAAGCGAGGTGGGCACTCGCTAAGGCGCCACACACGGGGTAGCACCCGAATTTAAATAAATAATTAAAATATGGGCAAAATGCGGTGTGGGCAGCCGCGAAAGTGAAAGTTAAGCGCTCTCAAGCGCTAGAGGGGGAAAATAAAGCGCTCCCAGCGTTATAGGCAACCAAAGGTCACCAGTCCAGCAAAAAGTACAATTAAAGCGCTCCTCAGGCGCTAGTGCCCCAAAAGTCTTCCACAAAGTCCTTCAGGAAGGCGAAGCAAAGGGGACCCAGTAAAAGGTCTCCAGAGTCCAGGAAAACAACAGGAATCCAGGGCAAAGCAAAGTCCCCCTATCAGCCCAGGCAGGGCAGAGGGGTCCCCCAGAAGTCCTCCAGGCATCCAGGAAAGTCCATCAGGTGTCCAGGGGCTGGGCAGGGCCCAGGGATTCCCCTGGGCCCAAGCAGCAGCACGCCCCTGGCAGATTCAAGTTAGAAACAAGAACAACTTTGGAAGGGGACACAGACCCTTTTTATACAGAGAAAAGTCTTTGAAGTCTTTGTGCAAGTGGGCCCTGAACCCGGTCTAAACCAGTTCTTGGGTGTTGCTGGAGCCCTTGGGCTTCCTGGCTTCCTTCTTTCTTTCAGTATCAGGGACAGAGGTGACAGTCGCCCAGCGGGGAGGTGGAGCCAGCATTGTGGCAGGCAGGCACAGCCTCATTCACTCCCAGGTGCTATCTTCTCCCACTTCCCTGGCAGCAGATGCCGCCTTTCATCCACGGGCTGACTCAGACAACCTCCTGGGGCTCCCCAGCACCTGTCATCCTCAAACCAGACAGTCAATCCACAAGCAGGCCCAGGCACTCCTGGGCCAGGCTCACCAGCCAATCACACGCCAGCCACAGACTACACAAATATGCCAACTTCTAAAAGTGGCACTTCTAGACTAGACACAATCATGCCGCATACACCATTACACAGCATTCAATCTCACGAGTTCACACATATCAAACTCGACCCTGCACTCCCCACACATCAGGAACTACCATGGGCATACATATTCCCCATTCATTCCTATGGGAGGGCAGGTCACTCACCACACATACACAGAGAGGTCACGCACTTTACACTGTACCACAGTGAAAAAGTGCGCCAAGGCCTAAAATCATCAACACTAGGTTCCAGAAACAGGCTAGGAAAAAGCAAAAAGTTTCGGGGTGAACCTGCCAAAAAGGGCCAGGTCCAACACTATCCATGGTATTTTATGTGCCCGATAAAGGGTCAGGCAGTCCGCAGGGATCAACCAATTCAGCTTTACATCTTCCCTGCTCCATACCTTGATCCAGCACAAAAAGGAGCTTAAGGACTTGAAGTCTGTCACTTGGCTCCCCCTGCACTGAGAATGCGGGAGAAGAAAGTGGAACATATACCAACAGAAATAGATATGTATTTTCTGCAGCTTGGAGTTTGTCCAGGTTTACTTATCGCTCCATCAATCAAAGTAGTCAGACATGTCTCTGAGTAGAGCATTGTACGTACATTGCACAGTCCATGTAAGGTTAACTTCAATTGTAACATGGCACATAAGTGAGAAGGGGCAAAAAGACTATTGCATCTTGGTTTGAGTTACAGTCATAGTGCCTCATTGTAGTTATATGCAATTCTAACTCAGCTTACCAACACTTGACAAATAGTAACCTGCATGATGAGGGAAGATCAGTTATAACATGGCAGATAAGTGAGAAGTGGCAAAAAGACTATTGCATCTTGATTAGAGTTGCAGTCACAGGGCCTCATGGTAATTGTATGCATTCCTATCTCAACCTACCAACCCTTGACAAATGGTTAGTGTACCATACCTGTTTGCAATATGCATTTGAGATAGACCATACATTTACATTTTGACACATATCATGGGTCTAGTGTGATATTTATCTGATTATACACTTACAAAAGAAATTGAAACATGTGTCATGTAATGGAGATTGATACCGGTGATCTTATATGCAACAATACACATTAACACTGACAAACCAGCATCTCTGATACTTCATGTTAGGAACGTAGATAGACAACACAATAGCAAAAACAGAGTTGAGAGCAAACAGGCAATTGAGCTATTGTGAGTTAGTGAAGTGTAACTTTCCAGACTCCACTCTCCCAGGTATTCCTGTCATGCCCTCAGTATACATGATAGTCAATACCTTCTAATCCTAGGGAAAGAGTTGTAATGGGCCTCTGGGATTGCCAACACCAGTGCTCTGGGCCTCCAAATGGTGCTTGGAGGCCAGGGTACACACCTTGAACCTCATGTCGTACCACCTCTTCCTAATTTCCAGCTGTGTGCGCAGGGTGGTACCAACAGCATTCACTCTGTCCACTATCCTGTTACACAATTCAGTGTTAAATGGGATGCTAAAAAAATGCCAGTCTTATCTCAGAAACACAAAACGGTGGTGGCTGTCTTACAGTGATGCAGTTGAGACGCAAAGTATCGTGGTCAGGGATGGGATGTGTTTTTTTAGCGTGATTTGCAGGCATGTGAACTTGGCCAAAGGTCATCAACGGTGTCATTTCTGAAGCCATCTGGGAAATGCTAGCAGGGGACTGCCAGTCCAGCTGTGTTGTCGTAATAGGCTCAGCAGGAAGCTGCATCCCTGACATCATCGGCGTACGCATCACCTACTAAGAACTAAGAATAGAGAAATCTGTGACCCAAATTGGCCCCCAACTAAGCAAACAAACTGAAAGAATGTACAAAATGCTACAATTTAAAATCAAACTATTCATAAATAACAAAGGACTACATTACTAATGAATACCAAAGGCATAATGTTAATTAAATATAAACCTACCAAAAACCTCTAAAACTACAACAAACTGTAATCCAACAAATCAAATCCTTTTTTAAATATTAACATAAATATTTTAATACATTAGTGAAAAAAATAGATAAAAATCCCCAAGTTATTAATCACTGATATAATGAAATATATAACATTTATATTTAAAAAATATATATCAGCAATCCACCAACACATTTATTTTCAAACCAATTGCACATAATATAACATACACAGAGCATAAACAATATAATATCACATTTCTCAGCAACACACACAAATGTAGGACATAAAACGAACTGTTTTGTAGCTGCAGATCTTTCTCCATCGCCAACTAAATAAAAAATAGGAATCCACAAAAAAGATAAAAATCTGAAAGCAACAAGTCACCCCACAAAATGCAAAGATATAAACAACACAGTCGAAATCCCCTGAGCAATCTAAAATCTGTAGGTTCAATTAAAAAAAGCATTTAAAAAGCGAACCGCTCCATCAAACCCAGAAAAAAAGGAAATCTAAGTAAAAAAATAACAGTATATAATAATCCAAACCAGATTTTATTAAAAGACAAAACGTCAACTCCAAACTCCCATAGCAATAGTTCGGGAACAAAAACCTGCATAATAAATTACATCCCAAATACAGAAATAAACAACACTTAATCATCGAAATATAAATAACATCACATAATTTAATATATAAAACATGCATACATTTACATAACATTTTTAAAAAAACACAAAATGACAAAACAGTGCAAAACAATATCAAACACACATCTAAATATACTATAAACACTAACACAAGACTATACACAACTTTTAAACATTCATCCTAAATACTCCAAACTCAAACCATTAAAAAAGGATGTACCTATTCTGACACAAATCAGCTCTTTACTGTAACTTGGTTACCGGAAAAATGACCCAAAAATAACACAAATAGACTACATAAATACTGCATAAAACTGCTGGCTATTATATAAAAAGTTTTAACTTAAAGATGCAATCTGTATATTATGATTTTGATGTCAAATCTCATTTTGTTATTTATTTCCTACCATTCATACACTCTAAAAATACAATTCCATGAACTTCAAATAACAAAATGTTCAATACAAATTGAAAAATCGTTTTTTTTTACATTTTTGATTTAATACATGTACAGTTTCAAAATTATCAGAATATTTTTAAACTTATATTATGTTACAGTTATTAAAATGTAATAATATAGGGCCTGATTACAAATACGGTGGGACCGCCACCAACAGCTCAACGGTGGCGGTCCTACCCCCATCATAACCATAGTTTTTGCCTGCCATATTACAATGGCTGGCAGAGGAATGGTGGTCGGAAAGACCAACGGCCACGCATCCGACAGGCTCCTTGAGTGCTACAGCCAGCAGCACCCGCCACAATACAAAACTTAGCCATTGCGACCGCCATAGTGGCAGTCGCATCCTAATGACTATGGTGGGACCGCCAACATCCGTTCAGGCGGTCCCACCTCCGATAGGATGGCAGTCGGACGAAAGTTCTACCACCATCCTAATCAGCCCCATAGTACTTAAAACATTGTTTTAAAACAAAATTATATATTACATTTTTTTTTACTTAAAATAAAATTCAAAACATCCCATTAAAATATATAACATGTAATCTAAAATTACATTTTTATAAAATATTGTTAAAAGAAAATACATTTTGAAATTTTAAAAAAACTCCCCATCCTCATCCTCTAATATCCCAACATTCCATTACTAAAATTATATTTCATAAAGTGTTTAAAAACATGAATTATCAAAAATAAAAACAAATTAACAAAAGCATAAACACATATAATAAAAATAAATATATTACATATCAATTAACACTAAAAAATTATATTATATACAATGGTATTTCCTACATTGGCAGTTTTAACAACGATATTAAAAACAACATTTAAATGATATTTTTATCTTCATATTCCTGTCCATGATATATCTGCAGTACCTGCCACAATATTTCTGTATCTCAATATTTTTAATCTATTATTTTGTCCACCACCTGAAAAATGTACCCCACATGTTTGGGTGGACCTTTCATGACTGAAAGGAACATGCAAACATCTGACTGTTTGAAGTCTGGTCTTCATACAGTCACATGTTTGGCCTATTTTTGTATCATGTAGCAGGCTCATACAATTGGCCTACCCAAATGTATGGGTCCAGTTTATTAACAGCAGTGTTAAATTTAGTTTGGTAGGACTTTTGTCATTTGCCTGATGTTTTGGAATTTTATTCCATGGAAAAGGGAAGAAAATATGTTTTTATACAGTTTTTTGACATTTGCTGGGAATTCTGGGTAATACAACTTGTTGGGAGTGATGTAAGGAACATCACTTTGGATTTCGCTGAGCCTCTAGTTTTAAGAAATATCTAGGATTCATAGGTTCCCCTGATGTTGGCCTACTCTGATCCCAAATAGAACACCATGGAAACTCCCTAATCCAAAAACATTCCCCGGTGTCTGGATTTCTTCTCAGGTTCATGGAACACCCAGACATGTCTGATAATCTCATGCTAAGAACATCTAGGGAAATATAGCTATGCATCATGACTTGGGGGCCGATTTCGATGTTCGACCGACCTTGGTCTGGAACTGGCACTAACCGACCTGCTATTAGTGGTCCCAAACCAGCAAGTAGGATGCGACTGAACACTGTTCGGTCGCACTCCTATTCTTTACAATGGAAGCATGCATTCTGACCGGAATGCATGATCTCATTGTAAAGAGCTGAGGTGCAGTTCATCCCTGCACCCAGTGCAGGCACTTCAAGGTACCTGCCACCGGGTGCAGGGATCAAATTGGGGGCACCATAGGTGCCCCCCCCTGGTCACCATCCGGGGGCTTTGCACCCTTGGGTCCCTGCTGGGGGGGGCACAGCCTTTCTGTGTCAGAAAGGCTGGCACAGAAAGGCTCTCGG
The DNA here is from genome assembly GCF_964261635.1 of Lissotriton helveticus. Taxonomy (NCBI): domain Eukaryota; kingdom Metazoa; phylum Chordata; class Amphibia; order Caudata; family Salamandridae; genus Lissotriton; species Lissotriton helveticus. Next base: position 1,328,378,540 of record NC_136068.1, on the reverse strand, counting down.
AATCCGACATTGTAATCCCTCAGGCAGAAAGGATTACAGGAGCCCGTTGTAACCCATTTGGATATCATGTTTGGATTCATTTCTGACTGACTCCTTCAAAATGGGCTGGTCGGGAACAAACCCAAACAGGAGATTATGATGACGTAGGAACGTGTCCGACTGGGGGTCGAAGCCGTTTTCTACGGCATCGTATTTGGCCCTTTGGTTGGGGTATAGATTCTGTGTGAGTAGGCTGGAGAAAACTACTGTGTTTTGGGGAAAAACATTTTCAAATGTACCAATTAATGTGCAAAATTCAACTAATGCAATCTTCTTTTTATTTCTCACCATCCCCACCAATCACTCCATATAATAGAACATAGGAGCCAGTGGTAGAAGTGGGGAAAAGGATAGTGGGATAAGAGAAGAAAACAGAGACACCAGATTTCACACTTTCCTGCATCACTAGTGGGGTCAAGGAGGTCTGCAGGTTGTTGTGGATCTCTACAGGACAAAGAGATGACTTAGATAACTTCTCATAGGAACACTGAACATAACTGTAATTGTATAATTAATTGCCTATATCTGTATAAGTAACTATCAGGGGAGTAGTGTCCATTGATACAGTAGCACTGGGACCCAAAGGCATGAGGGGGTGCACTGAATCCCGGCAGCTGAGGGCTAATATTTTTCCTTGCGCTGGGGCCATTGCTACACTGGCTATGCTACTGCCAACTATCTATTCTTTAAGAGGGCACTGGGAATTCCTGAAGGCTAAACATAAAAAACATGCATTTTATCTCATTATTTTTAGAATACTACTTCAAGCTGTGTCATTATATGCTCTGTTGACGAAGATGAATAGAGTTTCTACTTGAAAACTTTAAAGATGTGGACAATTACGAAACATCATTATCATCCTGTAATTTCCTTCATTTACTGATGGTGATGATGATGAGATGATTATAAAGCGCTCATGACCCGAGGGTGTCTTAACGTTGAGCAGATTCAGTCCAGAAAAACGAGGGAGTCATAGGTTTGAGGGGGAAGAGGAAAGGCCTGGTGACCTCATTGATTTAATGTGGAAACAGCCAGGTCTTCAGCTGCTTCCTAAACACATACTGGGATTCTGTACGTTATACAATGCATGCATGAAAATTAACATAAACGTGAAAAGTCCTCTTAGAATCTGTCCTGTTGTCAAAGGAACTTTTAGCAGAACATGAACCACATTTGTTAGGGTTCAAACAAGCATGCATACAAATGGTTCAAAGTTTTTTTCAGGTCGCACAGATGACGTCACAATAATTCTGTGAAAACCAAAATGTCCATAATCCATTCCTTAGGAAATTAGAAATCTTGATGCATGTAAACTAAGATATTTGTGCCAAATCCAGTCCCTTATCTTGCAGCAGATTCCCAACATGTGAAGATTGAATCTAGTCAGTGCCCATACTCACAAGTGCCCTCAAGCCTTTCCTTTTCAGTAAGGCCCCCAGAATACATGGTTTCAAGGTAGTGGCTAGTTCCTCTGTGGCTATCCCGATTGATGGTTTACTGCATTTTCAACCCTGCAAACTAACAATGAGTTTGCTTTATGATTAAAAAATCGTTGGACATCATTCAATATCTATAACTCAGCCAGAAATAAGAACAACATTGTTCAAATCTGTTTCCTTATGTTAAAATCTATGTACAAATATATTCAATGTGCACCCAAATCAAGAGGCAAATAAATAAACTAATGGCATTGTTGAGACTTTTGCCTGCTCTTCCTAGAGATCGGCATACGGTGTTGATGACTTTCGCTGTACAGTTACCCAGGAGTCAAGTACATTGGGCCCGATTCACAGCACTAACTTAAGACAAAATGCTAAACTTACTACCATTTTTGGTATTCACAGAAGGCACTTACTCATTTTGGTATTCACAGAAGGCACTTACTCATTTCAGTATTCACAGAAGTTAGGACTCCTAACTTTAGGACTCCTAAATGCCTTCTGTGAATACCGAAAGTCTTAGAGTTAGGATTTCTATCAGTTTAGGAGTAGTAAAGTTAGGACTCCTAACTTTAGGACTCCTAAATGCCTTCTATCACTCAATCAATCAATCAATCATTTGTAAAGCGCACTACATACCCATGAGGGTCTCAAGGCGCTGGGAGGGGGTTGCTATTGATCGAACTGCCAGGTCTTGAGTATCCTCCTAAAGGTCAGCAGGTTTTGCGTCTGTCATAGGCTCAGTGGGAGGGTGTTCCATGTCTTGGCAGCGAGGTGGGAGAAGCATCTCCCTCCGATGGTTGTTCTTCGGATGCGCGGGACTGTGGCAAGTGAGAGGTCGGCGGTGCATAACTGGCGGTTGGGGATGTAGAAGGAGAGCCATCTATTGAGGTAGGCTGGGCCGGTCTTGTGGAGTGCCTTGTGTGCGTGTGTGAGGAGCTTGAAGGATATCCTCTTGCTGACGGGGAGCCAGTGCAGGTTTCTCAGGTGGTGGGTGATGTAGCCATGGTGTGGTACATCGAGGATCAGTCGTGCAGAAGCATTTTGGATGCTTTGTAGTCATTTGATGAGCTTGGCAGGTGCTCCCACGTAGAAGGCGTTTCAGTAGTCAAGTCTGCTGCTGACGAGAGCCTGGATGACTACCTTTCTTGTATCTGTCAGGATCCATCTGTAGATCTTGCGGAGCATGCGGAGGGTGTTTAAGCAGGAGGGGGAGACGGTGTTGACTTGCTTGCTCATTGAGACCATTGAGTCGAGGATGATTCCCAGGTTGCGTGCGTGGGCGGTCGGTGTCGGGGCTGCCCCCAGTGCCGTCAGCCACCAAGTGTCGTCCCAGGCTGAAGGGTTGGAGTCGAGAAAGAGGACCTCCGTCTTGTCCGAGTTCAGCTTCAGCCGGCTGGTCTTCATCCAATCGGCAACAGCCTTCATTCCTTCGTGGAGGTTGGCTTTGGCGGTGATGGGGTCCTTGGTGAGGGAGAGGATCAGCTGAGTGTCATCGGCGTAGGAGATTATGTTGAGGTCGTGCTGTCGGGCTACGTGTGCAAGCAGGACCATGTAAATGTTTAACAGCGCCGGGCTGACGGAGGATCCCTGGGGTACACCGCAGATGATCTTGGAGGCTTTGGAACGGAATGGGGGAGGTGGACGCTCTGGGTTCTGCCGGAGAGGAAGGAGGTTTCTCCAATCCAGAGCCTTGTCTCGATTCCTGAGGCATGGAGGCGTGTGTGTAGTGTGTGGTGGCCGACAGTGTCGAAGGCGGCAGAGAGGTCTAGGAGGATGAATGCTGCGTTCTCGCCATTGTCCAGCAGGGTCCTGATGTCAACGATGGTGGCGATGAGGGCAGTCTCGGTGCTGTGGTTGCTGCGGAACCCTGACTGGGAAGGGTCCAGGATTCTATTTTCTTTGTGGTATCGGGTTAGCTGTCAGTTGACGGTTTTCTCTATGACCTTGGCCACGAAGGGGAGCAGAGAGATTGGCTGGAAGTTCTTGAGGTCTCTTGGCTCTGCCTTAGGTTTTTTGAGTAAGGCGTTGATCTTGACCTGTTTCCAGATCTCTGGGAAGGTCGCGGTCTCGGGGGAGAGATTGAAGACGTTGCGTAGGTGGGGTGCGATGGAGCTGCTTGCCCTGTTGAAGACGTGGTACGGGAATGGGTCTGACGGAGAGTCGGAGTGGATTGTGCGCATGGTCTTGATGGTGTCATCGATGCTCACGCTTGCCCAGGATAGCAGGGGGTCGTGTTCAATGGTGTTCGGAGGATCTGTTGTGTTGCTGTCTGTTGGGGCTGTCTGGGTGTTGAAGCTGTCGTGGATGTCTGCTATCTTGCAGTGGAAGAAGGTGGCGAGGGAGTTGCACAGGGCTTGCGACGGCGGGATGTCATTGGTGTTGAAGCTGGAGTTGGAGAGTTCCTTCACGATGTTGAAGAGCTCCTTGCTATTGTGTGCGTTGTTGTTGAGGCGGTCTTTGAAGGAGGTCCTCTTGGCCACCCTGATTAGGTGGTGGCGGTTGTGGATGGCATCCTTGTGTGCTGCGTGGAGGTGTCCGGAGTTTGTTCACTGTGCCATTTCTTCTCTAGTTTCTGGCAGGCTTGCTTGGAGGCTAGGAGTTCTGGGGTGAACCAGCTGGCCCTCTTGCTGTGGGGGGGTTTCTTCAGCGGGGCGAGGGTGTTGTCGCAGTCCTTGATCCAGCGTCTGAGGCTGTGGGCAGCGTCGTCGGTGTTGGAGGGTTCAGTTTTATTTATTTTTTATTTAAAAGGTTTTATATAGCGCTACTGAACCCAAGAGTATCAGAGCGCTTTACAGGGTACTTAACACAACATGAAAAAGAAAGTCAGTTAACAGTAAATTTTAACATAGAATAGATGAAAAAGTCCTCCAAGAGCAAGAGTAGGAGGAGTGGTAGGAAGAGGGATTGTAGAAAACTGCCACGAGTAAGTGGACTGAAAGTACAATAGGAATTTGGGACCCCAAAATTAGTTATGAAGCAGCAGCATGAGGTTTTTCTAGAAAAGCGAGAGTAGGAAGGGTAGTGGAAGGGAGAGTGTAGAAGACAGCAGAGGGTAGATGGATCGATAGATCAGTAGGAATTAAGGACCCCAATATTTGTTGAGAAGCAGTAGCTTGAGGTTTTTCTTGAAAAGGTGGTGGGAAGGGTTGCAGCGCAGGTCTTGGGAAGAGATTTCCAATTAGATGGGGCATTTCCTGAGAAAGGACAAGGGCGTTGGTGCTCCTCAGAGATCTAGAACAACCTGCTTTTTGGAGTTTGTCAGAGAGGTATGAGGGGGGGTTTTGGTGAAGAGCTTTGTAAGTAATACACGCAATCTTGTAGGTGGATCTGCCTTCATTTGGGAGCCATTTGAGATTTTTGAGGACCGGAGAGATGTGTTCATAACGCTTACTGTCAGAGATAAGCCTGGCCGCCAGGTTGAGGACAGATTTAATCGGGGCAAGATGGACTTTGGGGGTGCCAGCATGGGTGGCGTTGCCATAGTCAATTCTGGAAAGGACAAGTGATTGAACAATGGCTTTAAAGTCATCAATTGGAATAAAGGGTTACATTTTTTTTAAATGATGTAGAGTGCAGAGGGCACCTTTGGCCGCATTTTTAATATGTGGGATTAGATTGAGATTCTGGTCGACGCTGATGCCAGGGGATTTGACAGAGTTGGAATTGGTGAGAGGGCAATTGAGTGCTTTGATATCGGCAATCCAGTGTTGGATAGGCAGAGGGTTGTTTTTGGGAGCAAAAAGGATGATTTCAGTTTTTTGGGTATTTAGTTTGAGGTGGTTAAAATGGAACCAGGTTAGAATTTTGGTCAAGGCCTCATTAAGATGTAGGATGTCGTTGTGTGATTTGATCTTGTAGTATAATTGCGTGTCGTTGGCATAGAGGTGGTAGCTAATTTTAGTTTGTTTGAGAATAGTAGTGAGGGGTTCCATGAAGAGGTTAAAAAGAGTAGGAGAGAGGATAGAGCCTTGTGGGACACCCAGAGAGACAGGTAGAGGTTTTGAGAGGCAATCATTCAGTTTAATTTGTTGGGTTCTGTTATGGAGATAGGAGGTGAACTATTTGAGGACAATGCCATTTTAACCAAAGCGGTCTTTCAGAGTTTTCAGAAGGGTGAGATGGTTAACAGTATCAAATGCCACGGAGGGGTGGCCTGAGAGCGAGGTTTGCATGTAGTTGGTCTTTGGTGATTTTGCTCCAGCAGCGACGGGGGATCTGTTGGGTGCGGTGGTGTGTGGTGGGCTTCTGGACGGTGAAGTGGATGCAGCAGTGGACGGTCCGGAGGAGTTCGATGGTGTGGCTGATGAAGACGTGCAGGCTTAAGGAGAAGACGGGGTCGAGCGTGTGGCCGGCGGAGTGGGTGGGCGTTGTGACGAGTTGCTTCAGTCCGAAGTTGGCGAGGTTATCGATCAGGGTTGTGGAGTTGTTGTTGTTGTTGTTCTCAAGGTGAAAGTTCAGTTCTCCGAGGAGGATATAGTCGGTGGAGGTCAGGGCGTGCGTGCTAATCATGTCGGCGATGGAGTCGCTGAGTTGGGGGCGGGGTCCGGGGGTCGGTAGACAAGGGTGCTTCTGAGGGTGGAGTTAGGGTCTGTGTGGATCTGGAAATGCTTGTGTTCGGCAGTGCTGAGCACATCATCAGTGATAGTCGAGACCCTGATGCTGTTCTTGTAGACAATGGCGATTCCTCCTCCGGTTGGTGCAGTCTCTGAGGGGGATCTTGTAGCCGCCTGGGATGGCTATGGCGATGTTGGGTGTGGAGGTGTCGTTAAACCAGGTCTCTGTCAGGAAGGCGAAGTCCGGGGATGTTGTGTTGAGCATGTTCCAGAGCTCGACGGCATGCTTGCGTGTGGAGCGATTGTTCAGTAGTATGCATTGGAGGTGGTTGGGGTCTTTCTTGGCGGGTGGTATGTCAGCTCTGAGGCTGGTGTAGCTGCAGTTCCGGCAGGTGAAGGGGCCATGTGTGCATTTCGGGGCGGCCTTGAAGCATGTGTGGCTCCGTCCAGAGTTGAGAAGGTGCAGAGTGCAGAGTGCTGGCGTCGTGGTAGCGGCGGTCATAGTGGCGGGTGCGGGAGCCAGGGGTCCAGGCGCGGACAGGCGCAGACGGGCTTGCCTTAGGCACCCAGCGGCGTGGCCGCACAGCGGCCGGCATATATAGGGGAGGTGGAAGGGAGGAGCAGCTTGGAGGTGGGGGCAGCGAATGGGCAGTGGGCCGTCAGGGGGGCGGGCCACAGGGGACGCAGCGGCAAGGGCGGTGAGGGCACAAAATCGAGGGAAAAATGAGTGGCACAGAAGGCAAAAGGGCACAAAAAACGAGTGGAACAGAAGGCAAAAGGGGCACAGAAATGAGGGAAAAACGAGTGGTACAGAGGGCAGAAGGGCACAAAAAAACATGTAGAACAGAGGGCTGAAGGGCACAAAAAACGCGTGGAACAGAAAGCAAAAGGGGCACGAAAACAAAGGGAAAATGAGTGGCACAGAAGGCAGAAGGGCACAAAAACGAGTGGAACAGAAGGCAAAAGGGGCACAAAAACGAGGGAAAAACGAGTGGCACAGAGGGCAGAAGGGCACAAAAAATGAGTGGAGAAGAAGGCAAAAGGGGCACAAAAACGACTGGCCCAGAAGGCAAAAGGGCACAGAAATACAGGAAAAACAAGTGGCACAGAGGCAAATTACAGAACACAGAAATACAGGGGCAGCTAAGAACAGAAGGCAAAACGGGCAGAGAGGCACAGGCGGAGCAAGGGGAACAGAAGGGAAAACCGGGCAGAGACACGGGGCAGCGAGGGGAACAGAAGGGAAAACCGGGCAGAGACACGGGGGCAGCGAGGGGTACAGAAGGAAAGACTGGGCAGAGAGAGCACGGGGACAGCGAGGGGAACAGAGGGAAGAAAAAGAGGCACGGACCATGTACAGGCAGCGGGGGAACACCGACAACAGAAGTCACAGACACAACAATGAAAATAAAGACAATACAATAAAAGCAATGAAGCGGAGAATGAACAAACCTACCTACTGCCTAACACTGGCCACCAGAGATGAGGCGCAGGTGGTAGCCTGCGGGTGGTGGAGGGCCTCGAACTTCCTCAGCAGCGGCAGCTGGGGCAGGGAGACACAGGCGGTGCTGTGCAGAGGGGGAGGGACCTACCTGGTGGGGTCAAGGAGTCCTAACTTTACTACTCCCAAACTGATAAAAATCCTAACTTTAAGACTTTCGGTATTCACAGAAGGCATTTAGGAGTCCTAAAGTTAGGACTCCTAACTTCTGTGAATACCGAAATGAGTAAGTGCCTTCTGTGAATACCAAAATGAGTAAGTGCCTTCTGTGAATACCAAAATGGTAGTACGTTTAGGATTTTGTCTTAAGTTAGTTCTGTGAATCAGGCCCAGTGATTTTAGTAGTTGTGGACTATTTGACTAAAATGGGAAGGAGAGGTTCTGGGACAGTGCCCATGAGAAACTGCAGACATCATCCTCCATGTGCTGATTGACTATTGTTTCTTTATCATTGAGATGCAACTATAAATTTGAAGAATTCCTGTATTATTTCACGGGCTAGAACCCTCTGTATGAATTTCAAGCTGTTTTTTTTTTCAAGCTGCACATTTTACTAAAATTGATCTTTATGAGCACATGACCAGCTTTCAAATCTGATTGCAAGTTCTGCCCAGTTTGAAAGCAATCCGAAGAAACTGAGTAACACATCTTTTCCTTCTGCACTGCTTACAAGAGACCTAGATCACTATGAATCAAACCACTTAGCCTGGTGCTGAGAATAAGTCAGTTCGAGTTGCATTAGGAATACATTAGTTTGACACCAGCACTTGTGTGTTTTTTTTTGCCATCTCTAAATGTTTTTAATCTGCCTGGTATTTAAGAATCAATGCATTGAGACTGGTCTATAAACTCCTGTGCTCAATGGAAATATCTAACAGATGAATTAATTACATTTTATATTGCTTTGAACTCGTAAATCTCATTGTATCTTAACTAAATATAAATGCATGTTTTTGTAATATGTTTTTCTTGATGTAAAATTTGTATCCGAGCTGACAATGAAGAAAAACTAAGATGGATCATTTTATATCTTTGCCTTATCTGCCCATATTTAAAGAATTAATTTTTTTTTTTTCATAACATGTTTGTTTACATGGTGTTCTATGGATATTGATTACTGATAAATGATCCTGGTTTGTCTCAAAAGTCTGTTCAGCCTTGTGTAACAAATTGGATTCGAAGTTCATCTGTTCACCAGTTACCATCGACAGACAGATGAACATACTGAAAGGTTTAATCAGGATGCTAAACAGTAGCTAGGATTTCAAACCTTGGTGCAAGAGATTGAGTGGAACAAGATGTTGTGGCTGACAGGGGTAACATTCAATAACACAGACCACTCATCTAATAGGATATAACCTTTCATTTAATGTGTTGTCATTTTCCTTGCATATATATTTTTTTAATCCGTCCATGCCAACCACAGTTCCCTCTGTGCAAGACCATTTAACAGAGTTAGTTCATTCCATTTCCAAGCTTTATTTCAGTCATTATAGACCATAAAAGCAATAGATAAAATACATACATCACTGAATTTGGGCAATAAAAGCATCAGTAAACATTACAAAATATAACCATATACAATGACTTGATCAAATTTCATAGCAGTTAAAAACGTATTACAATTTAAAAAGTGGTTAAAACGATGATTTCATGACTAAAAAGGGTCAAAACAGTAGGAAATAGAGAAGGGACATTTAGCATGTACGGGGGGGGGATTTAAAAACTTGCGGCTCCTATGCCACATGGAGTTGAGGAAAAGGGACACAGCAAAAACAATCAGGGGATGAGCGTCAGTTCTCAAAACTCTAAAGGCCTCCCGACACTGCCTATACCCCAGGTTCCTGCATATTGGTAAGAACCAATACCTCCTGGCTGCATTATATCCAAGACAAAAGAGGATAACATGAATGGGTGACTCTTCTTGGCTGTTACAAGCAGGACATCCAACAAGAAGAGTTTTGGACCATTTGCTTGTAAATGCATGACCCGGCAAGCAACCCAATCTAAACTGTGCATAGAGTTTCCTTGTCATGAACAGATGAACAGCATCAAGGCAGGCCTCTAATGAATACTGGTCTTTAAAATTGATGAAGTCAGAGGTTAAACAGCCTAGTTTTGTACTCCCTTGGATTTCAGCCAATCTAAACAGTCTGTAAGCTTTAACTAGTTCAAGCCGCGATATTGTCGGGGACACTTCCTCAGGGTGGGTCCATAGGTTTGGCTGACCTCGTTTGAGGCACAGGTCTTTTATGTGTGCGAACCAGGATAGTTTTCCCACCACTGGGAGCCCCAAAATCGCCTTGAGTTCAGACTGGTAGGCTATTAGTTTGGGGGTTGCCGATAGTCTACGCTAAAAAGTCACGGGACGCAATCAAATCTCCTCATCTATGGGTCTAATTCCGAGGTCCATACGTAGGGGGATAAGAGGAGTGCTTGGCGGTAGACCCAAGAGCTGCCTCATAAACTTGTTCTCAGATTTAACCAGTCCACCTACAGGAAGATGCCCCCAAAGTTCTGCCCCAAACATTATAGCACTCCTGATTTGGACTTCATAAATCTCAGTCAGCAGACCCGGTTGTCTAGATGTTGAGTTCCTATATAATTTTGCTATTCCCCTGGCCATCTGTGCTAGCCTTAAGCCTGTCTTTTCTTGCTGTGGCCTCATCCAAAAGTGTCTGTCAGCGTAACACCCAGGTAGTCAAAAACAGCTACCCTCTCTAGCTGGGTACCATTTAGGGTGGGTTTAGGGCGAAATGTTTTACTGGCATTAAAAACCATGTACTTGGTTTTTAATGTATGATCTCTAGCCCCCTGTCTTTGCAAAATAAAGAGAAGCTGTCAAGGGTCCTTTGGATGCCCATGGGCAATTTGGATAGTAACAAGGTGTCGTCCGCAAAAATCATTGCTGGCACCTTGTCACGGGCCAGCTTTGGGGCATCGATGTTGGCTATCTCATTTAATTGATCCACCAGAGCGTTAATAAAAAGACAGAACAGTGTGGGGGCCAACACGCACCCCTGCCTTACACCCCTATTCACTGGGAAGCATGGGGTCAATTACCCATATTTCCCATAGCTCACCTGGGCAAAAGTTCTAGTGTGCAGTCGCTTGATCAAAGAGAGCAAATAGGGCAGAATGCCCATTTGCTCTAGAACCGCCCAGAGTTTTTGTCACGACGTACCAAATCAAAGGCTGATTCAAGATCAATGAAGATCAAATAGAGGCTCCCACCCTCTATTGTCACCGTCTTCCAATATAATAATTGGAGCCTGTTTGCTCAATAGTAGAAATATCTTTACGGAAACAAGCCTGGTATGCGCTCAGAATCTCATGCTCGTCCACCCAGGACTGAAGGCACTCCAGGGCAATCCTAGCAAACAGCTTCTGAGTTACGTCAATCAAGCTGATTGGCCTGTAGTTAGTGGGCAGGAGAGGAGAGCCCTTCTTGTATACTGGAAACATTTCTGCCCCAAGCCAGGTGTCCGGGATTTTCATGCCGTTTAATATGGCGGTAAATATTACACATAGATAGGGGCCCTAGATGTTGGGTTGTTCCCGAAATAAGTCCCCTGGGTCTTGTCTAATCAAGGGGCCTTTCCAAAGGGAAACTTCCCAATTGCACTCAGCACTTCAGTCAGAGTGAACCCTACATCGTCTTAAAGGGAATTCCCCACAACGGTTGGCAGAGTTCCCTCTATGGGCTCTATGGTGTCCTGAGTGGAATACAGCGATTGGAAATGAAGTTTCCAAGCGTCTGCAGTGATGTTCGGCCCACTCGGTGAGTTCTCTGAGGAACCAACTGTATGAACCAGGATCCAAAATGCCCTCATATCCCTATTAGTGAGAGCCTGTTTGATCGCATCCCATCTTTCAGACTCCCAATCCTTTTTGGCTAACTTTAAACTATCACTATATAAGGCCCTTCTTGTTTTTATCAGGGATCTGTCTTTGGATTTTATGGCGTCAATGAGGGCACCCTTTGCCATTCTGCAGGAATTGTTAAACCAAGTGGATTTAGGGGTCCTCTTGCATTTAGAGTGCAGCTGGGAATTAAAGATGTTGGTCAGGCTAGTGGTCAGATCCACATGGATAACCATGAGTTGAGGGGGTTTGATGTGAGCAGTATCCTCTACCCACTAGACTGAGCGCTCAGTAACCATTGAAAGACTCCGGTTTCTTCACAATATAAAGTTTATTCTCATGCTTTTTTTGAAACTTTTCAAAACATTTGCTTATTTGTGAATTACATCCATTCACTCCAGGCGAATGTAATATCCATTTTCTAATTCAAATTGCGACATACATATGGATTTCCTCATCCACCCAATGCATTTCGGGTCTCTATGTCTGGACCCTTCGTCAGGGGTCTGTAAATAAGGGTCAAAACAGGACTAAATTAGTTACTCCAACACAGAATTCATAGTCTGTCTGCACCATACACCAAAACCCTGTGCGCATAGAAACTGTGAAATTAAGCCTTGACAATATGTGATAGATTGAAACCCGGTGAGGCGGCATAATAGCGTGACACGGTTTAAAAAACTCGACTGAAATAGCCCAGTAGGTGAACAACGCGAGTGAAATATCAACATGCAATATTAACTCGTGACTTCCTGTCAAAGTACAAACGTGAGGAACAAAGAACCGAAAAGAAATAGCTTCATCAATTCCACGAACAAACTTACATGAGTGCCAAACAGTGCCGCGTATCCGAAAAGTGCAGTGTCTCACCGGCGAGTGAACCGCGCTAAGATTTGTGCAAATACCGGTCACGTGTTACGTTGCCGTTGTCCAATGGGGACGAAGATATGTGGACAGACCTTCACCATGTGATCTGAGTGTGGAGGCTTCAAATACGGAAGTGATTATGTACACCAACCAGTGATCGAATATCCTATGAAACTGTGGTACAAGACGAATTATTAAAAGAACATGGTAATGGCGCAAACACGCTAATCCACAACTATAAAATCAAGACATGTCAAAATGAAGAGCAAAAACGTAAATTACGACCATATTAATGTTTGATGGGGACACAAGGGGAGTAAACAAGACAATGCGAAATGTACCAATTAACTGTATGTAATTAAAGAAAACATGAATGTTCAATCCGATCATTCATCCCGATCGGATGAATGGAATTCATTTTCTTAATCCAAAAAAACTCAGCTCTAAGTCTTTGTTTCAAAGGGTCCATGTCCCGGCGTTGTGGGATGGTCTCCAACACCATGAATCTTAGTTGGGCTATTGTGTGACCGGCTTCTTTCCAATGACAAGCTATGTTAGATTTCATATTAGCAAGCCGAATATTGCTCTTGTGTTCAGTAATGCGAACCTTTATTTCCCGTTCTGTTTGACCCACATAAACTTTACCACAAGGGCATTTGATGACATAGATGCAGTTCATGGTATCACACGTGCTCGTGTGATGTAGTTCAATGGGATTGCCTTAAGTTGGATGTGTGAGAGTTTTACCCACGATCACATTATTGCAATGAGTGCAATTCTGGCATTTTAACATTCCTCTCCAGTTATCTTTCGATTTTTTTGTGTATATTGAGAAGTTCTTTGAGATTCTTGGATCTCTGAAATGCAAACGTGATTTTGTCACTATACAAATCTTTTAAATCCGGTTCTGATTGGATCAGAGGCCAATGTGTATTGATGATCTTTTTGATTTTAGTAGATTCCACATAATATTTCAACACACAAACAGTCTTTTTACCAGGATTTTTCTCCTTCTCTTGTAACAAAGTTTCTCTGCTCAATTTTTCAACCTTTTGGAGAGATGTGTCTAGAACTTCTTGTGGATATCCTCTTTGGTGATATTTAATTGTCTGTGTTTCGAATGACTCTTCTAAATCTTTTTCATTTGTGGTGATCCTTTTTTACCTGACGTATTGCGACGTCGGTAAATGCTTTTTTAAAGATTCTGGGTGGAAACTTTGAAATAAAAGACTAGCATTCTTATCAGTCTTTTTTGTGAATACTCTGGTACTGATCACGTTGTTGGCCATCATCACTTGAACATCAAGAAAAGGGATCATTTGCGGATCAATGGTATACGTGAATTTTATGCGTTCATTGCATAGGTTGAGTGTTAAGATGTTCTCCACTAATTGTTCTTTAGAACCATGCCAATTTAAAAAAATGTCATCAATGTAACGCTTGAACATTACAAGATTATTCACCCAATTTCGGTTGTGGAGAATATGATCAATCTCAAATTTCTGCATATATATATATTCGCGTATGAGGGAGCCCCCCCAAAACCCATTGATGTACCGTTGCATTGATTAAAAAATTGCCCTTGCCACTCAAAATAACTGTGGTATAATGCGAAATGCATTAATTCCAAGATAAACAATTTTTGAGAATGTTCAAGATCACTGTTGAGTAGGCTCCATTCCAATGCTTCAATCCCCTCATCATGAGGGATGGACGTATATAATGAGATAACGTCTATAGTACACAACCAATATGTAGAGTCTTGATCCAAGGTTACGGTTCTCAAAAGATTCAAAAATGCTGTGGTATCCTTGATGTATGTGACACATTGCTGCACGATGGGTTGTAAAAATCGATCGACAAACTTGCCAATGGGTTCGGAGATGGAACCACAAGCAGAGACTATGGGTCTGAAGGGAGGAGTGATGGGATCCTTATGGATTTTGGGCAACATGTACAGTTGCGGTCTTCTTGGGTATTTCAATATGAAAAAAGCATGTGTTTTCGGGCTGATCCATTTCATTTCCAATGCACGATCTATGATTAGTTGTAAGATTCGTTGGTATTCATGAGTGGGATCTTCCTGCAGCGGTAAATAAATATCTTGGTTGTGCACATGCTCATTCACACTTTTGAAATAGAATTCAGTATCCATCACAACAAGTGCACCACCCTTGTCTGCCTTTTGAAATGTTAGATTTTTGTCATTGCTGAGATTCTTTAGGGTGTTCCATTCTTTAGCGGAAAGATTTTTCTTTTTGGATTCACTGAATGAGATTTGTTGAACTTCTGATAGCACAGTTCTTTCGAAAGCTTCTATGGTTTTGTGCGAGAAGGGTGCGCAAAAAGTGCTCATGGGTTTAAAATCTTTGTCCCACGTCTCGATGGTTTGTGTTTCTCGATTGTCTTTGAAGAAAAACCTTAACTTCAAATTTCTGAAAAACTTAAATAGTGCGATTTCAGTTTCGGCTTGATTGGAATGATATGTGGGGACAAATGTAATACCTTTATTCAAGAGTTTAGTTTCAGCCTTGGTAAGAGTCTTAGATGAAATGTTGATGATTAGGTCGCTTTCGACACTTGACTCCTGGTCCTTTTTGCTACTTCTTCTTCTGTTTCTTTTGCCCCTTCTTGTGATATTCCTATAGTTGGTGGAGCATTTGCCGCCGGACTTATATCTAAAAAAGCCGGTTGTTGTTGTGTGATTTGACTTGTGGAAGGTTTGACTATCACTTTACTTCCTGCATCCAATGGTCTTCTCGAATGGGCTATGTCTGAATCAGAAACAACGTTTTCTTGCGAAGATGATGTGCCTTGCTTTTTCGTTTGCTGTTGTGGTTGCCATTTTCTCTGATTATATATCTCTGCCCACATACATCAAGGATACCACAGCATTTTTGAATCTTTTGAGAACCGTAACCTTGGATCAAGACTCTACATATTGGTTGTGTACTATAGACGTTATCTCATTATATACGTCCATCCCTCATGATGAGGGGATTGAAGCATTGGAATGGAGCCTACTCAACAGTGATCTTGAACAATCTCAAAACATTTTTATCTTGGAATTAATGCATTTCGCATTATACCACAGTTATTTTGAGTGGCAAGGGCAATTTTTTAATCAATGCAACGGTACATCAATGGGTTTTGGGGGGGCTCCCTCATACGCAAATATATATATGCAGAAATTTGAGATTGATCATATTCTCCACAACCGAAATTGGGTGAATAATCTTGTAATGTTCAAGCGTTACATTGATGACATTTTTTTAATTTGGCATGGTTCTAAAGAACAATTAGTGGAGAACATCTTAACACTCAACCTATGCAATGAACGCATAAAATTCACGTATACCATTGATCCGCAAATGATCCCTTTTCTTGATGTTCAAGTGATGATGGCCAACAACGTGATCAGTACCAGAGTATTCACAAAAAAGACTGATAAGAATGCTAGTCTTTTATTTCAAAGTTTCCACCCAGAATCTTTAAAAAAGCATTTACCGACGTCGCAATACGTCAGGTTAAAAAGGATCACCACAAATGAAAAAGATTTAGAAGAGTCATTCGAAACACAGACAATTAAATATCACCAAAGAGGATATCCACAAGAAGTTCTAGACACATCTCTCCAAAAGGTTGAAAAATTGAGCAGAGAAACTTTGTTACAAGAGAAGGAGAAAAATCCTGGTAAAAAGACTGTTTGTGTGTTGAAATATTCTGTGGAATCTACTAAAATCAAAAAGATCATCAATACACATTGGCCTCTGATCCAATCAGAACCGGATTTAAAAGATTTGTATAGTGACAAAATCACGTTTGCATTTCAGAGATCCAAGAATCTCAAAGAACTTCTCAATATACACAAAGAATCGAAAGATAACTGGAGAGGAATGTTAAAATGCCAGAATTGCACTCATTGCAATAATGTGATCGTGGGTAAAACTCTCACACATCCAACTAAAGGCAATCCCATTGAACTACATCACACAAGCACGTGTGATACCATGAACTGCATCTATGTCATCAAATGCCCTTGTGGTAAAGTTTATGTGGGTCAAACAGAACGGGAAATAAAGGTTCGCATTACTGAACACAAGAGCAATATTCGGCTTGCTAATATGAAATCTAACATAGCTTGTCATTGGAAAGAAGCCGGTCACACAATAGCCCAACTAAGATTCATGGTGTTGGAGACCATCCCACAACGCCGGGACATGGACCCTTTGAAACAAAGACTTAGAGCTGAGTTTTTTTGGATTAAGAAACTGAATTCCATTCATCCGATCGGGATGAATGATCGGATTGAACATGCATGTTTTCTTTAATTACATACAGTTAATTGGTACATTTCGCATTGTCTTGTTTACTCCCCTTGTGTCCCCATCAAACATTAATATGGTCGTAATTTACGTTTTTGCTCTTCATTTTGACATGTCTTGATTTTATAGTTGTGGATTAGCGTGTTCGCGCCATTACCATGTTCTTTTAATAATTCGTCTTGTACCACAGTTTCATAGGATATTCGATCACTGGTTGGTGTACATTATCACTTCCGTATTTGAAGCCTCCACACTCAGATCACATGGTGAAGGTCTGTCCACATATTTTCGTCCCCATTGGACAACGGCAACGTAACACGTGACCGGTATTTGCACAAATCTTAGCGCGGTTCACTCGCCGGTGAGACACTGCACTTTTCGGATACGCGGCACTGTTTGGCACTCATGTAAGTTTGTTCGTGGAATTGATGAAGCTATTTCTTTTCGGTTCTTTATTCCTCACGTTTGTACTTTGACAGGAAGTCACGAGTTAATATTGCATGTTGATATTTCACTCGCGTTGTTCACCTACTGGGCTATTTCAGTCGAGTTTTTTAAACCGTGTCACGCTATTATGCCGCCTCACCGGGTTTCAATCTATCACATATTGTCAAGGCTTAATTTCACAGTTTCTATGCGCACAGGGTTTTGGTGTATGGTGCAGACAGACTATGAATTCTGTGTTGGAGTAACTAATTTAGTCCTGTTTTGACCCTTATTTACAGACCCCTGACGAAGGGTCCAGACATAGAGACCCGAAATGCATTGGGTGGATGAGGAAATCCATATGTATGTCGCAATTTGAATTAGAAAATGGATATTACATTCGCATGGAGTGAATGGATGTAATTCACAAATAAGCAAATGTTTTGAAAAGTTTCAAAAAAAGCATGAGAATAAACTTTATATTGTGAAGAAACCGGAGTGTTTCAATGGTTACTGAGCGCTCAGTCTAGTGGGTAGAGGATACTGCTCACATCAAACCCCCATAATTTGAAGGCACGGCTGACTACGTGCGACGTCTGTAGCGCCAATCCTATCATCATTCAGAGGATTCATATAAAACACTATAGTACATTGGAGTGCACAGGGATTATATGCTTTTTCATAACCATGAGTTGAGCCCATTTGCTGCCCCCGTCCTCCCGCCTCCCAGCTGCTCCTCCCTCCCACCACCCCTTATAGGCCGGCCGCTACGCAGTGAGTAGAGCGACCCTTGACCCTACCAGGTAGGTCGCTCCCCCTCCGCACAGCACCGCCTGTGTCTCCCTGCCCCAGCTGAAGCTGCTTAGGAAGTTCGAGGCCCTCCACCAACCGCAGGCTACCACTTGCGCCTCATCCCTGGTGGCCAGTGGTAGGCCGTAGGTAGGTTTGTTCATCCTCTGCTTTATTGTTTTTATTGTATTGCCTGTATTTTCATTGTTGTGTCTGTGACTGCTGTTGTCTGTCTTCCCCCGCTGCCTGTACGTGGTCGGTGCCCCTTTTTCTTCCCTCTGTTCCCCTCGCTGTCCCCGTGCTCTCTCTGCCCGGTCTTTCCTTCTGTTCCCCCGCTGCCCCCGTGTCTCTGCCCGGTTTTCCCTTCTGTTCCCCTCGCTGCCCCCGTGCCTCTCTGCCCGTTCTGCCCTCTGTTCCATTCGTTTTTCCCTTGTTTTTTGTGCCTATCTGCCCTCTGTTGCACTCATTTTTCCCTCGTTTTTGTGCCTTTCTGTCCTCTGTTCCACTCGTATTTCACTCATTTTTTTTGCCTTTCTGCCCTCTTTTCCACTCGTTTTTCACTTGTTTTTTGTGTCTTTCTGCCCTCTGTTCCACTCGTTTTTCCCTAGTTTTTTGTGCCTTTCTGCCCTCTGTTCCACTCGTTTTTCCCTCGTATCTGTGCCCCTGTTGCCTTCTGCTCCACTCGTTTTTTGTGCCCTTTTGCCTTCAGTGCCACTCGTTTTACCCTCGATTTTTGTGCCCCTTTTCCTTCTGTTACCTTTGTTGTCCCTCACCGTCCTCCCCGCTGTGTCCCCTGCGGCCCCGCCCCCCTGACTGTCCACTGCCCATTTGCTGCTCCCGCCTCCCGCCTCCCGCCTCCCGCCTCCTGCCTCCCGCCTCTCAGCTGCTCCTCCCTCCCACCTCCCCATATATGCCAGCCTCTGTGCGGCCGCGGAGCTGGCGCCCCTCTAGCGTGCAGAGGGACCGCCTAAGGTGCACCCGTCTGAGACGGGACTGCGCCTGGACTGCGGCCAGGGCCAGAACCCCTAGCCCCCACATCCACCACGACGACTGCCGGCACAATACGATGCCAGCACTCTTCACGCTCTCAACTCCGGACGGAACCACACCTGCTTCAAGGCCGCCCCGAAACGCACACATGGCCCCTTCACCTGCCGGAACTGCAGATACACCAGCCTCAGAGCCGACTAATGACCCGCCAAGAAAGACCCCAACCACTTCCGATGCATACTACTGAACACTCACTCTGCACGCAAGCATGCCGTCGAGCTCTGGGACCTGCAGAGACCGCACCAACGGAGTCGGAGGAGGAATCGCCATCGTCCACAAAAACAGCATCAGGGTCTCGACTAGCACCGACGACGCGCTCAGCACTGCCGAACACATGCATTTCCAGATCCACACCGACCCTAATTCCACCCTCAGAGGCACCCTCATCTACCGATCCCCTGGACCCTCCCCCAGTTCAGCGACTCCATCGCCAGCTTGATCAGCACGGACGCCCTGACCTCCACCGACCACATCCTCCTCGGAGACCTGAACTTTCACCTTGAGAACAACAATGATAACTCCATAACCCTGATCGATAACCTCGCCAACCTCAGACTGAAGCAACTCGTCACAACACCCACCCACTCTGCCAGCCACACGCTCGACCCAGTCTCCTCCTCAAGCCCGTACGTCTTCATCATCCAGACCACTGAACTCCTATGGACCGACCACCGCTGCATCCACTTTGACTTCCAGAAACCCACCACACAGCACCTCATCCAACAGATCCCCCGCCGCTGCTGGAGCAAAATCACCAAAGACCAACTATACGCAAACCTCGCTCTCAGCCCACCCACCGAAGCCTCCAACACCGACGATGCTGCCAACAGTCTCAGATGCTGGATCGAGGACTGCACCAACACCCTCGCCCCGCTGAAGAAACCCCCCCCACAGAGACACCAGCAAGAGGGCCAGCTGGTTCACCCCAGAACTCCTAGCCTCCAAGTAAGCCTTCCTCGAAACTAGAGAAGAAATGGCACAGTGAACAAACTCCGGACAGCCACGCAGCACACAAGGACGCCATCCGCAACCACCACCATCTCATCAGGGCAGCCAAGAGGACCTCCTTCAAAGACCTCCTTGACAACAATGCACACAATAGCAAGGAGCTCTTAAACATCGTGAAGGAGCTCTCCAACCCCAGCTCTAACACCAACGACATCCCGCCGTCGCAAGCCCTATGCAACTCCCTCGCCACCTTCTTCCACCGCAAGATAGCAGACATCCACGACAGCTTCAACCCCCAGACAGCCCCAACAGACAGCAACACTGCAGACCCTCCATACACCATCGACCATGACCCCCTGCTAGCCTGGGCCAGCGTGAGCATCGATGACTCCATCAAGACCATGCGCTCAATCCACTCCGGCTCTCCGTCGGACCCTTTCCCACACCAGGTCTTCAACAGAGCAAGCAGCACCATCACACCCCACCTGCGCAAGGTCATCAATCTCTCCCTCGAGGCCGTGACCTTCCCAGAGATCTGGAAACACGCCCAGATCAATGCCCTACTCAAAAAACCTAAGGCAGACCCAAGAGACCTCAAGAACTTCCGGCCCATCTCTCTGCTCCCCTTCCCGGCCAAGGTCATCGAGAACAACGTCAACAGACAGCTAACCCGATACCTCGTAGAAAACAGAATCCTGGACCCTTCCCAGTCAGGGTTTCTCAGCAACCACAGCACAAACTCAATATAGCCCGACAGCCCGACAGCACGAACTCAATATAATCTCCTACGCCGATGACACTCAGCTGATCCTCTCCCTCGCCAAGTACCCCATCACAGCCAAAGCCAACCTCCACGAAGGAATGAAGGCCTTTGCCAACTGGATGAATAGCACTGGTGGTAGCCCCGACACCCACCGACCTTGCACGCTACCTGGGAATCATCCTCGACTCAACACTCTCAATGACCAAGCAAGTCAATGCCGTCTCCTTCTCCTGCTTCAACACCTCCTCACGCTCTGCAAGATCTACAGATGGAGCCCGACAGGCACAAGAAAGACAGTCACCAAGGCCCTCGTCAGCTGCAGACTCGACTACGGAAACGCCCTCTACGCCGGAGCCCCGACCAAGCTCATCAAAAGACTACAACGCATCCAAAATGCCTCGGCACGACTGATCCTCGACGTACCACGCCACGGCTACATCACCCCCCACCTGAGAAACCTGCACTGGCACCCCGTCCACAAGAGGATATCCTTCAAGCTCCTCATCCACGCACACAAGGCACTCCACAAGACTGGTCCAATCTACCTCAACAGACGGCTCTCCTTCTACATCCCCAACTGCCAGCTACGCTCCGCCGACCTCTCACTCGCCACCGTCCCGCACATCCGAGGAACAACCACCAGTGGGAGATCCTTCTCCCACCTCGCCGCCAAGACATGGAACACCCTCCCACTGAGCCTACCACAGACCCAAGACCTGCTGGCCTTCAGGAGGATACTCAAGACCTTGCTGTTCATTCAGTAGCGGCTCCCCCCCAGCGCCTTGTGACCCTCGCCGTTATGTAGTGCGCAAATTACAAATGATTGATTGAGTGATGGTATCAGGAGAATTAAGGGTCTGGGCAGCCTTCTCCATTGCCAATAAGGGTGGAATAATTAAGGAATACAGGGCAGCAGCCTTGCCTCATGACTGCTTCAGGGTTTCCCACCTAATTCTCCATCTGTTATTGTCTAATGATAAGTTAGTGCCGGGAGAGGGGCTAGTGATTGGGGGACTATGGAGTTCCGGAAGCTTAAGGTCGAATACCAAAGCATTATGGTCACTGTTGTGTCTTGGCCAGACAGCGAAGTCGACTACCCGGTGCCACATGCTTGCTTCCACTAGAATATAATCCGATAAAGATGATTGCCCCGGTCTATTAAATGTAGGCTTGCCTGGTTGGTCTGACTTAGTACGACCGTTGCATGCCCTCAGTGTGTGAGTTAGTGTTACTGTACTGATCTGTACTGATCTGTAGTATCAAGGGAGTCCAAGTTCTTACCAGAGGAATTTTACGGTTCAAGGATTAACCAGAGGGAATCCTTGGCAGTGACCGAAGAGTCAGTAGGAAGAGCAAGAGGCTCAAATTGACAATTAAAATCCCCTCCTATCACCATCCTAGTGTTCAGGGGAATTAGCTCAATGAATGTGGTAAGCATGTTTATGGTCGGGGATTCCTGAATAAAGGTTACCGGTCGTGAATAGATGTTAATAAATGCAATTTTAATCCTAGCATTGAAAGTGAGGAGGGTACACTGGATATCATCCGATGAGGTTTCAACTATTCAACAGTAGAGTCCAAATGTGTAGCAACCCATGGGCCTAACCCTCCCGATGGTCTGCCACTGCCTCCCATAGTTGCTAGCACATTAAAAGTTGCAAAGCCCCTCGTAACAGTGTCCTCTCCAGCCCAGGTCTCCTGGAACATACACACATCATGACCTTGTACAAATTGTATCTAATCAGGATTTTAGAGTTTGTTTTTAATACCAGCAATGTTCCACGTCAGCACCCTCAATTTGAGGCCCAAGTTCGAGGTGACATCACGTACAATAGGACCAGAGGGGTTCGGGATTTGTGTAGTCTCTGGCTCGATCCCGGTGTCTGGTACTCCCACTTCCGCTAGGGAACTATTCCTGGCCATAGTTGTGATTATAAGTTCAGGGGTAAGAGGGGCTAGATTGTTTAATAGATCTAAGGTAGCACCATCGTAGCCTTGGGGTCCCAGGTGAGATTCATAATGGGACTCCCCTGATGCTTCTTCAGTCACAACAGCAATACGTTGGGGCTGCAACCCAGTGATTCTTGATTCAGGATATCTATTGGCCCCCCTAAGCCCTGTCTAGGAGTAGAATTGGATGGTGTTGTATGTCAATCGACCTCTTCATGGGCCCCAAACCTGCTTGCTACTGCAACATTATACTGTATTCTAGAGGATCAGCCAAATGTTAAATGGGGTTGAAACCAATGTGTTGGAACTCTAGTGCAAGGGGTCCAAGGTGGTGGGTAGTTACAGGAATAGAAAAAGGCCATGGTGTGTGGTTGGATCCCTGTAGGCGGTGCATAAGAGCAGGAGAATTGGTCAGCCAAAATGTGGACTGTCCAGGGATTACTAAAATGAATAGCTATACAGTCACCTTTCATTGGCTTGGGGTTCTTGCCAACCCAACCCACTCTTCGAACTAGCAATATCTCACCAGCCCTGTCATAGGGAAACTGCCCATGCCTGCCAAAGAAGGCACTTGTTCCTCAAATTCCAACTGTGTTTCTCTCTGTCCAGATTCAATTGCAGGTACACCAGTTAAGACTATAACATAAGGGAGTGAGGCTGGGGGTAGATCAATTATTGGCATGGCTGAAAGGATTGGGCCTGAGTTCACATTATATACTGGGATAGGCGCTTCCCTATCTATCATCTGGTTGAAATGAGCAAGTTTGCTTCTACGTGGGCCTTCATTGTTGGGAGCAGGATGGGAACTCTCATTCTGCCTGCGTAATAGGACCCCTGGTACTAGGAATATCCCTCCTTGCTTGGACCTGGTGTATGCTGGGTTCCCCACCAGGAGAGTGAGCATTTCCCTCATGTGCGGCGCTGCGAGTCCCTGTCTTGACAGCACACATAGGAGCTGGACATAATGGAATACTGGAAGGGCCACATCTAGCTAGTAGGGGTTGCCCTTCTCTATCCATCTGTGTGCTACAGTCTTTCTTCTCAAGTAGAGCCACCAAAATATTAACCAGAGGATTGTCCTGTGACCACAGGGCAAACATCTGGCCACTAACTCTATTCCCAAGGTGCAGCGCTAGTTTTTCTTTGACAATGGCTCTCATCTGTACCTCTAATTCCACTATGAGATTCCTCACCCATGAAGGGCAGTCAGGATTTTCATAAGAGTTGGAGGGGGGTTCTACCACCCTCCCATCACTGACTGGTTCACCCTCACTGGGGCTAATTTCTGGACTAGTCTTTTCATTTAATCTGTCCCATTGCCCGTTTTTCGCCTAGCGGATTTAGGTAAAGTGGTATTTGTTCTGCCTTTACAGGGGAAGATTGTAAGGGTGATGGCAAAGTCTCACTTTGTCCGGGCAAGGGTTCTAGTGTGCCAAGAATAGAACCCGGGCTAGATGGATCGGAATTTGGTGGCTCAGAGGATTGAAGAACAATATCTGAGGTTAGGGATAACCACCTCTCTGTTAGCTCGATTTCAGTCGAGACTACCCCTACAGCTCTCTGAAGCATCCTATCAATTGAAGTTTGGGGGAATGGGGCGGGTATTAACACCAGAGGATTTTTTTAAGTACACAGCTACACTTTCCCATGTCCAGAGAAAAAGGAGAAACAATCGTACAACAATACAAAAGGAAACTAGGTAAACACAGTCCCAAGAATCGAGTTAACAGATAACCAGTCAAACTGGGTGTCAGAGTTAAGTAGAAACCAAAAATTGCTCCAGGTGTATCGCTAGTTTGCATTGTCTTTGGTTCCACCCAGTACGATTGTATAATACCCACAAAGTCCTACAGGTTATGTTGGCCTCAGAACTCAGACTCAAGGGAGGTGGCCCTGTCCTGCCTCTTCCTGGCGATTACGTGCAAGGATGGGCCCGCCCTTGACCCGGCCTTTGCCCGGGCGCGTCCTACGCTGTGGGAGCCCGGTGTTGAATTTATGTTTGCCTCCTAGCACGAAAAGCTGGCGTCGTTGGTGGTGGCGGCAACAAGAGCCACAGGGAGCCTGGGACTTATAGTGCGGCTCCACTCCCCTCCCTCAGGCCAAAGACAGCGGGACAGTGGGACACCGCAGCATCGGCAATTACGGGCATCCCGTGCTGCGGGAGCCCAGTGTTGAATTTATGCGCACCTCCTGGCACGAAAAGCTGGCGTCGTTGGTGGTGGCAGCAGCAGGAGTCACAGGGAGCCTGGGACTTGGAGTCAGGCTCCGCTCCCCTCCCTCAGGCCAAAGACAGCGGGACAATGGGACACCGCAGCACTAGCAATTATGGGCTTCCCACGCTGCGGAAGCCCGGTGTTGAATTTATGCGCGCCTCCTGGCGCGATAAGCTGGCATCGTTGTTGGTGGCGGCCACAGGGAGCCTGGGACTTGTAGACTGGCTCCGCTCCCCTCCCTCAGGCCAAAGACAGCGGGACAGCGGGACACCACAGCAGCAGCAATTACAGGCTACAGGTTTTTGTAATATGTTTTTCTTGATTGAAAATTTGTATCCGAGCTGTCAATGAAGAAAAACTAAGATGGATCATTTTATATCTTTGCCTTATCTGCCCATATCTAAAGAATTAATTTAGGTTTTTTTTCATAACATATTTGTTTACATGGTGTTCCATGGATATTGATTCTGTTCTGCCTTGTGTAACAAATTGGATTGGAGGTTCATCTGTTCACCAGTTACCATTCACAGACAGATGAACATACTAAAAGGTTTAATCAGCATGCTAAACAGTAGCTATGATTTCAAACCTTGGTGCAAGAGGATGAGTGGAACAAGATGTTGTGGCTGACAGAGGTAACATACAGTAACGCAGACCACTCATCTAATATGATATAACCTTTCATTTAATGTGTTGCCATTATCCTTGTATATATCTTTTGAATCTGTCCATACCAACCACAGTTCCCTCTGTGCAAGACCATTTAACAGAGTTAGTTGATATCCAGAATTCTGCACAAGAGACCTAAAACAGAACACTGCAACACATAAGTTGTAGATTAAAAGATACTAGCACGTTATATGTTGTAGATGAGAACGTGTAGTTGACAAACAATGCATTTGCAAACATCTTCTATATTGCAGCCTACATTTGTACAGCCATTTGTCTTCAAACAGATTAAATCCAGTTTCTGTAATATTGAAAAGGTCTAGTAAAATCCAAAGAATATTTCACGTATCCTTATGAAGCCTTGTCCTGCAAACAATATGTCTTATGTCACATCCTATGCCTACTGATGTGAATTTTTAAAATTAGTATGAAGTACATAGGCTTTTGAATGGAATAATTGTATGAGGACAATTGCAATATTTGGTGGATTGGAAGGGTTTTTGTCCTGAAGATTGGTCTTGATAGTTTCCAATCCTCATGAACAAGAGGAGGGAAATGTAGCAGGGTCTCATTTCTACTAGGGGTGGGCGTAGTTTGAGTAGTGGGGCTGCGCGAAGCTCCGTGAAGTGGGGTGGAAGCTACGCCCACCCACACACTTCACGTAGCCCCACTACGCGCCGCCCGCCTCCCTCCCGCCCTCTTCTACAACCCCATTTTTAATATTAAATACAGTAAAATGAATGAAAAAAGACTTACCTGGTATGCGGCGTCCCGGGGCTCCCTCTTCCTGTTGACGTGCCGACTTCTTCTGACGAAATGCGCATGCGCTGGCGCCCGCGCATGGGCATTTGTCTGAAGAAGTTGGCGCGTCAACAGGAAGAGGGTTTCAATTATTTTCACTCTTCAAACCTTGGTTATATGTTCTGCCAAGAATTTCTGTGAAGAGCCAAGATGGGTTCCTAGGAGTATATTGACCTTGTATATATCGGTGGCACTGATGTTCTTTGAGGTTGTGAGGGGTAATACCTGACCTGAATTTCTGCAGGAATTGAAAGATTGGTGAAATAATTTTCCAGTATGCTTTTCTTCTGAAAAGCAGAAAGGCACTATGCTCTGTAAGAGCACATGAAGTCCAAGCTGGTATTCCATCCAAAAGCATGGATTATTCTGCCAGAGTGCAGTGTTAATCTGGGGCATCCAAATGTATGACGATACAACGCAAACATTTCCAATGCAGGCCTTTACAATTCAGTTTTTACATCGCAACATCCTTTACACCGCATAATTTTACATCGCATGCCATCACAATGCATTTTTAGAAACTACATCTACAAAGCATTCCATTACAATGCATACCATTACAATGCATATTACTTTTAGGGTAAGTGTTGGATAGTGTAGGGGTAAAAATTACTATTCCCACTCCAGTGAGTGCAACAGTGGGGTAAGTGTTGGATAGTGTAGGGGTAAAAATTACTATTCCCCATTACTTACCTTATATTGCTTTGTAATGGCATGCGTTGTAGTGACATGAGTTGTAATGACATGCATTGCAGTGAAATGCGATGTAAGGGCTGCATTGAAATGGCATGCAATGTAAAGGATGTTGCGCTGTAATGACTGCATTGTATAGGTAGTGCGATGTAGTGACTGCGTTGTAATGGTTATTTCACGGGGCATCCACATACTAATGTTGACCCAGAATAAGGTGTATTGTCTTTAGTAGGAGTCCTTGGTGAGACTTTCCAAGACAGAAAAGATTCCCCAACTTAATAGGTCCCAGATATTAGGCATGATTGTAGCAGCATTAGTTAGATGTTACATCATTGGTCACAGATCAAAGTCTTTCTTTGAATAAAGGCTATTATAAGTGTCTGAGTTAAATCGTGGACCAGGAACAGTATATTACTGTGCCAGACACACCAGTTATTGACAAGACTGCATGTATACTGATTGGCTTCTACAGATCAAATGTTGAGCTTGTTGTGTCACTGTGTCAGATTATGCATTTTGCTTAGTTATGTGCCAGTAAAGTCTTGTATGTGCACAGTCTCTGTGCCATTTAATTGTTGTGCTTGTTAACTGATTGAAATGATCCTGCACATCTCCTATATTTGTCACTATTTTCCAAAAATAGCCTAGATCCGTCACCTCACACTTCATCTACCAGATCTCTCATGCCAAGCGTACTCACAGCCAGAATACCTTACATCCATGCACTCTAATACTTACCCCTCCAACATAGTACTCCAACTGCATTCTATCGTGACAACTAATGCGTTTTATTTTGTTGTGCATTTAGGGCTATTTCAACAGCTTCTTTAATCATATTTTCCAATTCAGTCTTTTAAAGAGTTGGGAACTCTTCTTCGGAACTCTTCTTCTTCTGTTGCAATGGCTATACAGTGACTCTTTGATCAAGTACTTCTGGCCCTCCATTATGAACAGAAGACTGAATATGCTAGGGTGCAGCAGTTCTACGTAGATTCCCCAGTAATAAACTCACATCTTACATCTTCAGTGCAGTGAGTAATGAGAAGAGGGGAAACATGGCGGCCGCAGGCTAGGTGCGGCTCGCTCGCTCGTCAGACCTGAGACCTTCGGTACCTCGGATGTCAGAAACGCCGTGACAGGAGACGATTTTGGCGGATTGTTATGTGGGGCATGAATAATTTTGCCTCTGGTTTCTAAATCTGTATTTTGGGACTACATCGGATGCAACGACCGTCCTCTCAGAGTGTACCCGCCCCCGAATCTCCCTTCTGCTGGAGGCGGGCTGCTGCGGAAGTTAGGCGCGGACGAGCGGCTGCAGCGAGGGGGACTCACACGGCAGCAGCAGTAACCGGCGGCCAGACTGGCTGGAGAAACAGGGGAGCAGAGAGAGCAGCACCAGGACTGTGTCAGTTCACACTGGAGTCAGCGGAGAAGTTTGGAAGGGTGGCGGCCGACGGAACACAGATTGCACAGATTGAGGAAACAGAGAAGCTTTGTTCACTAAACCAGGGGGGGATTTCCCAACACCAGCCAAGTAAGCTTTTCAATTTATTTTCTGAGGCGTCTGGTGAAAAGCATATTAAAAAGGTGCTAGAGAGCCAGACAAGGATTACCAGAAGTAAAACAAGAGGCAGAGGTGGAGGTAAGGAGATTGGGCTGCAGAGGGGACTACATCTCCCAGAGTGCACTGCAGTGGGTGAAAAAAGCCCTGTAAAAAAGAGAGCACAAGAGGGTGGTAGAGATAGGGTTGATACATTTAAACAGCCTAAACAATCTAAACAGCAGAAAAACAAGAATAAGAGTAAGAGCCTCAAACCCCCGGGGGAAATAGCTCCATCCCTGCACTCATATTTTAAGGCTCTCCCACAGGTGTTACAACTTACACACGATATGGCAGAATTCCAACAGGTTAAGATACCTGGGTCAGTTGAACAAACTGCACAATTTGATCAAGGGGGGACCCCTGTGCGCGCAGGCATAACTGAAGATTCTACTATGTTGAGAGAGGCAGGTGTAACTGAACTCCCTTCAGTGGACGTACCAAACTCCCCGGTAGAATCGCTTACTGCGAACGGAGCAGAGAATCATGGAATTGTTAAGCCAACGGGTACAATGGAGCAAGATGGTTCAACTAAAACTAAGGTGGGCAAGAGTAAGAAACCCACTTCTCAAAATTTAGACCCAGAGATTGGAAGCGCACTTGAAGCAATAGTCTCCTCAATTTCAGAAATGAGAGAGGAAATAAGACAGGACTTTACAATATCCAAGACAAATCAAGCTGAGATCAGAGACACTTGTGAAGAGCTTGGGCAAAAACTTGAAGGTCTCTGCGAGAGGACGGAGGCACTGGAAAGCTCAGTGGGCAACTTGACTATAAACTTAGAGACAGCAAGGTCGAAAATTAATAGTTTGCAGAAGGATGGAGATGAGATGAGAGAAAGGATCGAGACGTTAGAAAATTATTCAAGACGTAACAACATCCGACTTCTTAAAATACCGGAGGGAAAAGAAGGCGAGGACCTTAAGAAATTCACTGTGCATCTTATAAAAGATACATTGAATCTGGATGTATCAATTGAGGATCTGGAGAAAGACATCCAGCGAATCCATAGAGATCCCTTCCGCTTGAATCCTGCTAGGGTTAAGCCACGGAAGGTCTTGGTTAATTTCCTAACGTATGACCTCAAAGAGAAAATCTTAAATCTAGCCTTAAAAGCAGGCACCATAAAGGGTTCTGATTTCGCGTATGAAATTAGATCAGATCTCTCTAAGACTACTTTGGAGAGGCAGTGGGAGCTGGGGCAGCGTATGGGTAAATTTAGGTCACTTGGGGCAACGGTCCAGATGAGATTTCCGGCCTTTCTTAAGATCATGTATAACAACAAAATGCACAATGTACGCTCTATTCAAGATGCTGATGAACTATATGAATCAATCAGAGTTCATGCCCAAGCCCAAGCCCAAATGCATAAAACAAATTAAGGAAGAATGTGAGCATGTATAGGAAAAGCCCACAACACTAACAAAAAAAAAAAAAAACGGGAAAAAAGGGAAAAAATAATAATAATAAATAAATAAATAAATAAATAATGCATATATATATTAAACAAATATAAAATATATAAATTAGATTAGGATCCTATACAATTATATGTATTCTGACACTATTCAAATTTTCCAAACACTAGGGTTAAAGAGATAAATTAGATCAAGAATAATCACAGAATTATATATAATCATATAGACACTCACACTCATTTAAAGTTGACACGGTGATGGCATGTTTTTTTCGTGAACAGCGGCAGAGGGAAGAAGGTCAGGTTTTTGACGGGTGGTGTAAGGCTCAACACCGAGCCAGAATAAGTAAGGGGGGGGTTTCCCATGGGGGGGGGGGGGAGTGAGGGGGGGCAAGAAAATTAAAAATCCTCATTTGCTGAAACAATTTGAATCTATAAAAACCAACTGTTTATTGCCGCTAAATACAAATAATTTAAGATTAGCCAAACATCATTTTCATAAATTATGGCAAATTTAATTTTTATGTTGTGGAATGTCAATGGTTTGCGAGTGCAAGGTAGAAGAGACAGGATTCTACAATATCTTAGAGTCTCTCAAGCACAGATTATTGTATTGCAGGAGACGCACCTTCTTAAATCTGAGGCACACACTATACTAAAGAAACACAGATGGATAGATATATTCTGCTCCACTGATCATAATGTGAACGTAAGAGGAGTCATTTTTATCTTCAAAAAATCCGCAAAAGCACAAATTTTAGATTACAAAGAAGACAAAACAGGGAGATGGCTGATGGTTAAAGTGTCATTTGAGGGTCAGAACAGAACACTGGTGGGTTATTACGGACCAAACTCAGATGATCCGTCACATTTGGATGCCGTTAGGAACCATTTAATATCTACTCAGGATCCAATAATTTGGATGGGAGACTTTAACATCGTACTTGACCTTAACTTAGATAAGTCAAATAAATCGAGAGTTCCTAGTATGGTAAGATCAAGAGAGACTCTTAAATCGATTATGAAACATCTAGGCTTAGCAGATCTCTGGAGAGAAAAGTCGGGCAATACGCCAGGAGTATCTTTCAGAAATAGTCGGTTTAAACATAAGTCTAGAATCGACTATGTTTTTTCCAGCTATTATTTGAAGGACACCTTAATTTCTATTAAGTATCTTCCATCACACTTATCAGACCATTCAGCGATAATATTCACAATGCTGTTAAACATCACTCTTGGTCTTTTGATCGTACTATCTTGTTAGAGCAGGAAGAGGTCAAGTTTCTAACAGAGGCAACTATATCTTTCTTTAATATTAATAAATGTTCTGCTTCCCACACAATAGTATGGGAAACATTCAAGGCCTTTTTAAGGGGGCAGATTACCAATAGAGCCTCTTATAGGCGAAGGTTATATAATGAAAAAATAAGTAAAATAGAAGAGAATATGAAACTTTTGGAATTAAGAACGGACCCGACAATATCAGCTCCAGATCAAGAGAAGCTAGCTGACCTGAAAAATCAGTTAGAAAATATCCTGCAAGAAAGAGTAAATAAAAGGTGGGAAGTGAGTAAATCTTCTAATTTTGAGTATGGTGAAGCCTCAGGAAAAATTTTGGCGTGGAAAATTAAAAGTGAGAAAGCCCACAATTATATAAGAGAAATTAAGGTGGCTGGGGAATTAGAGGCTAGATCCACCAACCAAGATATAGGTAGGGCATTTTATAAATTTTTTGAGCAGATTTATAAAGAAGATCTACCAAATGATCAACACACAAGAGGTTGCTGGTTAGATTCTATTATACTACCAACTCTAACAATAAATCAAAAAGTATCGTTAGAGAAAGAGATTTCGGAGGAAGAAGTCTTTAAAGCTATTCGTCATTCAAAAAAGGGGAAAGCAGCAGGACCGGATGGACTGCCAGGAGAAATATACAGATCCCTAGAAACGATCATAGTCCCAGAACTTACGATTCTCTTTAATGGTATTTTATTAAATGGTGATATACCTCCTAAATCTTGGGGAGAAGCCGTGATAGTACTTATTCCCAAACCAGGGAAACCCCTATCAGAATGTGGTTCATACAGACCAATTTCACTTCTTAATAGTGATTACAAAATTTTCACAAATATCATCTCCACTAGATTAGCCAGCACTATCGGAAGTATTATACACCAAGATCAAAAAGGATTTATGAAAGGTAGACAGTTGACAGAGCTAATTCATGATCTCGTGGGGGCTATAGATATAGCAAATACCACCTTGTTACCCCTAGCTACTCTGACATTGGATGCAACCAAAGCATTTGATAGAGTCAATTGGTTATATCTTAATGATGTACTAAAAAAATTTAACTGTGGGGAAATCTTTTGTAGAACAATTAAATTACTCTATAATAACCCTTCTGCTAGGATAATGGAAAATGGGGGCCTGACGGATGCTTTTAATATAACTAGGGGCACAAGGCAGGGCTGCCCGCTTTCCCCACTTCTTTTTAATTTATATGTAGAACCATTTTCTCAAAGGCTCAGGACAGACATTAACATTCCATCCTTTTGTTTTGGATAATGGGAAAAGCGGGTAGCTTTATATGCGGACGACATACTGATATGCACGTCGGACCCAGTTATGGCATTCCCAGCAATAATAACATGTGCAACAGAATTTGGACAAATATCGGGATATGACATAAATTCTAGTAAGACAGAGGTAATGGTTTGGAACCTTCCAAATATCTTGTTGGAGGTAAAAATTTCGACAGCTATGAGATATCTGGGAGTTAGAATAACACAAGACCTGGATAAATTAGCATCAACTAATTTAGAAAGAATACACATGGAAAGTAAGAAACAGCTAAAATCCTGGTCCCATCTTCCACTTTCTGTATCTGGTAGAGTGAATCTGGTCAAAATGTGCATCCTCCCCAAGTTCATTTTTATTTTTAATACAATCCCACTGGCATTTGAGTTGAAACAATTGGAAAAGTCACAAAGAGAAATTAACTCTTTTATCTGGAATTATAAAACAACACGAATATCATGGAAAAAACTAAGAAGGAGAAGGGAGAAGGGGGGGCTTGCACTTCCAGATTTGGTCTACTATTCATGGGCTTTTCAATTGTCACATACGAGAATGTTACTGAAATCACCATCCAACTTAAGCTCTAACAGTTTGTACAAAGCAATAATATCGGCGGCAAACTTAACTCCTGAGGGATTTATGTTAAAATTTGGCAACTATAAATTTTTCAAAAAAATTAAGTTAAAGATGGCACAATCATGGGCTAAAAACTGGTATCATATAAGAAAAAAAATTGGCCTGTCATACTATTCCAGTTATTCTCCAATTTGAGACTCACCGGGCTTACCAGAATTTTTGAAGGATAGGTTGTCCACGATCATAGAATAAGCAGGGATTGCTAGATGGGGCCAATTGATTACAGACGGAAAATTAATATCTTGGAATTTACTACAAGAATTGGCAGGAATGGAAATCTCTAGATATAAATGTATCCAATTAGATAGTTGGCTTAGATCTCAGAATAATACTGACTCTAATATCGGGAAAACTAATACACTTGAACAAATGCTAGTAGAGCGACCCAGTGGAGGTAAAGAAGTAGCCATTTGGTACTGGCAGATGCTGGAAGAAAATGATGGGGAATTTAATTTACCAAACGAATTATGGGGGGAAGTGATTGACATTCAATGTGATGAGAAATGGCAACAGTCTTGTGTCTTACTATACAAAACGGTAAAACCCGCATGGTTAAGACGCAATCACCTGTTCACAATTCATCGAGCTTATATTACACCACTAAGATTGTCTAAATTTCTTCCAAACAAAAAATGCAATAAGTGTAATATGGCTGAAGTTAATGACATACATATGTTTCTAGAATGTCCAGATCTATCGGATTTTTGGGAACAGGTGAGGGATACTCTCAATTCAATTCTACATACATCCTTGTCAATCACTCTTTCACTTGTCATTTTTGGAATAGTAGATAATATCAGAGGAATGGAGAAGTCTTTCCTTTTTTATGCGATCTTACTGGCAAGAAGACAAATTTGCATTCAATGGATAGAAACCCCCCCCCCTTACATTCCCGGTGGTTGTCATCGCTATACGAAACTTCTAAAATGGACCTCCAAAGAAATGCCAGTGAAAGTAATTTGGCCTTCTGGGACCTCTTGGTTGGTTGGAAGTGAACCCGGGGTTTTTTTTTTTGTTTTTTTTTTGTTTTTTTTCCCCGGGTCCAATGATTACGCCATCAATGCTCTTGGACCTAGGGTCAGCTTCAAATCGATCGGGTCCTACAGGTTGGAAAACCTAGATAGAGCCAAACAACTCCTTCTCAGCTCTGGGTCACACATATTACCATTGGGTATTCCAAACTACGATGTTGAGACTAATAAGGAGGTTGGTTTGAACCCTTTTAGGGAAAAAGGGAAGGCAAATGAGGACAAAAAAAAAAATAAAAAAATAAACTCACATCTTCCGTGTTGAGATTTTGTACTAAACAACCCTGCGCTAGACTTTTTTCTTGGGTAGATATGGACATGTGTTGCCTGGAAATGTGAACACCGGCTATGGTGGTTTTCTCACAGCCCATTCGAAACACTAACTGGCTCCTAGTCCCAACCCAGTACATGAGTGGGTAAAGTGTCCTAAAATGCAGCACACTTCTGTTGCATCCACCCCAGGTCGGGGGACATGCAAATGACCACGCCACACACAGAGGTTTGTATTAAACATTTGTATTCTTCAGAATGCAACCATTCAGTGACGCGGTGAGCGCAAGATAAGTGGTTTTATTTATTTTGTATTTTATTTTAACTAATGAGAAACAAGAAGGGTGTGTGGAGGGTCAGGGGGACTGTTTAATGACCTGTCTGCTCGCTCCCCTGTCTTTAAGATACAAAACACAAAAGAGCAGATCAAGTCTGGGAGAGGTGTGTGCCTGCAATAGCAGACGTGTGGTACTAATGGTGAGTACGTGAAACAAAGGGTGCCAGACATGAAGACTATTGGCGGCAGGAGGCTGAAAAAATTCCCATCAGACCACCCATGTGGTGGAGTTTGCGTCATGTGGGAATTAATGATCATGCCATCCCAAATCCGACCAAATAGTGCCGGAATAGATGTCAAATAAACATGATCATTATGTGCATCCTAAAGTGATGTAAACTAAGAAAGTGCAATGCTCAAAAATAATTAAAATTGGCTACCCAGACTCCAAAGAACGTTCAAACTAGAGGTCCGAGTGTCAAAGATTAAAAACACGCTAGGTAGTAAGACTACCCTATGGCGCTAGACAGTGTGGTCGACATGTTTCAGCCTTCAGGGCATCTGACCCGGCTTTCTTCAGGACCTTTGACAACAATTATAGCTACTGCAACTACAAATGAGATGTCATAGTGAAAAAATATGATAATAACAAACCTGTACTTGAAAAGTTACATATATATCAGAAATTTGGAATACTTAAATGTCCACTGAAGGGAAAGTAATAAATCTTCTTCCTATCAGAAAAACCAAAGAGACAAAATGTCAAGCAACACCAAGTGCCACATAAACACCATAGCACACACACGAAAAGACAATACAGACACACCTGCATGAATAATTTACATTCTGCATTCGAGAGAAGCATAATAGCTTAATCACATTGAGGAATTTCCTCACGGTGATACTCACCCAGCTTTGTGTGGGTGATGGCCTCACCTCACCCGGCAACCGCTCGGGAGTATGAGGCCCCGCTCTGTAGTGTAGAAAAAGGCACAGTAAGCACACAACTTTACCGTGCCTGACCAATTGCTCTACACTTAAAATCCAACAAACGTGTGGTAGTTACCCCTCTGCCGAACTCAACACCAACAATCATCAGAGCTTACAAGGAGGGTATGATGTTAGTCATGTTTGCAAGGCAATGTCCTAATACTACTGGGTACCTCTAGGTAACTCTATTTGACGTGATACATTTATAACCATGGCCTATTTTGCAACCAAGGTGCCTAAATATGGGATGGATGTCTTAACGTCCACCCTTAGGTAGCTAACTGAGCCTATCTCAATGCTAAAAATGCTAAATTACAAAGAAATATCAGGGAGCAAGGCCACCACCCCAACGAAGAGTAATGGGGACGAGGGGCCACATTGGCTCTATTATCTGTGCCTTTTTGTAATTACAGTGTCAATATACTGTTGAACCCGATCCGTTTAACTGCTGTCTGCACATGCGCGAGAGAGCAGTGTCTGTCACCTCTCCACGCATGCGCTACAAGCTAGTGGTCTCTCCGCGGGACCTTGCGCTTTCCTGCCTATGGGGTACAGTTTGGAGGACTCGTTGCCTCAATTGGGCCGACTACTTAAGGAGGAAGGACTTTGCTGTAGCTTACCTCCACTTCCGCTCGCCATCAGTTCTGAGGCACCGACGGATAGGTAAGACGGTTAGGGCCTTACTTTACTGGAGTGTAGCTCTGCTCAGCAGGTTATGCTACTGAGTCAGCCACAGATAATAGAGCCAATGTGGCCCCTCGTCCCCATTACGCTTCGTTGGGGTGGTGGCCTTGCTCCCTGATATTTCTTTGTAATTTAGCATTTTTAGCATTGAGATAGGCTCAGTTAGCTACCTAAGGGTGGACGTTAAGACATCCATCCCATATTTAGGCACCTTGGTTGCAAAATAGGCCATGGTTATAAATGTATCACGTCAAATAGAGTTACCTAGAGGTACCCAGTAGTATTAGGACATTGCCTTGCAAACATGACTAACATCATACCCTCCTTGTAAGCTCTGATGATTGTTGGTGTTGAGTTCGGCAGAGGGGTAACTACCACACGTTTGTTGGATTTTAAGTGTAGAGCAATTGGTCAGGCACGGTAAAGTTGTGTGCTTACTGTGCCTTTTTCTACACTACAGAGCGGGGCCTCATACTCCCGAGCGGTTGCCGGGTGAGGTGAGGCCATCACCCACACAAAGCTGGGTGAGTATCACCGTGAGGAAATTCCTCAATGTGATTAAGCTATTATGCTTCTCTCGAATGCAGAATGTAAATTATTCATGCAGGTGTGTCTGTATTGTCTTTTCGTGTGTGTGCTATGGTGTTTATGTGGCACTTGGTGTTGCTTGACATTTTGTCTCTTTGGTTTTTCTGATAGGAAGAAGATTTATTACTTTCCCTTCAGTGGACATTTAAGTATTCCAAATTTCTGATATATATGTAACTTTTCAAGTACATGTTTGTTATTATCATATTTTTTCACTATGACATCTCATTTGTAGTTGCAGTAGCTATAATTGTTGTCAAAGGTCCTGAAGAAAGCCGGGTCAGATGCCCTGAAGGCTGAAACATGTCGACCACACTGTCTAGCGCCATAGGGTAGTCTTACTACCTAGCGTGTTTTTAATCTTTGACACTCGGACCTCTAGTTTGAACGTTCTTTGGAGTCTGGGTAGCCAATTTTAATTATTTTTGAGCACTGCACTTTCTTAGTTTACATCACTTTAGGATGCACATAATGATCATATTTATTTGACATCTATTCCGGCACTATTTGGTCGGATTTGGGATGGCATGATCATTAATTCCCACATGACGCAAACTCCACCACATGGGTGGTCTGATGGGAATTTTTTCAGCCTCCTGCCGCCAATAGTCTTCATGTCTGGCACCCTTTGTTTCACGTACTCACCATTAGTACCACACGTCTGCTATTGC
This sequence comes from Lissotriton helveticus, assembly GCF_964261635.1. Taxonomy (NCBI): domain Eukaryota; kingdom Metazoa; phylum Chordata; class Amphibia; order Caudata; family Salamandridae; genus Lissotriton; species Lissotriton helveticus. The sequence goes on along the minus strand of NC_136068.1, from coordinate 1,328,340,906 downwards.
AGGCACACACCTCTCCCAGACTTGATCTGCTCTTTTGTGTTTTATTTTAACTATCCCGTCACTGGTTGACTTCCTCCCCTACCCAGCTCTGCCCGACAGATTACGTAACTTTGTAACGAGTCTGGCAAAGAACCACAAGGGTCCAGCTCCACATGATCAGACAACACTATTTTATTTACCTTTGTTAAATAAAAAGTAAACAACATATATACATTGGAGTTCCTCAATAAGTCATCAAGATGTTTGCACCATTCTTTCAGATTGAGGCATAAGTGGTGAAGGAGTTGCACAGTCATTCGTTTGACTAGGCACGGTATCCTTCTTAGAAAACCTTGCCCCTAGTGCATCTGCACTTACCTGCATAGGGCTTCATCTTTCCTTGGTGAAAAGTGTCCATGACATGAATTTTATCAGTGTCTAGTACACGGCTCATGATCCATTGTCGTAGTTTTATCCCAATGGCTCTCCCAAACAGAAAGGTGGCAGAGCTTTCACCTCTTGTAGAATGGGAAGTTGACTGATAGGCATGAAGGGCTGGACATAAGGCTGATTTGAGATCAATTTTTTCGAGTGCAGCGCGCAGAACCATTTTCTTCATGATACACATAAATCATTCAACAACACCATTTGCCAATGACCAAAGAGAGGTGTGCTTTTCTGATGCTTGACATTCAAGAGACTAAAAAAAGCCTTTAAACTCTCTGCTATTGAAGGGTGGATCGTTGTCAAATTTGAGAATGGATAACACATCCCACTCTGTGAAAATATCATCCAGCCTCTCAATTACTTTGTCATAAGTGGTTGATGATAGATAGACCACCCATGTGCCACGCACTTAAGTAGCCCTTTAAAAATTTCTCAGGTCTTTATGTGTAGTTTAAACTGCCATGTCGACCTGGCAAAATAAACTTTTTGCTAGGCCATAAGTTCCTTTTTAATACATATAAGTCACCCCTAGGGTAGGCCCTGGAGAGATTGTACTTTTAAGTTTTACATATGCTTGTAGTGTAAAACTCTTAAGTTAGTTTTTCACTACTGCAAGACGTATCTCTCCCATACGATAACTTTGGGATTACCTTAGTACATTTTATAAGTGCAAGTTCCAAAGGGGAAGATATAACTGACTCAAGTTTGGTGTCTCTGAAATACTCATTTAAATTCCTAACTTATGGTGACGTCGGATTTGAAATTAAATGCTAATCACATTAACTATGTTCTGTGATCGCAAACTTAAATGACAGTGTTGGTTAAATAGACTCAGTACTGGTGCTTGTTTGGTAAAGTGTTATAGTGGCCTAGCCTTGCTCACGTTAAATTGGCTCAACCCCTTGTCGCTATTCACTTTTAGAAAGTTGGTATTTTCTTGCCTTAGCCATTTGGTGTGGCAGCCTGTCTCTGGTCACGTTACTGGGAACAGTTGGCATTTGGACTAGACTAGACTACCATACACAATGCGAGCTTAGGTGTAAGTTAATGGGCCATCACTGACAAGATGCAGGAAGAGCTGGGCTCAGCCCCACTTACACCTGAATAGGCTGTGTCGTGTGTCCTCACATAGGGGTTGCATATCCCCTGTAGTTGCTCTGGATCCAGGACAGGGGAGACAGGGCATCTGTGCACTTCAAAGGCACAACTCTTGATAAAAGAAGGAAGTAGAGAATACCCTACACATGTAGTCCTACAGCAGCAGGCCAAGGCTCAGGCAGCTAACAACACTTCTGGTGATCACCTGATTTACTAGGAAAATGGTCTCCAGTATAATGAGCCTAAGGTTCCTGAGCCTGGTGCAACCCATGTGTTGCTGGCCTCCCAGCGCTACAGGATCCTTCTACTGGAGCTGGCTTATTGTGTACCGCTGGCAGGTCATTTTGGGCAGAACAAGACCTTGGACAGGCTTGTCACCCCCTTTTACTGTCCTCAAATTAGGAGAGCCGCCTCTGAAGCATTCTGCAGGTCCAGTACTACCTGCCAGGCCAGTGGCAAATATGGAGGGAGGCACAAGGCTTCCCTGCAACAGTTTCCTATCTCTGGACCCCAAGACAGCCATGGACCAAAAGATACATCCTGGTCTTGGTGGACCATGCCACTCAGTACCCGGAGGCGAACAGTGACCACGTCTGCCATGGCCAGGGCACTAATGAGGATCTTCACCCATGTTGGCATCCTCAAGGAGGTGGTATCAGATTTTGTTAAAAACTTCATTTCAGGGTACATGAAATCCATATGGAAGGAATGTGGGGTAACCTACAAGTCCTCCCCTCCTTACCACCCACAAACCAATGGGCTTGTTGAAAGGTTAAAAGCAAAAATGTTGGCAGAGTATGCCCGGACGTGGGTCCCTTGCTTACTTTGCCACTGGATTAAAGCTAGCCTGGCTGATGAAGGGTGTTACCCAGAAACCAGTCCCAGGACACTTGTTTCTGGTACAGGGAAAACCTGGCTTGGCAGTTTGGGCTGGACTGTTCCCATGAGGCATAGGGTCAAGACTGATTTGCATATAGCTGGGTCTGAACTGAGGTGGCAAAGTGGGCTAAAGAACGGTGATGGATCAAACCCAGATCTTTTGACTGGGTGTGAGTGTTTGATTGGTTCAGATGCTCCGTCCATCACCACCCCCTTTTGTACTGCTTTGGCTGCCATAAGTGTGGCAGGGTATGCTCAGACGTGAGTACCTTGCTCACTTTGCCACTGGCTTCAAGCAAGCCGGGCTGAAGACGGCTGCAATGCCAGAAACCGGTCCTCGGATGCTTGTTTCCGGTCCAGGGAAGGGATGGCTTGGCAGTTCGGGCTGGACTGTTCCCATGAGGCACAGGGTCAGACTGATTTGCATAGAGCCATGTCTGAACTGGGGTGGCAGAGTGGGCTAAAGAACGGTGATGGATCAAACCCAGATCTTTTGACTGGGTGTGAGTGTTTGATTGGTTCAGATGCTCCGTCCATCACCACCTCCTTTTGTACCGCTTTGGCCGCCATAAGTGTGGCAGGGTATGCTCAGACGTGAGTCCCTTGCTCACTTTGCCACTGGATTCAAGCAAGCCGGGCTGAAGACGGCTGCACTGCCAGAAACCAGTCCTCGGAAGCTTGTTTCCGGTCCAGGGAAGGCATGGCTTGGCAGTTCGGGCTGGACTGTTCCCATGAGGCACAGGGTCAGACTGATTTGCATATAGCCATGTCTGAACTGGGGTGGCAGAGTGAGCTAAAGAACGGTGATGGATCAAACCCAGATTTTTTGACTGGATGTGAGTGTTTGATTGGTTCAGATGCTCCGTCCATCACCACCCCTTTTGTACCACTTTTAGAAATTAGGCACTGTCTTGTTTAACCATTCTGTGTGCCTCTGCTGTTTTGTGTATTGACTGTCTGGTTTTGGAGTAACAAGAGCTGGGGATGTGCATTAACTATTGACAGCCACAAGGGGGGTTAAGCTGTGTCCTGCCTTTCCTGGGTGACTCATAGCTGGCCTGAATAGGCCTTGGCTGCATTTAGAGTGGTGGGAGGAGCTTCACTAGCACCTGAATAGGCAGAGTGTCCTCTGCACAATGTTGTCTCCACTTCCTGTAGTGATGCAGCGCCAGAGAGGACAGAACTGGTTTGGACAGTGCTCAGAGACCCTTGCCACAAAGAAAACAAAAAATAGGGTTATAATCATTGGACCTTAAACGCCAGAGAATTAGATCACTTCTGGACTCAAGAGGAACCTCTGCCAATGAGAAGAGCTGGAGAGCTATAAAGAGGAGCACTGTCTGCCCCTCTGCTGTGTGTGCTTTGCTTGATTGGCCTGCAGTTACTGCTTCTGACACGGAGAGGACAAATACTGGAACTTTGCTGTGAACCTGCTTGAAGAAGAATCTCTAAGGGCTTGTGTGTGCTGGCTCTAGTTCCGAAGACTCAGGGATACAAAGACTTCATCTGCAACTCCCTGACCAGCACCTGGACTCCTCTGTGGACTCCTGTATTCAGGACAGTGTAAATAGTGTAATTGGTGTTGCAAAGCAAGAAAACCAACTCGGACGCCTTCAGCATAAACGCCAGTGACGCCGCAACCTGCGCAGTAGCCAGGGGCACCACTAGTAAAGTGCATGACGCACCACCCTGCCTCCACCGCAGCTCTGACACCCTTCAACGTATTCCGACGCCTGCATTTATTGGCCTTCCTGATGCCAGCGTGCACATCGACGCTGTCACTGTCAGCGCCCCATTATCGCAGCGCCGATAACTGATGAGGGTGACTTCACAAACTCTTCGACTTGGCATCACCTGATGGAATTGACGCCTCACCACCGACTTGGCCTAACTTCCCTCTGCTGGACTCGATGCCTCACCTCCTCACAGACTCAACGCCTTACCTCCCCGTGTCAACCAGGGAACTGGCTCAGGACTGATGACTCACCTCCACAACGCCATGCATCGTCCACAGACTTTGTTTCCAAGGTACTGTTATTTGGGGGTCCATGTGACCTCGCGGTCAGTACCGTACTTTGGATTTATGCCTGTCACTACGCCATAATAGCCCCAGATGGAGCTATTTGTTTCTACAATTGCTATTTTTGAAATAACTGTTCTAAAAGTGATATTTTGATACATATATGTTGGATTTTCAGTGTTTTGGTCTTGTTTGGTTTAGATAAAGATACTTTATTATTTCACACTGTTGTAGTGTCCATTTGTGGTGTTTTCACGGTTGTAACGTGTGTTTGCTTACACATTCTTTACATTGCTTTTGGGATAAGCCTGTCTGCTCATGCCAAGCTACCAAGGGGGTGAACAGGGGTTATATATAGTGTGTAATTTTCTGACATTGACCAGAAGCAAGGGTCCCACTCCGACAAAAGTGCATCCCTCTGCCAATTAGTGATCCACATTTCTTACAAGGGCTGGGAGCATGGTCCCGGGAAGGCCCACGAGGATGTGGCCAACTGCATGTCGGCACCCCATAACCAGAGGGAAGTAAACATAGACAAATCTTGTGGCTAGGCAGGATGACATGAAACAGCATTATGACCAGAATGCCACTCTGGTTGAGTTTCAGGCTGGACAAAAAGTGTGGGTTATAGAGGCTGTGGAGCCCAGGGCCCTACAAGACAACTGGTCTGTGCCTTATGAGGTGAAGGAGCACAAGAGTGTTGTCACCTACCTGGTGGATCTCAAGGCTCCCAGGAACCCTTTAAGGGTCCTACATGTCAATTGCCTCGATCTCCACTTTCAGATTACCATGCTCTTGTTCACAGATGATGGGATTGAAGAGGAGAGGGATACTCTTCCCAACCTTCTTTCTTCCAAGGATCAGGATGGGTCTGTGGAGGGTGTCAGCCTCTCTCCTACACTGCCACTAGAACAACAAAGAGACTGCCACCTGTTGTTGGGGCAGTTTGCCTCTCTTTTCTCTCTTACCCCAAGGCTCACTAAATGGTATGCCCATGATATTGACAGCATGCTGGTGAAGAGTAAAATATACAGGTTATCTGAATGGTGAGAGACACCATTAAGGAGGAGGCCTTCAAGATTCTGGCCTATGGGGTTATTGGGACCTCAAACAGCCCTTGGTCCAGCTCAGTGGTAGTGGTCCCAAAGGCTGCCCCTCTTAGTGTTACACCAGAACTTAGATTCTGTGTGGATTTCCGTGGGCTCAACACAGTCACCAAGAATGAAGCACATCCCACCCCCAGAGCTAATGATCTTATGTATCAGCAAGGAGCTACCAAGTTCCTCATCACATTTGATTTAACCTCTGGGTACCTGTAGATTGCTTTGACCATGGGGGTCATAGAGAGGTCTGCGTTCTCTATCCCAGAAGGGCACTTCCCACCTGGTAAAACCTTGTGGGTTGAAGAACATCCCTGGAAAGTTCCAGGTTGGTTGACCAGGTCCTGGTTGGGTTGGAGAACTTCAGTGCAGCTTATCTGGATGACATTGCAGTCTTCAGTTCTAGCTGGAATGAGCTCATGTGCCACCTCAAAGAATTGCTTCAGACTCTGCAGAAGACAGGCCCAACTATCAAGGCCAGTAAGTGCCAGATGGGGTAGGGGTCAGTGGTCTACGTAGTTCACCAAGTAGGAGGAGGCAAAGTGTAGTCCCTCCATGTCAAGATTGAACCCCCGATCTGAACAGGGAGAGAGGAAAACATGGTGGCCGGCTAGTTGCGGGTTGCGGGTGCCTGTAAAGGTGGTGGCGGTGCGGTGCAGATGTTATGACCTGTGTGGGCATTAGTGACTGAAGGGGTAGCGCTATGAACGGATTACCTTGATGCACACAGTCCCCAGCAGTTTCGGTGGTTTCGGCGGTTTTGGCGGTTTTGGTGGTTTTGGCGGTGTATGGCGGCTCAGGCAGCAGAGAGCTCTCGGTGTCAGGAGGAGGCGGAGGCGGAGCTTACAGCGGTGACGGAGCTTTGCTGGGGTAGAGCAGCGTTCGAGCTCGGGAGAGGTCGGCGCGCCGCATCCTGGATTCTGTTTCGAGATGGAGGGATCCGTGGAAGGGGCAGGGAGGCAATTGATTTAGGCAAGGAAACAAGGAAGAAGCAGCCCCCTGGCTTATACATCTCTGAAGCTTGTGAAGGTACTGAAGGTTTAAATCACAGTAAACACAGCAAAAACAGTAAAAACAGACTAAACCCTGAGGCTAAGCCGACAGCAGCATGTACTGGGGCTTTTGGATATGCTTTGAGGAGTGCTGGGAAGCGGGGGGGATCTGAGAAGTTGTCAGCTAAGGATATTGGTACACCTAAAACAAATACTGAAGGTATTGCTGAAAGTAAGCATAAGAGCGCAGTTAAAAAAAACAGTAAGCAGCGTGGCAGGTGTAATAAGCTGGGGAAGACAGGCTTACTGGAGCAGAAAATTAAGATAACCCCCTCTCTTACCTCGTTCTTTGAAACGGTGCCAAAAACTCTGATATTAAAGGGAGACTCTCTTCCTAAACCAACAGGCCTCCCAGTATCCCCCAATTCTAACCAGGCGTCACAGAAAATTACTTGCACAGCGGTGGAGGTCCGGTTCATTCGGCAGGACCCTGCGGGTACTAACCTGTTGATTTGGTCTAAGCATTTGAGCCCCAATCGGTATCAGGTCCTTGCCCTAGACATGGAGGAGGTGGGTCATAGTTCACTGGCTCAAAGAGATTCAACTGCCAGTACAGAAGACAGCACAGATCAGTCAGCCATTTCCCTCCCGGAAACGTCTTAACCTTCGGGGAGGCCACAAGGTCCCTGGAAACCCCAAGTGTTTTGGCTGTTGAGGTGACTGAATTGGAGAAGTCTAATAACTTAAGTTGTCGCAGGGAGGAAGGTCCTGGGGGAGACCTCGAGCCAGAAGATTCTGATCTCACGTTATTGCTCTTTTAAAAAAACGAAACATTGATATGCATGAGGGGTTTGAGGTTTCCAAGTTAAACCAGGAAAGTATTAGAGCCGCCTGTAGCTTACTTGAGACTAAATTTGACGAATTGAGTTCCCGCACAGTTGTGTTAGAGGCCGAAGTTAAGGATATTTGTGAGAAAGTTATGGATAACCGTAAGGAGCTAGAGGCCATTAAGATTAAGGATAGGGAACACGAAGAGAGGGTGGAAAGGTTGGAAAATATGCAAAGGAGGAATAACTTGAAGATTTTGAAACTGCCAGAGGGCAAGGAAGGATCTGATATTAAGAAATACGTAGTACAGTTTTTCAAGACTGAGTTGCAGTTGGAGGAGGCTGAGGATGAGATTTTTAGGGATATCCAGAGGGTCCACCGTGATCCCTTCAGGTTGAACCCGAACCGTCCTAAGCCCAGGAGAATCTTGATTAACTTTTTGACTTATACTTTGAAGGAAAAAATTCTGGCTGCTGCTCTAAAAAAAAAAAACTATTACGGTAGACGGAGCTAAAGTGGAGGTAAGATCGGATTTGTCGCCGGTAACTGACAATAGGCAATGGGAGTTAGGTAAGCGGATTGAGCCTTTGAGAAGTTTGGGAGCTACGGTGCAACTGAAGTTTCCGGCCTTTTTAAAAGTTATGTGGCACAATAAGATATACTCTTTTTGATTCGTTGAGGAGGTCGATAGTTTCTTGGAGAAATGTCAAATGGAGAGCTTGTAATAGGTTTAGGCACGATTCTATTAAGTCAGTAGAATAGATGCCGCACAGGTGTATTATTTTTTTACTTTAGTTTTTATTCACCGTCCACTGTAGGCACCCAAAAGGCCTAGGCCATGGACAGTTTGGTTGGTTTTCCAGGGTTGGGGGGGGTTTGTGGGACAGAAATGGGGGGAGGGGGGGAGGGGTGTGGGGGAAGGGTAAGGGTAAAGGGAGAAAACTTGAAAAATTCCTCAGAAGCTTTTTTTCCACTAGGTTTTATGAGGGTGATCACCGAGGCTGTCATGAGTGGGGTTAACTTAAAGGAGCTGAGAATCCTATCTTGGAATGTAAATGGGTTGCGTGTGAAATCAAGGAGAGAGTTAATCTTGAAATACTTGAGGGATCCTTCGGCTCAAATTATAATACTGCAGGAGACCCATCTAACAGGGGCTGAGAGTAAAGAACTTTTTCTGACTCAGCGCTGGGTTGCTCATACACTCTATACTCCTCAAACAGCAGTTATGAAAGGTGTTGCAGTTCTAATTAGGCAAGGGGTTAATATTTCAGAGGAGGGTAAAATGGCTGATGTTAGAGGTAGATGGCTGATTGGGAAACTAAAGATGGCAGGACAAGTGTTTACCATAATTGGTTATTATGGCACGAATCAAGACGATGTGGGTCCTTTAGATGAGCTGGCTAGGGAATTACTAAATTTTCTGGTAAAATAATCATGGCAGGCGATTTTAATACGGTGCTGGACTATAAGTTAGACCGTTCAGAAAATAGTAGAGCTATGGTAAACTCTAAAATGTCAAACAGAGTTAAGATGATGATTGCCCAGTCAGGTTTGTGTGATATTTGGAGATTGAGGTTCGGCCAGCAACCAGGTTATACATTCTACAATAAAAAATACAGCCATAAATCCTGTATTGATTACTTTTTGATTGATTCTAGACTGACTGATTGCGTGGTTCAGGTGGGCCATGTTGGTGTGCATCTTTCTGATCTTTCAGCCATCACATTGTTATTAAAATTGGAGGACGGCTTATCGGGTTCAACATGGAGGTTAGATCGTACGGTCCTCTATGATCAGGAAGCTGTAAATATCTTGAGTGAGGAGATTGAAGTTTTTTTGGATAAAAACATGGGATCAGCTAGGATCGAGATTGTTTGGGATACATGCAAGGCTTTCCTGCGAGGGAGATTAGGTGCCATGGGAGCTAAGAAGAGAAGATTATACTACAGTAAAGTTGCTGAGTTGGAGAAGGAAATTCGTCAGCGTGAGGCGGATATTGTAAATCTCGCCGGACCTGAGGTGGGTGAAAGGGTATTGCATGAGTTAATAGAGTTAACAGCAGATTTGGTGGGAGCTTTGAGTCAAAGGGTTAAGGAGAAATGGGACGCCAGCCACCTTGCGCACTTTGAATACGGTAAGGGGAGCAGCAAATTGCTAGCCTGGAAGGCGAAAAAGGATCAAGTTCGGAATCTGATAAAAGAAGTAAGAGTGGTGGGGTCAGGACTGATGGTCACAGACAGTAAAGGAATAGCGGCTGCTTTTTATGATTATTTTGTGAAAGTCTATAATGAGGATCTTAGGCCTGAAGAGCAGGCGGTAGAGCGTTAGTTAGGGTTTGTGAAACCGCTACCTGATGATCTTCAGGAGGCATTAACAGGCACATGCATCAAAGGATTTTGCGATCGCAAACGGTGCGAATCGCATAAATCGGCCGATTGCGATTGCAAAATCCTCTTTTGGAATGCATGATGGTTCAAGGCCCTCGCAATTTAAGAAGTCGCAAATATTTGCGAATTCTCAAATTGCGATTGCATTTAAGGAATCGCATTTTGCGATTCCTTAAATGCAATGCATGAAACATTTAAAAATTGCGATTACGCAATTAAGGGGAGCAAATTACCATGAGGTTGAACCTCATGGTAATTTGCGAAAACTTTGAAAAATGAACTTTTGTGCATTTTTCAAAGTTTCATGTTGTGCCCACACAAGCCCTAAGGGCATGTGTGTGCACAACATATGTGCACAGATTGATTTCAGGGGTGTAACAGGGTGTCCTTTGGACACCCCTGCACCCTTGAAATCGCATTTTCAATTTGCGATTCGCTAATTGCTAATCGCAAATTGAGAATTTCTTCTCATTCATTCCTATGGGCCTCTAGGCCCATAGGAATGAATGGGGAGGTATTTCTTAATTGCGACTCGCAAATTGCGAGTCGCAATTAAGGAATAATAAGAAATCGCAAATTTTTTAGCAATTTCTTGATGATTGCATTTTGCAATTCCTTAATTGTGATTCCTTATTTTTCGCAATTAAGGAATCGCAAAATGCAATAATGATGCATGTGCCTGTAAATCAGGAAATATCTCAATTAGAGGTTGAAGGGGCTATTAAAGTGGGAAAAAGGGGTAAGGCACCAGGGCCTGACGGGCATCCAGCCGAAGTTTACAAGTCAATGATAGGTATTCTTTCACCAACTATTTGCCAGTTATTTAAAGAGGTTTTTTTGGGAAAGGCTTCTCTTCCTTCTTCATGGAATGAAGCAAATATTATATTAATACCAAAGCCAGGGAAGTCGCCAAAAGATATGGGTGCAGATGTATCAAGCCTTTTGCAACTCGCAAAGGCCTTATTGCATGTTTTTGAATGTATCAAAAAGTCGCAATTTAAGGAATCGCAAAAAATTGCGATTCCTTATTTTGCCATAGCATTTAAGGAATCGCAATTTTTGCGATTCCTTAAATGCTATGTATGTAGCAATTTCAATTTGCGAATTTTGGTTAAGAAATCGCAAATTACCACCAACTTGTTGTTGATGGTAATTTGCAAATTCTTTTAAAAAAGCACAATTTGTCATTTTTTAAGGTGGCATGTGACGCACACACATGCCCATAGGGCATGTATGTGCGCCATATGCACACACATGTACATTTCAGGGGTGCAGCAGGGTGTCTTTGAGACACCCCTGCACCCTTGAAATAATTCTCAAATTGCGATTAGCAAATTGTGAATTCGCAATTTGAGAATTACTTCACAATCATTCCTATGGGCCTCCTGGCCCATAGGAATGAATGGGAAATTATTCCTTAATTGCGAATTCGCAAATTGCGAATTCGCAAATAAGGAAGATTAAGAAATTGCTAAAAAATAGCTAATTTTTTGATACATGCCATTTTGCGATTTCTAAATAGCGATTCCTTAAAAATCGCTATTTAGAAATCGCAAATGACTATCTTGATACATCTGCCCCATGGACTCTTACAGTCCTATATCATTACTTAATTGCGACTATAAATTGTTTGCAAAAATGATGGCCGATAGGTTGAGTATAGTCATCCCACAGTTAATCCATGAAGACCAAAAAGGTTTTATAAAGGGCAGATATTTGAAAGAATTAGCTTCCTCATTGGTGCTATGGATGTGGCCTCGGCCTACGATCTTCCCTTGGCGGTTATCGCACTGGATGCCGCCAAGTCGTTTGATCGTGTAAATTGGGTATATCTACAGGCCCTGATTAAGCATCTCAAGTTAGGCCTAAATTTCAGCAGTTCTCTCGCATCTTTAGATCATTCCCCTACGTCCCGAGTGCTAGTTAATGGGGTATTAACTCAGCCAGTTCCGATCATGCGAGGGACCAGACAAGGGTGTCCCCTGTCACCACTTTTATTCGATCTATATATTGAGCACCTAGCCTGTAAGATTAGAGCGGCAGAGAGGATTGCTCCGTTCGAATTTGAGGGTTGGTCCAGAAAGATTGGCTTATATGCCGATGACATAATTATCTATACCCCTAAGTTACATCAGTCAATGGAATGCCTCTTAGAATTAACCAAGGAGTTTGGGGCTGTAAATGAAGACAAAACCAAGATCATGGCCTGGAACTTGAATGTCGAGGGTCTAGCCTGTAAATCTGAGATGAGATACTTGGGGGTGAGGATAACCCATGATATACGGTACCTTACTAAAGTTAACTTTTTAAAACTAAAGAAGGAGATAACTGCCACTCTTTGAGGATGGGCACACTTGCCGCTCTCACTGTTCGGGAGTGCGAACTTGGTGAAGATGATGATTTTGCCAAAGATAACTTTTTTGTTTGAGTCCTTGCCGTTATTATTCAAGAAAGAGTGGTTTGTAAGGTTACAGAGCGAGATTAGCTCTTTTATATGGGCTTCAAAAGGGTCTCGCCTCTCTTGGAAGAAACTCAGGAGAAAACTTGTGAAGGGAGGGCTGGCGGTCCCAGGTTTTCAAATCTATTCATGGGCCTTCCTGCTAAAAAACTGTAGAATGTTGCTGGCTACCCCGGCGATCTCAGTCATTGGGAAATTGTTGGCTGCGTTGCTTATAAAGGCTAACTATAACGAGCATAGCTTTCTGTATAAGTTTGTGGATCCGAAATTCTTCAAAAAGGTTAGGTTAAAGGTCTTAAGAGACTTAGCAGAGTTCTGGTTCAAAATTAGGAGGTCACTAAAAATTCCATATTATAGTCATATGGCTCCGATTTGGGATACACCAGGGTCTCCTCTCTGGTCAAAGGATGCTCTGGCCAGACCATTAAGAGAGGCTAGACCTCAGAGATGGAAAGATTTATTTCCGGATGGCAAGTTGATTTTGTGGCGATTTTGTGAACAGGAATGGGGTCGGAGCTTCTCCAGGTTTAAGTATTTGCAGATACAGAGTTGGGCAACTGGAAAGGGAAATCTACTTGGTCTTCACAATGAATTTGAAGAGAAGCTTCTTTTGGATGTCGTGTTTAAAAAATAAGTTGCGCTGTTGTTTTGGCTGATACTTGAGATGGAAGATGGTCCCTTTACGTTGCCTGAGACCCTGTGGGGGGATTGCTTACCGGAGATTGCTACAGAAGACCAATGGCAAGTAACGATGTCTATGCTATATAAAATAGTCAAACCTGCAAATTTAAGGCGGAATCATTTTTTTACGATTCACAGGGCGTACTGGTCTCCTAGAAGACTTTCCAAATTCAACTCTGGTGGTGTGGTGGTGTGCCCTAAATGAAGATGATCTGCACATGTTCGTGTTATGTCCAAAGATAAAAGAATTCTGGGAGGCCGTGAGTAGCTGTATGTCAAAAGCCCTAGGCTTGCAGATCAAGGTAAGCCCTGAACTAGTTATAACGGGGAGAGTGGATCTGCAAGGTAAGGGCACGGATGACAATGCAAAACGTTTGTTTTATGCTATATTGTTGGCTCGGAGAGAGATACGCAAATTATGGGTTTCTTCGGCACCTCCGACAGAACTGGACTGGCTAAGAACCATGAGATCTATTGCTAAGTTAGATATTTCGGATCAGACTAAAAAAAGATACAGATTTTGGGCTCCATTTTTGCTATGTTTTGGGTGAGGGGGAAGGTTGCTGCTTGATTTTCTGCTAAAATATAAATCCTATGATTAAGCCTTCTCTTATCTCGGTTGGTTTTAAGTCTTACCAGGCCAGGTGAAAACCTGAGGATAGGGTGGTCACGCTCTAGAGGAAGACTCTCTGTTCTATTTACCTAAGGGGCCATGCCCGGAGGAGGGTTCTGACTTCTAGCAGCACTGCATTAGCCCATTTCCTGTACAGCCGGCATATGAGATAAAATAGCCCAAGGGTGGTTTTGTTGAGTAATGGGCGGTGAGAAGGCAAATGAGGATAATTTTTTTTTTAAATAGATTAAAACCCCCCCACCCCCCCAAGACTCAGACTGAGGTGAAAGTCTTCTTAGGCCTCACCAGCTACTACAGTAGATTTTTCATGGGTAATGGCACTATTGTTGCACCCTAGACAGAGATGGCATCAAAGAAGCAGCCACGTAAGGTGATCTGGACCAAGGCGTGCCAGAACACTTGTGGCACCCTGAAGGAGGCCAAATGCGCAGCACCCATGCTCAAGGCCCCTGACTTCTCCCAAGATATAATTGTTTAGACGGACATCTCAGAGCATTGCATAGGGGCTGTGCTCTCACAGCTAGACGAGGAGGACCTGGATCAACCTGAAGCCTTCATCAGTAGGAGGTTACTTCATGGGGAACCAAAGTGGATTGCAATAGAGCGGGCAGCCGTTGGTATGGTCTGGGCACTGAAGAAGCTGAAACCATATCTGTTTGGTGTTTACTACAATGTTCAGACAGAGCACAGACCTCTCCGATCGGTAATGCAGATGAGAGGTGAGAATCCCTAACTGTTGAGGTGGTCAACCTCTCTACAGGGACCTTTACTTTTTAGCGGAACACCATCCTGGGACAGATCATGCCAATGCTGATGATCTCTCCGGGCTCTTAGTGAAGGGAAGAGGTTGGGTAGTTTTCTCCACTTTCAGCTGTGGGGTGGGGCATGTTAGACCTGGCATCCTTGGCATGGGTACCTCCTGACTTTATCGTTTAGACCTGGTGTTTTTGCTGGCTTTGTTTTTGCTGGCCTTAGGGCTCTTCACACTTTACCACTGCTAACCATTGCTAAAGTGCTTGTGCTCATTCCCTAAACCATGGTAACATTGTCTTTTACCCAATTGGCATAGTTAATTTACTTATTAGTCCCTAATAAAGTGCACTATATGTGTCCAGGGCCTGGAAATTAAATACCACTAGTAGGCCTGCAGCACTGATTGTGCCACCCACTTAAGTACCCCTTTAAACATGTCTCAGACCTACCATTGTATGCAGTTTAACCTGCCATGTAGCCCTGGCTAAACCTTTTGCCAGGCCCACAGCTTCCTTTTTAATATATAGAAGTCACCCCTAGGTAGGCTCTTCACAGCCACAAGGGCAGGATGCCGTGCACTTAAAACTATGTGGATGTATATTTAAGTTTTACATGTCCTGGCAGTGAAAAACTCTTGAATTCATTTTTCACTACTGCAAGGCCTATCTCTTACATATGAAAACATGGGTATTCGCTTATTACATTTTATAAGTGTAATTTTCAAATAGGAAGATATAACTGGTTTAAGTTTGGTGTTTGTGAAATCCTAATTTAAAACCCTAACCGTTGGTGAAGTCTGATTTTAAATTACAATTCGTAAAATGCTACTTTTAGAAAGTTGGCATTTTCATGCCTGTCTCTGGTCACATTACTGGGTGTAGTTGGCAGTCGGGCTTTGTGTATTCTTCCTAGTCTGCCACACACAATGGGAGCTTAGGTTTGACTGAATGGGTCATCACTGACAGGATAGAAGGCAGGAGCTGGGCCCAGCCTCACTTACACCTGAATAGGCGGTGTTCTGTCTCAACACAAAGGGCAATAGTTACTAGTTAGTCTGGAGCCAGACCAGGGAAGGCAGGGCATCTGTGCACTTCAAAGGAATGTCTCTAGAAACTTCTCCCCACTTCAAAGGCACAACTGTGTATAAAAGAAGGACCTCAGAGATCACCACTTCAGTACACTTCTGGACCTGTGGATTCTATACCAGGAAATATGACTTATGTGTTGTTGAAGGACTGCCATTCTTCTGGACTACACCCTTGCTTTGCTATACTGCCCTGATGTCTTTTGTCATTTAGTGCGGGTGAGTGGGATTGGACCTGCATCTCTTGACCCCAAAACCCTGAATGACTCCAAGGGCTAATTGGCTGGCCTATTGAGCCTCAGGGTCATAACAGGCTTCTAACAACCTTACACCTGCACTTGGACTCTGCCATCTGTGAACCTACCCTGCCAAGTGATGCCACCCCAGTCCTGGATCCTTGGATGTGAGCCTAAGGTGCTTGCCTACAGAACTGAAGCGCCTTCTCTGCTAAGCGGTGCATCACCGAGCAGAACCAACGCAGTCCTGGAGAAGGCATTGAGCCCACGGGGGTCCACACAAAACCGCAGTTCTGGAGTGGCACTGGGAGCAGTAGCCTTTGGGACCAAGACCAGTGGGCTGGCCCAAGGACTGTTGGAGGGCTCTATCACCCCTAATACCAACATCTTAGAGACCTCCTCTTTGATGCTGGCCCTGAGTCGGTCAGTCAACCTGTAAATATTGAGGTTTACAGGAGGGCTGTCACCAGTGTCCACGTCATAGGTACACCAGTGAATAACACCTGGGGTCAGAGGGAACAGTGGAGCAAACTGCCCCAACAACTGGTGATAGTCACTCTGCTGTTCTGGAATCAAATTAGGGGAGAGGATCACACCTTCCACTGTCCCATCATGCTCCTTGGTGGACAGGAGGTCAGGGAGAGGTTCACTCTCCTCTTTCACCCCATTGTCTGTCGCCAACAGCATGCTCACTTTGGACCTCTTAATGTGTGTCTTGAGGCGGTTCACCTGGAGGACCCTCAAAGGGTTCAGAGAGTCTGCAAATTCACCAGGTAGGTGATGTCACTTTTGCGCTCCACCCAGGGGTGGGTGGAATTTAAGTTATTGCGTTACGCAAATCTCAGCAAAATGGTAGAAAATCTCTGCGAATGCGCAGAAATTCAGCGAACATGCGGAATTGCTTGTTTCCGATGCTTTTTTACTATTCGCAATCGCTGTTTGCGTGCTCGGGGAGAAATATCTCGTGAACACCCATTTGAGAACGCGAACAAGCAAAAAATTTTGCGAAATCGCGGAATGCACAATTTTGAGTAATTTCAAGTTCTTCGCGGAACGCAAAATTACCCAAATTCCGTGAACGGAACGGAATTTACCACCCAGGTCTAGCTCCACCACCTCAAAGGGCCCAGTCAACGTGTCCACTGGTCCTGTAAGGCACAAGGTTCTACTGAGGCCATGACCCACACTTTTTGTCCAGGTTGAATTCGACAAGAGTGGCATTCTGGTCATACCCCTTTTTCATTTCTTCCTGGCTTGCTTCCAGGTTTGCCTGAGCGAGTTTCCTGAAGCTGGCAGTTTGGATACTGAAGGTCAGAATTTAGCTAAACACATCCTGGGGAGTTTTCTGGCAAGCTGCCTCCCAGACTTCCTTCACCAAACTCAGAGGTCCTCTTACAGGGTGACCATACAAGAGCTCAAGAGGGCTGAATCCAAGAGACTTCTGAGGCACCTCCCCATATGCAAAGAGATGGCTTGGCAAGAAGACCTCCCACTTACACCTCATGGGTTCTGTTAGACCATTAATCATGCCCTTCAAGGTTTGGTTGAATCTCTCCCCCAAACCATTACCTTGTGGGTGGTAAGGAGTGGTGAATGTGTAGGTTACACCACACTCCTTCCACAGGGATGTCATATACTTCTATATGAAATTGTCTCCACGGTCATAAAGCAGCTCTCTTGGGAAGCCCATGTGGGAAAAAATCCCCATTAGCTCCCGGCCCACCACGGGCGCCATCGTTGTCCTGAGAGGGATTGTCTACGGGTACTGGGTGGCATGGTTCACAAACACCAGGATGTACCTGTTGCCCAAGGCTGTCTTGGGATCCAGTGGCCACACAGTGTTCATCCCTACCCTTTCAAAAGGGGTTCCTACAACTGGAAAAGGTTGGAGAGGAGCTTTAACCTTCCTCCCACTATAACCACTAGCCTGGCAAAATTGGCAAGACCTGCAATATCCATCTGTCTGCCTTCGCATTTGGGGCCAGAAGAAGTGGGTGACAAGCCTGTCAAAGGTTTTGTCCGATCCCAAATGTCCTGGCAAAGGCACGTTATTAGCCAGACTCAGTAGGAAGGTCCTGAAGCGCTGGGGTACCACCAGCACACGGGCTGACCAAGACTCAGTGACCTTAGGCTCGCTGTTCGGGAGACCATTATCCCAGTAGATCCAATGTGATCCAGACTGATCACCAGCTGCCTGGTTTGCACCCTGCTGCTGCAAACCCACTAAAGAAGGGCATTCTTTCAGCTCTCTGCAGAATTCTTCCCTGGTGGGACCACCTTCTTGCTGCCAATGGGTCAGCTCAGAGATGTCCCCAATTTCAACTAACTGCTCCCCTGTAGGTACCGGGGCGTCCCACTTAAGGTCAGCCTCCTCCCGGTCCGTGGGAACCTCCGGGGTCAGTGCCCCTTGCCTTTTTTCCTGGCAGGACCTTGGCCAGTATTTCAAGCTCCAGGTCCTTCTGATCACCCTTTCTGGACGCCATTGACCAAGTGGACACGCATGCCCACTCTGGCAACCCAAGCATCTTCAAATGAGACCTGAGCTCAACATCCTTCCACAAGGACTGCTTCAGGTCGTTACCTACTAGACAATCTACAGGCATGGTAGTACTCACAACCACCCTCAAGGGACCTGAGACCCCCCCATTCAAAAGGAACCTGCACCACCAAACACTAGGGCTCTAAGTTGTCTACAGCAACTGCTTGGTGGAATGCCCCAGGGACTACTTGCTCCTCAGAGACCAGATGACACCGGACTGATGTAACACTGTCCCAAGTGTCTCTGAGAGCCTCTACCCTTTTCCCATTGATGGTCACCTATCCAGGGACCATCTCACTGTCCCCTAGTGAGACTAGGGTCATTTCTGTGGGATCCCTACCCTCCTGTGGGCACCCCTCCTCCCCAAGCGCTACACTAGCCAAAACCTTGGTCTGCCCACCAGTGGGTGGCTGCTCCCTCTTGGGGCACCTGGGGTCCCCCCCTTATGTGACCCAACTGCTTACAGGCAAAGCACATCCAGGGGCCGGTCTCAGCAGGCTTTCCTGAAGAGACCCCTTGTTTCTTAGCTCCTGGGGGGTGGGAACCTTTAGAGAACTCCTGTACTTTACCATTGTCCCCCCACTGTTCTGCTGGGGACCCTGCCCATCTTTGGCTGAGTCTCCCCCAAATTCTTTCTTGTGGACCCTGGTACTCACCCAGTGATCCGCCTCAATAGCAAGCATCCTGGGGTCAGTCGGCTTGCTATCAACCAAGTGCTGGCACAGTTCTGCAAAACATAGACTAGACAATTTCTCTCATGTAATCAAATTGTAGAGCCCCTGAAAATCTGTCCCATTACTGCCCTTCACCCAGCCATCCAGTGACCTGCAAAAACAATATACACCTTCCAACCAAGTGTTGGCATCAGTCTTCTTACTGGACCTCAACTGATCCCTATACTTCTCAGGTGTGAGACCATACCTGGTGAGAAGAGTGTCCACCATATCAGCATAGGTGAGGTTCTGCCCCTTACCCAAAGCTATCAGAGTATCCCTTGATTCATCTGGAAAGAGAAGCCACACCCCCACACCCAAATTCCTTTCAGGGACCCCATTCATGTGAATAGATGCCTCATAACCCTGGAACCACCTTTGTATGTCATCCCCCTTCTTGAATTTCATGCCTACATTCTTGGTAATGTGTAAAATTCTGTCCGCCTGCCCTGATGAATTGCTGCCACCATCTGAGCCGGTTCTACTCCTCAGATTCAGCTCCTTTATCCTGATCTCATGGTCTAGCATCATCCTTTTCTCCTCCATGGCTAATTTAGCTTCTCCAGTTCCATAGCAACTCTCCTTGCGTTTCGCCTGTCTACCAACTCCTCTGAGGACAAGCCTTTACTGCCTGGTTTAGAGGGTGCCCCCCCCTCCCAGAAGACCATCCATTCTTAGCATAGGCTCTTCTGCCTCAATGACAAGATCCCTAGACAGCTCACTAGCATGTCTGGTCTCTACCCAGGCCCTCAGCACCTTTTGTAGCTCCCCTTTTTTGATGAGGCCCCTTTGAGGTTTTTGCAGATCGCCTTCAATTCCTTTACATTATAGGTTTATAACCTCTCCTCCTCAAAGGCCACTTCTGAGGATGCAGAAGATGATGCAATTGATCCAGGCATGTTGTACTGGAAAGTTCAAGTTCAAGACCTATGGAAAGGCAAAAATAGACCAAAAAACAGGATGTGATATGTAATGGTCTGCGATATGGTAGTAGTGCACACCAATCACTGTAAGTCAAGTGAAAACGCAAGTTCTATCCTCACTGCTGACAACCGATTTTAGAAATTGTGGTCTCTAGTTGGCAGAAGTAGGTACCTTTGTCCAAGTAGGGACCCTTCTTTCTAGTCAGGACAAGGGAGAAACACTCGTAAAATAACCCCTTCTCACCCCCTTGGTAGCTTGGCACGAGCAGTCAGACTTATCTTAGAGGCAGTGTGTAAAGCAGTATCACAGTGAAAGCACTAAAAAAGGACACCACACCAGTTTAGAAAAATATCCAATATTTTTATATACTCAAAACAAGACCAAGACGGTACAAAATCACAATACAGTACTTAGAAATCTTCAGTTATCAAGTCAATTCAAAGGTATGTTTATTATGATCGTAATCTTTAAACAAGCGCAAAAGGCAATACCATGAGTTTAAAATGTCCACATAAAAGTTAATAAAATCATTAAAACGGATGCTCTAATATTGGTTAAAAACTCTTACCCACCCTTATACATTTCATACCACACCCATAAAATTGTACTTATAGCAAAATAGAATATATTATCTCTTTTAAAACACTCTCATTTCCTTACATCTAGTATATATTTCATTGGTTTAAGAAGCATAAGATCCTACAGATTACTCCTGGCCTCATGATAGGCTCTGTACCGCCTTTATGTATTTACCTAGGGCAATTGCGATATCAATGGTGGGCATTTCAGTTAAGAGAATAGCCGCTTGCGCCCTTGTTCTTATATCATGTTTTAAAAATACTGGGCGCCGCCATAGTTTCCGCTGTTCTAGTAAGGTTAGGCAGTCAAGAAGAATGTGTACAAGGTCGCCTTTGGAACCCAGGTTACACCTGCAGCACCCTTTATGATCTAACATTTTTGATTGTCGGTTTCTGTTTATTAACCAGGGGTTGATCCCAATCCGCAACCTTAATATCTCCTGCCTATAGCCGCGGTTTGGTAGGATGTCAAGGTAGGGAAACCCATTCTCATTTGACCAGGAGTTCATCATGAATTCTACTGATTTTTTCTTTACTAAATAGCCCATATCAATCTTTCTGGAGACTTCCTTTCAGTTAAATTTCAGCTCACTCTTAGTACAGACTAATTGGTGCGTTTCCTGGTTTACCTCCACCTTTAGCCTTTTACAGACCTGTATCATTCTTTCTCTACAAGCTTTTGCCCATTTTAGGTCGCTGTTTTGGATTTCTTTCCTGCACCATTGTGCAATTTTTTGACCTTCTGTCTCTTCCAAGCGTTTCCAAAGTCTGATTATTGCAGTTTGTATTTGTACCTCCCAAGAAATTGTACCTATTTCTATTCTTATGGCTTGGACCATAGATGATTGTGGGAGAAATAAGAGGCTTTTCAGGCATTTCCCTTCTATCAGGTCCCAGGCTCCCTTACCGCTCAAATAAAGGATTTCTGCTCCGTATAGGACTTGTGAGGGTATCATTGCGTTAAAAACTTTCAGAAGTGGACGGTGCGACAGATCACCGTAGTCCCGATTAAACATTTTTAGTCCACAAATAGAGGTATGAGCTTTTGCTTTTTGTGCTTCCAAATGAGTACGCCAGTTTAGTGACTTATCAAACCATATACCTAGGTAACGATATTCTTTAACCGTCTCCAGTTTAAGATCCCCTAGGTACCAATTGAACTTACTTGTCTTTTTCCCAAAGCATAACATTTTTGTTTTATCTAAGTTTACTGTTAAGAGTTTCCTAGCACAGTATACATTAAATGCGTTCAGCTTTCTTTGAAGGCCTATCTCGGTCTGGTCTACTATTACCAGATCGTCTGCATAAAGTAGGCAGGGCACCTTTTTTCCGTCCATTCTAGGACTTGCACTACCTATTACCTCTAGATAGGCCGGTAGGTCTGACAGGAATATGGAGAATAACTGTGGTGCCAGAACGCAACCCTGTCTTAGGCCGTTATCAATGGGTATTTTTTGCGTCAGTGACCCCACAGTATCCCTAATGACTTGAGCCCAGTTTCCTTGATGTAATTCCTTTATTATAGTCAGGAGGTCTTTGGGAATTTTTACCTTCATCAGCGTTTCCCATAGGCGTTCCCGATCTACTGAGTCGAAGGCGGCTCGGAAGTCAACGAAACAACAGCATAACTTGTCGTTTTGTTCCGTTGACTTCTTTGCCATTGCCCACAGTGCGAAACCATGGTCTATTGTGGAGTGCCCCTCCCTGAATCCTCCCTGTTCTATGGGTACGATTTGGAACTCCTTAGCCCATGCGTTAAGTTTATTTAACATAATTTTTGAGAAAACCTTCTCTCCTATATCTAGGAGATTAATCAGTCTGTAGTTTTGTGGTGCCTCCATGCTCCCTTTCTTATGGATTGGCCGGATTACCGCGCCTTTCCAGTTTGGTGGCATTATGCCTTCTGTTAGTTTTATATGAAACATCTGGGCAAACAAAATTGCCCACCACTTTACTTCTGACTTTATTATTATTGCGGGAAGGGTGTCTGGTCCTGCCGCACGAGTTAGCTTAAGTTCTCTTATTACATGCTCTACTTGCTTCTCGTTAAACTCAGATTTAAGGTCTTCAGATATTTCCTGCCATTTTTGAGGCACTACAAGGTCTCGCGGAGTTCGTACCCCATACAATTCCTTTATATACTCCTCCCAGGCTGCCTCACTAACAACACATTTCATATCTCCGTCTGTCGGGCCAGAGGCTGCCTTTACCATTTTCCAGAATTGTCTTAAGTCTTTTTCCTCGATTGCTTCTAGCAGGTTTAGCCAGCATTTTTCTTTATATGACCTTTTTGCATCGTTTACCATTTTTTTAAGATCTGCTTTCAGCTTGTTTATACGTTTCTGTCTCTCAAGGGTGAAGTTCTTTTTTTGCCTTCTTTGTGCTGCTCGTATCTCCCTTTTTTTAGATTGGCACTCGACAGAGAACCATTTCACTCCTCGGCTGACGGGGGGTTTAGGGCTATTCTTTTTGTCCTTTTTTAGTTCTATTCTTAGACACTGAACTACTTGGTCTATCTTCTCTATGTACCATTCCAGGTTTTTACTCTCTAAATTTCCTAATTCCACTTTAGTTTGCATAGGCTTCAATTTTTCCTGGTATTCCTCGGTAAGTCGTGTCGTTACCCATTTAGGGTACTCGACATCCTGTGGGATCACATTATCTCTAGGCATCTTACTTCCCCCAGATATCCTTAAGTACAGAGGATTATGGTCACTAAGTTCTTTTTGTTCTATTTTGAAGTCCCGTACTAGATGGAAGTTCCAGGCTGGCATAAACATATAGTCAATTGGGCAATTCTGTAGACCTATTTTAAAGGTCTTCCCTGCTGGGCAGTCTGTCTTCATTCTACCATTCAGACATTGGAGACCCCTACCTCCTAGGAAGTTTATTAGTTCTGTTTCCTGTTTCGAGGGCTCACCTGCTGGAAAACTAGCATGGTTTATTCCATACACTTCTAACAGTTCTCTATTCCAGCGGTCGGCCTTCTTTGGGTTTAGTTTATGATTAAAGTCTCCCATAATTATCAGTATATCTGAAGCATACTTTTCTAAAAGAAGGTCCACGTCCTCTGTAAAATATCCCATCTCCCTCTCATACTCTGCTGCGTTATCCCACTGCATATATACATTCATCACAGTCAACATTTTGTATTTCATTTCCAAGGTCAATAGTTCTAGTCTACAAGCCAGTATCCATTTACATTTCATTTTTAACGATGTTACTTCTCTCAATACTTTTGTTGAGACTAGTGTCATTAACCCCCCCCCCCCGATGGACGACCAAATCTTTTTCTCATGGGTGGGCGATTCAATTGTAGATAACCCTCGGTGATTGGGGTTTCGTCGCTTGTCCAAGTCTCTTGTAGGCAGGCAATTTCCACCTTGTTTACTACTTCTTTGATATATTCTCGCTTTAGCTCATTGCCTAAGCCATTTATATTCATTGTTAAGAGACTTAGACATTGCGACACCCCCCCATTCTATTCTACCTCACTTAGGCCTCCCTCTTCTACCCCTTCCTCCGTATAGTTTTCGTTAAGGTCTCCCACATAACTGCTACTTAGAGACCAGTTGTCCCATGAGGCATCGTTTTCTGCATTGTTTATCACTATATTCATGCAGCTCCGGTTTTCTACAATATCTCTACATAACTTTACTTGTCTCCTCCCCAGACCTGCATGGTATTTTAGAAAGGTACTGCCCAAGAGGCCTTTTACTTCCCTCTCTGGTATTACCCTTATTCCGATTTGGTTTATCTCGCTGGTGGCTTTTACGATTGCCATTTTTACCAGGTCTGAGTGCAGTGACACTTTAGTTATTTCTTTGCCATTTTTATTTTCTTCAAAGCCAACTTGCCTTAGATCACTTGTACTGATCCCACTCAGGCTGCTGCATTTGGCGAAGGCGGTCAGAATCTGTGCCCTATTTAAAGGGTTCGTTTTTCTAACCGTCTTTCCCCTTTTCACAGCTTGTAATTGTTCCAAGTATACCCACTTGTTATTATCCACCTCTTATATTTTCTTGGGAGTTTCATATTTTAGCAGTCTACTCTTTATTCTCCCTGGTGGTGGCCCATGACTTTCCACTTCTGCTAGATCTCGAGAGTGTGGACTCACAGCTCTTTGGCCACTTTTGGGTTGTCATGGAGCTATCCTTACTTTCTGCTTTACAGTGTAATTTGTTGTAGGTTTATCCTTCAACTCCTTACTTCTCCAATTTTTCCTAAGTACTAACGGGGTCGTTGTTGTTTTGATCTCCGATTGCGGGGGTCCAATCGGTACATAGGTTGGGGCGGATGCATTTAAGCCTGGCTGTGGCACCCCCTCTAGTTTCTTCCCTTTTCTCTTTGTCGAATGGTACGGGGCCCGCTTCTTACCAACCCTATTTCTAGTGGGAGCTACTGCATACACCCCTCGCCTTTTTATCAGCATTGGGCGTCTGGAAATATAAACATGATCTGATGCCTCTACCGCTTTGTTTATTATACTTTGTTCTATGTGTTGGGGTGTGACTACTGGATTTGCCACGACTGCATCTGCAGGGTCATTCTCTACGCTTTCTTTTATGGACTGGGGGGTGACTATCATATTTGGCATTTGGCTCTTGATCCCCACCAGTTCTTCTCCAATCATTTTTATGAACAGTTTCTGTGCTTTCAACACTCCATTATTTGATAGTGTTACTTCTAAAATTCCTTGAAGTGTCTTCTGTAACATCAGTATTAGTTCCATCAAGGAAGATGTGGGAGTTACAGAGAGCACCGAGTCCTGTGGGTTGTTTCTTTCTGGGTTTGCTTGATTTCCCGTTCTTACAACGTCCTGCTCTGATAGGTTTTTTCGGACATTTATATCCTGCAGGGGTAGATCTCACGCGTCTCCCCAGACAAAGCTCGGGCTCTGAGTTTCATTTCCCCTTTGCCTTTCATTTTCAGTGGATTGTAGCGAGAACATTTTTGGAGATGATGGGAGCCGAGGCGCTGCTATTTGAAGATTTTGGCTCAAAAGGGTAAGATTTATTAGTATTGGGTCCTCCCCTCCTTCCTCTATATCTAAAGATTGTTCATCGGGATGTTCTCCCAGTTCTTTCCTTATTTGGATCTCTTCCTCTGCCCCCGCCTCTTCTCTGGCCTCCACGCCATTTTGTTCCTCGTCTTCTTCGTGTTCCAAGTTTATTACTGGCTCTATAGATTTGTAGTGTTTCCCTACAAAGTCCTTTATAGATTTGGAGGCTGCCAGGTTGTCTTTCCGTTTAGCGGTTGTTATAGTGCAATCCCTTTTGGCTTGCGGGACATTTTTAGTTGCCCTTTTAATTTTTCTTTTCTTGCGTCGCCCCTTGCTGTTGTCCATAGCAGAGGCCTGGCTTTCCTGGGTCTCTTCCAGTGATATTGAGCCCTCCATTACTTTACTCTTCCCTAAGCTATCATCTTTGCGCACTTTTTGCCCTTTTTTCGGGGCCATCTCATAGGGTTGTAATGCCTTTATCCGCGATGCTGCTATAAATGATTTTACAGTTCTATTCAAGAATAACTCATAGGTATACACTAGTTCTTTCACTTACCTCTGTTGTGCCTTGTGTCCGCCAGCCTGCCTTGCCGCTCTTGTTTTCCTCTCCCAGGGTGTCTCTTCTGTTATTGCACCTTCGCTCCTAGGCTCCTTGCACCTCAGGTGCCTTAGGTACTAACTTGGGTGCTGTCGCGCTATCAGGGGTCCAAGCTGTGGCGCTATCCGAGGTCCAAGCTGTACCCCCCCGCGCTGCTGCCCCACTGACTGGCGTGCCTCTGGTATGTCGTGGCAATGCCGGGGGCTCCTGTCGGTGTCTGTGTAGCGCTCCCGCTACTTTTCCTTTCGCGGGGCTGGGGTGAGGCTGGGGGATGACTCGGGAGGGTGTCTTAGACACACAATGTCCGCGTCTCCAAGCTTGTTGCCCCCCCGTGTCCCACACGCTTCCTCACAACGTTAGGTCTCCCGCCGGCCGGTCTCCCGCCGGCCGGTCTCCCGCCGGCCGGCGTCTAGTGTTCGTGCTCCATGCACCGCATTCACGTTAATCGCGTTGATCCGACTCAATTGCTCAGGCTGCGTCTCTGTCTCCGGAAAGGCAAGGCTAGGCGTGGCTAAGCTACAACAGAACAATCCGTTATCAAAATAGACTTGAAATTTAGTTAATTGAAGTTGATAGGTACATCTGGGGCTATCACTGCATTGTGAGCAACAAATCCAAACAGTTGTAGCTGACCGCGGAGTCGCAAGCCAGCTACGGTGTTGGGAAGTCCTGCAAAACAGTACATTTAAAAATGCAGGGTGTTGGTGACCTCTCGATGAGCTCTGAAAGGCCGGCATCCGCAGGCGGTGGTTCCGGAGGTTGGTGCAGGAGTCGTCTGGCCATTGAAGTCCCACATGTTGCAAATCGAACTCCTCACGGTTCAAGTTGGGAGCGCCGGCGTCGGCAGGCATCGGGGCCTCGGTGCGAGGTGCAGTGGTGCGGCGTGTGGTGCCTGCAGGTTGCGGTGCAGGCAGCGGCTCAGTGACGGTCGCCCAGCGGTGTCGGTGGAACCAGGGCTGCAGTGCAAAGTAATGCGGTGCTCGTCGCGGTGCGGGCAGGTCACGGTGCAAGCAGCTGCATCGCCGTTCCTGAAGCACTTTTGTCGGCTGACAAACTGGTGTCAATGGTGCCGGCATTGGTATGCCAAGGCTGTGGGATGAGGGCGGTGTGCCATGTAACTTACCCGCAGTGCCATCGAACCACAGTGCAAGCGGAAGCCCGGTGGCGGCACCAGGTGGCGGCGTCAGTGTGACTAGGTTCGCGGTGCAGCATTGCAGCGGTACCCTCTGCAGTACCTTTAGGACACGGAGCCGGCAGCAGCATCATAGACAGAGTCAGGTTGCTTTTCTTCTGTTGCAGCACAACACACACAGTCTCCAGTGCTGATGGCAAAAGAACTTGAAGTCTTTGTCGTTCCTGAGACTTCCTAAACAGGGGGCAAGCTCTAATTAAGGCCCTTAGAGAAACTCACAAAAAGGAAGTTGCAGAAAGTTCAGTTCAGTCCTTTCACTGCCCAAGACAGAAGAGCAGCCACTGCAGGCCAACACAGCAAAGCACACAGCAAAGTGGTAGTCCCTCCTCACAGCTTCTCCAGCTCTTCTTCTGGGCAGTCTTCTTGGTTCCAAAATAGTTCTGAAGTTTAAAGGTTTGGGTCCCACTTTTTATAGCTAACAATCCTTTGTTCTCTGGAGGCAGAGAGTGTCTGTGCCCAGCCAGAACCAGTTCTGTCCTCTCTGGTGCAGCTTCCTGGCAGGAGGTGGATACAGCATTCTCAGAGGCAGACCAGGCCGATTCAGGTTAAATGGACATCTCCTCCCCTTAATCTACATGCAGCCCAGGTCTATTCAGTCCATCTAGACACTCTGGAGCCACTGCTCCTTCCCAGCCCCTGTCATCCCAAAGCCAGACAGTCAATCCACAAACCCAGCAGAGGCACACTGGATGGCTAGGAAATAAAATATCTACTTTCTCAGAATGTAATAATCACCTTTACTAAAAGATGCATCTTTAGATCCTGAGTTTAGGCATACTAAACTTTCTTTTTCTACCTTGTTCCCAGTGGTAGTTCTATTTCTAAAATGTTATAAACAAACTCTCCATTCTGTCCGTTGGGAACAGGTAGCCTTGCAATAGTGAAAAACAAAATTTGCAGTAATTCACTATGAGGACATGCCACACACACCAGTGCATGTCCTACCTTTCACATACACTGCACCCTGCCCCCAGGGGTACCTTGGGCCTACCTCAGGGGTGACCAATAGGTAAGAAAAGGAAAGGTTAGGACCTGGCAAGTGGATACACATGGCAGTACCAGACTGAACACATGCACTGCAATGGCAGGCCAGAGTTACATTTAGAGGCTGCTTGGGCGGGTGGCAAAACCAGTGCTGCAAGCCCAATAGCAACATTTGATTTACAGGCCATGGGCACACACAGGGCACTGACTAGTAAATCAAATCAGCCAATAATGGAAACAACAATCCATAATAACAATTTACAACAGGAGCACTTGCACTATACCACTGAACAGCAGTGAGAAAGTGTGCAGAGACACTAAACCAGCAAAAACAAAGTAAAAACCGGGAGGTTAGAAAGCAAAAAGACAGGGACAACACGCGAAAAGATGCAAGTCGGACACTCACCATTTTTGGAATCTAAAAGCCAAGATGCCCCTTTGGATTGAGAGGTGGGGGTTGAGATTGAAAGAGTATGATTGCACTATTGTGCAAAATCCGGGGAAAGATCAAAGCCCAGCAAATTATTTCTCACAAGTGCTGTTACAGCATCACAGTGTAAGGTCTAAAGCAGCTGAAGCATACATTAATTTCATAGTAAAGTTCAGCACACCAGCACCACTGTCCATTGCACAGATTTTTGCTGCTACCAATACAGACAGAGACGTGCTCACACTCAAGGATATAACTGCAACGAAATCATGGAGAAAACATACTCCACCTCTCACAGATGACATTGAATATCAGAAGTTAAAAAATGTACAGGAAGGACTTTCTATTAATCAAGAAGGTATCATACTAAGAGGTTTAAGAATTGTCATACCTGAGAATATTGCAGCCCCCTGTGTGACCGTGCTCCGCTGCCTGCATCGCCTCTAGCTGTTGTCCTGGTCTACATACTTGTGCCTGCTGTTTGTGCCCATCCCTCGCTTTGTCCTCTGTCCCTCTTTCTCTGACCCCCTGTGCCCGCTTGCCCCTGTGCCCCCACGCTTCCCCCCGGCTCCCGTGTCCCCGCTGTGTTCCTGCCGTTTTTGACCCCCTGTGCCCGCTTGCCCCTGTGCCGCCTCGCTTCCCCCCGCCTCCCGTGTCCCCACCGTTTTCCCGCCGCTGCGGAACTGTGGCCCACTCACCTGCCCCCCATTGGCTGCCCCACTCCCAGCTGCTCCTCCCTCCCTCTGCCCACATATGGAGGCCCCGCAGCGACCCCGCAGAGGATGCACGCAGCGGGCGCACCGCTGGCGCGCCGAAGGCACACCAAAGGCAAGCCCGTTTGCGCCCGTCCACGCCTGGACCGTGCCCAGCGCCAGAACCCCTGGACCCCGCACCCCCCGCAACGCCAGACTGCACTACGACTCCAACACCCTCCACGCACTCAACACCGGACGAGACCACCCCTGCCACCGGGCCACCCCGAAGTGCATCCAAGGGCCCTTCGCCTGCCGGAACTGCAGATTCACCAGCATCCAGCCCGCCAGACCACCAACCAGAGAACCCAACCACCTCCGTTGCATCCTCCTCAACACCAGCTCTGCCCGCAAGCACGCCATCGAACTCTGGGACCTCCTAGGCTCCACCGCCCCCGACATCGCCTTCCTGACGGAGACCTGGCTAAACGCCACCTCAGCACCAGACATCGCCATAGCCATCCCACAGGGCTACAAGATCTCCCGCAAAGACCGCACCAATGGAGTTGGAGGGGAAATCACCATCATCCACAAGGACACCCTCAGAGTCTCGACAAACACAGACGACACCCTCACCACTGCCAAGCACATGCACTTCCAGATCTATACCGACCTCAACACGACCCTCCGAGGAACACTCATTTACAGACCACCCGACCAAGACCACAGTTCAACGACACCATCGCCGACCTCGTCAGCACCCACGCCCTCGCTTCCTTGGACTACATCCTCCTCTAGAACCTGAACTTGCACCTCGAGAATAACAATGACGCCAACTCAATCGCCTTGATAGACAACCTCGCCAACCTCAGACTCAAACAGCTCGTGACGACACCCACCCACGCCGGTGGACACACGCTGGATCCCATCTTCTCCACAAGCCCCCACGTCTCCTTCAGCCACACCACCGAACCCCACTGGACTGACCACAGATGCGTCCACTTCACCTTCAGAAAACCCACCACACACCACCGCATCCAACAGCTGCCACGCCGCTGCTGGGGCAAGGCCACCAAGGACCAACTGACTACCACCCTCGCCCTGAGATCACCCGCCGACCCCACCGACCCCAACACCGCCGCGACCAACCTCAAACAGTGGATCAACGACTGCGCCAACACCCTCGCCCCTCTCAAGACCTCCGCAACCAACCACACCAACAAGAAAGCCGCCTGGTTCACTGAAGACCTCCGGATCTCCAAGCGCACCTGTCGGAAGCTGGAGAAGAAATGACTCCACAACCGAACACCAGATAGCCACACAGCCCACAAGAGCGCCACCCGCAAACACCACCAACTCATCAGGACCACCAAGAGGACCGCCTTCAAGGACCGCCTTGACAACAACGCACACAACTCCAAGGAGCTCTTCAGCATCGTGAAAGAACTCTCCAACCCCAGCTCCAACACCAACGACATACCACCATCACAAGACCTGTGCGACTCCCTGGCCACCTTCTTTCACCGCAAGATCACCAAAATCCACAACAGCTTCAACCCCGAGACCCCCGCACCCACCACTGAGTCCACCACCCCCGCAACCACTACCGGTACCAGCCACCTGACCGCCTGGTCCAACATCAGCGACGAAGACACCATCAAAACCATGAACTCCATCCACTCCGGATCCCCATCCGACGCCTGCCCTCACCACATCTTCAACAAAGCCAGCGCAACAATCGCGCCCCACCTCCGGAAAACTATCAACAGCTCCTTCGAGACAGCAACATTCCTGGAAAGCTGGAAGCAAGCTGAGATCAACGCCCTTCTGAAGAAACCCAAGGGGGACCCCGAGGACCTCAAGAACTTCCGGCCCATCTCCCTGCTTCCGTTCCCGGTGAAAGTGACAAGGAAGATTGTCAACAAACAGCTAACCCACTACCTCGAAGACAACGACATCCTGGACCCTTCCCAATCCGGTTTTCGCAACAACCACAGCACCGAGACCGCCCTCATTGTCGCCAGTGACGACATCAGGATCCTAATGGACAAAGGAGAAACAGCCGCTCTCATCCTCCTGGACCAGTCAGCAGCCTTTGACACAATCTGCCACCGCACCCTATCAGCACGCCTCCATGACGCCGGAATTCAAGAGAAGGCCCTGGCCTGGACCACGTCCTTCCTCTCCGGCAGAACGCAGAGCGTCCGCCTCCCACCCTTTCGCTCAAAAACCACCGAGATCATCTTCGGCGTCCCACAGGGATCCTCCCTCAGCCCGACGCTGTTCAATATCTACATGGCACCGCTCGCCCACGTCAACATAACCTCAACATCATCTCCTACACCGACGACACCCAGCTCATCATTTCCCTCACCGAAGACCCCCACACCGCCAAAGCCAACCTCCACAGAGGAATGAAGGACGTAGCCGACTGGATGAAGGACAGCAGACTGAGGCTGAATTCGGACAAGACGGAGGTCCTCATTCT